>NC_090929.1:1337917118-1339220332 GCF_040938575.1 Ambystoma mexicanum | reverse complement strand
GGCCCCGACAAACACGGACACCCACTGTGTGAAAAATAGCGCGTGTTCCTGGGTGCGCGGGAAGTTCCACACGCGATTAGCCTGGGTACGTGTACTTCGGGGTGCGCGGGAAGTTCCACACGCGATTGGCCTGGGTAGGTGGGGGTGCGTGGGAAGTTCCACATGCGATTGGCCTGGGTACATGTACTACGGGGTGTGCGGGAAGTTCCACACGCGATTGGCCTGGCTAGGTGGGGGTGCGCGGGAAGTTCCACACGCGATTGGCCTGGGTACGTGTATTCCGATGTGCGCGGAAGATTCACACGTGATTTCTGCAGGGTACGTGTATTTCGGTGGTGCCGGGGAATGCTACACGTGATTTGGCCATGTGGGTCCCCCCAGGTGTTCCCTCTACACCCTCCATGGCCCCTGCAGGCAGCCCACACCAGAGGGTACTACCCTGCACCCCTGCTCATGTCCCACAGGAATCCATCCGCCATGGCCATGCCCACCAGCCAACCCACATGTCACCTTGCACTACTGATCACCAACACATGTCTCCCACCACCCCCACCCCCCAGCCACCAGGGGCAGCCTCCACCAGGCCCCCACTCATGTCCCCTATTACCCCCACCCCCAGCAGTGCAGGGGCAGCCTCCACCAAGCCCCCACTCATGTCCCCCTGCACTCCCACACCCAGCAGTGCAGGGGCAGCCTCCACCAGGCCCCCACTCATGTCTCCCACCCACCCCCACCCCCCAGCCACCAGGGGCAGCCTCCACCAGGTCTCCACTCATGTCCAACTCATGTCTCCCACCACCCTCACCCCCCAGCCACCAGGGGCAGCCTCCACCAAGCCCCCATTCATGTCTCCCACCACCCCCACCCCCCAGCAGTGCAGGGGCAGCCTACACCAGGCCCCCACTCATGTCTCCCACCACCCCCACCCCCCAGCAGTGCAGGGGCAGCCTCCACCAGGCCCCCACTGATGTCTCCCACCACCCCCACCCCCCAGCCACCAGGCCCCACTCATGTCTCCCACCACCCCCACCCCCCAGCAGTGCAGGGGCAGCCTCCACCAGGCCCCCACTCATGTCTCCCACCACCCCCACCCCCCAGCCACCAGGGGCAGCCTCCACCAGGCCCCCACTCATGTCTCCCACCACCCCCACTCCCCAGCAGTGCAGGGGCAGTATACACCAGGCCCCCACTCATGTCTCCCACCACCCCCACCCCACAGCCACCAGGGGCAGCCTCCACCAGGCCCCCACTCATGTCTCCCACCACCCCCACCCCCCAGCAGTGCAGGGGCAGCCTCCACCAGGCCCCCACTCATGTCTCCCACCACCCCCACCCCCCCAAGCAGTACAGGGGCAGCCTCCACCAGGCCCCCACTCATGTCTCCCACCACCCCCATCCCACAGCCACCAGGGGCAGCCTCCACCAGGCCCCCACTCATGTCTCCCACCACCCCCACCCCCCAGCCACCAGGGGCAGCCTCCACCAGGCCCCCACTCATGTCCAACTCATGTCTCCCACCACCCCCACCCCCCAGCAGTGCAGGGGCAGCCTCCACCAGGCCCCCACTCATGTCTCCCACCACCCCCACCCCCCAGCCGTGCAATTTGCCTGGGTATGTGTACTTCGGGGTGCGCGGGAAGTACCACATGCGATTGGCCTGGGTATGTGTACCTCGGGGTGCGCAGGAAGTTCCACACGCGATTAGCCTGGGTACGTGTACTTCGGGGTGCGCGTGAACTTCCACACGCGATTTAGCTTGGTACGTGTACTACGGGGTGCGCGGGAAGTTCCACACGTGATTGTACGTGTACTTCGGGGTGCGCGGGAAGTCCCACACGCAATTGGCCTGGGTATGTGTACCTCGGGGTGCGCAGGAAGTTCCACACGCGATTAGCCTGGGTACGTGTACTTCGGGGTGCGCGTGAACTTCCACACGCGATTTGCCTGGGTACGTGTACTACGGGGTGCGCGGGAAGTTCCACACGTGATTGTACGTGTACTTCGGGGTGCGCGGGAAGTCCCACACGCGATTGGCCTGGGTACGTGTACTTCGGGGTGCGCGTGAACTTCCACACGCGATTCGGCCTGTGAGAGTGGGTTACATGTATTCCAGGGGTGGGCGGGAATATTAACCCGCGACTGCGCCTGTGAGAGCGTGCTACATGTATTCCTGGGGTGGGCGGGAAGATTCACACGTTCGCCTACGACGTGCCGAAAAATGGTCCAATCCTGAGACATGTACGCCAGCATGAAGCAGGCATACGTCGACCCACACAGCATAAAAGTGCGCGCAAACAACAAACAAGCTCATACGCCAGGATGAATATACCATTCCTAGCAGCAATGGCCATGGGTTACCAAAGAAGGAGGAGGATAGTGAGGGCCCGAATTTTCACTCCCAGATCCAGCCTTTTTGGGATGCCTGATGACCAGGTGTATGGGAGGTACAGGTTTCCCCCACACATAATACTGGACCTGGTCAGTGAGTGGGAGGATGACCTCACATCACCCACCCTGTGCTCCCAAGCACTCAGCCCCCTGGAGAAGGTCCTCAATGTACTGCACTTCTTGGCCACAGGATCATTTCAGCGGACAAGTGCCATAGTGGGTGGGGTGTCACAGGCCACGCAGTCACGTTGCCTACACCAGGTCTTGAACATCATCACTGCACGCCCATCAGTCCGTAGGCACATATACCTGCCCAGGACACCTGCAGAAAGGCAGGCTGCCACCCTCGATTTCTACGGTGTGGCACAATTTCCAAAAGTGCTAGGTGCCATTGACTGCACCCATGTGGCACTACGTCCCCCCAGGGCATCTGAGCACATCTATAGGAACCGCAAGCACTGGCATTCCATCAATGTGCAGGTAGTATGTAATGCTAAGGGAATCATCACCTCAGTATATGCCAACTATCCAGGGTCCACCCACGACAGCTTCATTTACCGAATGTCTACCCTAAGCCGGGACCTAGAAGCTGGGTGGCATGGCGATACATGGCTGCTTGGTGAGTATGAATGCCACTGCACATGCATGCATGTCAGATGCAGAGTTATGTCACTACCCCACTAATGATACCCATCACCTCCTCACCAGGGGACAGTGCCTACCCTCTGAGCCCCCACATGATGATGCCAATTCGGAACCCCATCACGCCTCCAGAGGTCAGATACAACACAGCCCATATTGCAACCCGGGGCATAGTGGAGAGCACATTCGGAGTGCTCAAGTCACGCTTTCGCTCCCTTGACCGTTCTGGCAGGCAGCTGTTATATGCGCCCCCAGTAGTGTGCAGGATCATAGTGGCAGCATGTGTCCTGCACAATGTTGCAACACGCCGGGGCCTGGCCGTGGACATGGTGGTGCCACCACATCCCCAACCACATGCACGCCCGCTGCGCATGGGAGGGGAGAGGGCACGGGGTGAGGCAGCCCGTACGCAGCTGGTGGCTAATTACTTCACATAGAAATCACACCCCAGTGGAGCGCACACAGGCCTGGCACATACCATCTGATAAGCAATGATGACTCGACCTGACAATTAAGACGAACAAAGGGACTGTCAACTGTCAGAACCATAGCAGCCTGAGATTGTTCATGTGGAAGTGTCACAATGTGTGCATCCCTACCTAAAGAAACACCACCAATGCAGTGTCATGAAAAGACACTTCCATGCTGCAGAAATGAATACCCACTTGCAAAATACTACATGAAAACAGTGCCATGTCACCCACTCCCTCCCCGGTACGGCCACACAACACACCATGGCATGTCATGCAATGTGAGAGGAAAGAAATGAATCCCCACAACATGCCCCAAGTGTCAGCAGCTACAGTGTCCCTAATGGAAACATGTCCACACATGAAATGCTCACAGTAATACAGGACCTACAACCCACATTAGCAAATACTTACCAAGAATACCAATCACCTACACAACCTCCAACCTACCTTAGGCATGACATTACAGACTTAAAAATTAGCTAGCCTCACCACCTGATGATGACAGCCCTCCGAACACTTGCAAGTATACAGTGTTAGCGCCACGCAAGAGTGTAGGTGCACTGCTTACAACATGGACTCCAGTTCCAAGGTGGACCGCATTGTGAAGACATGAGGAATGGACCTGCAAATATGGAGGATGAGATGGATGCAGAGGCATATATCAATACACCACGCAGTGTACAATACAACAACAATATGCACTATGAATGTATACACAGTATTGACTACAGACTGCCCACACAGCTCATGGGAGTCCAATGTCACCATGTACGTCAATGTCACTTGGGCACACCCTTTGCAAGCCCATGGAAACGGGAAGCAGGAGGCGTGTGTGTGACAAAAACCCAAGCATCTGAACCAAATCCATGACAAGCCTGCATGTGCCCAGCCACAATGCAGCGTATGCCCACGGGAGCCACACAAGGCAACACACTGTCCCAAAAAAAAAAAAAAAGAAAAAAAAAAATCAAAAATGGCCATTAAAGGGCCCGGGGTGGTTGGGGAGGCCACCCAGGAGGTCCGAGGACAGGGTGCACACCAAAACCCACCTGTGTGGATCTTGCGAAAAAAAAACACCTCCATGGGCTCATGGCCTACACGGCTATCCTATTGTGGGAGTATCACTGCTGTCGCTATCCTCACCCTCTGCAGCTGCATCCGGAGGTGGTGGCACTATGGGAGGCAGCCCACGCAAAGCCCTAGTCTGTTCCTCCATGGCTGCAAGCATGCGGGTGTGGTAGGTCTCGTTCTGGAGGATGAGTGTGCGGAGGTCCCCATGCAACAACTCACGGGATGCCTGGAGCTCCGCCCTAGTTGCCTGCATCTCAGCTGAGAGCGTACGGTGAGACGCTCCAGCTGCTGTTCTGTCCTTCGGTTTGTTGAAGCCTCAAGCTCAACAAGAGTCGTCCTGAGGTGAAGGAGTTCCAGCCTCAGGGCTTCCCTGTGGCCCTGGGACTCTTTGGAGATGGCTTCCTGCAGAGTCGCCAGTACCGCCCGCCTTTCCCTGTCGGACGCCAACATGTCCTCCCTGTGTGACTGGCAGATTGAGTCGGTTGCCTGCTGTAGTCGCTCCATCAGCCTTTCGGGGGGGACAATGGAAGTGGCCACCCTATCCATGGCCTGAGCCATCATCTCTGATGATGCTGCCTGTTGGGTTGCCATACCGTAAATGGATTGCTCCCATGCGGTATTGCCAGGTGGCGTACGGCCACCACGTCGGCGGGCACCACACCTGTCTGGGGCAAGGCGAACTGCGCCTTGCTGTGCCGGCACTGCCTAAGGCTGCAGGACTGCATTCCCCCTCTGATCTGCTGGCCCAGGAACAGGATCAGATGTCGCGGAGTGTGACCCTGCATCCATAACCACCAAAGGTGTACCTGCCAACACTGACATCCCCATTGAGGGTTCTAACCCTGGTGCAGGTGGGTCGGACAGAACAGAATCCCTCCCAGGAACACTCACCTGCGACGGCACGTAGGTCTCATCATCCGAATCAACACCTGAGTACAGCTCGGGGGAGGTGCAGCCAGAGACACCCCTTGAGAGCACGACCTGCAGCAGTTGTGGGTTCTCACCCACCACCACACCACGTCCCTCACTGGTGGTCGGTCGGCCCTCAGACCCCTCCTGGGTCTGCACCATCTCCACAACCCCAGCAATATCAGGTGCGTCTTCCCCTGCAAAGACATAAAAGAAAACAAATGGAAACAGGCATTAGCACTATGGCACACAATGAGGGCTGAGAGGCTACAGAAACAGTACTTGATTGACATGTCCCACATTAAAACACTCCCATGCATGCACCCTCATTGCGTGTGATGGGGAGGCAGATGGCACACATTGATGACACCAAGATGGAAGATGAACACATTTGCTGCATGCTGCCTAGCAGTGGCATCACACATTGGCCAGTGATTGGCAGATCAAATACACATGCCATCACACAGATGGCATGTACCCTAGCCATGAAGTGAAGAGGGAGAGGAGGTCACCAATTGTTCATTCAGTCCATTTTGTTCATATGATTGATTATTTTCATTGTAATGGTTCAAATGTTTAACATGCAGCTGCCAGTCAAAAATGGTCCTATAGCACAGGGACATGTCCAAACTAATCATGTCCACGAAACTGCGCCAGTCCACTGTACCATAGCCATGTCAGACATGTGACAATAGGACTGAGAAATCCCGAGTAAAAGTGGTGGTATGCAAACAATCTGCCTGAATAAACAGAGGTAAATAAGCAACAGTGTAGTGGCAAGATGACACTCCAAGGGCAACTGGCGTGGTGTTGGGCTGGATGTCTAATGTTGGCTGAAAGGATGCTGCTATACCCAAAAACTGTTGCCAACAATGTTTAGGAAGAGGCACATGGGTGAGCCGAACCACTCAGGCACACACACCCTCCCCTGGCACCCAAACAGAAGCCCTCCCACACACACCATGCACATGGATGACACACACATGCATGTGCACTCACTGGACAATGCTTCGTAATCTGCCACTTCTCCCACGCCTTGGATCTGTTCCTCCGTGACGTAGGTCCCAGCAACCTGCTCATGTGGAGTGAGTTCTATGTCGTCTGCTGGAGACCCACCTCCAGTCACTAGAGTTGCGGCATGACTTGAGGCCAGCTTATTCTTTGCCCTGCGCTTCAGGTCATTCCAGCGCTTGTAGCATTCATTAGCTGTGCGCCTCACGATTCCAAGGGCACTTATGATGTCCGCAATGGTCTGCCAGTGTGCCTGACGTTGTGCAGGTGTGGTCTTGGATCCTGCAACAATCACCATTTCGCGGTCATGTGCGGACACATACTCTACAAGTGCATTCAGTTCGGCCTCATTGAAGCTGGGCTTCCTTGACGGGCCGGACTGTGTAGCTGTGTCTGGGGCATCAGCCTCTACTGGATGAGCACTCTTCCTCTTCCGCTTGGAAGTTGGTGGGGATCCGGAGTGTCCTGCGCCGCTCTGGACACTAGGGGAGGAGCGTGGGATTGCACACTCAGCATGGGAGTTGGTGCAGGCATTATCTCAAGTGTGATGGTGTCAGGGGTAATGTCAGCATGATGGACTTGGACCGACACTGTCCTGGATGGGTGTGAGAGAGGTGGGGTGGATGGAGCCGCAGCTGCCCCTGCAGCCTCCCCAGCCTGCCTACGCGGGGCAGCAGATGACCTCGCTGCCCCTGATCCACGTGGCCTGATGACACCAACGTTCACCGGCGCACGTGGCCTAGACCTGCTGACCTGGAAGTCAGCCATGGAGTCACCCTGTGCCAGGTCTGGTTCCACAGTGGGCTGATCCAACAAGGGCTGAGCATGGATGGTGTCAGCCACGGTAACCTCAACCGGGGGGGGCATGGGTGTCCCTGACTGCTCCTCCACACATGGGGGGCTAGGGGCACCCTGCAAGTCACGGCCACGTCCCCTACCGGATCCACCACGGCCACCACTTGGGGCTCGGCCACCTTTGCCACCCTTACGGCTTGTTCGCCTCCCAGCCATGGCACTGATGTTATTGTGCGTATGGGAGTCGATGTGAACTATTGTCCTGGGCAATTGGGGGTTAAAGGGGTTGGGTACCAGATGGTAATCTTACCCTAGTGCTCTAGGAAGGCTGTATGTCACCCCTGGGGAAAGATGACGGGTCACGCAACGCACAGGCGCCCCAAAAAAGCGAAGTAAGGTGCATGCAACCCCTCCTAGACCACGTGCGTTGAAAAAAAAACCTGCACTACGCTGTGGCACCCGGGAACACAAGAATGAACATATGCGTGTCACACGCAGCCTAGAATGACCTCTGAAGGGGTACGCGACACACGGGGCAAGCACAGATGTTAGATACGTGCGCGACTCACCGTCCACCAGGAACAAAAGCGTGAAAAATATGCGCGTGTGCGCGTTGGCAACACCCCCGCCAAAAAAAGAATTGTACGCTGTCTGAGGAGACACGACAACAGTAGTAGGGAAGCTGTTTGAGGAAACAGGCCCAGGAAAAAGAGGAAAAGAGAATAAGCTATCAGAGGTAACAGGGAGTACGAACTGGAAACGCCGTGAAGTAAATCGCGTGTGAACCGACAAGAAGTACAGATTTCATCCACTCGCTCTCCACGAAAAGCACGTACAAGGAAATGGCGTTCTACACGTACCTTTTATACACACGTCACAGACGCGCATACGCAATGAGGCCATTTCCACCAATTACGCGCTTTGACACTCGGACGTGTATCTCTTCATTTTTACACGCGCCATTCTCTACGGCCATGCGCGTGACGTCACAGCTGCGCATGGTGGCCTTTGGGCCAATGAAATCGCATATGCAAGCACACGTGGTAAAACTGCACGTCCGAGTGTCATCGCGTGTCATCGGAGGGAAGTGAGCGTACACGCGATTGGCCTGGGTACGTGTATTTCTGGGGTGCACAGGAAGTTCCACACGCGATTGGTGGAAATCCACGTGTGCTCTGTCATCACGTGTAATGAGGGAAACACCCGCGCGCCTCACGTCACAGACGCGCTCACGCGCTAAGGGCCTTTGGTCCAATGAAATCGCATATGCGTGCTGACGTGCATACGCGCTAAGGGCCTTTCCTCGATTTACACGCAGACGTGCAGGATTTTCACGTGCCAAATCACTCCGTATCAAGCTGGCCACGCGTAAGCACACGGAAGACCACGCTCCTGCCCAGAAGGCCGAACTACTGCCCTCCAGAGCCCCGAGCACGCTCCCACCTGCCATCTGCTGCTGCCTGACTGCCTGCTGCCCACGTGCCCTGCCATTTGCTGCCTGCACATCAGCCAGGGGTGCTGTTGCTGTGACCACCCCTGCTGGAACCGAAGACTCCCGACTGGGATTCCATCGCTCCACAGCCCAGCCCCAGGACCCAGTTGCCCACCAACTCCTGCCTCTGGGGTTGTCATGTCAGGGAAAACACCATCTGAGACCACTGACAACCCCCGGCCAAAGAGGCAGAGGGGCACCAGCTTCAGTGCCACCGAAGTTGGTGTCCTGGTGGAGCAAGTCCTGGGGCAGTATGATGCCCTCTTCGGAAGTTCCCGCGCCGACAAGGAAGGACGGACTCGGATCTGGACTGACATCGTGACTGCCATCAACGCGGAGGGGGTGGCAGTCCGCGACTTCCAACATGTCAAGAAGCGCTGGGAGGACTTCAGGTCCAGGACCCTGAACAAGGCCCGGCGCCTCTTGAAGGCAGCGGATGCCAAGGGGCGCCGGGGCCACTTGTCGGAAGAACAGATGAGGGTCCTGGAACGCATATCCCCAGCGCTCCACGTCCAGGTCCTTGAGAGGCAGACCCGTCTGGAGTCGAGCGGTAAGTGTACATGCATCCTGATTGTGAGCTGTGCGTGTGGTGATTTTTCAGTAGTGTGCAGGTTGCACATCTGTTTGTATGGGGTCGAGTATGGGTGGGGGTGTTCAGGGCCGTGGGGCTAACACATGCGAGGGCTGGAATGTGTGAGACATGGATGGTGTTTGTGTGTAGGCTTGCATGCCAAATGCAGTTGTGTGGGCACACATGTTTGGATGAATGTGTATGTAAGTAGACATGTCCGTGATGTCACGCATGTATGTTGTTTTCGGCTGCATGTATCAGCACTGTGTAAATGTGCATGTGTGTGTATTTGACAAGGGTGCAACAGTGATGCAACATGGATGCATGTGAAAGCGGTATGTGGAAGCCTGATGGGCAGATGTGACATGGATGCCCATCTGAACACTGCAACACTTGGCATAGGTGTACACATGCATGCAAGTGTGGTGGTGTGTGTACATGTGTGGTGCACTTCCTGTGTTGCATGTGATGTCTGGCTCACCTTTGCCTGCTCATGCTGTTGTATGTGTATGGATGGTGCTGGCAGTTGCGATATGGCTGTGGTATGGCTCATGTGTGCGAGTTGAAATGACATGTGTGTTGGCGATTATGATGACATGTCTGAGGTTTGCCAATGCCACTCATGTACAACTGTCATGTGTGTATGTGTCCATTGTACAGTGCCCTGATGCCTGTGTTTTGTTTCTCCCTGTCTGCAGCGTCAACTGATGAAGAGGGCGGAGAAGGTGCTGTGGAGCACAGCGGCGGGGATCCCACCGCCAGCCGGAGACGCAAGGCCTGGCTCCCCTCCCATGTTGTCATCTCGTCGGGGAGTGAGGAGAACGGTGCCGCGTCCCAGGCCGCAGCTTCCGGGGGGAGGTCCAAGAGGCGGAGGTTGGAGTTGGACTCCTCGGCAGCAGAAGGTGCAGCTGGGACCCCACAGGGCCCAATGGGGGAAGATGGCACGGAGTCATCCAGGTTGGTGGGGGGTTTGGTGGAGGAGGAGGCCGTGCAAGCAACAGAGACGGGGTCTGGAGGTGGGGATCCCACTGGTGCTAGTGGTGCAGTGCAAGACCAGGGACAGGAGGCAGCACAGGCCGCCGCGGAGGTGCCTGTGTGCAATCCTGTCCCTGATCCTGTCCCTGCATCATCTTGCACCAGCAGGGATGCCTACGTCCAGACCCGTTTTCAGGCAGGGGATGAGCTCACGACAACTGGCCTTCCTCTGCCTGCGGACGTGGCTATCCGGGTCCGGGTTGAGCCTGTTCTGAGTGGTGTGGCATTGCGTCAATGGGCCATGCGAGGTGACCTGCAGTCTTTTCATGAGGAGACTGCACGTCATCTCGAATGGCTCGTTGACCACGTCAGCCTGCTGGGATAGGTCACCCAGGCCGGATTCCTCCGTATGATGGGGCTTGCTACGACCCCCTCCTCAACTGAACCCCCTATGCGCCAGTCATCCTCCGTGCCATCTTCCCACCCATCGGTCACCTGGGTGCCCTGTGGAGCTGCCTCTGACGGTGCGGCCAGGCTGGTGGAGGAGGCATCCCTGCCACAGTCGGGAGTCGGACATCCAGCACGGGTTGGCCACATCAACGACTGCACCCCAGCCGGCGGAGGATGTGCAGGCAGCAGGAAGCAGTGCACAGGCAGAGGCACAGCAGCAGCAGCAACGTGGTGGGAGCCATGAAGGCTTGGGGCCTTCAACATCGGAGGGGCAGGCATCGGCTGGAGGGCAGGAGGACCCAGGACAGAGAGTGTCTTCCGTGTGGCAGCGGTTGGGCCACGCCATAGATGCGGAGCGGCAGCGGGCGGAAGAGGCACAGCTCACAATGGTGAGGGCGGAGAACTCCATGCGGAGGGCCCTGAAGCGGGCCGAGTGCCACGAGGCAATCCGCAGGGGTTTGGAGGTGGACACGTCGACGGCCCTGCGGACCCTCGGGGCCATGGAGGAGGACCGCCTCCGGGACATTGAGCAGGAGTTCGATGATGCCCTGGCCCGGGACATCCACAAGTGAGCCGTCAAACTAGCCCGCTGCCTTTGTACATAGTTATGTAGGTAGTGTTAGGTTTCATTTTATTTAGGATTTATTTTGGACCTTTCGGACATTGGCCACATTTTTGTATATAGTTTATTTTATTAGTTAGTGTTGTTAGATAGGTTTCCTTCCTTTTGTTGGGATAATGGACCCTGGCTTGTTCGTATGTACATAGTTCAATGTTGGATTGTATTTTTCTTTCACATTTTAACCATGGAGCAATGGCTTTCTATTTTATTTCCCATTGGATTTTGTTTTCTGGACAGTGACTTTGGACACCATTACTTTGGATTTTGATTTTTGGTTTTGCTTTTTTTCACGGACATGCTTCTTTTAATTTTTGTACATTCCCATTTCTGTTTCTTTATTTTTGATTCTATTTATGTTTCCTTCAATACATATTTTTTTATCAAACTTCAAAGTGTAGTATCATCTCATTGGTTTAATGCATATCATGATATGGCTTTTGAGATTCACTGACACCCATTTGGTGTATGTGAGGGAAATGTGTTTGTTTCGGAACTTGCAATTGGTGTTCTGTCATGTAATTGCCAATTATGAGTGGGTGGATGCAATACTCGGGTGGGTGTTTTGCATTTGGAGGCTGAGCATAGGGACCAGGGATCTAGATTGTGATGACATGTTGGCTGGGGAACATGAGTTGGACATGGGTGGGGGCCTGCTGGCAGGTGCCCCACAGTGCTGGGGGTGGGGGTGCAGGGGGACATGAGTTGGACATGAGTGGGGGCCTGCTGGCAGGTGCCCCACAGTGCTGGGGGGTGGGGGTGGTGGGAGACATGAGTGGGGGCCTGGTGGAGGCTGCCCCTGCACTGCTGGGGGGTGGGGGTGGTGGGAGACATGAGTGGGGGCCTGGTGGAGTCTGCCCCTGCACTGCTGGGGGGTGGGGGTGGTGGGAGACATGAGTGGGGGCCTGGTGGAGGCTTCCCCTGCACTGCTGGGGGTGGGGGTGGTGGGAGACATGAGTGGGGGCCTGGTGGAGGCTGCCCCTGGTGGCTGGGGGGTGGGGGTGGTGGTAGACATGGGCGGGGGCCTGGTGGAGGCTGCCTCTGCACTGCTGGGGGGTGGGGGTGGTGGGAGACATGAGTGGGGGCCTGGTGGAGGCTGCCCCTGCACTGCTGGGGGGTGGGGTGGTGGGAGACATGAGTGGGGGCCTGGTGGAATCTGCCACTGGTGGCTGGGGGATGGGGTGGTGGTAGACATGAGTGGGGGCCTGGTGGAGGGTGCCCCTGACTGCTGGGGGGTAGGGGGTGGTGGGAGACATGGGTGGGGGCCTGGTGGAGGCTGCCCCTGCACTGCTGGGGGGTGGGGGTGCAGGAGGACATGAGTGGGGGCCTGGTGGAGGCTGCCCCTGCACTGCTGGGGGGTGGGGGTGCAGGAGGACATGAGTGGGGGCCTGGTGGAGGCTGCCCCTGCACTGCTGGGGGGTGGGGGTGGTGGGAGACATGAGTGGGGGCCTGGTGGAGGCTGCCCCTGCACTGCTGGGGGGTGGGGGTGGTGGGAGACATGAGTGGGGGCCTGGTGGAGGCTGCCCCTGGTGGCTGGGAGGTGGGGGTGGTGGTAGACATGGGTGGGGGCCTGCTGGAGGCTGCCCCTGCACTGCTGGGGGGTGGGGGTGGTGGGAGACATGAGTGGGGGCCTGCTGGAGGCTGCCCCTGCACTGCTGGGGGTTGGGGATGGTGGGAGACATGAGTGGGGGCCTGGTGGAATCTGCCCCTGGTGGCTGGGGGATGGGGGGGGGTGGTAGACATGAGTGGGTGCCTGGTGGAGGGTGCCCCTGACTGCTGGGGGGTAGGGGGTGGTGGGAGACATGGGTGGGGGCCTGGTGGAGGCTGCCCCTGCACTGCTGGGGGGTGGGGTTGCAGGGGGACATGAGTGGGGGCCTGGTGGAGGCTGCCCCTGCACTGCTGGGGGGTGGGGGTGCAGGGGGACATGAGTGGGGGCCTGGTGGAGGCTGCCCCTGCACTGCTGGGGGGTGGGGGTGGTGGGAGACATGAGTGGGGGCCTGGTGGAGGCTGTCCCTGCACTGCTGGGGTTGGGGGTGCAGGGGGACATGAGTGGGGGCCTGGTGGAGGCTGCCCCTGCACTGCTGGGGGGTGGGGGTGCAGGGGGACATGAGTGGGGGCCTGGTGGAGGCTGCCCCTGCACTGCTGGGGGGTGGCAGTGGTGGGAGACATGAGTGGGGGCCTGGTGGAGGCTGCCCCTGGTGGCTGGGGGGTGGGGGTGGTGGTAGACATGGGTGGGGGCCTGGTGGAGGGTGCCCCTGACTGCTGGGGGTAGGGGGTGGTCGGAGACATGGGTGGGGGCCTGGTGGACACTGCCCCTGCATTGCTGGGGGGTGGGGGTGCAGGCTGACATGATTGGGGGCCTGGTGGAGGCTGCCCCTGGTGGCTGGGGGGTGGGGGTGGTGGTAGACATGAGTGGGGGCCTGGTGGAGGCTGCCCCTGCACTGCTGGGGGGTGGGGGTGCATGGGGGACATGAGTGGGGGCCTGGTGGAGGCTGCCCCTGCACTGCTGGGGGGTGGGGGTGGTGGGAGACATGAGTGGGGTCCTGGTGGAGGCTGCCCCTGCACTGCTGGGGGGTGGGGGTGCAGGGGGACATGAGTGGGGGCCTGGTGGAGGCTGCTCCTGCACTGCTGGGGGGTGGGGGTGGTGGGAGACATAAGTGGGGGCCTGGTGGAGGCTGCCCCTGCACTGCTGGGGGGTGGGGGTGGTGGGAGACATGAGGGGGGCCTGGTGGAGGCTGCACCTGGTGGCTGGGGGTGGGGGTGGTGGTAGACATTGGTGGGGGCCTGGTGGAGGCTGCCCCTGCATTGCTGGGGGGTGGGGGTGGTGGGAGACATGAGTGGGGGCCTGGTGGAATCTGCCCCTGGTGGCTGGGGGATGGGGGTGGTGGTAGACATGAGTGGGGGCCTGGTGGAGGGTGCCCCTGACTGCTGGGGGGTAGGGGGTGGTGGGAGACATGGGTGGGGGCCTGGTGGAGGCTGCCCCTGCACGGCTGGGGGGTGGGGGTGCAGGGGGACATGAGTGGGGGCCTGGTGGAGGCTGCCCCTGCACTGCTGGGGGGTGGGGGTGCAGAGGGACATGAGTGGGTGCCTGGTGGAGGCTGCCCCTGCACTGCTGGGGGGTGGCGGTGGTGGGATACATGAGTGGGGGCCTGGTGGAGGCTGCCCCTGCACTGCTGGGGGTGGGGGTGCAGGGGGACATGAGTGGGGGCCTGGTGGAGGCTGCCCCTGCACTGCTGGGGGGTGGGGATGCAGGGGGACATGAGTGGGGGCCTGGTGGAGGCTGCCCCTGCACTGCTGGGGGGTGGGGGTGGTGGGAGACATGAGTGGGGGCCTGGTGGAGGCTGCCCCTGGTGGCTGGGGGGTGTGGGTGGTGGTAGACATGGGTGGGGGCCTGGTGGAGGGTGCCCCTGACTGCTGGGGGTAGGGGGTGGTGGGAGACATGGGTGGGGGCCTGGTGGAGGCTGCCCCTGCACTGCTGTGGGGTGGGGGTGCAGGGGGACATGAGTGGGGGCCTGGTGGAGGCTGCCCCTGGTGGCTGGGGTGTGGGGGTGGTGGTAGAGATGAGTGGGGGCCTGGTGGAGGCTGCCCCTGCACTGCTGGGGGGTGGGGTGCAGGGGGACATGAGTGGGGGCCTGGTGGAGGCTGCCCCTGCACTGCTGGGGCGTGGGAGTGCAGGGGGACATGAGTGGGGGCCTGGTGGAGGCTGCCCCTGCACTGCTGGGAGGTGGGGGTGCAGGGGGACATGAGTGGGGGCCTGGTGGAGGCTGCCCCTGGTGGCTGGGGGGTAGGGGTGGTGGTAGACATGAGTGGGGGCCTGGTTGAGGCTGCCCCTGCACTGCTGGGGGGTGGGGGTGCAGGGGGACATGAGTGGGGGCCTGGTGGAGGCTGCCCCTGCACTGCTGGGGGGTGGGGGTGGTGGGAGACATGAGTGGGGGCCTGGTGGAGGCTGCCCCTGGTGGCTGGGGGGTGGGGGTGGTGGTAGACATGGGTGGGGGCCTGGTGGAGGCTGCCCCTGCACTGCTGGGGGGTGGGGGTGGTGGGAGACATGCATTGTTGATCAGTAGTGCAAGGTGACATGTGGGTTGGCTGGGGGGCATGCCCATGGTGGATGGGCTGCCTGCGGGACATGAGCAGGGGTGCAGGGTAGTCCTCCGTGGTGTGGGCTGCCTGCAGGGGCCGTGGAGGTTGTAGAGCGAACACCTGGGAGGACCCACATGGCCAATTCACGTGTAGTACTCCCCAGAAACCCTGAAATACACGTACCCTGCTGAAATCGCGTGTGGAACTTCCCGCGCACCCCTGAAATACATGTACCCTGCTGAAATCGCGTGTGGAACTTCCCGCGCACCCCTGGAATACACGTACCCTGCTTGCACGGGGCCAATCGCGTGTGGAACTTCCCGCGCACCCCTGAAATACACGTAACCTGATGGAATCGCGTGTGGAACTTCACGCGCACCCCTGAAATACACGTACCCTGCTGAAATCGCGTGTGGAACTTCCCGCGCACCCCTGCAATACACATACCCTGCTCGCACGGGGCCAATCGCGTGCGGAACTTCCTGCGCACCCCTGAAATACACGTACCCTGATGGAATCGCGTGTGGAACTTCATGCGCACCCCTGAAATACACGTACTCTGCTGAAATCGCGTGTGGAACTTCCCGCGCACCACTGAATTACACGTACCCTGCTCGCACGGGGCCAATCGCGTGTGCAACTTCCCGCGCACCCCTGAAATACACGTACCGTGCTGAAATCGCGTGTGGAACTTCCCGCGCACCCCTGAAATACACGTACCCTGCTGATTTTGCGTGTGGAACTTCCCGCGCACCCCTGATGCACACGTACACAGGACAATCGCGTGTGGAACTTCCCGCGAACCACTTAAATACACGTTCCCCGCTTGGCGTTTGCTGTTTGCCAGCCCTCTGAACAGTCCAGGGTTAGCGCAGCCCTTTGCGATTATTTGGGAATTTTGAAGGCTTTTCCTTGCGCGAGGGCGTTCTTGGGGGCGTAACTGGCGCTGCTGCAGGGTCGCTGCGCCACGCTGCGCCACGGCTGGTTTTGGATGCAAAAATCCATGAATACGCTGTGCGCGGGAATCGATTTTAGAGCACGCGGCTGGCGCAGACATTCGCACGGGCATGCTGTGCGCCAGTCGCGTGCGCCACTTTTGTGCAAATTTCTATGAATTACCCTGAAAGCCTGTTCCTAGGAAATGCTGGTTTGGAAAAAATATGTTGATAATTATGATACCTCTTTGAATTCTGATTACATTGGTCCTCATATTCTGGTATCTGGAAACTATACATCCTTTGAATTGCCTTTTGCCTGCTACCAGTGCTCCTACTACGAGCAGCCCAGTAGATGTGCTCTCTTACACTCTCCCCTCATAGGAAGTAAAACATAGAGAAGTTTACGATAACAATACTCTGCTATTGATTATGAATACAACACATGCTATCTTGAATAGGTCAAACTGTTGGGTCTGTTCCCATTTACCCCAACATGGTGGGAAAGGAATGGGTTGGTATGTACAACCTTTACCGCTTAATACTGCATGTTATGCATCATTAAGAGCACTATTTTACGGAAAATGGAACGACAGTAATACTGGTCAGTTGGATGGAACAAACATATATGAGTTTGAAAGAGTGGTATTGGAACCGGTGGGTTGTTCCATATTTAGAGGCGCAGGTAAAACGAACACGGTAACAATAAAACAAATAGATAGACTTTTTGGGCCTCACAATCAGTAATTACTGTCAACATGGCTCCAGTAGGGAATAAAAATGTTGTGCCTCCCTCCTATGCTATTACTTACAGTCCACGTTCTGTCCCATTTTGCTTGCGGAAAAAGGGCTCCTATCCCGTGGGAACATTTACTAGATGCATGAATACTGCAGTACTAAAAAAAGAAGGGGATGCATTATATATAGGAGGTTCTGTTTATTTTATATGTGGAGACAAGGCCTATCAATGGTTACCTAGGAATTGGGAAGGGGCTTGTTATTTGGATATACTTTTCCCTGGTGTATTTCTCTCCAAAACTTCCAAAATATCAAAACTATCCAGATCAAGGCCTCAGCAAGATGATACTGCAGTACTGATTGCAGGCGATATAACCAAATCGTTTATACCATTTTGGGGACAAGCAATAAATTCATGCAACATAAGAAAACTGTCCAGGGTGTTAGAAAAAAACAATCAATGAAACTACAGATATACTCTATAATATGACACTAGAAGAGAAAGCAATTAGATTATAATTCTAGCTGACCATGGAGGTGTGTGCAAAATCGTGGGGTCAGCGTGCTGCATTTTTGTACTTGACTCCTCCCCCACGATATTTGAAGCAATTAAGAAATTGCATGTCATAAGTTCTGATATTCATGTCCCCACAGGTAGCTGGAATCTGAATATAGGTTTATGGTTTGGGGAATTGTTGCGATCATGGGGCTGGAAACTAATTGCAATATTGATCACAATACTTGGAATTCGTATGTTCTGCTGTTGTTGCATACAATGCCTACCAGTCCTCTGCTCCCAGGTTGCAAATGAATGTGCGAGTGCGAGAGAGTGTGTTCTCGTGTGGACACCCTGCTGGAGTCTGTTTACCGTGTCTATTCTGCTGCAGAGGAGGAGCTACCAGTCACCAGAATGCTCAAAACACTGCTACAGGAACGAGTAGCGGAGCAAGTGCGAGAGAGTGTGTTCTCGTGTGGACACCCTGCTGGAGTCTGTTTACCGTGTCTATCCTGCTACAGAGGAGGAGCTACCAGTCACCAGAACGCTCAAACACTGCTACAGGAGCGAGTAGCAGAGCGAGTGCGAGAGAGTGTGTTCTCGTGTTACCATTGTCCGGCAGTCCCGGTAGTGAGAACTGCGGGGAATCTCAGGAGGACATTGCCACTGTAACAATGGGCACAGTGCTACCTCAGGTACTTTATAATAGTGTTAATTCACTAATCATTCGCTTGAACTTTACTAAACCCCGTATTTAGACTGCAACCCTTAAACCATTGAACACTTGTGCATGGTGGGAATTTGGTCAGCGTTGTGAGTCGAGCGCAACTTAAGTCGGAGGCCCAACCAAAGCTCCACCTTGAGCGTGCAGTGGCTGCCATTTAGGAGCACACGCAACAGCCTGCACTTTCATACCAACAAGGACCCGACAAGAATCTAAATAACGATAGGAGCTGGAGTGTTGTGACAATTGCGAGGGAGATTGCGGAGGCTAGACCTCTTTGATCCCCATGCATGCTGGATCCAACCCCAACTAATTAGCACAATTTTCTACTACATAGAAATACTAGGAAACTACTACAGCACAATATAACACAAACTAATATTTATCGGCCTGTGCAGAATTCCCAATAGTGGGCGACCATGCCACCTAAGGGCAAAACTAGCAAGTCCAACTACAATCTCAGGAAAAGCAATAAAGCACTGAATAAAGTATCACCAAAAGCAAATAAGGAGGCAACTAATCAAAAAGGACTGGTGGATAAGGGGACAATACTTGCCCTTTTTCAAAAAATCACCCCTGTGATTGAAGGAAGTGCTCACCCTATTGACATTACATCGCCCAGTCAAAATAACAATGTACTACTGGAAACCACAAATTATGAGGACATTGATAATAATTATTTGCTAGACCTATGCCTATCCATCCAACGATCAATGGCAGCGCCAATGAGAGAGGAGCCAAAAGGTAAAAAAGACCGGATGGTGGTGGAGGCACAGGTATTGAAAACTGCAAACCATCCTAGTACCATCTCAACGAATCCTATCAACAGTTCTTTCACCACAAATCCGGGTGATCACCATACTCCCCCCACTAATAATGGATCATCGGCACCATTAACTGGGCGACTATCTGAGTCTCCCAATCTGCTAATTGATCTAGAAGATCTAAGGCCAATAGAAGAACTCCAGTCGAATGAGACACAGTGCTCTAACATAGGAGCAATTGTAGAACTTCAGTCCTCAATGGTTTCTATGTAATATGCGTTGAAAATACTGTTGAAATTATGTGGTAGAATCCATGTAAATTTGGTATTACAATTAGGACTTCCTGATCCCAGGACCACCTACATTCCTGGTGATCACTCTGAACCAGCACCTACCAAAGATCAAGAGGAAATCACTGCGCAGGAAGAAATTAACCCGGATCCAGAAATAAACTCTGTTATACTCCTCTCAAAAAAACAGAGACGTAAATCAAAAGGAACAGCAACTAAGACAGGCAATACCGATAAAATCTTACAAGCCACTGCAGGTCCTCCACCGACTAAATCAAAAAAAGCAAGGAAAAGAGCCTACAAAACAAAGAAACGCCAAGCAAATGGTCCTGGGACTTTGACCAGCTGGATTCTATCAGAAAAACTAAGCGAGACATCAGCAATAAACAGTAATGACACGGGCTCAACATTTAATACAACGGATGAAGAAAGCAAGGGTGAAAAGTACTCCACCCCGCGTAGAAGGAATACATCAAGGGTCCCGGTTGTTGTGTCACCTGAAGAGGACAGGTCTGCATAACAGAGGAAAACTAAAACTCAAGAAAGTGCAATATGCATCATACAAAATATGAATCAAAAGAAGAGGGACAAACGGCTAACAAGATCAGAAGTTCTAACAAAGCTACATCTCATTCCTCAATTGCAAATGATTCTACCTGAAGACTTCTTATTTGTGGAGCCACTTAGAAACTGAAATCCCAACATAACAGCACTGCACTGTAGAGTCATGGCCACTGCTCAGTTGATACGGGACTACAAAAATAGTCTTCTGCAAGTTGATTTGGAAGTGGATGTGGACCAAGAAGCAGACGATAGCAGCTTACCTTTAAGAGTCAGTAAACAATCTAAAAATAATAATAAACCGATGTTGCCTGGAGGGAAGAAGGTGCAAATGAGTGATATTCAGGAAACTCTAAAATGGCTGGCTGACTCTCTTCTGCTAGTGTTACAGAAGCCCTGAGATTGTTCGTTAATATAATGGAACACTCGGGGCTTCAAGCACTTAATGGATCACTGCCTGCCATTGTGAAACATACCTTCTTACTACTTCAGGAGACCTAGTTAATGACACCCATTGTAATAGATAGATTCACTCCCTACCACTCACCCGCAAGCAAGGAGACACAGGGCTGCCCTTTTGGCACTCCACCCCGCGTAGAAGGAATACATCAAGGGTCCCGGTTGTTGTGTCACCTGAAGAGGACAGGTCTGCATCATGGAGGAAAACTAAAACTCAAGAAAGTGCAATATGCATCATAAAAAATATGAATCAAAGAAGAGGGACAAACGGCTAACAAGATCACAAGTTCTAACAAAGCTACATCTCATTCCTCAATTGCAAATGATTCTACCTGAAGACTTCTTATTTGTGGAGCCACTTAGAAAATTAAATTCCAACGTAACAGCACTGCACTGTAGAGTCCTGGCCACTGCTCAGTTGATACGGGACTACAAAAATAGTCTTCTGCAAGTTGATTTGGAAGTGGATGTGGACCAAGAAGCAGACGATAGCAGCTTACCTTTGAGAGTCAGTAAACAATCTAGAAATAATAATAAACTGATGTTGCCTGGAGGGAAGATGGTGCAAATGAGTGATATTCAGGAAACTCTAAAATGGCTGGCTGACTCTCTTCCGCTAGTGTTACAGAAGCCCTGAGATTGTTCGTTAATATCATGGAACACTCGGGGCTTCAAGCACTTAATGGATCACTGCCTGCCATTGTGAAACATACCTTCTTACTACTTCAGGAGACCTGGTTAATGACACCCATCGTAATAGATGGATTCGCTCCCTACCACTCACCCGCAAGCAAGGAGACACAGGGCTGCCCTTTTGGTGGCCTGATAACTGGTGTTGTTAATTCACTGGCTAGCAGGAAGCTTACAATCACCTCTGAAGACTTTGTGAGTGCGGTAGAGATCAAGCTTCCGGGGGAGGTAGAAGATGATAATCTACTACTGGTTAACATCTATAACCCCCTGGCGCCACGTACCGAGATCAAATTCAGACCTCGCTACATGACCTCTTAGGTGATTGGCTGGCTGGGGACTTGAACTTTCACAACAAAGGACGTAGTGGTACGGCTAACAATCCGCTACTATATCCTTACTGCATCATGGATTACAACATTGATGACATGGAGGGAGATTGCTGGCAGAGTTTTTGTTGATGGGTGGGAACTTGAGATCATTAACGGTCGGACTTCAGGAGACAGGCCGGGTAAGAGCACCTGGAGCAATGGTTCTTCCTGGATTACTCTTGATTATATCTTCACAAGTGCCACCGTCGCCACTAGGATTAGAGATATGAAAATATCCAAATATCCTTACAGCAACCACGATCCACTGATTATTAACCTTTAACCACCTAATCAATCTCCTAGGATCATCAATGCTGGTGAGCCAATGGCAAACCATGCAGCTAACCAGATACAATGGTCAGATAGGAACATCAATAAACCTTTAATTACATTCTGTGATTGGGATGAGAGTAACGCAGAGGGATTCAACCTAATGACACTTGAAGAAATTGAAGGATGGATCACTAGGATTGTGTGTAAATATGCCACCACCCGTGTCCCCCTAGTTATAAAGGATCAGACGAAGGATGAAATAAACCATAAAGAAATCAGAGATGCTAAGCGCAAGCTGAGAAGGGGAATTCATGAAATAAGAGCGAAACATTGTTCTGCGATTGTGATCCATAGTAAGATCTGGGCTCTCAAGAATAAACACAGCCAATGGACTAAAGTATAGAAGAGGAAGAAAAAGCTAGAACAATGGCAGAAAACAGCCCACACACTATGCTCTAAAAATACCCGTAATATATGGGCACTCCTGGGGGAAGTCCGGGGAAACCGAAAGAAACCACTGATCAACACGATTGGTGTAATTGAGTGGACTATGTTTTTGGAAGATCGGAATGGGCCAGAGACCATTCAAAAAGGAAATCATGAAGAGAGCCCAGCCATCCGACGGTTTACAGTATCCACTGACAAACTCCTACTCAAGATCAGCACGTTGAAATCCTCAAGGGCCCCGGGGCCTAACAAGCTGTCCAATATGATTATGAAAGGCAACCCCAAATTTTAGGCAAGCCTGATTAAGATCCTTATTGACAAAGTACTAAGAGACGGCAGAATCCCAGCAACTTGGCAATCAGCCATATTAGTTCCTGTCCATAAAAAGGGAAATAAATCAGATCCGGGAAATTATCAATTGCTCTCCATGCTCGACTGTACAGGGAAATTATTTGCTTCCTTTCTATTAAAAGAACTTCAAGCATGGGCAACAGCACCGGGATCCTGGACTGCTTTCAGAGTGGCTTCAGAACAAGCTACTCTATGTCACACAATCTGATTATTATGGACTTCTTAAGGAACAATGCTTTGAAACCTAACAGTCCCCCATTATATGCATTATATATTGATTTCAGATCAGCTTTTGATCTAGTAAACAGGGAAAAACTATGGCATAAATTGCACACCATGGATTGCCCTGAGGAATTGATATATTACCTGAGACTCCTTCACACTAACACCTCTGTCCAACTTAAACTTGATCATAAGGGGACTAGGACTAATTTGATTAGACAGATTTGTGGTGTAAAGCAGGGATGTACTACTGTTCACCTGCTCTACAACCTTTTTGTCTTGGACATCCCAGAATTTATATTGGGCACTCACAACTGTCCGCCCAGGGTCGGCACTTCAAAGCCTTATGCAGATGATATTGTGCTTTTTGACCACACATTTAGTGGCCTATTAAGGTCAGCAAAACAGCTTTGGAAATACGCTGAAATAAATGAACTGGTCATAAACCACAATAAAACTGAACTTATATTATTCACTGCTGGGAGGGTTGCTCGCCCACGTATGCTTCTGGAAACAGTTGAAATCAGATACTCACACTCTTATAAATGTCTAGGGGTGGACTTTGAAAGCAGAGGCAATTATGAGCAGTGTATTCAGCATCGGAAGATAAAAGCAGCACAATTAACAGCAATGATCCATAGGTTCACGCAAAACCAGAGCGGCTACTCGATCTGGGGTGCTCGACACTTATATGTGCAATGTCTGCTACCTATGATAACTTATGGTTTGGAGGCACTGATTACTATGAATCTAGAGTGGCTCCAGACCATAGAAGGGAATTTTTGGAGAAAGCTGTTGGGCCTGCCGCAATGCATCCCCATGGCTATCCTCAGGCTTGAACTGGGAATCCCATCACTGAAAGCGATTGTCCTGGGGAAAAGGGCAGAATTATATCTTAAAATCCGATTCTGCCCTAACACTGCCCTACTTAAGTCCTTAAATGAGGCTCTGATGGGAGGTCCGCAATCTTGGTTAACAACTGAAATGGACACCCTTTTTGAGTCAATGAATTGGACACCCTGCTGGGAAGATGATTCTGAGTGCATACAACATCATATATGCAATTGATTAAAACTATGGGATTCGCAGAAGAATTATGCCCATTTAACTAGTCTAAAAAGATATCAATTTGTGTCCCATGTCTTATATACTCACAAAAAAGCACACAGATATCTGAACCTCTGCCCATCGGAATATCTTAGGCAATTTATTCTGCTACTATGAATCAATCACCTCCCTACTTTGTCGACTCTTGGACCTGAAAGATCCATACCCGATCCATACCTGAAGTGGATAGATATTGCAGGTTATGTAAACAGTGAACTATGCCAGAAACAGCCAGGTATATACTCACGTGCTGCACAACGCTGACTACTAGCTATGTAAGGAACTATGGCATGCATATACATAATATTGATTACATTATGGAAAAGGATTTCTGGCATTAGTGTGTCAATACTCTTAGCGCTAAGCTTCAAATGTCACTTTTCAGAGTCTGGAATGATGCAGACAAAATCATGAACTCGGAATTCACTCTTGGTCGCATAAGAAACATTAACAATAACATTGGACAATAAATGATACCTAATAACAACTTTGCAAATAATTGACGG
The DNA here is from genome assembly GCF_040938575.1 of Ambystoma mexicanum. Lineage (NCBI taxonomy): Eukaryota > Metazoa > Chordata > Amphibia > Caudata > Ambystomatidae > Ambystoma > Ambystoma mexicanum. The sequence continues at coordinate 1,339,195,922 of NC_090929.1, read as the reverse complement.
CTAACGTCAATATTTTGTCATTTGAATAATACTTACTGAGATTGCCACCTGATAAGCTACCACACTGATGATCCTCCTCTTTTTTCCATCTCTCTCAACATCGTAATTTTGAATTTCAAATGATCAATTGTCTATCATGGTTATCATTCATATTTTTCCTTTTATATCCTCTATCTTATCTCTAATTTGATATTTGCATCTTTTTATCTCGAATCAGAATGTGATTTTATGATTTATGTTTAAGCTCAAATTTTGGATACTGAACTTTAAATTGGAAAATAATCATAAGTATTTTGCTTATGTGTAAAGTTTTATTTAAAACTGTATCACATTAAAACAAAATAAAAAATAAATAAATAAACAAATGAATGTGCTCACGCTATAGAATTAAAACGTCCACACATAGTAAATAAAGGTGCCCAACACAAAAGTGAAACGATCAAAGAATTCATGGCAATTAATATTTCTGATGATGATTATAATAGTATGGGTAGTTCAGAATCAGACACATGGTCAGATGAAGATGCAATGTATGGATGATGCTCTTGGTTTATGGCCAAAAGGAGGGTTTGTTAGTCCAGAAACAACCCTATAGTATGTATAGCATGTATATTATGTTGGCCAGAAACCATTCGCATCATGCATGATACATCGCCAGCACGGAATCATCATTTTATTGAGAATAACCAGAGGGAGTCATTTTTGTGAAATATCTGCCATTTGCTTTTTTCTTTCTCTGTAAAACCGCTTCGCAAAATGTATTCTATACTTCAAACTCATGCCCGGTGCGAGGCCACAGCCTGAATGCTGAAATATTAACACAGACAGCAATGTTAGACGGTACAGAAATACATTGTTTTCCTCCCTCACAACGTCCTTGGAGGCAAGCAGAAACTGCATATAATCAGCGACCCAGGTGCCGGCCTGTCTCGCAAACTCTGTAGCAATAGGCAGTTAAAACATGAATTATATTCTTTCTAGTGGTACTTCTTTGCGGAGAATGGTGTTTTCTGCCTCAGAATTGTCTGACCTCTGGTACATGAATTGAAACGCACAGATAACATGTTAAAGAATGTCTCTCCTACGAACATGATAGCCTTGCTGTACTAAGAGCGCTGTGTTCTCCATAACAAAGAATTGTCTCTGCCACTGTTGCTAGAATAAGTATATTTAGGCTGAATAAGGACTTGTCATAATGTGTCATAATTGTCATGATTGTCAATCATCGAACCCTAGCCTAAAAGATACATTATGGGTGGTTTGAATTGACTTCTGAAAGATAGCATGTCATGTATAAATATTGCTGCTTGAGCGGTGCTCGCTCTCTTGCGTCTCACGAGTTCTGGGTACACACGTTGTGAGATGTTAGACCCCAGTCGGCCGACTGTGAATACTTTGAAATAAATCAGACTTATTTGGAAAAACGAACCTCGTGTCTGTCGTGTCAATAGCATATGGTGATTGTGCCTTAGTTTCCATATGAGGGGTCTTATAGGCCTAGCATTGGCTACTGAAGTAGTGCCTTTAGTGATAGAGGCGTTATGCTGCAGTGGGAATCTGGAACTTAGTCTATGATTTCTGTAGAGCGTGAAGTACGATGAAGTGGACGGTGGTATTAGTGTAGTTAGTTGATGTGGCTGGGTGTTTGTACTGCAAAAAGGATTAATTGCGTAAGGTGGTACTGCAGTGTCGTGAGGAAATGCCTTGGCTGTGTACTGGGCTTTCAGTTCAGTAAGTAGACAGGGATGTATTAACCCCAGTGTCATGAACGATTGTGGGAGGATAGGCTAATGGCGGCAGACTAGATGCCATAAACATGCAAGTGTGGGACACTCTGGGATTGGTGTGGGCGTCCATCATGGGTGACAGATGATGACTAAATGTAGTGAATACTAATATGGATACGTTCAAACAGACAAGGCAGTTTGTGATGAAGGCTATGGCTTAGTGAGATAGATGCATGGCTGAATTCTGTCTAAATTGAACAGGGTAGCTAAATATGGGCAATCAAAATGCAGCATGAAGCTGGACTGTAGGTGGTAGGCCTATAGTAAGGAAATAGTTGAGAGCCCAAATGCAGGTTATTCCACACAGGCGGGCATGTAAATGTCGGCTAAAGTTGAGTGGTGCAATTTGAGGTAAAATACACCTATGCAAACAAGTTATCAATTTGAGGTAAAATACACCTATGCAAACAAATGATCAATTTGAGGTAAAATACACCTATGCAAACAAGTGATCAATTTGAAGTAAAATACACATATGCAAACAAGTGATCAGTTTGAGGTAAAATACACCTATGCAAACAAGTGATCCATTTGAAGTAAAATACATATGCAACCAAGTCTAGGAGTAGAGTGCAGTTAAGCAGTGTATGGCGGTTCCTTTGTAAAATTCACTGTGCAAAGTATGCAGGTATACAGAACATATTGATATCGAGACATGGCACGTAATGAGTGTAAACAACTTCACAATATAAGTTTGACAATAGAGTGGAAATAGGCAGGTACGGCGATAGGGGGTAGGACAGCAGCATTAGGCAATGCGAGATGCAAACTAAGTCAGATTGCATCAATGAACAGGTTAGTTGAAATGGGTGTTGGACTAGGTGAGATAGGCACTAGTTGCGTGAAAGGCAAAGTGACGGGAACGCTGTGCGGATATTCAGAACTGTAGTAATGAGGCTCAGGCTAGATGTTGTACTAATGGCCTACAGTATAAAGGTAGGCAGTCGCTGTAATTGTTTATTTGTATGTGTAGCACAGGTGGTTTCCAAGGCAAATAGTGTCTCAGCGCAGGTTTAATTGAGGCCGGAGCACATGAAGGACACGTGGGCTGAAGTCTATTCAGAGGCGGGTAGCAGACGAATAAGTAAGCGGGAGTAGGCTTGGACAGACCTCCAGCCCTCCCAGCTCTGACAGGTTCTGACAGGTGTAGGCTTAGTTTCAAGGTCTTTCTATCAGCCTTGGTGTTTTGCAGCAGAGAGGCTGAGCAAGGCTAATAACTTCTGACTTGGTCAGTGGATTTGGATTACGTTTTCTAAACATAAAGTATGTTAAGAGCCAACCCAAACTGGAAATCTTGGGAATAGTTTGTTAAAAAGGAAAACGTTATTAATAAAACAAAAACACAGTTTTCAGGACCCTGCCATTTGTTTTCCCAAGGCTGTGGCCAGTGGTCATTGCAAAAAAGCCATGGCTAATGGGCCCCAAGGAAAACTATTGGTGTAACATGTACAGTGGCCAAGGCTGATGGCCGTGGTCAATGGTCAAGGCTGAAGCCCATTGATAGTGCGCCCCAAAGAAAGCTATTGGTGCAACATTGACAGTGGCCTTGGCAAAATGACAAGGCTAGTAGGTCCGAAGAAAACTATTGGCACAACAATTGCAGTGACTGCAGCCAAAGGCCATGTCTCGTGGGAACCAAAGAAACATTGTTGTGCAAAATCTGAAGAGGCCATGGAATGGAATTCGCTCGGGCCCTTAACTTGAGTGACAGGCCATCACCGACAATGTCAGCACACCCACATATTACCCCACAGCGTAATGTAGACCAAACAACTCCTGACCTCAATGAAATATAAAAGCATCCTGTGGGTTATCCTGCCCAATTTCTGATTCTAGCTTTAAACAGAACCCACCCTCCGTACATAACATGGTAAATTCTCACTTCTAGTGATCATGACAAGCTTGCATGATCCTATTATTGGACTTTGCAGCTGCCTATAATACCAACAACCAAAACTTACTGTTCATTCAACAATCAGAGACAGCTGGGATTGGAGGCTTAGCCCTTAAATCATGTATATCCTTATGTGGTAGTCATTCCCATCAGGTCAAACTCAACTTTTTTTCTCACAAAAAGAATACATCAACAGCTGCATTACACAAGGATTTACAATATCATGCACTCCGTTTAATATATTTATATGCCCATCAGTATAATTGAGTCTATAACGAAAGCCAATTCATGCATGCAGATATATTGCATAGTTACAAAATTTAAAGTAGATTAGGTTAGACTCCAATGAATGTCAAATGCTATAGGTGTGTGACATTCTTGAATCATTAATTTCGCTACTCATGATTATTGGATTACACACCTCTTCTTTAGGATGTCATAAAGGCAGTAAACCATGGGTGATCAATTGCTGCCAACCACATCTCAGCCTGCTCTTTCAATCACCCAACACATGTATTGTATTCTCGTTAACATTAGGCCAATAGTGAAGCAGAGACTGGAGTTTGCAAAATGTATTACAGAGGTCCACACAGATTCGTTTTTATTCTCTAGAAAGCTGACAAATGGACCCATCATTGGAAGCCTGTTTGATTCAAGCCATTTCACTAGGCTATGTTGTTACGTTTACAAGCCCAAATGCTTACACCTGTTGTTTTGCAATAAACCACAATGATCAATATTCTCTTTTATACATTTGCACACCCTGTGTCCTACAAGTGAAATTACCTGGCACCAAATGCTAATTATCATCTTCCTACACTATAAAATTCATCCTGATCTATAGACCGTCTTCTTCGCCACTTGGACACCTCATGTTAAGATGTTTTGGAAGGTTTGACTGCCAGAATGTTCCTCTTCTGTGGTCCCACTGTATTGTTATCAGCATCAACACCTGAGGGCAGGAGATTTCCACTCTGGCTTCCCCCAATATTCTGAACTACCTGCAACTTCTCAATATACACCATTATTCTTCAGGTGCAGTGAACATATGGGACACATGCTTGATTATATCTGTGGTATCCTATAGACTAGTGCAATGCCCTTGGCTCTAGTCCAATCACAGAGAAGTGTGTAATATTCGTCCAAAGTGACCATTAGGTACCTGCTCCTCTTCCCGTTTCTAAGTGTAAGTGCAAAGTCTTCTCATAGGTTCTTATGAATATGTCCTTGCCACTGCCATCCACTCATTGTTATTGATTGATATATTGCTAGATTAATCTCAAGAACTCTAATACATTGTTGAAGGAGACCATGGATTGTCTAGCCCAGTGAATTCCAAACTTTTACCAAATCTCAACCCTGAGCTCTGATAACTATTAGATGGCTCAGCATAAACCTAACACCACAAATGGAATTTCTGAAGAGACAATCATGGCCCTCCTACTGTCAAGATGCACAATGTTGGTACAAAGCCCGATTCCTTCTCCAAAAAAACCTAAATCAACAATTAAAAGGGAACATTGATCTGAGTGGACTATTTAATTGCAAAAAGAAATATTTTCAATTGTCAATGAATGTTCCTGTTCTTAGGCCATAACACATGTGGTCAAACATCTCTAGCATCATGAATTTAAAGATTTTAGGAATAGAGACTCTGAGCCGGTATACATAATTGTGTAGGCTCCCTTAAATATGCCAGAAGACCTTTACACCCACATACTGTTAAACGTGTTTTAAGGACGATGTTCTCATCCTTCTCTTTGCTCTTAGTGTACATAACACTGGGAACCTGCCTAAATACATTTTTCTTAAACCTCACTTTACATATTGTCCTACCTGTGCTGCCTTTCTGCATTCTTCGGTGATTTGGGCTTGCTTCCAACCACTTTAAAATATGTCAAAACGACCGATTATTTCTTTTTTCAGTAGTTATCTCACAACTGGAAAAGTGCACATCTTTTTAAATAGGGCTGGATATCATGAGTCCCATCGCAGAAGACCTACCCTAATACACTCCGAACCTCTTTATTGCGCTGTTTTTCTCAACATATTTTGTCCTACTAACTGTGGCACATCCTTGAATCAGCCATCACCCATTAGTCATGTCATATTTGATGTCAATCAAACAATCAATTGAAAACGTTATGTTGAGAAATAAAAGAAGATACAGCATAATATAGAATTGTGCTAAAAACAGACCATTAAAATTTCCAAATGTATCCTCCTTACAATCTGGAAGGAAGTAATTAGTCTTCATTTGATATAAAAGTAAATATGACTCTGAACATTTTTTGGGAAATACATAAATACACATAAACATAGGCAAAACAACAAAAAGAAAATATTTAGAAGGAATCATGTAGTGTGTGTTCCATTCGTTTTAATTTGGTCTGAAAACATTTCATTAGCGCCCCATCTTTTGCCTCACATAAGAAAAATGAAGGCTGGTTGACAATGACGAAAGCCTTCATAGACTGGTATGATATAATGTTTCGTGGTATGGAATAATTAGGGCAAACAGCAAAAGAGGACACATCATTTCAGAGGGAGTAGAACAGAATGGGCAAAGGCTCTTTCATAGCTGGTCTTGTGTCAAACCCCACAAGTTGTATTCGATTTTTAAACATATAAAGCAAAAACTGGTTCTTAAAAACGCTGGTGTACATATCGGGAAAAGCTTAGATAAGGGGCCATGCCCCCATAACCAATAACAATTAAATATGTCTTTTTTTATTACCATTTCAGCTTGAAATCTAACAGGTATGTATTGGATAAGTAAATTCAAAATTATCAGTTCACATTTCCTGCAAGGAGACTTAATATTACAAAAAGATAAAACTGGGAATATTGGCAAGTTCCGTCTCTCACACTCTCAGCCAAGGAATCGAAAGAGCCCACTTACTGATACAGAATGTTGCCTTTGGATTGTTACAAATCGATAAACATACAAACTTGGTGCACAGGACAACGCATTTACAATAAAGGTCAGACCCATTTCTCTGTGCACTAACTAGTTAGGAGCAGACTGGGCAAGGCCTAAAAGTCTTTTGCAGAGCACATTTTCAATACCTTAAAGTATTTAACATTTCCATATCCAGCATTAGATCAATGGGTTAGACATTGTATACATTAACACATTTACATCTGCACCAGTTGTTTGCTTCATCTTCGAGGCCTGTTTAGATATATATGTCATTTCAGATAATTTTTTTCATGGGACTGTACACTATGGGGTGCAGCGCTATAGGAGGAATATATCGGGATTCAAAAGAGTATCGGTGAGTGAAGCGGCTAACTTTCGTTCCATCGGAAAATTGCAAAAGCAAAATTCACCTGATCCACCAGTTTCAACTGCAGAACAGACTTGGCCTTTCCCCCAACCAAAATGTCATGTTTCTAAATGTTATTATTTGAAAAACAAAATGACATATCAGCTGTTTTGCTCCCTTCAATTTCATTTTCTCCTGACAGTCCTTTACATTTCTGTGTTTTGGAACAAGAAAAACATTATTTTGGGGACAAAACTAAATGTACACACTAAAAGAAAATAGCGCATACATGGTAGAACAGAATTGTTGGAGAATGTCACCAATTCCGTTTCACTGGTGGTAGTTTCAGCAAAGTCTGAACCTATATGGGAACTATCCGCAGTTGAGTATTCAGCTGTACCCTGCATGCAGTGTACATTCACTTATTAGTAGAACTAGGGACAGCTGGACCACATGTTTTGTGGCACTCACCTGCTTGCTGTGGGGTGCTGTGCTACGTGCAGGCACATGCACAATGAAGGATATGTAATCACTTGCAAGTATAATTATGAATATGGGTAGACCCAAAGGGGATATTTGTTGCAAACACACTGAATTCATGAGCAATCTGTTCAAATCATGAATACTGACTGATACAATTATAGTTTAGAAGTTGCAGAATAAAGGTCAAACGAGGCAACTAAAAATGGTTTGATAGGACAGGGCATTTCCTCCTCCTGACCAGGGCAACCCGCTGCATGCTTCCTCCCCTATGTAGGTAACATAGGCCTATCTGCTTCAGGCTGAAGAGTTGTAATTAGTGCTTGCACTGGCAACAACCCTGCTCGCTCTGAAGAGCCCAGAGCCTGCCAGCTGAAACATTGAGCACCCTCCAATTTACAGTCAGTCTCCATGTTATGTGTATGCTTAAAAGAGACGTGTCAGGTAAGGTTAAGAGAGGTAGGCGCTACATGTATTTCACCTGTCATCATCTTTTTTTCAGTTAAAAACAATGGAATTTCCAATATGCTCTGGAAAGATGAAATATTAAATCATGTAAGCTAACACAGGTTCTTACTGTCAGGAAAAGGCACAATACAATGCTGTCCATGTTTCTTCAATAGTTTGTTGCACTGTGCCAGAACATAGTCTGCTGGGAACAGAAAAGGGAGTAGGAGGAGACCAAGGGGAAAGGGGAACATATTTCATACTAACATAAGAGATTTGTAACATCTAGAAAGCGGAGTAAGGAAATAGTACGGTTTGTGGTAGTTTGAAATCATGTGGTACCAGTGCAGAAAGAGCAGGGCTCACTTCCACAAAGGGCACACTGAAAACAAACATATAACCCACAACCTTAGTTCCTAGTACTTTCAAGAACGGTCAGTGACTGGAGATGGTGGATTCCGTTTCTACAGTTGTGGGGAAGGAAACTACAGAAAAGATTGTTACAAATGTACAGACATGTCTTATGATTGAAGGGTATTCAGGGATAGATGTAAGTGATAACGACCTCACCCTATGTTAAAGATAATCAAAGACTATTGTGTGAAAAATATTTGGAATGGAAATGCTCATCATAGAACAATTTGTATGGTATGGTAGAGCGGTTGAATAGAGTATGTTGTGGTTGTATACACAGGGCAGTGGGTAATGAAATGGATTGGACGAGAGCTATAAGGAGTTGTTATGGAGTATAAGGACTTCTCCAAAAAAGAATCGTGTTCGATCATGTGTGCACAATACAGTGACAAGAGAGGGCTATAGGAATGAAACTATACAAAAAGAAGTGCAAAGTGAAAATAAAGTCCCATTATGTGCAGTTAAAAGAACGTAAGCAATACATTTAATGTGGGTGGTATGATAAAAAAGTGAAAAGCAGTGAGCTATGTCTTCTACCCCTGTGAGCATTTGTAAAGATTTCAGGAATGCTGTGAGAACCGCGGGCAGATGAGTGTAGACTGTAAGCAGACTGTTCCTTTGCAAACAAGATTTAGAAGTAGAAAACCTCAAGAGCAGATGAAACCCAACAAGAGTAGTAAATGGGTGTTGTGGGACAAGGAGCGAGCAACAGGCAACAATGAGATAGACGCACAGAGAAACAATGTAATGGAAGGGAAACAAGTAGGAGGAATGGAAGACTAACAGATGTGAGAGTCAGACGATGATATGTACAACAGGGAGTGAGAAACTTAGAAATATAAAGACTAACTTCTATGACTGTGGTGTACTGATTCACCTGGGTTTGTGTTCATAATGAACCATTGTGCATAGTTTGTATTGTCACCATAAGGAACAATAACACAAGATGTGGTATAATTGTTGAAAAAGAGAGACCTGTGTAGTATCTGAAGAATGGATTTAAAAGTGCATAATTTAGAAAGTCTTCATAGAGAGTATTCAAAATATGTCAGTTACCACTTGCTGAGAATATATTATGAACAGTGTTAGATGGGTGCAAGGATTAATTCACTAAATGGCTTACTTGTACCTGGTCTAATATCATACTTCAATGCCAACCTCCACTACCCTGAAATTGCTTTTCCTAAATTGTATGCTTTTTGGCTTAAGTGCCAATAGTGTAGTGAGCCAGCTATCTCGAGATGGTCATTGTGAACAGCCAGTGGACAATTATTAAATGATTGCGATGTCAGTTATGTGCGTTCTCCCTATGTTGAAGGTTTGTGGATATATGGTACTGTGTGGTCTTTGGTTACCTTAATTCCTCCATAACGGATTCCATCATTTTTGCCATCATCTGCAATGTCCTGGAAGGTGCCATGAGCGAGTGCTGTGCAGCGGCAGATTAAGATTCCTTTAGAAACCATGACTTGAAGATTTGGGGCCTCATTACACGGATGGCGGAGAGCCATGGCGCTATTAGCGCCATGGTTCATGCCGGTAAAATACCGGCACCGCCTTGGCGGAAAGGGGAATTACCGCCCCATTCCAAGGTTGGCGGGGCAGTAATTCCCCCTTCCACCATTGCCCACCCCCTTTTTTGCCCCATAGGGCTCAATGGGAATGGGGAAGGCGCTAATTATGGTACCGCAAATTGCGGTACCGTAATTAGCTCCCTGGGTCCCTTTGCAGGTTGGTTTTTAACGCCTGCAAAAAGCAGGCGTTAAATCCCCCAACCCGCAAAGGGACCTCGTAGTAAGGGGGTAAGGATTTACCGGTAACGGTATATTACCGGTACCGGTAAATCCTTACCGCCATCTGTGTAATGAGGCCCATGATGTTTAGCCCTGAGACCATAACATCCATGGTTTTTGGAAAACTAAGGTAACAATGTTGTCCATTTAACCATGTTTTTCACTGAATATATTTTTACATACACCAGTGTGTATTCAATGGAATATGTGTTGCTATTCAATCAGTTAAAATACTTAAAACCATGATAATTGTTAAACTTTTCTTTAAGACCAGGCTCAAACTGTACGTCTTTTATTGAAACTTTGTAATTTCAAGCCAAAATATGTGTGACTCTACTGACTTTTATATTGTCTCATGCGTGGCACATGTTACTTCCCATATAACTTGCTTACATCTCAAACAAACATATTCAAATTGAATGAAATACACACAATTATGTCTGACTCCGGTAAATAGTACCCAACATTCTCCTTGGCTCAATTCTCATTCTCAAGACAACAGTGCTCAGCACATGTCTTGTTTTACTTCAGGGTCACAAGATTATAGTGGGAAGCATACAATTCATACAGAGAAGTAGTGGACATCTATGTCATCTCAATGCATAAGTATAGCGCCTAGCTCCCAACACCTCATAGCATATAGGACCCGATCCACAATGAATACACACACACTCTCAATTTAACAAATATAGGTCTCGTCTTCAAATGCAGCTTGCTCAGAGCCCTCATGGAAATAGCACCAATTTCACTTGGCTTTCAGGTAAATTGCATCTAGTTATTAGGCAGCTTTTAACTTACCTTTATGGACACAGTGACCAGCTTGCTCTTCTTCCTGGTATTTAGTGCCACATTCTATCAGCCGCTTGCACTGTGCCATTAGGGATATAGCACACAAATCAGAGTGTCTCTATGGTTATGCTATCTAGTTCCGCCTCTATTGCTATCCCTCTTCCATCAGGCATATTGATATGATATGATATGGCATTTATAATGCGCTTATACACAAGCACCTAGCTCTTTCTCCAGCTAGCATAGGGCCTTCATTAATATGAAGCCCAGCTCTTTAAACAACTTGCACTGTGTATTCTTGGATATAGGACGTAGTATATGCGACAGCTTGCACCATGACTTGAGAGATATAGCACCCATCTTACTCGTCCACTCACTTGTATATTGCTCAGCTTACAATTGAGCGTGCAACGTGCCTTCGGGGATATTGTGCCCAGCTTGCTCTGCTTCTATGGATGTCGTATCACATTAACTCTACAGATTTAACTTCACCTTCAAGGCTAAAACTTGCTGTTCCTCCAAGGATAAATCACCACTAACTATGCTGCTTGCACTCTACCCTCACAGGTATACCACTGAGCTCATTATGCAGCTTTCGCTGTACCTTCAGGGCTTTAGTATCCTGCTTGTTCTACTTCCAGGTGTATATCACCCACTTCACTATGCTACCTGCACTGTAGCTGCACTGTACCTTCAGGGATGTGCCACCAAGATCATTGTGCAGCCTGCATTTTACCTTCAGGGATATAAAACTTAGCTCCCTCTGCTGCTTGCACACTGCCTCAGGTGATAAAGCACCCAGATCACAATACCACGCTCTTCTTTCTCCGTCCATCTACCTTTGTGCATTTTGCATTCTTGATTTATTTGCTGAGAGTCTTGTGGACTTCCAACATCATCAATATGTGAATTCTTCCACTCACAAATTGGGCAACATGCTTGACTTGATTTTTGCTCAAAAATCGTCCTTGACTCTACAGGCTATTGAACCTGTTTTATGGTCTGACCATTTCCTAATCTCATGTAGACTGGAAAATATTGATAAACCCATAAAAAGCACCACCGAGAAAATCTGGCAGCGCTCTTGGCGCACAGTGAACACACTTAATGTGGCAACCCGAAATTCAAACCAAATGTGTAAAGGAGTCTGTTATGTCACTGTCTTCACTTCTGGAGGTAGCTAACACGCCGCCAACCTTCAGCGGATCCAACCACGCAGACTTCCACCAGAGGCATGGTTTACTGACTTCCTGAAAAAGGAACGTCTTATACTCTGCCAAGCTGAGTGTAAACGGCGGAGAGCATATGATTTCAGCTGTAAAACGCAGTATAAAATCTCCATGTCCGCCTATTCGGCTAAAATTAAAGCCGCTAAAAGGCTTTACTTTACTACCAATATTCAGTCTTCTCTATCTCAATCTAGGGCTCTCTTCTCTGCAGTTAAGGCCCTGGCTTCGGTAAATAGACTCACTCCTACTGTCACCCCTACTCAAGACCTATGTGATACTCTGTCCCACTTCTTTATCAGTAAGATTGACAACATTAGGTTAAAGATCTCAGCCACTACTACTGTTACCTTTCCATCAGACTATTTCTCTCCCCCTCCAGTCAAGGCTGATTTTGGTACAAACAATACCTGGACAGGTTTTCCAGTCTTTTCGGAGGAAAAGGTGTAGTTAGCTATCGAGAAAATTAAATCATGCTCCCCCTCAGTTGCCCTCTGCAGGTTATGAAAGAGATTGCCCCTGCTCTCTCTTCTGAGATCATGAGAGCTAATAATGACTCCCTCCAGACAGGCTCTATTCCGCAGGAATTAATGTCAGCCAGGGTGATTCCTCTCCTGAAGAATCCCACCTTGGACCCTGCCGTTCCGTCTAATTTCCGTCCTATTTCTCTTCTCCCTTTCTTGGCTAAACTCTTAGAATCACTGGTGCCTCCTCTGCTATCTACTTTTCTTGAATCTACCAATCTTTTAGATCCTGTCCAATCTGGTTTTTGTCCTGGTCGAGGCACAGAGAGCGTTCTGGTTGCTGTTGGGAGTGGGAGCCTTGATTCTGCTGGATCTTTCAGCGGCGTTTGATACGGTTGACGACTCCATCCTGCTGTCCCGCCTGGCCCAATTTGGCATATCTGGGAAGGTGCTAGCCTGGTTCCAGTCATTCCTGGCAGATCAGACACAGACCCTCTCTATGCCCCTCTTCCTGTCCCCCCGTGTCACCTCAGTTGTGGAGTTCCTCAGGGCTCTTCCCTGTCATTGATTCTGTTTAAGATCTATATATGGGCGCTTGTGTGTCTCATCGGCTTCTTCGGCATCAGGTGCTACTCGTACGCCGATGACACCCAGATAGTGCTCCGTTTAGATCTGGATTGAAGGGTCGTCGTACCTGCGGGGGTGCCTGGCTACAGTGGGAGACTGGATGAACCACAATTGGCTCAAGCTGAACGCCGATCCCACACTTTGAGTGTCTTCCTCTTGGCCTTCTCCCTTGGGACCTCTGCCGCCCGGTAAAAAAGGTGAAAAACCTGGGAGTTGTGCTATCAGCCTCACTATCCATGGACCAACAGGTCTCGGCCATCTGTCAGGCTGGCCATTTCCAGCTGAAAGTGCTGAGGAAGGTGCTGCCACTGATTCCGCCTTCTCTGCACCCCCCAATGGTTGTAGCTTTAGTACTCTCACGCATAGACTATAGCAACTCTATATATCTTGCCCAACCTAAGAACCTGACTAAACGACTACAACGGCTCCAAAATCTGGCCGCGCAGGTGGCAACTGACACCCCTTAAGGCTCTCATATTTCCCCTGTTCTGAGATCACCCCACTGGCTCCCGGTGGCCCAAAGGGTTGAATTTAAGGCCCTTTTTATTGTTCACCGAGCCCTTCATGGTCAAGGAGCGGACTATCTCCAAGCCAAATTCTTCAATTATCTGCCCACCCGGAGTCTTCGCTCGCCTGCAATGGAGCAGTTTATCGTGCCTAAGTACTGGGTGAGTGGCTGGGTTTTTTCCATTGCTGCCGCTGTCCTATGGAATGGCCTCCCGCTCGATATCAATAACACTTCCAATTATTTGGAGTTTAGAAATAAGGTAAAAACATATCTGTTCTGATTTCTCTGTGTCTATGATCTCTCTCCTTCAGTGCCATGATGACTCTGGGCGACTGTGCACTTTATAAAAGCTAGTAACATAACATAACATAACATAACATAACATAACATAACATGCCAGTTTGAAGACTTAGGAAGTCCCATATTTCCTCCTGTATCTGTGCTTCTTTGAGCTTCAATATTCTGGCTCTAGGTCTCTGAAACTGCTCCGCTTGTTTTCTGGGCTCCATGAGTGGTCTTGTTCTGCCAGTTAATTTATGGGCAGGACCATTTCAAGATGTGTCAGTCACTTACTCCGTACAGGATCCATGCTGGTGTTTCAGGTGGCCCAACAAATACACATGGCATGGGAAAGCTATGTCAAGTGTCAAGAGGAAAGTCTTGACAATGCATTTGTTAAAGTGCAGGTGTAATATGATCAAAATGTCTTATACTGAAAATCAGAGGCAGTTTCTCTATGTCACATGTTTGAATGCCCAATAACTGTGATGTGCCAACATTCCAGCAAGTCTGCCTGGAAGACTCTCCCTATTCCCGAACCCAAAGAAGGATCCACATATGGAAGAAGGAAGAAAAAAAGAAGAGCTATTAAGAGAAACCTTCATACAGAGGAAAGGAAAGAAAAGAGAAATACCTGAAGTAACCAGCGAGAATGAGAAAGCAAGAGAGACAGAAGGTGACGAAAGCAAGGGGGAAAGCTACACAGTACAAAAAAAGTTATGAAAATGTGAGTGCTCCCGTCTCAAAATCATGTTTGTTCTACATGATGTCCTTGCTGATTCTCATGTGTACCTGCAACACAAAGAAAAGACAACTCAAGATTAGTCTGCAGTAGCATTGAATTAGGACAATTCAGATACTTCACTGTTTATTGGAACACTGCTCTGAGTAAATATCTGGTAGAAAAAACAAGACAAAATGATAGACATTCTCAGTGATTACAAACACTGACAGGGAGCACAACAATATTGTTAGAAAGCATACCATGACATATATCAAATGGGAGCTATATAGACTGTCAAATATTACAGGGTACAGATCACCCCCTGAAACCTAAATAAGTGAAGCATTGAAGAGAACTAGCCCAGGCAAAGTTGGTCTAAGTCTAGCACCTGCTGTCTGCAGCCTCCGCGGTGGAGAGGGACTGCATTACACCTAAGAGACTGCCTTAGCTGTTTGTGAGGTCATACCAGCACAGCACCTTTCTTCTGTTTCTGCACTTGCCGTGCAGTCTTTGCTGTGTTGTGTGCTTGCACGCTCCTCCAGCTTAGAGCGTCAACATTGCCCAGCAACATCCAAGGCCACGCCCCCAGCCTCATTCTCATCCCGTGACCCGGCATATTACATCCGGCCTGGACAAAGCCCAGGTGAAGTCGGGCTAAGTCGAGCCCCTGCTGTCTGTGGCCTCCGTGGTGGAGAGGGTCTGCACTACACCTAAGAGACTGCCTTAGCTGGTTGTGAGGGCATAGCAGCAAACCACCATTCATCTGTCTCTGCACTTGCCGTGCAGTCTTTGCTGTGTTGTGTGCTCGCACGCTCCTCCAGCTTAGAGCGTCAACATTGCCCAGCAACATCCAAGGCCATGCAAACAGCCTCATTCTCATCCCGCAACCCAAAACATTACATCCGGCCTGGGCAAAGCCCAGGCGAAGTCGGGCTAAGTCGAGCCCCTGCTGTCTGCCACTGATGTCTCGGGAGGATAGCTCAGGGGCAACGTGCTTGCCTTGGAAGCAAGACAACATGGAGCAACACAGGTTAGATGCCCCGGGCCCGCGCTTAGAAACCTCTGGGTAGTAAGCATGTTTTAAACAACCTATCATATCATATCTGCAGCTGTCCATGGTGTGGATGTGTGACATCCTGCTACTATGACATCTGACCTCAGCGCCACTTCCCCAGCACACCCAGGTAACTCATTCCCTGGTTTCAAGTCTTCTTCCACCAAGGTGCTGGCACCACTATTCGTGACTCTGATTGTACTATGCTTAATGCCTCCAGAAAACCTTCACTTTTCTGCAAAACCAACATGCATTTCTATCAGCAACAATCTAATTTATCCCCCAGTTTCTACAAACACTGTCGCTAGTGACCTAGGACTCTGGAATGCTAGGTCACGGTGCAGCAAATCTGTCACAGTTTTGGACCTATTTCTAAAACAAAATCCTCCCTTTCTGTGCATTACAGAAACATGGAGTCTGTCTCACAATACTACTGTTGCTTCCTCCTTAACCACATCTTTGACCTTGTTTGACCATGTCCGCCCTGCCACTAGTTGTGGAGGGGGCACTGGCATACTTTACCGTTCTTCCCTTTCTGCTATCTCTTCTCCTATTGCTCTTCCGTCCTATCCCTCATTTGAATATATCTACAAAATCTTCTCTAGGACTTTTCCTATCTAATTCGTGATTGTTAATCGCCCCCCTGGTTCTGTCATTTCCTTTTGTGAAGACATTGATAATCTTTTGACTCACATCTTGCCTACTCCTACTCCCATTGTACCATTAGGTGACTTTAAACTCCATTTATCCTCAATTCACTCTAGCATTCTGTTTCTCTCAGTTCTTGACTCCCACTTTCTTCTCCCTCTTGAGACCCCTTCATCTCACATATCTGGCTCTACTCTTGATCTAATTTTCATCTCAACTTCCACTGCCTCTCCTGTGTTAGCCCTACCTGTGTATCTCTCGAATCACTATCTACTTTCAGTATCACTACTTCCCACAACCTCTCCAAGTTCCCCGGTTCTCTCACCCCATCCCCATTTTTTCACTGTGATCTACATAACTTTAATCCCACACTCTTTAACATCACTTGCATCTCCGCTCTTCCTTCTCCTCTTTCCTTCTCTGCCCTCAATGCTGATGAGGCTGCTTCTGTCATTCCCTTATCTCTTTCTTTTTCTCTAGACCAACTCTATATGTTCACCCCATCCGGAAACCATCCCAACCCTAGCTATCTCCTCTTCTTTGTTCGATGTGTAGTTTTCTTCACCGTCTTCACCATCTTGAAAAGCGATGTCTTAAGTCTAAATCAACGACTGATCATACTTCCTACTTTTCTTATCATAGCCTTTATGATAAATGGCTATTTTCTGCAAAGCGTCTTTATTATTCTGATCACTTGAACACTCAATCTACTCACCGTAGGGGTCTTTTCCAAACTCTTGCACAACTTCTTTCTCCTCCTACACTAGATCATTCTGTCAATTCCATTCAATCTGCTTCTGATGTTGCTCACTTCTTCTCTTCTAAAGTCCTTTGTCTTCGTCGTGACACTGAGGCTTCTCTGCCACCCGAAGTGTCACCTCCTCTCATGTCCGCTCATCATGCTTTACTTGCTAATTTTGCTCCAGTCTCTAATACTGATGTTCTTCTATTACTAGCTAACTCCCACCCCACTGTTTCTCCTACTGACCTGATTCCTTCTGCATTAATTCCTAAGGTTTATCCTCTTCTCGTACCATATCTTGTTTCCTTTATTAACATCAGTTACTACCTCTATTTTTCCTACATCTTTTAAACACGCATATATTATCTCCATACCAAAGAAACCCACTGCTGATCCTGTGATTATTTCCAACTTTCGTCCTATCTCTCTCCTATCATACCTTTCTAAACTGTTAGAATGTCTTGTTTACTCCCAGATTTCCTCATTTGTTTCTGACTCTTCTCTTTTTCCCCGATTTTAATCTGGCTTTCATCCCTTACATTCTACATAAACTGCTCTTGTCTCTGTACTAAATTCTCTTCTTTCAGCCTTCTATTCGAAGTACTCATCTTTTCTCATTATTCTAGATCTATCGACTGCCTTTGACACTGTGGATTACTCTTTACTTCCGGCGTCACTTTCCTCTTTCGGTCCTAAAGGGTCTGTTCTGTCTTGGATTAACTCTTATTTGTCTAATTGAACATTTTCTGTCTCCTGGTCAGGCACGTCCTCTACATCTCCCTCGCTTGCGCATGGGGTACCTAAAGGGTCGGTCTTAGGCCCCTTTCTCTTTTCTTTGTACACATCACATCTTGCAACTATTATATCCTCCTTTGGACTGTGCGATCACTTCCATGCCAATGATACTCAACTCTTTCTATCCTTTTCATCCTTCTCTGCTGAAATTTATCACACTCTTTTGGCATGCTTAGTTGTTATGACATCTTGGATGTCTTCCCACTTTATTACTCTTAATGCTGGGAAGACTGAAGTACTGTTTGTTCCTGCTAACACTCTTCCTCCCCATCTTCCACCTTCTTTCATATCTTTTCCTCCCTCTAAGGTCCCAATCGTATTTAGTGCTCGTAATCCTGGTCTCTACTTTGACTCATACCTCTCCTTTTCCCATCTCATTTCTCTAACCTTTCGCTCTTGTTGTTTTCATCTTAACATCCCTAAGGCTCGCCCGTTTCACACATTCCAAGCACCTAAGATCTTAATCTCCTCTTTAATCCCTTCTTGACTTTTCTACTGTGGTACTGCTCTGTTTGAACTCTCCAATTCTTGTGTTGCTCCTCTTAGATCAGTCTTTAATTCTTCTATTTGCCTAATGTGCCCTCTCAAATATCAGTATTCTATTTCTTCAACTTTCGCAGCACTTGCCTGGCTGACCTTTCACTCTCAAATTAAATTAAATGTTCACTGTCTTGCCTTCAAATCTCTCCATGGCCTTGCCTCTAGCTACCTTGCTGGACTCATATCCTTTTACAGCCCTTCTCACCCTCTTCGGTCTTCCTGTCTGTTCAGACTTCTGGCTCCTCGTCCCCCCTTTGCTCAGTCTAATTTTTGATCTTTTGAACTTCTTGCCTCCATTCATTGGAATGCTCTCCCACTATCTCTATGTTCAATCACTGTCTACTCTCCCTTTCGTGGTTTGCTAAAATCTCATCTACTTCTACATTCCTGAGTTATCATTTCCTGGACCTGTTTATTCACTTTTATTTTACTGTTTCTCATTTTTCTGTTCAGCGCTGTGGCTTAGGGCGCTCAATAAAAGACAAATACAAAAAAGAACGGCATCATCCTGAGGGAAGTAAGTCATTGCTGGACAATACTGTTACTGTGAGAAATGGAAAATATCTCCTGGCCACCAGGCATTTGGTAGTTGCAAGGTAGGGATGTTGACGGTTTATGAGGTACAAGGAAAGGAGAAGTAAGTCTTTCTTTTTCAGACCCTCAGTGCACACATCAAAGACGAGACACAGCAAAAGGGAACACTACCACCAAATTCCCTCACACAACAAGCACAGAAGTTATCCATCCCTCATTGGGCTCCCGCTCAGGTGTGTTAGCATCAGGAGACCTCGAGTTCAGTGAGGGTGGAAAGCCAGTGTCATCTCATGGATGCCGGAGAGAGTTCTGTGACACCACCTGGAAGCCAGGAGTCAGTCAGGATGTCGCATAGACTATGTCAGTGGGTAGTCCCCAAAATGCTTTTGACATAGGGTGTGTGTGATGCGTTAAGAGTGCATTGTGCTGAGAATAATAAGAATTTCTCAAAATGTGTATCTACAGGTCTAAATAGGTTATTTGAATGCCAAAATCATTGTCTTTGTTTGAGACCTGTTTCGTTGATCTGCTTTAAAATTGTATTCTTGCAGACCTGTTATAAAACCTAATGGAATGCAAAGATCCAGTCAATTAAATTATTATCCAAAATGTATTTCCTTTGTCCTCTTTGAAAGACCTTTTCCTCTATCTTTCCTTCTATGCTTTTTCTTGATAGCATGATAAATATATCACTGGTAAATGCACATCAGCTCTATCCACTGGACCAGTGTTATCTTTCTTTAGAGATTCTCTTAATAAGTTGTATTCTACCTGCTTCTCTTGGTCTTTATAATTTGTCTTAGATATTGTCATGGATTGCTTTTCCTGGCCCTTCAGCCCACTCATGTAAATACAATAGGTGTAATAACTTGTCTTTTTATTGTTGAACTTAATTATCGTTCACCCACATCACTTTTGTCAGAACTGTTATTCCCAGTGCTCTCTAAGAAGATTTGATATCTTTGCAGAATCTCCAACATGTAGCTCAACAGTGAAGTACACTGTTTACACTAATATGTTCTTCCTGCAGGGAAAATGGGCCTCCAATTTTAGCAGGGGCAGACTCTGACATTAAGAGGTATGAGACTGTGGTATGAGACTCAGGTGTGGGACTCTTGTGTGAGAATCCGATGTGAGAATTTCATCATAGAAGACAATAAGAAAAACAGGATTTGAACATAGCTTTGCACGGTAGCCACAACATAGCATAGTACACCACACCATGTTATATCATGACTGAGTTGCAATGACGCATAAGATTAACAATTATCAACCACTAGTTGTATTTTATTTTAACATTTGTGTAACGGCCAGACCCACAGGTATCACATCGTTTGTAATAGCAGAGTAAAAACCTTACAGATCATTGCGTTAGTAGGAAGTAGTACGGGCAAAGTAGGCAATGTTTCATGCCTAGAGTGTTAGTCAAACTTATTGAACACACAAGATTTCAACAGTCGCTTGAATGCTGGGTAGGAGGGCTCATTTCTTAAGTGTGGTTTTAAGGAGTTCCACGGGGTGGGGGCTGTGGTGCTGAAACTAATCCTTCCTGCTATTGCTAGTTTAAAAACATGCAACAGCTAGGGTGAGCTGGTCAGAGGAGTGGAGTGAGCGACAGTGCTGTTTCTTTGTGATGAAATGGTTCAAGTACATGCAGGCTTCATTGTAGAGACATCAGTGTGCTATAGTCAGGGTTTTGAAGTAAATCTGTGCTTTTATTGGTAGTCAATGGACTTCTCGTCGAATTGCAGAAATGTGGTCCGATTTGTGAAGGTCCAGAGATGGCCAGAGTTTTTTTTTTTTTTTAAATCAGCTGTAGCTTAGCTAGATTGGACATGGATGTGCTCTTGAATAGGGCATTATAATAGTGTAGTTTGCTCAGGATAATGGTTCTAGAGAGCATGCAGCAGTTGTTGGTGCCCAGGAATTGTCTGCTTAATGAGATAAGTTTAGCGGTGTGGGAGGTTGAGGAGGCAAGAGCATTGACATGCCTCATCATTGTTAATTCTGCACAAGGAAAACTCCCAGGGTTTTGGCATGTTTGAGGACAAGGATGGTAAAGCCATCAATGTTGAAGCAGGCATAGATGTGGTTGAGAGGTTTAAGGTGAGTGGGAGAGCCTACAATGAATAGCTCTGTCTTCTCATCATTGGGGAAAAGGTTATGGGTAGCCATCCAAGACTGAATGATGCAGAAGACTTAATTAATGGTCTTAGAGCAATTAGTGTAGTTGCCGGAAAGGGGGATGAGAATTTGCTTGTCGTCCGCAAAGTTGGTCTAGGTGATGCCTAGAGTGTCAAGTATATCAAAGAGGGGTTTGGTATAGGTGCTCTAGAGGGTCGGGGAAAGGCAAGAGCCTTGTGGGAAACCAAGAGGGACAGGGATAGGGTGAACTGAGTGGTTGCCAAAGAATACCCTGGAGGTACGGTCACGTTGGAAGGATTTGATCCATTGGACAGCCTCGGTGAGAAGTGGAAGATCCCAGAAAGGTTTTGCCAGAATAGGTCATGGTCCACGAGATCAAATGCAGCAGAGAGGTCTCGGAAGAGTAGGATGGCAGCATTGCTAGCACCTCTAATGCCGTCAAGTTGCTTTTTTAGATCAATATGGGCTGTTTCAGTACTGTATTTCAGTCGGAAACCAGATTGTCTGACGCCGAGGAGAGGGTGTTGTTCTATGAATTGCTGGCTTGTATGTAAGAAATGCAGTCTAGGATTTTGAGCAGGAAGGATAATGTGGTGATGGGCCTGTAGTTGGCATGTACTTGTGGGTCCAGAGAGTTTTTTTTTTTAGTAGAGGGGTGACCCAGGCTGCTTTAATAGTAATGGGTATTACACATGAATTGAAAGAGGAGTTAACACATTCTGTAATGATGGGGGTAAGGCTGGGTGCACAGAGCTTTATGATGTTGCCATGGCAGGAATCTCCTTTGCAATTGGAGGGTTGAGGTCCTGCATGGTATTTAGAACAGGTACTTAGGATACAGGTTGAAAGGAAAAGCTACGGACTGGCTTTGGAGCAGAGGTGGGATGCTAGGCTTGGGTGGTAGTATGATGGAACGGTGCATATGTTTGGCAGTGAGTAGGGCTTTCTTAGTCTTTATTTTGTTACAGGGTGAATTGATGGTAGTTAGAGCAGTTTGAATAGCGGTGCACCACCCTTTGTCAGGCTGATATAAGGAGTTTGTGCACCAGGGTTTTTAATTTGTGCAATATAAAGAGTTCCTTGGTGTTGGAGCTTGCCGTGCTAATTCTGTTGTCATAGGAGGCAGATTTAGTCGCTAAAATAGTGTCCTTGTAATTCCTGGAAGTGGTGGTGAGGGGTGGGGTGTTTCTTATTTAGATGCTCAACGGCTCTTTTCTGTCTGCGGGGCAGTACTAGTTAATCTGTGAAACAGATGTTAGGGGGTTTGAAAGGTTTCAGAGATTTGTTTTTGAGGAAGCATGTTGATATTGCATGACTATGAGGCTGTTGTGGTAGTGGTTGGTGAGGGCCATGGGGCTCTTGTAGTTTGGAGGCTGTTTTTTAATGAGAGTAAACAAGGTGGGTTTGAGAGTTTCATGAGTGAGCTTCCATGCACTTCTCGCTAGGATTTGGATGGGTGATGGTTGGGTGTTGTTGTTCGGGAGGTTCGAGTGATGTAGTTTAAATTCAATCAGATGGTGATCAGACAATGCAACTGGGCTAATGAGAGATATGTTGATGTTCAAATTTGTAAGTATCCAGTCGAGGGTGTGTCCTTTCATGTGGTTAGGGGCAGAGACAAGTTGTGAGAATGTTTAACGTTGTGGAGGGCTTGGACCACAGTGGTAGCTTTATGCTCAGCGGGATCATTGAAACCCAGATTGAAGTCACCTAAAATTATGCATTTGGTGACTGGTTTGAGGAAGGGTGTTATGAGGAGGGGGATTTCAGATTCAGGTGAGCTGGAGGCATTAGGTTGCCGGTAGAGCAGGAGAATGGTGAAAAGAAGTCTATGGATTAGTCATAAGTTTAAGTAATAGTGTTTCGTATCCCTCAGTAGGAGGCAGAGGAATGGAGCGGATATGGTGGTCTGATTTGTAGATGATGGTGACTCTGCCACCAATATAGTTAGTATAGCTGGTTCTGTGGAATGAGTAGTTGGGTGGAATAGCAATGCTGAGCATAGAGCCTAACCCCTAACCCCTAACCTACACATTTCTAATCCCTTTCTGATATTTACAGCTCAGTCCATAGCTCAGTCCATAGCTCATTGGTGCAAAACATTGGTACAGAGTATGGGTACACATTGGCCCAATTCATGAGTTTGCAAACACAAGCTGTGTGGCATTGCTTGAAAAATGCAAGAATTAAAGCTGCTTCTATAATGAAGAATGTGAAAAGCCATGTTGCTCAACTTAACTCCATTGTTCATGTTCTGTTGCAGGAAGCTAGCAAAGAGAAATGTAACTTTTTGGCATCAGTTTGCTGCCCTGAATCTCTGTGGAAAGCTGATAGAAAAAACATGTGTTCTTTGTCAGATTGTATAGGTTTGGTCAGAGGAGGTGGTCTCTGATTGGCATGTGACATTACAGTCAGGGTCAGGAAATTCTTACACTTTCTGTAGGGAAACATACATCATGGGGGAGATCACACAGAGTGGCCTTAATAGGGAAGTACAGAGAGAGTAGGGAAAATGTCTCTCTAAGGACCTGCTGTCTTTGCTGACTGAGGATCTGGGAAGTGTCTTGCTAGGTCTGGCCATGCTGAGACCGAGGCACACTGAAACTATTCCTCACTGAGTCTACTGGTCGGGATATTTCAAGCATTCTTTCATTGAGCATAACTACAAAAGAGGTGTGTGTAATGTTTTACAATTAGAAAAGTAGATAGCGATTTTCATTTGTTTTCTTCACCGTCCAAGAAGCTGATTTCACTTATATAAACTGAAAGCTCAAGGCTCTTCTACAGTGAACGATACATTTCAAGGACATTAGATAGCAGTGTTTTGGATGGCAGCGCTAGAAGTAAAATTAAAATCTATTGAAGAAGCAATGATTTTATGAGGGGAGACAGTTACCGTGAAATGTGCCCACAGCTTTGTTTTGGCCTGATGTGTGGAGTCTGCTATTGCCAAAAAAGGGAAAAATATGAAATAGTGGTGTGCACTTTCATCTATGTATTGCAAACCATGTCATAATTAGCTCATTGCATTGTACATGTCATTTTGTATTACTCCTAAACCCTAATAGTTTATAAAGCACCTGAAAAGAATAAGATCAGCATTGGTGTATTTATTATGTGTTCTAGTTACTTGTGATGGCATATAGACAGGTGCAAAGCTAATGAGGTGTTCTTACTACTGCAAACGGTAAAGCGCAAAGTACCCTAAAAAACTATAAACTGGGGCAAATCATAAAGAGCTGATTCTCCATATTGCAGTTTCCTGTTGACCTTTTAAGTCTATTCTGAGTGCCTACCAGCAAATCAATACCACCAATAAAATACCTCCAATACAATACCACTAAGGTGGAGAAATTGTGCCCTAGTGCACACCAGGGCTGGTTTTTGGCTTGCCACTCATGATCCAAATATAAGAATAACACCAGGTAGTCCTGTGTCTCTGGGCTCACAAAATACCCCTACACTCCTTTTGATTTTAATTGAATTAAGATGTCTGAGAAGGCCACACACAGGCAGACCAAATGTAGAAAACATTATAGAAATGCATTATCAACTTGAACATTAGATTCCCTTATCTCTGTAAAACGTGGTGTGGGAATCTCCCCAAAGAGATATATAATTGATGGACAAAAATAACTGACCCTTTCAGGTGACCATTTCAATCATGAGGGTACTTGACCATCATCCGATGTTATAAATGCTGAATAAAAATATTGGTACAAATATGGATACACATGCAATCTTTCAAATAACACAACTAGTGCCTATTAATAACATAATGACATACATGTTCAACTACAATCTTGTTGGGTGTTCTGACCCACGTTTGGACTATTATGCTACAACATTTGGTGCTGTGGGCTTAGGAAATCCAAGATGGCCGAAAAAGCCCACATGTGCCCCAGAATCTATGAAAACCGCGCAGTTTGTGCGCACACCAAAATGGTCGCCTGACTTGCCACCCCCCGGTGCGGGTGTGCTGGGTCAGAAGAGCCGTGAGTGAAATGGGGTGCCAAAGAGAAAAACAGCAGTGTCTGTTCGCTAGAAAGCACTTTAAAAATCACCCTTTGTTTCTCTGAAGGCAAGCTCAGAATGCCCATTTCAAACATTTCAAAATATCCAACAATCTCACTGAACACCAGCAGACATTTGACAGAATAAAGTCTTGTGGGCATACAAAATCTGGAAAGAGGATGATCCTAAAATAATGTTCATAGCAAAACTGGCTGAGCTGTGGATTTCAGCAGTTTAAGTAAATTTGGACTGAAAGACACTAAAAATCTAAATGTTTAAAAGAAATGAGTGACCTACTTTTGAGTGTCACATAGGTTTCAATTGTTTAAATGTCATAGTTTTAAACTTAGAATCAGCATTCTAGCTGCATGTGTAAAAATTGTTAGTTTATTTGAATGCAGAAAACTGGGTAACTAGAAGTGACATTAGCTGGGGTCTGGCTTAAGGAACTGAATTCTGCCTGACATCTAACCCCACAGGAGTTAAAACCTGCTCAGCCACTCTTCCCCTTGCCAAAAGGAGTTGTCACCTCTCTGATTAGATTAGGGGTGGAGCAGCTACAGGGAGTTGAACAAAGGCCTGTCCTGGGCCCAGGCAGATGGTTTATTAGGGTAGTCGTAAATGGCTTCCTTTTGAACAATGGGCCTTCCAGGGCCCAGGAAGATGGTTTATTAGGGGGACCGTAAAATAGCTTCCTCTTGGCAGAACCTGAGAGGGGCAGGGTCTCTGAGCTTGGCAGAAACTGGATGAACTGGTTTCTACACCATGTGACCTGGGAAACCACACCCCATTTGGGGCCAGAACATAAATCTAAAAAGATGGATCATTCATAGAGCGGACTTGTGAAAATTTTATAAGTGATATCATTATTCTTGTGATTTTTCTGTGCACATTTGAAGACGTGTTAGGACCCGGTGGTATGTTCAGGGGGGTTTTTAGCGGAAAAGAGGATATTACTCTAGATGTATGTATGTTAAAAATCTGACACTCCACCACCTAATGCCCACATGCTTTGCGAACATTTGTGTAAATGCGGGGACAAATCCAATATTGGTAACCCGACCAAAAAGTGAAATATGTTGCCATTTTTGAACCCAAGCTCCTAGAAACGACAGAATTGGAACAGGGGCTATCATCAGTAAATGCATGATGTGTGTATTCAATGCCAAACAACTGTCTATCGGGGAAGTATGTATTTGGATCAGATATAGATTTGGGTGTAAAGTTGACAGGGGTGGGTTCTCTGTATCATAAACAGACCTCATCATGTTGACACTTCATTTCATTCCCCCAATCAAGGAGAAGAGGAGGAAGTGGCCAATGACAAGTGGAGAGGGGTAGGGCCTAGAAAGCTAGCCTCTCCACCCACCTTCAAAACACATAAAAGCAGACAGTCAGGACAGATAGAGACATTCTATTCCATCTGCTGCGGGACGCTCTGCCGGGAAAATCCATACTTTACCTCCATCAACCTCCAGAGAGCCAACATAGAGACTTCAATCTATTCACCTTCAGAGACCAAGACTTTACTTCAGAATTTGTAGCAGAGAGGTCAACTACAAGCTAAATCCCTCTTTAGCAGGCCTCAAATCATTGCAACTATTCACAGCCAGGCGAGCTGTTTGAATTCTTTGCAAGAACTCTTGCCATTTGCCAGAAAGCAGTGTTGTATCCAGAGAGAGACCAGCTGAACCGGAGACCGCTGTATCCGGACCCACAGACCTGATCAGATCCAGAGTGACCCAGACCGCTGTTAGCAGAACCAGAGAGCTGACCCAGATCACTGTGAAGTGCCGAGACCAGAACTGGAGTCCAGTCCGAAAACCTGACGAGATCCGTGGTGAGGCCTATTTCTAAATATATTGTGAGTATCTAGCAGAACTGTGCAGAACCAATCTCTTAGTTAAAATAATATAATTCAATCTATTTTAATCTAACCAGAACTGCCTCCTAGAAGTTGTCACCTGTCATTTGCAAAGCTGTCACCTGTCATTTTCTAGCTGTAAGCTGTAACCTGTCGCTTTGAACTTTTAAAATTTCAAATCCGAAAAACTACCTTTATTTAATCGTCCGTATCTCTGGAACCGTTTGGGCTAGGAACTTGGTTTAACTTTCCTCTGAAAGCTTAGAATCTCAGCTTTTCAATAAGCCTAGAACCGACTCCTCATACTTTTGCCGTAATCATGATTCACGCACTCACGAATTTTACCGCGATTTGCAATTTGATTAAAAATCCAGCCAGGTGTGAAAACAGCAGCTTCATTGCTTTCCTTTGCCAAAAATTCGTTTAACCTGCTAGTTACTCCTAGATCCTTGCTAAACTCATCCCAACTGAACTCATCCCAAGTATATTTCACTCACCCTGAACCTCCTGAAGGGAATTAAAAGCATTTTCAGCATATTTATCACTGCATTGTCACCATATTCAAAGCACTTTTGCCTGTATTTCAAACTCATCCCTGTAGTCTAAGCTTGCTGGGGTGAACTGAATTACATTTGATTGCATTTCTGAGAACTGTGTGCTTTCCTTCCATTTCCTTGCATTGCATAAAGGGGGGAGTGGATTGCCAGAGAAAAGTGATTACATTGCGTTGTTGAAATCATATTGAGTATTTTCTGTATTGCATTTCATTCCACATTGCATCCATTTGAAACCATAAAAGTATTGTTGCTATCGTATCCATCCTATAACCACTCATCATTGATTATAAAGAAGTGTGCTAGTGCCGGACTATCCATTATTGATTACTGCTCAGATTAAGTGTGATATTCAATTATTAATTTATTATAAAGTGTGATATATATATATATATTGTTTAAATTATCAAATAAACCGTTTAAACTTGCAAAACAGAACTACTTTGTGGCTCAGTGGGGTCAGGGGGATTCCAAGAGAGGGGTGTTATATAGGGTTAGTCATCCAGAACGCATGAACTGGACGTAAAGATATATATCAATAAGGGTTTCCATTCAGTATCCCAGACTAGGCATTGACTTAGCTGTAGTGTTGAATTGAATCCTCTTACAATCTATAAAATGTGTTATGGTATTCCATTCTCATCCAGGTAGATTGCCAAAGCCCCTCTCAGTAATGGTACCTGGAGTGGGCTTCCTAAGGAATCCACAATGTATTCTCTTTTCAGAGTACGTTAGAAGTTTAGTATAAAGTGTAATTGCTGTAAATTCCCTTGGGGAGGATACACTTGAAGGTAAAGAGTTGTGTGATGCCAATGGAAAATATTAAATATACTGATTCGGACATCTTTAGGCATGATTGGAGGAATACTAATCGAAAGGGACAGATAGATTCTAAATATACTGCTTAGATTTGAAGGGAGACACTAGGGTAGAGCACAGTTTGAGAAATTAGAATGCAATACTGCTACTCTTGTCCCTACTCAGGTGGAAAGTTTTCACAAATTCCATAGAGATACTAAAACTACTCTTAAAGTTAAATGCTTTTGATAGTGAGTTTATTCCCCTTGCACAGCCTCTTTTGGCAGACCCACTACTTCCTAACATACCCCTGGAAAAGCCTAACTTTTCTTATGTAATAATAAATTACATATGGATACTTAACACAGCTAAATTAATATAGACACAACATTTCCCATGTTAATTAAATTATATCATTCTCAACCTTTTTGTTATTTTCGTATTTTTTAATAGGAATGAAACTGTATTCATCAATAGAAAAAAGCAATTACAACACTATCACTTACAATCACTATTTGAAAATGGGCCTGTGCATATGATGTGAGTATGTAATGAACAAAATGTAATTAACATTCAAAAAACCACTCACTCGTACAATGGAACCAAAGTAAATAGACAAAAGAGAACTAATTCACCATTATGATGAATTATTTAAATTCTACAATTATTATTACAAATATACACAATCTTGATCCAATCAATTTTAAATCAATACCACTTCATTCCAAATTGTGTTGCCTATATTTTACATCTACAACTTAATCTTGTGTAAAATCCCTCCCCATCTTAGATGTGCAATAAGAATAACTGAGACACACGCCTGACGGGGAATGAGGCTAAGAGAACAGGTTGCGAGAGTTCAAAAAATGTTTTATATAATTGGCATCCAAAGAACTCTGCTGCCTGAGAGCGCTCTGGCAAATGGTATGTTTCAATTACATCACATCATAAAGAGAAAAATCATCATAGGTGACACAATCAACATAAGGTACTAAGTCAGCGCAAGATTGGACAGTCATTATAGCACTATATAGTTGTAAAGGCACTGTTTCATCTGGTTTGGTTGCTCCTTTGGCGGGAGGGTGAACATCACCTGGTCCGGCGATCAGTGTCCAGGAGGGGTGATGGTCAGGTTGCTGTGAAGCAGGGTAGCCACTAACTAAGCTAACATAATACATCTTTGTGAAGCATGCATTAAATAATGATCATTGCAACTCTTTTGAACAAATCATTGTAAACCGATAAACTTAATTCATGTATTTACATCATTAATAACTGAGGCTTAAATGAGGCATCAGGTTAAGGGTTTTGACCATCATGATAACATTGATTGAAGCGAGGGTCTGGACTCGTAAAGAATCTAAGGCAAGTTGGCATTTGTTAGTAGTGAGAGACAATATACTGCAACAGAGGTCTAATATTAGTTGGGGGCCCGCTAGGTGGGCACCATGGCGAGGTCGCATATCTGGTACATCAAGAGAATACCTTGCAGGGACACAGGGTTACACTGGCAGTAATTTTCCAATAGTGGGGGTGAAGGGGCATGGACAGATTTGTGGAGATGGATGAGCTACAGAGCCTGGCTCAAGACGGTTCACATGCGGGGCAGTGATTTCAGAGGAAGAGTGAGATGTTACATTTGTTCTTTGTTGCAATTACCTCCGGCTTGAGCGTGAGAATGGGGCTGCAGAGTTTTCCAGACACAGTGAGAGAAAAGGTGGGGGCCATGTGCGCTGTGTGCGCAGCGCTGCAAAAGGGGAGAGAAGCCTTTTCGTATTATCGCAGTGAGGCCTAGTTACCAAGATGGAGTCAAGGGGGCACAAAATGGATGGCCTGTGTCTTGTGTAACCGCCCTATCTACGGAAGTGCCAACCGATGCTGGCATCACATAAGGGCAACCGGGGCACTCCCCACCATTGGAGGCACATGGTCCAAGTTTGTACTAAAGGAAAGGAGGGACAGGGGGGACTACTGGCCCCTCACTCCCACACACTTGTCAATCAATTTCAGGAAATTTCAGGAACTTTCATAATCTTGACAATTTGTTTCAACAAATATCTGAATCTTGCCAGGAATTTCAAAATCTTATGTGCCAGTAAATACTAGTTTTGAATAATAACCTCATAATAATCTTCTTATCGAGGCCTTGACTGCTTCGGGGGAATGCATCATACTGTAAATATAGAGCACATTTTATTAAAAACATTTGTTATCATTTCTTTCCAAAAAACATTGTCAACATGCCCCTATAACTATTAATTCTCAGTGAAATTCCTTAACACCATATAGTCTATAGGTATTTATCTCAACCATAAAACCATTTTTCTTTTTTGCTAAAGTCATCACTATCAAAAGAAGCACTTAGATAGATAAAGTATTGAAATAAATGCCTTTGTTAAATGCAAAATACCTTGTCATCTTGTTTTATATTCAGACCAACCTCTGGCCCAATTCTAAAAAGGTGATGTTTTACATTATCACTGTATATGTATATACTTTCAAGCGTTCAACAAAATAAGTGAATATTATTAATGATACTCACTTATAGATTATTAAGGGTAACCTGTCAAATATCTGCTCTGCATCTTGAAATATGTTATATAGCTGCTTTGGATTAAAATACATGCTACACTGCACAATATATTATATTGTCATGTAATACTGCCATATCATAAAAAGGAAATTACTGTCCAAAACAGCAAAGGAAGTGTCATTACCTCATCAACTGAACACATCTTTAATTATGGCATCTGAAAATAATGTCTGTGTCTTTCCCTTGGCATTTTCAAACAGATATTCACCTGCTGTGGTACAGAGATTGTATTTTTTTTTACACATGAGGTCTAAAATGCTGGGGCTCTACCATATGTATAACAGCTTGGTCATCTCTGTTTACCATAGAGAACACAAATAAATCCATATTCGCTGATTGTATCAGTACCTTGAACAATTCCTCTTGGTCATTAAGACCATGAGTCACAGATTTTAAATGGTGTACCCAGAACTCGCCTCTTTGGGCAAGTTCCTAATCACCACCATCTCTATTATAACCCAATACATATCATCATTACTATGACCCTTGTTGTTGTAATGATGCACCAATGGAGGCTGTTAATATGTTTTGTTTAATTCTAGATCTATGTTCAATTATAAAGACACTTACATTCCTCTTTGTCTTTCATACATACATTATTTTCACATGAAGATTGAATGACACACATTCCAAAACTCGTAGTTCAATTTGTCAATTTTCCACCTTCATGAAAAAATGTAAGTAAACCTACAAAGTGAACAATTCCTGCATGGCCTATACCCCCTTAATGGTTCCAAATTCCAATGTTCAGAAACATATTTTTTTTTATCCGAGTATCAGCCTTCCCTAAGGCCCTAGCTATGGGTTGTTTCATATTTACTCCATTCTGAAATGCAAACAAAGGTTTTTAAAAGTGTGTTTCTATTATATGTGCAATGTGTCCTTTTTGTATTATAATAAGTAGTTGATCAATGTGTGTACAAAAAGATTGTAGCACATACAATCCTTTTATCATGTTAAACATTATTAGTTAGAAAGTAACAAAGCATCTCTGTCTTTTTAAAGCCCACTTCACAGATCTGCATAATCAACACTTCAGATATCCTCTGCACTGTACATTTTTGGGGGAATAAGTTAATGCAGGTAGTCAATTTGCCTAACTTAAACATTTTTAAGTAAATCTGTTTCGCAGAAACAATTACTCCTTTGTGAATGAGCCTCATAAATTACAGGTTTGCACAAATCCATCTGATCTCTCTCTGGGAAGAAGACCAAGAAGAGACTCATTGACTAATATACTATGGGTATTCCACTAAAGATGATGGTTTTATACTTTGTGTAGAATATTGACAGAATATGTCTGTAAGTATGAAGCTCTAAGGAGAGAGATACTACAACAAGATTTTTCCACCAGCTATTCATGTTGTGCGAATGGACCCCAGCCTCATGCTAAATCAGTAAAATCTTACAGGTGAATGTACAAGGGCACCATCTTATATTTGTAAGGATTTAGAAGAAGGCATGATGTGAGAGTATCAGGACACACTGCAACTTAAAAATCCCATTGTCCAACAGCATTACCAGGAAGCAGCTCTCCTTGCATATAATCTGACATTGTTTTTGACAGAGTGCTAGTTGTATTCCTCGCTATAATCATCAGAATATGTTTTGTCACCCTATCTTCTAGAACATTCATTGTTTAACATTAATGTCCATCACCTTTGATTCTAGTAAATGTTATGATGTTAGTTGAAATTCCTTCGTACCAATTAACTTGGTACGGTTTTTTCTTGTATCCTATACATTTTATTGTCTTTATGTAGCATTTCTTGACATAATAACATTTGGAAAGGACATACTTCTATAATTTGCATTGGTGTCCAAATGTTTTTCTTATGTTATGATAGAATGCATATTATGCTGGCTGGTTTTAAAACTTACAAAACATATTCATCATTAGGCAAACGTCAACGTTGTTTTAAAACGCTTAAAAGGTAAATAAATAGAGTCATAATCTAGTTGTTTGGTCTTAATTTCTCATTATTCTTTAATATTATAAATGAAGGCTGGTGCAGATAAGGTCCCATAGAATTAGGTTTGGCTGAGACAAGTTGAGCATAACTTATACCTCTCAAAATGTGACAAAGTTGAGATTTCTGAGGTTGTTGACCAGTTTGAGATTGTTGAGCTCTTTCGTAGCTCAAATTTTGATTATCGAGTGAGTTTAACATTGTGTCAATATTAAGGCGCTTAAGTAGAAACTATGAACTATCAGTATTGTCATTTGAAGAGGCAGGAGTGATAACTTGGAGCTCTGTCTAATGAATAAAGAGCCTTTATATCATTAGATGTTAGTTTAGGATTAGGGAGATTGTAGAGTCGAGCAGAACTAAAGCAGTGATGGGGACTAGGCAGAGTTTGGCAATTATGGTAAAGCTTTGTGCATGGTTAGATGACATGATTTGTAGGTAGAGTGGCAGTGCACAAAACCACTGAGTAACAAACTTTGTTAGGTATGCACATGTAAATAGTTATGGTGGAGGAAAAGGTCAAAGCAATGCAAATATCACATGCATTTTCTAGGCAGACGTGAATGCAAAAACACTGTTGGGCACACGTGTGTTTTGTTGGCGGAGAAGAGTGCCAAAGCAGTGTTAGGCACATTTGTGGTTTGTAGGCAGTGGAAAAGACAAACACAGTGTTAGACAGGTGTATTCTTTGTTGGCTGAAGAGAATACCAAAGCAGTGCTAGGACCACATAGGTGTTTAGCTGTAGAAGACCTGAAAAGCAGTTTTATGCACAGATATCTGTTTAGGCCTATGAAAAGGCAAAAGAAAATCGAGCAGATGTGTGTTTTGTATGCTAAAGAGAACATTAACGTGAAGTGTAGGAATAAGCAACACAACTTACAGAAACAGAGGAATGTACACGAACGAGGCGCAAAGTCTAATTCACCAACATCGGATAGTACAATAACATCGCTATATCCGCAATTGACAGCAAAACATGAAGATGGGGAGGAGAATAAGGAAGAAGAAGAAGAAGATTAAGATAGGGAGGAGAATGAAGAAGAAGAAGAAGAAGAAGAAGAAGAAGAAGAAGAAGAAGAAGAAGAAGAAAAGAAGAAGAAGAAGAAGAAGAAGAAGAAGAAGAGATGAAGATGGGGAGGAGCATGAAGAAGAAGATGACATTATTGGGGTGCTAGGCACCTCAAGCTCAAATAACAATTACAATGCTGCACTTCTTCCAGTGGCCGAAGCACAACCCGTTAGCTACGAGCAAGCTCAGTGTCAAAGCGCAGTTAGTGTGAGCACACAGTATGAGTTGCAGCAGTACTGATGGTGCTAGTAGCCGTAAAACAGTAGTTTAACCATTGATAGTTGGGGACTTTAGGAATGTGTGTAAAGAGTTTACGGATGTCTGTCAGAATCCAGCCAAGTTTAGTGAAGAGTTGAAGACTGCGACTCAGTAGTACAAAACCTTCTAGACTGACATGAATCAGATCATGATGGTTATAATGCCAGGTGACGTGTCCTAACCAACGTTTGATTCATGAGAATTGTTGGTGCATGCCAGAGATGCTTTAATATGGAAAATTGCAATGCTGTGTCCACAAAAGACAGACTGGGCCACGCTTAATATTGTAAGCAAAACAAAAGATGAGTTGCCTGCAGACCATCTTGCTTGATTGAAGGTTCTTTTTACCCTTCATTCTGGTACAAATAAGCCATAGTGGCTGTCTTCGCTCAGGATTTGAAGAAGCGGTCAACGAGAATGTGTAGGGGGTGGCAAACGAAGACCCAACTGAACCACTGTCCATAGTCAATCATTATGTTTCTTATCAGGAACACAAATCTCAATTTAATTGCCAACATGTCTTGTGTACAGGATTCTAGCTTGAAACCCTTTCCTACTAAACTCTCCATGTGGGCACAGTCATGCTCACTGCATTTTCCATGCCTTCTATTCAATTTTCTGAATCCACAAAACACCATTTGATAGCTCCGTGACCAACATCTCCCCCTTGCCAAATGACTTGTGTACTGCTGCATTTGCCACTATAACCTCATGGAATTCTACATCCATAGTGGAAGCTGAAAGTCGTCCTGTTCTAGTTTCAGTCAGGGGACAGGCCACACAGTTACCACATTTGTGGTGCCCTATGATGGTGGTTAAACCCCACTGGTTCAACAGTGTTTGATATTTCTGTTTCTCTTGGTAGGTATGTACCAGTTGCTGTTTTAAATCTTTGCTTTTTTTAAAAGCAAACATTGTTTTTTTTTTATTTAAGACCTCTGGTTGTTTTATTAGGTCCAGTTAGAGTTGATAATTCTTTTTATGTCATTACTAACCGGATTATAGTTGGTGACACATACTAGCCTATCTTGTTTCTGTTTATTCCGGGGAGTCAGGCAAATTTCTCGATTGGTGTTAGATGTCCTCTTAAGGTTGTTTCTCACAAGTGGGGTATCCTCTCGAGGTCAGTCTATCTTTTAAAAAAACTGCATGTTTATCAAATTCTCTCTTTTCAGAACAATTGCGAAAATTGCAAAACAGTTTGCAAACAGAGGAAGCGCTGCACGGAGAGCAGCTAAGCAGTTGTGCTCAGAGGGCGGACAGTGGGGGCGGTCTTGAAAAAGGTTGAAAGACGAGTTAAGGGTAGTACAGTTTCGTATGCGAGCTGCGCCCTTTTTAAAAAAGAGTAATAGGAATTTGTGGGGAAATGAGAATGCTACGGACCGCACATAGGATTATGCTATAAGTAGATTGTAAATTTCATAATACCGAATGTGACAGGATCTTCTAAAAATTTCGGCTAGATAGCCGTATTAGCAGCAGGAATAATTTTGGGATTACTAAAATAAGAAGCCCTGGGTTATAAGTGACGGTGAGAGACATTAGGTAAATTTAACTGATAACACAGTACGCTGCGCACGAAGAGGAGATGTGTAAACAGATAGGTGGCACTCTTGGAAAAACTGTCCCCATTGCAGTAAGATAAAAAGTACCTTTATAATTGTCTCCTTTTTTCAGAAATATTTCCAGGATTGGTTCCTAATTTACTGAGACCAGTGTATATTAAAGTAGAAGGAGGTGCTAGCTGGACATCATTCAACGTGATGAAGATGGTCAGAGCAATAAGGTGAGAGAAAGGAAAAAAGAGGCGCCTGATGTGGCCCATTACTCTTATTTCCTAACAGCAAATAGTGATATTGTTGTTTTTCTGTAGGCATGGTCCATACATTTGTGACAGCAGACACATATGGTCCTTTGTGCAAAGGAAATTGTGCACATATAAAGAAGACCTTGCGGGTGATTTGTACCCTGAGACACCCTGAGTGAGTCTTCACCTGTGCTTTCTGAAGTAAGTGCATTTATTGGTCAACGAAAACAAATTGAAATCGCCAATAATGTGTAAGGGTAACATACTGCATTGAATTGCATTTTTTGTACGGCATCCTCGTAGGTTTGTTCTCATTGCTTAGGGATTCCTACAAGGGTACTGACAGGATGTATCCATTCTTTTAGTCGTTTTTCCACATCGCTATTAAAAGATGAAGGTGGACACGACGGTGTGTTCTATATATAGAAATTGTTTCACAATAACAGTGTCTAAATAAATTAGGAGGATGACATATAGGATATATAATCAAGGTGTTTGTATTTCCGTTTTTTTAGGTAATCTGATCCACCCTACTAGATCGAAAGGGACTTTATAGTTGTACCTATTTTTTGTCCTGAAGATGGTTGGTGTACATAGTGGACTGATTAAAGTCTAGAAAATACAACCTGAAACACGTGTCGACCTACTGCCCGATTAAGGACAGGCAGTCATCTATATGTTAAGACTGTATCAAGAGGATCTAAATTGAATATTGATGTATCAGATTATTATAGTGTGACCACATTTTGAGGTTATAGAGTAATCGTGTGAATGCTGGTATGATGAAGTGGAACAGATTGAATGTGGGGTTAAATGTTTTTGTGGATCTTAAGCAAGTGCAAATTGTTTTTATTAAAATAATTTTACACCGTTTGGTGTTACTTTATATAAAAAATTATTTTAAAACTTTGTTTGAAGTGAAAGTATGGAATCATGTGTTATAATTTATAAAAAAAACAAATGATTATGTTGTCATCCTCTATCTAAGGGTTCAATTATTTGAAGTAAATGCTCCATATTTCTCTCTATGTACATGAAATGAGAAATCGTATTGCTAAATTTGCAAGTAATGAGCCCCAATGACACTGCTATAAATACGCTGTGGATGCAAGTAGAAAAATATCCAAAAGGCTAAACAGGCTTAGTCTCTCTCCCAATCCTTCCCATTGGCACTCGAGCAGCAGAATGAAAGTACTGGAGTAATGGTGGCACTCGCATTAATGTATTGGATTTATACTGCTACTAAGGGCAGTATCTGATAACAACGTCTATATTTTGGGTCAGGCAAAACACACTTTGCACTTATGTAGATGGAATAAGTACAACCAAGGATTGGACATATTCAATGAAATGAGTTGGAGTCTTCGGGAGAAATGAAGAACTCGACACGCATTTCATAATCACACGCTCGCCCATGCCTATAAGTGAATAAAAATGGATTGCTTTTAAATATATGTTTAAATAGTTGCATTGAATCGTTGTAAACTATTTACAATACTAATGCCACATGCGCCTTGGTATGCAAAGCACATTGAACGGTTGCATCTTTGATGAAGTCTGAAGCCTTTATAGTGCGTACCTATTAAGAACTGTTGTTGTTGCTATGGTTACTTCTGCTTTTTTTCTTCTTCTACAGAATCTCTCCATTAATTGTTAACATTCATACCAGGACAAATTAAAACAGTGATGAGATGTTAAACTTTTAACAAACATTGATATCATCTGCATATCAATCTTTCATCTTTCGAATGCTACATGTGGAAGTGGCTTTTTCTCATTCAAATGATTATCATTTTGCTTTTTTTCCCTTCAGAGTGTTGAGTTGAGAGTTAGTCCTAATTATGTAGGTGAAAACTGCGGCTACCGAATTACATAAAGATGTATACTGGAGATTTGCATCCTTCACCCTTCTGAATATGATATGCACGGCCGATATAAATGGCACATTCGTTTTTTTCAGGAACTGGGCCTTTGATGTTCAAGAGATACTGGTATTAAAGGACATCCATCCAAGAGTGTGCAATCCGCTCCTATTTATGAGCTGTGTCTGTCGAAAAACCAAGCTCAATATGATGGTGTCATTATTTTGTGAATCGCATCCTTGAGAAATAATTCTGAAGGAGCGAATCGGTTTAAAAAAAAAAGATAACAAAATGGTTTAAGCTACTTTTCTTGAATGCCAATTATATTTTAATATTCAGCTGAGCATATTTTACTAAGAAAAAAGGCAGCGTCGACGCATGCATAACTCATTGGCGGCATCGACCAGCTGTGCCACTCTTCTCTTCGAATCACTTTGTGCATTTTAGCAGCATGGTAATTTAGTAGAGAACTACCTGAGTGATGGCATTTTCAATGAGCAGGTAATCTACAGAGAATTTTTATATGGTTATGAGTTCTGTGCTTCAGCCTGGCAACACAAAAATACATCAAGACCAATTACGGTATCAACTTTCAGTGTGATACCCTTGCCACGCAAGTGCATGTATTTCTGCCCCAGGCATTTCAAATTGCATCTAATTTGAAATCTTTGGGGTTTTAATTAAATTTCAGAATATATGGAATTCTTCATTAGTACCTGCTCTGAATAGCAGATTACACTCCTCTCGGTTCCTCGTTCAAGAAGTGGGCTGGAGTAAATACCGTGTTCAGGAACTCATCATTTGTGGCCACTGGATATTGGGAAAAGAAACGGCGAAATGCAAAATAATATCAAAACGATTATTAGTCCAGCGA
Source organism: Ambystoma mexicanum (assembly GCF_040938575.1). Taxonomy (NCBI): domain Eukaryota; kingdom Metazoa; phylum Chordata; class Amphibia; order Caudata; family Ambystomatidae; genus Ambystoma; species Ambystoma mexicanum. The sequence continues at coordinate 1,339,157,099 of NC_090929.1, read as the reverse complement.
GAGCTTTTGATTTGTATTTTAATGGAATTTTACTTTTCTCTTAATGATTTGCAAATTGTCCTCTGATTATAAGATGCATTAAGCTTTTCATTTCAATGGTGAGGCTGCCATTAGCAGAATCCTTTTTGAGGATGTCCCTGCAGCAGATAAATATTGAAACCATTAACACTGTTTGATGTACTTCATAGTGCTTTAGCTTGCACCAATACATGAATGGATGAAGTGTTTTATTTTTAATGCATTGCTTGCAACCCGTCACTGTCCTTGCAATGGTTTAATACGAAGGAAACTGGAAACTACAAACCTACAAGAAAACATAACCAACTTGTTAGAAAAATCCCCTCTATACATGTCATTGCTTTGCATAACTTTAATAATTTGTGTTGGCTACAGTTCTTAAACTAAGGCACGAAATCTGATGTATTCCCTATATTGTTGTTTGATATGACAATGGCGAGAGTGTTAGCTTCATTTGGGGAAGGAAAGAGGCAGTGTGTTAATGCAGCAAAAATGCTTGGAGGTCTACTCTCCGGTGGCCCCCCACCTCAGACAATCTTCCTGCATGCACTGGGAAGCACAGTGATAAACAAAATGGCTGCACTGTGAGACATTCATGGCAAGCACGAAGAGCAACCATAATAAATGATGACAAACCTTCTGCATATTCTGCCAAGTGGGCTCTCTGGGATAGGGTGCAACTGAGTAGGGTCTTAATTATGCTGGGGCAGTCCATTGCTGAGACCCACTAAAGCCAATTGCTGTATGGAGACAACTCTTCTTTCTAGGGTCACCTCTTTCACAGTGAACAATTAAGTGTGCGCAGTACTCATGTCACAGGCACGGTGGGCAGAGATGCTTCAGGGATGGACATTCACTTATGGGCAGGGACCTGCTTTAAGATCAAAGGTGGGTGGTAAGGGTGAGCACCTGTTGTGAGTACTCCACAGGAAGTTGAAATTAGGCGCTGGACAGTGGTTCCTTAGTCTCTAATGAGTATCAATGTCCACACACATTAGGTGTTTGCAACATTTGTTGATTTATTTTTCCTTCAGTAATGCACACATTGGCTGTCACTCTTGTGACCAACATATTCTTTGCTAAAACTTCGTATGTGTTACAGAGTATGTGATATACTTTTATTTCATTAGTGCCGACACGTGTTTCAACCTTTGAGGTCTTTCTCAAGGCTGCATATTAGTGACATGAGTGACAGTGTGCATGGTGAGTGGTCATAGAGGAACATTCATAATTATTACATTAAAGTCCATAATTGGTTGTCAGTATTTGACGGCAAGACCGTAGTTGACAAGTTCATAAACAACGTTAGTAATCCTGTGACATTTGTCAGGTGTGACATATTCACATATTAGCAATGCATTTGTGTGTATGTTAATTGGTCACATGGGTTAAATTGCCATTGCATTTTACCATTTTCAGTCAGTTATAGTCATATTATACAATTGTTATTGTTTCATTGCATTATTAGCAAAATACAACGGGGAAACATTTTTTTGATTAGTTTCGGGAGGTAAAATGAGAGAGAAAAAGAGAGAGAAATTGCTCTTTAGATGCCTTATTTGTTGGTCTAATTAAGATGTGCGTAGGCTTATGAGGTTGGTTGAGTAAAGCTTACCAAATGCAGGGTCAGCGTGTTCCTGGATGGTTGGAATTTAAATTCTTATGTTCAGCAATGGTAGTGGGTGACACCTATATGGAAAGAGATTGAGGTACTAATGAATTCTCCTATCTTGGTCCTAATGCTAATAATTTCAAGGTTGGCTAGGGTTCTTAGTTACTCCATTAGGTGCAATTCACCAGATTTAAGAAAAAGGAGGCACATGGCCAGGTCATACCACCGATCAGTGTGGCTGTGCTTGTGGGTTAGTTAGCTAGAGAAGTAGCGTGCCAACATAATGCAGTGATCACTACATATCCAGTGCTCAGTACATACAGTATGAGGAGAGTCCTCCATAGCGTTAATGGGGTTCCATGGTGCGTTAACCTATTGCTCCTGTGCAGAGGATCTTGTGTGCCCGACCGATGCAGTGAATACTATGTAACCAGCAATCAATATTAACCATGTGTGGAAGTTCCTTCATGGCGTTTTATGTGCGTTAGTTTAATTGGGCTTGTGCTGAGGCAAGTGTGTTGCCCATTCCCGTTAGCATGTGTCAGTTTCAGTAAATAGTTACGTTGTTGCGGACGCCTCTATACTGTAGGAGTAGACCCACTATCTTGCCCAAATAGTTGAATGTAGCCCCAGTGATTATGGCATAAATGCCGTGTTGGTTCAGCCTCACATAGGTTACCAAAAACAACACACATTGTTTTAGGTTTTTCACTTGCCTGTAAGCGCTGTAATCCTTAGCGTTGCATAAATGACAAAGTGCCTATATTAGTGACCATTTCCTAGTAAATGTTGTTGTTAGTGCAACAAGACTTGTTAAAAAGGGAAGGAGAGAAAGGGGTTGCAATGGACACAAACTTCTGTAAAGTCTGGTTAGGTCTCTATCCTAAGGAGGATCACTAGTTGTGACCAAATAGCGCTTTTTAATAAACTACATATGGGGCCCAGAATTGTTGGCAGTCTTACCTCTTACTCTCGGGTGAGTGTCCGTGTAGTCTCCTGGTCTCACGGTGATCTGCTTCAGTGTGCGACACCGCAACAATTCATGAATGCTACCATTAAAGTGTAAGCTACCCATCCATTGGTCCCAGCCAAAAAGCGTTCCCATTGGTCCATGGTCAGCTGTTTGGGATGAGCCAATGAAGCGGCTCGATTGCTCTCCTCATTGCACTGGGTAATATTTGGGGCCCATTTGTGCAAGGAAGTTACAGTTTTGGCAAAGCCCCTTATGGTATTAGAAAAGGGGGAGAGGAACTGTGTTCTTTTGGGAATACTCATTAGTTTCAAACACGGCTCCTCCTGTGCCTTGTTTCAAAAAATTTACAATACAATTGTGAACATGATGTGTGTCACAAAACGGGTGTTTAGGTGTTCCATTAGACCAACAAAGAAGGTGTTCCATAGACCCATGGTGAAATCTAACCCTCCGTAATTGAATGGGTCAGTAATTTATTTCTGTGGCCACACTAGATGGTGGGTCAACATCTCTAGTGGTTGCTTCTCATTAGGTGGTCCCTGAAGAAAGGTTCACATTTTCACAGGACTACATTTTCCTGAAAGCATTTTCACACAGAACCGAATGTCCATGCAAGAAAAGGACAATATCCTATGGGTTGACAATAGAAGTTAAAGGAAAATCCTGAGCAATCACTACGGGAGTCTTTCTTTTCAAACCACTTTGAGTGGATATGACATGTTACCTAGCACCATATGTGGCTTACTCCCAAAGGAAGGACCTGCTAAGCCTTCGTAGGAGAATACATTGTAAAACTGAAATGTACAAACATGCAATTTTTATAACTTTCAAGACCAATGTGCCATTTTCTTCTTACAGGATCTGCACTAGTGCCCTTTCTTGTCTTGCCTTTTTACCTTGTAATCGTGCCATGGTAGGGCATGTAATGTCTTTCAATATGAGAATTGATTGTTTGGACCTGACAAAGGTTGCCCATGTCTGCTCAAATTTGCAATGCTTAAAATGGCATGTGGCCTAAGCCGGAGACCAGGTCTTCTTGCTAAATGCACAGTGCAATGAAAACACTTTCATATTTAGTGAGAGGCAGGCCACGAGATTTGCTTTTGCATGCTGCAATATTATTGTACAGTACAATACATTTCTATCCAATAGTTCGGGCTGAGTGCCAGGAGCCTTGAGCCGGGTACATTGGGTACACAATGCCATTTACTGCTATGTAGGCTTCTTTCTGGGCCGAGCACCAATGTTCTAGTAAACAGAAAACAAACAGATAACAGCTCCCTAGGAAAAGTACCAATCTCTGTTTGAATTGTAGTTTTTGTCTGCTGACACACTTTTATTGGACAATTGTCTAGTGCTGAATTACAAAAGCCGTCCTTGGTTAATATTTACACAAGAAAGGTGCTGTCCACTCAACACTATTGTTGGAAAAATGCCTAGTCGTGAATGACGCTTGTGTCCATGGTATTTTTGTTTAGAACAATGTTCAGTGCTGGACAGATTTTGGCGGTTGTAGGCATGGAATAGGGACGGGCCAAACAAGGTATAAATAGAGTAAGCTCAGCTCCTGGACAAAGCTGTTCGGGGGGGCAGAACAGGAAGACCAGGATGCGGATGGCTAGAAGGAGATGAAGAGCAGTGAGGCTTTCCAGAATGGGAGGGGTCAACTCCCTCCTAATTCTTTTTGAAGCCTCAAACTGGATTCCGGCTATTTTGAAACATGTTTGAGGAGAACTTGAATTCTTTTTTAGCTGCTTGGGGAATGATCTTTGATTTTTCCCCCCAAGACACTTCAGCTCACAGCCTAAGAGCAGACACCTTTTTTTGGATTGTCTATATGCTGGCACCAGTGAGTACAATGGACATGTAACCAAATTCAAAGCATTTTACCCAAGTGTTGATACTTTTTGTTGCAAAGAATATGGTGCAGTACTAGGTGGCGTTTTAATATTTTTGGAATGCTTCAATTTTTCCCTGAATTTTCGGTAATCCCAGGCACACAATCTTCTCTAGCTTCTTCCACACCCTACCTTTTCCTGTTAGTAAGTATATAGAGGCCTTTTACTCTTCATTTGATATCGCATTGAGAAAGGTATTGAGGTATTGATTGAGACAGATACCTCTAAGAGATTGCCTATCATTATTTGCTTAGGTAGGTGCTAGATTGCCTAGCATGATTTGTGAAGGTTCCTATCATGACAGGTAGTCGCTCTTTAAGATGATTCGGATTTCTTCGAGTCTTAGTCTAGATTTGAGGTAGAGGCAATGACAATGGTTCAGCTTTTCCATTATTGATTTTTTTACATGTTTAATTGTGTTGTGTATAGTGATGCTAATAATGGGAATGTTTTCTTAATTACAAATCTTTCATACACATTTATTTTTACATGTGTAAGAAGCATTCATTGAGTGCTCATTACTGAGTGATAAGTATTTGAACATGAACTTTAGGATTGGGGTATCTGTCTAAACATATTGGCCCTCATTACATTACAACCCCGGCGCTAAACCATGGCTCTATTAGCACCATGGTTGGTGCCGGTGTTGTAACGAGTCCGCCATGGTGGAATGGGGAAATACCTCCCCATTCCAAGGTTGGTGGGGCAGTATTTCCCCATTCTACCATGGCCCTTCCCCATTCCCATTTTCGCCCTATAGGGCTCAATGGGACTGGGGAAGGCGCTAAGTATGGTACCGCAAATTGCTGTACCGTAATTAGCACCGAGGTCCCTTTGCGGCACCTTACTTTAACGGCTGGTAAAAACAAGCCGTTAAGGTCGGGTCCCGCAAAGGGACCTCGTAATCAGGCGTTAAGGGCTTAACGGCGCCGACACCTTTTACGGCGCCGTTAAACCCTAAACGCCAGGGTCGTGATGACCCCCATTGTGTATTAATGTGTTAAAAATGGTACATGTGTTTTTTTTTTTAATTTAGCTTTATTGGTTTTACTAAAAACAAAAAGAAGCAAACAGTCTTCAAACAGGATCATACATCTGCCAGAGGTGTAAGTCGAACAAACAATGAATAGTAAAAACAGTATACTAGATTCTCTTGGTAGTGCGACAGTCCCGGTTGTCTGGAAGAGTCTCATCGACTGTTCGCCAAAGCCCACTCCCACCCCCTCCCCCACTTGGGTTAGTGTATCTCACAAGTACAATAGTTTGACAAAAGTGTTAGTATCATATGATTGACACAGCGTTGCAGTACCATGGTCGCTGGAAGTAAGGGTCTCGTCCTTTGTAGTGTTCCTTAGGTGTGGCTTCATTCGGTCGGGTTTTTTGGGGGCTCCTCAGGTTGGGAGTCATGAGTAGGCGTGATATATGTATTCTTGAAGTCCATCCATAGAGTTTCGCATTTCACTGATTTAATGTGCAGGGAGGCAGTGATTGTTTCCATTACATAAATGCTCGTGGCCAATTTAATCCATTCGGTCTTACCTGGAACCTGAGGGGATTTCCACTTGGTCGCTATTAGGGCCCTCGCAGCCAGTAATAGCTGGGGAGCCAGGCCTTTGACCCGGAACCAATCCTCCTCAACTCTCTCAAGGCCAAACAGGACAAGGAGTGGGTCAAGTTCTCTATGGATGTCGTCTACTTCTTTGATCCATCCTAGACTTCGGTCCAAAACACTTTGATGTGCGGACAGCTCCACCACATGTGCCAGTAGTTGGCAGTTTCTCCGCAATTTCTCCAGCACTTTGGGCTCATGGACTGGGACATTTTGGAGAGTCGAAGCGGATTGTATTGCCATCGGTGTAGGAGTTTTATTGCATGCAGCTTATATTGGTTGGATATGGAGGATTTAGGCGCAGCTCTGCACATTAATTCCCATTGTTCGGGAAGTATCTCTTCGCCTAGGTCTTTTTCCCATCACGCCCTAAGGAGTTCCGTGTTCCCGCCGCCTGCACACAATAGCGCTTGGTACATTATTGAGATAAAGCCTTTCATTTCCGCTCTAGAGTCTAGGCGTTTCTCAAAGGCGGTGAGATCTCTTCTCAGTTTTTCCCTCCATTCGGTTCTCGTTAACACCCCTTTTAGCTGAATGAAGTGGAATGTCGATAGAGTGCCTATCCCCAGTGCCGTTGTCAGTTCAGGTAGTGTGATATACTCATCTCTTTTCTGGAGGTGTCCCACCCTCTCCAGTCCTGCCTCGTACCATGACTGGAACCGGTCTAGGTTCAGGATTTGGTCGTTTATGCCAGGAGACCACAAGTGACTGAGCGGGGAAGGTCAGGTGGTGACTTCGCGCATCTCTTTCCCAGTGCGCCATATAGCCCATATGGTGGATAGTATGGGGTGGTGTTTAATTCTCTTCTGGACCCGTTGGTGTGGCGACCACAGCCACTCCGCCACCGTGGTGGGGGACATGTAGTGGTTGTCCATCTGGACCCATTGCAGGTGTTTGTGGTCTCTGAAGTGTGGGATTAGGACGCGTAACTGAGTGGCATTGTAGTATTTTCTCAAATCGGGAAGCCCTAATCCACCTCTGTGCTTGGGGAGAATAAGCGTGTCATACGAGATCCTCGGTCTTTTTCCCTGCCAGAGGAACCGCAGCATGATCTTACGGGCATCCACAAAGAATTTTTGGGGTAGCTCTATCGGTAGCATCTGAAAGGGGTAGAGGAAGCGGGGGAGGCATACCATCTTGACGGCATTGATGCGCCCCAGCCAAGAGATCGTCAGTTTGCTCCATTTCTCAAGGTCTCTCTCAAAGCTTTGAAGGAGTAGGGGAAAGTTAGCCTCATATAGTTCGCCTAGGGTTCTGGTGATCTGTATGCCCAAATATCGTAATGTTGTGTGTTCTACCTTGAGTCCTAAGGGGAGGAACTTGGTGTCGTTATCGTCTGGGGTACCTTGGAGTGGAAAGAGTATGGATTTGGACGTGTTTACTTTAAACCCGGAGAACCGGCCATATTCTTTTATTAGATTTAGGGCATGTGGTATGGAGGTCATCGTTTTCGTTAGGTGTAGAAGGATATCGTCAGCATACAGCCCTGCTTTGTATTCCATCCCTCCCAGGCGAATTCCCTCTATTCGGGGGTCGTTCCTTATCTTTTGGGCTAGGGGCTCCAGGGAAAGTGCGAACAGGATTGCGGAGAGTGGGCATCCTTGTCTGGTCCCCCGTTGCAATTCAAACCATCTGGAATATTCCCCGTTCACAAATATTGATGCTTTGGGAGAGGTGTATCTTGCTCGCACCCCATCGCGGAATTTTGAGCCTATTCCTACTTTCTGGAGTACTGCACCCAGGAACTCCCATTCCACCCTATCGAAGGCTTTTTCTGCGTCGATCGATAGGAGGGCCGGGTCATCTGCTATACTGTGCCCTGCGTGGACAAGGTGTAGGGTTTTACGCATTGTGTCGGCGCCCTGCCTCCCCAGGATAAATCCCACCTGGTCAGGGTGGACCAAGTTGGGCATTAGAGTTTCCAGTCTGGCTGCCAGTATTCGTGCATAAATCTTCGCATCAAGGTTGAGGTTTGCCATCCGTGAGTACAGGTGAGCTAGCGCGACCCCATATAGGTGAAAACTGCAAAACAAAAGTGCTTTCAGTGCCCGTGGGGCTTGCCTGTTCCCCGAACCCTTTCCTGGTTTCTCCCTCCCTCCACCCGCCTCCCGCCACTCCCACGTCCCATCTGATTCGCTGCTTTTATCGTGCTCCCTGGGTCTAGCAACCCGAAGAAGCTGCCTGCCTCCTTTGCCATCCGTGAGTACAGTTGAGCTAGCACGACCCCATTTAGGTGAAAATCGCTTAAAATAGTGCTTTCAGCGCAAGTGGGTCTTGCCTGTTCCCTGAACCCCGTCCTGGTTTCTGATAACATATCCGTGGTCGAGTTTCCATTTAGAAAGTCCTCCTAATAGCATATCTGTGGTATAATTGCATTTAGAAAGTCCTCCCCAATAGCATATCTATGGTCTAGTTTGCATTTAGAAAGTCCTCCTAATAGCATATCTTTGGTATAATTGCATTTAGAAAGTCTTTCTAATAGCTTTTTTGTGGTATAATTGCATTTAGAAAGTCCTCCTAATACCATATTGGTGGTATAATTGCATTAAGAAAGCCTGCTTAATAGCATATATGTGGTATAATTGCACTTAGAAAGTACTTCTAAAAGCATATCTGTGGCCTAACTTGCATTTTGAAAGTCCTCATGCACCATGGTGTAGTAGTTACATTTTGAAAGTGTGCCGAAATGCATATCTGTCGGTGAAATATCATTTAGAAAGAGTCCCTAATAGCATTCTCGAAGGTGTAATTGTAATTGAAATTGTGACTAATAACATATCTGTCATGAAAGAGCATTTAGAAAGTGTTCCGAAATAGCACATCTGTGGTATAACTGCTTTTGAAACGTGCCTAACAGCATATCTCTGGTCTAAGTCTTGCTCATGGTGTAATTGCAGTTTGAAAGTGTGTCGAATTGCATACTGGTGGTAAAATAGTGTCTAGAAAGGGTCCACTATAACATATCTGTGGTGAAATAGCGTCCAGAAGGGTCCCTAATAGCATTAGTGGACTAGTCTTGCCGGCGGTTTAAATGCACTTAGAAAGTGTCTTCTAGCATTTAGTATATCTGTGGTGTAGTTGCACTTAGAAAGAGTGCTGAAAAGCATATTTGTAATCTAGTTACACTTGAAAATCCACCTGCAAGCATATCTGTGATGTTGTTACATTTGAAAGTCTACCTAATATCATTCCTGTATCCTAGTTGGCTAGAAAAACCTAACTAATAACGTATCAGTGCAGTAGCTACAACTAGATAGTCTGCCTAAAACATAATTGTGGTCTAGTTGCATTGAGAAAAGCATTGATAGCTTAATAGCGTGCCGTGGTTGAACTTAGAAGTGTGCCTAACATCCTCCCTGTGCAAAGCTGAATAATTTAGAAGTGCGCCTGATAGCGTGCCTTGCTTGAATTTAGAAGTGTGCCTAATACCCTCTCTGTGCAAAGTTGAATTAAGAATTGCACCTAATAGCGTCCCCTAGTTGACTTTAGAAGTGTGCCTAATAGTGTGCCTTGCTTGAATTTAGAAGTGTGCCTAATATCCTCTCTGTGCAAAACTTGACTTTAGAAGTTTGCCTAATAGCGTGCCCTGGTTGACTTTAGAAGTGTGCCTATTAGCGTGGGTTGGTTGAATTTGGAAGCGTCCCTAACATCCTCACTGTGCAAAGTTGAATTTGGTTGCCTAATATCCACTCTGTGCAAAGTTGAATTTGGTTCCCTAAATATCCTCTCTGTGCAAAGTTGAATGTAGAAGTGTGCCTATTAGCGTGCATTGGTTGAATTTAGAAGCGTCCCTAAAATCTGCGCTGTGCAAAGTTGAATTTAGTTGCCTAATATCCACTCTGTGCAAAGTTGAATTTGGCTGCCGAAATATCCTCTCTGTGCAAAGTTGAATTTAGAAGTATGCCTATTAGCGTGCCTTTGTTGAATTTAGAAGCATCCTCTAATATCCTCTCTATGCAAAATTGAATTTAGAAGTGTGCCTGATAGCGTACCCTAGTTGACTATAGAAGTGCTCCTAATAGCGTGCCTTCCTTGAAAGTAGAAGTGTGCCTAATAGCGCACCGTGGTTGAATTTGAAGTGTACCTCCTTTCAGTGCAAAATTGAATTTGGTTGCCTAATATCATCGCTGTGCAAAGTTGAATCTGATTGCCTAATATCCTGTCTCTGCAGAGTTGAATTTGGTTGCCTAATATCCTCGCTGTGCAAAGTTAGTAACCTCGCCTCAGTTACTAACCATGAGTGCACCCAATCCACCAAGGTCTGCTGGAAACGACCCTGTGCACTGCCCGCCCCATCCTGCCAGCCCTGCCTCCCGTCCCCCCTCCCCAAATCATCCCACCCTCCACCACATCACCTACCCATCCCCTTTCCAAACACCAACCCAGAGGGGCACGATGGAGAGCCAACCACCCTAAAACCACTGCACCTCCGAACCCCTCCACCGATCAGCCTACTGTGATCATACCCGCTCACCTCACTAGCCTCCCAGGCACACCCTGCCCAGCAATCATGCACCCCCGCTCTTCCCATCAACCCCCACCATCAAGCCACCCTGACCACACTCCTTCCCCGCCCTAAAAACTGCACGTCTAGCCCTAACAAGAACAGTAGCCTCATCCCTCTCCTCCTCTGACCCCCCTACCCTCACGCACACACCAATCACAACAAAGACACTAAAGAGGAAACATACCTGGTCCCCCTCAATCTCTCAGCACTCATCACCTCCCCTGTCTCGACCCACCACCTCATCCCCCCGATCACCACCCTCCCCTTACGCCTCACCCTGCCTGAAACCCCTCTCCCTCGATTTCTCACCAACCACAACTGAATCTCCTAAACCCCCACACCCCACCTTCAAATTCCCTGCACTAAACCCAATCAACCCAAAACACGCATCCATCCACCACCACCCGAAACCCACCAACTTTTCTGCTCGCACACTCATCCCATCGACCATCAACCACCCCACCCCTCTCCAGTTTCCACCCTCTCCCCCACCACCCCCATCTCTGCAGCTCCGACCACAACCTCATCTACCAAAGTGAATTGCATCCTATTTAATGCCCAATCTTTAGCAAAAAACAGACACAGCATCTTTGAACTCCTCATCTCTGACAAACCAGACCGAGTCTTCATCACCAAAACCTGATTCTCAGACGACTTTGCCACTATCACCAATGAAGCCTTCCCCCCCCGACTACTCCCTCATCCCACTGAACCGTCCCTATAGAAGAGGAGGACTAGCATTCGCCTTCAAGTCTCACTTCCACGCCTTAATCATCGACAACCAACCTTCCATTCCTTTCTGCGAATCACTCCTCGTTAAACTATCTCTTTCCCCGCCATTCTCCCACAGCTTCCTAATAATTTACAGACCCCCTGGCTATGATAGACATTTCTCAAACAACCTCTGCGACTCTATTGCCATCCTCCAACTAAACTATCCCAACCTCACCCTTCTAGGAGATTTCAACATATGGCTGGACATTCCCACCAACGCCATGACACACTCTCTGATTGACGGCCTAGACACGATTAACCTCCAACCCCACATAAACAGCCAGACTCACTATAAAGGACACACTCTTGATGCCATCTTCAGCTCCCACAAACGGACACATCTAAACCCACCCATCCCTATCATCTGGTCCGATCATTTCATTGTTTCTTTCACCATTCGCTCACCCGACCCGCTTCCAGTACCCAAACCTGAACCTCCGAATCTACGCAAATGCTGGAAGAAACTAATAATCCTTCCTGACCTAGCCGACGCCCTCCTCTAGTCTCCTTCACCTACCTGCCTAGTCAATAATCAACTAACCCCCAACGACTTTGACTCATGGCTTAACACCTCAATCATGCCGCTCACACCCTCTTGCAAACCATCAGCCCGCCATGGACTTTTTCCTAGATGGTTCACACCTGAATTGAAGACCAGTAAACAACTTTATAAATACCTAGAACGCAAATGGTGGAAAGACCAAACTCCCCTGATCAGATCCACCTTGGCCCAGCACCTTCATCAGTACAAGGCCGAAATCTGGAAAGCAAAAAAAGCCCATTACAACACCCGAATCCTAAACTGCAAAAACCCCAGCAAAGAAGTTCACAAAATCATCACCAAATTCAACAAACCATCATGCACCACCACCGTCCCGACCCCCTTACAATCGCTGTGTGACTCACTCTCCACTTTTACACCACGGCTCTCGAAAGAACAAACACTCTAACCAACAAACTAGCTTTCTTATATCCACCAGGGAACCCACCCCACATACTGGCCAACCCCCTGCCTGCGACCACTCCCCAACCAACATTCGACTCCTTTAGTCCAATATCAACCAACCAATTTCTCAAACTTCTCTCTGCCCGCAAACCATCCGGCTCTCCGCTAGACCCTTGCCCGGCCACAACCCTCAAAAAAATGGTTGCTTACACCTGCACAGGAGAACATGCAAGAACCATCATAAATGACTCCCTTTCCTCTGGAATTTTTCCCGATGCATTCAAAATGGTTCATGTCAAACCTCTAATAAAAAAACCTTCCATCGACCCTCTCGAGCCCAAAAACTACCGCCCCATCTCAAACACCAGGTTCCTTGCCAAACTCATTGAAGGAACCGCCTACTCCCAACTAAATGCCTTTGTCGAAACCAACAATCTGCTAGACCCCACTCAATCAGGTTTGTTGGGTATTTTGTGGATATTTGGGGCTTTGCGGTATTTTCTTACCGCCAAAATATCTTTAGCAATAATCACTCTCTGTATTCATATTGGGTCACACATGACAATAATACATTGCATTATTTCAGAATTCAGACCTATTTAGATGGTATGCGCGGTAGTTTGCGTGGTTGGTTGGTATGGTGGTTGGTTTATTTGTGGCCCCAATATCCAACATCCCTTGTTTTTTATCTAGATTGATCTTGATCACTAGAGAGACCTCAGGCCTACATTTTAGGGATACCACATTTTCAGTGTTAGTGTTGTGCCACCATGGGCTATTGTGGGATTTTTGTGGTAATTTCCACTACCTTATATACGGTAGGGAACTATGTCCAGAGAGTCTCTCTTCCTGTTGACTCATGTACCTCCAGCAGGCTATGCTACAAACAGTCACTCACAACTGTCCATACTGAATAGAATCATGCACACATCTGCTTTAAAATGACAATTGCACTGTTTAAAAATCTACCCATGTGTAAACCTTTCCCCATGCAAAATGAAAGAGAGAAATTATATACACCAGGTATCTGTTTTCAAATATTTTTGTATTATAGTAATTTCTTTTAAACACAGTTTAACTTTTTTTACAGAAATAAATGAAATGGTACAACATTATTTGTGATAAAATGAACAGAGAGCTGCGAGAATATATTCAATTGGTAACATTAAATATGCTGATAAGAGACTGAGACTCCCTCGAATACACTGACTGAAAAGTTTCGCACACTTTCGCACAGCTCCCACTCGCTTCTGTAATTACCTTATCTGTTCAGAATGAGTTTTCTCCGGCTATTCTCTTTCTGAATTTGGCTCCCTTGAAGATCAACCCCAGTGAGAACAAGCGTCTGCCGTTCTCAAACCGGGGTTATTGCCTGGAACTCTCAGCTTTTGCAGCAGGAATGCCCCAGCCAGGAAAGAGATCCTTCTCCCAGCTCTGCCAGATGTCGCCTCCTTCCCCCTCTTCTCAAGCTTCTCCAGCAAAGTTCTAATCACAGCCTCTAGCATGATACTTGCTATGACGCTGCTCCAATCAGAATAAATCATGTCATCTCCGCCTTCACTACACAATGGCTCACTTCTACATTGGCAATTGTAACAAACTGATTTCCTGTTCCTTCGAGCTCTTTGCTTCCTGTAGTTATGTGGACAGAGCAGCAGAGAAAAAAAATGAATGTGCGTTTAAAAGTTCACTTTCAGAGTAGGACTAATTCTGCAGTGGAGACACATTTTTATTAGTGGGTTATGTTAAATGAAGTTTTATTAGTCAGGTTAGTTATTAATAAGGTTAGTTATTCATTTTCAAATGTGTCTCTTGCAACATGGGCACAGTATTCATCTGAGTTCATTAGTTTACAAAATGTTCTACATTTGCCTTCCCAATGGAAGTGGCATTATTCCAAAGTTTCGATTTTACAAGTCAATTAAAAACAATAAAATAAAACAACTAACTAAAACAAATAATTAACATAACAGATTAAAATAAATAATTAAAATAATAAATACGTGGAACTCCATATGTCAGGACTCTTGTCTGCCTCTGATATGTCCCGACCAGCGATGTCACATCATTTGGTTCATTCAAGTACTCTTTCATCTTGGCAATCTTGGATCCATAGGAGTCATCTTTTTTGGCATTCTGGTTATCTTGTCTTCACCGCCACCTGGAGGCAGGCATCTTTTGGGTCTTCATCCAGGGGACTCCAGCACTCCATTGTCTCCCGTGACCTCCGGTATAAATAGTTAATGTTCTAAATCAAATAGAAAAGAAACAAATTAAGTACATAGCAAAATACTAACTTCACCCTTTTGCCAAAAATAAAACATGCTTGGTAAAACATTTTGTTTTTTTTTTTTGTTTTTTTCTGAAATTAAACACAAGTTAAAAAGAAAACAAGCATATATAAAACAGCATTCAATATTCAATACATTTTCTCTCTGCACACCAACCATGAGCTTCAATTATATATATTTTTATTTATTTATTTATTTACTTATTTTATATTATATATATTTACATATATTACAGTGTTTATGTGCCATTATAACAATCAACTTTTTAACTTCTCTGTCACTGCCTCCTGATTGTACCCATTTATTTTCTCTTTTTGTGTTCAAGGGACTTTATCTGTTTCTACATGCTCAAGCTGCCTGATCTCATGTCTGGGATGGCATGTTTTGATTTGATTTACATGGACGAACTGCTCTATTGCCGTTTCACCTTCATTTTTCAAATTTTATAAACTACATGAGAGACCTTATCTATGATTTGAAATGGCCCCTGCCAGGCTGCTAGAAATTTAGAATTTTTCTGTTTACTTTTTCCAAAATGAAACTTGTACACCTGATCCCCTACACTGTATTCCTTTACTGATGTCTTTTTATCATAGTAAGACTTTGCACTGTCAGCAGCTCTTTCCAGATTTCTCTACACAAAAGCAAATGCATGTTGCAAATGCCTCCTCAGTTCATCAATATATTCATGAACTGTGGATGCACTCACAAGTGTTTGCTCATGTGTTCTGTATAGCAGGTGTTGTGGTAACACCATTTTCCTACCTGTCAAGACCTCATGGGGGCTAACAATGGTTGCTTTGGCAGGAGTTGATCTGATTGCCATCAAAACCAACAGTAAACGTAAATCCCAGCTGGAACCTGCTTCTGCCACGAATTTCTTTAAAATACCCACAACAGACCTATTGCTCCGTTCAACTCCACCTGAAGAGGCCGCCCGATATGCAATATGTAGTTTTCTTTTCACACCCAGTATTTGCCATACCTTACTCATTAGAGTACTTGTGAAATGACTTCCTCTATCTGACTCATTTCTTTGTGGCAACCCAAACCTTGAGAACACATGGTTCACCAGCAATGTGGCTGCTGTTTGCGCACTACAATCTGGTGCAGGAATGCATTCAATCCACTTTGACATCAAACATACCACACTTAAAATATAACGGTTTCCTCTGCTCGACCTTTTTAAAGGCCCTACATAGTCTATTTGCAAATCTGACCATGGAAGAGTTAGGCCTCTTTTCATTAATGGGGCTCTATGCATTGGTGAAGCAGGTTTAAATTGGGCGCATACTAGACATCCTCTAGTATATAATTCCACATCTTGGGACATATGTGGCCAGTAAGCATAATCTTTTATTATTTCTAATGTTTTTTGTGCCCCTCTATGGCCTGCAGTTATGGCATCATGTGCATGATGTAGCATTAGCCCTCTGAATGAAAGGGGTACCACCCACTGTATTTGTCCTGTTATGGACTCTCTAATCATGAGTCCATCCTGTAATCTAATTCGCGTTTTGTTCTTTAATAGCACCCTCAACTCTTCTTTTCCCATACAATCATTTTCTGTTAAAGGATTTTGTTCAGGATCTATCAAATGATTATAATAGATTCCCAAAATTAGATCATTGTTTTGTGCCTCAATCAAATCTTGGTCTGGCGTGTCATGACTCCACTGTACCACTGGTTGATCTACCTCCTTTGGTGCTTTAGAACGTGTTACTGCATCAATTTGTATTTCACCCATTAAATAATCAATAGGTAGCAATTCTCCCATCACAGCCCCAATCTTAGCCAGGTGGTCTGCCTTATCATTTCCCTCCTTATCCTCTCCTGGTGTTTTTAAATGCCCACGAATTTTTCTCCAGTATATTGTTAAATTGTTCTCTGACACCAATTTGTCTATGGCTTGTATCATTTTTTCATGTTTAAGTGGCTTTTTGTTGTATGTAACCATGCCTCTTGCTTTCCAACCAGGCAAATACTCCACAAAGCTATTCCGTGCATAGTCAGAATCAGTCACCAGGACAATTTCACTGAACTTTTTATCAACTGCAGTAGCAATTGCTTTATAAATGGCTGCCAATTCCGCCACCTGACTGCTCCTAGCTCCAATCCTCATCCCTATACTGGGGACGCCTTCACATTTCAACCAGACATTTCCTACTCCTGCCACTAATTGTTTATTACTGTCATTTTCAATGTGAAAAGCACAACCATCCACATATACAGTTGGCAAATCCTTGCATGTTTTTTCATCAAAAGCTTTGTGTGGTGATTGTTCAAATTCCTGCAAACTAGTTTCCACTTCCATTTCATTTGGTATTTGTTCAGCTGCGCAGTCATGTAAGTCAGCTAACCCTTGAGCAATTGGGTTCTTTTTATTTTGTCCATATCTCACTTCTACAGGAAAACCTTGTAATGCCAGCGTCCATGAAGTGATTCTGGACGGCGCTAGATTACCTGATCTAATTCTTTTACTCTCTAAAAATTGCAAAGGTTGATGATTTGTTTCAATAATCACCTTTTCTCCCTGAACAATGGGGCGGAAATGTTGTAGCGCCCACACAGTGGTTAATAGGGCCTTTTCACATTCATTAAATTTCATTTCAGCTTGGGAAAATGCCTTACTTGCATAGGCAATGGTTTTGTGATTCAAATCGTGTTTTTGTGATAACACTGCTGACATACAATGTTCAGAAAAACCTATTTCTATAAAGAAATCCCTGTCCTTTATGGGATATGCTAAACATGGTGCCTTTACAAGACATTCCTTTAATTTAGCCACTGCATCAGACTGCTCTTTTTCCCATTTCCAGGGAGTATTCAGTTTAAGCAGTTTAGTCAATGGTGAGTGATTTCTGCATAATTTTCAATGAACTTTCTGTTATAGCCTGTCATCCCTAATAAACTTTTTACTCCTTTCACATTTTTAGGATCTTTTAATCTTTGCATGGCCTCTATTTTCTTCTTTTGTAGATTTAGCCCATGTTCAGTCACTTCATGCCCTAGAAAGTTCACTTTTTTCTTGCACCATTGTGCTTTTTGTAAAGATATTTTGGCACCTGCTTTCTGCAATTGGCCTAGCACATGTCTTATTTCATCAAAATGGCTTTTCAGGCCTTCATTTTTTATCAGGACATCGTCCACGTAAACTATTGTTCCTCTTTCCGCTGCATCCGGCATGGCCTTTCTCAAAAATATGCCAAATTCACTCCCACTATTGATGTACCCGAACGGAACTCTAAGCCAGGCATATTGAGTCCTGTCAAATGTAAAGGAAAATAAATTCTGTATCTCCTCTGCCAATGGCACGCACCAATATCCAGAGGTGAGATCTAATGTGGTAAATACTTTTGAACCATGTACCTGAGCTAGGCCCTGATCAATGAATGGCAGTGGCCATCTAGATACTGGTACTCTTTTATTTAACTCTCTCAAGTCTGCACATAGCCGCCATTGACCATTTGGCTTTAACACACCTAAAATAGGTGTATTGGATGTGCTATGAATGGGCCTGATGATTCCCTGCGATTCCAAATTTTTAATAATCTCTGCCAATGATTCTAAACATGCCAGCGGTAGTCTATACTGGCGTACAAACACTGGACTTCTGCTACACCCTTCTGGTAGTGTGGCCACATGTAAATCAGTTAAACCACAATCATAAGCATCTTTTGCAAATACATCCTTAAACTCCATAAATATCTCCCTCAGATTGTCCCTATCCTCATTGCTGTCGCACGCATCTGCTAAGGAGATCTGCTCTTCTACCATTTTGGAAAATTCTGGAAAATCTTCTGGTAAGGGAATCGTGGTGCTTTCCTCTAACTGTGTGGCTCTGTCTTTTTATAAAGCTGCCACTTTTAAATATTTTGGCATATCAGCTTCCACTTCAATGGGCTGATTTTCTGTTTCATTTTTATTTGAATTAAATATTATGCAATCCTCTTGATGGCAGCACACTGTCTCATTTGAATCATAAGGATACACAGAATGAATTTTAAATATTCCTTTGGGCTGAGAGTCCAGGTGTTCTGGCAACTCACCCTTGGCATCTACATACTTTTCAGGGATATTTCCAATCACC
Organism: Ambystoma mexicanum; assembly: GCF_040938575.1. Taxonomy (NCBI): domain Eukaryota; kingdom Metazoa; phylum Chordata; class Amphibia; order Caudata; family Ambystomatidae; genus Ambystoma; species Ambystoma mexicanum. Next base: position 1,339,138,381 of record NC_090929.1, on the reverse strand, counting down.
ATGTTATTTAAATCTGCCGTATAATGTGATTTTTGTATGGCCATTCCTAAAGGGGAGTTTTCCTCTAAATGAATATCCTGACAACCTTTATTATTTACCATCATTTGTACAGATCCTTCACCAATATCTACCAATGGAATGTATTCATAATACAGGCCTTGCTGTTTTATGGATTCATTCAGGCATACAAATGCATCAGAGTCTTTCATCTGCTGTCCATTTTTGCATTTCAGTGTTATTGCAAACTGTTTTGTAAATGCAGGAATAATAATATCTTTCCTCATTTGTAATTCGATTGCATAAGGAACCAGTTGTGCACAATGATAAGCCCTTCTTTTGTCTTCAAATTCAGGTGCCGGACCACCTAGGCGTGACCATATTTTTTGATTAAGGAAATCTAACACCATACACATTTTGTGCATGATGTCATTGCCCATGTAAAATTCATTTTGTGCTCCACTCACTATCCATACATTATGGTAAATTGTTTTCTGCCCAATTCTAATTTTAAGCATGCATCTGCCTGCAATTCGGTTTTCAAAGTCTGGACTGTCCAACCCAGAAACATATTGGTTTTTAATCCTAAATTTCGGGATTTCTTCCCTCTCCATTATTTTTTGCAACAATTTCTTATTAATGAAACTCCTTTCATGTCCAAGAGCTAAAGTGGCTTTTATTGTTTTAAAATAGTCATTTATACCAACATGAACCCATGGTTGCTCATCTTCCATGTGTATTTCTGCCAGAGTGGTAATGTGTTTTTCTGAATCTGTTTTAGGAGCAATATTCTGTTTGCATGTTTTCTCTTTTAAATAAAAACGTAATGTGTGCTCATCTATGGCAGTCTGCCAATTTTTCCTTGGGTCCAAGTATATTTGCACAGGTAGTTTTTCATTGTCGCTCTGCATTTTGTCTTGACACATTAATATAACAGTGACACTAGGTATGCAACTATTCTGGAGATATACCTCCACAGCATCATTTGTTTTGGCAACGGTGTGACATTCATTAATGTTGCTGTTTTGTGATTTTAGTTTCTTAGGCCTCAATGGTTTTTTGGTTAAGGACCACAGCACTCCATTCACCCCATCTATGAGAGGAGACAATCTTTTCAGGCAATCTGTCCCCATCAGAAATGGAATTTCACAAATAGATGTGATCAATACCTCTTGTTTCATTCTGTGCTTTCCTATTTTTATGTCAACCTCAGTTACACCTATGATGGGCACCTCCTCCCCATTAAAGTTATGCACTGGACCTTGATTTTCCTTCACTGTGATCTGACTCTGTGGGGGTCTCCCTTCATTGATACTCTTTACCAGCTCCTTGGACATAATTGTGGCCTGTGCGCCAGTGTCAATCATAGCAAAGGTGTGGCATTTTTCTTCTACAGTGATGGGTGCATAATATCTGTCCTCAACTTCCTCTAATACACATAAGAAGTGTGAATTCTTACTGATTTCAGGGCTCACCTTTCTCAGGCCTTTTTCACATTTGGCTAAGCACATTGGTAAATGGAAAGACATTTTTCCCTCCTTTTTACCCATTTCTGCGCGAGAGACTTTATTCATTTCTCCATGATCAGAAGTTTTTTGGAGTGTGGCCACTGTTCGCCCATCCATCTGGGTAACATCAGAGACCACATTACAACCTTCCAACTGAACATGTGTAACAACATCATTCAGCAATTTGTCATTTTTTAATTCTGTGCATTTGTGATCATTTAGTGTGATACCAGCCCTTTCAGCCTCTTCAACAATATGTGGCTCAAAGAATTCTTCAGGTGATTGACTTGTACCCTCCTTTTGAGTATTTCCTTTTTCTGCCTGTGTTTGGTCATTGTTTTGCTTGCCCAGGGAAGGAGCTATAGCATCCCCACTTACTCCCTGTTCACTGGTATTCCCCATGCATGAGTCATTTTTCTTAAATCTGTCCCTTTGTTCTTTTGGAATTCCTAATGTTTCTTTTTCATTTGTGCAAATCTTTACTGTTTTATTTAGCTCTAGGTTAAACCGTACCTCTTTTTTAGAAGTATTTGCACTTTCTGTCACATGTTCATTTACTGGCACTTTCATTTTTAATTCATTAGGCATCTCAGAGTCGTTATGCAAAATTATATCAGAGCAATCTGTCATTTTGACACTGCAGTTATCATGAGTACTTTTCGGAAGCCCCCCGGTCATTGCTATGGCCATCAGCCCCCTCTTTGGAAGGTTGTTTTTGCGCTGTATAGAGCTTTCCTATTTGCTCAGCTAACATTTTCACTTGAGCCTCAAGGCACTGGAACCTTTCCATCTCTCTAGAATCCTCTTTCTGTGGCCTAGGTCGATATTGGTTGTTTTCCCCCTGATTGGATCTATTCTGATACCTCTCAGGTGCTTGATGTCAGTTGGGATGGTTTCTGAGCTCTTGATTCATTTGTGGAGGGGAGCGGGGTGCACCCATCCTTTGATTATAGTCCCCTGGTGGGGAATCATTGTACTGACGTGGATTGTAGTTCATGTTTTGCCTCATGTCCTGTCTCTCAGATTGTGGGTACTGGCCCCTATGTTGATTTCCATTTTCAGTAAATCGATCCACATATCGGGGTCTATCCTGATTACCATATATCATGGTGTTGGGATCAAATCTGCTCTGTGTCCCCAATGACTGGTAGGGACCATAATTTCTTTGATCTTGATTTTGTCTCTGGTTATTGTTCATACCTGCCATATCAGGCCGATATCCTACCCCCGGGGTCTGTCCCCTAAATACCTAGGGCTGATGTAGCTCTCCCTATTACTAGGATCATGTGATTGGAACATTGGTACAGGAAATGGCGATCTTTGTTGATTACCCCTTTGTTGAGGTGTCACATTATTTTTACCTTGGCTTTGAGCAGACTCAAGGGACATTTTGGCTGACCTGATTTCCATTACTCTGGCTGAGGGTTCTTTAGATTTAGGTCTAGTATCTTTCATTTTATCACTTTCTCTACCCTGACAATAGAGTACCTCATATAGTTTTGTGCTTTGATGTACAATCCATTCAAGGGACTTGTCACGGTCAAATTCACGGACCAATTGGGATATGATGTCTTTCTGTAGCCCATAGAAGTATGCAGTTTTAAACTCATTGGAATTTAGGTCAAAAGATACATCAAAGCGAGAAAATGCTCTTTTTAAGTCTTGTAAAAATTGGCGAGGGGATGTATTAGGTCCAGCAGTGATTGTGTAAGCGACTTTCTTTGCCTCCTGCAATGACTGAAAAGGAGAAAAATGACGCCTAATTTCTTTTTCAAACTCCACCCAGGTCATGTTCTGCTGTTCATTTAATCCCCTTATGATGCTGGCCGTCGGGGCATCTAAAGTTAAATGAAAATATTGTCTGTACTGTTCCTTAGGTATCTGGAGTGCTTTAAAAATGTCATGCACCGCTTCTAAGTGATCCTCAATGCAGCATTCACCTCCTTTTTTAAATGGTTTGATCAGGGCTTTAATGGATTTCATAATTTTTATGGGGCTACTTGTTGGAATGCATGGAATTGCACTATTTTGTGATTCAATCCTGTTTTCAGGTGTATGAGATTGGTGGCTGCCCCCAATGGGAGTATCAAATCCCCCAAGGGCGCTGCAACCAAGTTCAGTCACTGGCCCAGTCACTGGAGCACTAGCTCTTTGGGCAGAACTATAATTCACCTCCACTCCATTGAATGTGGTACCCTGCCGCCTCTCCTGGGACCTGGAAATGTATAGAACAATGTATAGAAAACATTAAAATAAAAGAGCTAGTAACCTCACTTAACAAAACTAAACTAGCCACACCTAAAGAAAGAACAGCCCTTCTTGCAAAAGCACACAGTAAAACATTATCAGGCTAATTCATAGAATCCAGCGCACAAGTAGCGCACGTGGCTGGCGCACAGCGTGCGCCTGCGATAGTCTGCGCCAGGCACGTGCGCTAAAACAGATTTCCGCGCACAGCGTATTCATGGATTTCAAGCTCCCAAACCAGCCGTGGCGCAGAGAATCGCAGCGAGCCTGCAGCAGCGCCAGTAACGCCCCCAAGAACGCCCTCGCGCAAGGAAAAGCCATCAAAATCGCTAAATCATCGCTAAGGGCTGCGCTAACCCTGGACCACTTCACAGGGCAGTCAAACAAGGAAAGCAAAGCGGGCAATCTTCAAATCATGAGTACGCGGGAAGTACTACACGCGACTAGGCAGGGAACGTGAATTACAGGGGTACGCGGGAATCACCACACGCGAACAGCCAGGGTGCGTGTATTACAGGGGTACGCGTGAAGTAGAACACGCGATAGGCCAGGGAACGTGTATTACAGGGGTACGCGGGAATCACCACACGCGAACAGCCAGGGTACGTGTATTACAGGGGTACGCGTGAAGTAGAACACGCGATAGGCCAGGGAACGTGTATTACAGGGGTACGCGGGAATCATCACACGCGAACAGCCAGGGTGCGTGTATTACAGGGGTAGCGGGAAGTCCAACACGCGATTGGCCAGGGTACGTGTATTACAGGGGTACGCGTGAAGTAGAACACGCGATAGGCCAGGGAACGTGTATTACAGGGGTACGCGGGAATTATCACACGCGAACAGCCAGGGTGCGTGTATCACAGGGGTAGCGGGAAGTCCAACACGCGATTGGCCAGGGTACGTGTATTACAGGGGTACGCGTGAAGTAGAACACGCGATAGGCCAGGGAACGTGTATGACAGGGGTACGCGGGAATTATCACACGCGAACAGCCAGGGTGCGTGTATTACAGGGGTAGCGGGAAGTTCAACACGCGATTGGCCAGGGAACGTGTATTACAGGGGGACGCGTGAAGTAGAACACGCGATAGGCCAGGGAACGTGTATCACAGGGGTACGCGGGAATTATCACACGCGAATAGGCTGGGTGGGCCCTCACAGGTGTACCCTGTACACCCTCCACGGCCCCTGCAGGCAGCCCACAAAACAGTGGACTACCCTGCACACCTGATCATGTCCCCCTGCACCCCCATCCACCAGGGGCACCCTCCACCAGGCCCCCACCCATGTCTCCCACCACCCCCACCCCCCAGCAGTGCAGGGGCACCTGCCATCAGGCCCCCACCCATGTCTCCCACCACCCCCACCCACCAGCACTGTGGGGCACGTGGCCAGCAGGCAGTCAGGCAGCAGCAGATGGCAGGTGGGAGCGTGCTCAGGGCTCTGGGGGACTTTAATTTGGCCTCATCTCATCAACTTCCTTACCTCTCCTGCTGTCCCCCCTCCTCTCTCCTCATCAATCCTGCACTGCCTCCCTGCACCCTCCCATGAACCTTCTCCGCCTCCCACTCCAACTCCTACACATGCTGCACCCCTGATCTCTAGCACTCCCCGTAAGTCCTACAAGGCTGTCAACCTCCTCCACAATTACACTCCTTTCACTGCGGCTGCATCAGGCATTCCTCCGATATCTGTCACTTACATGAGGTTATGCACCTTGACATCCTTGGTCTCATGGAAACATGTCTGACGGCCAGCTCTGTCTGCATCCTTCACACACTCCTACCTGATGTTCAGGAGACCCTCTCCTTGGCCCGCCACTACTGTGCAGGGGGGGTGTGCCCTTGGCTTCCCTGAGGGTATTCCTGCCACTGTCACTCCTACTTAGACCTACTCCACTCTGGAATGGCTTGTGTGACGTCTCTCTCCACCACACCTTGACATTCTCAAACAGTGCGTACTGTGTCTGGGAAAACTGGTCAAATGTACTACTTCCTTTCTGAGTGTCCTCACCTCTCCTCCTCACTCATGTCCCCAGACACAGAAATCCTCATCCTTGGTGCTGTACGCATCCACCTGCATGCTTGTTGACGCCCCCACGTGACCTTTCTGTGACCTCAGCAACTCCCTCTCACCCTCTAGACTCCCGTCTGTCCCTACTCATTCTGCAGGGCACACTCTTGATGCTCTGATCTCATCTGACTTTCCCCTCTCCGTCCATCTCTGCACTCCTCTCTCCTGGAGTGATCACATTCTCCTCTCCTCCCAGCTCACCCTCACCACCCCACAGGCAAAGCCACCCTCACCACTGTCACACACCTTCTTGGTATTCCGACCCATGAAGTGTGTGTCAGTCGAGGCTCATGCTGCCAAAATCTCCCCCCCATCCAGCTCCCCCTTAGGCTCACTCCCATCCTGACAGGGCCCACTCCATGCTCCACTCCATGTCAGGTACACTGGATGTCTTTGCCACGGTCATGACCACCTGTCTGAAGCCCCATGCCAATGCAGAGTCCTGGCATGACTTGGATCTTGTGAACCCAAACCACAGGTGCCGGGTGGCAGAGAGGGAATGTCCTGCATCATGGCCATCCTCTGGCAAACTGGCCTGCCACATGCTCCAAAGGCAATAGCGCCTCACCCTTTTCACCAAGATGAGATCCCCAATCCAAGGGCACATATCTGCGGCATGTGACAACTCTGCAGGACACATAGAAATCTGCAAGGACCTTGCCGAGCCAGATGCAGTGTGTACCTCCCCTGTCCCCTCCGAGCCCACAGCACTGCATGATTGACTCTGTACCCCTATAGGCCACCCCCCCAGCACTTGTCTGCGCCTAACACCATCTGCCCTTGACGTCAAGTCCTACTTACCTTGTACAGCACTTCCAGCCGCCACTTCCCCTTGCACTTCATTGTGCCACCCACCCCTGCACTTGCGTGACATGAATGACACCAGCACCAGTAGGATTGTTGACTGGCATCCCCTTCTGCCCCACCACCCCTCAGTGCTCCGCTGTACCTTCATACAATTCTGGACCGGTGCTTCACGAATGCAATATGAATCCTTTACAGGTGATGGGGAGGTGGAATCACATTGTTCACTGCATTTTGTTGATGTAGACAAGGCACTGTGCATCGTGGCCTATTTGGACTAGCAGATCCATGTACAACATGTATACTTATTGAAGTGACGATGCAATGTCAGGACCAGAGTGGTTGAAATCCAAAAAACTCGCCCTCCTCTCCCTCTTCACTTGGTGGCTATGTCACATGCCATGTGTGTGATGGCATGTGCCTTTGACATGGCAATCACCGGCCAATGTGTGATGGCAGTGCTAGGCAGCATGGTGAGCAGGCGTTGCTCTCCAATCTGTACATTGTATGCCCTGAGCCTCCCCTACAGACCCAGTGATGGTGAATGCATAGGAGGTCTCCCAGTCATGTGGGACATGTGTCGTAGAACTACTGCCTCTGTTGTTCATCAGCCCTTGTTGCATGCCATGGTGCTAATGCCTGTTTCCATTTTTCTCTTTCATGTCTTTGCAGGGGACGAAGCACTTGTTGATGCTGGGGATGTGGTGGTTGAGCCGTCCCAGGAGGGCAACCCGGGCCGACCTACCACAAGTGAGGGACGTGGTGTGTTTGTGGGTGAAAACCCACAAGTGCTGCAGGTCGTGCTGTCGAGGGGTGTCTCTGGGGGTTCCTCCCCCGAGCAGTATTCAGGTGTAGACTCGGAGGATGACACCTATGTGCAGTCGCAGGTGAGTGTTCTTGGGAGAGAATCTCCTCTGTCCGACCCACCTGCAGCCGGGCCATTGCCCTCAATGGGGATGTCAGTGTCGGCAGATCAGCCTCCGGTGGTTACGGATGCAGGGCCACACCACCCAATCTCTGATCCTGTTCCTGGGGCTGCAGATCAGAGAGGGAATGCAGTCCTGCAGCCTGAGGCCTTGCCGGCACAGCAAGGCGCAGTCCGCCTTGCCCCAGGCAGGTGTGGTGCCCGTCAACGTGGTGGCCGTATGCCACCTGGCAATACCGTTTGGGAGCAATCCATCTACGGTATGGCCACCCAACAGGCAGCATCATCCGAGATGATTGCACAGGCCATGGATAGGGTGGCCACTTCCATTGTCCCCCCAGAAAGGCTGATGGAGCGACTGGAGCAGGCTACAGAGTCCATCTGCCAGGCACACAGGGAGGAGATGTTGGCGTCCAACATGGACAGGCGGGCGGCACTGGCGACTCTGCGGGAATCACTTTCCATGGAGTCCCAGCGCCACAGGGAAGGCCTGAGGGAAGAACTCCGTCACCTCAGGTCGACCCTGTTAGAGCTTGAGGCTTCATCCCATAGAAGGACAGAGGAGCAGCTGGAGCGTCTGACACGGACGCTCTCGGCCGAGATGCAGGCAACTCGTGCGGAGGTCAGGTCATCCCGGGAGTTACTGCATGGGGACCTCCGCATGATTATAACCCAGAACCAGAACTACCAGACCCGCCTGCTTGCAGCCATGGAGGAGCAAACTCGTGCTTTGCGTGGGCTGCCTCCCATTGTCACACCATCTTCTGAGGCAGCTCCCCCACCTCCAGAGTCAGCTGCAGGGTCTGGCCAGAGCCATAGCGACTCATCTCCCACAACAGAGTAGCCGTGTGGGCCACGAGCCTATGGGGTGTTTTCGTTTCCCATGATCCACACAGGTGGATTGTGGTGTGCATCCTGTCCTCGGACCTCATAGGTGGCCCCCCCCCCCCGCCGGCCCTTTCATGGCCATTTTTTCTCTATTTTATTTTTATTTTGCAAGAGTGTTGCCTTGTGTGGGTACCTGGGCATACACTGTATTGTGGCTGGGCACATGCAGGCTTGTCCTGAGTTTGGTTTCGATGCTTGGGTAGCAGACATCCACACCCCTCCTGCTTCCGTTTCCATGGGCTTGCAAAGGGTGTGCCCAAGTGACATCAAATTACACGGTGACATTGGACTCCCATGAGCTGTTGGCCAGTCCATAGTCAATACTGTGTAGACATTCATAGTGTTCATTGTTGTTGCACCTAACTATGCATGATGGTTTGATATGTGCCTCTACTTACATATGTTGCTCATGTTTTGCAGGTATTTCACACAGATCTTCACAAGGGCATACTCTCTGGAGTCAGACTACATGTCGGTAGATGTGCACTGACACTTTTGCATGGCGCCATCACTGTACATCTGGACGTTGAGGACATACCAGCAGAATCAGGTAATGAGACTACCATTGATTACATGCATTGTGTCTTGTTTGGGTGGGCTTCAGGGTGGGTTGGTGTGTAATTTGATTGAAATTACTCTTACACAGGTGTGTAGTAGTGGCTCCAGGTCCGTTAGCTGCTCAAGTGCGGCTATGTTCCATTTGGGGCACTGCTATTTGTGACACTGGTGTCATGTTGTGATGGCCAGTTTGTTTGCTGTCACATACCATGACATGGTGTCCTCAGTGGCGGGACTGTGAAGGGAATGGGTGACATGGCAATGTTGTCATGTAGTGAATCGCCTGTGGCAATGCATATTAGATTGATGGAGTTGTGTCTTTGCGTTGTGATGCATTGCTGGTGATTGTGTAGCTAGGGGTGCACACATATTGACACTTCCATGTTAACAATCTCAGGCTGATGTGTATCTGACAGTTTATTGTCAAGTAAATTTCAGACATTGTCAGGTAGTGTCATCATTGATTGTCAGATGGTATGTGCCAGAGCAGTGTGCACTAGCCAGCACTGTGATTCCTAGGTGAAGAAGTTGGCCACCAGTTGCGTACGGGCTGCCTCCCCCCGTGCCCTTTCCCCTCCCATGGGCAGCGGGCGTGCATTTGGTTGTGGATGTGGGGGCACCACCATGTCCACGGGCAGGCCCCGGCGTGTTGCAACGTTGTGCAGGACACATGCTGCCACTATGATCCTGCACACTATTCGGGGAGCATATAACAGCTGCCCGCCAGAACGGTCAAGGGAGCGAAAGCGTGACTTGAGCACTCCGAATGTGCGCTCCACTATGCCCCGTGTTGCAATGTGGGCTGTGTTGTACCTTACCTGGGGTGGCGTGGTGGGGTTCCGGATTGGGGTCATCATGTGGGGGCTGATAGGGTAGGCACTGTCCCCTGTGGAGGTGGTGATGGGTATCATTAGTGGTGTTGTGTCATGACCCAGTATCTGACATGCATGCATGTGCAGTGGCATTCATGCTCACCAAGCAGCCATGTATCTCCATGCTGGCCAGCCTCTAGGTCCCGGCATAGGGTAGACATTCTGTAGATGAAGCTGTCGTGGGTGGACCCTGGATAGTTGGCATATACTGATGTGATTATTCCCTTGGCATTGCATACAACTTGCACGTTGATGGAATGCCAGTGCTTGCGGTTTCTATAGATGTGCTCTGTTGCCCTGGGTGGACGTAGAGTCACATGTGTGCAGTCAATTGTACCAAGCACTTTGGGGAATTGAGCCACACCATAGAATTCCTGGATGCACGTCCGCCTTTCTGCATGAGTCCTGGGGAGATATATGTGCCTGCGGACTGATGGCCGTGCAGTGATGATGTTCAAGACCTGGTGTAGGCAGCGTGACTGCGTGGCCTGTGACACCCCACCCACTATGGCACTTGTCCGCTGAAAGGATCCAGTGGCCAAGAAGTGCAGTACATTCAGGACCTTCTGCAGGGGGCTGAGTGCTTGGGAGCACAGGGTGGGTGATGTGAGGTCATCCTCCCACTCACTGACCAGGTCCAGTATGATGTGTGCTGGAAACCTGTACCTCCCATACACCTGGTCATCAGGCATCCCGAATAGGCTGGTTCTGGGTGTGAATATTCTGGCCCTGACTCTCCTCCTCCTCCTCCTTTGGTAGCCCACTGCCACTGCTGCTAGGAACGGTATGTTCATCCTGGCATCTGGCTTGTTTATTGAAAAGTGCGCAAATTAATGCCTTGCGCGTGTTGTAGGCGAGCGTGTGAGCCTCGCACCCCTGGAATCGAGTTCCCACTCCAATCGCGTGTGGAAATTCCCACGCAGCAGGCATACAGGTGCGCTGACGTACTTGCTTGTGTAAGTGGCCGCGCACCCCTGAAATACACGTACATAGGCCAATGGCGAGTACGCGCACTTTTGCCCAATTACACGCGATGAAATACACGTACATAGGCCAATGGCGTGTACGCGCACTTTTGCCCAATTACACGCGATGAAATACACGTACATAGGCCAATGGCGTGTACGCGCACTTTTGCCCAATTACACGCGATGAAATACACGTACATAGGCCAATGGCGTGTACGCGCACTTTTGCCCAATTACACGCGATGAAATACACGTACATAGGCCAATGGCGTGTACGCGCACTTTTGGCCAATTACACGCGATGAAATACACGTACATAGGCCAATGGCGTGTACGCGCACTTTTGGCCAATTACACGCGATGACACTCTGACGTGCAGTATTTCCGCGTGTGCTCCGTCTTCACGTGCTGAGTGGGGAACGCCCGTGCGGATCACGTCAGACGCGCTTACGCGATGAGGGACTCTGGTCCAATAGAATCGCGTATGCGTGCTGACGCACTTACGCGCTAAGGGCCTTTCCTCGGATTTCACGCTGACGTGCAGGAATTTCACGTGCCAAATCACTCCGTATCAAGCTGGCCACCCGAAAACACACGGAACACCACGCTCCTGCCCCGAAGGCCGAGTTACTGCCCCCCCAGTGCCCTGAGCAGCCTCCCACGTGCTATCTGCTGCTGCCTGCCTGCCTGCCTGCCTGCTGCCACCGTGCCCTGACATTTGGTGCCTGCACATCAGCCATCTGCAGGGGTCCAGTTGCTGTGTCCACCCCTGCTGGAACTGAAGACTCCCAACTGGGATTACATCGCTCCACAGCCCAGCCCCAGGACCCAGTTGCCCACCCACACCTGCCTCTGGGGTTGCCATGTCGGGCACTTCTACATCTGGCACCAGTGGCAACCCCAGGCCAGAGGGGCAGAGGGGCACCAGCTTCACTGCCACCGAAGTTGGTGTCCTGGTGGAGCATGTCCTGGGGCAGTATGATGCCCTCTTTGGATCGTCCCGCGCCAGCAAGGAAGGACGGGAGAGGATCTGGGCCGACTGTGTGGTTGCCATCAACGCGGAGGGGGTGGCAACCCGCAACGTCTTGAAGATCAAGAAGCGCTGGGAGGACTTGAGGTCCAGGACCCTTGTGAAGGCCCGGCGCCTCGTGGAGGGGGGCCGGGGCCACATGAGTTCCATCCAGAAGAGGGTCCTGGAACGCGTACGCCCAGCGCTCCACGCCCAGATCCTTGAGAGGGAGACCCGTCTGGAGTTGAGCGGTAAGTGTCCAAGCATCACTGTGTGAGACAGTGCATGTTGCGGTGTGCTGGTTCTATGATACTTGCCTGTATGTGTGCCATGGGCCATGTATGCATGTATGTGTGCTGGGACATCATGGTAATGCATGTGCGACCAGTGATGTGTGACCCACATGGTTGTTGCATGTGTTGAAATGCGGCATGGGGAGCACTATGCAGATTTGGGACATGAGAGCATGTCAGTCTCTGTACCTGGACATGGATGGGGGTGAAGGATGGGTGCTGATGCCAGGTACATATATGGTAGTCATGTCTGTGTGCCTGACCTGCATGTCTGTGACTTGTGCATGCCATGGATGCATGACACATGTGTGTGACAATGCACAGATTCAGTGACGCACCCAACTTCCCCTTGTTTTGCCTGTGTTCGGTGTGATTGGGGCCAGATGGATGTGACTGAGGTGAAGTGTGTGCATGTGATATGCATGAGCCATGATGCATGTGAGTTACATATCATTGAATGTTTCAAGAGTCAATTGGACATGCATGGAAATGTGCATGGCATGCACCATGCCTGTTACTGTGTGTGTTTTGCCTGGACTGACCCATGTGTTGTGGAGGGACATGATGGAAGTGTACTTTGACAGGGGTGCTCATCTGCTATTGCTTCCTGTCTAGGGGACCATTGTACAGTAGCCTGATGCTTGTGTCCTTTGTCTCCCTCTACGCAGCGGCTAGTGAAGAAGAGGGCGGAGACGGCGCTGTGGAGCAAGGCGGCGGGGATGCCCCCACGGCTGCAGCGGAAGGGGTGGGTGAGCCCCCACAGGGGCCTGCTACGGCGGGAGACGGTGAGGAGCCATCCAGGTTGGTGGTTTGCACAGAGGAGGAGGAGGCCGACACTGGTGCACACATGGGGCCTGGTGGGAGCATCCCTGCTGGTGCAAGTGGTGCAGTCCAGGGCCAGGGGCAGGAGGCAGCACAGGTCACCGTGGAGGGGCCTGTGCATGTCGCTGTCCCTGACCCTGTGAGTGCACCACCATGCACCAGCAGGGATGCCCCGTCCCAGGCCCGTCCGCAGGTAGAGGGGATGTCCATGTCAACTGACTCCCCTCCACCTGCGGCCGTGGGAACCCCTGGCCGCGTGGAGCAGGTCCTGATTGGGGTCGCGATGCGCACGGCTGTGATTCGTGATGCCGTGCGTGCTTCCCGGGAGGAGCACGCACGTCATCACGAAGTGCACCGTGCCGACGTGGCCCAATTGGGATCGGCCATGTTCGGGGGGTTCCTGCATGTGTTGGCCAATCTGACGGCCCTCTCCTCCTCTGTGCAGGCTATCCACCGGTCGTTCTCCTTGCCGTCTTCCGGCCCAGATGCCACCATGGCCCCCTGTGGACCTGCCCCGACCAATGCAGCCAGCTCGGTGGGGATCCCATCCCTGCCGCAGTTGGGAGTCGGAGGTCCAGCAGGGGTGGACGACACAGCAAGTGGACCCCAGCAGATGGAAGATGTGCCGGCATCATCGGGCAGGGCACGTGCACGACGGCGTCGGTGGTTACCATCAGCCTGGATGCCGTCGTGCTGGCAGAGGCAGTGGCGTCGGAGGCAGCAGCGGGCTCGACGTGGGAGGCATCATGGCTCAGGGCCATCAAGATCAGAGGGGCAGGCATCGGCCGGAGGGCAGGGCAACCCTGGCATGGCGGTGTGTTCCGTGTGGGAGGAGTTTGGCCAGCGGATAGGTGCGGAGCGGCAGCGGGCGGAAGAGGAGCGGCTCGCCATGGCCAGGGCGGAGATCTCCATGCATCAGGCATTGAGGCGGGCTGAGTGCCTCGAGGAGGCTCACAGGGAATTTGGTGAGCACATGGGGTTGTCCCTGCGAGACCTCGGGGCCAGGACTGAGTCCCGCCTCCAGGACATTGACATGGAGTTCGAGGATGCCCTGGCCAGCATCACCAAGTGAGCCGCAGGACTAGCCCGCTGCCTTTGTATATAGTTTTTTAGTTAGTTAGTGCTAGGTTTCCTTTATTTCTTTTTATTATTTTCGACCGCTTGGACAATGGCCACTTTTTTGTACATATTTTTTAACTTAGTTAGTATTAGGTTTCATTAGTGGTGTTGGGCTCATGGACCCTTGAACATTCCTGTATATATTGTTATTTTTTGGGAGATAAATTTTTTTAATTTCATATTGTTTACACCATGTCGTAATGGTTTTTCTTTGATTTCATGCTACATGTGTTTGCTTTGGACAAAATCTATTGATTTTTCTATCCTTTGTTTTTTGGTTTCTCATTTTTGTTCCCGGACATGGACCTTTTATTTGCTTTGCCAGATAGTTGTATTAGTTTACTTATTTTTTTATTTAATACATTTTTATATTATCTTACACTTGTGTCATTTTTTCTTTGGTTTCTTACATGTCATGATATGGGTTTTGACATTCACTTGCACCCATTGTGTATGTGTGTGTGGCGGACATGTGTTCTTTTGCATACTTGCCTTTGGGGTTGTGTCATGTGATTGCATTCACTATGTGGGTGCATGCAATCCTTGCCTGGGTGTTTGTGCTGGGTATGCTGGCCATTACTGCCATTATTGTGTATCGTCAGGACCAGGGGCCAGGGGGACATGGGTGGGGGCCTGGTGGAGGGTGTCCCTGGTGGATGGGGGGTTGGGGGTGGTGGGAGACATGGGTTGGACATGGGTGGGGGCCTGCTGGCAGGTTCCCCACAGTGCTGGGGGTGGGGGTGGTGGGAGACATGGGTGGGGGCCTGGTGGAGGGTGTCCCTGGTGGATGGGGGGTTGGGGGTGGTGGGAGACATGGGTGGGGGCCTGGTGGAGGGTGTCCCTGGTGGATGGGGGGTGGGGGTGGTGGGAGACATGAGCAGGTGTGCAGGGTAGTTCCCTGTTGTGTGTGCTGCCTGCAGGGGCCGTGGAGGGTGTACAGGTAATGCCTGGGAGCACACAGCCAATTCGCGTGTGGAACTTCCCGCGCACCCCTGCAATCCACGTAGCCGGCCATATCGCGTGTGGAACTTCCCGCGCACCCCTGAAATCCACGTAGCCCGCCATATCGCGTGTTGAACTTCCCGCGCACCCCTGTAATCCACGTAGCCGGCCATTTCGCGTGTGGAACTTCCCGCGCACCCCTGCAATCCACGTACCCTGCCATATCGCGTGTGGAACTTCCCGCGCACCCCTGGAATCCACGTAGCCGGCCATATCGCGTGTGGAACTTCCCGCGCACCCCTGAAATCCACGTTCCCTGCCATATCGCGTGTTGAACTTCCCGCGCACCCCTGAAATCCACGTAGCCGGCCATTTCGCGTGTGCAACTTCCCGCGCACCCCTGGAATCCACGTACCCTGCCATATCGCGTGTTGAACTTCCCGCGCACCCCTGTAATCCACGTAGCCGGCCATTTCGCGTGTGGAACTTCCCGCGCACCCCTGCAATCCACGTACCCTGCCATATCGCGTGTGGAACTTCCCGCGCACCCCTGGAATCCACGTAGCCGGCCATTTCGCGTGTGGAACTTCCCGCGCACCCCTGTAATCCACGTAGCTGGCCATTTCGCGTGTGCAACTTCCCGCGCACCCCTGAAATCCACGTACCCTGCCATATCGCGTGTGGAACTTCCCGCGCACCCCTGCAATCCACGTAGCCGGCCATATCGCGTGTGGAACTTCCCGCGCACCCCTGAAATCCACGTAGCCGGCCATTTCGCGTGTGCAACTTCCCGCGCACCCCTGGAATCCACGTACCCTGCCATATCGCGTGTTGAACTTCCCGCGCACCCCTGTAATCCACGTAGCCGGCCATTTCGCGTGTGGAACTTCCCGCGCACCCCTGCAATCCACGTACCCTGCCATATCGCGTGTGGAACTTCCCGCGCACCCCTGGAATCCACGTAGCCGGCCATATCGCGTGTGGAACTTCCCGCGCACCCCTGAAATCCACGTTCCCTGCCATATCGCGTGTTGAACTTCCCGCGCACCCCTGAAATCCACGTAGCCGGCCATTTCGCGTGTGCAACTTCCCGCGCACCCCTGGAATCCACGTACCCTGCCATATCGCGTGTGGAACTTCCCGCGCACCCCTGGAATCCACGTAGCCGGCCATATCGCGTGTGGAACTTCCCGCGCACCCCTGAAATCCACGTAGCCGGCCATTTCGCGTGTGCAACTTCCCGCGCACCCCTGAAATCCACGTACCCTGCCATATCGCGTGTGTAACTTCCCGCGCACCCCTGCAATCCACGTAGCCGGCCATTTCACGTGTGGAACTTCCCGCGCACCCCTGAAATCCACGTTCCCTGCCATTTCGCGTGTGGAACTTCCCGCGCACCCCTGCAATCCACGTACCCTGCCATATCGCGCGTGGAACTTCCCGCGCACCCCTGCAATCCACGTAGCCGGCCATATCGCGTGTGGAACTTCCCGCGCACCCCTGAAATCCACGTTCCCTGCCATGTCACGTGTGGAACTTCCCGCGCACCCCTGTAATCCACGTACCCTGCCATATCGCGTGTGGAACTTCCCGCGCACCCCTGAAATCCACGTACCCGGCCATATCGCGTGTGCAACTTACCGCGCACCCCGGTATGCACGCACACGTTTATTTTTTCTCTCTGCGCGTGTCTGTGTTTGTGGGTACCCCTTTGTACGTCATTTGTCCTGGAGGGCCACAGTATTGGACATTGATCATGTCTGTATATAGGTGCTATTTGTTGGCGCACCTTTTAGCGCACATTTCTTGCAGGCGCAGAGACGCTACCGCCTGCTTTCTTGTGGCGGTCGTGTTTGTGCCTGTTTGTGCCTGTGCGCTGCTTTGAGCGTGCGCTTTTTTGCCCTATTCTATTCCATGAATACGTGTTGTATGCGAGCGTGTGGGCGTTCCGCGCACTTGCCTCCTTAACTTTCCCCGTGCCGCCCACATTCTTCCCCATTCCGAGTGTTGTGCCCCATTTTATTCCCCATTCCGAGTGTCCCGCCCTGTGTCCCGCCTACTTTAGAGCTGTGCGCTGCGCTCGGAGTGATGGCGCAGTGGCCGTGGCGCACAACGTTGGTTGACCTGTGCGCCGGCCTGCGCCGCGCGTTTTTTCCGCGCACGTCCTCTGCTTTTCTTGCGCAGGGACTTCCATGAATCGACGTGCGCTGGTTTCCCTGCGATTTGCGCTGATTTTAGGCGCAGCGCACGTATTGGCCCCTCTGCGCCGGGATTTTCGGCGCACATTTATTCCATGAATCGGCCTGTATGTATAAAGAAAAGCAGACCTACTAACAAACCCAAACCTCTATCAACCAGTGTTAACGTAGTCACGGCAAAGCAATACAAAAAAATGATATTACAAAAAATGTTCCACCATAGAGTTTTTCACAGTCTTATCAAAAAACATATGAAAAGTGATGATCTAACCTAAAAAAAAATGCAGCATGCTGTAAGAGCCCTCCTTGTCTTAGATGTGTAAAAAGACCAAATGAGACACACCCCTGACGGGGAATAAGGCTAAGAGAACAGGTTGCAAGAGTTCAAAAAGTGTTTTTATATAATTGGCATCCAAATAACTCTTCTGCCCGAGAACGCTCTGACAAACATCTCAATTACATCAAATTATAAAGAGAAAAATCGTCAGAGGTTACGCAATCAACATAGGGTACTAAGTCAGCGCAGGATTGGACAGTCATTATAGCACTATATAGTTGTAGAAGTACTGTTTTATCTGGATTGGTTGCTCCTTTAGCAGGAGGGTGAACATCACATGGTCCGGTTGTCAGTGTCCAGTAGGGGTGAAGGTCAGGTTGCTCTGAAGCAGGGTGGCCACTAACTAAACTAACATAATACATCTTTGTGAAGCATGCACTAAATAATGATCATTGCGACTCTTTTGAACAAATCATTGTAAATCTATAAACTTCATTCATGCATTTACATCATTAATAACAGTGGCTTATACGGGGCATCAGGTTAAGGGTTTTGACCATCGTGATAACATTGATTGAAGCGAGGGTCTGGACTTGTAAAGAATTTAAGGCATGTTGGCATTTGTTAGTAGTGAGAGACAATATACTGCAACAGAGGTCTAAATGTTAGTTGGGGCCGGCTAGGTGGGCACCGTGGCAGGGTCGCATATCTGGTACATCAAGAGAATAACTTGCAGGGACACAGGGTTACATTGGCAGTAATTTTCCATTAGCGAGGATGAGGGGACATGGACAGATTTGTGGAGATGGATGAACTACAGTGCCTGGCTCAAGCCGATTCACACGCGGGGCAGAGATCTCAGAGGAAGAGTGAGATGTTACATTTGTTCTTTGTTGCAATTACCTCCAGCTTGAGCGTGAGAATAGGGCTGCAGAGTTTTCCAGTGAGAGAAAAGGTGGGGGCCATGTGCGCCGTGTGCACAGCGCTGCAGAAGGGAGAGGAGCCTTTTCGTATTATCGCAGTGAGGCCTAGTTACCAAGATGGAGTCAAGGGAGCACTAACTGGATGCCCTGTGTCCTGTGCAGTGGTCCCATCTATGCAAGTGCCAGCCGATGCTGGCATCACATAAGGGCAACGTGGACACTCCCCACCATTGGAGGCACATGGTCCAAGTTTGTACTAAGGAAAGGCGGGACGGGGGGGCTACTGGCCCCTCACTCCCACACAATACTAATCCTGCAAGCTCGATTTGACAGCGCTTTTCTACTGAAGAGAACATTGTTTATATTGATTTTAAACAGAATGAAACCACTAAATAAACACTGTGCTTCTATAGCTAATTGCCAGGCTCACTGCAGACAGACTGCTTCTCTGCACATGCCCAGTATGAACTCTTACCCGTGCTGTATTTGAGGGCCATCAGATTGAAGACCCAGGGCCATCTTGTTTGCCTCGAGGCCTCTTCTTCGGCTCTGGAGTTTTGCCCGCATGTGGACCTCGTAGTGACACGAGAGAGGTTTCCACATCCTGTGGCACAGGACTGGGAGCCGGATGGCCATTCTGGCCGGAGCACACCAACACCAAGCAGGAGCAGCTTGTATTGCCTTGTCCGGAAGCTCAAGATGACCATAACTACAGGCTAGCCAAACTTGAACTTGGAGAACGAGGAGCCTGCGGAACTATGAAGAGCCAGCAGTGACTTTTTTAACTTTTGCTAAAACTATGAGGAGTCCGTCCACACTTTTGCCGATGGCACCGTAGAACACTCCTCCTCCCTACGCCCACCTGCTCTCATAAACCGGAAGCAAAGCGGAGCGTAGCGGAGTGTGTCTGAGTGTCCGGTGTAAGTCGTCAGGCGGAGTGTGGAGTGCAAGTCACTGTGACGCTAGACGAGAACCCGGACTCAAGAAGGTAAGAACAAACTGGAAATTAAACGCAAACCATATCCTCAAATGTCGTATCAAAGGAATGGACTTGACCTGGATAAAGGGGAGAAGGGAACAGAGGTAATTGAAGGAAGTCAAGATATAACTTGTTCCACACCCTCATGGGCAGCGGAAGCAGCATCACAGATGACTGCTCCAGAAACACATGCCAACAAAAAAATGTGCCCCTTTAACATCCAGGTAAAAATAGGAGCGAGCACGTCACAATACATAGACAACTTACCGGAGGATCAGAACAATGGAACACCAATAATAACAGCAGAAATGCTAACGGAGGAGATAGCAATGCCAACAAGCAGTTCACAGTTAGATGATCAAGAAGCACTAACGCAGGCACTGCAACTGCGTGCACAACAGACAACTGTGGAATCAAAAGGTAACCTGGCCAGTTCTCCGGATCCTATACCGAATAATTTTCAAACAAATGAATATCCAAAAAGGGCTGAAGAACAAAGGTTGGACAGGAATGACAGCCCAGCCACGGAAACAAATACCAGAAACAAATTGAAATCAATAATAAACAAGGAGACTCAGAAACCAATCTTTATGAAAAGGAAAAACCACAATTACACAGAAGAGGAAGAAGGGTTACAGTGGGGAGTGTCAAAAACAGAAGCACATGAAAAGGAAAACTCGGGGCCACTTATAACCCCCCCGGTCAGATACACAGTTAAAAGGACTAAATACGTGAACAACGAAATAGAAGATGCCGGGAGAAAGGTTACATGGAAACCCTTTATGACAGGGTCAACGAGGAAAATTCGGACATTGTGCTGCCCACAACTTTTAAAACAACCCTAAAAACTGCACATAGTGGAAACCTCTGGCATGCATCAAAAGCGCAGTTAACACCCAGCTTTACATTTGGCAACGGAAGACCAGTCAACTCAAATGGAGTAAGAAGAACAACCAGAGTTGAAATACCTGATGCAGTACTCTTAGAGACCTCAATAGATATAGAGAAAGTGATCAGAGAGAAGTCCACAACTCGACAAACGGAGCAGGTTGACTTGTAACAGCGTTAAAAAAGATCAGACGATGCAAACAACAGAGAACAGGAGTGGAATTTTCAAAACCGCAACTCGGCCTGCAGATTCAGTGGAAAAAGAGTACACATCGAAACCAGGTCGCTCAGAGGAATACAACTTCCTATTGGTAACGACACTGTCAGGAATCCTAGCCCCCTTCATGAAGTTGTATGAGGATATTGCGGTTACCCTAAGAGATCACTCCACAATACTGGCAATGGTTCAATCCAAAACAATATTCGTGGAAGGATTTATTTCAGCAATCCAAAACAATCTGGATATCTTGCATGACATAATAGAACTGATTTTAAAAGAGAGACAACTAGGAAGAACGAATCGAAGAGGAAAGGAGCCCACAAGTAAAGAACATAGTGTCTCAAACACACTACCAGTGGCAACTGAAGGAGAAAACCCAAATGGGATACAAGGAAATGGTGGAGGGACTCCAGTAGTGCTGGGAAAAACGCAAGAAAGCAATGAAATACAGAACCAAACCTCAATAAGCAACTTGGCAGCCCCAAGCAAAAACACGGATGGGGGAAAACAGTGGGAAAATGGAACCGCGGCCATAATAAAAGTAACCAGTAAGGGAGCAGAGGAAGAAGAAAAACAAAAACGTTCAAAAATCGGGAGTACGAAGAATGCCAAGCAACTTGAAAATCTGGAAAGACCTACAAATAACGCCGCCTGCAACTGTCAGATGAATCTGTCACAAAAACAGGTGGTGTTGATCAATACGGAAATAATACGGACAGACGAACCCAAAAATTTGGAGAAGGCCCCAGAGAAAGAAAAGCAAAATGAGAGTGTCTGTGAAATTTTCAAAAAAAGAGATACACATAAGGGAGAAAAAAACAGGATAACCACAAAATTTTAAATCAAACACGAATGCAGAAAGAAAAATAGGAGGAGGTCAGAGGAGAGGAGCCACAACAAAAAAACAAAAAAAATCAAGCGCTTTCGAAGACTTCCACCGGCAGTAAAACTCATGCGTTCATCAAAAACCTTACAATACCTAACGAACAACCGAGTATAATGGAACAGTTGATAAACAACAAGAAAAAGGTGAGAGTAGAATTGAACACCATAGAATGTGCAACACCTGAATTTGAAGATGATGAATGCTCTGAGTTTGCTCTGCTAGACCTCTCGACATACACGGTATCAGATGTAGAAGAGAAACAGGAAGCAATAGAACATGAAAACATTAAACAAGTGGAAGACGAATTGACGAGAGAGGAGTGTTCTGATGATACTGAGAGCGATACTTCAATAGTAACGGAAGCATCTGTGGAACAAGAAAAACAGAGGGAAAAGGGAAGAAGACGAAATATCCAAATGCAACAAGAACAATCAGAAATGACAGGAAAAAAAACAAGGAGGGCACAGAAGAACAATCAAACATTAGGAAAGAAAAGTGACAAACCAGGGCGTTCACAAACGGAACAAGGTGGGATAGAGAACTGAGACATAATAACAACCAAATGGCGATAGAGGATAAAAAAGAACGGACAGAGACTTATGAGGCGGAAAAAGAACAACAATCGTGCCAAGCACATAAAGTCTATACGGTAGACTCTAAAAAGCAATCAGGTCTGGTCCTGGAAAGAATCCTCCATTATGACGACGGGCTAATCCTAAATACAACCAACATAATGAGGCTTAGACGACTTAGCAATTGTGGAGTTCGTCGAGGTGGCCCGCACCTATAAGGTGATCCTGCATACAAGATCAAACCTGGTGAGACAATTGCTCCTGGAAGAAGCACCCCAACTAAGACCAATGGGTTTTGATTTGCAGGAAAGCGAGGAAACTTTAAAAACGCAGGAAAAAGTAGAGAAATACCCACCAAGAAAGACCAATAAAATGGACAAAAATGTCGGGAACTCTAAGACAAATAGAGAGACAGCAGGAAAAAGCACTAGACAAAACATTCAAAGCCCAGATAATAGAAACAAAAGACAAGAAGAAGAAAATGAAGTGGCAAGATGGAAATGGTTGAAAAACTTCATTGATGACAAAATGAACACTCAATAACATGAAACAGTAAAAAGTGCAGGTTTGTGGAGCCTAGGAAGCTGAAACACAAGAGGCTCAAATCACCTTTTTACGAACGGAGAGATACACAAGGAGAATCTGAAAGTTTTTGTCATGATCCCTGCTTCCAAGGGGTCAGGACTTGCCTCACATCCTTGGAAGCAGGCCCATAACCTTGATCCTGGGTACCAGCCAGTCCCTATCGGGACCTTTTGGACCTTGTCCTGGCGCCAGTGGCACCAGGCTCATAAAGATGACCGGTCCCGGCGCTGGAAGCGCCGGGCTCATAATGCTTAAGAGTGCTTGGGTGGACCTACCTGCAGCAGACCATGCTGCTTACTTACCAGCTCGATGGTCTTCTGATCCTTCTCTGCCTGGAACTACTTTTCCTGTCTGGGTGGGGCAGGAACCATTCCCTCGAATCAGAACACATGAACTCTTTTCTTACCTGGGCGAGGCTGTGGAAGAAGACGCCTAAGCACTACAGAAGGCTATTTAAACCACACCCGATTGATGAAACATGCTTTGCGTTATTCTGCATCTGCAGCAGGACGCTCACCGTGTCAGCTCCAGTCTTCCTGAGATTCTTCAGCTCCAGTTCCTGTGAAAACGAAGTCCTTACCTGCTAGAGATCCGATCCTCAGCTGCACCTGCCAAGACAAAAAAACAGGTTAGCAGAATTCAATTCGAGAGCAGCGCTCTTACTTACCAAATACGGCGGCATCTTCCAAAGCCTTCCGCCGCTTTCTTCGGCTCCCATCGACATCTGCAAAGAAAAGGACTTGATTAAGCATTGCATTCTTGAATTGCTTACCTGCGCTCCGCACGTTCTGAACTTCAAGAAGCGCTGCATGCCGGCATCTGCAAAACAAAGGGAGACATTTTAAGGCGCATTCTAAACCAACCATAAACTTTCTACTTACGCGCTCGCACGTTCGCCGGCATCCATCTAGCAACGCTCTCTGCATCCACGATCTGCAAGGACAAAAGAGACATTAAGGCGTGCTTTTGAAACAAACAGCAGTCATTTTACTTACGTGCACCGCGCTTCATCTTCTTCGTACATACGCGCTTGCACGATCCTGGGCACTTTTCATCAACGTCCATTGCACCTAAACCTGCAGGACAAAGAGAGACATTAGAAAGGGTGACAGCAACCGGTCATCTTTCCTACTCACCTGCTCGCCGCATCATTCCTCTACAATTTCAATCTTGACACCCTGAGACTGAGCAAGGGACTAAATTAAGGGTGCTCCAATAACTATCAAGAAACCGCTCGTGCGGTAAACAGCGGTATCTTCCAACATCAACCTCTGCAATCAAGAGGATTGTCAGTGAACCAGTGAAGTAACTGGTACTTGCGCCCCTGCAAAGACGCAGGATGGAGAGCCCGGCCTTAATATATCTAAGGTGAGCAAGCCACGCCCTGGGTTCGAATAAGAGGACTGAGGAAGGAGAAGTTCAGTCAATCCAGTTCCTAAATCTTTGTTCTTCCGTCTGCAGACACCTCACTCTACACGTCCGGTACATCGTGAGAAGGGGACCAGCCCTAGGAGAAGGCCGAGATCTACGAGTCACACTAGAAGACACGGCGACAGCTCAGTCCAGCCCAGCGCCTCCGTGGAAATCAGGTGAGCGTTACAGATTTGTGCTTACAGGAAACATGGTTGCGGCAAGAACCAGCACTGGAAGGATACGTGGTACTACTAAATCCGGCTATAAAAGGTCCTAGAGGTAGACCGATGTCAGGTCTGCTTGTAGCCATTAAGAACGATTTGAACTGGAAAGTGCTGGAGGCAGTGAATCCAACCCCATTTATCCAGATGATAGTGATACGGCTTGACAAAGATGCTGCGCGAGTATTGATATTAATCAATATTTACTGGAACCCAGCTAACATCGCATGCGAAAGGTTACTGGAGGAAATATCTGAATTGATAGACGAACAGAGAGAGAAGTGGACTGACCCGCTATATATACTGGTGGGGGATCTAAATTGTACCTGCGTGAACAAAGATAGCCAAATAGAGGAGGTGATAACAACCGCCACAGCGAAGGAAAAAAGAGGAATAAGATGGAACAACATGTTGCAATCAAGAGATTGTGTTATTCTTAATGGAAAGGTAAAAGGCGATGTACCAGCTAAACCCATATGGAAAGGGGCTCAATCAGCAGAAATCCTGGATTACATCTGCATCTCGAGCAACCTGTCAGAGAATATTCAGACCTTGTAAGTCATAACAACGACAGAAAGTGACTGATGAAATTGACATGCAACAACATGCAACAACATCAGTAACAACAAGATTTTTGTCTACAACCAGGATATTGTCACAGTCCAAGGAGGAAATAAAATAAGGATCAAACCAGACAAAATCAAACAGTTAAACAACAAACTAAAAGGCATGATCCGACTGCTCGAAACGGAACAAGAAACACAAAGGATTGATTACACACCACTCTTCAGAGCCTTTGTGACAAAAGGGAAACCTGGAAGTAATTATCCTACCAAGAACCACCAACATCTACATGACAGCCAGATAAGGAAAAGGAAAAAAGGAAAAAAGAAGAAACATCAGGAGACTAACAATAAACAGTCAATCGAGTAAGGAGATAAACAAGTTAAAACAGAGGTACACCAACTGGCTGTACTTACATAAGAAAACTATGCTGAACCGGGATGCAGGATGTTAGAAAAAATAAGAACTAAAAATACTGCAGAAATATGGGCTACCATTAATGGAGCGGACCATCCGCAGGAGACAAGCCTATCAAATCCAATAAGTGCCACTTCATGGTGTGAATATTACACACAGCAACAAGAAGAGCCTTACACAACATCTAAGCGAAAATCAGTGTCAAGGAAGGAAAACGCAATAAAAGACATCATTATTGACGCAATTGAAAATATCTTAAAGAAATTAAAAGATTCAAGAGCTCCGGGACCGGACGGTCTTACGAATGCAATATTAAAGAGCAATACCAGTGAATGCTCAAAGTTCCTACACATCCTGTTTGAATACATCCTAAATACCGAGAAAATCCCGGACTCCTGGAGGACAGCGGTAGTGGTGCCAATTTACAAAAAGGGTCTTCGAACTTCGGCAGACAACTACAGACCAATCGCACTGCTGGATGTCGGGGGAAGGTCTTCATATCAACCTTGCTGAAAGCACTGACCACCTGGGCACAGCATAGCGGATGACAAGACCCCTGGCAGTCTGGTTTTGTGAGTGGGAGAGGTACTGGACTCAACATTTTTGTTGATCAATCTGATGAAAGCAAGAACTACAAGGAACAAAAATCAAGACATTTATGTAGCTTTTATCGATTTGTCAAAAGCGTTAGACACAATAAAAAGAGCCAAATTGTGGGAGAAAATGGAGAATTGGAAATGCCCGCAGACACTGGTAGAGAACATCAAAGACCTATACACATATACAAGCATAAGAGTCAGGTTGGATAAAGCAGGAACACTGACAGATCAAATTCCGATAAGAACGGGTTTAAAACAAGGGTGTCCCCTTGCGCCAGAACTTTATAACCTGTATACATCGGATATCGAGGACTCCTTCGAACATATACGCTGTTTTCCACCAAAGATCGCAAGGACCTCAATAGGGAGACTACTATATGCGGATGATATATGGACCAGACCCAAATAGGCCTACAAAGACAGCTGACGGCATTGCAACATTACGTGGACACAAACAGCATGATAATTAATCCAGGAAAATCGAGGATCCTGAAGCTGCGCCCAGGAGGGTGAAAAATCAAAATGAGTAAGTCAGGCTGGCTGCTGAACGGTAAAAAAATTCAGGAAGTGGAGGCACTGGGGGTTTGCATAAACAATACCAAAAGTGAAAAAACAAAAATCGAAGGTTTAAAACGAAAAGCAAACAACTTAGCGTCTCAAGGGAATATCCTGATGAAAAGATACTGCAGATTTACCCTAACACCATTGGTAACTTTTTATAGGATGAAAGTCGTGCCCACCCTGACATATGGAGTTGAATCACCAAGACCCATATCGACACAAACATGGTCAACTCTAGAAGGCCAATTCTGGCGAAAAGTTCTACAACTTCCCAAATCTGTGCCAATAGAGTTGATAAGGAGAGAGTTGACATTAACTTCGCTTAAAAACATAGTGATATGGAAAACGCTAACCTTCTATCGAAAATGCTTGGAAGAAAATGCAACCGGAGGTTTCAAAGTGCTGAACAAAGCAATAAAAGAAAAAACAGATGCAACACTAACAGAATGACAAGAAGTGTGCCGAGAGATTTTGGTGAACCTGAACGAATCAGAAGATGATCTGTGGATAAACCCAAACAAAACCAAGAAAAAAACTGTACATGGCAGACTGGATAGAAACCCAGGAAACCATCAGCAAATACAAAGGCTATGAAGATTTCTGGGCACAACCTAGAAAACTGAACCAGATTCCAAGCTATTTGTCGTTATTGGCAAGTACTTAGAGGGCTTGACGTTCTCCATTCGTGAGATTTTTTCTCTGATGTTGTGTTTTTTGGAGTTTCTTGATTTCTGATGTAATGCACTTTTCAAAGGTAAGGATGGAGCCGGGTAGTTTGTTGTCTCTGGGGTTAAAGCTGGATTTAAGTCTGAGACCCGTGTCTTCTGTGGTCTGGATGGTGTCTTGGTCCATGAAGTAGATCTTTCTCCCCGGATGGAGCGGAAGAAGTTTTGAAATTCCCCGTCGATTTTAAACCAATCTGTATTGTTCGTAGGTACAAATGATAGTCCTTTGCCTAGTAATGTAGTTTCATCTTCTGTCAGGGGGCAACCTGACAGATTGAAGATCGGGATGGTGTTCAACGCCTCCTGTTGCCTCTCCTGCCCCTGTTGGGGCGGATCCACTGAGGGTAGCCGAAGAATGGCATTTGCATTTGTGGTGGTGGGGGTCCCCAGTAGCCTCCTCTGGGGCCCCCTTGTCCTAAAAAAGGCATCATTGGAGGTGGTGGTTGGAACTGACCTCTATGTGGGTACCTATCTCTACTCGGAGATTGGTCATCAGATGTTGAATCAGAGCTGGAGAATCCTGAAAATGAGACTCCCTTACGTCGACTCCTGTTGAGACCACCTTGTCTCGCTGTTCTTTCCTTTTCTTTTTTGTCCTTGTAATCATCAGAAAGATATAGATATATTACTTCTATTTTGAAGTTTTTTATATCTTTAGCTAATTTTTTGTGTTTTTTCTCTAGGGTAGAGGTCATGAAGGTGTCAAGAGTGTTATTAATTTCCTTCAATTTTTCTCTGGCATTTGCTACGGTATCATCAGAGATAAATTTAGTCTCTTCTGTTTTTAGCTCTATGAGCATTTGAGTGTGAATTATTTTGGCTGTGGTGATTGTCAATGCCATGAGGTCTCTGCTACATTTGGTAGCTATTTTGCTGAAATCTGTCATATATAGTTTGTCCTCCAGGAAGAGTGACGGTTCATTTCTAATTAGTAGTCCTGCTGGTACCATATTAACTCTCAAATATTCGCGTAGAAAATGCACTGGATAGGAGTCTATTGTTTGTATAGTTTTCATGTTACTTTTAGTTTCTCATAGTGGTTCAGGAATTGTCATAAAAATGTATATAACGACAACTTGATAATCAAGGCGGCAGACAAAGGAGGGGGGATAGTGATTCAGAACGTGGAACAATACAACAACATGGTGATGGCACTGCTGAACGATGAAAACAACTACAAGAGATTGCAGAGAGACCCAACCAGCACCATAAAAACCAAGATACAAAAAATAACCAAATTCGCATCAGAAAGAGACTGGATCTCTGAGAAAGAAGAGGCCTTCCTCAATACAACTGAGGGAAGAACCCCTGCATTCTATGCGCTTCCCAAGATATATAAAAACAGCGCCATGCCACCAGGAAGACCGATAGTGTCCGACTGTGGCTCCATTCTGGAGCCCATTTGCCAATTCATAGACTACTTCCTTAAACCACTCTGCCAGCAAACCGCCTCCTACCTTAGAGATATGTAAGGATATTTAGCAAACAGCACAGAGTACAGCGCTACTGCACAAGTAGCAACATTTTTTTGCAGCACCACCACCACAAGGGTGCGGTGCATTGCTATATGGGTTAGCAGATTAACAAGGAAAGACAGACTATTCAGTAAAAAACGATTTTAACATATAAGATGCAAATCTATTTTTACAGTTAAAAGCACACGTGTTCATTTAAAAATGCACACTATTTTTCACCTGAAATGCCTATATTGCTAGAGACACATTTGAAAATTAACAGCTAACCTATTAACCATTAACCTGACTAATAAAACCTTATTTTAATATAACCCACTAATAAAATGTGTTCTCTACTGCAGAATTAGGCATACTCTGAAAACCATTTAAATGAGTGTGCAGATTTTTTTTCTTCTCTTCTCTGCCTGATTATCCGTGTTGTTGTGCACAGTAACGGCAGGAAGGAGGAAGTCAGATTTGCAACAATTGCAAATGTATAAGCGAAGCTATTGTTGAAGAGTAGGAGGATGAGAGATGATGGATTTCATTGGGACACGTCATAAAGAGGGCTGAGAGGAAAGTTTTAGTGGGCAGTAGCAGGGAAAAAGACAGGCAGACATCTTTCTGCACTACTGGGGAGAAGACCTGGCTGTGGGGTCCTGACTGAATGCAGATTCCTGTGTCCTGCTGCAGTCGACATTGGGGAGAGCTGAAAGAAAAACCTGTCCACTGGCTGAGGCAGTCCTATCTGAAAAAGCTGAGAATTCCAGGCAATGACCCCGGCTTGAGAAGGCAAGCGTTCCTTTTTGCTGGAGTTAATCCAAGAGAGCCACATTCACAGAGAGAAGCCTCTGAACAGATAAGGTAATTACCTAACTGGGGGAGCTGTGTGTGTGCACGGAAATATGCAGTCAGTGTAGAAAAATGAAAGTCCCGTGCGTGTCTTAATCAAGTGCTAATGTTGCAATTTAAGTTCTGTTCTCCGCCACTATAATTGCAGTGTGTCATAGAAAATGCTTTGATTGTTCCATTTTATTGCTGTAAAGAATGAGATCGTGTTAAATACAACTTTTATAATACAGAAAAATATTTGAAAACAGACGGATGGTGTACTTACTATTTATCATTACAATGCTGATGATGTGGGGAGATTTTTAAACAGTGCAATGGTCATTTTAAGACAGATGTGTGCATGTCAGAATCAGTATGAATAATTGTGAGTGACTGTAGTATAGCTTGTTGGAGGTATATGAGCCAACGGGAAGAGAGACTCTCTGAACATAGCTCCCTACCGTATATAAGGTAGTGGAAATTACCACAAGACTACCACATATAGCTCTCTGTCGTAAATAAGTCAGTGAGTTTGCCCATGGTGGCGCACCAACACTATCACTGGAAAATGTGGTATCCCTAGAATGCAGGTCTGAGGTCTCTCTAGTGATCACACGAAAAATCTAAGCGAAGATAAGGGATTCTGGACATTGGGGCCACAAATAAAACAAGGGAATTATGCTCACCAAAATACCACCAACCGCGTATACCAAATATGCAGGTCTGGGTGCTGAAATAATGCATGCCCATTGTATTATTGTTGCACATGGCCAAATCTGAATACAAAGAGTGATTATTGTTAAGTTATTTTCCGGCGGTAATAAAATACCGTCAGGCCCCAAATCTCCACAAAATACCCTACATATTTATGGTGCGTTGCAGGCCGGGAAAGTGATCACAGAATACCTACTGGGCGTGGCAAGCGTGTCTCACACTGCCATTTGCACATTAAAGGGAACCCATTTTATAATAGCAGTGTGCCACTAAAAACGAATTTCAGAATGTCACAAAGGGAAACCACAATCTCAGATCTAGTGCAATATTTAGAGGCAAAGTTATTTGCACATGGGAATTGGTCTTCGAACAGTACCTTAGAATGGAGTAACCGCATTCAGGGTGAGGTGCAGAAAGAAAAACTAGACAATATTTTTGCAGAAGGCAGCATAATTCAGGTCTGCCTTACAAGATTATTGAATGCAGCCGATAAAAGTGCAGAGAAAGACTGTTTAATACGGCTATGCGGCAAAATATGGTTTATTTTAAACAAGTCACTGCGAATGCAAGAGAATGATACTCAGCTAATTAACAGGTTAAAGACTGAATTAGATGGGGCAAGTAAAAATCAGGAAATGTTGAGAGCAGAATTGGATGTATGCCAAAAAGACATGCAATTAAAATGCAGAGACTTTGATACTCAGTTATCCAAAAGCAAGAAACAATTTGAAGATAGTGAGCAAGAATTGACACACTTAAAAGCCTTAGTGGATCACATTAGGCAGGATAAAGATGAGATTGTTTCAGAAATGCAGATTTTACAAAAAGAACATTGCGAAAAAGAAGGTGATCTCCAGGGTGTAGAACAAGAAATGATTAAAATGATTCAAGAAAGAGACAAAAGAAATAAAGAGTTCAATGAATGCCAAATGCAAATGTGTGACATGCAGGAGGCGATTAATAAAATGAGCGATGAAAATAATTATTTACAGAATGAAGCAACCAGACTCCTTAAAAAGTGTAAGGACTTAGAACAGCAAATGTGCATTCCCAGGTCCCAGGAGAGGCGGCAGGGTACCACATTCAATGGAGTGGAGGTGAATTCTAGCTCTGCCCAAAGAGCTAGTGCCCCAGTGACAGGGCCGGTGACTGAACTTGGTTGCAGCGCCCTTGGGGGATTTGATACTCCCATTGGGGGCAGTCACCAATCTCATACACCTGAAAACAGGATTGACTCACAAAATAGTGCAATTCCATGCATTGCAACAAGTAGCCCCATAAAAATAATGAAATCCATTAAAGCCCTGATCAAACCATTTAAAAAGGGAGGTGAATGCTGCATTGAGGATCACTTAGAAGCGGTGCATGACATTTTTAAAGCACTCCAGATACCTAAGGAACAGTACAGACAATATTTTCATTTAACTTTAGATGCCCCGACGGCCAGCATCATAAGGGGATTAAATGAACAGCAGAATATGACATGGCTGGAGTTTGAAAAAGAAATTAGGCGTCATTTTTCTCCTTTTCAGTCATTGCAGGAGGCAAAGAAAGTCGCGTACACTATTACTGCTGGACCTAATACATCACCTCGCCAATTTTTACAAGACTTAAAAAGAGCATTCTCTCGCTTTGATGTATCTTTTGACTCAAATTCCAATGAGTTTAAAACCGCATACTTCTATGGGCTACAGAAAGACATCATATCCCAATTGGTCCGTGAATTTGACCGTGACAAGTCCCTTGAATGGATTGTACATCAAAGCACCAAGCTATATGAGGTACTCTATTGTCAGGGTAGAGAAAGTGATAAAATGAAAGATACTAGGCCTAAATCTAAAGAACCCTCAGCCACAGTAATGGAAATCAGGTCAGCCAAAATGTCCCTTGAGTCTGCTCAAAGCCAAGGTAAAAATAATGTGACACCTGAACAAAGGGGTAATCAACAAAGATCGCCATTTCCTGTACCAATGTTCCAATCACATGATCCTAGTAATAGAGAGAGCTACATCAGCCCTAGATATTTAGGAGATAGACCCCGGGTAAGATACCGGTCTGATATGGCAGGTATGAACAATAACCAGAGACAAAATCAAGATCAAAGAAATGATGGTCCCTACCAGTCATTGGGGACACAGAGCAGATTTGATCCCAGCACCATGATATATGGTAATCAGGATAGGCCCCGATATGTGGATCGATTTACTGATAATGGAAATCAATATAGGGGCCAGTACCCACAATCTGAGAGACAGGACATGAGGCAAAACGTGAACTACAGTCCACGCCAGTACAATGATTCCCCACCAGGGGACTATAATCAAAGGATGGGTGCAACCCGCTCCCCTCCACAAATGAATCAAGAGTTCAGAAACCATCCCAACCGGTATCAATCACCTGAGAGGTATCAGAATAGATCCAATCAGGGGGAAAACAACCAATATCGACCTAGGCCACAGAAAGAGGATCCTAGAGAGGTGGAAAGGTTCCAATGCCTTGAGGCCCAAGTGAAAATGTTAGCTGAGCAAATAGGAAAGCTCTATACAGCGCAAAAACAACCTTCCAAAGAGGGGGCTGATGGCCATAGCAATGACCGGGGGGCTTCCGAAAAGTGACTAAGTACTCATGATAACTGCAATGCCAAAATGACAGATTGCTCTGATATAACTTTGCATAACGACTCTGAGATGACTAATGGATTAAAAATGAAAGTACCAGTAAATGAAATTGTGATGGAAAGTGTAAATACTTCTAAAAAAGAGGTACGGTTTAACTTAGAGCTAAATAAAACAGTAAAGATTTGCACAAATGAAAAAGAAACATTAGGAATTCCAAAAGAACAAAGGGACAGATTTAAGAAAAATGACTCATGCATGGGGAATACCAGTGAACAGGGAGTAAGTGGGGATGCCATAGCTCCTTCCCTGGGCAAGCAAAACAATGACCAAACACAGACAGAAAAAGGAAATACTCACAAGGAGGGTACAAGTCAATCACCTGAAAAATTCTTTGAGCCACATATTTTTGAAGAGGCTGAAAGGGCTGGTATTACACTAAATGATCACAAATGCACAGAATTAAAAAATGACAAATTGCTGAATGATGTTGTTACACATGTTCAGTTGGAAGGTTGTAATGTGGTCTCTGATGTTACCCAGATGGATGGGCGAACGGTGGCCACACTCCAAAAAACCTCTGAACATGGAGAAATGAATAAAATACCTCGCACAGAAACGGGTAAAAAGGAGGGAAAAATGTCTTTTCATTTACCAATGTGCTTAGCCAAAAGTGAAAAAGACCTGAGAAAGGTGAGCCCTGAAATCAGTAAGAATTCACATTTCTTATGTGTATTAGAGGAAGTTGAGGACAGATATTATGCACCCATCACTGTAGAAGAAAAATGCCACACCTTTGCTATGATTGACACTGGCGCACAGGCCACAATTATGTCCAAGGAGCTGGTAAAGAGTATCAATGAAGGGAGGCCTCCACAGAGTCAGATCACAGTGAAGGCAAATCAAGGCCCAGTGCATAACTTTAATGGGGAGGAGGTGCCCATCATAGGTGTAACTGAGGTTGACATAAAAATAGGAAAGCACAGAATGAAACAAGAGGTATTGATCACATCTATTTGTGAAATTCCATTTCTGATGGGGACAGATTGCCTGAAAAGATTGTCTCCTCTCATAGATGGGGTGAATGGAGTGCTGTGGTCCTTAACCAAAAAACCATTGAGGCCTAAGAAACTAAAATCACAAAACAGCAATATAAAAGAATGTCACACCGTTGCCAAAACAAATGATGCTGTGGAGGTATATCTCCAGAATAGCTGCATACCTAGTGTCACTGTTATATTAATGTGTCAAGACAAAGATCAGAGCGACAATGAAAAACTACCTGTACAAATATACTTGGACCCAAGGAAAGATTGGCAGACTGCTATAGATGAGCACACATTACGTTTTTACTTAAAAGAGAATACATGCAAACAGAATATTGTTCCTAAAACAGATTCAGAAAAACACATTACCACTCTGGCAGAGATACACATGGAAGATGAGCAACCATGTGTTCACGTTGGTATAAATGATTATCTTAAAACAATAAAAGCCACTTTAGCGCTTGAACATGAAAGGAGTTTCATTAATGAGAAATTGTTGCAAAAAATTATGGAGAGGGAAGAAATCCCGAAATTTAGGATTAAAAACCAATATGTTTCTGGGTTGGACAGTCCAAACTTTGAAAACCGAATTACAGGCAGATGCATGCTTAAAATTAGCATTGGGCAGAAAACAATTTACCATAATGTATGGATAGTGAGTGGAGCACAAAATGAATTTTACATGGGCAATGACATCATGCACAGAATGTGTATGGTGTTAGATTTCCTTAATCAAAAAATATGGTCACGCCTAGGTGGGCCGGCGCCTGAATTTGAAGACAAAAGAAGGGCTTATCATTGTGCACAACTAGTTCCTTATGCAGTCGAATTACAGATGAGGAAAAATACTATTGTTCCTGCATTTACAAAACAGTTTGCAATAACACTGAAATGCAAAAATGGGCAGCAGATGAAAGGCTCTGATGCATTTGTATGCCTGAATGAATCCATAAAACAGCAAGGCCTGGATTATGAATACATTCCATTGGTAGACATTGGTGAAGGATCTGTAAAAATCATGGTAAATAATAAAGGTTGTCAGGACATTCATTTAGAGGAAAACTCCCCATTAGGAATGGCCATACAAAAATCACATTATACGGCAGATTTAAATAACATGGTGATTGGGAATATTCCTGAAAAATATGTAGATGCCAAGGGCGAGTTGCCAGAACACCTGGACTCTCAGCCCAAAGGAATATTTAAAATTCATTCTGTGTATCCTTATGATTCAAATGAGACAGTGTGCTGCCATCAAGAGGATTGCATAATATTTAATTTAAATGAAAATGAAACAGGAAATCAGCCCATTGAAGTGGAAGCTGATATGCCAAAATATTTGAAAGTGGCAGCTCTACAAAAAGACACAGCCACACAGTTAGAGGAAAGCGCTGAGATTCCTTTACCAGAAGAGTTTCCAGAATTTTCCAGAATGGTAGAAGAGCAGATCTCCTTAGCGGATGCATGTGACAGCGATGAGGATCGACGCAAACTGAGGGAAATATTTATGGAGTTTAAGGATGTATTTGCAAAAGATGCTTATGATTGTGGTTTAACTGATTTACATGTGGCCACACTACCAGAAGGTTGTAGCAGAAATCCAGTGTTTGTACGCCAGTATAGACTACCGCTGGCATGTTTAGAATCATTGGCAGAGATTATTAAAAATTTGGAATCACGGGGAATAATTAGGCCCATTCATAGCACATCCAATACGCCTATTTTAGGTGTGTTAAAGCCAAATGGTCAATGGCGGCTGTGTGCAGATTTAAGAGAGTTAAATAAAAGAGTACCAGTATCTAGATGGCCACTACCATTCATTGATCAGGGCCTAGCTCAGATACATGGTTCAAATGTATTTACCACGTTAGATCTCACATCTGGATATTGGTGTGTGCCATTGACAGAGGAGATACAACACCTATTTTCCTTTACATTTGACAGGACTCAATATGCCTGGCTTAGAGCTCCGTTCGGGTACATCAATAGTGGGAGTGAATTTGGCATATTTTTGAGAAAGGCCATGCCAGATGCAGCGGAAAGAGGAACAATAGTTTATGTGGATGATGTCTTGATAAAAAATGAAAACCTTAAAAGCCATTTTGATGAAATAAGACATGTGCTTGGCCAATTGCAGAAAGCAGGCGCCAAAGTATCTTTGCAAAAAGCACAATGGTGCAAGAAAAAAGTGAACTTTCTAGGGCATGAAGTGACTGAACATGGGCTAAATCCACAAAGGAAGAAAATAGAGGCCATACAAAGATTAAAAGATCCTAAAAATGTGAAAGGAGTAAAAAGTTTATTAGGGATGACAGGCTATAACAGAAAGTTCATTGAGAATTATGCAGAAATCACTCAACCATTGACTAAACTGCTTAAACTAAATACTCCCTGGAGATGGGAAAGAGAGCAGTCTGATGCAGTGGCTAGATTGAAGGAATGTCTTGTAAAGGCACCATGTTTAGCGTACCCCATAAAGGACAGGGATTTCTTTATAGAAATAGGCTTTTCTGAACATTGTATGTCAGCAGTGTTATCACAAAAACACGATTTGAATCACAAAACCATTGCATATGCAAGTAAGGCATTTTCCCAAGTTGAAATGAAATTTAATGAATGTGAGAAGGCCCTATTAACCACTGTGTGGGCGCTACAACATTTCCGCCCCATTGTTCAGGGAGAAAAGGTGATTATTGAAACAAATCATCAACCTTTGCAATTTTTAGAGAGTAAAAGAATTAGATCAGGCAATCTAGCGCAATCCAGAATCACTTCATGGACACTGGCATTACAAGGTTTTCCCGTAGAAGTAAGATATGGACAAAATAAAAAGAGCCCAATTGCTCAAGGGTTAGCTGAATTACATGACTGTGCAGCTGAACAAATAACAAATGAAATGGATGTGGAAGCTAGTTTACAGGAATTTGAACAATCACCACACAAAGCTTTTGATGAAAAAACATGCAAGGATTTGCCAACTGTATATGTGGATGGTTGTGCTTTTCACATTGAAAATGACAGTAATAAACAATTAGTGGCAGGAATAGGAAATGTCTGGTTGAAATGTGAAGGCGTTCCTAGTATAGGGATGAGGATTGGAGATAGGAGCAGTCAGGTGGCGGAATTGGCAGCCATCTATAAAGCAATTGCTACTGCAGTTGATAAAAAGTTCAGTGAAATTGTCCTGGTGACTGATTCTGACTATGCACGGAATAGCTTTGTGGAGTATTTGCCTGGTTGGAAAGCAAGAGGCATGGTTACATACAACAAAAAGCCACTTAAACATGGAAAAATGATACAAGCCATAGACAAATTGGTGTCAGAAAATAATTTAACAATATACTGGAGAAAAATTCGTGGGCATTTAAAAACACCAGGAGAGGATAAGGAGGGAAATGATAAGGCAGACCATCTGGCTAAGATTGGGGCTGTGATGGGAGAATTGCTTCCTATTGATTATTTAATGGGTGAAATACAAATTGATGCAGTCACACGTTCTAAAGCACCAAAGGAGGTAGATCAACCGGTGGTGCAGTGGAGTCATGACACGCCAGACCAAGATTTGATTGAGGCACAAAAGAATGATCAAATTTTGGGAATCTATTATAATCATTTGATAGATCCTGAACAAAATCCTTTAACAGAAAATGATTGTATGGGAAAAGAAGAGTTGAGGGTGTTATTAAAGAACAAAACACGAATTAGATTACAGGATGGGCTCATGATTAGAGAGTCCATAACAGGGCAAATACAGTGGGTAGTACCCCTTTCATTCAGAGGACTAATGCTACACCATGCACATGATGCCATAACTGCAGGCCATAGAGGTTCACAAAAGACATTAGAAATACTAAAAGATTATGCTTACTGGCCACATATGTCCCAAGATGTGGAATTATATACTAGAGGATGTCTAGTATGCGCCCAATTTAAACCTGCTTCACCAATGCATAGAGCACCATTGATGAAAAGAGGCCTAACTCTCCCATGGTCAGATTTGCAAATAGACTATGTAGGTCCTTTAAAAAGGTCGAGCAGGGGACACCGCTATATTTTGAGTGTGGTATGTTTGATGTCAAAGTGGATTGAGTGCATTCCCGCACCAGATTGTAGTGCGCAAACAGCAGCCACATTGCTGGTGAACCATGTGTTCTCAAGGTTTGGGTTGCCACAAAGAATTGAGTCAGACAGAGGAAGTCATTTCACAAGTACTCTAATGAGTAAGGTATGGCAAATACTAGGTGTGAAAAGGAAACTACATATCGCATATCGGGCGGCGTCTTCAGGTACAGTTGAAAGAAGCAATAGGTCTGTTGTGGACATTTTAAAGAAATTTGTGGCAGAAGCAGGTTCCAGCTGGGATTTGCGTTTACCATTGGTTTTGATGGCAATCAGGTCGACTCCTGCCAAAGCAACAGGTGTTAGCCCCCATGAGGTCTTAACAGGTAGGAAAATGGTGTTACCACAACACCTACTATACAGAACACATGAGCAAACTCTAGTGAGTGCATCCACAGTTCATGAATATATTGATGAACTGAGGAGGCATTTGCAACATGCATTTGCTTTTGTGCAGAGAAATCTGGAAAGAGCTGCTGACAGTGCTAAGTCATATTATGACAAAAAGACATCAGTAAAGGAATACAATGTAGGGGATCAGGTGTACAAGTTTCATTTTGGAAAAAGTAAACAGAAAAATTCTAAATTTCTGGCAGCCTGGCAGGGGCCATTTCGAATTATAGATAAAGTCTCTCCTGTAGTGTATAAAATTTTGAAAAATGAAGGTGAAACAGCAATAGAGCAGTTTGTCCATGTAAATCAAATCAAACCATGCCATCCCAGACATGAGATCAGGCAGCTTGAGCATGTGGAAACGGATAGAGTCCCTTGAGAAAATAAATGGGTGTGATCAGGAGGCAGTGACAAAGAAGTTAAAAAAAAGTTGATTGTTATGATGGCACATAAACACTGTAATATATGTGAAAATATATAATATAAATAAATAAATAAATAAATAAATAAATAAATAAATGCACATATAACGGAAGCTCGTGGTTGGTGTGCAGAGAGAAAGTGTATTAAATATTGAATGCTGTTTTATATGTGTTTGTTTTCTTTTAACTTGTGTTTAATTTCAGAAAAAAAAAAAAAAAAAAAAAACAAAGTATTTTTACCAAGCATGTTTTATTTTTGGCAAAAGGATGAAGTTAGTATTGTGCTATGTACTTAATCTGTTTATTTTCTATTTTGATTTAGACAATTAACATTATTTGGTCGGAGGTTCCGGGATCAGAGGCCACGGGAGACGATGGAGTCCTGGAGTCCCCTGGATGAAGACCAAAAGATGCCTGCCTCCAGGTGGAGGTGAAGACAAAATAACCGGAATGCCAAAAGAGATGACTACTGTGGATTCAAGATTGCCAAGATGAAAGAGTACTCGAATGAACCGAATAACATCGCTGGTCGGGACATACCAAAAGAGACAAAGCAAAAGTTCCGGCATATGAAGTTCCACGTATTTATTATTTTAATTATTTATTTTAACTTGTTATATTACTTATTTGTTTTAGTTAGTTGTTTTATTTCATTGTTTTTAATTGACTTGGAAAATTTAAACTTAAAGTAATGCCATTTCCACTGAGAAGGCAAATGTGGAACATTTTATGAACTGATGGACTCAGATGAAATGTTGATTGCAAATTTTCATTGATGCACATGAATATTCATTTTGTTGGATTGCTATATTGTAAAAAAAAATAGAACAAGTTGTTTTTAGGAATTGGCTTGGATTATAGCCAAGTTCTAAAAACAAAAGGAGGGTATATGTAAGGATATTTAGCAAACAGCACAGAGTACAGCGCTACTGCACAAGTAGCAACATTTTTTTGCAGCACCACCACCACAAGGGTGCGGTGCATTGCTATATGGGTTAGCAGATTAACAAGGAAAGACAGACTATTCAGTAAAAAACGATTTTAACATATAAGATGCAAATCTATTTTTACAGTTAAAAGCACACGTGTTCATTTAAAAATGCACACTATTTTTCACCTGAAATGCCTATATTGCTAGAGACACATTTGAAAATTAACAGCTAACCTATTAACCATTAACCTGACTAATAAAACCTTATTTTAATATAACCCACTAATAAAATGTGTTCTCTACTGCAGAATTAGGCATACTCTGAAAACCATTTAAATGAGTGTGCAGATTTTTTTTCTTCTCTTCTCTGCCTGATTATCCGTGTTGTTGTGCACAGTAACGGCAGGAAGGAGGAAGTCAGATTTGCAACAATTGCAAATGTATAAGCGAAGCTATTGTTGAAGAGTAGGAGGATGAGAGATGATGGATTTCATTGGGACACGTCATAAAGAGGGCTGAGAGGAAAGTTTTAGTGGGCAGTAGCAGGGAAAAAGACAGGCAGACATCTTTCTGCACTACTGGGGAGAAGACCTGGCTGTGGGGTCCTGACTGAATGCAGATTCCTGTGTCCTGCTGCAGTCGACATTGGGGAGAGCTGAAAGAAAAACCTGTCCACTGGCTGAGGCAGTCCTATCTGAAAAAGCTGAGAATTCCAGGCAATGACCCCGGCTTGAGAAGGCAAGCGTTCCTTTTTGCTGGAGTTAATCCAAGAGAGCCACATTCACAGAGAGAAGCCTCTGAACAGATAAGGTAATTACCTAACTGGGGGAGCTGTGTGTGTGCACGGAAATATGCAGTCAGTGTAGAAAAATGAAAGTCCCGTGCGTGTCTTAATCAAGTGCTAATGTTGCAATTTAAGTTCTGTTCTCCGCCACTATAATTGCAGTGTGTCATAGAAAATGCTTTGATTGTTCCATTTTATTGCTGTAAAGAATGAGATCGTGTTAAATACAACTTTTATAATACAGAAAAATATTTGAAAACAGACGGATGGTGTACTTACTATTTATCATTACAATGCTGATGATGTGGGGAGATTTTTAAACAGTGCAATGGTCATTTTAAGACAGATGTGTGCATGTCAGAATCAGTATGAATAATTGTGAGTGACTGTAGTATAGCTTGTTGGAGGTATATGAGCCAACGGGAAGAGAGACTCTCTGAACATAGCTCCCTACCGTATATAAGGTAGTGGAAATTACCACAAGACTACCACATATAGCTCTCTGTCGTAAATAAGTCAGTGAGTTTGCCCATGGTGGCGCACCAACACTATCACTGGAAAATGTGGTATC
Organism: Ambystoma mexicanum; assembly: GCF_040938575.1. NCBI lineage: Eukaryota > Metazoa > Chordata > Amphibia > Caudata > Ambystomatidae > Ambystoma > Ambystoma mexicanum. Next base: position 1,339,097,446 of record NC_090929.1, on the reverse strand, counting down.
CCTAGAATGCAGGTCTGAGGTCTCTCTAGTGATCACACGAAAAATCTAAGCGAAGATAAGGGATTCTGGACATTGGGGCCACAAATAAAACAAGGGAATTATGCTCACCAAAATACCACCAACCGCGTATACCAAATATGCAGGTCTGGGTGCTGAAATAATGCATGCCCATTGTATTATTGTTGCACATGGCCAAATCTGAATACAAAGAGTGATTATTGTTAAGTTATTTTCCGGCAGTAATAAAATACCGTCAGGCCCCAAATCTCCACAAAATACCCTACAGATACCATGATGACTATCACCATCTTTGAAAATCAATCTTTTGACAACACCAGGAACCAATTAGTCACGATGGACATCAAAAGTCTCTACACAAGCATTCCACAAAACCAAGCGATTGAATGCATTAGACGTCATCTAACTCTACATATGACTCAAAGAAGAGTACCCATATACTTCATTGTAGAACTACTAGAACTGGCTCTCACCAACAATTTCTTCAGCTTTAATGAGTCATTTTACTTACAAGTCTGCGGTACTGCCATGGGCGCAGCATTCGCCCTGAGCATGGCAGTAATTTATATGGCCGAATACGAACAAAGTTTTGTCCTTAATGACCATAACCCCTTCAAGGCAAGCATCCGCTCATGGCGGAGATACATTGATGACATTATATTTATTTGGAAAGGAGAAAACAGCGAGCTACAGAATTTCTTCACCTGTATTAATGGAAGGTCACAAGACATACAATTCACGATGGAACATGACAACACAAGCATTCATTTTCTTGATCTCAAAATCAGTGCTGAAAACAACCAACTGAAATGCGCAATTTTCAAAAAAGAAACAGACAGAAATACCATCCTTCATTACAACAGCCATCACCCCAAAAACTTACGAAATAATCTGCCTTACGGACAATTCCTGAGAATAAGAAGGAACTGCCCCAATACGGAAGAATTCAAGTTCCACGTGAACCTTCTGCAATAGAAACTGGCCGACAGAGGTTACCCCAAGAAATTACTCAAAAATACCATGAAGAGGGCCCTCTACACACCAAGAGAAACGCTGTTAACTCCCAAAATACATGACCAAGGAATAGAGAATACATTGGCCTGCATTTCGACGATTGGAGCCAATACCACGCAATTCAGACACTTGATTAAAAAATGCTGGCCCATCGTCCGTCTTAGTCTACCGGAGGAACCATTGCCTAGGATGGCACTGAAAAGGAATAAGAACCTAAAAGATTTGACTCATGCCAGATTCCGACGAAAACCTACAAGATCCACACTTTGGAACATGCGGGAAATTAGAGGGCACCACCCATGTGGTACATGCCAAGCATGCAACCAGACGAATAAAATGAAATCCTTTCAAGGACCAGTCTCTCTCGGTCTTGGACCAGCCGTGGCTGGCCACTATCTCTACATAGAAATGACAACAACCCATCCAGGCTCCTATATGCAAAAGAATTGAATTGCAAAATATAATACTGGACAGCATTGTAACCAAAAGGTTTTGTTTCAATATGAAGTAATATGACATATACCTCTATTCCATGCTTTTGCTACACATAAGGAGTTTCTGCATATTAGTTATGCAGACTTGTGATAAGCTGTCTCAGAAAACTGTTAAAACCCTTCTTATTGCTATAACACAGTTCCTTACCAGTTTTTGATTGAAATTTTGTGACGTTAAAACTCTGGTGCTTGACTGTGCTTTCCATGCTTTACTCTTTTTCTATATCTTTGATTCTAATTGAATGTTTGTTTTTACAAAAATGTTACAAGAAAAAGCCATTTAAGAATAAAATAAGGCTGCCTTCAAAAAACCAGATATTGTTAATGGTTGTTTTCTCACCCCATGCTCTGGATCCCTGCACTTCTGCATGGGATTTCTAGGAAGGTTGAATCATTTGCTGCCTCAAATTATGCGCAGCACACAGAACTCAGGGAGGACAGGACCACCCAATGTGTACATACACTGTTCTGCAAGGACATTCATTAACCAGCATTTTAGGAACTTCTTGCAAAACCATTTTCCACCACATCAAAATGTTAGCAACACACCATTCTGCTATACGGAATCTTGTGCATCGACTATACTATACAAAAAGACTTGCTCTCGAACTGCAAAATGTAAATAACATTCTCCTCCATGGAACAGCCAAATAACTCCTTCAAGAAATAGAGCACATCCAATGGAAATACTTTGGAACTGAAGGGGACTTAGTTAATTCAGTACCTTTAGAAAACATTACCAAAAACATCATAAACACCAACGCCCTAATAGACATACAAAAACAAATAGCTACGTTTCAAAACACATCTGCCGAAATAACAGACCAAATATGTGTCTGTTGCCGCAGAATATTTTATAAAAAGAGCACACACATAGTAAATCTAGCCTACACAATAGAAGACAATGAAGAATCCCAGTGGTTCCTATTAGCTGTATATATAACAGCAGAAGCTAAATACGAAATAACTAACCCCTCAATAGTGTGCACGTACTGCAACACAAAACCTGACAATAACGAAATGCTATCACTAATAATTTAGAAATATTCCCACTTCCGAAAGCTCTCCAACAGCTTAACTTGTACAAGAGCATTATAATACAAACAGTGCACCCATTTCATGCTATTATATGCCTTCAACCAAAATCAGCCAAATTACCTCCATTCGAGTTACTGAAGGGCTTCTCTGGCAAAGAAGTATATGTTTACCATCGGATCTAAAATAAAATGTACAAACTCTAACAGTGCAACGGCCAATAGATCAATCGATGATTGTACTAGTTAATGGTGTGCCAACATAGACCAAATAATCCGGCAACAACTAGTCGACTTAAACAAAGTTAGACTATCCCTACAATATCTAAAAGAAAACAATCAATACTACAAAGATACAAACAAGAGGAAAACATAAGAGAAACCACCCACATTATTCAAGAGTCACCAGAAACTGGCCAATTTAAACCTTTAGATCATGTTACAGCTGCCAACATTTTAGAACAGTATACTATTGACCCACTACACTCCAAATACACAATTGATGAAGTATTAGAAACATATCAAATTCATCAAGCCAAAGGATCCCCAATGAGCATATGGGAAAGAAGTGTGGAAGCACATTATTTTCCTCTACTCTTTTCTACAGGAAAAGGGGGAAGATATGATGAAAGGTCCACGCAAATTAGTGCATCAGAGTATCGCTCTTTAGAGACCTATTCTGGAGACCCCAGATTCAGACAAAATGTTGAATACATATTCCTATGTTATGGAGTTGCACACACATTAAAAACAGGCTCTAACTTTTTAAACATATTTGCTGCCCAATTGCTTAAAAATATAAAAGACAAAGGGCCTCATTACATGGATGGCGGTAAGGATTTTCCGGTACCGGTAAAATACCGATACCGGTAAATCCTTACCGCCTTACTACGAGGTCACTTTGCGGGTTGGGGGATTTAACGCCTGCTTCTTGCAGGCGTTAAAAACCAACCTGCAAAGGGACCCAGGGAGCTAATTACGGTACCGCAATTTGCGGTACCGTAATTAGCGCCTTCCCCATTCCCATTGAGCCCTATGGGCCAAAAATGGGAATGGGGAAGGGCAATGGTGGAAGGGGGAATTACCGCCCCGCCAACCTTGGAATGGGCCGGTAATTCCCCTTTCCGCCAAGGCGGTGCTGGTATTTTACCGGCATGAACCATGGCGCTAATAGGGCAATGTTTTGCTGCCATCCGTCTAATGAGGCCCAAAGTATCACCAATCTCTTGGCAAACATGCATGGTACAAAAGAGTACTGGTTCTGACATCATGCTGATATACGTTGTATGCTAAAGAAACTGGAAACAATGGCTTTGATATACGTTGCTTTGGGGGGCGATGCCTTATAATCCCTGGAGTAAAAAGTCGATATTGTATGACATGTCTATGAGATCATGTAGCAAATACACGGATGTCGCAGGTCACTTTATCCAGACGGTAGTAAAGCCTAACCGTCACCATAAACAGTGTAAAGCAAAAGAGATTCCACGACTCAGCGCCATCAAAATATATGTCCGTTTAATTGTGTTGCATTGTCACACATTCAAAAATGAAAAAAGCCCATAAACGATAACATGTTTCGGCTATGCTAAGTCTTTTTCAAATCTGGGCTACATAGTATTGCACAGCAAATCACCATATGCATGTGATATTGTTTGACATAATTACATCAAATTAAATTTACAGAAAGGCGTGATATCAGCATAAATGCAGTCGTGAGATTAAAAGAATTATGACAAGGACATTATTACATCATGCCACAATACAGAATATCACATCAAAGTATTGATAAAAAGACAGAAAAAGGGTTTGTTAAAGGGAGGATACAAGGGTATAGAAAGACACATCAAATATGTACATTGTTCCAAAAATCAACAAACAAAATAATACAATGGGGAGACAACACAAAGGAGAGAAAACCGGAAAGTTAGTGATTACTAAAGTTGATAGTAATTGAGCCAATATAGGCGAACGGTCAGCGTATTGTCCAAAACTATACGCAATGATTATGCTTACCCGTAGTAGTATGAGACCAATCCAAAAGACTATTGTCACTGTAGTAGTAACAGGGTAAGATCCCCAAAACAGAATCTGTAATCAAGTAAGTGTAATTTCAGGTATTGGTATAACAAAAATGTTGATTAGGTTCTCATTCTAAAAGATAGCGTTCATGCCAAAATTCCCTATATTAAGTGCAAGTAACGTATTGTGATGTCTCTGCTTAGTGTTAACCACAATATGTACGAAAGTATCCGTGGGCTAGGGTGTAATGCGAGTACATAAAAGAACAAAAGTTCCGTGTACTAGAGGATACGTCCCTCATAAAGCGCGTTTTGTTCAGAATTTACATGCAACCAAATCGTAAAATGTCTTATCACATATCAGAGACACTGTGGCTTATGGCTTTTTAGCTAAGTATCCGCATTCACGAGTCTACGTTTAACAAGACCCGTTGAAGAGATGAGCATTCAAAGACCAGAGCTCTCTCCGGCTTACCTTCACTCTACGAACAGGCAGTCACACGCGTCGGCAAAAGCAGAATGCCGACCGTGGACGCCATCTTGTTATCTCTATCATGTACAATGTCCATGGCAACGCGTGTAACATTGCCATGGAGATCTGCGTCTGATGGGACGCTTGGGAAACGTCCGCCGTGACCTCAAGTGTCACTAACTTCCCACCATCTTGGAGGTGGCGGCTGCCATTGCCAAGGCGGTCCCTGAGCCCACTACTGACTGTTATCACCAGCTAACATTATGGAAATTATCTACCTCATGCTGACTCTGTCAAACGTGATAATTTGGAGGACTACTATATGTAATGCAAGAAAAAGAGTTAAGTGCGCAACATTTTAAACAAACATTTATAACAGTGGAGGTACCGATTAAGCACCTACGATGTAAAACTCCAGACAAAAAAAACACAGTTCACATTCAATAAGGTGTACAATACTACAAGTCTAAAAGTAATGAAGAGCTATGTTACAATTGGCCAACACTACAAAAAGGAAACCATTTTATTGTCACTGTTGAGGACTGTGGCTGTAGAATTGAAATAACATATTGTTCACGCTTCAGCTTTTCCCAATGCTTTCAACCTGTCACCACCCCTTTTATTCAAAATCACTTGCTGTAGACCAATACATCTGATCTCAGATTTGTTGTGCAGTTGATGTACCTTCTGTCAATGTTCTGCTAGTGGGTCCTGGCTGCCAATCTTTGCCAGGTGCTCACGTATCCGGATTCTCAAAGCTCGCTTGGTACTACCAATTTATATTCTCTTACATACGCAGATGATACAGTAGACAACAAATTTTGTTTTACAATTAATTCCCTGTTTGATGGTCCATTGTTTACCATTGATATCTTCAAACTCCGTAGTTGGGTCATGCGCATATTTACCCTGCGGGCATGTGCCACATTTTCTGAAACCCAGGTCTTTTCTATATAGCCATGTGCCTTGATTGTCTTTTGTAATGTCCGGCAGCAGGGATGGACTAAGGATGGACTTAAGTGTGCTCGCTCTTTTATAGATTATGCGTGGATGCTCAACCACAACGTTGCAAATGTGATCATCCAATTTGAGTAGGTACCAATGTTTCTTCAGTATTTTGTGTATTCTCTGGTGGTCAGAGCAATATCGGGTAATGAAACTGATTGCCGTATTCGGATCTGAGTTCCTCTTTGGTCAATATCCCAAGGTATCTTGTTGCTTCATAGGTTTTGTTTTCTTGCATGCCCTTATTACAGACTTGTTTGAGTAACCCCTGTTCCCAAAGCGTTGTTGTAAAAGAGTACACTCCTCTTCAAATTTATCTTCATGTTGGCAGTTTCGTCTCGCTCTAATATATTCACCTGATGGTATATTGAATATGGTTGAGTGAGAATGACAGCTGCTCGCATGCAGCGTCGAGTTCACTTCTGTTGGTTTCCTAAATGTCCATGTCTGTAGCTTATCGCCATCTGAATGTATTGTCAAATCTAAGAAATTGATTTTGTGTTGATCACAAGCCCCTGTGAATTGTATATCAAAGCAGTTCAAATTTAAAGCTGTCACAAAATTATGAAAGTCATCTGTGCTTCCATCAATGATACAGAAAATATCATCTATGTACCGTGTCCACATCTTGATTTTTGTCCTGTAGAACAGTTCTGGGTAAACTGCTTTATCCTCTAGCATACCCATGAACAGGTCAGCTAGGGCTGGGGCATACTTAGCGCCCATCGCCACCCCTTTAGTTTGTTGGTATATTTGGTTGTCAAAAGTGAATACATTGAGATCCACAGTAAGCTGCAGCATTTCTTTGATCATCTGGATATGATTGTAACAGGAAGCTGATTCATTTCTGAAGGTATAGTCAATTGCTATCATAGCCCATTTGTGCTGAATGGAAGTATATAGTGCCTTCACATCGAGAGTAGCTAGCAGGAAAGTCTTGTGGCAAGTAAAACTCTGTAATTTCTGTATGAGACTAGTAGAGTCCTGTAAATATGAGTACAAAAGGCTAGCCCTTGGTTTAAGAATAGAGTCAAGGTATTCCAATATATTCTCAGTGGCCCAACCAATCCCACTCATGATTGGGCGGCCCTCTGGTATGGTATCATAATGTTTATGGATCTTGGGCAGGAAATACATTGTTGGAGTCACGGGTTCCTTAATTACTAGAAAGGCACGTTCCTCATCAGTGATTAAGCCTTTCCTGTGCCACATCAAGATGTGTGTTTCATCTTGTTCCAATGCTGTTAGTTTGTAGTTATCAGTTCTTGTAACGTAGCAGCCGGGGGTTGTCAGGTGCTGAGAAGCCATTGCTAAATAGTCCTCTCGATTCATTATAATGATATTACCCCCCTTGTCTGCTAAAGAACCTAGGCCCACCCACATGGTTTGTTACTTTAAGTTGTGCAGAGCATGCATGGGATGACTTGCACGGCTTCTAATGCACTGCAAACCAAAATAAAGATGGAACAGACGTAGAAACACCAGGAGATATCTGTTCTCTTGACCCTGTTAGTGTATCAAGGTACTTTCACCATCACTTCATTGCCATGCTGCATTTTATCTCCAATAAAACTACCCCTCCTTTTGGAGAAGTGCAACACTTCTTTTGGAGAAAAGAATATCAATCCAGAGGAGCACCACACATCAACATGCTTTTGTGGATACAAGATGTTCCAAAATGTGGCTATGATAGTGATGCCACTGTTTTACAGTTTATTAAAAAATACATTACTTGCGACATCCCTTCAGAAACCACAGATAGTGACCTACATACAAAAGTGTTACGCTTCCGAAAGCATAAATGTGGCAAATACTGCAGACGTAGATATTAAAAAAATGGAAATACTATACCAAATGTCTCTTGGGCTTCCCTAGACCAGTTTGCAAAAAAGGACAAGTACATAGCTTGACGTCTTGTGTTAGACACAGTGAATAAGGCAAATCCCCTAAAAATACATACAACATTAAAGGGGACAAAGCATCCAAGTACATCAATGATCACAATCCAATCATTGCTCTCTTCTGTAATGCAAACATAGACATACAATGCATTGCAGACAATTCCACTGGAGTTGAAAGATATATCACAGCCTATCTAACCAAATCTGAGAAAACAGAGATAAAGGAGCTCTGGGATGACATATCATCTGACAAAACACTATAACAGAAATTGTACAGCTTTGCTATAGAAATGCTCTCCCATAGAGATTGCAGGTGCTATGAAGCTGCAGACCGCTTAATGGCCACAGCCTTATATGTCAAATCTGAGCATATTGTCTGGCTGAACCTTGGATTAGCTTCATTCCCAAAAAGAGCACTAAAATCTTACCATGAGATAAAAAAAAACATAGCCACAAATTATGCCAACAGCCAGGACATTTTAAAAAACAATGTAATTAACACATACTAACCAAACATAAGTACTGCTTTGGAAAACATGTGTCTGTACGACAATGTGACACAGAGTGAGACAACTGGAAAATGTTCAGTCTAAACTTGTGAAGGAAGCCTAGTGAAACTCACCAGACCCAGTCTAATTAATCATGTAAAGTTATCATTTAAATCTCCACAACATAGAGAACTGTATTACATGGCCCTACTCCAACTCTTTAAACCTTGGAGAAAAGAAGAATAATGATTAGTTGACTATGACTCATTTGAAGCTGCATCTTTATATAAAATAAGGTTAAATAAGGTTCATATAAATATAGACATATACATTGCACTTTGGCAATACTATTCCAATACTGGTGATTATATTACACAGCCATGGTTGTGTAGTTATGGTTAAATTGCTAATCCCAGCACTTTTTGGGCGGCTTATAACTTCACACTCCCTGGACGAATCCTCAACAAACTTTGCTAAAAATGTATAAGGCCCACTCTGAATTTTTTTTGCAAAGTTTGGTGAGGTTTGGTCCGGGGGTGGGGCATTTATAAGGGAGACCCAAAATTTATTTTTTTCCCATAGACTGAATGGGGGAAAAACTTTGCGCATGCCTACAGCCCAAACCACTGTACAGATTTTCATCAAATGCGGCAGGAGCAGTGGCTTGGTCCCAAAAGCGTGCTTTTGTAAATTTGGTAAAAATCCGTCCAGTAGTTTTCTTTAAAATTATCAAAAAGTAGGTCTCCAAAAATTAGCAATATCTATGTCTTCTCCGCGGAGACACTTCCCTGTTCGGTCTGCGGGCAGGACACCGATTGGCTAATCGGCTCGCGTCATGTCTGTGGACACACAACGTGTCCGCCGATTGGCTGGAGTAAGGCGTGATGTGCGTCAGATTGTTCTGATGCGCCCGCCATCTTGGATCCGCTGACAGCGTTGCGGCAAACAGAGGAAAAATGCAGTTTTGGGGAGTGTTTTGGTGTGCAAGTGTGGTTGGGGAGGTTTGGGGAGTAAGAGATGGGTGAAATACTGTATTTGTTTAGGTGGCAGGTGCTACTGATGTATTCGCCATGCCCGCGCTGTCCGGGATGTTCATAATTAGTGAAAATGAGGGGTGTGCTAAGGATATTATTCCCGTCCGTGCTGTACACAGGAAAGTTGAAACTGTTCTAAGGACATACGCGGTGTCAGCGGACATTAAAATTGACTATATGCCGCAGTTAAAATGTTTGATTCGATGGTTGTGATACTGAGTTATAAGCCACCATGGGTGTGATATGCTGCGGTGGTTGTGGCCAGGGCCTAGAGTCTTGGGTGCATGGCCGTAGGCCGTAGGCCGTAGGCCATACACCCAAGACTCTAGGCCCTGGCCACAACCACCGCAGCATATCACACCCATAGATCACACCCATAGAATCGAAATATCTATCAGGTGGTTGTGGGCAGGGCCTAGAGTCTTGGGTGCATGGCCGAAGGGCATGCACCCAAGACCGAAGTTATAAGCACTGAAGTTATAAACCAGCATGGAACTTATATGGTGCAGTGGTTGTGGTTGTGATATGCTGCGGTGGTTGTAGCAGGACCTAGAGTCGTGGGTGCATGGGCAAAGGCCGTAGGCCGTAGGCAATACACCCAAGACTCTCGACCCTGGCCAGGACCACCGCAGCATATCACACCCATGGATTACACCCATAGAATCGAATATCTATCAAATGTTTGGAATCTACAGTTGATTTGTATAGTTTGTATGTGAAGTTTTGGCTACATCATGTTATTAAGATTGTAAAGTTTGGTAACAAGCAGTGTAGTATAACATATCCATGGAAGTGAACATTTTGTATTGTGGTGTACGGTTAGATGTTTCCTTCAATGGTTCTGTTATGCAGCAGTATTTATGTGTTCTGTTAGAATATACTTACTGTTTGATTTGTTGAGATTCGATATTTTTTTTCATGAGTTTGGTAACTGGAGTACATATTCTTTTTCAATTTCTGTGATAAAAAAAAGAGCATGTTAGTGTATGTATTTTATAAAGACTTATTACATTGTATAATAGGCATTTCAGCTTTTTTTACCCTCATATTTAGTTTACAAACCAGTGTACTGTGCAATTTGCTCAGTTTCTGTGTTTGTTTTTCACATCATTGGGTCTGTGGGAAAAAAAAATCCATGTCGGATTAAAAAATCCCTTTTTTTGTTATGCTACAGTCTATTTGTTTGTTTGTTTTCAGTGTTCACTTGTTGTTTCTGGGTAATGTTCTATCTGTTGGCTTGTTGCAGATTTTTGGAGCAGGTAGATACCTGTATGCGTATTCTAACTGTCTATTTTTTGTTATAATTTAGTGGTATTCATTTATCTGTTTGGTTGTTATAGAATCTTGGGCGAGATCGATACCTGTTGGCGTATTCTAACAGTTTATAGTTTTTTAATTGAATTTTTGTTAATGTTTAAGTACAGATTAGTTATTAAATTTTGGTTTTAGGAAGATTAAATAAGCGTTTGGAAGATTTGCTGGTAATCCCTGCTTTAGAGTAATGGTACTATCATTACATTCGAACCATCCACATTTCTTTTTTATATATGCAGTGTAGTGACCTGCATTGGATATGGCTCCTGTGTGGTAGATTATACCTATTGTTGTGAAGGTTTTCTTACCAAGAGATACTTGACCGTGTGTGAATCCAGTCAGCTTGCAGTTGTTTTTGGTACCATCTGTATTATAACGTAGAAGCATTAGTATTACGTAGTTACTATGTGTTTGTATTAGGAAGGTGGAGCGATTATCTCAATTGCAGGTAGTACATAATCTACCATGGTTTGCATTTTGTACAAGTTGCTGAAATGGAACGGATTTACAATTAGGTATGGATACATACACAAAGCTCTCATTAGGGATTTGTTCCTGTGTCATATTGTTGCAGAGAGTGCATGTATGTTTCCAGATGTATAAAATCTGGAAGATTTCATTAATAGGTATGTTTTTGCTTTCCAGTACTTGTAGTAAGTACATTAGAAATTCCTGTGGATCTTCTTGTGAGTTTATAGTGAATTTCACCATTCCAGCACAGAAGTCCAATTCTTGTCTTATTTCATGAACACTATACGTGTTGTCAGAATTATTTGTTGCGTTTCTATGAAGGACTAACATTTGCAAACACCATTGGTCTGTACTGTGTAAGTAAATGTTGTCAACAATTGGTGGCAATTGAAATAGAATATTCATTGCTACATTTGCATAGCAATTTACACCAGTTATATTTGAACATTTTAATGGACCAGATATTTCTGTGTCAAAGTCATTTATTCGGAGTGTGTGTTGATTTTTTGAAGAAGTACCTGAGTTACTTTGAGTAATAGGTTCTTCTTTGGTTGTAGTAATTGATGAAGTATTAGCTTCTTTTACTCTCTTTGGAGGATTTGAAGTCAGATCCTGTTGCATTTCTGTTTGAATTAGTATTCTTTTACAACGTTTTCATTTTTGTGGAACAGGATATGTTTTTAGATGGGTGGTGTATATTGAACGTAGTCTATTATATTCTAAAACGCAAGGAATTTCAGCGTTTACTTTACTTTCATCAAAGTTGATTGAAAATAGACCGTCAAGTGTACGTAAGCGTGATAGTGCTACGTAGCTCATGTCTTCTTTAAAGTTTGTGTTACCAATATCTATCAATGCTTTGTCTAGGGTAAGACCTTGTGATTTATGAATGGTGACTGCATATGCTATAGTTAGAGAAAATTGTGCTCTGCGTACATACATGTCTTTGAAGAGAAGGAATCAAGCTGTATCCTTTTTACTTCTGAAAGTTTGTCAAAGAAAATATTGACCAATTGAATGTTGTTGTCACATGGGTATGTTTGAAAGCCAACAACTGTACCCAGTGCTCCATTAACTAGTCCTTGCTCCACGTGAAGGTTACGTTTAAGCATTACTCTACAGTTTAAGGATAATTTTAATATTTTCTCCAAACTAGCTCTGTTGGAGATAGAATTTTCTAAGGTATTTAGTCTTGTTGTGGCTTGTTGACACATGGGTAGTGTCATACCATGTACGTCCAGTTTGTCTATGGAGCAAATTTCAATTATTGGTTGCATTTCTTTTTTCAACATTGTTTAATTGAATTTGGAACAGCTTGCAAGAGTTGGCATTAAGGAATTACAATTGACATTTTTGTGTGCTAATTGTTCCATAACATCAGTAGCACATGAGTTATCGTCATAAAGTGCATGGATGTGCTAGGTTTGTAATATTGCTTGTGCTTCTTGAGATAGTACACCAACTATAATATTTTTTAAAATGTTGGCGTAAGTGAGGTCTGCAGATTGGCGCATGTTTTCTGTTAATTCTCTGTATTGGAAATGTTGCCAAATGTTGACATTTCCTATGCTGCCCACAGTTTAAGGCAGAGTTTGTGTCCTAAGGTTTTAAAAATAGGTTCACCTTTCACTGGTGTCAATTGAAGAAGATCTCCGAAAACAATAATGTGTTTTCCTCCAAAGAGCTCTTCGCAGTTTGTTTTAAGTACTTCTTGCAATCTGAGGTGAATCAAAGCCAACATTAGATTGGAGACCATGCTCACTTCATCTATTAGTAGCATTTTCATTTGTTTTAACACTCTACGTAGTTCCATTGCAGCTTCTGTAGAAAGTTTATAATAGTCTCATTTGTTTTGGTGTTCTACTGGAAGGACTAGTAATCGGTGTAAAGTGACACTGCCTATGTTGTAAGCAGCTAAACCTGTGGGGGCAGTCACAACAGCTGACAGTTAGTTGCTGTCAATTGTTGAAGGAACTTGCTGATGATTTTGATTAAGAACGTTTTGCCTGAACCAGCTTCACCACTGACATATAGTAGTATAGGTTTGTAATTTTGGCAGGTACATTCTTTATTTTCATGTTGTACACCATGTGCAATTTCATTTGTTACTTCTTCAAAAATGGTGCGCTGTTCTTTGTTTAGTTTTGATTGTTTTACAGTTAAGTCTTCTGTATCTTCTTCATAGTGACACATGGTGTTTTCTACTTCTGTCATAGCTAATTCTGCCTTATTTGCTATTAGTGGCTGTCCCAGTGGTTCTTGGCTTCCTGTAACAGAAGGTTGACTGTCACTCTATATCTACTTTTTTGTTCATCGGGTTTTATATTATTTTTGTATACAAAGATTTGGGCTATGTGGTATAGACACATGGTTTCAAAAGAGGTAATCCGTTTGGGTAGTATGTGTCGAGTAAATTGTTTTTCAAAATGTCTTGGCTGTTGAGATCATTTTTGGCTATTGTTTCTATGTCCTCATATGATTTGAGAACTCTTTTTCTAGATTTAGCAGGACCAAGACTTAGCCATACTATATTTTCAGATTTTCGATACAAAGCAGTACCAGTAAAACGATATGCAGCTTCATAGGAGCGAGTATTTGTATGCCTAAGCTGTGCAATTTCTGAGATAGTGTTTTATCTGATGATAGGTCATTCCAGAGGTCTTGAAGCTCTGTTTTTTCTGCTTTTGTTAAGTAGGCTGTAAGATATCGTGCAACTGCAGTGGAATTGTCTGCAATGTACTGCACATCTATGTTTGCATTCCATAAGAGGGCAATGATTGCATTGTAATCATTGATATATTTTGATTCTTCTGTTCTTTTTTTGTAATATGTGTTCTTAGGTGATTTACCTTTAACACTATTTCTAACTGAAGACATGAAGTTGGTCACTTCACCTGTTTTCTGTAACTGGTCTAGGGAAACCAAAGCAGCATTTGGTGTAGTATTTCCCTATGTTTTTGTATTATCAATGACAATATTTGCCACATTTCCGTCTTTGAAATTGCACAATTTGTGCATGAAAGTCACTATGTGTCATTTGTGAAGGGATTTCACAAGTGACATATTTTTGGATGAACTGCAAAACAGTGGCATCACTGTCCTGACCAAATTTAGGAGCATCTTTAATCCATAAAAGCATGTGGATATGTGGCTTGGTACTCTTTTCTCCAAACAAAGTGTTGCACTTCTCTTAGATGGAGGAACAGTTTTATTACAAATAAAGTGTAGCATAGCAATGAAACGATGGTGGAAATATCTTGAAACATTAACAGGATCTAGAGAGCAAAGTTGTGCAGGTGTTAATATATCTATGTTTGTTTTGTTTTTGTTTGATATGCGTAGGAAATCATATAACTCTTCCCATGCATATTCTGCACAACTTAATGTAACAAACCAAGTGGGTGGGCCAAGGTTTCTGATCATACAACGTACATCTCCATGACATCGAAACCAGTACTCTTTAGTACCACACATGTTTGCAAACAGATTTGTAATGCTTGATTGTAAAACCTCATCTTTTTCTTGCACTTTTTGTATTAATTGCATAGCTGACATATTTTGAAAGTGGGTTCCTGATTTCAATATGTGTGCAACTCCGTAACATAGAGTTGCTAGTTCACTTTCAAACAGTAGGTGGAATATGTATTACACATTTCGTCTAAATCTGGGATCTTCAGAATACATTCGTAATGAGCAGTATTCTGATGCTATCTGAGTGGGTCTATCATCATACCTTCCTCTTTTGCCAGCAGGAAATAATAGAGGAAAAGCATGTGCTTCTATACTTTTTTCCCATATGATCATTGGTGATCCCTTGGTTTGTCGCATTTGGTACGTTTCTAGTGCATCATTTATGGTCTCATTAGAGTTAATGGATGAATTGTATAATGATCTAAAATCTTGGATACTGTAGCAGGATCTAGAAGTTCTATTGGCCAGTTTCTGGTGACTCTTGAATTATTTCAGTTGTTTCCCTTAAGTTTTCTTCAAAATGTATTTCTTTGTAGTATTCATTATTGTTCTTTAGATATTGCAAGGCTTGTCTTACTTTAAGTAAGTCCACGAGTTGTTGCAAAACTTTTTTGTCTTTTGTTGGTACACCATTTACTAAGACAATTATAGATTGCTCTACTGGAAGTTGCACTCCTAGAGTATGCACATTTTCTTTCAGATCGAATGGTGAATAAACTACTTTGCCACAAATGCCTTTCACTAATTCAGAGGGAGGTAAATTTGCTGTTTTTTGTTTAAGGCGTATTATTGCTTGAAATGGGTGCACTGTTTGAATTATGATGCTCTTATATAAATTTATAAATTGGGTTGTTGGAGGGGTTTTGGTAGTGGGAATAATTTCAAGTTATTTGTGATAGCATGTGAAGGAGTTTGGTTGTTGTCAAGTTTTGTAGTGCAGTAACTACAAAGTATTAAGTGGTCAGTTATTTCGTATTTGTTTTCTGCTACAAGGTAGAGAGCTAATTCAAACCATTTGGAATCTTCATTGTCTTCTATTTTGTATGTTAAGTCTATAGTTTTTGTTTTACTTTTATAAAAAGTTCTGCGGCAACACACACACAAATGGTTTGGTACTTCAGCGGAGGTACTTTTAAATGTTAGTATTTCTCTTTTGTATGTGTGTAGTAGAATGTTGCCATGTGCAGAGTTGTTGCTAGTCTGTTGTAAAGCTATTGCATTTTGTAAGTGGTTTTCACTTTCAAAATATTTTCTCTGGATACAGTCGATTTCTTCTTGTAGGTCTTTGGGTGTACCATGTAGAAGAGTGTTATTTAAATTGGCTAGTTCTAAAGCAGGACTTTTAGCATAGTAGAGTTTATAGACTAGATTTCTTATAGTTGAATGATGTGTTGATATCATTTTGATATCATGGAATGTGCTTTTGCAAATAGGTCCTGATATGCAGGCTAATGAATGTCCTTGTAGTGCTGTGTATTTGCGCACTGGACAGGTATCCATATTTTGCAGCAGTGTTTTGTCTTTACCTTTCACATACTGATTGAGGAAATGGCGTAAAGATTTGAAAGATTTTTTGGGAATGTTACACATTGACGTGCATGGCCATTTGTATACTAGACGTTCTGGTTCAGTCGAATGGAGAGGTAATTCTGAGTTTTCTGGGGATATTTTTGTAAACAGTATTTCTTGTTCCATTATGGTATTATTAATTTTTTCATAACCTTGTCCACTGCTATGGATGGCAATTGTGTTTGTTTGGTTTTGTTTGTATGCTTCTTCATTCAAATATGATTCTGTGGTTGTGGTGTGACTCCATTCACCTCCACAGATATTTAAGAAGTTATTTGTGTTGACATTCTGTTTATTGAGAAGTTTTTTTGTATTTTAGTAGTTAGTTTTGTTAGTGGTTTCATCCTGTTTAAAACAAAAATAAATAACTTCCTTTTGAGAAGGATTGCACTGTCTACAAGAGCTTCTAGGATTAATTTTCTACAGTAGTTTTTAAGGATTGTGCATGATTTCTCTCCTGTTTTTATAAGATTCTGAAGGACTCTGTGGTGCAAAATGTGTGCTAAAATACTTTTTTTGGTATGGTTACTTGCTAGTGTATCAAGATTTATAGGAGCAGTTTTAGCAGTAGTGGTAGTCGAATTCTTGTTAAGCATTTTTTGTTTTGTTTTACATTTTGATAGAGGAGGCAAAGTTTCTGTACTAGAAGCTTGTTTGTGATTGTGCATTGGGCAGTTACAATGAGTTGGAAAGGCTATTCTTGTATGTGTGTGTTACTATACTGGGGTTCAGATGACAGTAGAAAGTGAGCTAGTGGTGAGGAGAAGCACTAATATTAAATCTAATGGTGTAGATTTAAAACAGTTCTTTGTTCTGCAATACTAACATTCTAGGGGTTGAGTTATGTCATTTGTGCGCCGAAAAATGGGGATTTGTGCGTCATTCTGCCTGCAAAACCCTGTTTAATTAAGGTAGTGTTGTACTTACTCTTTTTTTGTGTAATGAGCAGGTTTCTTTGGATATGTTGTTTGTAGTTTAGATGCTGCTGATTTTCAGGAGGGTGGTCTTCACTGCAATTGTAAAAGAAAGAAGTTAGTAATTTGTGTGTTTATAGCACTGATATTAATTATAGTAGATGGGAAAAATGTCAATAAGTTAATTTTATAGGTAGACATGCCAACAATCGGGAGCCCCAGAGACGGACATTTCAGCACAGCAATCGGGAACATTTATTTTTCTCATAGGATTGCATTGGGATTAGCATTAATTTAGGTGGGAGACAGTAAAAAATTGTGCAATTTTTCAATGAAAAATCTGGAGTCTGGTGCCTAAATCGGGACGGTTGGCATGTATGTATAGGTTATGCGCGAGACAGTAAAAAATAGTGTGATCTTTATGAGAAAAATCAGGAGTCTCGCGCTTAAATCGGGAGCGTTGGCATGTATGAATAGGCTATGCAGGTGTAGTGGCATTACTCTCTTTATATGGATTCATAAGAGTTGTACATTTACTCTGAATAAAATATGCATGCCTGTAGTTTGTAATCATGCATGTGGATACCAAGAGTGATGTGGAGAGTGATGTGGAAATGTTAGAAGGGCTGGCTAAGAGTTACGTGCTGCACAGACACCGCGGCTGTCCACTGGTAGGGCGTGCCACATCCGGGGTATTCAGCAAATCCAGTATGGAAAGGGGACTGGGGAAAGGGGACTGTAGGAATCAGCCAATCAGATGTTGACGTTGTGGATTTGTGTAGAAAGAGAGTGTGTGTATTGAAGATGGCAGAGGTGGAGAAAGTTAGATATGTATGTCCATGGTTTATAGCAGTATTATCAATGCAGGCATGTGGGAAACAATTTCCATGTTAAAGGAGTGGAGGTGGTGTTGAGCGCTGTGAATGATAGCAATGTAGTGGCAATTCTCCAAGTTTGTCAAGATATGCGTAGGATGAACAGTCCTCATCTGGTAGTTTAGCACTATGGTGCTTTCCATTTGGGCTACGTGAGTGCCCCTACTTTGTTGGCAGATTTGGAACAGTTGGTTCAAGGAATAATGAACATCCTTCCAAATGCGAAAGTAATTTTTTCTGGATTACTACCTAGGGCAATATGGGACAATAGTGCTAGGTGTGCAATCAATCGAGGCATGTGTGCTTTCATGCTTAGAGCTGATATGTTTTTCTGTGAAAATGAGAATATTGATTCGAGTAATGCTGTTTATTTTGAAGAAGATGGTGTTTCTTTATCTTTTTTGGGAAATGCCATGCTGTTTTGGAATGTAAGGGTTGCTTTGGAGAAGGTTATGTGAAGATTTTAGTTGTAAAGTAAGAAGAAAAAACCCCCAAAAATACAAAAAAAAGGTGTCTGTGAGGCACCTGCAAAAAAAACTCAAAGGGGAAATGGGGCACACTATTTAAATATACATTCACCACGCTCAGATCTTTGATATGTTTGCGGACATGGCGGTAGTCTGCAGACAGCGCATATTACATACAGGGATTCTGGGGTGGAGAGGCATGCAAATGAGAATGAGCGGAGCTAGGGATTGGTCAGTAAAGTTTTGTGGGTGTGTTGTGTAAGGGGAGATTTTGTGAGAACGTCTTTTTCCTGAGAGAAGAACAGATAGCTATGGCTGTGTGTTTTCGAAAACAGAGTATCTGGATTTTGGGAGACCCATGGATACATTGGTTGGAGGTGCATGCAGAACGTTGTGGAGTAGCTACAGATCTTGGATTTCCTCACGTGGAAGTGAACTGGCATGGAGTGCGTGGAATGAAGTGGCTGAGCTTGGTACCTCTCTGTGTTACTTTAGAGACAGAGCATCATGCAGACATAATTATAATTCATTGTGGAGGGAACAGTTTAGGACATGTGTCTGGAATTTCTTTGCAATTTGCAATGAAAGAAGGGCTTGAGAAGGTCATGGACATCTTTCCAAATTCCAGAGTAATTTTTTCTCGTATTGCGCAAAGACAAATGTGGCTGCGTTCTTCTTCATTTGGTCCACAAATGGAGAAAGCGAGGCGCAATGTCAATATAGGCTGTTTGCGCCTTTCTAAGAGATGTTGGCATGTCCTCTTTTTACAATGAAAATATTATGTTTCGTAGCACATACATTTTTTCGCAGAGATGGAATCCATCTTACAAATGCTGGCAATCAGATTTTTCTGAGAAATGTGCAAAATGCATTGCAACATTGTTTGGAATTATAGTCATCTATTTTGGAGTAGATGTTGACAATTCCAAGTTTTTCAAACACACAAAAACACCACCAAAAGGCTCTTTTCAGAGCCACCACTTCCTCGCAGAGAAAAGTGCATTGGTTTTGCTAGGGCAGCACCCCAAAATGTTATCTGTCCTAGGACTGTCCGCAGACTTTCAAAAAATTTGCAGGGTGCTGCACTATTATTTTGACACTTCGATTTTTAACCTGTGAAAGGCGGCTCTGAAAAGAGCCCTTTTTTTATTTTTGTTGTTTTATACTTTTTTTTGCTTTTTTACACACAACACACTACTAGAGGAGGGGAAAGGAGGGTAAGAAAGGGACACCAACCACAGGGATAAGAAAGGGCAGGTGGAGAGAGAAAGATGTAGGGTGGGGCTTATTTAGGTAGGTAGCAGGTCTTCTGGTGGTCCGTGACCGTAGTCTCGAAAGCACTTCGAAGACTCTCCCCTCTGCAGAGTACTGCGTTGCAATACATACACAATATTGTGACCCTCGAAAGGTAAGGGTCAAAAGCATCGCGAATGGCCTTTGAAGCAGCTGGAGGGATGCGCTCTCCCACAGGAGTGTCTCTTGTGGTGAGAGGAGTGGAAATGGAGGATGCTGTAGAGGAACTCAACCTACTACGTTTATCACAAGGTACAACCTTGCGAATGTCCTCACTGTGGAACGAAGTTAGGTGTCGGTTCATGGATGTCGTACCAAAGCTGTAGGAACCACGTCTCCCACGTGACCTTGTTCGCATGTGCTTTTGGTACGTTACCATGAATGGTAAACAACCGCCACACCCAAGACTCCCGGCGAGTGCTGGTAGTAGGGAGTTCCTCAACCTCATTCTCTTCATCCTCTTCATCCTTGTTCCTTACATCCTCACGCGTGTTCCCCTCTGCAGGCCCTTGGGGAGGCGGTGGTGGTGGAGGGTTTAGGGGTGGTGCTGAGGCAGATGTAGCAACAGGAGCCATGGATGCCATTAGGGTTGATGAGATAATCTCAGCAACAGCAGCAAAGGCAGCAACAGTCTATCTGCAATAGCCAGAAGTACAATGAAGATCAGTTCTGGGGTGTGGCCTTTCATAGGGGTGGAGGAGTGCACCTCACGACCATGTCTAACACTCAAAAGCTTTCAAAAATGTACAAAAAGTATGTGGAAAGCCAGGCCCATTGTTTGGGACATGTGAAATGGTGATTTTTTACTCTAAAATGATTTGGAATTTCTGAATAAGTTCTTTTAAAATGTTGGGGAACTGGACCGAGTGCGCAAATTAGGACACACGCTCAGCGTGGGTGCGGTCACATGATGACATCGGGAACACGTCCGTGAAGGGAACGGGTGTTCTACGGACAGTGTTCGGGTCCTGAAAGTAATTAAAAATGCGACACTAGGACAGACAGTTACGGACAGGCACGATGTTCGCAGGATTTACAGGTGTGGTGCGCATGTGCGTAGATGTTCTGCAGACTGTACGGCCAGGTATAGTGTCCTCAGGACACCTCCATTTTGTTTGACTATGGACATCCCGGACACCACCCGTGTTCTACGAATAGTTCCATCTTGGTTGCGAATGGTACAGACAGGTATAGTGTCCTTAGGACACCGCCATTTTGTTCTTTTATGGACATCCGGGACACCTGGTGTGTTCTAAGAACAGTTCCATCTTGGTTGCGAATGGTACGGAGAGGTATAGTTTCCTTTGGACACCCCCATTTTGGTAATTACATACAGGCCGGACAGGCGCGCTGTCCACAGAAATGTTAACTGCTTTTAAAAAGAAAATAAGACACACAGAATTTCATTAAAAGAAACATAACATTTTTTTGATTATATACATATATGCAATTTATGAAAGAGGGGGGGAAGCAGAAACTGATACAAATACAGGGGAATTAGGGTTTGGAGAGGATGGATGGGAGGGGATGAAGGGATGGAAGTCTCATCAAAACATTTATCTTGGTGTTCAGGGTTTGGAGATAGTTCACTGGGACATGGAGAGGGGGCACAGGTACAGGAGGGACAATGGTACTTAATTCTTTCTTTTATGTGGTCCTCCACTAACTGTTTCAAACCATTGAAATTTTCCTTGAGCATGTCTATTTTCTGTTCCATGCGTTCCAGAGTCTTTTCCAATGTGTCTTTTGGTGTAATATTTTCAATGTTTGTATGGTCTGTTAAAAATAAATATATATATGTTAAGTACACATAAAGTAATGATTATTAATTTGCTTATATGGAGAAGTGTCTACTATTATTAACACTGTCTTCAGACATTTCCTCACATGGAAAATTGTCCTCAAGCCACTCCAAAGTACTGCACATTTCTATTTCTGTGTGAAAAACAAAAATATATTAATTGTAGTGTACCTCATACAAAAAGTTTAGAAATATGTAAGAAAAATGAAGTTTACTTACTAGTTTCTGGTAAGTTGTATTTGTAGTGTTGTGTAGGTCTACTGTTGCTTCTAGGTCTGCAGTTTCTGTGAGGTAATTATGTTGGAGGCATATCTTTTTATGATATAATGCATTTTATTACATATGGTATTTAAATGGATAGTTGATGTGTTAAATATGTAGGTTCCAATGCTTATTTATTATTATATATGATGTGTTTATGTGCTGCTTTTTGAACTTGCGCAGTGTTTATATGGTATGATAGAACAATGTTAGATACCCCCTGATTGTTTGGGTAGTGTTGATGTCGTCCGTGACCATGCGCGGGCATTAAAACAATGAGCGGGGGGGGTGTTCAGTATGTTCTATGTAACATGTATATAAAGTAAGGGACTTGTAGTAAACATCTATCAAATTCACACTATGAAAATGTATATTCAGTAAAAAAAAGTTTGCTAAAGGGACGTTATGGTTAAGTTGCGCTATTAAAAACCTATGAAATTCAGTAAAAATCCTGTTACGACTCCATGGAGCACGGTACTGTCCGGATAGCTGCAATTAAGCAAAATGGAGGTTTCCTATGGACACCGCACCTGAATGGCCTATACGCAATCAAAATGGAGGTGACCATAGGACGCCTCTCCTGTCCACATGTCCGCATCTTGTGACGTACCTTTAATTAGTTGTGGGAGCCCATGTGTGTCCAGAGCACTCCTGTGGGCATGCGTATCTCATCCTCTGTGTCCTAGTAACACTGCCCCTGTTCAGTATGTCCCAAAAAACTTGTGACATACTTTCATTAGTTTGAGGCACCCACCCACGTTCTACTATGAACACCCAGCTTGTTCGAAAATGTCTGAGGATCCCAACCCTGTCCATAGAACACCTATGCACATGCGCACAAAGTATCCCATGCAAAATGCCTCCTACGGACAGCCGTTCCATTCGAGAACATTCGTGACATCTCCATGTGACCGCACCCATGCTGAGCGTCGGCCCTTATTTCCGGACACGATCCGGGCCCCCCAGACATCGAAAAAGTGCTGTTTTCACCAATGCAAGGTGTGTAACTGTGAAATGACACCCTTACAGAGGTTCTGGCGATCTGACCACTTTTGAGAACGTTTTAGGCCCGCTTTGGGGGTCCAAGCACTGCCCAGCACCCGTATATAAGGCGACATCTCAGAGCTGCTCATCATTCTCTTTTTGGCTGTGCAGAACACAGCAGCGGTCCAGATGGCTCCTTCCTGCTGTAATTGCTTTCTGCCGAAATCTGCTCTGCTCTGCTACTTGTGCTGTTTGAAGCAACATAGTACTCATTTGCTGCAAACCAGGCTTGTAGAGCTACGGCACTACGGCACCTCCATGCGATAACACCTAAAATCGAACCACAAGGCAGCAGTTCAGAGGGTTGTCCCCTTTGAAAAAGGTAGTAGGTTGAGTTCCTCTGCAGCATCCTCCACATCTGCTCCTGCCACCACTAGGGACACTCCTTTGGGGCAGCGGATACCTGAACCAGATTTGCAGGCCATACACACTGCAGCAGACCCTTACCTTTCAAAGGTTACTGTATTGTGCATGTACTGTGACGCGGTACTCTGCAGGGGGGAGCAACTTCAAAGTGCTTTCGAGGCTTTGGTCCGGGAGCATGAGAAGGAGTGCCTCCTACCTAAGTGAGGCCCACCCAACATCTTCCTCTCTCCACCTGCCCTTTCTTATCCCTGTGGTTGGTGCCACTCGCCTACCCTCCCTTCCCTTCCTTCTCTGTCATGTGTAAAAATAACAAACAAAATACAAAACAACAGAAAAAGACTCTTTTCAAAACCACGTTTCACAATTCAAAAATAGAAATGCCAATGAATTGATGCAAGTCCCTGCGGAGTCTGTAATATCCGCGGACATCCCAGTAGTCCGCAGACATCTAAAATAATGTGATGGGGCTCCATCAAAAACATTGCACTCGTTTCTGGGAGGCAGCGGTGGCTCTGAAAAAAGCCTTTTTGTAGTACTTGTTTGTTTTTTCGAAGGGTTGAAGTGGCCAACACCTACTGGAAAATGCTTGCTATACTTGCAAAAAATGCTGCAATGCATTTTGTATATTTTGCAGAAAAAGCTGATTACCAGCATCAGTAAAATGGAATCCATTTCTGCAAAAAATGTTGGTGCTACGAAATGTAATGTTTTCATTGTGGAAGGAGTACATGCCAACATCTCTCAAACAGGTGCAAAGAGCTTTGTTCACATTGTGCCTCGCTTTCTCCATTTGTGGGCCAAATGAAGAAGAATGGAGCCACATCTGTCTCTGGGCAATGCGAGAAAAAATTACTCAAGAGTTTGGAAACAGGTCCATGGCAAGCTCAAGTGCCTCCTTCATCGCAAACTGCAGAGAAATTCCAGTAACATGTCCTAAACTGATCCCTCCACAATGAATAATAATAATGTCTGGATGATCGAGAATCACCAAAGTGGCACAAAGAGGAGCCCTATTTAGCCACTTCATTACACGTACTCCATACCAGTGGACATCCACATTGTGGCATCCAAGATGTGCAGACACTCCACAGCATTCTGCCTGAACTTCCAAACAATGTATCGAGGAGTCACTCAAAATCCATACACTCTGCCTTCTGAACGACACAGACATAACCATTGTCATCTGCACTGCTCTCTGCAAACACACCTTCTGCCACATTCTCTCCTTACACACCACACCCAGGAAACCTTATTGACCTGTCCCCAATCCTCCACTGTCCCATTTCCAAGCCTGCGACCCTCAAAAGCCCTGGATGTGGCATGCGCGATCATCAAACTACTGTGGTGTCCACAGACATATCGTGCTTTATACATGGGTGGGGAAACACATTTCAACCACGTTAGGGGATCTCCTCTTTAGTGGCAGCTCTGAAAAAAGCCTTGTTTTCTTTTATTTTTAAAGGTACAAACAAACACCTTTTATTTTGTATTTTGGGGCATTGTTCTCTTCTTCTTCTCCTTACATTGTTACACGAGCCTCTCCAAAATATCCCTTAGATTGTAGAACAAAATAGCATATTCAATGGGGGACAAAAAAAGGCATTTACACTGAAGAACTGCACATTAAAAGCATTACAGGCCGATTCATGGAATAATTAGTGCGGCGCAAGTGGGCAAAAACGTGTGAATCGCAGTGGAATAGCGAAAATCGCAGTGCAAGTGCGAAAATCGCACGAAAAGCAGCGCACGTCGATTCATGGAAGTCCGTGCGCGAGAAAACCAGCGGATGTGCGATAAAAAAGTGTGCGGCGCACGGTGGCGCACAGGCCATCTAACAGCTTGCGCCAGGTCACAGCGAAAATCGCACAGGCCACAGCGAAATTCGCACATAGCGCGGCGCACGCAACAAAAGTAGGCGGAACAGGGGCGTAACACTCGGAATGGGGAACAACTTGCCAAAACGTGGGCGTCACGGGGGAAGTACAGGGCACAAGTGCGCGGAACGCCCACACGCTCGCCTACAACATGTATTCATGGAATAGAATAGGGCAAAAAAGCGCACACTCAAACCAGCGCACAGGCACAAACACGACCGCCACAAGAAAGCAGGCGGTAGCGTCTCTGCGGCTGTAGGAAATGTGCGCCAAAAGGTGCGCCAACAAATAGCACCTATATACTGCCATGTTGAATGTCCTATACTGTGGCCCTCCAGGACAAATGACGTGCAAAGGGGTACCCACAAACACGGACACCCGCTGACAAAAAATATGTGTGCGTGTATACCGGGGTGCGCTGGAAGTCTCACACGCAATTTGGCCGGGTACGTGGATTTCAGGGGTGCGCGGGAAGTTCCACACGCGATTTCAGCAGGGTACGTGTATTTCAGGGGTGCGCGGGAAGTCCCACACGCGATTGGCCCAGTGCGAGCAGGGTACGTGTATTTCAGGGGTGCGCGGGAATTTCCACACGCGATTTCAGCAGGGTAGGTGTATTTCAGGGGTGCGCGGGAAGTTCCACACGCGATTTCAGCAGGGTACGTGTATTTCCGGGGTGCGCGGGAAGTCCCACACGCGATTTCAGCAGGGTACGTGTATTTCAGGGGTGCGCGGGAAGTTCCACACGCGATTGGCCCAGTGCGAGCAAGGTACATGTATTTCAGGGGTGCGCGGGAATTTCCACATGCGATTTCAGCAGGGTACGTGTATTTCAGGGGTGCACGGGAAGTTCCACATGCGATTTCAGCAGGGTACGTGTATTTCAGGGGTGCGCGGGAAGTTCCACATGCGATTTCATCAGGGTACGTGTATTTCAGGGGTGCGCGGGAAGTTCCACACGCGATTGGCCCAGTGCGAGCAGGGTACGTGTATTTCAGGGGTGCGCGGGAATTTCCACATGCGATTTCAGCAGGGTACGTGTATTTCAGGGGTGCACGGGAAGTTCCACACGCGATTTCATCAGGGTACGTGTATTTCAGGGGTGCGCGGGAAGTACCACACGCGATTTCATCAGGGTACGTGTATTTCAGGGGTGCGCGGGAAGTTCCACACGCGATTGGGCCAGTGCGAGCAGGGTACGTGTATTTCAGGGGTGCGCGGGAAGTTCCACACGCGATTTCATCAGGGTACGTGTATTTCAGGGGTGCGCGGGAAGTTCCACACGTGATTTCATCAAGGTACGTGTATTTCAGGGGTGCGCGGGAAGTTCCACACGCGATTGGCCCAGTGCAAGCAGGGTACGTGTATTTCAGGGGTGCACGGGAATTTCCACACGCGATTTCAGCAGGGTACGTGTATTTCAGGGGTGCGCGGGAAGTTCCACACGCGATTTCATCAGGGTACGTGTATTTCAGGGGTTCTGGGGAATACCACACGTGAATTGGCCGTGTGGGCCCTCCCAGGTGTACACTCCACAACCTCCACGGACCCTGCAGGCAGCCCACACCACGGGGGACTACCCTGCACCCATGCTCATGTCCCGCAGGCAGCCCATCCACCATGGGCATGCCCCCCAGCCAACCCACACGTCACCTTGCACTACTGATCAACAATGCATGTCTCCCACCACCCCCACCCCCCTGCCACCATGGGCAGCCTCCACCAGGCCCCCACTCATGTCTCCCACCACCCCCACCCCCCAGCATCCAGGGTCACCCTCCACCAGGCCCCCACTCATTTCTCCCACCACCCCCATCCCGCAGCATCCAGGGTCACCCTCCACCAGGCCCCCACTCATGTCTCCCACCACCCCCACCCCCTGCCACCATGGGCAGCCTCCACCAGGCCCCCACTCATGTCTCCCACCACCCCCACCCCCCAGCAGTGCAGGGGCAGCCTCCACCAGGCCCCCACTCATGTCTCCCACCACCCCCACCCCCAAGCATCCAGGGTCACCCTCCCCCAGGCCCCCACTCATGTCTCCCACCACCCCCACCCCCCAGCAGTGCAGGGGCAGCCTCCACCAGGCCCCCACTCATGTCTACCATCACCCCCACCCCCCAGCATCCAGGGTCACCCTCCACCAGGCCCCCACTCATGTCTCCCACCACCCCCACCCCCCTGCCACCATGGGCAGCCTCCACCAGGCCCCCACTCATGTCTCCCACCACCCCCACCCCCAGCCACCAGGGGCAGCCTCCACCAGGCCCCCCCCTCATGTCTCCCACCACCCCCACCCCCCAGCAGTGCAGGGGCAGCCTCCACCAGGCCCCCACTCATGTCTACCACCACCCCCACCCCCCAGCAGTGCAGGGGCACCCTCCACCAGGCCCCCACTCATGTCTCCCACCACCCCCACCCCCCAGCCACCAGGGGCACCCTCCACCAGGCCCCCACCCATGTCTCCCACCACCCCCACCCCCCAGCAGTGCAGGGGCAGCCTCCAACAGGCCCCCACTCATGTCCCCTATTACCCCCACCCCCCCGCCACCAGGGGCACCCTCCACCAGGCCCCCACCCATGTCTCCCACCACCCCCACCCCCCAGCCACCATCGGCACCCTCCACCAGGCCCCCACCCATGTCTCCCACCACCCCCACCCCCCAGCAGTGCAGGGGCAGCCTCCACCAGGCCCCCACTCATGTCTACCACCACCCCCACCCCCCAGCAGTGCAGGGGCACCCTCCACCAGGCCCCCACTCATGTCTCCCACCACCCCCACCCCCCAGCCACCAGGGGCACCCTCCACCAGGCCCACACTCATGTCCCCTATCACCCCACCCCCCCGCCACCAGGGACAGCCTCCACCAGGCCCCCACCCATGTCTCCCACCACCCCCAGCCACCAGGGGCACCCTCCACCAGGCCCCCACCCATGTCTCCCACCACCCCCACCCCCAGCCACCAGGGGCACCCTCCACCAGGCCCCCACTCATGTCTCCCACCACCCCCACCCCCCAGCCACCAGGGGCAGCCTCCACCAGGCCCCCACTCATGTCTCCCACCACCCCCACCCCCCAGCAGTGCAGGGGCAGCCTCCACCAGGCCCCCACTCATGTCTACCACCACCCCCACCCCCCAGCCACCAGGGGCACCCTCCACCAGGCCCACACTCATGTCCCCTATCACCCCACCCCCCCGCCACCAGGGACAGCCTCCACCAGGCCCCCACCCATGTCTCCCACCACCCCCAGCCACCAGGGGCACCCTCCACCAGGCCCCCACTCATGTCTCCCACCACCCCCACCCCCCAGCCACCAGGGGCACCCTCCACCAGGCCCCCACCCATGTCTCCCACCACCCCCACCCCCCAGCAGTGCAGGGGCAGCCTCCACCAGGCCCCCACTCATGTCCCCTATCACCCCCACCCCCCCGCCACCAGGGGCACCCTCCACCAGGCCCCCACCCATGTCTCCCACCACCCCCCAGCCACCATGGGCACCCTCCACCAGGCCCCCACCCATGTCTCCCACCACCCCCACCCCCCAGCAGTGCAGGGGAAGCCTCCACCAGGCCCACACTCATGTCCCCTATCACCCCCACCCCCTCCGCCACCATGGGCAGCCTCCACCAGGCCCCCACCCATGTCTCTCACCACCCCCAGCCACCAGGGGCACCCTCCACCAGGCCCCCACCCATGTCTCCCACCACCCCCACCCCCCAGCCACCAGAGGCACCCTCCACCAGGCCCCCACCCATGTCTCCCACCACCCCCTCCCCCCAGCCACCAGGGGCACCCTCCACCAGGCCCCCACTCATGTCTCCCACCACCCCCACCCCCCAGCAGTGCAGGGGCAGCCTCCACCAGGCCCCCACTCATGTCTACCACCACCCCCACCCCCAGCAGTGCAGGGGCACCCTCCACCAGGCCCCCACTCATGTCTCCCACCACCCCCACCCCCCAGCAGTGCAGGGGCAGCCTCCACCAGGCCCCCACTCATGTCCCCACCACCCCCACCCCCCAGCAGTGCAGGGGCACCCTCCACCAGGCCCCCACTCATGTCTCCCACCACCCCCACCCCCCAGCCACCAGGGGCACCCTCCACCAGGCCCCCATCCATGTCTCCCACCACCCCCACCCCCCAGCAGTGCAGGGGCAGCCTCCACCAGGCCCCCACTCATGTCCCCTATCACCCCCACCCCCCGCCACCAGGGGCACCCTCCACCAGGCCCCCACCCATGTCTCCCACCACCCCCACCCCCCAGCAGTGCAGGGGCAGCCTCCACCAGGCCCACACTCATGTCCCCTATCACCCCCACCTCCCCGCCACCAGGGGCAGCCTCCACCAGGCCCCCACCCATGTCTCCCACCACCCCCACCCCCCAGCAGTGCAGGGGCATCCTCCACCAGGCCCCCACCCATGTCTCCCACCACCCCCACCCCCCAGCCACCAGGGGCAGCCTCCACCAGGCCCCCACCCATGTCTCCCACCACCCCCACCCCCAGCAGTGCAGGGGCATCCTCCACCAGGCCCCCACCCATGTCTCCCACCACCCCCACCCCCCAGCCACCAGGGGCACCCTCCACCAGGCCCCCACCCATGTCTCCCACCACCCCCAGCCCCCAGCAGTGCAGGGGCAGCCTCCACCAGGCCCCCACTCATGTCCCCTATCACCCCCACCCCCCTGCCACCAGGGGCACCCTCCACCAGGCCCCCACCCATGTCTCCCACCACCCCCACCCCCCAGCAGTGCAGGGGTAGCCTCCACCAGGCCCACACTCATGTCCCCTATCACCTCCACCCCCCCGCCACCAGGGGCAGCCTCCACCAGGCCCCCACTCATGTCTCCCACCACCCCCACCCCCCAGCAGTGCAGGGGCAGCCCCCACCAGGCCCCCACTCATGTCTCCCACCACCCCCACCCCCCAGCCACCATGGGCACCCTCCACCAGGCCCCCACCCATGTCTCCCACCACCCCCACCCCCCAGCAGTGCAGGGGCAGCCTCCACCAGGCCCCCACTCATGTCTACCATCACCCCCACCCCCCAGCATCCAGGGTCACCCTCCACCAGGCCCCCACTCATGTCTCCCACCACCCCCACCCCCCTGCCACCATGGGCAGCCTCCACCAGGCCCCCACTCATGTCTCCCACCACCCCCACCCCCCAGCCACCAGGGGCACCCTCCACCAGACCCCCACCCATGTCTCCCACCACCCCCACCCCCCAGCCACCAGGGGCACCCTCCACCAGGCCCCCACCCATGTCTCCCACCACCCCCACCCCCCAGCCACCAGGGGCAGCCTCCACCAGGCCCCCACTCATGTCTCCCACCACCCCCACCCCCCAGCATCCAGGGTCACCCTCCGCCAGGCCCCCACTCATGTCTCCCACCACCCCCACCCCCCTGCCACCATGGGCAGCCTCCACCAGGCCCCCACTCATGTCTCCCACCACCCCCACCCCCCTGCCACCATGGGCAGCCTCCACCAGGCACCCACTCATGTCTCCCACCACCCCCACCCCCCAGCCACCAGGGGCAGCCTCCACCAGGCCCCCACTCATGTCTACCACCACCCCCACCCCCCAGCCACCATGGGCAGCCCCCACCAGGTCCTCACAATCCCCAATCATGTGCGTAATGGACAGCCTCCACAGCCAAAAAGCCCTACCAAGTAACCCATTCACCCACATGGAAATGGAAATCACATGTTACACCCCCAATGTTCATTAAGCTAATGAACCCATGTCTGTCACACACAATGGTTGCAATTGAATGGGAAAACACACAACATGACATGCATGAAACCAATGAGATGATACCACACAGTGAAGTATGGAAACAAAATTGTATTGAAAAAAATAAAGAATGCTAAAGAAAGAAAACAAACTACAATGTGAATGAGAAAAAAAAGCTGCATGTCCGTATAAAAACACAAAACTGCAAATCAGAATCCAAAAAATATTTGCCCAAAGTCAAAAGTTAAAAAATCTCCATGCAATAAAGAACTATGTAAAAAACTACCAAGGGTCCATGAGCCCAACTGAACAAAGGAAACCTACTAAAAAACCTACCTAAAAATCAACTATATACAAAAAGTGGAGCAGTGTCCGTCGACTCCAAATCATAATAAGAAAGAAAGGAAACCTAAAACTAAAGAACTATATACAAAGGCGGCGGGCAAGTCCAGCGGCTCACTCCGTGGTGTCCCGGGCCAGGGCATCATCGAACACCTGTTCGATGTCCCGGAGGCGGTCCAGTTCCATGGCCCCGAGGGTCCGCAGGGACGACGCTGTGTCCTCCTCAAACCCCCTGCGGATTGCCTCGAGGCACTCGGCCCGCCTCAGGGCCCTCCGCATGGAGTTCTCCGCCCTGACCATTGTGAGCCGCGCCTCTTCCGCCCGCCGCCGCTCCGCACCTAAGGCGTGGTCCAACCGCTGCCACACGGAAGACACTCTCTGTCCTGGGTCCCCCTGCCCTCCAGCCGATGCCTGCCCCTCCGATGTCGAAAGCCTGAGCCTTCATGTCTCCCACCATGTTGCTGCTGCTGCTGCTCTGCCTCTGCCCGTGCACTGCCTCCTGCTGCCTGCACATTCTCCGCCGGCTGGGGTGCAGTTGTTGATGTGGCCACCCCTGCTGCACCTCCGACTCCCGACTGTGGCAGGGATGCCTCCTCCACCAGCCTGGCCGCACCGTCAGAGGCAGCTCCACAGGGCACCCAGGTGACTGATGGGTGGGAAGATGGCACAGAGGACGACTGGCGCGTAGGGGGTCCAGTTGAGGAGGGGGTCGGAGCAAGCCCCATCAGATGGAGGAATCCGGCCTGGGTGACCTGTCCCAGCAGGCTGACGTGGTCAACGAGCCATTCGAGATGACGTGCAGTCTCTCCATGAAAAGACTGCAGGTCACCTCGCATGGCCCGTTGACGCAACGCCACACCAGCCAGGACAGGCTCAACCCGGACCTGGATGGCCACGTCCGCAGGCAGAGGAAGGCCAGTTGACGTCAGCTCATCCCCTGCCTGAAAACGGGTCTGGACGTAGGCATCCCTGCTGGTGCAAAATGATGCAGGGACAGGATCGGGGACAGGATTGCACACAGGCACCTCCGCGGCCGCCTGTGCTGCCTCCTGTCCCTGGTCCTGCACTGCACCACTAGCACCAGTGGGATCCCCACCTCCAGACCCCGTCTCTGGTGCTTGCACGGCCCCCTCCTCCACCAAACCCCCCACCAACCTGGATGACTCCGTGCCATCTTCCCCTGTTGGGCCCTGTGGGGTCCCAGCTGCCCCTTCTGCTGCCGAGGAGTCCAACTGCAACCTCCGCCTCTTGGACCTCCTCCCGGCAGCTGCAGCCTGGGACGCGGCACCGGACTCCTCACTCCCCGACGAGATGACAACACGGGAGGGGAGCCGGGCCTTGCGTCTCCGGCTGGCGGTCGGATCCCCGGCGCTGTGCTCCACAGCACCTTCTCCGCCCTCTTCATCAGTTGACGCTGCAGACAGGGAGAAACAAAACACAGGCATCAGGGCACCGTACAATGGACACATACACGCATGACAGTTGCACATGAGTGGCATTGGCAAACCTCAGACATGTCATCACAATCCCCAACACACATGTCATTGCAACTCAAACACATGAGCCATACCACAGCCATATCGCAACTGCCACCACCATCCCTACACATACAACAGCATCAGCAGCCAAAGGGGAGCCAGACATCACATGCAACACAGGAAGTGCACCACACATGTACACACAGCACCACACTTGCATGCATGTCTATACCTCTGCCAAGTGTTGCACTGTTCAGACGGGCATCCATGTCACATCTGCCAATCAGGCTTCCACATACCGCTGTCACATGCATCCATGTTGCATCACTGTTGCACCCTTGACAAATACACACACATGCACATGTACACAGTGCTCATACATGCAGCCAAAAACAACATACATGCCTGACATCACGGACATGTCTACTTACATACACATTCATCCAAACATGTGTGCACGCACAACTGCATTTGCCATGCAAGCCCACACACACAAGCACCATCCATGTCTCACACATTACAGCCCTCGCATGTGTCAGACCCACGGCCCTGTACACCCCCACCCATACTCGACCCCATACAAACAGATGTGCAACCGGCACAATGCCGAATAATCACCACACGCACTGCTCACAATCAGGATGCATGTACACTCACCGCTCGACTCCAGACGGGTCTGCTTCTCTAGGACCTGGACTTGGAGCGCTGGGGATATGCGTTCCAGGACCCCCATCTGTTCTTCCGACAAGTGGCCCCGGCGCCCCTTGGCATCCGCTGCCTTCAAGAGGCGCCGGGCCTTGTTCAGGGTCCTGGACCTGAAGTCCTCCCAGCGCTTCCTGACATGTTGTAAGTCCCGGACTGCCACCCCCTCCGCGTTGATGGCAGTCACGATGTCAGTCCAGATCCGAGTCCGTCCTTCCTTGTCGCCGCGGGAACTTCCGAAGAGGGCATCATACTGCCCCAGGACTTGCTCCACCAGGACACCAACTTCGGTGGCACTGAAGCTGGTGCCCCTCTGCCTCTCTGGCCGGGGGTTGTCAGTGGTCACAGATGGTGTTTGCCCCGACATGACAACCCCAGAGGCAGGAGTGGGTGGGCAACTGGGTCCTGGGGCTGGGCTGTGGAGCGATGGAATTCCAGTCGGGAGTCTTCGGTTCCAGCAGGGGTGGTCACAGCAACAGCACCCCTGGCTGATGTGCAGGCAGCAAATGGCAGTGCACGTGGGCAGCAGGCAGTCAGGCAGCAGCAGATGGCAGGTGGGAGCGTGCTCGGGGCTCTGGGGGGCAGTAGTCCGGCCTTCTGGGCAGGAGCGTGGTCTTCCGTGTGCTTACGCGTGGCCAGCTTGGTACGGAGTGATTTGGCACGTGAAAATCCTGCACGTCAGCGTGAAAACCGAGGAAAGGCCCTTAGCGCGTAAGTGCGTCAGCACGCATACGCGAATCTATTGGACCAAAGGCCCTCAGCGTGTAAGCGCGTCTGTGATGTGACCCGCACGGGTGTTTCCCACACAGCACGTGATGACAGAGCACACGTGGAAAGACTGCACGTCAGAGTGTCATCGCGTGTAATTGGACAGCACGGCAGAGTCTCATTGCGTGTAATTGGACAGCACGTCAGGGTGTCATCGCGTGTAATTGGACAAAAGTGCGCATACACGCGATTGGCCTATGTACGTGTATATCAGGTGTGCGTGGACACTTACACACGCAAGTACATCAGCGCACCTGTATCCCGGTGTGCGCGGGAATTTCCACACGCTATTGGACTGGGTACTGGATTTCAGGGGTGCGCGGGTCACACGCTCGCCTACAACACGTGCAACGCATTAATTTGCGCGCTAAAAAAATAACAAGCTCAGACCCAGGATGAACATACCGTTCCTAGCAGCAGTGGGCATGGCCTACCAAAGGAGGAGGAGGAGGAGGATAGTCAGGGCCAGAATATTCACACCCAGAACCAGCCTTTTCGGGATGCCTGATGACCAGGTGCATGGGAGGTACAGGTTTCCACCACACATCATACTGGACCTGGTGAGTGAGTGGGAGGATGACCTCACATCACCCACCCTGTGCTCCCAAGCACTCAGCCCCCTGGAGAAGGTCCTCAATGTACTGCACTTCTTAGCCACTGGATCATTTCAGCAGACAAGTGCCATTGTGGGTGGTGTATCACAGGCCACCCAGTCACGCTGCCCACACCAGGTCTTGAACATCATCACTGCACGCCCATCAGTCCGCAGGCACATATACCTGCCCAGAACCCCTGCAGAAAGGCATGCTGCCGCCCTGGATTTCTACGCTGTGGCACGATTCCCCAAAGTGCTAGGTGCCATCGACTGCACCCATGTGGCTCTACGTCCCCCCAGGGCATCTGAGCACATCTATAGGAACCGCAAGCACTGGCATTCCATCAACGTGCAGGTAGTATGTAATGCCAAGGGAATCATCACCTCAGTATATGCCAACTATCCCGGGTCCACCCACGACAGCTTCATTTACCGAATGTCCACCCTAAGCCGGGACCTAGAAGCTGGGCGGCATGGCGATACATGGCTGCTTGGTGAGTATGAATGCCACTGCACATGCATGCATGTCAGATACTGAGCAAGGTCACAACCCCACCAATGATACCAATCACCACCTCCACAGGGGACAGTGCCTACCCTCTCAGCCCCCACATGATGACGCCAATTCGGAACCCCACCACGCCACCCCAGGTAAGATATAACGCAGGCCACATTACAACCCGGGGCATAGTGGAGCGCACATTCGGAGTGCTGAAGTCACGCTTTTGCTCCCTTGACCGTTCTGGCGGGCAGCTGTTGTACGATCCCCCAGTAGTGTGCAGGATCATAGTGGCAGCATGTGTCCTGCACAATGTTGCAACACGCCGGGGCCTGGCCGTGGACATGGTGGTGCCCCCCCATCCCCAACCACATGCACAGCCGCTGCGCATGGGAGGGGAAAGGGCACGGGGGGAGGCAGCCCGTACACAGCTAGTGGCTAATTACTTCACATAGAAATCACACCCCTGTGGAGTGCACACTGCCCTGCCATATTCCATCTGACAATCAATGATGACTCAACCTGACACTGACCCTGAATGTCTGGAGAAAGAACCGTGAAAACCATATCAGCCTGAGATTGTTCACCTGGAAGTGTCACAATGTGTGCATCCCTACCCACACAGACACCACCAATGCAGTTTTGTGAAGTTGCACATTCAAGCAGCTAAAATGAATGCCCACTTGCAAAATGCAACAAGAGGACAGTGCCATGTCAGCCAACCCAACCCCAGCACCGCCACACCACACACCGTGCCATGTCATGCTATTTGCAGGTAAACAAAGTAATCCACACAACATGACACTAGTGTCACAATGTACAGTGTCCCTATTAGATACTTGCAACACCTGAAATGCTCACAGTAATGCCGGACCAACAACAAACTTGAGCACGTACTACCATTAACATGACATCACTAATGTTAAATATTAGTAGTCTCACCACCTGGAAATGCCTGCACTCCCACCACTACCAACTGTGCAGTGTTGGCGCCATGTAGAGTTGTAGGTGCACTGCTGCCAACATGGACCACATCTCCAGACTAGAGGTCCTTGTGTAGACACGAGGAAGGGACCTGCAAATTGGGAGGTAGACACAGAAGATGAGTTACACATCAATGCAACATGCAGTGTACAACACAACAGCAATATGCACTAGGAATGTATACACAGTATTGACTACAGACTGCCCACACAGCTCATGGGAGTCCAACGTCACTGTGTAATTCACTGTCAATCTGGCACACCCTTTGCAAGCCCATGGCAACGGGAAGCAGGAGGGGTGTGTGTGACTCAAACCCAAGCATCTGAACCAAATACATTACAAGCCTGCATGTGCCCAGCCACAATGCAGCGTATGCCCACAGGA
This sequence comes from Ambystoma mexicanum, assembly GCF_040938575.1. Taxonomy (NCBI): domain Eukaryota; kingdom Metazoa; phylum Chordata; class Amphibia; order Caudata; family Ambystomatidae; genus Ambystoma; species Ambystoma mexicanum. The sequence continues at coordinate 1,339,060,753 of NC_090929.1, read as the reverse complement.
ACCACGGAAGCCAACAAATCGTCCCAAAAAAATAGGGAATAAAATAAATAAAAATAAAAATAAAAATAAAAAAAAATCAAAAATGGCCATTGAAGGGCCCGGGGGGGTTGGGGAGGCCACCCAGGAGGTCCGAGGACAGGATGCACACCAGAACCCACCTGCGTGGATCCTGGGAAAAAAAAACACCTCCATGGGCTCATGGCCCACACGGCTACCCTATTGTGGGAGTATCACTGCTGTCGCTATTATCACCCTGTGCAGCTGCTTCCGGAGGTGGTTGCACTATGGGAGGCAGCCCACGCAAGGCCCTAGTCTGCTCCTCCATGGCTGCAAGCATGCGGGTGTGGTAGGTCTGGTTCTGGAGGATGAGTGTGCGGAGGTCCCCATGCAACAACTCACGGGATCCCCGGACCTCCGCCCTCGTTGCCTGCATCTCAGCTGAGAGCGTACGGGTGAGATGCTCCAGCTGCTGTTCTGTCCTTTGGTGTGTTGAAGCCTCAAGCTCAACAAGAGTCGTCCTGAGGTGAAGGAGCTCCTGCCTCAGGGCCTCCCTGTGGCCCTGGGACTCAATGGAGATGGCCTCCTGCAGAGTCGCCAGTGCCGCCCGCCTGTCCCTGTTGGACCCCAACATGTCCTCCCTGTGTGACTGGCAGATGGAGTCGGTTGCCTGCTCTAGTCGCTCCATCAGCCTTTCAGGGGGGACAATGGAAGTGGCCACCCTATCCATGGCCTGAGCCATCATCTCGGATGATGCTGCCTGTTGGGTTGCCATACCGTAAATGGATTGCTCCCATGCGGTATTGCCAGGTGGCGTACGGCCACCACGTCGGCGGGCACCACACCTGTCTGGGGCAAGGCAAACTGCGCCTTGCTGTGCCGGCACTGCCTGAGGCTGCAGGACTGCATTCCCCCTCTGATCTGCTGGCCCAGGAACAGGATCAGATGTCGCGGAGTGTGACCCTGCATCCGTAACCACCAAAGGCGTAGCTGCCAACACTGACATCCCCATTGAGGGTTCTGACCCTGGTGCAGGTGGGTGAGACAGAACAGAATCCCTCCCTGGAACACTCACCTGCGACGGCACGTAGGTCTCATCCGAATCAACACCTGAGTACAGCTCGGGGGAGGTGCAGCCAGAGACACCCCTTGAGAGCAGGACCTGCAGCACTTGTGGGTTCTCACCCACCACCACACCACGTCCCTCACTGGTGGTTGGTCGGCCCTCGGACCCCTCCTGGGTCTGCACCATCTCCACAACCCCAGCAGTATCAGGTGCGTCTTCCCCTGCAAAGACATAAAAACAAAGAAATGGAAACAGGCATTAGCACCATGGCACACAATGAGGGCTGAGAAGCAAGAGAACCAGTACTTGTTTGACACATATCCCACATGACTAAAACCCTCCCATGCATGCACCCTCACTGCGTATGAAGGGCAGGCAAATGGCACACACTGATGACACCAAGATGGAAGATGAACACATTTTCTGCATGCTGCCTGGCAGTGGCATCACACATTGGCCTGTGATTGGCAGGTGAAACACACATGCCATCACACAGATGGCATGTACCATTGCTATTGAGTGAAGATGGAGAGGAGGGCAGCACCTATTCATTCAGTCCAGTTCCCGCATGTAATAGCTTTTCTAATTCAAACAGGTCAGATTCTTCACCTGGAGCTGCCAGTCCAAAATGGTACAATTGCACAGGGACATGTTTGTACAAATGATATCCAGGTAACAAAGTCACTCCACTTTACCATAGCCATGTCAGACATGTGACTAGAGGACTGCGACATGCCTAGTAATAGTGGTGGAATGCAAACAATCTGACTAAATGAACAGTGAAAAATCAAGCAACAATGTTGTGGCAAGGTGACACTTCAAGGGCAACTGGCGTGCAGTTGGGCTAGATGTCTACTGTTGGCAGAAGGGATACTGCTATGGCCAAATGCAGCTGCGCAGGATGTATTGCATGAAGCACATGGCTGACCCATACGACTCAGGCGCACACACTCTCACCTGTCACACAGACAGAAGCCCTCACACACACCATGCACATGGATGACACACACATGCATGTGCACTCACCGGACAATGCCTCGTAATCAGCCAGATCTCCCACGCCTTGGATCTGTTCCTCCGTGACGTAGGTCCCAGCGACTGACTCATGTGGAGTGAGTTCCATGTCTACTACTGGAGACCCACCTCCAGTCACTAGAGTTGCGGCATGACTTGAGGCCAGCTTACTCTTTGCCCTGCGCTTTAGGTCATTCCAGCGCTTATAGCAATCATTGGCTGTGCGCCTCACGATTCCAAGGGCACTTACGATGTCCGCAACGGTCTGCCAGTGTGCCTGGCGTTGTGCAGGTGTGGTCTTGGATCCTGCAACAATGACCATCTCGTTGTCATGTGCGGACACATACTCGACAAGTGCATTCAGTTCGTCATCCGTGAAGCTGGGCTTCCTGGATGGGCCGGACTGTGTAGCCGTGTCTGGGGCATCAGCTGTGCCGGACGAGCACTCTTCCTCTTCCGCTTGGAAGGTGGTGGTGATCCTGAGTGTCCTGCGCCGCTCTGGACACTAGGGGCAGGAGCCTTGGTGGACTCTGTATCAGGAGTGTGGGATTGCACACTCAGCATGGGAGTTGGTGCAGGCATTGGCTCTAGTGTGATGGTGTCAGGGGGAATGTCAGCAGCATGGACTAGGACCGACACTGTCCGGGCTGGGTGTGTGAGGGCTGGGGTGGATGGAGCCGCAGCTGCCCCTGCAGCCTCTCCGCCCTGCCTACTTGGTGCAGCAGATGACCTTGCTGCCCCAGATGCACGTGGCATGGTGACATCAACGTGCACCAGCGCACTTGTCATAGGCCTGCTGACCTGGAAGTCAGCCATGGAGTCAGCCAGGTCTGGTGCCACAATGGGCTGGTCCAACAAGGGCTGAGCATGGATGGTGTCAGCCACATCAGCCTCAACAGGAGGGGGAGGTGGGGGATTATGGGTGCCCTTGACTGGTCCTCCACACATGGGGGGACAGGCTCACCCTGCAAGTAACGACCACGTCCCCTACCGGATCCACCACGGCCACCACTTGTGGCTCTTCCACCTTTGCCACCCTTACGGAATCCTCGCCTCCCAGCCATGGCACTGATGTTAATGTGCGTATGGGAGTGGCTGTAAAATATTGTCCTGGGCAATTGGGGGTCAAAGGGGTTGGGTACCAGATGGTAATTGTACCCTAGTGCTCTTGCAAGGCTGATTGTAACCCCTGGGGAAAGATGACGGGTCACGCTACGCACAGGAGCCCCAAAAAAGGGAGATGACGTGCACGCAACCCCTCCTAGACCACGTGTGCAGAAAGAAAAACCTGCACTACGCTGTGGCACCCAGTAACACAAGAATGAACGTATGCGTGTCACACACAGCCTAGAATGACCTCTGAAGGGGTAGGCTACACACGGGGCAAGCACAGATGTTAGATATGTGCGTGACTCACCGTCTGCCAGGTAAAAGAGCGTGAAAAAGGAGCGCGTTTGGTTGGCAACACCCCTGCCAAAAGAAGATTTGTACGCTGTCTGAGGAGACAGGACAACAGTAGAAGGGAACACTGTTTGAGGGAACAGGCCAAGGTAAACCAGTAAAAGAGAAAAAAGAGAAAAAGCTGTCAGAGGTAACAGGGAATACGAACTTGAAACGCCGTGAAGTAAATCGCGTGTGAAACGACAAGAAGTACAGAATTCACCCACTCGCTCTCCACGAAAAGCACGTACAAGGAAATGGTGTTCTACACGTACCTTTTATACAGGCCCACACATCCAGCGTCACTTACGCAGCGTGTATGCGCTAGGGCCATTTCCACCAATTACACGCTTTGTCACTTCTGCGTGTAGGGCCATTTCCACCAATCACACGCGATTACACTCTGACGTGCAGTCTTTCCACGTGTGCTCTGTCATCACGTGCTGTGTGGGAAACACCCGTGCGGGTCACGTCACAGACGCGCTTACGCGCTGAGGGCCTTTGGTCCAATAGAATCACGTATGCGTGCTGACGCGCTTACGCGCTAAGGGCCTTTCCTCGGTTTTCACGCTGACGTGCAGGATTTTCACGTGCCAAATCACTCCGTACCAAGCTGGCCACGCGTAAGCACACGGAATACCACGCTCCTGCCCAGAAGGCCAAACTACTGCCCCCCAGAGCCCCGAGCATGGTCCCACCTGCCATCTGCTGCTGCCTGACTGCCTGCTGCCCCTGCACTGCTGGGGGGTGGGGGTGGTGGTAGACATGAGTGGGGGCCTGGTGGGGGCTGCCCCTGCACTGCTGGGGGGTGGGGGTAGTGGGAGACATGAGTGGGGGCCTGGTGGGGGCTGCCCCTGCACTGCTGGGGGGTGGGGGTGGTGGGAGACATGAGTGGGGGCCTGGTGGAGGGTGCCCCTGGATGGTGGGGGGTGGGGGTGGTGGGAGACATGAGTGGGGGCCTGGTGGAGGGTGCCCCTGGTGACTGGGGGGGTGGGGGTGGTGGGAGACATGGGTGGGGGCCTGGTGGAGGCTGCCCCTGGTGGCGGGGGGGTGGGGGTGATAGGGGACATGAGTGGGGGCCTGGTGGAGGCTGCCCCTGCACTGCTGGGGGGTGGGGGTGGTGGGAGACATGGGTGGGGGCCTGGTGGAGGGTGCCCATGGTGGCTGGGGGGTGGGGGTGGTGGGAGACATGAGTGGGGGCCTGGTGGGGGCTGCCCCTGCACTGCTGGGGGGTGGGGGTGGTGGGAGACATGAGTGGGGGCCTGGTGGAGAGTGCCCCTGGATGGTGGGGGGTGGGGGTGGTGGGAGACATGAGTGGGGGCCTGGTGGAGGGTGCCCCTGGTGACTGGGGGGGTGGGGGTGGTGGGAGACATGAGTGGGGGCCTGGTGGGGGCTGCCCCTGCACTGCTGGGGGGTGGGGGTGGTGGGAGACATGAGTGGGGGCCTGGTGGAGGGTGCCCCTGGTGGCTGGGGGTGGGGGTGGTGGGAGACATGGGTGGGGGCCTGGTGGAGGGTGCCCCTGGTGGCTGGGGGGTGGGGGTGGTTGGAGACATGGGTGGGGGCCTGGTGTAGGCTGCCCCTGGTGGCGGGGGGGTGGGGGTGATAGGGGACATGAGTGGGGGCCTGGTGGAGGCTGCCCCTGCACTGCTGGCGGGTGGGGGTGGTGGGAGACATGGGTGGGGGCGGGGTGGAGGGTGCCCATGGTGGCTGGGGGGTGGGGGTGGTGGGAGACATGGTGGGGGCCTGGTGGAGGGTGCCCATGTTGGCTGGGGGGTGGGGGTGGTGGGAGACATGGGTGGGGGCCTGGTGGAGGGTGCCCCTGGTGCCTGGGGGGTGGGGGTGGTGGGAGACGTGGGTGGGGGCCTGGTGGAGGGTGCCCCTGGTGGCTGGGGGGTGGGGGTGGTGGGAGACATGGGTGGGGGCCTGGTGGAGGCTGCCCCTGGTGGCGGGGGGGTGGGGGTAATAGGGGACATGAGTGAGGGCCTGGTGGAGGCTGCCCCTGCACTGCTGGGGGGTGGGGGTGGTGGGTGACATGGGTGGGGGCCTGGTGGAGGGTGCCCATGGTGGCTGGGGGTGGTGGGAGACATGGGTGGGGGCCTGGTGGAGGGTGCCCATGTTGGCTGGGGGGTGGGGGTGGTGGGAGACATGGGTGGGGGCCTGGTGGAGGGTGCCCCTGGTGGCTGGGGGGTGGGGGTGGTGGGAGACATGGTGGGGGCCTGGTGGAGGGTGCCCATGTTGGCTGGGGGGTGGGGGTGGTGGGAGACATGGGTGGGGGCCTGGTGGAGGGTGCCCCGGGTGGCTGGGGGGTGGGGGTGGTGGGAGACATGGGTGGGGGCCTGGTGGAGGGTGCCCCTGGTGGCTGGGGGGTGGGGGTGGTGGTAGACATGAGTGGGGGCCTGGTGGAGGCTGCCCCTGCACTGCTGGGGGGAGGGGGTGGTGGGAGACATGAGTGGGGGCCTGGTGGAGGGTGCCCCTGCACTGCTGGGGGGAGGGGGTGGTGGGAGACATGAGTGGGGGCCTGGTGGAGAATGCCCCTGGATGCTGGGGGGTGGGGGTGGTGGGAGACATGAGTGGGGGCCTGGTGGAGGGTGCCCCTGCACTGCTGGGGGGTGGGGGTGGTGGGAGACATGGGTGGGGGCCTGGTGGAGGCTGCCCCTGGTGGCGGGGGGGTGGGGGTGATAGGGGACATGAGTGGGGGCCTGGTGGAGGCTGCCCCTGCACTGCTGGGGGGTGGGGGTGGTGGGAGACATGGGTGGGGGCCTGGTGGAGGGTGCCCCTGGTGGCTGGGGGGTGGGGGTGGTGGTAGACATGAGTGGGGGCCTGGTGGAGGCTGCCCCTGCACTGCTGGGGGTGGGGGTGGTGGGAGACATGAGTGGGGGCCTGGTGGAGGGTGCCCCTGCACTGCTGGGGGGTGGGGGTGGTGGGAGACATGAGTGGGGGCCTGGTGGAGAGTGCCCCTGGATGCTGGGGGGTGGGGGTGGTGGGAGACATGAGTGGGGGCCTGGTGGAGGGTGCCCCTGCACTGCTGGGGGGTGGGGGTGGTGGGAGACATGGGTGGGGGCCTGGTGGAGGCTGCCCCTGCACTGCTGGGGTTTGGGGGTGCAGGGGGACATGAGCAGGTGTGCAGGGTAGTCCCCTGTTTTGTGGGCTGCCTGCAGGGGCCGTCGAGGGTGTACAGGGAACACCTGTGAGGACCCACCCAGCCTAATCGCGTGTGTAACTTCCCACGCACCCCTGTAATACACGTACCAAGCCAAATCGCGTGTGATAATTCCCGCGTACCCCTGAAATACACGCGCCCAGGCTATTCGCGTGTGGAACTTCCCGCGCACCCCTGAAATACACGCGCCCAGGCTATTCGCGTGTGGAACTTCCCGCGCACCCCTGAAATACACGCGCCCAGGCTATTCGCGTGTGGAACTTCCCGCGCACCCCTGAAATACACGCACCCAGGCTATTCGCGTGTGGAACTTCCCGCGCACCCCTGAAATACACGCGCCCAGGCTATTCGCGTGTGAAACTTCCCGCGCACCCCTGAAATACACGCCCCCAGGCTATTCGCGTGTGGAACTTCCCGCGCACCCCTGAAATACACGTACCCTGCTGAAATCACGTGTAAAAGTTCCCGCGCACCCCTGTAATACACGTACCCTGGCTAATCGCGTGTATAACTTCACGCGTACCCCTGATATGCACGTTACCCGCTTTGCGTTCCTTGTTTGGCAGCCCTGTAAACTGGTCCAGGGTTAGCGCAGCCCTTTGCGATGATTTAGCGATTTTGATGGTTTTTCCTTGCGCGAGGGCGTTCTTGGGGGCGTTACTGGCGCTGCTGCAGGGTCGCTGCGATACTCTGCGCCACGGCTGGTTTGGGAGCCTAAAATCCATGAATACGCTGTGCGCGGAAATCGGTTTTAGCGCACGTGCCTGGCGCAGACAATCGCACGCGGACACTCTGCGCCAGCCGCTTGCGACACTTTTCTGCGAAATTCTATGAATTACCCTGTTAATGTTCTCATTGTCACAAAAGAACATCCCCGCAGTGAACAAAAATGCAGACATGCCTCAGTTTACAAGACACCTTCTGACCTGTTCATGGGAACAAAGTACATCGGGATTGTTCCATTCTCTTCTAGGTGGTATGTCTGAGAAAACCACCTTTGCAGTGGGACAATGCTGCATCAATGTTTTCACCCACTCTTTCAGTTCACAGAGGAAACTTCCAGCACTGATGTAGCCCAAATGCAGTGCTCCACAATGCACCACTAGGACGTCAACAGTACTCCAAGTGGGCACATCTCTGCAAACTGCAAGCACAGCTTGCAAACTGCGCACAGGCACACTGTGCCACAAAGCATCCACTCCTTCAAAACCAAAATTGTGATCAATGCCTGTACCCTGGGCATACCTCTGCAGATCACCCTCAAAGGAATCACCCACAATCAAAACTCTGACTCTCCGCATCTCTGCCATCTTCACTGTACACAGCAATGAAAAAATGCATTACCACCCCTCCTTATTAAGCACACCCTCAACACCTGATTGGATAATCCCCAGACATCCCCCTACAATTTTAAATAATGTATTCTACAAATACAATCACTATGCCATTACCAAACATATGTTCATACATCTCCTTTTGCAGTTGCAGTGAACACCTCTCTCCTGAAAGCCAGTGGCGTCTGAAGTGCAAAATACAACCTAGAAGAATCCTACTCTCAACATTCAACCTAGTAAGTGCAATACTATCGTACTGTTCTAACTCTTACTGAGAAGGTGCAGTGATCTTGTATATTAAGTTACACAATTCCATCAACCCAATGGTATTTGCTTCATTCTTACTCATTACACCTCAACAGATGCCCCTTCTGTATTGTCATCTCACCGCCATTATAGTAACACCCAGATACCAATAAAGCCTTCCCAGCCTAAAGTTTCGCCCATTACACAATCAGACACCTCTATCATATTCAACCACTCATGCATAGTGCACACATATACATTACAAAATTTGCACACCCACACTTTCCTTTTTTTCTCCAACAGCTACCGCAGAATGCCTACCAAAAATCAGCTCTATAGAAAACAACACAGAAATAGATCAGATCAACCTAAAAGCATAAAAAATAGCCATCCACCTCTAGCAGAATTTATACAGAAAGTTCAAATACAACAGCTGATACAGCCACTAACGTAAACGAAAGCACCTAACAGTAAGCAAACTTTAACTCCTCTTTCTGTAGAAATAAAAAATAAATGTACTAAAAAGATTGCGACTATCGCTACTGCTAACAGAGCATGTGCAAATGATAATGTAGCCACAAGGAAGAATTCCAAAATATTTATTTTACAAACATTTTTCCACCAAGGAGTCTTTCAGAACCTTATACATACAGGGGAGAAATCACACTCAACCCTTAAAACGTACAGCAGAAAAGTTATCCTGGAAGCTCTTGTAGACAGTGAAATGCTCCTCAAAAGGAAATTCTTTATATTAATTTTAAACAGAATGAAACCACTAACAAAATTACTACAACCAGTATCTCACAACAAATGCAATATCAGCATATATACCTTTGACAACATCTGTACAGGTGAGTGGAGTCACACCACCAGCACAGAGCCATACTTCAATGAAGAATCATACACACAAGAGTAAACAAACCAAATTGCCATAAATAGCAGTGGGTGAAGGTATGAAAAGGTAGACAATACCATAATAGAAGAAGAAACACTGCTTTCCCAAATATCCCCATCAAACTTAGATTCAACTCTCCATTCCACCAAACCAATACGCCCTATCTACAAATGGCCATGCACATCAATGTGTAACGTTTGCCAAAACTCTATCATGTCTTTGCAGCATTTCCTCAATCACTATGTGAAAGCCAACGACAAAGGAAAAATGAAAATACTACAAACTATGGACTCCAGTCCAATGCACAAATACACAGGACTACAAGGACATTCATTAGCCTGTATTTCTGGAGTGCTTGCAAAATCACCTTCCACCATATCAAAATGTTAGCAACACACCATTCTACTGTGACAAATCTCGTTCACAAATTGTACTATGCAAAAGGTCCAGCTTTAGCACTGGGGCATTGAAATGATATTCTGCTACATGGTGCAGCCACACAGCTGCTCGAACAAATAGACCACATCCAAAGCAAATATTTCTGAACTGAAGAGCACTTACAAACTCCAGTACCTTCAGAAAACAGTAGCAACAACTTTGCAGCTGTCACCTTTCTATTACAAACATACAAAAAAGTTAAAAAGCACATTTGCTGAAATACCAAACCAGGTTTGTGTGTGTTTTATACAAAGAACACAAAAACTAAAGATATTTTGTACAAAATAGAAGACAATGAGGAATCCCAATGTTCCAATAGCTCTCTACCTTATAGCAGAAAACAAATACGAAATTGCTAACCCCTCCATACTGTGCACATACTGCACTGCAAAACTTGACAATAACCAAATGCCTTCACAGGCTGTAAGTAATAATTTGGAAATATTCCCACTGCCAAACACACTCCAACAGCTTAATTTGTATGAGAGCATTATAATCCAAACAGTACACCCATTTCAAGCATTAATATGACTGCAACCAAAAACTGCAATATTGCCTCCAACTGAATTACTTGGAGACATTTGTGGCAAAGTAGTTTATTTTCCATTAGATCTCAAAGACATTTTAGACACTCTATGAGTGCAACAGCCAATAGAACAATCTTTGATTATCCTGGTGAATTGGTGTACCTACAAAAGACAACATAATTGGGCAGCAACTAGTGGAATTAAACAGACTTAGGAAAGCCTTGCAACATCTTAAAGACAACAATGAATACACAAAGAAATAAGCATTGAAGAAAACCTGAGGGAAACCACTGAAATAATTCAAGACCCCTCAGCAACTGGCCAATTTGAACGTCTAGATCCTAATACAGCCTCCAATATTTTAGACCACTATACAATTCACCCACTGCACTCCAGAGACACCATAGACGATGCACTGGAAACATATCAAATTCACCATGCCAAAGGATCGCCAATAAGTACATGGGAAAAATGTATAGAGGCACAAGCCTTTCCTTTACTCTTTCCTAATGGAAAAGGTGAAAGATACGATGAAAGATGCACACAAATAACAGCATAAGAATACCGCTCTTTACAAATGTGTTCTGAAGAACCTACATTCAGGAAAAACATGGAATGCATATTCCTCCTCCTCTTTGAAAGTGAACTAGCAACTCTATGTTATGAAGTTGCACACACATTGAAAACAGGTTCCAATTTTCAAAACATATCTTTTACACAGCTACTTGAAAAGGTGCAAGTCAAAGACAAAGTTTTACAGTGAAGTATAACAAATCTCTTGGCAAAAGTGTGGTAGGAGAGAATACTGGTTCTGTGGGCCCGCAGATGTACGGTGTATGCTATGGAACCTTGGCCTAGCCACATGGTTTGTCACTTTAAGTTGTGCAGAGTATGTATTGGAAGTCTTGCACACTTTCCTACGAATAGCAAACAAAAACAAAATAGGTATAGACATGAAAACAGCAGGAGAACTCTGATCTCTTGATCCTGTAAATGTATCAAGGTACTTCGATCATTGCGTTATTGCCATGCTGCACTTCATTTGTAATAAAACATTTCCTCCCCTCGGAGAAGTGGAACACTTCTTTTGGAGAAAAGAATATCAAGCCAGAGGAGCACCACACATTCACATGCTTTTGTGGATTAAAACTGCTCCTAAATTTGGTCACGACAGTGATGCAACTGTTTTGCAGTTCATTCACAAATATGTCACTTGCAAAATCCCTTCAGAAAGTACACATAGTGACCTACGTGCACACATTTTGCAGTTTCAAAGACACAAGTGTGGCAAGTATTGTCGGTGCAAATATAAAAATAAAGGCAAATACTACACTAAATGCTTCTTTGGTTTCCCTAGACCAGTTTCAGCAACAGGGCAAGTAAACAGCTTCATGTCTTCGGTTAGACACAGTTTGAAAGGCAAAACTCCTAAGAACACATACTGTATAAAAAGAACCGAAGCATCAAAAGTCCATCAATGATTACAATGCAATCATTGCCCTCCTATGGAATGCAAATGTAGATATGCAGTACATTGCAAACAATTCCACTGCTGTAGCATGATATGTCACAGCCTACTTAACCAAAGCATAGTAAGCAGAGCTCAAAGACCTCTGGGATGACATATCATCTGACCAAACACTGTCACAGAAATCGTACAGCTTTGGCATAAAATTTCTCTCCCATAGAGAATGTGGCTCCTATGAAGCCACACATGGTTTAACCGAAACCGCCTTACATGGGAAATCTGAAAACATAGTGTGGCTAAGCCTTGGTCCTGCTGCATTCAGAAAAAGAGTTCTGAAATTGTACAAAGACATAGAAACAATAGCCAAAAATGATCCCGACAGCCAGGACATTTAGAAAAACAAATTATTGGACACATTCTACCCAGACAGGAGTACAGCTTTAGAATCCATGTACCTATACCACATAACCCAAATCTTCTCATACAAAAAATAACATTAAATCAGATGAGAAAAAAGGTAAATACAGAGATGAAAGTTGTGAAAGCAGCCACTCGTTGCAAATGAGGCAGAATTAGCCATGACGCAAGTAGAGAACACCATGTGTCAGTATAAGCGATCTGCAGAAGACATTGCTCTACTGAAATCACAACTAAACAATGAGCAGCATACCATTTTCCTATAAGTAACTAAAGAAATTGAACATGGTGTGCAGCACAAAACTAAAATGTGTACCTGTCAACGCAACAATCCTGTACTGCTATACATATATATATAAGTGGTGATGCTGGTTCAGGCAAAACATTTTTAATAAAATTCATCAGTAAATTCTTCCAACAATTTACAAACAACAAGCTTTTAGCTGTTGTAACCGCCTCCAAAGATTTAGCTACCTACAACATAGGTTGTGTCACTTTACACCGATTGCTACTCCTTCTAGTAGACACTGCACTTATAAATATTACATAGGGACCATAATTCTACAATTGTATATTTTACCATCCGTCCATTCATTGTACCACATATAAGGTACCATCATTTCTCCATGTACCTAATACTAACATCTACATAATCACGCTACTTACATTGCGAAATCCATGAAAAAATCCTAACATTTTCCTGCGTAAATGCTTTTTTTACCTGCATTCTGCCCGGAAATTGAAACCTAACATGCCTCTCTTTCAACAGGACAAATGCTTATTGTAAAATAGCCTTGACAGAAAGATAGCTTACACAATAGTCACAGCGTACATTTTCCGCTAAGGTAGTCTGCAATTGGCGAATACGGCATTCAGAAGGATTTCCCGTCGACACAGTTAACCATGGAATTGGCAGATATTATGTAAGTAGAAGTTTACATAACATTATTATAGGGATTAAAAATGAGTAGGATACAGTGCTGTATGCATAATTATTAACGCACGGTTCCGTAAAAATGTGTCCGTGTGCACTGTACTGGGTTTTCTAGCAGTAGTCTTGTGCACTTCGTTACAGTGCCATCTCTTCACTATTCAGCCTAAATGAGTGCTATGATTGAGCACAAGCTACCCCTAAAGATCCTCACGTTGCGACACAAGGAGGGGGGGGTGCAGCTCCCGGATCTACACATGTATTACTTAGCAGCTCAACTCAGCCATGTCACAAAGTGGCTCCACGACGACCCAAATGCGGAATCAGGGCTACTAAGGCTAACACCTTCCAATCTGTTTCCCAAGGAATCACTCTGGAACCCACTGAAACAAACACGAGAAGTCCCTATGATTGTGCAGCTGGGTAGACAAATTTGGACTAGAACCTGCTCCATCCTTCAAATGACTCACCCGTATTCTCCTGACACCCCCATCCTTGTGGACACATGCCAAACCATAACAGACCTCAGGGTGGCAAGAAACTGGGAGCGCGCTGGGATTTACACTTGGGGCGATATGTACGAAGACGCCAAATTCAGAGAATTCGAAGCGATCCTGGAGTCAGAGGAACTAAGCAGAGGCCAATTCCTGTGGTATCATCGTCTCAGACAGGTTGCAAAAACAAAATGGCCAGAATGGCCGGAAGAACCCAACCCCAACCCCCTGCTCAACGAGATGCATGAACTTTCAGACGGCTGGAAACCAATAACCCGTCTCTACGGCCGACTAATAGACAGACCCAACCCTAAAAGTGCAGCACTAAAAGAAAGATGGGAACTTGACCTCCAGGTCACGCTCACGGACACTAAATGGGAGAGAGTATTACTTTACCCCAAGGAGGTCTCCAGGAACACCAGATTCCGACAAATCCAACTCAATGTTCTCTACAGAACATACATGACCCCGAAGAGAGTCGCCAGCTTTAACAGAAAGACATCATCAAACTGCCCTTGGTGCGACACCAACGCAGCAGACCTACTGCACATGTTCTGGTCCTGTAACAAGGTGTTGCAATTCTGGTCCAAAATAAAGCAAACTTGCATGGAAGCTGGCATTACCAGATACAACTGGGACCCCAAGGAATGCCTGCTTGGAGCATACCCCAGACTGAGCAAGATCAAACGCGTGGTTAAGCTAATGGACATTTCCTGCATCCTAGCCAAAAGAACCATAGCTATGGCTTGGAAGTCAAAATCAGGCCCGAGATACAAACACTGGCTCAGAGAACTGGAGCGTTGGACCACAGCCGAGACCAGAGCCTGGCAAGATGGAGCTAACACTGGAACAGCCGATGTAAACAACACCCTTGAAGCGTGGAATGCCCTCCTCCGCGACATATCCTTCTCCGCAGACTACAAGCCCCCCTGAGATATCTGCCCACCCTAACATTAAGCAAGTATGGAACCACCCAGAACCTGAACCTCGATCATTCGTAAGCCCTGGAACTCTGCCTTTACACTCCTTTCCTCCGGAATACGAGCTGAACAAGGACACCCACACAAAGAGACTGTGCACTTTTTTTTTTTTTTTTTTTTTGTTACCTGTTATTTTCTCATTCTATATGGCTAACAAGTACCTTCACTAAATGCAGTTTTGAAATGAAAATTTACCCAAATGCCAATAAAAAGTGTTTAAAAAAAAAATGATTGAGTACATATCGTTCTTGAGCCCATTAAAACCTATAGCTAGAGCACAACACTGAAATTGAATGCCTGCTCTCAAACACTACAACATGTGTTCAATCATGTGCTTAAAGATTGGCTGTATTGTCCTTATAATTAGCTTTCCAACACTTAAGAGTATATGCTACCTTATTATATTAAAATAAATAACGGACACTATAATATAACACTCGCCTGGCAGACAAATGGCGCCAGTTTATGTTGTACTTTCAGATGTCTTGCCAAAACATCTCCTGCATTGTCCTGCCTTCGCAGTGGTCCTCCATGACGATTTATTTTTGGAGTATTTTTTGGGCACACACAGAGGGAACATGCCACAGGCCTGAATACACTCACTAGTACTGAAATCATTCATAAAAAGCAAAAACATGAAACGGGGGGTTAGGCAATGTTTGAAAGATGAATCACATGTGTAGCTGTGTAAGGAGAGGGGCACCTACAATACAGACAGCAGGCCTCTGGGTAAACACCCAACGCAAGTCAATAACATGCATTAGCTCCGTGGACACAACCAAATCCACTCTTCATCTATACATGTTCCACAAAATGTGCACCATCCAGTTTAGTTATAGAAACAAGAATCTTTTGTAGTACTGCTTAGTATCTACATTTTCATATACAGCTATTGAAATGAAAATGAAGTCTTTGCAATATCAGAAACAACCTGCCACAGTTCAAAATGAAGGTTTCTGAGCATTAAACATTATACCCATTATTGCCCTTGCTTTACATTTTTTTGATACTTTTATTAACACGTGCGTTGTTGCAGTGTGCAATACAACTTCGATATTCATATAAAGGCCCCACATAAAAAGTTTGTGGAAGTCACTGTGCGTTATACTCCCCCAACTGTTCTACTCTCTCCTATAAGGGGGTGTTACTCGGACCATGTAAATAGCCACCTGGGTCCTATATGCCCATCCTGGAATGCGTTCTATGTGCCCAGTCTTGCTTTGATGCCCTTTGGCCAACCTGGACCACACTATGTGTTCCTGGCCTCTTGTGGGCTCAACCTTTAGTACCTTCTACCTGGGCTCTGTATCTGCACGCTTGTGTTCTTATACCCAACCTGGCCAAAGCTATCTAGGTCCTTTGTGACCTGGGTTATGTGTGTTTGCCCAGCCTGGACTGGGATCAGTCTCGTTTAGCTTCTGCGAGTACATTTTATTTCATAGCAAAAGTTGCACACTGAATTGCTTTTATGAGCTCCCTAAGTTGGTACATCAACCATGATCAAAATGCATGATGTGCCGAGGATTGCACACTTTCTTTAAACCAGGATTTTGTCCCAGGCGGACATGTAAGAACTTGACCACATATCTTCACAGATATACTTCATGTCAGTATTTGCTAATGGTTGGGAAGCAAACGGTTAAATAATTGGTTTTCTAGCAAATCACATAATACAATAATATGACAGTATATACATTGTTATATACATTGGCACAGAAACAGGTCAAGCAAAACAATGTGATTATGCATTTCTTTTGGTCATCTTGGATACAGGTTTTCCCATGTAAAGCAAGGGAATTCTGTAGTGTAGTATATGAATGGACATTTTATTATTAATATCTAACAACAGTATAGTGTGCGCACACTCTTTTAATTGCATCTGTGATGTGTAATGATATTCGACTTGTGTGGGGTAAGGACACTGGGGGCTGTAACAAAGTCAACTGTACATAAAAAAAGCTTTTGTCTAGAAAGGTCGCTTTTGAGCATGTGACCGCAATGAACTCCGCCCCCCCTAAGCTCCACCTCCATGACCCACTCACTGATGACCCTTTGTCACATGCTTCCACTGAGTCCTTTGCCTTTAATCTGTCACTGATAATGGCTACTTAAATGTATTGCTATTCCTCTTTGTTCGCAGACACCTTATACCATAATGGCCGTGTCACTCCTTCCACAGGCCAACAGACGGATTTGGGAACAAAACATTGCAAGATTACCATAAACGGTGTGTTTTCGCTCATGGTTATCTGGGAAGATCGCTATGGCCATTTAGTTTCTGGCAATAAGGAGCAACATGCAAGCATGATATGATATTATACGATATGGCATTTTTAACGTGTCTATACACAAGTGTTTCAAGGCACGATGAGGCAAGGGAGTGGATAAAGAAGGAAGACAGACAAAAGATCTTACTAGGCCAGGTGTCATTCAGATCTTGCAAGTGCAACCAGCAGGGGGAAAGAAAAGTGCAGGGGGGAAGTGAAGTACATGGGATAATAATAATCACATAATATAAATAAAGAACGGCCAGCTGGTGGCAAGTGCAGGGTGAGTGCAGACATAAGTGCTGGTTAGGGGACTGTAGGGATACAGAAAAATGTCTCCCAGTGCAGGGTTGCCAGAGGACAGTGCAAGCTTTCAACTGGCAGGGATAGGGCCAGAGTTCAGATGGGTGGCCAGGAACCCGTGTGGTCTCATTGTAAGCCAGGACTTCAGCAGGGAAGATGAGGGAGAAAGCAGAAGCAAAGAGGAAGATTTTTATGTGCTTACGGAATCGAAGATGGTTCTCCTCAAGTTTCAGGGGGACGGGGAGGCTGTACCAGAGGGAAGCCCCAGCCAAAGAGCGAGATCTACCCCTAACTCGTTGCCTGGTGAAGCAACTGACCCTGAGGGAGTTGGAGGTGGATGAGTGAAGAGCTTGAGAGGGAAGATATTTAGGAAGAGAGAGTTGAAGGTATTGAGGCCCCAGGCCCCAGAAGGCCTTGTGGATGATGCAGAGGGTTTTGATCTTAATCCTCGCAGCCACAGGGAGCCAGTGCAGAGATTTCAGTCCTGGAGAGATACGATCCCTGGGCTTGAGGCCAAGGACAAGTCTCGCAGTCCTGTTCTGTATGAGTTCCAGAGGGCGTCGCGTAGAGGCAGGCAGATTCATTCATGATGTAAGAAACCACAGAAACAAGAACTTTGACCTTTCCAAATCCCAAAAAAATCTTGTTTTCTCCCATACGAACCACCAAGCACCATCAATCATTTTGCTAATTTGTCATATGACAAATGAAGGACACAAAAGCACAGATAGCATTCTGCGCTCGAAGATACCTGCAAAATGGAAATAAATGGTTGTTTAATGCAGCTTACACGTTCTTGTGAACATTCTTTGAAAAATAAAACCACTTGCAACATTACACACTGTTGTTGATGAATTATTGAAATAGGCACTGAACAACTATGTATGACAAGACAAAGAACGTATGCTCTATGTGAGCATGTCTGTTTTATCTTGTCTTTATCTTCCTGTTTCGTGGACTTGGCTCATGACATGGCGCGTTAGGCTGCTCTGGCCACAAACATAATCAAAATAGCAGGAGCAAATTGTTGGAAAACTAATGTCAGGGGCGAATGTTTTGTGATATTGCTGTGCCCTCACTTACACTTACCACTTCTTTTTTTCATCCGCTGCAGTAGGAGGGCAGGAGCCCTTCTGCACTGCATGGAGCCAGCTTCAGGAGAAGCTCATCGTCCTGCACCGTTTCGCTGTACGAGCACAGGGTAAGCCAAGTGCCCGCCCGTACATACCACCTGCACATGGAATCAGCCTTGTTGGCTCACCATCACCCACCCGATCGACCTTCAGCATTTAAATGACTCTGTCTGCCGTGATTCGACACATGTAGTGTACCTAAGATGGCTGCCACTTTCCACTGCTTACTGTACAGATAAAAAAGAAGAAAAAAAACAAATATAATAAAATTGAACCACATCAGAGTAAACTTTCCTCATGGAACGGCCTCTGCTTTGACTCAAGGCAGGTGTAGTTAAAATGTGATATCCATCTCAAGTCAGGGTCTCCAATAACCACGTCTCCTGGAGTATTACAATATCGTAGACGTTCAAGTCACTTTCGTTTGAATTTATGAGGTGTTGAAAGCCTCTACTATTCCAGGAGATGAGGTGAATGGTCTCAAAATTAGGGGATTGTTATGCTTGGTGATAATGATCAGATCTCTCGTACTGGTTGGTGTGGAGCATTCAATTGTGCCCCACTTGCTTGGTCTGCACCATATATTCGCAAACTCTTTTTGAATGATCCCTGACTATCCTCCACATCTGACTGACTGCAATCCTGAGTCAGATTAAAGCCAATGGGCCTCACTACGAGGTAGGAGGTAGCCATTGTGCTATTAGCACCATGGCTAACCCCTTACCGCATTCTGGGTTCGGGTTCCCGAAATAGGGACTTCCCGGGTCATTCCAACCTTGGAGGACCCAGTAAATCCCCATTCCGGGAACCACTCTCCATTCCCATTGGAGCCACCAGGTGTTAAGGAAGGGACCGGCTAAGGGACCTCAGAATAGGGTGGTAAGGGATTACCGGCACTGGTGTCCTTACCGGTGCCGGTAATCCCTTACCACCTACCTCGTAATGAGGCCCAATATCATGTAATGATGATTTTTCACACCACATGATATTGGCTACGACTGTTGATCGAATATATATTCACAATCTTCTGAGATCACACTCATCCACAAATTCACCCCTATCAATGTCTGCGGAGTGTATGTTTCTAAATTTTGGTAGTTCTCTGGAGATGTTCAAAATACTTGAATGATTTAGATCGAATTTGTCAAAGGGATGGTCGCGACATTCGTTTACAAAGCGATGGTGATTCAATTGGGTGTGTTGGTTGTTGGTTGTCATCTTATTTTTATTTGATGACTCCCGATTTGAAGATTGGATTTATTTTTAGTTGATGTTCTGATAAATTCATGGCTTATGCTGTGACGATCCGTTATTAGAATCATTTGTGGGTATAGGACCATTTAAGGTTGGTTGGTAAGAAGGAACTGCAAACTGATTGCAGTATTGTGATGTATTTATTTGATCCTCTTGTCTCTTTGCCATGTACAATGCCACTGATTTATTTATTTCATCTCTTATCTGTTCTGTTGATAAGGTTGTCAGAGTATTTCCCAAGATCGAAGCTATGTCACTAGTACATTTAACCTCCTCTCGGGTAACAATTGGATCTTGCTGCAAGTTTTTACTCTGGATATTAAGCTCAACCAAGGCAGCAATTAAGTCAACGAGCGGCTTATATATCAAACTGATTGAGGGGTTTAACTGAGTGATGGTTGATTGTTGTGTGTTTAACATAAACCCTTCTACTATCTTTTTGATTCGAGGTCTCTAATTGTTTATTGGGCATGTTTATTATTTTTAAAAATCTCCTTGTTTTTGACCCCACTTTAGCTATTTTTTTATTTGAGGTAACTTTCCTCTGCTTTGGACCTTTCAAAATTAATGATTGTTTCTTTTTTTCTTTTTGCAAGTCCTCTTTGGAAAAGACGGTAAAAGTATTTAAATGTGAGGCTTTATTTAACTCCTTTGTTTGATTTGTAATGCACGTTTCAATAGGTGCGCTATTTAAAGGAAATACAAATGCGTTCACATTGGCGCTTTCAGTCTTAAAACATTCAGTTCAATGATTGACAATACAGCAGGTTCATTTATGAGCTGCTTGTCATGACTGAATGGTGCTACTTCGGTTTCTTCTACAACTTCGGTTTGAGAACCAACGTTTACTTTTTTGCAGTGCCTAAATATTTCATAAGTTTGATCTGTTTCAGTCTTGTTTTCACTATCTACATGTTTTCCCTTATGACTTGCTAATTGCGATAATACTATTGTTTGGTAGTTTTTTCGATCCATTGCCTCATACAGTTTTGCTAATGTTAACAAAGCAGTATTCATTGCTGTTAGGGTATTATTGACAACAACTGAGTCAGAGAGTGATCCCATACAAGACTGTTGGATTCTAGATACAAAGTTTGTATCATTCCGCCCCATTGTTTGAGTAGCTTGTCAGGGTGGGGAGGGTGGGTGGAATAAATGACAATGAGTGTGAGGAGGCATGTTGTTCTGAGCATTCAAGTGAGTCAGGTGATTGCGATTTGGAATATTCCTGAAGATAGGGTCGAAACTCATGATCGTGCTCAATTGACACAGATGGAATAAGGTCAATTGGACTCTTAATTGGTGAGATGTCATCCACTTGCATAATGTCTCATGTATTAGAATGCACAAACATGATTTCTTCATTCATGCAAGAATTGTTACTCATATTCATAAAGTTCAGGGCTTCCTCGTCAACTTGCCCAGTTATTTGCAGTCCTTGGTATACTACCCTGAGCTTACATTGAGCAGCCACTGAACATGTTACAGGTGGATTATCAAGTAAAATAGTAACACCCTCAGTCATTATCGATGCTGCTAGGTCACAACGCTTGCTTTCTGCTCCCATTGTAACATCTGAAAGCCTGTTGCCAGTAATCACAGCTAATGAACCTTTCGCAGCAGTGTCTTTCATTTTAGCAATTTCATCTTTCATTTGGACGTTACGTTTCGTCAGTTTAATACGCTCAGTGGTTGTCTCACTCGTTTGATATTCATAAGATTGCTCTTGATTACAAGAGGAGTGTATATCATTACTACTTGACATGGAATGCTACCAGACTTTAAGGGAAGTTTTTTTATTACCATTCACAAAATATTTTTTTTTCCGATTAGGCGTGTGCATCAGTATTTCACTTATGTTTGGTTGCTTAGCGTCATTTGTGAGGTTAACTAATGCTGGCATACCAGTTTTTAAAGTAAAGTTACTCGCTGACATGATACCGATGCAACGACTATAATGAAATGTAAATTTGGAATCAGCCCATTCGACGAGGAGCGATACTCTACGCTGCCGGGAACTTTGTCAATTATATTGAGTACTTATTTCCTGACTAATTCAAGTTTCAGACAGACACTAAGAAAATAATAGATACACAGTACTAGCACATAAACATGAACATCAATACAGTTCACTCTGACCTAAAAAGGGAATGAAAATAACACTATGGGTGTTGACAAATGATTTAAAGTTAACAAATGACAAAAAACAGAAAAGATTCTAGTTGTTTACCGACTCCTGGCCAATCCCGCCCAAGACAACCACAGACAGCCCTTGGCAAAACACGGATTTGCTAAATGACGCACCACTTTCTACTGTTTACACTTTGCCTAGCAATGCCTTTGTAGAAGCTCTGCGTCCCTGATTGGCCATGGGACTTGCTCCAGTGCCCCTTGATGCTTTTAAGAATGCATACCAACCCCACACCCTTCAGTGCCAACCTCCAGCGTAGTCTATTAGCCACTTGCCTACTAGATATCACAGCCAGCCAATCAATGCCACAACCCTCACCTGCCAAAATGCTGATCTCAACTTGTATCAATCCTGCCACCATGCCCCCTCATGCTAAAAACAATGCCAACTGAATTAAGCAAATCATGTTCTTACCATCATGCCTGCAAACCCTTTCTTTCCACTGAAAGTTGTACTACGTTGGTTAGAGCTCTAATTGTTTGAAAGATCGACTACTGCAATGCACTTTACATAGGTGCCACAAAATATATTGTCAATAAACTTCAGATTCTCCAGAACAACACACTTAGAATGGCCCCAGGTATCTCCAGAAGACAACACATCTCAATGTTCAGACGAGACAACAACTGGTTATCCATCAAGGAAAGGATACATCTCTAAAGAGCTTCCCAGACCTACAAATGTCTTAATAACTTAGCCCCTCAATACCTCATCGAAAAATTCACAAAATACAATTCCTCATGACCCATAAGGTCTAGCAACTCTGGCTGCCTAAGAGTCCCCATGTTTAAATTTAAAAAAGCAGGTAGTAGCAGTTTTCCAGTCAGGGCTGCCCAACTCTGGAACTCCCTTCCCATCTCTCTCAGAGCTGACCAGTACTTTCACAATAAAAAAAATACCAAACTGTGTCTCACATCCATAGACCTTGCTAATATCTAGCCACTTCTGCATCTTTGTTTATTACCTGCTGTACATTCACGATATTCTCGGTTATGTTAATTATTGTATATACGCCCCTTCCTAATATGTATTACTTTTGTACTGTACCATAACGTGTTATCCTCTGTACTGTAGGTTTTCTGCATACTCTTGTAATGCGCCCAGATACCTCTGGGTGTGGAGCGCTTTATGAATAAATAAACAAACAAACCACAAACGATGCACGTATAACGTTAGCACAACATGGGCCCGCCAAACACATTATTTTCGGATCTGAAAAAGTGCAGAAAACTAAGGTAATAGTAAGATGGGCACCTTTCCTGTATTTTGCAGCACTTACCCACATTGATGGTTTTGTCCCGCGATTTGCAGGCACCCTCTGTGGGCCGCTAAAGATCCTGAATTTGCCTTGACCCCCTGCCTGATTAAAGGCTTTTGTGCCTTAAGCTCATATTTCTGAGTGGTTGTTGAAGCTCTGGGCAGAAAGACGCAAGTGCACCTCTCCCAGGAAGTGCAGCATTGTAGGATGTTGCTCTGTGTAAACAGAGCATTGCAATGGCAGCAGGTAGACATCAATAGGAGACAGGGGGGCATATTAGCAGGGACGTTTGTCCCTTAACAAATGTGAACTTGGAGTGATTACAAGTGGCAGTGCAGCATGCTGTGTTTGAAATAAGAGTATCATTTTGAAAGTCAAGTGAAAATGTTTTGTCTTACAGTAGTGTACCTACTGGTACTATGGCCATTCTGTGCTGGATGGGGGAAAAACAATACATTCATATTCATATTATTGCTCAACATATTTATATGACCAATATTATAGTGTATGGTTAGTACATTGTCAGATGCTCCTTTTTTTATGTTGTATCTGTTTTTTCCAAGGCCTTTCTATGAAGATTGTATATCATGAAAACCACGCTAATATGCATAATAACGGTGCCATCCAGCACTAAAATCTTAAACATGTCTAGAATAATATCTGGAAAAACATGTTTTACTATTTTGAAAACAATCTCCCTACTTTCTCAAGAGTCTACAACAAAGAGGGCTGTTAAGTTTATCAATACTAAGTACAGAGATAGCAGACTGGTCAATCCACAACACATTATTTTTCCATTACCTGCTGTATACCATATAGCAGTCTGAAGATGGTTGGTGGATGGATGTGACAGACCGGTTGATACTAGATTTACTGTGGCTTTGGCACAGCCAGTTGTCTTACATGAAACACCTACTGCTAATGTATCAGTTAGGTTTGAACTCCTTCACACAAGGAAAGACGTAGGTGAAAAACAATGGGCACCTTACAGGTGATTGACTTACAGCATATTGGCAGCCAGAATTACTTTATTGGTTAGTTTACATATCCCAGAACCACTTCCAGGCATGGTCCTCTCACTAATTCCAACTTGAACACTTAGAACATTGTCATTCCACAGATATATATATATATATATGACTGTTATAGAGAACCACATTATTAACTCTCAATAAAGTGGTTTTTTACTGTCAGAGCATCGGCCATAGGAATAACTTATCTAGGTGTTTCACCAGCACCACATTCATATTTAGAAACATATCAGGTGGGTCTCCAATTCCATACCCTCAAAACTCAGTTGGATGCTTGCCCAGTTGAGAAGAGGAACACATATGTGGTACTCCACAAAGTTCAGTCAACTTGGGCAGTATATCCTTACGTCACTCCACAGCAGAAATACAGAGTTGTATCCATGATCATGCAGACAGTGTGCAGCTTTGTTAAGGCACACTGCGATATCTGGCTTAAAGATTATAGTTTGCTGTACTTAAGGATAATAAGCACTTCATCCATCACAGCATCATTAGTCATTCTGCAGGATACAATGAGCACAAAAGGCAAGGTATTGCTACTTTAATGATGTTAGGATGAGCCATACATGGGGGAAAGTATACCATCATAGAAGACATAATTATGCCCTATTTAAAAGGCGACTGTGCTAGACTTAACGACTATATTAGACGGGCTGAACTGTCTACCAAACTAGAAATGAGAACTTAATTTGATGACATAGGATCAGCTGTTTGTAAGTCTATAAACCCGAGATCACTAGGATAGACGTCCAGGAAAATAATATTGGAAAATACCAAGGGAAAATTATGAGGATAAAGGGATAACATCCCATGGAAATTATTATTGATATCGAACAATCTACTCAGCTCAGGAGAAAGGGTGAAGGTGGGCTATGAAAGCCTGCCCAATATAGTAGAACAACATATGGGACTCCTAACACAAATAATGACATCCTTTACTGAAAAAGACATTGGCAGTTTAAACCAAGCAACCATATGGAGTAGGGGATCATGGGGTAGGTGTAAAAGTAGAGCTAGAATTGTCTTACAAAGTCGATTGAAAACACATGCTTAGAGAATAAAGTCTATGCTTTCTCTCACCCAGAGAAAGTTACTTGCAATTGAACCCCATGTTTCAGGTTAACGTATAAAGCTTGGGTAGAAATAAGGGTCAGGGATTATACCCTTGTACATAAGGTAGGCTTAGGAAGAGACAAAAAGAGGGTCTAAAGTACCCCACAAAATCCTTAACCTGGTGTTTACGAGCCATCATGTGTTAAGAGGAAAACACTCCTAGATATGAGGATCCTCCATTACCCAACCTACTCTATCCTATAGTAACTTCTATATCCCAAAGTGCCCAATACAATGTTCAACTCTTCAGTTAAACTGCTGCCCATGGTGGTAACTTTGACGCTGAATAAAGCTTCTGCAAAAATGTTTTTTCTTCATGGGACATGCCGGTAGACAAGTGATCATGGATCCCTGAAGATAACCTAACATTGCTCACTGATTTACTGAGTCATAGAGCAGCTCTTTTTCATGCAGGTACTCTTGAGCTAGGAGCAGCAGTGTTTGTCAGGGTCAGTGCAGATGGAAAATGAAATACTTGCACAACACTCTCTATGGGAGATTCAAAACATGCTATGACCATTCCACTAAACAATAGATATCCAAGATGGTGGCCTACATGCATGTTATGCTATTATTTGCAACCATGTATCCAATGTGCAGATGCTTCAGGGGAGGGCTGAAAACAGTTCCCTCCCAAGAAAAACAAAAAGTTAACTATTTTATACATTGGCAGGAGGTTGTTCTAAGAGAAAATAATATACTAAGTTAAATGTCACAAGGTAATTAATTATGATCTCAGAAATCACAAATCAATAATTTTGGCTAATGATCGATGTGTGTCCCCTCACCTGCACAGCAAGAAATAAAGAGAATCATCCTTATAGTATGTGGTGGTTTCTAAGTTTACAATCATATACATTGACAGTTGTTCATAAGGTGGGAGTCATACAGGCCAATGTGGGCCAGTTGAAAGAGCACAGGCATGTGATGAAGTCTAGATGATGCATTGTGTTTGATTTTTTATTATTTGTTAATGTGTTATGCACATATTTATGCACATATCTACACATGAGTAGGGAAAGGCAGACAGAAAAAAACTGTGTATGGGCACAGTTGATATTCAAAGTGAAAAGGCAGAATAATGGGGATTATTGAAAGAGGTATGTTTTAAGTCGTTTGTGAAGGGAGAAGTAGGAGTCAGTTTTACGAAGATGAACAGGGAGCAAGTTCCAGGTAGGGGACTCATCACTGGGAAGCAGCTATCACCTCAGTGCACCAAGGGGAAAGAGCGTACAACCAAGAGGTGTTGATAGAAGATCGCAAATGACTGTGCAGGATGATAGGGCACAAGCTTAGTTGCAAGATAGAGGGGGGAAGGTCACAAAGGCACTTAAAGTCTAGACAGAGCAGCTTAAAAAGTATCCTCTGTTGTGCTTGCAGCCAGTGAAGTACTCTACGGTGTGAAGAAATAGATGCATATTTTGAAATATAAAAAAGAATTTGGATAGGTACCTTTTGGGATTTTTGCAGATGATGGATTTGTGTTGCTGGAATCCCTGAAAGGATGGCATTACAGTAGTCCAGTTTAGAATATATCAGTGAGGCGACAACCACTAGTTGATTTTTCTCTGAGATAAGAGGCAGGATTGGTCATACAATTCCTGTGGTTCACCAACTGGTATGTGAATTGGTCCCCTGAGAATGTAAATGAAAGATCTCCCATTTCTTAGAGTCCATTCTTAAATTATTAGTCATCAAGTAATAAAAGGTGAACACTCTCCAATACATAAGTCACCTTACCAAACCCAGAATGTATGCCAAAGCCAAGTATGGGAAACCACTCCATCCCATATGCATTTTCCATTTATCAAAGGGCTCAATACTGTGATTGTGTCATCAGTGAGACAGCTGCCCACAGTGTTAACACATATATTGGAGAGAGGGATCCAGCCTCAGGCAAGCAACCAGGATTCCAGCGGGCAAACTAATTTTCATTTTGCATACTTGTTTGCTAAAAGGATCTGTCAGGTAATGACTCCTGCTCAATCTGGCACTGTGAGTGAGGGGCCAGCATACACTGGACATGGAAAGCTTAACCCACACTTCCTCCCATAGCTTTTGGACAAGGATATGACAATGATGCGCAACATAAATCATTCATGAAGGCCATCCTCCCTAGTATGGGTCCGATCCATGGAGCCCCCAGCAAGCAGTGACAACAATCAAAGACATCTTGAAAACTGCAAGTGAATCAAGAAAATCAATCCCCTTATTTGGCAAATGTAAATGGACATACATGCTTAATACCTTATTTTTAGATTCAACTGGGGACACAGTAAGGTAAAGCACTGCACAGCAAAAAAAAATAATTAGTGGTTGGAGAATTAGAGAGTGGGAGTTTGAGCATCAGTGTGGTGAAAAGAGTAGAGGAGTCCAGAAGGTGCCAGAAGATGTTGGAGAAGTTAAGCATGTGGTTGTGGAGGAGGAAAAGATGACATGGTGCAGATAGAAGGCAGGCACATAGAGGATGAAGAAATGGTTCATCCAAGAGAGGTGGAGGGAATATCATAAAGAGAATGGAGAAATCAGGGGAGAGGCACTGAAGGAGGGGATACACTATTCAATGCCCAGGAGGGGATTAAAACCGACTCTGATTAAAATCAGACCAAGAGTCTGAGGCAAGAAGAAGAGCAGGATGCCAAAATTTGAGGTACGGACAGAAGAGAAGCTCAGGACAGAGGGAAGACATCAGGATGTCAATGAACGTATGGGGGAGTTGACAGCAAGCATGAGGCAGTGGAGGAACACATGAGTTGCTGAAATGAAGGAAAGATTTGCAGGAGATAGCGAGTTATCAAGTAAGAAAGACAAGATAGTAAGTCAATGCAGATGAGTAAAGAAGCAGAGGAAGGTCAGGTGAAGCATAAGGAGGTCAAGAGGTAAGGGGCACATTTCTGGTTGGAATGAGCCCCAACCAAGTACTGGAAGAGACTGTGAATGAGTTTGCAAATGACACTCGAGGGCCAACACATTTTAATCCAAGATTGCCAGGGGGAAGGGAACGAGCTCATAATCCACAAGGTTTGCAGAAAAGAGGTGGCAGAGAGCTCTAGTGACTAGCACAACACAAGGCACAAAATGCACTCTACTAGAGTCAATAAATACGTGCAAGGCCACGTAAAGCCCAAAGACTGTGAGTGATTTTGTCTGACCCAAAGGAGGCCAAAAAGGGAGGAGAGGGAAGAAATGATGGAATGAACTCCATTAGAAAGTTGGAGTTTCTTATCGTTGTGATTGCTGTTTCTAGTCCACCCACAGACATTGGTATTTTTTTTTTTTTTAAATAAACCCTTTGAGGTTAAAACTTTGTGATGGAATCATCGTTCATCCCGGACCTGTGACCGAGGGCAGAGGGCTCATTATCGAAGGGAGATCAAATGTGAAGAAGAAAGAAAATATGGGAGGGAAAAAGCAGTCTACAACTCTGAAAACTACCAGTGGAACAGCTACATAGAGAAATAATGATACCAATAACTATGTAAACAAGTGAATGAAATGAGAAGCGCTCTAATTACAATATTTACATATGTCTGGACACTCATAACATACTTTAATTGATCTACCCACACATAAGCTATTAGAAATAACTGCTCCCACAAAACATGCAATAGAAAGCAATGAAGGTTATTTGGTGTCAATTCAATGAGCCAGGAAGCAACCAAAAAGAAAATGTGACACGTTATTCGACACAATTGCATATGAAACATGATGGTCTCTTAGCAGCTAAAAACTCACTCACTTCATGTTGGAGAAAGCCCTCTTTGAAAAGAAGTTAATAGGAACAACCCAATTATTTAGTAACCATGCTGTTCACAATCTAGAATGCCCACTGCTTAAAATAGCAGTGTATTCAATACCAATGTAAAATACTAGTGTACTCAATCCTCAGAAGCAGCATGCCATTCAAATAAAAACTATTGGACCCATAACATCAATAGTAGCCCAATGTTTAGATCATAGAGTCATGATACAACATGAAGTCTATAAAATACACAAATAAATACAGTGGGTGAATCGGATGGAACATACTGTTTGGTTATAGACTACAGAGCACTAATGCGCCCATTTGAACTGAGGCAGTTCAAACCCTACACAGTTCTGTTTTCTAAGTAATTATAAAACAGTTCTTGGCTTCAGCAATGTTGTACCTCACACCCTTTAGATCCATAGTGTTAACATGCACTGGTGAAAGTGCATTTCTGCTCATCTAATTGGAAGGCAGACAACGCACACAATCTGCATCACATTTACTATAGAAACGTTGACTCATGCAACTCTCAACCCCACCTTTTTCTGTGTCTTTGCCACCTGACTTCAATATTCAGCAACTTCATAGGCTAAACGAATCATGCTGGGACAATTCCATTATCTGCAGGTACTTTATTTACATTTCTATGAATGTATTCCCCTCTATTTAATATTGCAAAACCCTTGTTGCTGAAATGATCCTTCTCAGCAAACTCTCTTTTCTCATCATACATACTTACCACACTCCAACTCGTACACCCATGTTTTCTGATTCTTTCTGGGGTCATTACGTAGCTGTCAGCATTGTTTCGCCACCCTCAGATTTTCAATAACTTTAATATCTGGAATGACTACTCTACATTTCCTGTCACAGAAGTCCTTTTGTATAATCTTACCATTCATGGTCTGCTGAAAGTTTTATTTTCCACCTGCATGAGTATGAAAAATTCCTGATTTTGAAGTATCACTAATGTGCAATGTTTGCTTGGGGGTTTTCTTCATATACTGGTGGTGAAGTGTTTTTGTCATGACCAAAAATTGAACAGACAACATTTCCCAATCATTCCCTTTGAGGCTACAAATGATTGCACACGTGCATGTGTGAAGTAGTTCAAAACAATAATGCAATGTACGCTCGAGAGGGGTAGGAAGGCAAATTCCCCTACCAGCAATGACGGAATTTTGCTAGACTATGGTATATAATATGGAGGCGATAAGTGGTGCTCATAAACTGTAGTCAGATCTGCTTATGAGCCCAGGTATATAGGCAAGGGAGGCCGTGAAACCCAAGCCTGCAACACTAGCAAAAGTCAGCAGTAACTGAGAGCAATTTAAATTTGAAATCTGTCTATCATAAAACGTTTAATTTACTATTAAAACTAAAATCAAACATATTAACTCCACATTTAAAAGCCTAACTCCCTCTCTAAACTCTAAACTTCAAGTGTAAATTCCAAAGTCTAAATGCACTGAAGTCAATACTCTAAACTTCACACATTAAACTTATAGTAAACTCTAAAGCAACAGAAAACTGTAAACTACTATTAGTACTTAAATATATTATTTATCAAAAAATACGATATACTATATACTAGGTAACCTGTTTCTTTTCCCTAGATGGAAAATCGGGTGGCAGCCAGGAATTTTCAGTGGCACTGAAAAATCACTGTACCAAAAGAATTGTGGGCGGGTGCGGAACTGTACCTTAAGAAGAGAGAGCAACCTGCAGTGGCTACGGCCCAACTGGTACCAACCCTAGCTTGCCACATACACTACTGCTAGATCCTTTAGGGACTGTGGAAGAAAATAAATATGAGGCGGCTGGAATTCCAAAACCAGTTTCACCATATGGAGGCAAATACGGGTCATTAAGAGGAGAGGCTAGTTGAAGTAAGACATAAACACAACCTCGGGAAATTGTTCTCCTTTTGTTGTGTTGTGTGATTTGTATAGTCATGGTAAATATGTGTCCCCGTGGATGAATCAAGCACTTCCTAAACATGTCAATTATATTTGTGTAACTATCATCTGTGTTGAATCAAAGTAGTTGTTACTGATTGGACAGTGCTATATAAACCACTGTCTCTCTCTGGTTCAGAGTGCTGTTACAAACCCAAGCAGCATTAGTGACTGATGCTGCTGTCCTCTGCAGTGTCATCATCTGTGTCATAAGCAGCAGCAGGCACATGTTCAAAGTTTCCCATATGTGGTACTCCAAATCCCAATGACATGACAATACGTTTGTATCATCTTCAGCATCATTAGGATTCCTACGTTTGTGGCTTACAGATTTGTCCTTTTGTCTATGAAGATGGCTCCAGTTGCACTAAAACATGGTCTGTGCTGATGCTGGCAGTGGGACACGCTGGATATTTGATTGCCATGCTGCTTAGTATGAACGGCTGCTCCATTTTAATGTGCCAATAAAACAGAGGCTTGTCATGAGCAATATCTCCTTACCTGAGTGGTACTGTTTGATCATTGTCTATGCTGTGCATCCTGATATGAACAATTGTTTTGCTCACCATATCTTGACTCAAAATGTGGCTATGAATTTCCAAATTGGGTACTATTCTTTTGGCTGAATTTAAGAAATTCCTCCTGTTAAAGAAGACATGCTTGAACTCTTGCTGCTGTGCTCATTGGTTACAAATGGAGGAGACATTGAATGGGAAGGTGATGTATACTGTCCTGGAAGTGTGGTGGCAGCAGTGGTATTGGTGGTGCTACACTGGAACCGCTCTGGTTGAATGTGGAAGATGAGAGCATTTGGCAAGCTTCTTTCCTGGGAACTTAAGGGAGACCTCTGCCTTTCACGTGACACACTTTTGTCCAGGATCCATGTCTTGTATTTTACCATCTCACACACTGAAATAAAAAGCATACAATGAAGATATCTAGCATAAGTTAAATTTGTGGCACCGATGAAATCTTTCAAGTTATGTTTCTTTGATTCTGGCAATTGTTTGCTTAGCTGCTGTATTCTGTGGGTCAACATTCTGTCCTACCCTAATGTCCTTCCCACTGTCACATTTTGATATTTGAGCACATGAACCAGAGGGCTCACATCATTGATGGTAGTGTCATCATGGCTAAGCATCAATGGGGTATATTGAAAATGTGTTAGGAGCTGGATGAGCCATTCCATTAAATAAATTGCCTTGGACTTACACAGCCTTGCTTTGCATAATATATTTCTTGATAGCAATGTGCTTTCAAAGATGCGTCAAACCAAATACAGGGTTGAATTCAATTGGGTGTAAACAACTATATGAGGCAAAGCTAGGGATACCATTAGTGGTTTGCATTCTTCACAGCATCTTCTGGGCTTTGATAGAAACATTTAAATGGGCACACATTTTGGGATATAAGTCCATTACTCTGGCAACCTCTGTACCTTCTTTCAGGAAGTTGTTAACCATGAGGTTTAAGAAGTGCCCAAAACAGTGCATATGGGAGTTAATTCATTTTGCCATTGAATTACAAATGTGCTGACATTGTTACTGACACCAAAACTAACAGTTCATGTTTTTTAATCTGTTTAATTTATTTAGTGAGTTGGTTTAACAAGTAAAACCTTTTGTATATCTAATAATCAACAGATATGCACATTTATAAAAATGGAACATAATAACATTCATTATGGTTATTCTTAAAACATAAAATGTGAAGCACACAACCTAAGAATTAGGAAATAATACAAAGTTAGATTTGAGTCACCTAATGTTTCTAAAATAATTAATAACCTTCTGTTAAGGTCCAGCAATCTTGGAATAATGTTGCCTATCATCAAATTAAAACATAAAATGATGTCTCCATCCAAGGTATAACATGCTGTGCAATGAGCAAAACAGAGGTTCGTCACAAGGTAAGCTTCTTTACAAGAAGGTACTAGATGCTTGATTCAGGACTTTTTGGGTGCCAAATGTATATAACGCAGCACACCAATCGTAAGCAAATCATTTCTTTTTAACAATCAAAAGGTTCTCTGAGAAGAAAGTTTCGTCCATACCAATATCACTCAAATGCTGTGATTTAGAGACGGGAGTGTGTTCTGCTTCAAAAGGGAGTTTAGTGGGACAAATAACGATTTAGGTGATGCAAGTAAGAATTTGTGAAATAATTGCATTTTAGCCCACAGGATCTGAGTTGCTAGGGAAATTAAGCCAAAGTTGTGGTGTATTACACAATTGGGTACTGAAAAAGGCAAGCCCAGACCCTGCTTCCAAAATATTCCAAAAAGTACTAATGTTGGGTAAAAAGGTTTCATAAGCCCATAATATAAGTTTGAATCAACCTTATTGCGATTAAATGTATCGAAAGGTAGCAAAGAAAAATCACATATGCTCTGTCATCCACATTTCAATTGG
Source organism: Ambystoma mexicanum (assembly GCF_040938575.1). Classification (NCBI taxonomy): domain Eukaryota; kingdom Metazoa; phylum Chordata; class Amphibia; order Caudata; family Ambystomatidae; genus Ambystoma; species Ambystoma mexicanum. The sequence continues at coordinate 1,339,027,679 of NC_090929.1, read as the reverse complement.
GAGATTAGGAATTGAGATTTAGCTTTAAGGGAATCTTATATCGCTCTAATAGAGCTCTTATACACCAGGTTAAAGCCTGGTTATCTTGTGGAGATGCACTGCACAACACGTGCATTGCCAACTACCCAACTCATAACCATCTTGGATTTCCCTCTGTTGATTTTAAGATTGTTAGCTTCTGCATAAAACACGGAAACAGTTAGTTTCCACTGCATGCCTATGGGGATTAAGTCAAATTAAAGGAGATTGTCAGCGAATGCTAACCAATTTAATTTCGTAGAGCCAAGTTTAACTGGAAAAGAGTTTATAGTGTCCCAGACTAAATTTAAGTCTGACAGGTAGGTGTTGAATAAAAGAGGGACCGAGACACACCCATGCCTTAGCCTGACAACAGTGTGAATACCTCTGGATAAATCGCCTTCTTTTGATATCCTGAGTTTTATTATAGTGTTGGGGTGGAGCAACATAATCAATTTGATTAGGGCAGTGGAATCCATGTATCTGTCAGTTTCCACCACAATTTTCGCACTGCATAAGTCGATTGATTACATGTATACTGTCCCTACAATGCTAACAGTTAATCCTTTGGGGCTTTAAGTGGACAGTTGCACCCCGTGAAGATCCTCAGAACCATAGTGAATGCATGCGTCCTTTGGGGGTGTTTCTACTCTGTGGGACCATGATAACCTTTGTGGAAGGATGTGACCTGTGTAGGATTCCCAGAATCTTAATGGGTGGCTGTGTCATTTGAAAAACAAGCTAGACATCTTCCAGGGTGACTCAGCCCAGCAAAGAAAACAGATAACAATTTGAAAAAAATAAGGTGTGCCTTTGCCGAATAGTAGATAATGAAAACATCACTGTGTCCTGTGACCAAAAAACAAGATCATCGAGGGGTTGCCATGCCCAGTGGCAGAACCTATGAACCTTATTCGGTTGCTGTGCCCAGTGACAGAACCAGTGAACCTTAGAGGGTAGCTGCAACATCTGATTGGCTGCTACTTGTGAGAAACAAAAACAGAGAAAGGTAAGGTGACTGTGTGACAAATTGGACTCTGCCTCCCAGGAATACAAGGATGAGTAGTAGTAAAATGGCCCACTCAGTCCTTACACATCTACAAACCAAAAAAACACCCAATAATACAAGTAAAACAGGGACACTCAGGAGATAAACCTCCTTTACCTTTTGTGGTAATGCAGCCTGAGGGAAGGCTATACTCTTAAGAGGGGTATGAAGGTGAACCAGTAGTGACCCAAACAACACAGTATCACATTCCAAAATAAAGGTAATGTCCAATCAAGGTGCTCTAAAATTATGAACACTTTAATAAAACAACCCATCTGCGAGTTGAAAAAAAAGAGATTAATATACAAAAGCCCATCCTAGAAAGAACAGAGAAGTTTTGACAGACTGAAGAAAGTAGCACTCTGAGTGTAGTTCCAAGATTGGTACGAAAGGAACTAAAATAAAAGGCTATTTGGTTGAAAACAGGAGCGATCGTGACCTAACCATCCTCTAGGGCCCAAGTGGACAATGGGGGCAGTTCAATGTCACAGTACTTGGATTCAGTTCTTGGTGAGCTGACACACAAGACCCAGATTCGAATGTTGATGCAAGCTCATCAGACTCACACTCAGATGAACATGTAGGATTGTGGGGGCGGTGGCAGTAAGCATGCACTGAGCAGGGTCGAACAGCAGTGGTTCAATGATGCAGGTTGGGGCATTTCCAAGAATGCTTCATAGTTGGCCAGGCCGAGTCAAGCTTTAGTAGCTGGGAGAGAGCTGCGAATGATGCTCCAGCAGTTCAAGTAGGAGGGCAACGGTCATTGAAGTGGTGATTGAGTGTGTGTCGAAGTGTAGTCAATGAGGCGGCAGTTCTCAGTCTCGCTGGGTCGAGCCGTGTTTTTAACCTCTGGGTAAAGTAGCAAGTGACCCTCAGCAGATTAGCTTTGGGTTAAGGCTTTGAGCGTGCACAGCAAGGGACATGCTTTGCTAGGATATGATGCAGTGTTGAGCTTTATTAGATGCAGTGAGATAGTTTGGTTGGTTGGATGAACTCAGACACCAGCATTTACGCTTTCCCTTTTGCCCTGCTCCCTTCTCTCGTACTGACACCAAATACCTTTGTATATGTGGCTCCCTGGTGTAAGCTACTCCTCCTGAATGGGTGTGCTCCTTTGATACCTGGGCCCAGGCCTGCTGCCTGTTGCATGGCTGTCTCTGGGGTAGGTGGTTACCACTCCTCCCAAAGAGAGTCAAATAAAGGCTGGATCCTCTGGGTTTCGGTCCTGCCATGTGGCAGTATCAGTCTGCCTGACACAAATACACATTCCCTTCAATAGCACAGCTGACTCCCAGGAAATGACAGATATGCAATATCAAGTCGGATGTTGCGAACATGATCATAAATATTGCCATGCATTATGCCTAATCTCATGCATATCTTACTCTTAGAGATTGCCCTAACATCAGCATGGGGTACTCATGATCCTCAGTGTGTTGGTACAAAGGGCCCATCTTAAATGTCACCCCTGTAATATGATGACTTTGCTGTTGCTGTGGTTGTTGAGTGGACATCTTGTGACCTTTGAACCTGCTCTGCGCCCTGAGCAGGGCAAGTGCTGTAGATTAGGCTACTGATGCAGTAGGGCACAAGTGCAATATGCTTTGGTTGCGACAAAAGGTGATCTGGTTAGCAGATTACCTCTTTGGAGAATGAATCTCCCGCATCTTTGTATGTACTCATACAAATCAAAAGAGCCAGTGCTTTGCACTCTTGCCAGATGACTATTCCTCACAGGCTGTGCCCTGTTGGATACACTGAGAGTGTGGCAGTCCGTATGTGAAATACCTGAGAACCTTAATGGGTGGCTGCACCCTGTGGAAAAAGATGATCATCTTTGTTCAGTTTAGGCGTGTGCATTTTCAAGCCAAAGAAGGCACTTGACAATACATCATTGTTATAGGTAAAACCCATACTCTGGACATATAGCTACTTTGTCTCCCTTTAAAAAGAATATTTTTTTGGACTATAACATGACTTACAAAGTTCTAGTAGATGAAAATGCACCTGGAAACATAATACACATACAACAATGTGTTTACAACAGAACAGAACTAAAATAAATTCCTGTTTTCACCAATTGGACACTTTAACAGAGCCGTTTTAACATTTCGAAGCCAATGATTGGACTCGAACGTTCAATCTTACATTCAGTTGAGATAAACCTATCTTTTCCTCTCTGAGTCATGAGTAATGAAAATAAATATAAAACAATGTTTTTATAGCAGAACATAGACATTAACAAATGGCTCACCTGTGTTCAGTGGCCATTACAAACTCTTGGTTAGAGATTTTAAAAACCAGTGAATGGACCTAAAACTGAAACCTTGTTATTGGTAAACCCATGCTCCCACCACTGGGTTACAGGATAACCTTTAAGAAATAATATGTTTTTGCATTATGGCATGATTTTCAAATGTGTAATTTTGAAAATGTATGTGGGAACTAGCAATGCTTGTTGGCATAAACAAACCTTTAGATCTATCTCTGAGTCATATGCAATCAATAGTCACATGAAATAATGTTTTTATAACTGAAAAAATATATAAAAATAAAACAAAGCCAATTTGCTGCCCTTGCACTTCAGAATCTCCCAATTTGAGCATGTTTAAGGAAATGAGGGGCCCGGAATAGGCAACCTTTCTATTGGTAAACCCATTTTGTGACCACTGAATTACTAGGTCTTCCTTTAGAAGCAATATCTTTTTGCATGATGACTTGGCCTTTAAATGAGTAATGGATGAAGATGCGTATAGGAATTAGTATTGTTGGCCTGGATAAAGATCTGTTTTTGTCTCTTTTAGTTGTCTGTATTATATTGTAGTGTACTTGTCATTTGTAGGGTGCACATTTTACCATTATTATAGCCTTAATGTGCTGTTGGTCGGAACGCCCTCAGATGACCAAAGTCTAAAGTGTTTGAGGTCCAGCGGCACGATTATGATGCATGTGTGCATTTGGCTGACAAAGGACTAGAAGGGAGGCCAGGCTCTCATAGGGAAGCAATGCATGCCGTCAGGCATGTGGACCCGTGCTGAGAAGAGTAATGGTGGGGTCATTGCTAGCAATTAACATAAACAGAAAACAATATTTTTTATAACAGAACAACTAAAAAAGTATTTATTTACTTATTTATACTTTGAGGAACAATGCTATCTTGATCACAAAAGAACGTACCATAGACAAAAAATCAGATTTGATGGTAAGCAGTGAGCTTCATAAAATGGGGTGAGTTCGACTGATATCATGATCAGGTTGTGGGGGGGGAGTAAATGGAACAGTCACTGAGGGCAATACAATGATGGACATACCTTGATTAAGGACAAGCAGCATTATACATTTCTAAGTGCAGGTTGGCGGAATGGCCAGCTCTGTTATGGACGTGAACATGATGGATGAAGTGCTAGAGTGAAGGAAATAAAAAGTAAGGGACAGAGGCAGGGTAGAGGTGAGGGAAAAACGTTAGCTAGAAGGCTGATGAGAAGTAGATTAAGAAGGTAACTCGGAGGTGAGGAGGTAGGCTTTCAGTATGATTTTGAAAAAAATGGTTTGGGCTGTTTTTCGGATTTATGGGGAAAATTATTCCATACAGGTGTGGCAAGAAGAGGGAAATATCGAAAGCGAGAGGAAGAACAGGGAGGTTGAGCTGCCACAAGGGTAGTCAAGGAGGCAGAGCCAAGATTACGAGAAGGCTTGTATAGTTGGATAGATGACAATTGATATGGTGGTGCCTTTTTGTGGATAGATTTGTGAACCAGGAGCAGATATTTAAATATGACCATGTTTTGATTAGTCAACAATAAATCCTAGTGATGGTACAAGGAAGTAAGTGTGAATTGAGGGAATTCAAAGAAAGTTCTGGTAGCAAAGTTAATGATCTTGTCAAGAGGAAGGAAAGCATAGTTGGGGAGACCAAAGATAATGCTGGCACAGTGGTCCAGTTTAGAGGGTGTGCAGTAATAAAATAGCAGCAAAAAGGTCATCTTTAAAACAAATTGTTGTGGTTTCACCCGGTAAAAGTAGTAGGGATATTTTCATGCATGATATGTTTGTGCAAATAACAGTACATGTGTACAGATTCCAAGGGAAGCAAAATGGGTGTTCATTGGCAGTGATTAAAAGCAGCCATTTCGAAATGGGGCAAGGGACAGCTTTTCTCAGCAACAAGCCAGTAACATGAGTGTTGTTTTAAAAGCATTCGCACTACCGTCTGTTCCCACAGGGCCAACGCACCATATGTATGTTTCATCATTGCAGGTGCCATTAGCATTTAGTCACTTATTATCAGGGGTCCCCAGATCGCTTCTGTGACCTTCTGCCCCTTTATTTGATGACTGTTCTTGAACTGCACAGAGTTTCCCTATCTACTCAGACAACATTTTTACTTGGGCCTTAAATTTCTCTAGAATCTTCTTTTTGTGGCCTAGACCCGTAGTGTTTACTTTCACCCTAGTTAAATCTGTTCGAGTACCTCTCAGGGGATTGGTTTCTATTTGGATTGTTTCTGAACTCTTGATTCATGGATGGTGGGGAACGTGGTGTGCTCATTCTTTGGTTATGATCCATTGGTGGTGGTGATTGATTATTGTGGCGCCGTACATAATCCACATTTTGTCTTTCATTTTGTAAGTACTGTCCCCTATGCTGGTTTCCATTTTCAATGAATCTATCCACATATCAAGGTGTGTGCTGGTTGCTGCCATACACCAGAGTGTTGGGGTCAAATCTGCTCTGTGCCCCCAATTGCCTGGTAGGGACTATTATTTCTTTGATCCTGATTTTGATTGTTATTTCTGCCTGACATATCGGGCCAGTATCCCATCTGGGGTCTGTCTCTCATGTACCTAGGACTAATGTAACTCTCTTTATTGCTTGGATCATGTGATTGAAACATCGGCAACAGGGGTGGCAGCCTTTGTGGTGCACCCCTCTGATTGGATGCCACATTATTTCTAGTGGGATTCTGGGCTGATTCAAGCAACATTTGGCAGACTTTATCTCCATAACTGTTGTTTAGGAGTCTTTAGATTTTGGTCTTGTTTTTTTACCTTATCTCCCCCTCCACTCTGGCAATAGAGCACCTCATATAGTTTGTTACCTTGATCTACAATCCATTCAAGGGGTTTCTCGTGATCAAACTCCTGAATCAATTGCGATATAATGTCTTTTGCAAGCCATAGAAATAAGCAGTCTTAAACTCAATCGAGTTAGGATTAAAAGATATGTCAAAGTGAGAGAAAGCTCTCTTCAACTCTTGGAGAAATTGTCTAGGTGACCCATTTGGCCCAGCTGTCATTGTGTATGCAGCTTTTTTTGCATCCTACAATGACTGATATGGAGAAAAATGGTGCCTAACTTCCTTTTCAAAATCTGCCCAGGACGGTTTCCCTGTTCATTCAAACCTCTGATAAAACTTGCTATGGCAGCATCAAGAGTTAAATGAAAGTACTGTCTATATTGTTCCTTGGGTATATCTAAGGCTTTAAATATATCATGCACTGCTTCTAGATGATCTTATGTACAGCACTCCCCTCCTTTCTTGAATGGTTTAATTAGGGCCTTGATTGATGTCATTATCTTTATAGGGCTACTTGATGCTATGTTTGGAGTTGTATTATTCCGTGGTTCAAAACTTTTCTCAGGTGTGTGGGATTGGTGGCAACCCACAATGGGTGAATCAAATCCCCCAAAGGCGTTGCAACCAAGCCCAGACACCGGCACAGTGATCAGGACATTATTCCCCTGTGTAGACATGGAAATAACCTCAATCCCAATGAATGTGGTGCATTGTTGCTTGCCCTGAGATCTGAAATCGCATATCTGCTGTTGCAAATCTTTGCACTTTTTAAGGAGCCGGTCTGCCTCCTGACCCAAATAAGTATTCTCATCACCCATTTTATTTAATCAAATTCTGCATCTAACGTATTTTCATTTGGCATTCATTAAACTCTTTGTCCCACTTGTTCCTTTCTTGAAACCTTTTAGCTATCTCTTGCTCAATGTCTTTGAGCTCACCTTCTTCATCTAGTCTCTTTGTAATGCTTGCATCTCTAAGATAACCTCCTCTTTGTCTTATCTAATGTGGCTTACCAACCCTTTTAGGTGTTTCAACTCTTGCTCACTGTCTTCAAATTATTGTTTCCTTTGAGACAATGGGTGTCAAATCCACTGCATTTTGATTGCATGTCTTTTTGACATAACTCTATTTCTGCTTTTAACTTTTTCTCCTGTTCATTAGCTCCGTCTAATTCGATTTTTAGTCTGCTAATTAGTTTAGCATCATTTTCTTGCATTCGCAGAGACCTATTTAAAATGAACCACGTTTTGGCACAGAGCCGTATCAAACACTCTCTCTTAGATTTTCAGCAGCATTAAATAATCTCAGAAGACAAACCTGAATTATGCTGCCCTCTTCAAAAATGCTGTCCAGTGGTTCTTTCTGAACTTCCCCACATAGACGGTTGTGCCACTGTATGGCATTATCTGATAACCATATTCCAAGTGCATATCATTTTGCCTCCAAGTACTGCAGCAATTCTGGGAATTTGGCTTCAATTTGTGACATGATGGACTTCAATTTCCAGCGTTACACTAATCTCACACAATGAGTTCCATTTAATACACATATGGCGGTGTGGGACACACTTGCCACACCCAGTAATTGCACTACCGTCTGTTCCCACAGGGCCAACACACCATATATATATTGGCTATTTTGTCTTTGGGGCAAATTTCAGATTGAATGGTAATTCAGCACTGTGGTATTTTGGTGGTATTTTTGGTTGTAAATTAGCCTTATTGTTATTGTTAGTCCAGTATTACGCTATTTTGGTAATAGTCTAGCACTATCTTATTTTGGTGGTGATTTAGTGTTAGCCAAACTTGCAGTATTTCAGAGGTATCTTATTTTTGTGGTATACTGGTAATTTCAGTGGTATCTTATTTTCTACAATGCTGACCCATAATAAGACAAACTTTCCCTCTTTATAATTATCATAGACCTTGGGCTGGCTATAAACAAACCCTGGACTTACCACACTTTTAGGGAACCCAGTAAAATTATATAGAATGTCATTTACTGCATGTAACTCCTGTTATTGATTTATTTACATCAGTAACCTACATGCCTTGGAAGACACTGCTTACTGTTTGTTCAGCATGCAGAGTGAAGCCCATTCACACCCATACACTCTACCTGGCTCATCTGTATGTATTTACTCTTTCCTAACATTGTCCCAGGTGATAAATGAGGCAGCAAATTTTACCACAGTGGTACAACAATAGAATCACCCACTTTTTCCCCTGACACAGTGATCATCAGAGGCAGAAAATAAAACACAAAAACCAAGCAATAGCCTTGTCCTGTTTTCTTCTTTTATGCTGTTACTGTTTGATTACCACTATTATGTTACACTAACATAAAAATAAAAAGAATACATTACATGATATCACAGATACATGTTCTTATCAACAGCGAATACAGTTTGGTGCCACTAAAAGATAAAAGGAAACAAACACATTGCAACATGTAAAATATTTTACACGTGGTGTGCAGCTCTGTTCCAACCTAACTCACTACACTGTCTGCCAATAAATACAATGCATACCATACATTCTCACACTCCCCATTTTAAGACCTAACTCACTGGAGTATACGTGGTTTGAATTTTGTGCTGTCAGACCTTATCTGTACGACTCCCACACAGTTCATGGACACATCCTTTGGAATTTCATTCACTCCGAAGCCAGGACAACACTCTTTCTCACTCTGCCCCATCTTCAAGCTCTCTTCCAGCAGCACACCATCTCACAGTGTGCTGATAGGAACCGAAACTCCGACTGACTACACCCCCCTTTCTCCTGCTTACATTTTCTCTGGCTGTCCATCGGCATTAGATCAGCCTCCCCTGATGTGGTTCTGACACCTCCACAACTGCCGACCACATTAGCCAATCACCTTACATGGCCATACATGTAACAAGCTATTTCCTGCGAGGACAATGGAAGTTTTGAGCCTGCACAAAGACAGCCATTCTGGTTTTTACTACCGTGCATCTCCCTATGGAAAAACACAAAATGAAATGAATTTCAAACTGTGCATACCGAACTGCATTATAAAGTTAATTGGTTACTGGGCTTTTATTAGTAGGTTAGTTGGTTATATATTTCCAATACAGTTCCACACAGATAGAAAAACATTCAATTTGTAAATATGCATGTTTCGCATTTTAAAATGACTGCCGATTCTGCTGGGTATTTTTGAAATAATCATCCCTTTGCTGGCTGGAATGCTTTTAAAACACCACTCATTTTACTGGCTTGTAGCTGAGAAAAGCTGTCCCTTACCCCCATTTCGAAATGGCTGCTTTTAAAAACTGCCAATGAACACCCATTTTGGCTCCCTTGGAATCTGTACACGTGCTGTTATTTGCACAAATATATCATGCATGAATATATCCTGACAAATTGTAACTATCATACCATTTAAGAGGAGCAGGAGTTGTGGGTGTGTGTCCTGATCCCCTTAAATGGTATGATGGGTCTGGGGGTTGCAGGCATGTCCCCTGCATCCATTACATGGATAGCGGCGGCAAAACCACTGCCTTTTTGCCGCAATGTTTTGTGTAAACTGTCATTTTTTAGATGATTTTAACACATGGAACGGTTTAGAGAATACAAGTGTGGTTAAGAGATGGTTGGCAGTGTTGAATAGAATGAGGTGCCTGATTTTCATAATAGGGAAATATGGACATATGGACTCCTATGATGGTGTGTTGGCTATTGCCATCCCCTTTTCTTGCCCTCTGTCCGGTTGATTTATTCCAGGAGTGCAGCGTGTAAGACAACCAGTATGACCAGACCCTAAGTCACCCAAAGGAGTACAGTTACTGGATTATGGTTGCTTCAAACATGAACACATTTCCTGGTTTTGCTAATATTGTTGACAGTGCTGGTTTTGCTGTTAACCAATCCTCTTTTTTTGTTTGATCCAAACATGTGTATCGAATCTGAGCCAAAGTGTGTTTCCAAAAGATGTGGTCTTTATCAAGGCTCCATCCTATATCATTGGCCCAATGTATGGGTCCCTGTAGTCTCCATTACGTTTCTTCTTATCCCTTGCAAGAAGTATAAAAATGAAGATCGCTTGAATCAATAGTATACTCTTTTCACTGGTCTGTAGAATGATATGTATCAGCGTATACAGTGTATACTTCTGCCGGTGTCGGCCACCGTTTGTGTGTTGATACCATATGTCCTACTGACCAGAGAAATAAGTATACTTAAAGGAGATGAAGTTTGAGACAATCATGAGAGCAGTTTTCCTGTGGAGTGACAGGAGCGGAAACCTTCTTGTAGGGGGTCTCGAGGGTAGTGGCTATGTAAGAAATGTGCAAGATGTTTGAAAGCAACCCCTTCAAGCGCTTTAGAGTAGTGCAGAAGGAGAGACACAGGGTGAAAGTAAGCTGGAAGATTTGGGTTAGCTCATTGCTTTTTTAGGAGAGGGATGACCATAGCCTTTATGAAAATAGATGGAAAGCAATCAGAGTATAAGGACAGGTTGAAATGTTCAGCAAGGTGAGAGGCCACTAAAGGGGCAATAGGCTTGTCTAGCTGAAGAGGGTTTGATGGGGCACAAGAGGGGTGAGCCTTCATCAGTAGAGATAGGATGTCTTCAGTATGACTGAGACTAAAGTAGGGATAGAGGATGAGTATTATGGTAGAGCAGTGTAGAATGTAGTAGAATGTAGTGTGAGAAAGGTCAGGAGAGTCTATTTTTGGACATTTTTTTAACTGAAGTATTCAGCTATGTCATTAGCAGTAAGAGTGGAGTTGATAGTCATAGGTTTTGGAGTAGGGGGTTTAGAGTTGGGGGTTTAGAGTGCCCTGTAGATGGTGAGGATGGTTCAAGTGAGAGTCAATTAGGGTATATCGGAAATCCATTTTTGCTTGAACAAGGGAGGACTTGAGAGAGAGAGATATATGGTTCTGGATTCTTGTCTGCCATTAGTTCCTCTTTGTTGATTGTATTATCTTGTTTTACGTGTTCACAGAGGCCGAAGGGCAGGTTGCGGGGTACAAGAGAAGAAAATATACTTATATCTCCCACGGCAATCTAGCTTGAGGATTTTCAATACATTGACGTGTTTTGAACCTGCTACATTGCAATTGGTAATACCATTCAATGTGAACTGTATCACTGGGTGTCAGTTTAGAAGGTACTGTTGTTTGTATTATGAGAGATCTACTTATTATCAAATTACAATTACTAACTGGATGTAGCACTGACAATAGATTGGACCCAACACTTACACTTAGCTCCAAAATTGCTTAGCTGATAGTAGCACATTTTTTGTACTTTGGGGTAAGACATTTAAGGAGGAATAGAAATAGTGTTACAACTAATCCAGTATATATACATGTATGATATCAAACAACAAAGCTAAAGATTTGCATTATAATTGGAGAGAAATGATCTAGGGCCTTTTTGTACCTACTTAATAACATGGACAGGGACAAAATAGAGTTTTAAATGAATCTAGTTTCCCAGGAGTCATGGGGTAAGTATTTCAAGGAGCTCTATGCTGGGGTCAGTGCGCAAAAGGGACAGATTCCCTGGAGCAAATTAAATGGGATTTGCAGTTTCACGATAATGGCATCCTGCTTTTGATTCAAAGAGCTGGTAATTCTTGTGCCAGGAGGCCAAATGGTGTACTAATTGTACTTTAAAAGAATAAAAGAATAACCAGCACTGTGGCTTCTATATTATTTACAATATTTACTAGTGTGGTTAATCTGTGTAGGACCCTTGACTCATGGAAGCTAGATTGCGTGGTCCCAATCTACAAAAAAGGCCATCGACTCGATCCATTAAACTATCGTCCGATCATTTTGCTTTATGTGGAAAACAACATTTTCTCTGCCTTGATTGTGGGACATTTTGAAAAATTGGCAACATAGACTGTACTTATTAGTAAATTCCTATCTGGCTTTTGAAAAATGGTGGGGAATAGCTTAAATACCACTATTCTTAATGTCCTTCACTATAAAGAAGTAGGATCTTTTTCTTAGAATTTCTATTTAAGCTCCATTGACTGTTCTTTAGCCTTTGACCTAGTCAATCGAGGTTGGCTGTGGTCCAAACTGTCAAATGGGGGCATTCCACCCGAGCTGTTACATATTTTGGATATTTTGGAACAACTCCATACTGACACCTATTTTCAGGTCTGATTGGATTTAAATGGTAAAATATCCAGAAAGTTCTCTCTGAAGAAGGGACTGAGGCAGGGTTGCATGTTAGCTCCCTGCATATTTAATATGTATATCTCGGACCTGGGCTATAGTTGGTGGAGCTATGGGTCCAACCCATTTGGGTACACCACGCCTGAAATGGCTGGCTCATGCAGATGATCATGCAGGTCATCATGCACCAGATGCAATTGGGGTTGCAGAGAAGGTTAGATGTCTTACAAGACTCGATATTAGCAAACAATTTAATTATCAACAAAATTAAGACCAAGACCATGACATTTTGTGGAAGATAGGCCACAAATGATGCTCACACAACACACAGAGGATTAAAACAATTAATACATTTATGTATTTTTATATCACCTATTTGAGTAGTGAAAGTAAGACAACTACATTGACCCTTCTACAGGAAACAGTCTAGAATCTCATTCCAAGAATGAAAAGAATACACAGTAAATATGGGAGATTTTTGTTGAGGCCCAATTTGACATTTTGCAACTTAAAGGGTGTCCACAAAGTCATTTATGGGTGAAAGTCCAAGCTTGTGCTACATTGATAGGTCATGAACTAAAGTAATGACCATGATATGCTAAAAATAGAGCATGAAAAGCATGGCATATTCTCCAGGCTCCAATGTGCAGCAGGGTTTGGGATGTGGGGGTGATAAAAACAAACTATGTTCAGAGCATACTGCTGCTTCATTATGATGACTAACCATGCATCATGTTATCACAGCCTGGCACATGAGATGTACAGTTACGAAATCTGTATGATGTTATGTTTGATGAGAACTGGTGATTGTTATGCAATTATTTATCTGTTTTGGCTATGAATCTGACCGCTCAGACAAGGGCAATCTTAATGGGTCTTGTTAAATTGTGATTTAATTTTTATTTCATCATCTGTATTTGATTTGTTATTTCATTTTAAAAGTTTATTTTAAAGTTTGTAGATATTGCTTTAATGGACATTTGCCAAAATAAAGCTTGATCTGACTGATTGATTGATTAAATTAATGTGTGCACTAACAATCACTTAAGCTCAATATATGTAATTGGTGGAGCCATGAATAGACCCAGAATAATGTTTTGGACATTTATGAATATGTTGTGAATAAGGACACACTTGCAGCACACATTTATATTAGATTTGAGAAACTGCACGTAGAAAGGAAACACATTATTATATGAATAACACTGAGAAGCAATATTAGGTTGGCAACATTGCTTACAAATTTCATATCCAGAGGAATAAGGCGAAGGAGAGAAACGTTCTTTCAAATTGGATATGCTGATGCATGATTCTGGAAAAGATTTCAACTTTATTTTTCAAATTATTAGTGAAAGAGGGAGACAAATATCAAAAAGTAATATTATTCATCTGAATTGATTCAATGTAAGACACCTTCTTTTCGGGTAAGTATGTGTGTTCAAAGTAAAGTTAAATATATCAGGATTACATAAATAAGTGAGTTTTTTATTTGAAGCAAAACTTGGAAATTCTTAAGAAACCAAGAGAATATTGTAAATGTTGTAACCAGATATATACAATGTATTTATTTGTCAGTCTATGCTACAAACCCTTAAACCACGTTCACTTTAAAGTGTGAAGACCAGAAAAAGTAATTTAGTATCCATCCCACCAAGACTAAATGGGCGTCATTACAAGTATTGTGGAGCAGGAATAGATTGGCGGTAACAGATTCACTGCCAATGTTCCCACTCCATCATACTACGAGAATGACCCTGGAGTGCAATCCTCTAACTCTCCTCCAAAGAATTGGCAACATTGGTGGAATTACTGCAGCCAAATTACCTTGATGAAGCTCACATTTCTGGCGTCCTATTTGGATAGCCTTGCTATGAAAAATATAGTAACATTAGTTGCATTTAGGATAGAATGGGACTTGCAAGAAGCTTCATGACATTAGCCTATTCTACAATCTGATTGCACAGCTACATCAAAGACAAAGCTCCATCTTAGCCTCAAGGTACATATTCACACACCACTTTGTTGGACATTTGCCAGAGGCAAGGCTACACACCCACATTCATCACAATGCAGCGACAACCTATGACAAAAAATGTGGTCTAGCTGGACACATAATGATTTGACTCTATACACCAAACTAACACACAAGACACAACACATCTGCCATCAGAATGCAGCGATGACCTATGACAAAAATGTGGTGTAGCTGGACACTTAAAGAGTCTCTTGCAATTGTGCACTCTCTGGACGACCTCAGCACCCATCCACATGCCTGACATTCATGGGTTGCTTACTGGTGTGTGTCCAGCCCACCTCCCTCCCTATCTTAGCCAAATGCACACACGCATTCTAATCCTTCTGACAAATGTTCCACACCTTGGCTCCAGTCTCCCGAGGGCGTCCACACCACAAGCACATTGAGGGAATACTAATGGGTTAAATGAGCTATATAAATGACAAACTACAACTACTATTATTCTTACTCCTGTGAAGTGAATAGAGAAGTATACACAGTGCCTCAAATGGAGTAGGGCTGTGACTGGTGCATATGACCTCTCCAGGCTCTGTGAAGCATAAGTGCTGAGCACAGAGTGAAGTAACTTTCAGCTGCTAGCTGAGTATCTAGGAGAAAAGGGAATTTACTGTGAGAGTGGGGTGCTGGTTGTGCCTCATGGTTGAACCTGCTTACTGTGACGGCCCCCTGAATGAACCTGTTACCACAGCAGCATTGCCTGTTATTGGGAGAGATGTAAGCTGCAGCAACTCACCCTGCAATGGAAGTCAACGATCTAAAGTGCTGTGGGTGCCAATTATACATCTGGATTGGCCGTGGTTATCACAGGAAAAGTTGAGGTTATGTTGTAGACATGCGAAAATATGAAATCCTTCCCCTTACTGTTATTGACACATTAAATTCAGCAAATGAGATCTAGAACAGGAGGCTTCATTTGGAACTTCAAACAGTGCTTGGTACACAATGCAGTTCGTTTTGACTCGTTTAAAATACCATTCTTCATAACAATATAATATAAACAATGATCTGCCTTTTGGAAACACAAAAAGTACTGCATTCAATTTACAATTGATATCATTACAAAAACACTCTTATACTGACACATGAGCAAGAACTACTTGAAATTCCAATATTTTCCTTGCAATGGTATGCAAAAACTTTCATCTCAAAAAGCGATATAAGCAGAACAAGCATTAACCTCATTGACTTGGCTGTGGAACTCTTATAGGAAAGCTCTGTAAATAGAAAACACCATTTTGTACTGTCTGACCTTGATGAAGGCCCAGCTCATTTCATGTGTGTCGTCATAACACATACCTTTACAACAAAACAGGCAACGCCTGACAGTGAGCACACAGAATTGTGAACTGATGTGGTTGTTACTGAAACCAAAAATACATCCTTTGAAATGTCGAACTAACCAGATCCATTTTTAATTTTACAGATAGTTATATTATCATTCTTTAGTAATAGATTCTGATAACCCAGCCACTAATTCAATAAAGTCAAATCATTGTATGAGCATCATGGGCATTCACAATAAAGACATAAAGCCTTACCAAATCCTAAAAGTTCATATACTGGTTTTAGGTTGTACATTCCATATGTTGTCACGTTATTGATTTGAATACTGCAAAGATCGCCACTATAGTGCTATTAAAGGCATGATCTAGTAAAAAAATGTATTGTCCCTACGGGTCGGCCATGTTTTTTTAAGCCTAAGTGGCTCGATTTTAGAAAACTTTCCTATGGACCATACCCGAGTTTTCGTCCATTAAACGCACGCGAAAACAAGCACCAGGGAGCCGCCATTTTCTGATAATCCTATCTTTTCCCCGATCGCCATGGCTGACCTGCTTTTGCGGCACTAAATCAATTCCCCCGCCCCTGAGCCTGACATTATCAAAACATTCATATTCCCCGCCTCTCTCCGTGACGTTACTGTGCTGCGTAGGCAAACGCGTCCAGTCGTCTTCTGCGTGACTCCACACAGAACCCGGAAACCAACACAGATCAACTCACAACACAGCGCGCCACAATTCGGAATATGAAACTACTTTAAAATGAAACAGCAAAACGGTACATTTGGAATATGAAACTGTACTTTAAAATGAAACAGCAACACGGTACATTTATTTGACATTAAATGTTTAGAGAATATTCAGCAATTGCCATATTAACTCTGAAAGCCATTTATTTTCTTTTATCTGTATCCGCAATAACTGTTCTGTTTCATCTTGAGTCACGTGCTGTTCCTTTATGGTACACAGGGTGTTCATTTTTGTAAAAAGAATCACTTTGGAAGCACGGTGAACCACAAGGCTGTTCCATCAAGTAGGCACTAGGCCAGCGTAAAGGTTGATATGTTGCTTCTAGCCACTAGTACAGCGTAAGGGCATGTGGGCCCTTGGCGATCGTCCCATAATATGGTGATCGTGCTCCAGTTGTTGACACAAAGCTGCAGGTGTCTGCTGAAGAATCCATCCGCCGGTGTCTCAAACAGATGGCAGTGGCAGAATGGGATCAAATATCTGTTATGAAAACAAAAAAATTATAATTAGTCTCGCTAGCCGAACTTCATTAATATTACTCATTTCATTTATTACGGCCGATCAGAAACTATTTGCTTGCAAGGATAGTTCAATGGAGTATGTTTGTCTCTAAAAATCAATGCGAAAAGTAACAAGATAAATCGAGGCCAACACACAATGATAAACGACAAGTAGTCTACATGCGTGAGGAATGATATGATATATGATATGGCATTTGTAACGTGCCTATACTCAAGTGTTTCTAGGCGTGACGAGGCAGGTGGGGAACAAGGGCAGACAGACAACGATCCTACTAGGCCAGGTGTCTTTCTGATCGCGCATGGGGAAGTTGCTGTACATGGTTAGTTGAATACAAATTAAATAATAGGGCCAGCTGGTGGCAAGTGCAAGGTAAATGCTGGGAGAAGGGGCTGAAGGATACAGAGACAGTCCCGTAGTGCAGCTAGGCAGTGCAGGGAAAAGTGGCTGGGCCAAGGACCGAGATCGGTGAGACCAGTGGACCTGCATGCCCATGTGCCCACTACGAACACATTTTACTTGCTGTTCCTAGCTCTTCATTCATTCATTTATTCATGCATCCATTCATTAAATCTTCATTACGGTATAAAAGCGTGTAAAGATTTACTTACATTATATTTGAAATTTCCATTGTGTCTCTTTGTAATGCAGTCTGTAAAACGGACCGTGCTCTTGACAATGATTTTTCGTATACTGAACTAAAATGAAACTCGGTCTAGATTCTGAATTTTCTGCCCTATGGTCTCTTACGTTACTGCACACTCCCTTCAAATGTAGTTCTTTCGGCATGGTCCCTGTCTCAAGGTCAAAAAACAATAGACCCTTATACTTCCAGTGCGATTTGTGGGCCTCATCTGGGCGCTGTCCTTCGCATTCTTTATTTGCAACATCACGTAGTATAGGCATCTGTGAGAACTTGAAGTTTAGAATCCGTCTATGTAGTGCGCCTCAATGTGCAAATGCGAACTGGCTTCTCTCCCAAATGCCAAGGCCCGCTTGGCTGGCGCGTTCTAAGTGCCCCAATTTTGTCCCCGTTGTCTGCGAGCTTTGCAGCCCAAATTGAGACATTTCATTTTTTGCGGAAGGTCAGGGAAAGTATTGGTGGAAATGTTCATTTGCTGTCCAGCGGTGAACGTTGGTACAGTGGTGCATCAGTGACCGCCATTTTTCAAGTAGTATTTCCACTGACCCCTCACAAGTTTTTGAGCTCCACCAAAGATGGTTGGTGATAGAATGTGACCACTGCAAAATACTTTCAAAACCTTTTTTTTTCCCTGCAGCCGATATTTTCTTATTGATTGATTTAGCAAGATGCCAGACGTCAAATTGATGTTTAATATGTGGGAACTGCTCTCTCATTGTCTTGGCAATTGAAATGTGTCTATCCATGGCTATGAGGTCGATGTGCATTCCCCTTGATTGTAGCTATTCCACTGATTTTATAAATCCTAGTTTCTCCATGGCCACCGACAATGTACATTGTGTTACCTGCACGACCACCAAACTCACAATTTTCTTACTATCCATGTCCTGAAAGTGGTAGGTGCAGTACTTGGCAGAAAATCCAGGGCTGTCGCACTGTCCATCGCCGGCTAGCCTGAATCGTTTGCCTTCGAATGTACTTGCTAGAGACAATTGTTCAATTTTCCAAGCATCACTAATGGCCGGAAACAGATAATCACGTTGGTATATGTAGTACAGCGCTTTAGAAATGAAATGGAGTCCCACAAACTGAAAGAAAGCCTCTAACTTTCTAAAACTGGAGCCACTAAAAAGTGATGCAGCTGCACACAGTAGATTGTCTGCTGGCAGTTTCCCCAGCATCGGTTGTGCAGACCATGAGAACCTATGATCTACAGGCGGCATTTATTTTGACGTTACTGCCTTTTATTTGACGAGTCACATTAATCAATGGCTTCCCACATACTTTCCCTCTAATGGAATGCACACATTTCAGCATACTTATAATTTCCATCAAACAACTGTCGAATACAATGTATTTGCTCTCTTTCATTAGACTGTCATCCTGCGTCAATGTTGTTTCGGCCTGTGACGTTGTGGAGATTTCAACACATTGGAAAGTAATATCGCTGATATCAAGTTCTGATGCGTCTATGGATGCTGCGGCTGGTTTATTCTCTGTCATTTCGACATCTATTACTTCAACATTGATGGGAGAACACAACAATGTCGACAGGTTTTTTGGTGGCAAATTTTTGGCGGGTGTAGATTGTGTAAATTGATCTGCAACTACTTCAGAGCTATCTTCAATACATTCAATAACATCTTCTTGTGGTGGTGCGGTCGCAATGTAGCTATGGTCCAATGCAACTTTGCTGTAGGCTCCAAACACAGTTATTTCATGTTCTGGCAATTGGACATGAGCATCTCGAGCCTGAACACGCCTCGCCTCAATTAATAGTTCCTCCATAGTGTACATGGTCTGGCAAGCAACATCTCTCATTCGCTTCACTGTCTGTGTATGTATAGTTCTGACACCCACGGGTAACTGGAGGAGAGATTGGAAAAGGGATGTTCAGTTTAAACACAAGATAAAGTGTAGTCCAATTGACTGGAAAAAAACATAAAATAGTCCCCAGCACAAACATTTTTTTTAAGTTATGAACTGTTTGTAACTAACCTTTTTTTTGTTTTTTTTTCTTTGCAACTTTTTTGACTCGACCTTCAACATCTGCACGCTGTAGCTCCGATTCGTTTCCGCATGTCCTCCCTTCCTCTTGCGCTGCAACGACTATATTTTCTGTATCCGCATAGACAGCACAGAATGAGGCTCCATCGTCTCCCTGAAACATAGTACTTTCATTACTATGTATCAAAATATTGTTAGCATAAAACACACGTGAGGACGAACACACAGGTACATCTCAATAGCCAAACACGATTTAAACATTGTGTGCAACAATCAAACGACAAGTATTCGACCAGTGATGATCTATTTCGATGGAACTGTCAGTATCCATACCTCTGGCTCTGCATGGACTGCCATGAATGGTTGTATTGGAGAGGAGGCATCCCCATCTCCCTGAAACACAGTACTTGCATTAGTATGCTTTTCAATATTGGAAACACAACACACACTTGGGGTCGACGGCACAGGTACATATAAAGAGATAACCACAAATGATGCATTGTCCAAAAGAATCAAGGAAAATCCAAATATGATCACATTTCATCGACTTATTTCAATGATTTCTTTACATCTGCATCATCTAAATGAGATGTTGTGATTGTTGTGGAAGCTCCGTCGTCTCCCTGAAACACAGCACTTGCGTTAATAGGGAAGAAAGTATAGCAAATGGAATCACGTTATATGATCACGCATGATGGAGCTGTCATTATCCATACCTCGTGCTGCTGAAGAATAACTATGGATGTTGCAAATGTAGTGCGCACTTCCGAAAGCTGTTGCGCCAATTCGTATACGCATGGTCCCGCTTCCACTTCCCCTGGAATTACTTG
This sequence comes from Ambystoma mexicanum, assembly GCF_040938575.1. Lineage (NCBI taxonomy): Eukaryota > Metazoa > Chordata > Amphibia > Caudata > Ambystomatidae > Ambystoma > Ambystoma mexicanum. Next base: position 1,339,007,308 of record NC_090929.1, on the reverse strand, counting down.
AATGTCAGGCTCTGCATCAAGTGCAGGTGGTGACGCTCCATCAACTGCCTCAAACATAGTACTTGCATTAGTGAGGATTACAATAGTGAAAACATAACACACACCTGGGGTCGACAGCACAGGTACATATCAACGGCTAACCACAAATGAAACATTGTGTAGAACAATCAAACGACAAGAATTCCAGCTCTGATGATGACGCTTGATGGAGCTGTCAGTATCCATACCTCCTGCTGTTGAAGAACATCTAGAAATTTTGTAAATTTGGCGGACGCTTCAGCATCTCCCTGAAAGACAGTACTTGCATTAGTATGGATGACTTGATATAGGATAACACTAATTATAACTGAAAACAAACACCAGTGGACGATAACTAAGGTGTATATCAATTGGAAAGCACTAACCAAACATTGGGTAAAATGATTACACGATAAAATAAAAATATTACTTGACATGCATAAAACAAATCTGTAGCGGATTAGCCTAGTAAGATTACCTGATACGCGCTAGAAGTGGTTGATAACTGCGACCACATCAAGGATGTAGAATGTTCTTGCTTCAGATGCAAGGGATAGTCAAGAAGTTGTAAAGGTAAATTAATGATTGATAATGAAATGCCAATATTAAAAATAGCCATGTAAGGCAACAGAATACTTGTAAAATGTTCAATACAGCACAGTTCCCTGTTCCCATATATATACATTGCGTTTGTGGGTTATGAAATCGAAAAATAATATATTGGTAAATGTCATTATTCAAAAAACTATACACTCATATCAATATTGAAATTATTACAAGGGATAGAACACCTACAATATCAATGAATCCGTTCGGATACCTACACACTACCGCAAGGCCTAAAGCTAAATCCGGACACTTGACTCACCGGTGGCGGAATGTGGACGAATAGAGTGGGAATAGCGTTTTCGAGCAATTTCCGTGTCGTTCGCCGCTTATTCTTCTTTGTTACCCAAGATGTTGTGTACATGTCCAAGGAAAAGTGCCGGCTGCAGATGCGGTATCGATCACCCCTCTTGTCCTGTAAGACTTGTTGGACTCTACTTTCCAGCTCATCCAGTGGATATCCGCAATGTCTGACCCATTTTCTTATTCGATCAACAGTTTTTGGGAATACATGCATTGTAGTGCCTTCAGATTTAGCCTGGGTCTTCGAAGGGCAACCGCTAATCGAACAGGCAGGCATTGTTGATAAATCTGAAAAGTAAATATCAACATTATTATACAATCTTCAAGAATAAAGATTTGATACAAAAGTAAATGAATCATACAATGATCAATGCAAGGTTTGTTTTGGTCGCAGGAACTATACCAGTTCATTATGTGCAGCTTAGTATTTGCATAAATTGCAGAAATGTATAAATGATGTGACTAAAAACTGAACATGTGACTCATCCCTTGGATGTTCTGTATTGCACGAGAAGAAAACATGCTTACATTATATAATGGACCCCCGAAGGGTGCAATTCGATGACAATAGACACAGATGAAAATAAATAGATCTATTGATAGCATAGCAATGGAAACTCAAGTCAATAGCAATGAGACCAATGAACCTAGCACTATTGTGTACTCAACTCGCAAATAGGTAGAAATTTAGAAATCTGCGAAATATGACTAGGATACATGGCCTTACCTTGACCAACAAACAGTTGGATGCAGCAAGCAGAGCAGTATGTTGCAGGAGAATAGGTGGGTGGCCACATGTAGCACACTGATGGGTTTGCTCTAAGCGGTCAAAGAAGTTCACGGATAGCACGACGACGAGCAGATTAGCGTAGATCTCAGTGGTTGCCAGGTAACACGTTCAGGAGTTGACTTGCAAAGCACAAAGATGTTCTCATGAGACATATCAAGTGGTTTATAAAGTATTAGAAACAGGGGTGTGTTTGTGAATGAATGACGTATGTATGTCGTACGTATGTATGGCCTGCTTCAAGGGGAGGCCTGGCTGGAGACACGGGGTCTGAGGAGGCCATGTGACCGATGGCCCCTTGGCGTGGGACACCTTTTGAAGTGTACATGTAGTTTGGCACCTTGGCCTTTCGCGCCCCTGACAGTCCCCGTTGCCAGCGCGCATCCACCGGCGCAAACCGCCTTTATATCAATATATAGTATATCGTCTTTAAATCAATGATAGCATATCGTTGCTTATCAATAACAAATGCCACATGCCGGAGATTTTTGTGAGCACAAACCCACACTTCAACCGGTGTATTATAGTGGTCAAGACCCAAGGCCTGTATAATCCAATGGCAATTGTTAGTATAGACATATGTGTGACTTTTATAGAGACATAACCCACTGAAAGACTTTCAACAAGTGTTATTTAGTGCATGCATTATTGAGAATATGTTATGTTAGCTTAGATAGATAGTGACCACCCTGCTTCACAGCGACCAGACCTTCACCCATTCGGAGCACAGATGTCTGACGTCCATCCTTGAATGGAGACACACTTGATTCATTTAAAAAATCGAAACAACTGTTGTTAAAATATATGTGGTGTTTTATTTTGTATCTTATTTTGATGACACAAAAATACAAGACTTTAAACATTGTACAATTCAGGTTGCAGCACAGCGAGACAAAATCCCCTGTACTGACCGCTGTCAATCGGGAACGTTTCTCCAATGGCACGAACGGCACAGGCGGGTATCACTCTTCGAACGTGGTGCCCAAGCCTCCCGTGGAGCCACCATGTAAAGGAACGATAGGCCACCAGCCTGTACCACCTGTGAAAAGGAATGAAACAAACTGTTTTTAAATGACCAAGATAAGTTTAATAAACGTTTGTTGTCAATGACAATTCTTGTAACTAATGGCATTCTGCACGGACAAATGCTATCTAGACAATGCACACTATTGAACGACTTACATGCGTTACAATGATATGTAGATGTAATTTTGGATATAGTAGAAGAACATGAAATAGGAGTGGCATGACAAGCAGAGTATACTTACTTGTTACTCGGATTACGAGGACGAACAGTTGCGCGAAGTTCGTGCATAAGCACCATCATTATTCTCAACACGGCCCGTGTGAGGCAGGCTGCCCTGAAGTCTGGCAGCTCGGTGATGCATTGCGGTCGTGGCTCGCCTTCCGAAATGTAGGCCAGGCATCCCGAGTTTTCTCGGCAGCAGCGGTTCTCCTCCTCGGTCGGCATTAGCTCCCACCGATTGCATGTGCACCATGTGGAGACGCCGTCCATTTGACTAGGCCCAGGCTCTTCATCTGTTGATTCGTCCTGCCAACTGCCGTCCGAATCCCCATCGTTTTCACATGCTTCCCTTTCCAGTAGTTCCTCCTCGGTATTCTCGGGCTCATACATGTAGGGCATTATTGTAGCCATTGTGTGTTAAACAAACTAAAATAATTTATAGCAGTGGTACTGGTATCTGTTCACATGGGCTACAAGCGGCGAAGGTAGCTGACCAGAGCACTGAAACGAGTCACAGAATACTCAAAGTAACACAGAGAGAGGAATGGAATCAAAAATCTGCTGCTGTGTGTTGTGAAACGGTCTGTTTATACTTATTGAGGAAAAAGGCGTCCTGCCATTTCCATGGCGACACGTCATTAGCTGAAGCGCAGCGAATGGTGACACGAGACGTGCTTTGGAGTTGGGAAATGGGCGGTACGAGTCTGCTGATGACAGGCTCAGGGGTGGGGGAATTGATTTAGTGCTGCAAAAGCAGGTCAGCCAGGGCGATCGGGGAAAAGATAGGATTATCAGAAAATGGCGGCTCCCTGGTGCTTGTTTTCGCGTGCGTTTAATGGACGAAAACTCGGGTAAGGTCCATAGGAAAGTTTTCTAAAATCGAGCCACTTAGGCTTAAAAAAACATGGCCGACCGTAGGGACAATAACATTTTTTACTGGACCATGCCTTTAAAGGGCTGAGCCTTGTCCATGTGCAGGTGAAATTGTGACCCCTCTGATGGTGGTATGCTGTCTGTTAAATAATGTCATAAATGATGTCCTGGGTGTTAGTGTTAGCAGTGCACAGTGGTGGTGCGAGTTATGGTTGCTTAGCTTACCATGACTGGTGAATTTATGGGGGTTTTCGGTTTTACTTGGAACCATAACGTCCCTTTAACAACATTTTTTCACTGAATTTCATAGGTTTTCATTAGTGCAATTTAACAATAAAGTTCCTTTAACAATGTCTTTTCATTGAATTTCATAGGTTTTTACCCATGCACCCTAATTTGCTACAACTTGCAAATATTATACCCCCAAAATAGAAGCACTTTCAGATGATCTAGGAAGTTTCACCTTAGAACTGTGACATTCCCTACCTTCTAGTGACATTTGTAACACTTTTATGAACTTTCTGCAACTTTTTACATAGTTTTTTTGTTCCCCGAGGTTCGCCAACCTCTGACTTCATTGCAGACAGTCCTTTCCAGACAGTGTCACGTGACAACGCGTGTGCATGTGCTGTGATGAAGTGTTCGCGAATGGGCCCATGCTTCGTGTACGGCTCCGTGCATCACAAACAGTTCAGAACTGCATTTTTAGCTGATCTAGGAAGTTTCACGATGAAAATGTACCCTAGCACAGCTCCTAGACCTATTGTTATTGATTTTCCATCTGCAATCCAGGAGAGAACACATGCTTGGAAGAATATTAGCACAACTGCTATTTAACTTAAAAAATGGCATCAGCCAGGGCATTCCTTCGCACCAGGAGCCACCAACACCACCACCAGCTGGAGGGCCTAGACAACGGAAAAAGCACAATAGTGCACACAAGAATCAAGAGCACCAGGAAGATGAGATAGAGGAAATGCCTACTTCCAGCACCCAGAAAGAATTGTGGGTGTGGCGGTTCTTTAACACTGTTGGGGGTGTACCAAAGGCTAAGGCTACCAAGGTCAAATTCACTGATTGCAACATTTAACTCACAGACAACCTGGGTAGTACTCCTATGGGAACAACTCCACGTGCTGCCACACCAAATCCAACCACCAGATGCTCTGAGAAAGGATGTTCCTTTCCCAGGAAGTGTCTTCTGCTACCGCATCTTCCTCAACCAATACTGCCACCACACAGGCTACTCCTATTAGGCACACAATCCCACCAGCTACCTTGCAACCTATAAAAGAGGCTGTTGATCAATATCTTTCCAAGATAACAGTACTTGGTATATATTGTAACACACCACTCTGCAGGGGGGCAGTTTCGAAGTGCTTTCGAGGATGTAATCAAGGAGCATGGGAAACACTGCCCCCACCTTAGATTCTACACACGCCCAACATATTCCCCTGTTCATCTGCCCCTCCATATATGTGGTTAGTGCCCCATCCTTATTCCCCCCCACCTTATTTCCTCTCCTCTCCTGCAAAAAAAACCAAAATCAAAATCCCAAAACACCCCCAAAAAAGGTTCCTTTAGGAACGACCTTTCACAGATAAAGAATAGAACTAAAAAAATAAGCTCATAGAAGCCACCTACTTTACATGTGTTCAGTAAAGTAGTTAGACTCAATAAGATTCTTCAACAATACCATTAGAATGTTCTACTAGGCTAATGGGAATAATGGACAATGTTATACTAGACAAAAAGAAAAGAGCACAGAAACAATTTCCTGTCCCAAATATTATTTTCAAGCATACAATAAGGACCATAATCCATGGACCTTCATGACTATCCAAGATCTCTGCAGTCCCCTCCCCATGCATCATTAAACATCCTGGATTACACATTCATACCATCGCACAAGACAGCCATTTTACCATTTTAACGAGTATGTTTGTAGTACTCCCTCATTGCCTGCTTTCAAACAGTCACACACCAATCCACCAATCAGTTCAGAAAACTTGAAATATCACCACATTAAACTTCCACACACCAACTGCCACTTAAGAATATTAGAATTTTGGTACCTGATCAGGCACAGGATTCTGGGAGCATAGTTCAGATTGGTGTGAGCCTTTTACATCATTTGTACCTCAGGCTAATCTCCTGCTCTTTGATAGTCAGTGCCCTTGCCTCATCAACTTCCTCTCATCTCCAGCTATCCTCTACTCTCTTCCCATGGCTGCCTTGCCCTCCTCCACTTCCTCCTCTTCCCCATCTCAAGTTCCTTCCACACTGGCAACCTTCTCCATCTCGCCACTCTAAGTTCTCACTCGGCTGTTAAACACTCCTCTGACATCTGTCACCTCCTAGAACAACTTGACCTTGATGTCCTCGGTCTCACCAAGACGTGGTTCACGGCCAGCTCGGTCACAAGTTTTGAAACTCTCCTCCCGATGCCTACAAGATCCTTTCAGCCCCCAGATCCAACCGTAGCCCTGATCTTCCCTGAGTGGATTCCTGCCTCTCTCAATCCCACTCAAGCTTACTCCTCTTTTGAATATCTATTCTGCAGGCTCTCTCTCTCTTCTAGCCACTCTCTTACTGTTGCTACTCTCTACTGGCCCCCTGGTCAAATCACTTCTTTTCTCTCTGAGTGAGTTGACCTCTCCTCGTCCCTCTTGGCTCTTGGACTCAACCACTCAACTTCTCCTCTTTGGTGTCCTCAACATCCATCTTGTTTCTACCTGTCCCTCATTTGCACTCTTTCGCGACCTCTGCGATTCACTCTCCCTCTCTATCCTTCGCTCCGGCCTGACCCACTCTGCTGGGCACACACTTGATGTCTTGTTCTCATCCGGCCTCCCCCTCTACACACCCTTACCACCCCTCTCTCCTGGAGTGATCACTGCCTCCTCTCCTCTCATCTCTCCATCTCCTCCCCCCAAGCCAAGTCCACTGCTACATTGCCACTCACCTTCTCGGATATCCGTCCCATGAAGCATGTGTCAGTCGAGGCCTTTGCTGCAACCTTCTCCCCCCCTCCTCCACCCAAGGCTGACTCATACCCTGACACAGCCCTCTCTCCTCTCTTCTCCTATATTTCTGCTACTCTTGATACTCTTGCCCCCGTCATGAGGATCCGTTTGAAGTACAAAGCCAAGTGCAATTCTTGGTATGACTCTGACTTAGCTACACTTAAATGGAAGTGTAGGATAGCACACAGGAAATGGAGGGCTTCTTGACCATCCTCTGAAAAACTGGTCTGCCGTCTGCTGCAAAGGCATCACTGTCTCGCTGTCCGCACTAAGAAGAGAGTCCACATACATGTGTCTCTGCAGCATCTAACAATTCAGCTGAACTATTCAAAATCTGCAAGGAGCTGGCCAACCCTGCTGCAGTCTCCACCACTCCTCTTGCCTCCCAGTCTCTTTGCAATGTCCTTGCCTCTCACTTTATCTCTAAAACCCAGGATATCCTGTACACTCCTCCTTCCCTTCCCCTCTTCTTCCCTCTCCTTCGCAGCTTGCTGGCCCTCCCTCAGCTACCCCCATGCCCTTTTCTACTCCTTTCCTTTTTTCTCCCCTGATGAGGTAGCTAGACATGTCTGATCTATGAAAACCTCATCAAAACAGCTCCATCCCCGTTCCTCTAAAACCATTAAGGACCACATTGAAACCCTTACTCCGGCCCTTTGCCAATTTCTGCAACCTCTCCTTTGCCTCTGGCTCTTTCCGCTCCCCTCTTAAGAACTCCCTTGTTCATCCTCTCCTCAAGAAATCTACTGCTGATCCATTATGTCTGGTAAACTACCACCTAATTTCCATTACTCCCTTTTAGGTAAAGCTCCTGGAAAAGCTGGCATGAAGAATCTTCATTCCAAATCTGTTGGTTCCCTCTATGATCACCAATCTGGCTTCAGAGCTGCCAGAAGCATGGAAACTGCTCTCCTGAACATCTGTGAAGTCCTGCTCTCCAACCTCGATTCTAACATTCCCTCTGTCCTCATCCTACTTGATCTCTCCTCTCCGTTCAACTCGGTCAACCATACCACCCTGCTCAATCGTCTCCGTGACAACCTGGGTATCACTGATCAGGCTCTGGCTGGGTAGACCTCTTTTCTCTCTGATCGACCCTCCCAGGTACAACTTGGTCCTTTCTATCTTCTATCTCCCTCTCCACATGAGGTGTCCCCAGGGGTCTAACCTCTCCTCCTGGCTTTTCAACCAATACCTGGCATCTCTCGCCTACTGCATTTCCATTTTCTGCTCAACTTTCCAGTGCTGTGCTGATGATACCCAACTCATTTTCAGGCTTCCTTCTGCCTCCTCCTCTCCTTCCCCCATCTCTGATTGTCTAATATTCAAAATTGGTCGTGCCGCCAATGATCTATGTCTAATTGCCAACAAGACCGAGATCCTCCTTATTGGTACACCATCTCCATCCTTACCTCTCACTCCCTGGCCGGCCTCCCTTGGCCTTCCTCCTACCCCCACTGTCGTGGCTAAGAACATCAGGGTTATCTTTGACTCTGCACTTTTATTCTCAGCACACATCTCTGATGTCTCCAAAAAGTCATATTTCTTATTGAACCTCCTTAGAGGTACTCTGATTTTCCTGTCCTTCCCTCAAAAGCTCATTGAGGAATTAACTGGATTAATCTAACAGCCTTTTTCTAAATCTGCCTGCTCCCACTCTCCACCCTTTACAACTAATCCAGATCAGGAGTGCGAGGCTTGTCCTTGATCTCAAGCCCTGGGATCGTATCTCTCCAGCCCTGTAATCCCTTAATTGGCTCACAGTGGATCAAATGATTATATTGTAAACCCTTTGCATTGTCCACAAGGCCTTCTGGGGCCTGGGTCCAAAATACCTTCAACTATCCCAATGTAAATACCTCCCCTCCCGAGCCCTTCGCTCCTCTACTTCTAACGCCCTCTGGGTTAGTCGTTTTGCAAAGAAACGAGCTGGGGGTATATCTCTGTCTTTGGCGGGTGCCTCTTTTTGGAACAGCCTCCTGGCCACCTTGAAACTTGAGGAAAACCATCTCCAGTTCCGGAAGCATCTCAAGTCCTCCTTCTTTGCTTCTGCCTTTGCCCCCCTTCTCCTCTGTTGTTCTGTTTCTTCTCTTGGCATCGCTCACCTGGCCACCCTCTGTCATTCGGGCCCAGGTACTTACTCACCCTGCCACCCTCCTGCACTTCTTCCAGGACACTCTCTGCACTGGGGTTCTGTATCTGTACCCATACACTCCCCCTCCCACTGTTCTTCTGTACTTATCAGATATACCTTATCTGACTGTCACCTGCCACTTCTTGGCTGCGCTACCATGGTTTATTGCCATTATTTATTTATTTTATTTAATATGTATTTCTGTTTTCTCTCCTCTGCCCTGCACTTTCCACTCCCCCCCTTCCATGCACTTTCCACCTTTTCCCTTGTCTTAAATGTCCCTGGGCCTAGTAAGATCGCTGTTTTCTTTTTTATTCTCCCTTGTTCCCCTCCATTTTTGCCTGGTCGCACTCTGAAACACTTGTGTACGAGCGCAATATAAATATTTCAATATCATTTCATTTCAGTTAAATAGTGGTTCTCTTAACTGGTCCAATACCTCGTGGACATTCTTCAATCCAAATCAGTTGTTTTATTTGATTTTGTGGTTTATGCCTTGTTTACATGTTGGGGGCAGGGAAGGTTAGCCTGCACTCACTTAACATCATACATAGCAATCCAATGGGAAGTAAAGAAATTTGGTATTGCGTCGCAAGAGGTATGGCCATTGGTGGATTTAGCAGCATGAAATCTAGTGGTGAAGGTAGGGAAAGAGTCCTTTTATGCAGGGAAAGGAATTTTGCATCCATCACTCAGGTGAAGATGCAAGGTGTTTTTCAACTGTTGGATGGCATGGTTCGGCCCAGAGGCAAGAAGGAATAACAGATGATGATACAGGGCAGGTAACTGTGAGGTGAGGAGATTGTGAAAATTATAATTGAATCTGAGAGAGTGGAAAATCAACAGCGATATCAGAGGAGTAGAGTGAGGTTGGAATGAAGTTGAGTTTAAGTGCATTAGAAGTCAGTGCAAGCAGGGTGGTTGTGAAAGCTGGTCAGGGATTGGAGTCTAGCTATAACTTGTGTTTGTTATTCTAGAGCATACCAAAGGGATACTGATGGAATGGGGGGTAATGGCCTGGCAGCCCAAGTTAATGGCCCAAGCGAAGCAAGGATGGTTAATGAGAGCTCCGGACCATTACCCAATTCTAGCCCTTGGAATGGGGTGTTAAAGCAAGTAGCAACCCGGGTCACCAAAGCAGTAACCCGGTGCTATAAAAAAAAGCATTTTCATTCATTGAATGGGATGTTGCACACGTCCGGTTCAAGAAATTAAAGTACTCATCCAAAATGGCCATCATTGTTGTAGAAGACGGGGCTCCATATGAAACCCCTGTTCTATTACCATTGTGGTTGAAAAGGGAGAGGGAAGCTGCTGCAGCGGTGCTGCAACAATAAGGTAAGTGGGGCAGGGGATAAGGGTTGGGAAATGTAGAAATAAAATGGGAGGGGGCGGGAAGATGGCGGCCCACGGCAGGTCGGCAGCCTGTGGGTTCTGTGGAACATGGGCTGAGATTAGAGATTTCAGCCTGTGATCTGCAGAACATGAGAGGCTGTGCCCCCTGCAACGGGTGCTAATGAGCCTTTAGACTAGGAACTGGGATGCTAGCCCAGTGTTTTTCCAGAAATCTTATCTTGGCGAAACACGTTCATGTCTTGGATGCTACTATCTTTAGGGATTTTAGTTCGGCCTTTGAGCACATAGTTAGGAGATTACTTTGGAAAACTCTGTGTGACATGGGTGTCCCAGAAACGCTGATATGGATGTTAAAAGCACTCCCGAGAACTCCAAGGTGTGTGTGCGATACGGGCTGAATGGAAAATTTACTAAATGTATAACATTAAAAACGAGGGTCTGCCAACGATACATTTTCTCACCTCTTCTGAGCTTTGATCGCTACCTTGCCCCTCATTTAGAGTCACTCACTATAGATGTAACATGGTGTGGTTGCAGGGGACCGCAGCTACTCAGCTATGATGATGATGTTGTTCTCCTGGCAAAGACCCCTAGAATGTAGCAGGCTCTTATAATAGAAAATGAACTATGTATGAGGGTCAGGGGTTTACAGGTTAACACTTCTAAGTGCTTCACAATGTGTGTCTCCCATGAACGTAAATGGTGCCCTCCGATTGGAATGCTGTTCCTGGTTTGACTATTTGGGCATTAGTTTTAGCAATAGTTTGAAGAGGGGTGACCACATTGTGAGGCTAAGCATCAAGATGAGTCAAACCATACTAGCTACCTTAGACACGTGATTACAGCTTATGAGAGCAAAGCCATTCCTACAGGAATCCTTGGGTTTGATGTTTGTGGGTATACAATGGCTGACTGCCTTCAAAAGATAGAGAATCCATTTGTCGACACTTGTCTATTCTGTGCATCTGGAAACGGCTAAGACTTATCTCACCGACACCATATATGTGAGACCTTTTTAAACTTGGGCACTATTATGGGACAGAAATCACAGCCATCTAACAAAAGATTACAGCAAAGTGGGCTGGCCAGCCCATATTAAGGCTCTGCAAATTATCCTGGGCATTATATTTCGACGATCCAGAAAGTATTGAAGATGGCCCTAAAACGGTGATAAGAGAAACAGGCCTATGCAATATTTGGCATTGGTCAGATAAGATGATGTTAAAATCACAGGCATACTTACCGTTCGAGTGGGCCTGCAGAATATCTGCCACAGGTGCCCGTGCCTTTGCCCAGATCTTTTCTTGCGAAAGCTAGATTCAGCATACTTCCATTCAGGGCAGTACTGCAGAAATGGTCTAAGTGCAGAGAAGGTGATTTAGACTGTCTGTGGAGGGGGGTTGTGAGACTCTACCATTTCATTCTGTTTTGTTCACTGTTCCATAATATACAAGCGGCATTTTTAATGAAGACACTTGGAGAAAGTGGAATAAGGTTTTACCACCCAGCAGTGATGTTCCTATTGACCGCAACGAAGCTGGCGGTCATGTTTGCTTTTGCTTGTTTTTTAGCAACAGCTTGATGGAGACACACTAAACAGTTGGGTGGCGGAGTGGGGCATTTTAAAGGCTGGGATAGCAATTTCCTGTAGCGTCTGTATATTTTAGGACGCTGGGTGCTAGAAGTTATATTGTTTTTGTGCGTTTTCAGATTGTGTTGTGGATTGGTGGCATCACATCTATGAATTTATGAATTGTGGTTTATTGTGATGCTTTTATGGATGAAAAACTATGTTCCTAAATTTCAAATATGTGAAGGATGTGTATTAAATGAATAACCCTGTAACACAAATCTCCCTGTGTTGTTATATCAAGTACGAAGTAATCACGAACAACTGTAGTATTTTGTGCTCCACTGTGGAAATATTGTCAGGCAATTAGCAGTCAAATCACAAAGTTGGATGCATGCAAGCAAATACGATTTGTGAAATGCACAGAGAGATAGCAAGACGAGTTCCCGCTTCTGAAAATCCCCATGTTCCTTCCCATGCTACCCATTCAAACTCTGCGTGCACCTTCTGCCTAAATGATTAATAGTCTACCTGTACAACTAAATAGCATCACGTTCTGCCACTGCCAGAGAGGCTTGCTTCTAATTTGAATAGGTGAGAAACCAAAGTCAGCTTCACGATTTGAACTAGATTCCATCACTCAAAATTCAGTCACAATTCCTTTTGAATTCCTTCACTGCCCGCAGGCAAAAGCTCAATGTTGATTCTGCGATTAATCCCAAAAGGGCCTCTTATTTCTCAGCAGAGAAATTAAAGCTTGCCAGTTTTCCTTTCACCTGTCCTCCTGACAGCTTTGTCAGTAATGATATGCCAGCTACGCGGCATAATCTCCCTTCCACGGTAAAGAATAATGTATTAAGAAATTAAGGGGCTTATCGCCCCTCTGTCGGGTTGGTCTTCAAAACATGGTTGATAGCAGAGACAGCGTGATTATCAATGAAACATTATTTAACAGTACCTTGGGGCCTTTTCCAGACAAAGCATAATAAGTCGCCCGGGCAGATATCAGTCAAATGTATCCCCTTTAGAATTTGTAAATATTCCCTGAAGTTAAGAGAAATTATGTTGATTGTGAGGCTCGGCTTAGTGTGGTTCAGTGTGACTGTGGGGCAAGGTAGCAGTTCAGGGAGTTTTGAAGAGCATGGAAGTGGCGTAACATGTTTGCAAATGCTGCAAAGGACTCATTTCTTTGCTTTCACCACACAGTCTAAAAGAGGAAACCGTTTTTTTTTCTTTCTAATATGCGTGATACAAACTTCGTTTAATGTAGTGTTACTAACACTGCATTGTTGCGTCTATGTTGGTCTTTCTAGGACGTCTTCATAGTTTGACTGAGGCAAATCTAGTTCAGCTTCACTTTCTGCCCTGTGCCCTTTTTGCTCCCTGCATAACACTGTGGCGTGCAGTAGGTGTGCTACTACATTACATTTCTGCTGCTATTTATCTGGCAAGAGGGGGAGAAATGAGTGTCTGAAAACGTGGTACTGCGTACAGTGATGAAGTCTTGCTGCTTTAAATCGATGCTCTTATTGTTTTAATTGCAAAGGATGGATTTCGAGTGGGGCATGATTGCGTTACTGCAATATTGATGTTAGCAGATCTGCACAGGTCAACACATATTCATGGAATCGAACAGGGGGAACCCGCATGCCACAAAAGATGTGCTAATCCGGAAACACATACGCCAGGCGAAAGCAGGAGTAAGCGGGCCAGTGCAGCATAAAAATGTGCGCAAACAACAAACAAGCTCATACGCTACAATGAATATACCGTTCCTCGCAGCAGTGTTCGTGGGACACCGCAGGAGGAGGAGGATAGCCAGGCACAGCATTTTTTTACCCAGGACCAGCCTTCTTGGGATGCCGGATGGCCAGGTCTATGGCAGGTACAGGTTTCCACCCCATATCATCCTAGAACTGGTTGCTGGGAGGGAGGAAGACCTCACATGACCCACCCTGTGCTCCCAAGCACTGAGCCCCTTGGAAAAGGTGCTCAATGTACTGCATTTCTTGGCTACTGGGTCATTTTAGCGGACAAGTGCCATAGTTGGGGGCGTCTCACAGGCCACGCAGTGACGCTGCCTACACCAGATGTTGGCGATCATGACTGCACGCCCCTCAGTTCCCAGGCACATATACATGTCCAGAACACCTGCAGAAAGGCATGCCGTGGTCCAGGACTTTTACAGGGTGGCACACTTCCCCAAAGTGCTAGGTGCCATTGATTGCACCCATGTACCTCTACTACCTCCTAGGGCCACGGAAAACATCTATCGCAACCGCAAGCACTGGCATTCCATCAACGTGCAGGTTGTATGTGATGCCAAGGGAATCATCACCTCTGTATATGCCAACTATCCGGGGTCCAGCCATGATAGTTTTATATTTTAATGTCACCCCTAAACCGGGACCTGGAATCTGGGAGGCATGGCGACACATGGCTCATTGGTGAGTACAAATGCCTCTGAACATGCATGCGTGTCAGACACAGAGAAATGGCAAAACCCAACTAATGACAACCATTAGCACCTCCACAGGGGACAGTGCGTACCCTCTGAGCACCTACATGATGATGCCAATACAGAGCCCCACCACACCACCCGAGGTAAGATACAACGCAGCCCATATTGCAACCCGGGGCATAGTGGAGCGCACATTCGGAGTGCTAAAGTCATGTTTACGCTCCCTTGACCGCTCTGGCGGCCAGCTGCTATATGCCACAGCCACGCATGGGAAGGGAAAGGGCACGTGGCGAGGCAGCCCATACCCGGCTTATGGCAACTTTACCAGCTGACAATTGATGATGACAAAAGGGACAGTCAACTGTCACAACCATACTACCCTGAGATTGTTTCCCTGGAAGTGCTACATTGTGTGCATCCCTAGCTACTTAAACAGACCTAATGCTGTGTCAGTAAAAGGTACACATTCATGCTGCATGGAGGACTACCCCCTTGCAAAACAACACACCCAAATACTGGTATGTCACCCAAACCCTCCCAAAACTCCATCTCACCCGCCCAAGACACCATGGCATGGCATGCAATGTGAAAGCAACCAAATGAATGCACAACACATGGCACAACTGTCACAAATGGAAACAGGCCACAGACAATTCCCTCTCACTTATGAAAAAGAAACAGCACACATGAACATATACTTACCAGCATGACAAAACATGAATACAGGACCCAACAGTGGCAACATCTGACAGTAACCAATCACAATAGTGCAAGTGTCACAACCTGATAAAGGCAGCACATCAACCCCTTCCATCTCCAGTGTGTTTCTGGTAGGTAAATGTGGCAGGGTACTGCATACAACATGAACTGCATCTGCAATGGAGACAGGCAAGGTAAGACATGAAGAAGCTACATGTAAATACGCATAATGAGCAATATGGAATATAATATGCAAATCAACTATGCAGTGGAGAAATCATCAGTAATCCCCACTAGGGGTGTATACACAGTTTGGACTACAGACTGGCCACACAACTGATGGAAGCCAAATGCCTCTGTGTAAGTAAGGGTCACGCAGTGCCACCCTTGCGAGCCCATGGAAAGGGGAAGCAGGAGTGGCATATGTGTCTGACATTGCCCATGTATGGATGTGTATGTGCAGGGACATGACCGTGCTGCATGTGAGTCCAGTCATGAGTCATGCACATCAATGGTGTATGTGTTCCAAAACATGATGCACAACTGCATGTGAAGATGCACGCATGTTTGCATGCCTGTGTATGTACTCAGCCATGTTTGGGGTGTGACACATGGATGGTGGTCCCACCTTCATGTACGTGCACGGTGTACATGTCTGTTTGGGTGTTTCACATGTGTGTGACTGTGAGACGCCAGGGATGCATTTGACACACACATGTAGGTATCCGATTGGCAGATGTGACATAGTTGCCGATGATTGCACTGTGACAGGTGGTGGAGATGTACAGATGCATGTCTGTCTGGTGGCGTGTGTGCATATGTTCGGCACTCCTCATGTAGCTTGTGACGTCATGCCATTCTGTGGCTGTTCATGCAGTTGTGTGTGTATGGATGCTGATGCCTACTGCATGATTCCTGTTAATTTGTGCATGTGTGTGGGTTCAAACGATATGAGTGTTGGGGGGTGTGATGCCATCTGTGAAGTTTCACACTGCCACTCATGTGCAACTGTGTGTGTATCAGACCATTGTACAGTGCCCTGATGCCTGTGTTCTATCTCTCCCTGTTTGCAGCATCGACTGATGAAGAGGGCGGAGACGGTACTGTGGAGCACAGCGGCAGGGATGCCACCACCAACCGGAGACGCAAGGCCCAGCTCCCCTCTGAGGTAATCATATCTTCCGGGAGTGAGGAGTCTGGTGCTGCGTCCATGGCCGCAGAAGGGGCAGCTGAGCCTCCGCAGGGACCTACAGAGGATGATGGCACAGAGTCATGCAGGTGGGTGGGGGGTTTAGTTGAGGAGGAGGCCGTGACAGCCCCATGCACAGGGCCTGGAAGGGGGGATTCCACTGGTGCTAGTGGTGCAGTCCAGGAGCAGGGACAGGAGGCAGCACAGGCCACCGCGGAGGTGCCTGTGTGTAATCCTGTCCCCGATCCTGTGACTGCATCATCCGACACCAGCAGGGATGACTTCGTCCAGACCCGTTTTCAGTGAGTGGATGCGCAAACAACAACTGGTCTTCCTCTACCTGCAGACGTGGCAATCCGTGACCGGATTGAGCCTGTCCTAGCTGGTGTGGCGTTGCGCCAACGTGGTATTCAGGATGACGTGCAGGGTTTTCTTGAGGATAATGCACGTCATTTTGAATACCTGTTTGGGCGCGTCGCACTACTAGGACAGGTCGTCGACAATGGGTTTCGACGTGTGCTGGATCTTCTTGCGACCCCCTCCTCAACTACCCCCCTATGTGCCAGTCATCCTCCATGCCATCTTCCCGCCCAAGTATCACCAGGGCCCCTGTGGAGCTGCCCCTGAGCCAGCGGCCAGGCTGGTAGAGGACACATGCCTGCCACAGTCGAGAGTCGGAGGTCCAGCAGGGTGGCCACCCCACCAACTGGACCCCAGCAAATGGAGGACGTGCAGGCATCAACAAGTAGGGCACGTGCACAGCAGCGCCAGAGGATTCCATCAACATGGATGCTGTTATGGTTCCAAAGGCAGTTGCATTGGAGGCAGCAGCAGGCTCAGCATGGGAGCCATCATGGCTCAGGGCCATCAACATCCCGGGGGCAGGCATCGGCCGGCAGGCAGGAGAACCCAGGATTGGCAGTGTCTTCCGTATGGCAGCAGTGGGCCAGCAAAAAGATGCAGAGCGGCGCCGGGTGGAGAGGGCACGGCTCACAATGGTCAGGGCAGAGAACTCCATGCACCGGGCTTTGAGGCGGGTCGAGTGCCTTGAGGCAGCTCGCAGGGAATTGGAGGATGCCATGGCTGCATCCCTGTGAGACCTCCGGGCCAGGAGCAGGCCCGCCTCTGGAACATCGACATGGAGTTCAAAAAGGCCCTGGCCCGGGACATCAAAAAGTGAGCCATCAGACTAGCCCGCCGCCTTTGTATATAGTTATTTTGGTTTAGGTTTCATTTTGTTTTTTTATGGTTTGGAGTACACAGACTTTGCTCCCATGTTAGTATATAGTTGTGTTTTAAATAGGGTTTTCTGTAGGTTTCATTTTGTTTTGGGATCATGGGCCCTTCAGCCATTCATTGTCAATAGTTCTGGACATGTAGATACTTTCTTTTTTTTGATCCCATGGGGTAATGGTTTTTTATGCTTTTCAATTTTGTTATAATTTGTATGGACTTTGACGATGGACCACTTTTCATTTTTCATGCCTTAGATTTTAACTTTTCCTTGGATATTACTTTCTTTTTCATATTGCATTAATTATTTCATCATTTGCATGTGTGGTTTTCATTTTTAATTTTGGTTTTCTTTTTAATACATTTCATAAATCTTCATTATTGGTGTGGTCTACTCTGATTGATTTTGTGCATGTCTCTATGAGCATTGGCTCAGTCATGTGTTGCCACTGTGTGTCTCTGTAGGACATTTATTCATGGGCATGCTGGTTCTTTTCAGACTCTCATGGTAATTTACTAGGGAGTGGGTGTAGTGGATCGTTGGGTGTTTGTACTGGGGGCAGGAGGGTAGGATTTGGTTTGGCAGTAGGGCCATGGCTCTGTATTGTTATGACGTTGTGTTTGCGGGGGATGTGTCAGAGCCTGCTGGCAGGTGCCCATCAGTGGGGGTGGGGTGGAGAGACATGTGTTGGGGCCTGCTGGCAGGTGCCCGTCACTGGTGGGGGGGACATGTGCCGGGGCCTGCTGGCAGGTGCCCATCAATGGGAGTGGGGTGGGGGGACATGTGTCAGGGCCTGCTGGCAGGTGCCCGTCACTGGTGGGGGGGACTTGTGTTGGTGCCATGTGGCCTGCCTGCGGGCATGGTCAGGGTTTGCAGGGGTCCTCCCTGTGGGGTTGGGTGCCTGCGGGTCAGGGGTGATGGGCTACCTGCGGGGCATGACCAGGGGTGTAGTGGAGCCTGTGGTATGGGCTGCCTGCAGGGCATGACCAGGATGGATGGGCTGCCTGCAGGGCATGCCCAGGGGTGTATGGTGGCCCCCTGTGGTGTGGGCTTCTTACGGGGTATGGGGAGGGGGGAGGGCACACCCGGGAGGGGCTGCCCTGCCAATTCATGTGTAAAGCTCACTTGTGTACCCCAGAATACACGTACCCGCTCCCACCAGCGAAATTGCGTGTAAAGCTCACTAGCGTACCCCAGAATACACGTACCCCACTCCCGTCAGTGAAATCGCGTGGCCAGCTCACTTGTGCACCCCGGAATACATGTACCCCACTCCCACCAGCGAAATTGCGTGTAAAGCTCACTTGCGTACCCCGGAATACACGTACCCTGCTCCCGCCAGCGAAATTGCGTCGACAGATCACTCGCATTCCCCAGAATACACGTACCATGCTCACGCCAGCGAAATCGTGTGTAAAGCTCACTTGCGCACCCCGGAATACATGTACCCTGCTCCCACCAGTGAAATCACATGGACAGCTCATTCGCATACCCCGGAATACACGTACCCCGCTCCCGCCATCGAAATCACGTGTATTGCTCACTCGCGTACCCTGCAATACACGTACCCCGCTCCTGCCAGTGAAATCGTATGGACAGCTCACTTGCGTATCCCAGAATACATGTACCCCGCTCCCGCCAGCGAAATTGCATGTAAAGTTCACTTGCGTACCAAGGAAAACACATACCCTGCTCCCGCCAGCGAAATCACGTGTAAAGCTTACTCGTGTACCCCGTACCCTTCTCCCACCAGCAAAATCACATGGACAGCTCACTCACGTACCCCAGAATACACGTACCCCGCTCCCGCCAGCGAAATCACGTGTAAAGCTCACTCGCGTACCCTGGAATACACATACCCTGCTCCCGCCAGTGAAATCACGTGGACAGCTCACTCGCGTACCCCGGAATACACGTGCCCTGCCCCCGCCAGCAAAATCACATGTAAAGCTCACTCGCGTACCCCGAAATACATGTACCCCGCTCGCACCAGCGAAATCGCGTGTATAGCTCACTCGTGTGCCCCAGAATACACGTACGCCTCTCCCGCCAGTGAAATTGCGTGGACAGCTCACTCGCGTATCCCGGAATGCACATACCCCGCTCCTGGCAGCGAAATCACGTGTAAAGCTCACTCACGTACCCTGGAATACACGTACCCTGCTCCCGCCAGTTGAATCGTGTATAAAGCTCTCTCACATAACCCAGAATACACGTACCCTGCTCCCGCCAGTGAAATTGCATGTAAAGCTCACTCGAGAACCCCGTACTCCGCTCCCTCCAGCTAAATCATTTGTAAAGCTCACTCGTGTACCCCGGAATACACGTACCATGCTCGCGCCAGCAAAATCGCGTGGACAGCTCACTCGCATACCCCGGCATACACGTACCCCGCTCCCGCCATCGGAATTGCATGTAAAGCTCACTCGCGTTCCCTGAAATACACGTACCCCGCTCGCGCCAGCAAAATCGCGGGTAAAGCTCATTTGCGTACCCCGGAATACATGTACCCAGCTCCCGCCAGCGAAATTGTGTGTAAAGCTCACTCGCGTACCCCGAAATACACGTACCCCGCTCACACCAGCAAAATTGCATGTAAAGCGCACTCGCATACCCCGGAATACACGTACCCGGCTCCCGCCAGTGAAATTGCATGTAAAGCTCACTCAAGTATCCCGTACTCCACTCCCACCAGCGGAATCATGTGTAAAGCTCACTCGTGTACCCCGGAATACATGTACCATGCTCGTGCCTGCAAAATCGTGTGGACAGCTCACTCGAATACCCCAGAATACACGTATCCCGCTCCCGCCATCGGAATTGCATGTAAAGCTCACTCGCATACCCTGAAATACACGTACCCCGCTCGCGCCAGCAAAATCGCGTGTAAAGCTCATTCGCGTACCCTGGAATACACGTACCCCGCTCCCGCCAGCGAAATGTGTGTAAAGCTCACTCGCATAATCCAAAATACACGTACCCCGCTCACACCAGCGAAATTGCATGTAAAGCTCACTCGTGTACCCCGGAATACACATACCCCGCTCCCGCCTGTCTAGCACACCTTTGTCAACCTCCACTTTCACCTAATACATTTTTACTGCTTATTGTAACCCTTTTTTGTAGCAAAAATGCATATGGTAACTGGGATTAGGTACATATTGGTGTGGGGGTTGGAATTAGTAAAGTAGGGGCTCGGTGTTCTCCCCTGCATTTTTGCTCCCCCGAAAAGTAGAAAAATCGTCCAAAAAGAATTTGGCGAAAGTGTAGGTTGGCAAAACAAAATGCAGCCAATGTTCATAGAACCTTCTCATCTGCTGAGTTCCCACCTGAACAAAGTCAGACAACAAAATTCAGGGACCTACCCACCCAGATGAACATGCATATGTGAATTCAAATGCATACTGACACAATAGGTCTAGCCAAAAATATATCAGACATTGAAGCTGGGCATTCTAACATGTGGAAGGCATGGGTGACTAAAATGCAATGATCTGTGCAATTATGTTGGTGCATTTTAAATCCTGCACCAAGCCACGGATTGGAGAATTAGGCGGCCATACATACATACATGTATGAGAGTGGAAGGTCTAACAGTAGACTGATCAGGTTCCGTGCAAAATTGCTGAGTCCCTTCTGTACTTGCCTCTTGCAACGTATGGAAGTATTAACTGTATACCTGCTGACAAAACCTGCATGCAGAAACATGTGTTGCCAAAATCCTTATCACCCCCTTCACCAGATAGGCAAAGCCCAGATTTGTGGGTACCCATGCTCACTTGTATCTTTACCATGTGTGTGGAGAGTGCAACATGGATATGACCAGTGTGCACTTGCATGACCACTGAATAATGTACACTCCAAATATGGAATGAACATCACTCATCAAACATCTTTTGGCTAACCACTGCAACACCTGTCTGGAACACACCCTCATGCAACTTCTCACTCACATTGTTGCTCATCCATGTCCACTGGCCACCAGGGCCAGTGAATGGATGACTTTGACATTGCCCACTGCTTGTTGTAATTCCATGTGACTCACAATTTGGTTCATAAGGCACTATCCGAAAGCATGACACTG
This sequence comes from Ambystoma mexicanum, assembly GCF_040938575.1. Lineage (NCBI taxonomy): Eukaryota > Metazoa > Chordata > Amphibia > Caudata > Ambystomatidae > Ambystoma > Ambystoma mexicanum. The sequence continues at coordinate 1,338,985,722 of NC_090929.1, read as the reverse complement.
TGAGGGTGTCCAATGACATTTGTCTTGCAGGTCATTGCCACATGTGCTGTTGATTCTAGGGAATTATATATAGAGTAATGAGTGTTGTAAAATCAATGTCAAACAAAAATATGGTTCAAGCATCCACAAAATGTAATGTAACTGTCCATGGATGTATTACTGTAGTAGTCGTGGATGGGTGAGAAGGACCATGACCAACCATACTATAACATGTGATATCATGTCATGGGTTGAAGAAATCATATATATCTTGAACACAATGCATGCGCTGATGTGGCTGCATAGCTGTCCATGCCTCCAACGCTGGACACCTACTCACTGCTGATGAGGCCACTGGTGACTTCTTCAAACTCCTGAGGTAGAGTTTGGTAGTTTGAGCACCGATCTCCAGAATGAGGCTTCTATTTTAGGCCAGATGTTCTTTGGGTTAGTTGGCATGGCCTTGGTGCCATATGTTACAGCAGCCTGATAACCCTGCAGGCCTCATTATAGTGGGTGGGGACCTTAGTGATGATTGTGTACAAGATTTAGCTCTTATTACTGATGTACTAGCCGCAGCACATAATTTGTCGCGTCAATTAGTTGACACATTTTATCGTGGCACACTTTGGCTAACCCATGAACAGTTGAGGCCTAGATATGCTTGAGAATAACAACTAACTTGGCAAGCCAGAGGGGCAGAGTCTTTAATTGATTATGCATGTCTTACTTGTGAACTCGCTGAGGGATCGACTGACCTATGTATTATAAGATCAGACTGTAGTGACCACTCTATGCTCAGTGTTAATTTAAATCTGTGTAGAAAAACTGACCTGAATGTAGAGTATGCTCATACTGGTGGAGTAAATGTAAGAGGAAATTGTATTAAGTGGTTACCATTCAAATTTCAAAAACTGAATGAGGTTATGTTACAATACTTTTCTATATTGTGTTTTGAAGAGAACGTTTTAAACTATTATGTGATAAATGTTGGACCCTATATTGATCTGAAAATGGGTATATTGTAAGGAATGATTGTGATTTAAATCCATTCTTATTTAATCATAAACATTCTATTGATCTCTTAGTGAAACACAGAACGTCTCAAATGTGTAAAGAAATAACTTATATTGAAGAACTCTAGTCCAAATTACCACAGTTCAAAGAAGATTAATATCATATGCCAAACGATATAAAAATTAGATGATCAATCATAGATCAGCATTATATCAAAAAGTTAGTGAAGACATGCTTGAAGCATTAAAAGATCATAATTCATACAATTTTTGGTCTGTTATCAATCGAACCAAATTGACTCAAGAGAAATTGTATTCCAATCCGATATCTGAAAACAATTGGATAAAATATTTTCAAAACATATACAAAGTTAATGACACTGTCATGATGAGTGAGATCAATAATAGAGATGGCTGGTCTATAGATATATCATTTGACATTATTTCCTCTCTCATATGTAAAGAAAAAGCTTCAAAAACACCAGGTCCTAATAGTCTATCTTAGCTTATATTTAAACAAAATGTACAGCTATGGGCTAAAATACTTAACATTATGTTTACAGATATTCTGAAAAGAAAACAAACTTCCAGCTCATGGAACATATCTTATGTACTACCAATTTTCTAAAAGGAAGTCATATTTCACTGTTAAATTACCGACCGATTGCTATAATGAATGCCAACTCAAAAATCTTTGCATCCATTGTACTTCATCATATGCAGGTCTGGATTGAAGAAACCAATATATTGGATATTAAACAAATAGGCTTCAGGAAGGGAGTCAGAACTGACTATGGAGGTCTAGCTACTGCTTGTTTGCAGAAGAAAGCATATTTAAGAAATGCATCTCCAATATTTATAGCCTTGATTGATTTATCGATGGCATTTGACAAGGTTGATAGAGCTACCCTATGGCATAAATTCAAACTACTGGGGATGCCAGGGAATTTGTTGGACCTAATAATACATTTATACTCAAATTCCAAGATGAGAATGAAACTAAATATCTTGGGACTTCTAACAAGACACATTCCCACCCAAAATGGTTTGCGGCAAGGATGTATTTTTGCTGCTACTTTTTTAATTCATACATAGCTGGAGCAGCAGAGGCCTTGAATTATGTTGGTCTGATTTCCCCGAAATTAGGAACAGAAACATTCAACTGGCTAGATTATGTTGAGGATGTTCTTTTATTTGATAATACACAAATTGGGCTCCAACGCTGGATAGTAGCATTTGAAAAGTGTATTGAAGATCTTAAACTAAAGATAAATCCTTCCAAATCTGTTATTCTCCAACTGGGACAGATGTCTAATCATCTAAAATCATTGATTGAATCATTTGGCAAGGGACAATGTTCTATGTACCAAAATGTGTACCGTTTGAACTATTTAGATATGAGATGGGACTACAATTGTTGAAAAGCGTCATGATATGGACATTCAAAGACTCAATTCACAAAACTATCTCAACACCTTGGTCAGGCTCTAGTTATCTAGGTTTTTTCCATGTCCTTACCTTGTATAAGAGTCTGTGGCCAAGGAAGACAAGCATGAGAAAGAATGAGACGCATGCATGTTTTCTTTATCCCATGCATTGTCAGCATAGAGAGTGATTTTGAAACTCCTCAAGTAGGGAGTGGGATCTGTGCATGAATTTCTTACAGGAACATCTTCAAATAGGGGAAGATGAAGATTCCCTTTTCTGAACACTATTGAAGAAATAGAACCTTGTTGCAGAATGGCTGGATACAGAGTAACAATCATAGAGAAAGTGGTACTTATCATCCTCACATGCATGTTTGTATATGTCCATCCAGCCCTGTCATAGATAACCATCATCCTAGGCATCAATGAGGTGCCCTGCCCACATATATATACTGATAGATTAACTATTACTGGCAATTGTCCCAGGTACTTGCTTGAAGCTGGGATGCTATTAACCTGACCATCCACAGCTCTGTCTAGGCATCCACTTCCTTTTTGCACATTATGGGCATTCTGCTGACATCCTAGAGGCAGCGCACATGTACAAGACACCAGCTGCCCCTACACTGGAATGACTCTGTTACTGTATCCACATCCAAACTAGAGATCTCGTCCAGCAGGGCTTTATAAAGAGAACTGCCAAACCCAGAGCAGTCATCTCCCTCCCCCAGTAGGGGTAAAACATTTGCTGTCTGCACCCTAGATTGGGAGACCCTTGCTTGGGTGCATTCATGTCTGGAAACAAAAAACAGATTAGACAAATTGTGGGGAGGTGCATCCTGTACTGCTTCTTCCAGCTTGGAGTAGGAACAAACGAGAAAAAGAAAGCCTGTTTTAGAGGTTCTGCCAGAGAGATCAGATCTCAAAAAGTTACAACTGGAACGAGGAAGAGAGACGTGAATGTGATGATATAATAGTATCTGCATGGCACTCTCGGCATTAACATGGTAGAAAACCAGTTGCCAATTGTTGATTTGAAGGGTTATATTGTCCCCACATATTTATAGACTGAGATTTCCTTATTTGTGGAAATTAACCTTAAAGTCAATGTACAGTCAGTACATGATAGCACAGTCTTCATTGAAAAGTAGTTTACCCATTTACACGATAATCACATTCCATGCAGTGCTATATGTTAGCTATTTCCACATATGAGTGAGCGTGAGCAACATATCCCAAAGGGCTTAGTGGAATGGAGTCTAACACCACCTGCCTCTGATGCAGGGCCGTAAGGTTTCCACATTCCATTTGAATACACAGGGATTTTAGCCTCTTTTTCAGACCCTCCTGCATGCTGGAGAACATGTGAATATATTGTGACAAGTGTACAAGCTTAAAAACTGACAAAAAGTGGTTTCCAAATTGTGTAAGACTCCTGTCATCATTTATGACAAATGACAACATGTAAAATACGAGTCCTGAAATTGACACAGTTATTGTTAACACAGCCATTGCACTTCTGGGTAAGTAGTGTGAACATGGCTTGAGGTATGATACTGCGGGAACGTTGTGGTTGCTGATTGATTTCCAGCTTCTTCTAGAGCGTCAGCAAATCCCACTATATCATAGGGATAGATTGGATAGAATGAATACATTGTTTTCTGTGCCATAGTGACTTTTCAATGAATAACTGATCACTTTGGTGTCATGCTTTCATATTAAAAAAGGGATGAACTGTGGGTATGCTGTCCTGACTAAATGACATAAACAGATGGAGTTCAACAAGATGGCGCCTCGGTGCAGAAATGTTACTGTCCAGCAACTCTGAATTAAAATCAGACTCGGATGCCAAAGTAAATAGCCAAGAAGAAGAAGTACCTTTTAATGGTGGATTAAATATCTAAAGGTTTTACTTTCCAAATGTTGCGGAATTCAGTCTCAATGTGGCGTTTCCACTTAATCTTGAGTAATCGCAGTACCTATTTGATCTGCAGGAGTCATGCATTGTACAACTTACATGAAAACAACATTGAATGGATTCATCCACAGACAAAAAAACGTGTTGAGTCCCAAAGAAAGAGTGGGATGAGTATGTTGCTTTAACTGAACAATGAATATACATTACTATATGTTTTATGGTAGACATTTGTTGAATAGCAAAAGCCTTAGGATAAACTGAGGTTATTTTGATAGAGTAAGAGTTTGTTTTATTTTGATCATTTTAGCCATCTGTTTGACTCTGCATAAAGTCTCATTAGATCATTCAATCTTGAATCTCTGAATATGGATGATGGGCATACAGGGAAGTACGTGCCCTTCACAGTATTTTATTAGCTGTGGGTTCCACTGGCCCCGGTGAAAACGAAAACCGAGTTCAAACTCCTTTGCACCGTACATTGGGTACTTTGGCATGGCAAGCTTCACCTCAGAGCCTGAAGTCAGCACATATTGGACTCCTCCTCTGCGTGGCTCAACAGAGCCAGAAACCCAATGGTAGCATCACATTTGGAGTAACTGGTCCCACGCCGTGGAGCAATCATCTGCTATCACCGAGGAGACAAAAAAATCTTCTTTACTTCAGGAAAATAAAATATCCTTTTTTTTCAGAAGGTGAACTTAGTTTCACTAAAATCCCTGGGACTCCCTCCCATGGGACAGATATTCTCAACCAATTCTTGAAGTAGCCATCTGCAGGGTGTAAGTTCACACCACCAATTTGGCCTTGATCCCTTACCCTAGTATGATCCTGCACAATCCTTCTTTTACTCTCTGTCACTGGATGTATTTCCGGAATTCTGAATGTTTCAAACACTTCGACTTGTAAGCAAGATGTTAAAAATCCCTTGATGAGTGCATCCCACTGAAATCAGATTGGTGCTTTCTAGAACTAAACAGACTCCTGACACCGTCGGAGTTTAAACTCCACCTGTCCTTCCACTGTGGGGGGGGGGGCATAATTAGGCCCTGTGTCTTTATTAAAGGCAAGAGGGACTCCCTTGTCTTTTGCACTTTTATATGGCAACTAATTTACCAATTCTGCAACTCCCGGTAGGAGCACTTTTCTGAAACAGATGTATCCATTACAGTCTGACTTTGCTACAAAGCCAGACACCTCGCTTATTGCAGAAAGGCCCTTCCTCTCTTTTATAGTGTAAAAGCTATGATATGATAGGTAATTTATAAAGCGCTTAAAACCCAGTGGTTTCTAAGCGCCGAACTGCGCATCGAACCTGTGGTACTCCTGTTGTCCTGCTTCCAAGGCAAGTCTGTTGCCCCTGAGCTATCCTCCTGAGACATAAATAGCTGTGAATGGGTGAAGCAGAACCATCCTAGCCCTAAGATACCCCTGTGGGGAACAGCTCACATCTTATGCATATGCTACTCACTGACAGCACCTCCATACTCATGTTAGGACAACCTTAAAATCTAGATGAATGAATCATGTCTGCTTCATCATTTACCTTTGTCACACAGCTTTGTAAGGAATTCAGACAGAGGTCCTTACCACTGGAGGGCCCACATCCCCTGCCTGTCACTCCAGCATACCACCCTTCACCATCCTGCAGCTACTTCATGTCCTTATAGTCCTAAGAGCTGAGCTTTTAATGAATCTGCACGCTGCAACCTTTCTGTTCTGGTCCTCGTTTCATCATGACAAACCGACTGCAGGTTTGATGTATCACTCTAGTACTGAGCTCCTGCTGCATCCTCAAAACTAGATGAATGCTGACCATGGGTGGCATGAGAATTCACTTTGGACTGTGTGAGAGAATTTTGAAGTTTGTGTGAGATGGCAAAGTAGACATCTGGCAGAAAGTAACAGGGACGCCCACACCTGCCCCAACCTTCTGACACACGCCTTGGGCCTTGCCCTGGAAAAACCAAAGTACCAGCAGGCCTCTGTGCTCAGCACTTGAGAATGTCAGTCAGAGTGAGGGTTATGGCTTCTCTCATCCTGCCAACCAAATTATTAAGGAAGGTGAAATGGGTTGCTGTGGTCCTCAAGCTTGAAGCAGCCCTTTCTCTGACCCAAAATGCCTTGCCTCCCATATTCCTTAGCATGAAGCTCTGGTAATGAGGGGAGTTCTACACAACCCCTTTTCCTTATCTGCCAACTTACAGATACATTTTTTTCTTGTACATGCTATAATAATACTACTAATAATAACGATAAAAGAGACAGAGAGAGAGCGAGGCAATGTGTGTGTATATGAGAGAGAGATTGACAGTGGAAATGTAATGATATAGTGAAATATTGGACCTGACTTTATGAAGCCAGTGGTGGGAGTGCAGAATTGCATGTTGCTTTGCCTTGTAATGCCTACTGCCCCCTTCCTCTGACTAACCGACTCCTGCTAAGATCTCCTACCACCGTATGCTATTTATTTCTTTTTTTATTTATTTACATTTTTAAAGCACTCACACAGCCCGGGGGCATCTAGGCGCTGTTACAGAATTCTTTTTTTTTGTTGTTGTTGTCTTAGTTGCATATTTATAACCAGAGGTTTGTAAGCACGGACCAGGGGATCGAACCTTTGTTGCTTCGTGTTGTCTTGCTTCCAAGGCGAGCACGTTGCCACGGAGCTGTCCTCCCAGGACGACAACACACATACCTCCCCACAGATGGCTGCAGCAGGCACAGCCATTACCACATCAACACTGATCAAACTACGACAAAGCTCTCCTCTTTAGCCCTATACTACTCTCCTGCACCAGAGACTAACCAAACCCAAAGCTCTCTAACCTACCAGATCCTGGGCTCTTCCCTTTGGATAACATACAAGTTGCTGCACCAAAACCAAAGAAAGAAGACAGGCATACAGCACAAAGGATCTTCTGTCCTGCACCCATTAACACCACAGGTTTTGAATCAATCCTCATCTCTCACTGTCCCGTTAAATCTACCTCCTTTTTCTTACAAAGCCACATGTAGCAAGGCTACCAACATGGGCAGAGTGGTGTAATACAAGACTTACATTATGCTAACAATACAACCATAAGTAGTTATGTGCGCAATCAACACAAGGATGACCACACATACCTCTTATTGTAATCTGACACCAAGCACTGTATGGATGATGTTAATAGTCAGTCTTACATGTAGGACTGTTAAGGAGCCGTACCGAAAAACGCAATTGACAATTAAACCTGCATTTAACGTGAATTATTTAATAACAACAGAGATTAATACTAACAGGAATGTAGGTGCCATTTTCGACGTTGCGTGAATGTCACTGGGATTCAAATTGCGCAATTTCTGATATTAAATACCACCAGGCACGCATCACATCTGTACATTTCAACTGTAACATGTCACCATCACATGCATGCTTTAAGGCAACACTACCCCCTCATCATACTGCGCCGTGTATGGGTGTGTAATTTTTAAAGAGCGTTCCAAAACTGAATGTATGTTTTACCATAAAGAGCACAAGTTTATGACAACATACTATACCGAGGTGGGAACTGCTGGGTGTAATGCATTTGCTAGAGACTGTGCGTGGTATAGCACAAGCGGAAACGTTACCAGATGGAGAGTGGGCTTCCGAGTCCAGCGCCTGTTTGGCGATCTATTCCCTCTGGCGGTATTTCCCATTGACCGCTGGCAGTAACATTATCACCCCTTTGCAGAATGAGTGCCAAACTTTGAGAACAATCGAGAGGAACATTACCCATTCCTTAAATATCCCACATTTACAAAGCTGTATTTTATCTCGGAGCAAAACGAAAGCGACACGTTGGCAGATTACAAACACGTGTTATTGTTTGTCCTTTTGAGCTGATACAGCTTCTTTATGCTACACAAATATAGATGCAATCCTTTGCACCTTTTCAGGAGGTGACTCGCCATGGTACAGTTAGTTAACATGAGAGACTGAAAGTTTCTATGTAAGTCTGAAACCTGTACTATTGTATCCCTCGGGGTGCAGGAGTTCACAGGCCAGGCGTCAACTCATTCTCAAATGGGATGTTGGCAATTTGCTGCACATAGGTGATTTCCTGACCCAGTAAGTTTTCTATTCTTGGAAATGCCCAAAAAGCATGTGGCAATGTAGCCTTAGGAGCTGAAGACTTCACAAGGCTAACAGTATGTGTGCATCCTGCCCTGAAGGCGCATCGCGGATCAATATAACGCCTATGGTAAAACTGGATTCCTCTAAGGTGCGCAGCCAAAGAAACTAAGCCTACCTGTTTGGAAGTTGTATGTCTACTCGCATCCATGCTCAAAATAATCTCCCGATGATCTCTAACTATAAACAAATAACTCTTTTGGATTCTTATTTTTCTGTAAGTTATGAAATTCATTATATTAAACATTGCTAAATACCAATACGTGACTGTCAAATGAATTATATATCTGAAACAAGCGCTTTAATCACATTTTCTATTTCACTGTGCCAAGAAAATATTTTACTAATACAAATGATAAGGTTGTGTGATCCTTAATCCTGACTATATACTTCCAATTGAATCGTCCCCTCTATTATTTTTAAAGACATCGACTCGGTGTCCTGAATGTATAACATTTTTTTATTAGCTTCGTTTATGTGCACAAAATAAAAATTGTATTCAGTGTTTGTTTTTTATCCCCTTCGTCTTAGAAATATGTATCACTATATGACACATTCATACCAAGGTGAAAAAGGCAAAAATCTCAGTAAACAAACCTCATAATTGTACCAGTATCGATTTGGCATTAACACTCTATCCTCTTAATACATATAGATCATGCCAACACTAGCTCATTGGTTCTTCAAGAGGTATGCCAGCAATCAGCTCTCTTAATGCATATAAATCATGGCAACAATATTACAATAGCTCTCCATAATTTTGTTGCATATATACTGTTACATCCCACTACCAGCGATGGTCAATGTGGCATCGTGGTAAGCATTGTAATTCGTTACTATTTGCTTCCCCCAATACAGCGGTGGAGTTCCCCTGTCATGCTGTAGTAGGAGGTACAGCATTTGCACGCACGTTTATGACGCCGGAGAGAAGTCACGTGACACCATATAGCGGTCACGTAACAGCAACTCAACGCGTCGCTACTCTCCAGCAGGACGCTCCAATGGACGAACCATCAGCGCTCTCCATATACCACCCGGAATCAGATTCTTTCCTCGCTTCCCACGGACATGTCTTTTCCCGACTGCCTCGGAGACACTTCTGTCCTACACTGCTCGACTTTTCTAGGTAGTGCATTCTTATGTTGATTCTGTTACTTGCTTTGACTTCTAGAATCTTTACTAATCTGTTTTACCTGGTCCGTTTTGTGGCCAGCCTGCAGTCCAAGCTCCGCGTATCCGTACTGTATGCCCATTCAGGTCCCTCAAGTAGGTGACAATTTGGTACCTCCCTTTCGGATATCTTACAGTCATAGTTCTCTTCTTACCTGTTTCCTTTCTCCGTTCTACAGTTCGAGGACTCTCGTCGGTCCCCATAAACTGATCCTGTTAAAACCACTGAGAAACCAGTTTACTTCCTTTAGGTAGGGGTTCTTAATCTCGACTCATACTTTCTATCTCTAGCCTGCTCTCTCTTTAACCGTTCTTTTCTTATCAATTACCTTTTAGTGGGCGGTTCTGTCCCTCAACAATTATCCTATCCATCTGGAATACTGAATTTCGACTGCCAGAACCCAAAGAACACCAAACCTCAGAAGATCTACATCCGTTCCAGAGCAGGGCTTTCTGCCCCAGAGGGATTCCCTGGGAGTACTCCCCCCTCCTCTCCTGGTTTGCTAAGGAACGAGGGGGTAGAATATTCAGGGGACTTCTCACTGTCCTCACTCACGGTCACCAAGGCAGGTTAGTGGATATCTGCCTTTATTTTTGGTTTCACTGTCTAATTACCTATTTACATACAAAATCGTAATATATACATCATGTCAACTGAAGCTAATAATGTTTCTGTTCAACATGTTCAACATGTTATGTTTCTGTTTTTTATGCTCTAACTGTAAAATATTCTTCGGGAGCTAATTTAATAAATGAAGAGAATAGTATTTCATCTAAATACTGATAGAATAGGTACATTATTAAGCATCACAGCTGTGCAATTTTATTTTCAAACACCTTCTGGTAACTATTTTAATCATGGATTTGTAGAGGTGGAGCCAAGTACCCCCACCCAAATCTCCTCCTTCATGTTGCCTATATATTGGGAGCTAGAGTGTGAGACACGTGCAATGCCAGTGAAAGTACCAATACCAAAGAGAATCCCCGAAGTAAGATTCCCATTGAGAAAGCCTTACATGCATACATGACAATATGATAGCCATTTGATTGAAAAAACAGAGCAAAAGCTAAGACTGGTGACCTTGTAGAGGTACGGTCAGACATCCTCACTCCAAGCTCTGCCCCTATGTTGCCTATATGTTGGCAACCAGAGATGACGACATGTGCAGTCCCAGTCAGTATATAAATATTGCAGAAAACCTTCGAGACAAGATATCCTTTGAGGAAACCCTACCTAAATGCACAGAGATTCATTTGGATGAAGTACTGGAAGAAATGTGCATTTGAACAAAGAAAGGAGCCTGATGATGTCACATGAAATAGGAGTTGACGTATTTAGAGGCTGAACAGAAAGAAGAAACATAACAATATCCTTTAAGAATTGAAGAATAGCTGCCACACATGAGAAACATTTCGGGCTCGAGATGAAGATGCTCATGCTACAAAAACACTGAAGAATATGTAAATCATGTTACACGTGTACAGTTGCTGAAACGCAAGTAGGGAAAAGTATTCTCGAGGCTTGCTACTTAGTAAATTAGATTGCGGTGATGCGCCAATGTATATGCATAGGAATGTACATAACCTGGATGTTCCACAACGCACTTTAGCAGGCCTCTGAAACCCTCATGAACAAGAAAAAGACTTTCAAATGAGTGACACAGTTGGAAATTACTGATAGCAAGGCAAGTTTCAGAGAAGATGGGGCTGCCCCAGAACCAAGCAGATAAGAACACAGTGAAATTGATGCCTGTTAAGAAGGCTACAACGCATGTGAGAAAGGAACAGTCTTCTGTTTTAAGCAGCATGAAAAAACACTAAACGTTTCTGCAGTTCATCATTTAGTAGGATTAAATGCTGCAAATGTCTCAAAAAGAGTGGTCTTCAAGTCACATGGGTGAGATCAAAATAGCTGGGGTCAGGCTGTGCCAAAACTAGTGAAGCTGTACTCCCTTTATTTCCCAGATGAAGTCAACAGTTACAAGGCCAAGTTCAAAAGCTTGTCTGATAGACTGAAGGAGTGTTTATGGATAGCGGGTTAATTGGAGGGGAGGCATGATCATGCCGAGCTTCCATGCACCTGGGATGGTAGCCCGCATGCTGCTAGCCTGTGTAATATAGTAGAGGCGTACAAGTGTACCAAATCAATCATAGTGGGCAGTGTAATGAAGAGCCCTTTATTTTGAAGTACCAATTAATCATTGTGTATTTAGTGACTTAGTGACAACAATGATGTACAGTTATTGAGGGTGGGTTTGGATGCCCACCTGATTTAGGTACCCAATCATAACCAGTGGCTCTATAGAATGTATACGTAGATGTTCACCGATAGCCAACCACAGGTACTCATAAGTTCTGTAGTTTGCTATGTAGTATGACATCAGCAGTGACATATTTTTGTTATAAAAGAGATGCTTTTTAATAATTGTTTCTAGATTGAGCTATGCGGCATTGGATGATGCCTGTTGTACTCCCTGTTTTAGATAATTTTATTAAAACGGAAGAGCACTTTGCCAAACATCCTGAGTCATTTTGATTGTTGATGTTTGAGTAACTTCTGCCACCCCATCCACCTCTGAGTATTGCTACCTCATCTTAAAGGGCTCTTAGGAGTAAGAATTCAATGTCATGAAAAGCAAAGCTGACGCACCCAGAACAGATACAGAGATTATAGAACATACATATTCTATAAGCTCTAAAGAGGAGGTGGTAAAGATGAGCAACATTTCAGGCTCGAGATGAAGATGCTCATACTACAGAAATAATGAAGAAGATATTAAGTCATTTTATAATTGCACAGATGCAGTAACACAAGTAGACATAGTATTCTTAAAGGCTAGCTATGTAGTGAACAGATTGCGTCGTTGCGCAAACATATATACATAGGAAATGTAAGGACTATGGATGATTCTACAACGCACTTTAGCAGAGCTGGATCCCATGAGCAAAAAGACTTTTTCAGTATGTCGCAATTAGGAATCAGAAAACCGTAACCATGGAGGTAAATCAAAGAAAGGCTTGGTTGGATAAACACCAAGAAGGGAAGGCCACAATGGGCCTGGATGTGCGTCGAAACAATTATAGAACATGTGAAAGGAACAGACCTTTTGTCTTAAGTGAGGGGCGAGAACATTGAATATGTCAGAAGTTCATCAAATAGTAGTATCTTAAATGCAGTAAGACTTTAAAACATTGCCTACAGTCACGTGGTCAGATGAAAATAGACACTATGATGAGTTGTATTGAAACCAAGAGGGCAGAGTATGCTATACTCCTCGTACTCTCCAGCACAGTGAACATTTGCAAGGCCGAGATCAGATCCTTAATTGACTAGTAGACTGAAAGAGTGATGATGGATGCCAGGGCTATATTTGTGGGAAGCTATGGTTATGACCAGACCACCAGCACCTGTGTACCAGCCTGCATGCTGCTTGCATAGGTGAATATTATAGAGGGCTACAAGGGTGCCAACCAAATAAAGAGGGACACGTAATAGAGAGCCCTATAGTTTGTACAACCAATGGGACATTGAGTATTTGATGACGTTCATAGAAACCTGCACCAGAGGAGGGCTTAGTTTCCCCACCTGATGTTAGACATCCAATCTGTAAGCCTATCACCATCCCAAGTAGGTTTTTGTAGTTTGCAGCGTAGATTGACGTCAATAATGATGATGTTTTAGTTTATAACCTGCTTTTTGAGTGTTACATTGAGTATGAAGATCGAGCAAACGTGTTGATGTTTGTTGTAACTCCCTGTTCTAGACAATTGATATTAAAACCGTCACACTTTGCAAACTTACTGTGTCAGTTTTGATAATTGACGTTTGAGTAATATTCTGTATCCCCATCTGTCTCTAAGTATTGCTGCCTCCTCTTAAAGGGTTGGGTCAGACACCCCAGTTCACGTGGTAGCAGCAGTGGCGGCTGCTGAATTTTTTAACTAGGGGGGCGTAAATATTTCATATGCCATAGTAACCGAGCGTAGCTGGGGAGCCCGAACCAATCAAGGGTGGTTTGGGCGGGTTCTCCCCCCCGATAATTTATTTTAAATAATGGGTTAAAATGGTGCATTTTAGAGCACACTTTATGAAAAATTGGGTAAAAAGCCAAACAATTTGAAATTGGTTTTTGTAGGGTAACTCATAAAAAAATCCAATAGATGCAAGTCACCAACAGTGCACAGGAGCATTTCTCAAAACACATTTGTAAGATGCCTTTACCCTCAATTTGTGGCAGCATAAAACATTTTCACACTGGTTGTGCCCATATATTTTCATGCTGACTGCACCATTATACCCTAGTATTCCCATATAAGAAGATACTCATTTTTGCCTTGTGCATAATGCCAGTAATGATACTATAAAAAAACATGTCCATGTTTGTTCTGCCAATATACGGCAGTACACCCACATAAAAACATACTGCAGTTGGCTTTACCATAGGGTAAAGAACATTTTAAAAGCCATCAAATAAACAAGGGGGTGGAGCAAAACAAACCATGCTGTTTTAGGGACACCTAAAGGGCAGATAGGATACTGCTAAGGAAGGTCGTGGCTGTGAAGTCCAGCCCTGTTTATGCAAGCAGAATATGAAAAGCCATCATTTGAACTTTTGATGCCAAGCGCTTTCCTGTCCAGGCTACGTCTTTTCTTTCAAGGAGCTGCTTCAAAAGCCCAACATACCCACATTCACCAGGGAAACCGGACAACTGATTGGTTTGTGCAGGGAAGGCATACAATTCCTGCACGCGATTGCTCAATGAAAATGAGTATACAAATAAAGTTGCATCTAATGCCTAGAGTTCAAGGAGGGCAAAGCTTGTGGTGGGCCAGTAGTAGCACTCTAGGCAGTAGCCACCCCACTGGGGGTTGTGTGACTTTCTGTAAAACTGTCCAAAAATATTCAAACATGTCCGTATTCTTTCATTAGTTTTATTTCAATAAGGGCAAAGCAACATGCAGTCCTAAATCAAAAACAGATGTGAACAATGTGCTATGTGAACAGAGACAACCCTGAGAGCTTCCTGATCAAATAAACAGAAAACATTCGGCAGGGCTAGTTCTGATTTGGGAAGGCGGGCAGGAGGAGGGGATACTGGGAGCGGGATAGGAAGGCAGGGAGCAGGAGGGGTATTGGTAGAGGGAAATGCCCAGAAGATAGATGTTATCGTTTTACAGTTTTTCATATAAGAGAGGTTGATAAGTGCACAGATGTGTGTACATTACAAAGGTCATTCATCAACAGCAGACGTGGGTAGGCGACCGATTCACAAGGTGGAGTGCTAAGTTGATCCATATCAGGCATTGCCAAATGTATTAATCAATGCTTTGACAGGGCAGTAGCTCTCCGAGCACTGTTGGACAGGCACTACGTGCATTGGGTGCTATCTCGGTGGATTGAACATTCACAGGAGCTGCTGTAAGCGCTACAAAATCTACACAGGCACACGGTGCATTATAGGAAATGTAGTCATTCACGGTAGTTGACAAGTACGGGCGATGCACGAGTCACCATTTCAAGGTGCAAGGGTGTTAACGCAGCTTCATGTCCCAGTTCCTCCAGAAACAACATTCAGTGAAAATAAGGGGCATTACATTTTACCCACTACTGCTGAACCCCTGCCTAGTATTAGTACCCTTCCCCCCCCACCTGGATTAGCTGCTAGCACTTTAGGCACCCTCCATTACCAACGTGTTCTGCAGGCAGTTGTTAACTTACACTGGTCTTTGAACGCAACTTGATGCACCTCCTAGTTGTTCCCAGCCTCTTACCTGGCGGCAGGTCTCTTGCCTCTCCACGGCTTGCTTCATTCTCCCTCCTTGGTTGAGTCGGCTCCCTTTTTGGGGGGTATAGTGGGATACCCTGGGCTATCAGGTCGGTGTTGGGAAGGCCTGTCAGAGGGATGGGTGACAAATTAGTATTAGAAGGTGTAAACTGCGTTAAAACTCTTAAACAGGGAGAGCACTCTAATCTGTTGGCAGTGGCACCCGATAGCCATTTCACAATACATGCAACTCTACTAGGAAATTGGACCAGAGGCTTACTGCTCACACGTGATTGTTAGACGATCATCTACAATTATAAAGGCAGCAGGAATTCTGATTTATTAATTGGGAACACCGAGAATTATTTCTCAAAGCTTATTCTAGTTGGCCCATGCCAAAGCCAGGCCCCAGGGTGATTTTGCATCAATCCGGTGTTCTCTGCAGGTACATTATTTACGTTCTTTAAAGGTTGGCATTGACAATTCCTCCCTGCAAACAACGTAAATAATAAATGTAACTCTTTGGAACATAACCGTATCGGCTGATCGAACTGATAGAGCAGGAGTCGCAAGACACGGGTACCAACCCCCGCAGGCAGGCCAGACTTATCCAGTCAGCCTTCCACCCTACAGAGTCCCGATATTGGAAAACCAATGAAAACATAATTATCTCCCACGTCGGCCGACTGCCGAGAGGCATTCATTTAAATATGCTAACAGCGAATATTTAACTTACCGGAGTTGGCGCTTGGCGAGGGTTAACTAGGCCGTGATGCACCGCAAGTGAAGTGGGCCTGCTGTTTCTGGGCAGCTCAGCTCATCGTCTTCTACACGAACAAGTGGCGCACGCGCACCCTCTGCCATCACCCCACCCCCACACTCAAATGTCATTGGCTGGCAAACAGCCAATGACATTGCTTTATCTGTGCAGGCCAGGGTATCAATTCTTTGTTGCGCTGTTTGCGCACATTTTGATACTGGCGGCGGGGCCACCCCTCAAGCGCTCCGCCAGCCTCCCAGTTTAAAGGGATTAGAAACTTTACGTAGAGTGCATGGAGCTACGAGCTCCACGCACTTTACTATGGGAAAAGCAGTGTAAAATGGGACGCACCCCGCTGTAGCAGCCGGCCCATGATAGAAACTCCTATCAAGGGCCAGCTGCCACAGCGGGCACGTCCATAGACCGGACCGGTATTCGCCACAGCACCCCTGCGGTGCTGGAAAATGCTAACAGATTCAGAAGAACGTCTTCTGAATCTGTTAACTACTGGGGAACATTGTCACACCGGGTGGGGGCCTAGGTTGGGGGGGCGGCGCCCTGCCGCCCTATGGTACCGGCCGCCACTGGGTAGCAGAGCTGATGGTTAAAAATCCATCGATCTAGGTCACGTTGGGTCCGGAAATATCAGACTTCCTGTGCCATTTAACTGGAAGAACATGAGGCTCCCTGTAGATAGCAACCGTTAGTTTAAAAACATTGCAAGTACAGGTGCAACAGGTCCCTTGTTTTCAAGTGAAATCCCTTCCCGACATCTACAGGAAGCTGAGCAGATTGAAAGCTGAAGTGGCTGGTTTGAGGAGGAGACGATCACGAGGGTCGTGTAAGGACATGTATAGCATTTTACCAAAATGTAATGGCATTTTTTTATTGCCCGCATGTAGTGGTATTTTGCCAGTATATAATACAGCATTTTTTTTTCCGCCAGTACAACATAGCATTATTGGTAGTATGCAAAGTACAGGATTTACAACACAGCCAAGCCCAATTTGAAACTGCAGATATTCAGAACACGCATAGAAGCTTAATGTGCTGCCAGGCCAAATAAGAAGTGCACCATTTTTTTTGGGATGCTTCATGCATGGAAACTACATTAGAATATACATAACTGACTAACATTATTTAACATTACTAAAATACTAATTCTAACTTTTCTAACATTAAAATGCAGTCTTCTATGCAAAATGAGTTAAAATCCATGTTTTGGTGGCACTGCTGTAATTCATTTTTAAATGCACACTGGCGTTTTCTTCAGCTTGTGGAGAACAGAAAAATGTAGGCAGCAGGAAACAGAATGAAACATTAATAGATGGAGGCATAACGCTCTCATTGTTCTGAACATGAGGGTTGATACAGAACACATTCTTTTTAACCTGATTGGGGGAAATTATAGGCAGACAAACCACGTCAAAAGGGGAAGGATAGGAGCTTTCTTGGTAACAAGAAATGCAGAGGGCAGTTAATGCAGGCTGGGCTGAGGAGACCGAAGGATGTTCCAGGGATCAGAGCGCTAGCTTTGAGATAGTCAGCTGGTGCTCCCCAAACAAGATTACAGGAGCATTTTACGCTCACACTGGGTCTGCATCTGCAAATACCACGAGGTTGTGTAGGGGACTTAAAAAAAAACGACCTTGGTAAGATAGTACTAAGTGAGGGCCAGATAAAATACTGTGTGTGTGTGGCTAAGGTATATTACAGTGTAGAGTAGTTAGGGAATCATTGCATGTTTATTTTACATTATTTGCAGAATGTGGAAACATTAATCCATGTGTAAAAAGAAATATCTGCTTGTTTTGTTTTGTTCTCTTGTATTACAGATGCTGCTGTAATTGAACTCAAGGTAAGATTCGGTGACTTGTAAATAAGATAAAATACTTCTTATAGTTATAAAAACCAATGGGATTTTGTGTCATTCATGCATCTGTGAATTACTTTACATAGGTGGTGTATAAAAGGGAGGCTCATATCAGTACAGTAGTGCATTGGCCAATTTACCAATGCAAGTAAAATAACAAAGAGAAGGTGTGTGTGTGTGGTATGATGAATGTTTCTTTTCTTGCATGCTGATGGGAAAGGATCAGATACATAGATTACTAGATGTAAAAAAGCCACTAATGTCTTATGGCACATAGATTACTGGATGTATATAAGCCAGTTGTACCAGCCACAAACTGTAGGTGGCACTATGAATACAATCATGGGGTTCTGCTGAAGTGCATAGGTCTAGAGCTTTCTACAGACAACTAGGGGATATTTTAATAGAAAGGAAAGGTTTGTTTTATGATGGGGTTATAGTATAAAAAGAAAACCATGTTCACTGCTATACCACAGGTATAAATACTGCAGAGCAAGATATCCCTAAAATGAATACCAATAGCTAACAAGGTATGGTCACTGAAATAGTGTGATGCCAAACCAAATATAAATGCAAGACTAATTTACCGCCAAATTACCGCCAATATTTTTACAGTAAGAAAATACTGCCAAACCCTGAATTTACCCCAATACACAGTGGTCAGAAGAGCCTTTTCACATTCACTGAATTTAATCTCAACCTGGGAAAATGCCTTGCTTGCATAAGCAATAGTTTTGTGGTTCACATTATGTTTTTGAGATAACACTACTGACATACAATGTTCAGTGAAACATATTTCTATAAAGAAATCTCTATTTTTTATGGGATATGCTAAGCATGGTGCCTTAGTGAGACATTCCTTCAATTTAGCAGCTGCCTCAAATTGCTCCTTCTCCCACTTCCAGAGTGTATTCAGCTTCAATAGTTTAGTCAGTGGTTGAGTAATTTCAACACAATTTTCAATACATTTCCTGTTATATCCCCTCATACCTAATAAACTTTTTAAACCTTTCACATTTCTAGGATCTTTCAATGTCTATATGGCCTCCACCATTTTCTTTTGTGGATTTATCCCATGTTCAGTTATCTCATGGCCTAGGAAATTCACCTTTTTCTTGCACCATTGGGCTTTCTGCAAAGATACTTTGGCACCCGCCTTTTGCAATTGGACAAGTACATGTTTAATTTCATCAAAATGGCTTTTCAAGTTTTCATTTTTTATCAGGACATCATCCACATAAACTATAGTTCCTCTTTCCGCCGCATCTGGCATAGCCTTTCTCAAAAATATGCCAAATTCGCTCCCACTATTGACATATCCAAATGGTGTTCTAGCCCATGCGTATTGCGTTTTATCAAATGAAAATGAAAATACATTGTGAATGTCCTCTGCCAGTGGCACACAACAATACCCAGATGTAAGATCTAATGTGGTAAATACCTTTGACCCATGCACCTGACAAAGGCCTTGATCAATGAATGGCAGTGGCCATCTAGACACTGGTACTCTATTATTTAACTCCCTCAAGTCTGCACACAGACGCCATTGACCATTTGGCTTTAACACACCCAAAATAGGAGTGTTGGAGCTATTATGAATGGGCCTGATAATTCCCCTAGATTCCAAGTTCTTAATTATCTCTGCCAATGACTCTAAGCATGTCAGTGGCAATCGATATTGGCGTACAAATATTGGATTTCTACCACACCCCTCTGGTAATGTGGCAACATGTAAATTAGTTAGGCCGCAATCATATGCATCTTTGGCAAAATGTCTTTAAATTCCATAAATATGTTTTTCAATTCATTTTCATCCTTTTCTTTATCACATGCATCTGCTAACAGAATCTGCTCCTCTACCAATTTTGAAAATCCTGGGAAATCCTCCAGTGAAGGAACCTCTGTGCTTTCTTCTAACTGTATGGCTGTATCTATCTGTAAAGCTGTCACTTTTAAATATTTTGGCATATCAGCTTCCATTTCAATGTGCTGATTTTTTGTTTCATTTTCATTCAAATTAAATACTATACAATTCTCCTGGTGACAGCACACTGTCTCATTGGAATCATAAGGGTACAGAGATTGAATTTTAAACACCCCTTTTGTTTGAGAATCCAGATATTCTGGCAACACACCCTGTGCATCTACATGTCTCTCAGGGATATTTCTAATCATCATGTTATTGAAATCTGCAGTATAATGTGATTTTTGTCTGGCCATTACTAATAAAGAATTATCTTCTAAATGAATATCCTGACACCCTTTATTATTCACCGTCATTTTGACAGACTCTTCCCCAACATCTATCAAAGGTATATTCATAATCTAGACCTTGCTGTTTCATGGATTCATTCAAGCACACAAATGCATCAGAATCTTTCATTTGCTGGCCACTCTTGCACTTTACTGTTATAGCAACCTGCTTGGTGAATGCAGGGATATTAATATCCTTCTTCACCTGTAATTCAATTGCATATGGTACCAATTTTGCACAATGATAAGCCTATCTCTTATCATCAAATTCGCATGCAGACCCGCCTAGCCGGGACCATATTTTTTGGTTAAGGAAATCTAACACCATACACATTCTGTGCATGATATCATTGCCCATGTAAAAATCATTTTGTGTTCTACTCACTATCCACACATTGTGGTAGATGGTTTTCTGTCCAATATTAATTTTTAGCATGCACCTTCCTGCAATTCGATTTTCAAAATCTCGATTGTCTAAACCAGAAACATATTGGTTTTTAATTCTAAATTGTGGGTTCTCCTCCCTTTCCATTATTCTCTGCAGTAGTTTCTCATTAATACAACTCCTTTCCTGTTCAAGTGCCAACGTGGCTTTTATAATTTTAGAATGGTCATTTATACCAATGTGAATCCATGGCTGCTCATCTTCCATGTGTATTTCAGCAAGGGTGGTGATGTGCTTTTCTGTGTCTTCTTTGGGAATAGTGTTCAGTTTGCATTTCTTCTCTATTAAATAAAAACGCGATGTGTGTTCATTGATTTCAGTTTGCAATTTCTTCCTAGGATCCAAATAAATCTGCACAGATTGTTTTTCTTTTTCACTTTGCATTTTATCCTGACACATCAAAATGACATTGACACTAGGCACACAGCTATTCTGTAGGTACACCTCCACTGCATCATTCGTTTTGGCTACATTATGGCATTCATTTATACTGCTGTTTTGGGATTTTATTTTCTTTGGTCTTAGTGGTTTTTTGGTTAAAGACCACAGTACCCCATTCACCCATCAAGGAGAGGAGATAATCTTTTCAGGCAATGTGTTCCCATCAGGAATGGAATTACACAAATAGATGTGATGAATACTTTTCATTCTGTGTTTTCCTATCTTTATGTCAACCTCAGTAACGTACCATTAATGTTATGCACTGGGCTTTCACTCTGACTCACTGTGATTCTGTGGAGATCTCCCTCATTGATACTCTTTACCAATTCCTTGGACATAATTGTGGCCTGTGCACCTGTGTCAATCATTACAAATGTATTGCATTTCTCTTCCACAGTAATGGGAGCATAGTATCTGTCTTCAACTTCCTCTAACACACACAAAAAGTGTGAATTCTTACTGATTTCAGGATTCACTTTTCTCAGACCTTTCTCACTTTTGGCTAAGCACATTGGTAAATAAAAGGACATTTTTCCCTCCTTTCTGTCCATTTCCATTTGAGAAACCTTACTCATTTCCCCATATTTATAGGTCCTTTGGAGTGTGGCCACTGTTTGCCCTTCCATCCGGGGATCATTAGAGTTCACACTACAATCCTCCAACTGAATATGCGTAGAAACATTACTTGATGATTTATCATTTTCTAATTCTGGGCATTTGTGGGTATTTGGCATGGTACCAATCTTTTTAACTTCCTCAAAAATCTGAGGTTCAAAGAACTCTTCAGGTGACTGATCTCTACCCTCCTTTTGAGTACTTATTCTTCCTGCCTGTATTTTGTTAGTGTTTTGATTGTCTAGGGAGAGTGTTCTAACATCCCCACTTACTCCCTGATCAATTGTATTACCCATGCATGAGTTGTCTTTCTTAAATCTGTCTCTTTGTTCTTTTGGAATTTCATGTTTTCCTTTTTCATTTGTGCAAACCTACAACGTTTGATTTAACTCCAGGTTAAACCAAACTTCTTTTTTAGATGTATTTGAAATTTCTGTCACATGTTCATTTGCCAATATTTTCATTTTTAAATCATTACGCATCTCAGAGTCATTATGCAAAACCAGATCAGGGCAATCTGTCTTTTTAGCATTGGAGGTATCATGAAGATTTAGTCACTTATTATCGGAAGCCACCCGGTCACTACTATGGCCTTCTCTCCCCTCTTGTGATGATTGTTTTAGGGCCGTACAGAGCTTTCCTATTTGTTCAGCCAACATTTTCACTTGGGCCTCAGACACTGGAATCTTTCAATTTCTCTAGAATCTTTTCTCTGCGGCCGATGTCGATATTGGTTGTTTTCCCCCTGGTTGAATCTATTTTGATATCTCTCAGGAGAATGATTCTGATTGGGGATGTTTCTGAACTCTTGATTCATGTGGGGCAGAGAGCTGGATGTACCTATCCTTTGGTTGTAGTCCCCTGGTGCCAGTGATTGATTGTATTGAGGTGGGGCATAATTCACACTCTGCTTCGTGTCCTGTCTCTCATTTTGTGAATATTGTCCCTAGGCTGATTGCCATTTTCAGTAAATCGATCCACATACCGGGATCTGTCCTGATTACCATATATCATGGTTTTGGGGTCAAATCTGCTTTCTGTCCCCAATGTCTGATAGGGACCACTATTTCTTGGATCCTGGCCTTGTCTCTGATTATTGTTCATACCTGACATATCAGCCCGATATCCTGCCCGGGGCCTGTCTCCTACGTACCTAGGGCTAATGTAGCTCTCCCTATTAGGAGGATCATGTGACTGAAACATCGGTGCAGAGAGTAGCAACCTCTGTTGATTGCCCCTCTGTTCGGGTGTCACATTATTTTTGCCTGGACTTTGAGCGGGCTCAAGTGACATTTTAGATGACCTGATCACCATCATTGTTGCCAAGGATTCTTTAGATTTTGGTCTAGTAGCTTTCATTTTATCACTCTCTCTCTACCCTGACAGTATAGCACTTCATATAGTTTTGTACTTTGGTGCATAATCCACTCAAAGGACTTGTCACGATCAAATTCACTGACTAACTGTGATATGATATCTTTCTGCAACCCATAGAAATAGGCAGTTTTAAACTCATTTGAATTGGGGTCAAAAGATACATCAAAGCGAGAAAAAGCTCTTTTTAAGTCTTGCAAAAATTGGCTAAGGGACGTATTTGGCCCAGCCGTAATTGTGTATGCCACTTTCTTTTACCCCTGTAATGACTGGAATGGAGAAAAATGACGCCTAATCTCTTTTTCAAATTCTGCCCATGTCATGTTCTGCTGTTCATTTAATCCTCTAATGATATTGACTGTGGGAGCGTCCAGAGTTAAGTGAAAGTATTGTCTGTAATGTTCCTTAGGTATCTGGAGGGCTTTAAATATATCGTGCACCACTTCTAAATGGTCTTCTATGCAGCACTCCCCTCCTTTTTTGAATGGTTTGATTAGGGCCTTGATTGATTTCATTATTTTGATAGGGCTACTTGTTGCTATGCATGGGATTGCACTACTTTGTTATTCAACCCTTGTTTCAGGTGTATGGGTTTGGTGGCGGCCCCAAAAAGGTGTGTCAAATCCCCCAAGGGCGCAGCAACCAAGTTCAGACACCGGCACAGCCACTGGGGCACTATCTCTCTGTGTAGAAATAGAATTCACCTCAACTCCATTGAATGTGGTGAATTGTCGTTTTTCCTGGAGCCTGGAAAGGCATATTTGCTGTTCCAAATCCTTGCACTTTTTAAGGAGTCTATCTGCCTCCTTATGCAAGTAATTGTTTTCATCACCCATCTTATTAATCACATTTTGCATATTGCTCATTTGCATTTGGCATTAATTGAACTCTTTGACTCTCTTCTTGAAAAATGTTAACTATCTCTTGTTCAGCATTTTGAAGATCACTTTCTTTCTCAACATGTTCTTTTTGTAAAATTTGCATTTCCAAAATAACCTCGTCCTTATCTTGTCTAATATGATCTACCAATTCTTTCAAGTGTTTTAATTTGTGCTCACTATCCTGAAATTGTTTCCTTCTTTGGGACAATTGAGTGTCGAGATCTCTACATTTTGACCGCATGTCCTTTTGACATACCTCCAGTTCTGTTCTTAACTTTTCCTCTTGTTCACTAGCTCCATCCAGTTCAACTTTTAATCTGCTATTCAGCTTGGCATGATTTTCTTGCATTCGCAGAGACCTATTTAAAATGAACCATGTCTTGGCACATAGCCGTATCAGACAATCTTTCTCTGCATGTTTATCAGCAGCATTTAATAATTGCAGAAGACAGACTTGAATTATGCTATCTTCTGCTAAAATGTTGTCCAATGGTTCTCTCTGCACTTCCCCATAGATACAGTCAAGCATAAAACTTTGCCTCCATATTTTGCGCTAACTCTGGGAATGTGGCCTCCATTTGAGACATTCTGAAATTCACGTCCAGTGTCACACTGCTCTTAAAATGGGGTTCCCTTTAATGCACATATGGTAGTGTTAGACACACTTGCAACGCCCAGTAGGTGCTCTACAGTCACTTTTCCGGCCAATGCACCATTATTTGTAAGAGATTTTGCACTAAAGGGGTACATTCGGGATTTGGCAGTATTTTCTTACTGTAAAAATATTGGCGGTAATTTGGCGGTAAATTAGTCTTGCATTTATATTTGGTTTGGCATCACACTATTTCAGTGACCATACCTTGTAAGTTTATATTGGTGGTAATTTTAGGGATATCTTGTTTTGCGGTATTTATAACTGTGGTATAGCGGTAAGCATGGTTTTCTTTTCATACTATAACCCCATCATAAAACAAACCTTTCCTTTCTATTAAAATACCCCTTAGTTGTCTGTAGAGAGCTCTAGACCTATGCACTTCAGCAGAACCCAATGATTTTATTCATAGCGCCACCTACAGTTTGTGGCTGGTAATACTGGCTTATATACATCCAGTAATCTATGTGCCATAAGACATTACCGGCTTATTTACATCCAGTAATCTATGTATCAGATCCTTTCCCATAAGCATGCAAGGAAAGAAACATTCATCATACTGCACACAAACCGTCTCTTGTTTGTTATTTTACTTGCATTGGTAAATTGGCAAATGCACTACTGTACTGTTATGAGCCTCCCTTTTATACATCACCTATGTAAAGTAATTCACAAATGCATGAATGACACAAAATCCCATTGGTTTTTATAACTACAAGAAGTATTTGATCTTAATTACAAGTCACCAAATCTTCAAATCTTACCATGAGTTCAATTACAGCAACATCTGTAATACAAGAGAACAAAACAAAACAAGCAGATATTTCTTTTTACACATGGATTCATGTTCCCACATTCTGAAAGTAATGTAAAATAAACATGCAATGATTCCCTAACTACTCTCCACTGCAATAAACCTTAGCCACACACACAGTATTTTATCTGGCCCTCACTTAGTACTATCTTACCAAGGTCGTTTTTTCTTTGAAGTCCCCTGCACAACCTTGTGGTATTCGCAGATGCAGGCCCAGTGTCAGTGCAAAATGCTCCTGTAATCTTGTTTGGGGACTGCCAGCTGACTATTTCAAAGCTACCAATCTGACCCCTGGAACCTCCTTCGGTCTCCTCAGCCCAGCCAGCACTAACTGCCCTCCGCAAAGAAAGCTCCTATCCTTCCCTTTTGACGTGGCTTGTCTGCCTATAATTTCCCCCAATCAGGTTAACAAGAATGTGTTCTGTATCAACCCTCATGTTCAGAACAATGAGAGCGTTATGCCTCCATCTATTAATGTTTCATTCTGTTTCCTGCTGCCTACATTTTTCTGTTCTCCACAAGCTGAAAAAAAATGCCAGTGTGCATTTAAAAATGAATTACAGTAGTGCCACCAAAACATGGATTTTACCTCATTTTGCATAAAAGACTGCATTTTAATGTTAGAAAAGTTAGAATTAGTATTTTAGTAATGTTAAATAATGTTAGTCAGTTATGTATATTCTGATGTAGTTTCCAAGCATGAAGCATCCAAAAAAAAAATAACCCCCAAAAAAATGGTGCACTTCTTATTTGGCCTGGCAGCAATTTAAGCATCTTGCGTGTTCTGAATATCTGCAGTTTCAAATTGGGCTTGGCTGTGTTGTAAATCCTGTACTTTGCATATTACCAATAATGCTGTTTTATACTGGCAAAAAAAAAATGCTATATTACATACTGCAAAATACCATTACATGCTGCCAATAAAAAAATGCCATTACATTTTGGTAAAATGCTACACATGTCCTTGCAGACCGGTCTTCTTGTTGGCTTTTTAATAATATGTATATGATTATTGATGTTGTCTAGGTTAGTGGTAATGCAGATTACTTTACAATGGTTTCAAATTGAATCACAAGTATTTCTGCCCATAGGACAGGCTTTTTTTAAGGTTTAATTTTAAGGATGACATGAGACTCTTGACTTTTTCCGTAACAAAATGATATGTGTAATGTTAGACTTATAAATAATTTTGAAAACTATACGAACTGACAATCAGAAATGATTCCACTACTAATAATGGGGAAGTTTGTCTTAATATGTCACCCAGTTTTTCTGAAATCAAGTTTAACTAGATTTAATATTTCTCACAATTCGACAATAAAGACCAAATTGAGATTGCATCATTCTTGTTTTATATTGTTAGCATCTGCAGCCAATGATGTGAATTGTGTGTTCTCTTGTAATTGATTAGCCACTTTTTATGATATGTTATGATAAGGCATTTATAACTCGCCTATACACAAGTGTTTCAAGGCATGACGAGGCAAAGGAGGGGGAACAGAGGGAAGACAGACAACGATCCTACTAGGCCAGGTATCATTCAGATCACGCAAGTGCATGGTAAGGGGGAGTGGGAAGGTGCAGGACGGGCAGGGGGAGGTGACAATGCAGTACAAGGGATAGTAAAATAAATAAGTAATAAGTAAAAGTACGGCCAGCAGGTGGCAAGTACAAGGGTAAGTGCAGACATCGGGTGTCAGGTGTGGGTAGTGGGACTGTAGGGATACAGAAACAGTCTCCAAGTGCTGGGGTTGCCAGAAAGGCAGTGCAGGTGTGCAACTTGTGGGGGAGGGGACCTGGGTCCGAGACCAGAAGGTGGTCAGGTAACCACTGCAGTTTGGGTTTCAGCCAGGAGGTCAGCAGGAGAGAGGAGGAGAAAAAGCAGAAGCAAAGAGAAATGTTTTGAGGAGCTTCCGGAACCCAAAATGATTCTCCTCCAGTTTCAGGGAGGCAGGGAGGCCGTTCCAAAGGGAGGCCCCAGTTGAAGAAAGAGATCTACCACCAACATGTTGGTTGGAGAAGCGACTGGCCCTGAGAGAGTTGGAGGCAGATGAGCGAAGAGCTTGAGAAGGAAGATATTTAGGATGAGAGAGTTGAATGTATTGAGGCCATAGCCCCCAGAAGGAGTTGTGGACAATACAGAGGGTTTTGAACTTAATCCTTCAGTCCTGGAGAGATACGATCCCTGGTCTTGAGGCCAGCCTAGAGAGAAACAGAGCTCTGAAGACAGTGATCTTCTGGGGGAAGGAGAGGAAAGGAAGAATACCTCTGAGGAGGTGCAGCTGGTAGTGTGACTTCTTAGAGATGTCAGAGATGTGAGGAGAGAAGGAGAGTGTGGAGTCGAAGATGACCCCGAGGTGTTTAGCCTCACATGTGGGAACTGGAAGCGGGCCAAGAGAGGTCGGTCTGCTGGTGAGGAGAATCTCGGACTTACTGGCATTAAGGCAGAAATCATTGGCAGCACACCACTCCTGGACAGCGGACAGACAGACAGAGATGAGAGAGGGAGAAGAGGTGGCTTAGGGTAGCATGAAAATGAGCTGAGTGTCATCCTCATAGTACTGGAAGTTGGGACAGAACACAGAAATTCGGTGGGCAAGAAGTGCCAGGAATTAGTTGAACAGCCAAAGAGAGGGGTTAGACCCCTGGGTAACACCACAGGTAGAGATAGAGATAGAAGAGAGGAAGGTCTCAAGTTGAAACTGGGAGGGTCGATCAAAGACGAAAGAAGTCAGCCATGCCAGGGCCTGCCTGGTGCTACTAACGTAATCATGGAGACGGTTGAGCAGGATTGCATGGTTGAACATGTCAAAGACAGAAGAGAGATCAAGTAGGTTGAGGACACAGGGGGTGTTGGAATCAAGGTTGGAGATCAGGTCTTCACGGATGTTCAGGAGAGCAGTTTCTGTGCTTTCTGGCAGCTCTTAAACTAGACTGATGATCCTGGAGACAGCCAACAGATTCAATGTGAAGATTGAGCTGGGAGATGGCCAGCTTTTCCAAGCATTTGCCAAGGAAAGGAGTGATAGAGATTGAGCGATAGTTAGCCGGGCAGGACGGGTCGGCAGATGGTTTCTTAAGAGGAAGGTGCACAAAGGAGTGCTTCAGGGGAGAAGGGAAGACTCCAGT
Organism: Ambystoma mexicanum; assembly: GCF_040938575.1. NCBI lineage: Eukaryota > Metazoa > Chordata > Amphibia > Caudata > Ambystomatidae > Ambystoma > Ambystoma mexicanum. Next base: position 1,338,957,056 of record NC_090929.1, on the reverse strand, counting down.
GGTGAAGGAGTGGTTGCAGAAGTCAGCCAGATTGGGAGCCAGGGAGTCAATGTGGTCCTTGGTGGTTTTAGAGGATCAGGGATGAACCTGTTTTGACAAGACTTTCATAGATCGGACTTGTCTAGAAACCTTGTCAAGGGAGAACAGGGGAAAGGCAGAGAAGGAGGGAGGAGAGGTGGCTGAAGAAGGACCAGAGGAAGAGCAGGGAGTACAGGGAGGAAGGGGAGAGGAGGAGAGAGATGACAGGATGTCCTGAGTTTTAGAGATGAAATGAGAAGCCAGTGCCATGCAGAGGCCCTGAGAAGGGACAGGAGAGATAGAGACTGTGGCAGGAACGGCCAGTTCCTTGCAGATTTTAAAGAGTTCAACCGAGTTGTTAGATGCCACAGAGATGCAGGCTTGGATGTGATCTCTCTTCTTGGTGAGGACAGAGGCTGGTATTGCCTTTGGAGCAGGCAGCAGGCCAGTTCATAAGAGGATGTACATGAAGCACGCCATTTCATCTCAGCTACCCTGCACTTACATTTAAGGTGACGAGCTCTTAGGCGTACCAGGAGTTGCACTTGGCTTTGGGATTCAGACGGATCCTCATGACAGGGGCAAGAACATCGAGAGTATCAGATATAACAGAGTGGAGCATGGAAAGGGCTGTGTCAGGGTGTGAGTCAGCCAAAGGGGAACACGGGTGGGTTAGAAAGCAGCAGCAAATGCTTCAACTGACACACGCTTCATGGGTCGGATGACCGAGAAGGTGGGTGTCCGTGATGGAGCTGGCTCGGCTTGAGTGGTAGAGGGTGCGAGCTGGGAGGAAAGGAGAGAGTGATCACTCCAGGAGAGAGGAATAGTGAGACGGATACAAAGGGGAAGGTCTGAGGAGACCAGAAAATCCAAAGTGTGCCCTGCACAGTGAGTCGGGCCACAGGGGAGAATAGAGAGTCAGAGAGAGTTGCAAAGGTCACGAAAGAGTCCAGAGGAAGGACAGGAAGCATCCAGGTGGATGTTGAAGTCTCCAAGAAGGAGGAGTTGAATGGTAGAGACCAGGAGGGAAGAGGAGAGGTTCGCCCACTCAGAGAGGAAGGAGGAGATCAGACCAGTAGGCCGATAGATAGTAGCCACAGTACTGGAATGGCTAGGAGAGAGAGAGAGCCTGCAGACGAGGCATTCGAAAGAGTAGTAGGCCTGCATAAGCATGACAGAGGCAGGAATCCACTCGGGGAAGATCAGGGCTACACCCCCACTGGAACAGTTGGACCAGAGCACGGAGGGGTTCTTGTAGCCATCAGGTAGGAGAGTGTCAAAGCTTGTGACAGAGCTGGCTGTGAACCATGTCTTGGTGAGACTGAGGACATCAAGGTCAAGTTCCTCCAGAAGGCGGCAGATGTCGGAGGAGTGTTTGACATCTGAGCGAGAGTTAAGAATGGCAATATGGAGAAGGTTGCCGTCCTTGAAAGACTTCCGGGGAGGGGAACAAATCAGAGGCACGTCCTGCAGAGGTGTAGAAGAAGCCTGAGGAGGGGCAGAAAGGAAAGGAGCAGAGGGCAAGGTGGCCTAGGAGTAGGCAGCAGGGGGGCTAGGAAGCTGTGGAGGGAAGAGGGGCCAGCAGGAGAAGAAAGGAAATTGATGATGCACAGGAAGCGTTTATCGAAGAGGAGAAGGTTGGCCTGAGGACCTTGGACCAAGACGGTACCATTCAAATAAACATTAATGATGACCTTAGAGGAGTGGAAGAGAAGGGAGCCACCATTAATCAGAGAGGAAGAGAAGGGAGAGAGCACAGAGTCCATATGTGGGGTCCATATGTCTGGTGAGGGAATGACGAAGAGGATTTTGGTGAAAGTTTCCCTGGAGGAGGCACTGGTATAGGTGCCAGTGATAGGGAGGCCTAGGTTGGAGACCAGGATGTCATTTTTCAATTTCTTCCTACTAGATTCAGTGAGCAGAGCAGGATAGTCGATAGAGAAGCAGTTAGAGAAGATAGGAGAGACAGAGAGCACCATAAAGTAGGTAGGGAGAGAAGAGGAAGGGAGAGGGAATGGGAAAACACTAGGGAAGGACACAGGGCAGAGTACAAGCAGACAAGACACAGAGGCGAGACAAGTTGAACAATTGGACAAGACGATAGACACTCAGATTTAAAAGACTACAGAATGAATGAAAGGAGAACACACACCTAAGTCTGAGTGTCCTGAATAGAGGGGAGAAATGCCTAGGTTTCACAATGCAATTTTAAATACTTTCACAGTGCAGTTTTAAATACTTTTGCAATGCAATTTTAAGAACAGGAGAACACACACCTACGTTTGAGAGTCCTGAATAGAGGGGGAAAAGGCCTAGGTTGCACAATTGTCATGACCACTGTGAGGGGGCACAAGTTGTGCCCCAAGCAAGCTCCCAACAGAACCATGAGGGCCTTAAAACCAAAAAAGGGCTCCCGGAGACATTCATGGTGCATTTGGCACCATGCTCATATGTAGGAAGGAAGGGTTGCTCAAACTAGGTCCCATTTGTGTACATGGACCTTTAAATCCAACATGGAAGCACCCACACAGTCTAGTTCTAAGAAGTAAGCCATGCGGTCTAGTGTTTTGGGTGTGGCAGGCCTAGAACTACTTTCCCTGGCACTACTTTAACTGGGCTATATAAACCACACCCTGACTGCAGAACACACTTCGTATTATTCTGCAACCCGCAGCGTGACGCTCACTGTGTCCAGCTCCTAGTCTTCAGCATCTTCCTGCAATCCTGCAAGAACAAGAACAAAATTATTCTGTCTTACCTGAGAAAACACCATCCAGCACTCAGAATCTCAACTGGGCTGCAATCTGTGGAAACCGAGTGAAGAAGAAACATCATTCACCTGTGAGTACTAGCTTAAGGACTTCCGGCAAACCGCTACCAGAGTTGCTGTTCGAACATTGCGAAATGCAATAACGAGAAAAGGAAAAACAATATTAGATTGCACGCTTCCAAAACATCGAATTCCATCAGGCTTACCTGAATTCCATCGCGCTACGCCACGCTTCCATCCGGAGCACCACAGCCACATCTGCAAAGGAAAAGAAACATATTCAGGTTCGCTTTCAATATTAAACAACCACACAGCGCTGTACTTACCTTAACAGATTCCGGGGGGCTGTTTTTCATTGTGCTCTCATCCAATCACAGCACCACAGCGGCATGTGAGGAGAAGAAGAAGAAAACACAGGTTAGCTTTCTCTTACCTAGAAAATGTGCCTCTCCATCCGGCACACCAGCATCAAGACCTTCGCACCTGAAAAGAAGGAGGTAAAGACATTAATGAAATCCCACCATAAACAGAACAAAGACTTACAATTAACAAACCTACCTGCCTACCAGCAGATTTGGGGTCACAGCAGGGCTGGGCCCAAGGAAGGCGTACTGCACCAGTGAAGCAACTCGGGCAGCTCGCCAACAAACGTCAAGTGACCCTGCACAAGAAACGCAGGACGGATAGCTCACCCTACAAATAACTAAGATTCATTATTCAGCACTGGGCAACTACGCATCCAGGGTTCCAGATCTCAGAGCCTTCCAGACGCCCCCAGGGATATCACGTGAGCGTAACACCATGCACTTTTAAATACTTACACAGTGCACTTTTTAAGAACAGGAGAACACACACCTAAGTTTGAGAGTCCTGAATAGAGGGGAAAAAGGCCTATGTTTCACAATGCAGTTTTAAATACTTTCACAATGCAATTTTCAGAACAGGAGAACACACACCTAAGTTTGAGAGTCCTGAATAGAGGGAGAAAAGTCCTAGGTTTCACAATGGAATTTTAAATACTTTCACAGTGCAGTTTTAATTACTTTCACAATGCAATTTTAAGAACAGGAGAACACACACCTAAGTTTGAGAGTCAGCTAGGTGGACAGGGGTATGCAGGGTAGCGTGCAGGTCAAGCCTGGTAGTTATGGCTGGCAACTGACTACCCCCCGTGGACACCTGCAGACACAAACAGGAGCTGCCTCTGTGGGGTCGCCCTTTGCCTTGGGCCCTTAGCCACAGGGGCTGCCAGGCAGAGGGCTGCCCAGGGAAGGTCCGTAATGATACAATGGGATGGCCAATCAGGGTGGTGGGCGGGCTGGGAGGGAGGGGAAGAGAGCACAAGGGAACAGCAAAGGAAACGGAACAAGCGGGGCAAGGGGGCACCAGAAACAATCCAAACAAATATAACAAAGACCAAGGGGTTCTCACCAGCCGAGGATCTGATGCAGTAGCGGTCACCCACTCAGCATGGTGGAAATATATTGCTATATATTTTGATTTCTAAGAAATAGAAAAATCTTGACAATTACACTTCTACATATGGTCACAGAATGAAATATATATTTTAGTAATTCTGTTTGGAGATCATTTGATCAATATGCTACATTTTTTTAGTAAGTTTAATATCCCACTTTTCATATTTTAACACTATTTTATCGGGTCCAGTTTTTATATTTTGTGAGAATTGGAAGGAATTAATCCAGCTACATTACTGGAAATCCCAGCAGCCAGGATGGATGAGTATCCAGTACAGTACCAAGTGAACATACTATAATGACTTCATCTATGAAATATCTCAGTTTTGATCATTCATTTTATGGAGAAACATCCTCTCATCTACTCCCCTGGCAATCACAACAGCCCCTACCCCAACATGTTGGGACAATGACAGGCTGTTTACAATCTGAATATTCTGTTTTAGTTTAGTCCCCTAACTTTGAATGCTGGGGACATCACCCACAATATGCCACATGTATACAGGCAGCTCATCCACAGGAAAGAAACACAGCCTGCCTCCGATTATGTTGCTAAAACATTACAGACACAATGCGCACATGTATTCATTTGTATAAATTTAAGTCTAAATGTACATTCTAGACACTAATATACAATCTTCTCCAATTTGGACCTTCAAATGATCACTGTTTGTCGACTTCACATTTTCAAAGAAAACACAAAAAACATCTTAATAACTTGCAATATATATTTCACTTAATTTACTCTAACACCAGGGTTGGCATCAGAGAAAGACATAAGCTACAAACAGGACTTTCTGAATCAAGGGGTGATTCTACTCTTGATGTAGGGCATTGTTAGTTTCTTGTTTGGACATAAATACAATAATATTGGGTATGATATATTTGGTTTCTTTGTCTTCAGGTTTAGGTTTAGGATCAAAGCACTTATTTTTGGAGAGCAGACTATCCAGATTAATTTAATGAGTCACACATGCATGGGAGTATACATTTTGAGATATACAAATAATCTACACTTCATGTGAATTGCCATTTCGAGTCCAGTTAAAGGAGTGTGCTTTTATTTCTGTGCAATGTTCTCTGTAAAATCATAAAGGTTATTTAAATGGACATTATTTTCTTGGATATGATGTTGAGAAATATCCTCCTTCCTATTTACGCTATGGTTTTCACTGGTCAAGAAGTCTATTATTTCCTACAAATCACATTGTACACCATGCCAAAAACCCAGATAAAAATTGTCCCTGTGAAAACTCTGGGATTCCCATTTACTGGCATAGCTTGCAAAGGGTTCACCCAAAAGACTTTAAATTATTTCAAATTTGCAACTTGTTTGTTTGACATATATCTAAATGCACTGGGGTTATTGTACTCACTTTTGCTTTGACCTTTGAAGGCCCAGGACAGGTAGGGATATCACCAGCTCCAGGGAGAGCTGGCAAGAAAAATCTCCACCCAGTGTGTCCCCTGCTCATAAAATCCTTCTCAGGCAATCTGGTTCTGTCTTGGAACACATTTCTGATTTGGATACATTCAGGTGGAACCCCAATCAGCCATTCTTCTGCTGGACACACTTCCTTCTTCTCAAGTTTTCTCCAAAACAATCTTTGAATTGTCTGTGTGTTTTGCCTTAAATAACTGATGAATTCCACCAATGTTGCATTGTTTGTCACAGTATTTTCTAATTTAACATGGTATATGATAGGTTCTTTTCAGATACTGATGCTCCCTTTAACATTCTCCTAATTTTGATCTGTACAATGTATTATTCCATGTAACAAGGGGAGGTTTTCCTCTCCTCCCTTCTGAATTATGATTGACTTGTAATGGAACAGATATCCCCCTTATAATATATGGCATGGCCCATTCTAATACTGAGGCCTATTGCAAGACAATTCTGAATGTGTGCATATACTTTTTGTTTCAGTAGCTGGTATTATGAGAAAGTTATTGAAATATGTAAATGTATTGATAATTCCAGCATAGTAATATATTGTGCTTTTGTGCATGTGATGTGGGGAAATTTGCTTAATTCATACCTATTTTCCGTTGTTAAATCCAGCAAAGGGCTCCAAAGTTATCGTCGATAATATGATTTCATTATTTGGTGCTTTTTAAATTGAAACCATTTGCTTTGTTTTTCAAGCCGTTCATTGCATGTTTATGGGAGTTCATCATTAATGGAAAATGTATTGGAAAAATGGACTAGGACCACAGGCCATGATGCAGACACAAGATAGATGATTCTGTATTGCTTTTCCTGGGTCAAAGGGATCAGGGTTGTATGAATATATGGTCTTTCGATGCATTATTTTGCAAAAGCAGACCCATGCCATTTTGAGCTGGCACCCCTCTTTAACCATGAAGCTCCACACAAAGTTTATTTGTGTGCAATGCATGGATTTTCATTTTTTTTAGTTTTAACATTGGCCCATATGCTCTGAATACCCACCACCCTGTCTTTTTCTCAGCTAATGTATTAGTTACTGGTTAATGCTGTGTCTGACTTAACACAAACCTGAGTTATGGGTCTTCTGCTTTGACAACTAATCCTTGATAACCGTATGCCAGATTTCACAACATGTTAACCTGCATTTTCAATTTAAAGTTACATGCAAATAAAAAACAATGGTCATGTTATATTTTCACTTAATAAGAAATAAATGATGTATGCTTTACCCACAAATTTAACTCAATGTGCATACTGCATAACATACATTAATTTATCATTTATTTTCTTGCTAAATATTAGAGTACATGTTATGGGTTATTAGTGTAATATGACTGCACATTGTTCACATTGGACATTTGCTCAAAAATATCATGTTGTGACTTTAACATTATAGGGATGAAAAGCCATGCACACTATTTAAAACTGTGTAGCTGCTTGTAGGAACACAATGCTCCAAAATGACTCTGAGCAAATGCTTTGCATAGTATGTGGCAGAAAGTCCAAAGAATTCAGGTCACTGGTTAAGTCAATCCCATCAGTAACAATCCACTCCCAACCAAATACCATCAGCGAGTCATCTTGCAAGGACCACTTTTCCACATTATTTAACGGTCGAACTTCAATATTATGGGGTTCACTGCCTAGAGCAACTAAAGAATGGACGGTCCTCCAGGATGTTGAAACCATTTTAGGGAAAATAAAAAAGTTGACTTATCAAGGGCACCGGACCTCGACAGCTTAACAAATGCCATGCTGAAGGAACATCTGGAGGAATGGGCCCACTTTGTACACAAGGTAATCAAAAAGCATCACTTACCCGAACAATTCCCAACTCATGGAGGACTGCGACCAAAGTTCCCATCTTAAAGAAAGGGAGAAAAGAAGATAAAAAAATCTGCCGCCCAATCGCGTTGATAGACGTGATCAGAAACATGTTTGTTTCCCTTCTACTGGCGCAATTTCAGGACTGGACAAGGACAGAAGGCTGGACCAATCTGTTTCAAACAGGTTTTGTTAAAAACATCGGCACATTGGCTAACATCATGCTGTTAAACATTTGAAGGGCAAGATCCAAGATGGAAGACATAGGATTTTTGGTTTTGACTGGATCAATTGTGATCTCCTGTTGAAAAAACTAGCATAGAGGAATTGTCCAAGGGAATTAACAGAGCCCCTAACAGCTCTCCACTCCAATACCTCCATAAGAATGTGCTTAAACCATGCAGGACTAATATCATCTGCAATCCCTTTTCCCCTATGTATTCGTGGAACAAGAGTGTCACGCCTCTTTTACACTGATGATCTGATCTTGATTGATCAAACAGTAATTGGCTTCCAACGCCAACTGGACAGTCTCCAGAAATACACCAACCAGAACCGCCTGGAGATAAACCAAGATAAAACCAAAGTTATATGCTTCGAAAAAACAAATACTCAGAGAGAGTCATTCAAATGGTCTCTGGGTCAGAAAGTGATTGAGCAAGTGAAAAGGTTTAAATATCTGGGAGTCACTCTCAATAATAGCTTTGTTGAGACCCCAATGCAGGATGCCCTTACGGAGAAAGCAAAAACGTTGGCCACCCAAGCTATGTTAATGGACAGAAGATACAGCCGCTTTTCCTTGGTTATGGTAGTCAAATGTTGCAAGGATAAAGTAGTGCCTGCATTAGCCTACGGGCAGAGGCCATGCCCAAAGTTCCATGCAACCTATGGACAAGGCTTGAAGGGTTATTCTGGAGAAAAACACTCAACCTCAATAACTATATGGCACCATCAATTATAGGCAGAGAATTAAGCCTTCCATCGCTGTACGCAGAAGTGGAATGGAATAGCCTGATGCTATTCTGCAAAATCACTTCACTGTCAAGTCCAACAATGTTTCAGATCATAAACTAGGAACTTTTGAGTGGGTCGAGCAAACTATTAACTTAGTGGTCGACCAAAATCAGAAGAAAACTGGAAGCACTCGGTTGTTCTGAATCAGACCTCAGTTCGAATCCGACGAGAGTAAAAAGGAAACTCATGGACAGTGACTGGATCTACACCCTGGATAAGGCAGCATCTTGCAAGCTTACCACAAACCTACCACTGAACATCAAAAAGTTAAATCAACTTTGGGGTTACCTGTCAAAATTTCCTAGCAGAATATACTGAGGCACCTTCTTAAGAATGCGATTAAATTTGCTCCCCACCAACGAGATCAACGCAATGCGTCGCAAATCAGAGGGAAACATCTGCATATTTTGTGCTATACCGGAAAAAGGTTTAAACCGTAAAGCACTTATTAGTCTGCTGTTCCGGTCTAATCAAGGAAAGGAAAAAGTACATGATACCAGTGGTGACAAAATTCCAGACAAATGACAAGGATGACTGGTGAGCGAACTTGATTAATGGGGAGAAGACAGCATGGGTGATAGAGGCAGTTTCATTCATACGTAGTATCTTCCCTCTGGGGTCAGTGATGTAAGGAACACTTAGCAGAACAAAATGAGAATCAAGGTTGGCTTGCTACATTTATACGGAACACAGAGCTCTCTGCTGCTCCCCCCAACTTTAAATCCAAATGTATACCTTTAACCTTTATTCGGTCTTCTAACCCACATCTTGGCTTTTACTGTTGGACCTGAATCGAACCAAGATGATAGAAAAGGTAAAGCTCATAATGAACAAGCGAGACTAAGATTGGACGGGATCATCTTTGTTGTTTGTACATTTGTAAACATTTTAAGCAATTAAATCAAATAAAATAAAATAAAAAATAAAGTGTATGTATATTAAATAAACTTAACAATGCTAAGGAACCCCAATAGCCATTTGTGGTCAAAATCAAGAGATTACTTATTTATTCATTTTGACAATTTAATGTTCTTTCACTTTTCCAAATGTGATGTTAACAAATGTGTTGTTGCTGGTGGTGGTGTACTTATCAATCCAGGGAATGCCTATTTATTGTCTAAATAAATCCTAACTGCTATAATAATGCCCACACTGGGTTGACTGTTGATAACTTTCTTTCCTTGATTTAATATGCACACAAAAACATCCATAGAGGGGCATCCTGTTAAACAAACTTCCTGCAAAATAATAATACTGTGTTGTTAATGGCATTTTTCACTTCTCCTTTTCTAAGAACATTAGTTCACCCATGTGCATTCGAGCAAAACATGCAGATTAAGCCAATGTTTCCCTTTACTGTATTTGCTGACAGTGGAGAATATGAAGCAAACAGGAGCAATCTGTACAGTTAAAAAAGGGGTGTGAAGTAATACATCCCATGCAATCGTACTCATGCCTTCTTTTCTCTCATTCAACAAATCTGTATATTTGCTACTTCATTGTCTATAGTGGTCTTTTGCTCCAGTGGATAATTGATACCACCTTGTTTACTGTCCCATAAATCATGTGTGTAATTATTACAATTTTTGATTAGTGGTGAATCAATGTGTGAGGGAATTAGTTTGATATTATGTGGCAATTTCAAATACACAGTCTATGATAGATTACTGGGGCCTGTAAAGAACCTTAGAGCAAGGGATGATGGCCTAAAATAAATTGATGGCATAGAGCAAAAGAGATATGGGCCTCATTACGAGTGTGGAGGTAGCCATGGCTATTAGAACCATGGCTACCCCCTTACCGCATAATGGGGAATGGGGAATTACCGGGCCATTTCAACCTTGGAGGACCCGGTATTTCCACATTCAGGGAACCCATCCCCATTCCCATTCGAGCCCCCATAGTGAATGGTGAGCATGCTAATAATGGGCCCGTTATTAGCATGCTGGTCCTTTAGCAGCTCCCACTAAGGGCACCTAGTAAAACCAGACGCCCTTAACGGGACCCGCTAAAGGATCTCGTAACACGGAGGTAAGGGGTTAATGGCAAGGGCACCTTTACTGGCATCGTTATCCCCTTACCTCCAACCTCGTACTGAGGCCCATTGACCAAAGGAGTTTGCTTTGTGGTGGTTTAAAAAGATTGCCTTGCAAAGGATGAACAAACGTGCATGCCCAACAACATTGTAATTATTGTGAAAGTAACTTTTGGATTACAATAATTTCTCAGGCCTGATTTCACCTGTAAAGTCAATGGGGTCGATTACATGTTTTCTTTCAGCCACTATTTTACACTTAAGAAGGAGAAGGAGGGGAACCAAACAAGAATTATGCCCATCTGAAAAATAGGCCTAAAGATTTCAGTGCATTTATTTCCAAGAAATACCACAGGCCACAGAATGTGTATTGAAATCACATGAGCCCACCATGGGTCCCCAAAACACTAATTCTCACAACTCTGAACTGGATTTTCTTACCATGTCCGTATTTTACGGATACAATATTATGTTATATTATTGTGATTTATACTGCACACTGCTGCAATTTTCATGGTCTTCAGGCACCCAGAAAGAGCTGAAAGGGGGTTGGGATGGGTTAGTTGGACTAAGAGTGGAAAGCGCAAGAGTGCTTTGATGTGCTGTTGGTGGCTTTAGTTCAGAAAAACCGGTCACTGTGTGCTGGTATATTTTCAGTGGATCAATATCTGTGTGGGTTTGGTGAGTGGTTGCATGCGGGTGTTTTATGTGCATCTTAGCTGTTCTGGAGAAGTGGTAAAGGGCCTATAGATTGGGTTTTTTCTGTTTTGGGGCAAAGGTATGTGTATTGTTTCTTCAATGTTGGGTTATGTGTATGCAAGGTTTTAGAGAGCTTTAGTAGGGTTAGTCAGGGTTATCTGGGTCTTATTCTGTGCAATGGGTTGACTCATTGGGATTGTCCTATTCTATTGAGTTTGGGGTCGAGTTTTCTTTGGGGTGATCTGGTTTTGTAGATTCTTATTGTGATGTGTTGGTGGTTTATTGGTTTCCTGATTTTTAGATGATCTTCTGTTATTCATATGTCCTTTGGGATCGAGTTCCAAAGTTTCACCACCATGCAGGAGAATGCTGTACCCCTGAATTTGTTTTTTGCATATTGTTTCGGTACAAGGTGAATTTCATTGCTGGACCTTGTGTTCATGTTAGTTTGTAGATGGAGAATTGTTCCTGTATGAATTCTACTCCTTGGCTGTGGATTGCTCTGCGTGTTATGCAGAGTATTTTTACGAAGATTCGTTTTTTGACTGCGGTGATATGTTCTCTCTTAGTGAGTGTGATCTTTAGTTGATCCGACATTGCATTGTGACGCATCGATTATTTTAACAATTAAACTTTTGATGTAATATTTTCCTCATGTTGAAAAGAGTGCACGCACAAGTAAACTTAAAGCCGCACACTGAGCTGCCTTCAGAGTCACACACAAAAATACATATAGGCTGAAAGTAACACACTTATATTCTTAAAAGACTGAACATACATCTATTCAGAACAGAGTAAACAATCCCTGAGAGCTTTTTCAAATTCAAACCTGCAGATGCCAACTTAAGTTGACCATACCCAATGTATTCACTACCTCACACCTGCATATGGGAGTTGGTTGATTGTAAATATTCTCTAAGTATTAATTGTTCAAGCAGCTTTCTCTGACACCATACCTGCCTATCTTGATACTGGAAAGAATTGAATATTTTAATTACACTTGCATCATGTTGGAATGTTATCATGGAAGAAACTGGTATTCAGATTGAAGCAAATGTAGAATCAAAATGTTAAAGTGCCTAGTATGTTTTTGAATGCAAGTGTAGACTATTATAATATGTGCTTGTTTAGACTGTTAATAATGAGATGCTTACAGGCAAATAATTATATTTTTGGTTGATTATTGGATTTGCTATACATATCATTGTTGTGATCTCCATCATGAAATGCTAGGGACAACCTTAATTGTGGGGTGGGATTGTATGAATTGGGATGTGAGATTGGTTTGTCATGCCTAGACTTTAAGGGGGTAATTTATGGAATTAATGTGCGCCGAAAACGGGTGCGCAAGCGTGAAAACCGCAGTGCATGCATGCAAAAGCCGCGCAAGCGCCCGTTTGGCGATTCATGGAAGGGTATCTGCATGTGGCGCACACATCATTGCGTCATCCCGAAGGCTATCCGTGAGATGCCCAGTGAAGGTGCACACCGGCCAGCGCACACACCTAAAAAGGGGCGGATCACGGGGAATGGGGAACAACACGTGAAAATGTGGGCGTTTCGGGGGAAGTACTGCAGCAAAATCCTTGCAATGCCCACACGCGCGCTAACAACACGTATTAATGGAATCGAACAGGGGAAAACCACGTGCCACAAAACATGTGCTAAGCCAGAAACATGTACGCCAGCCGAAAGCAGGCGTAAGCCCCCCCGCGCAGCATGAAAGTGCACGCAAACAACAAACAAGCTCATACCGCTACGATGAATGACCGTTCCTCACAGCAGTGGTCGTGGGACATCGCAGGAGGAGTATAGCCAGGCCCCACATTTTTTTATCCAGGACCAGCCTTTTTGGGATGCCTGATGACCAGGTCTATGGCTGGTACAAGTTTCCACCCCATATCATCCTAGACCTGGTCATTGAGTGAGCGGATGACCTCACATCATCCACCCTGTGCTCCCAAGCACTGAGGCCCTTGGAAAAGGTGCTGAACGTACTGCATTTCTTGGCCACTGGGTCATTTCAGCAGACAACTGCCATAGTTGGGGGTGTCTCACCGCCCACGCAGTCATGCTGCCTACACCAGGTGTTGGCAATCATGACTGCACGCCCCTCAGTACGCAGACACATATACATGCTCAGAAAACCCGCCGAAAGGCAGGCCGCGGTCCAGGACATTTACGGGGTGGCACACTTCCCCAAAGTGCTTGGTGCCATTGATTGCACACATGTGGCTCTACGTCCATGTAGGGCCACTGAGCACATCTATCACAACCGCAAACACTGGCATTCCATCAACATGCAGGTGGTATGCAATTCCAAGGGAATAATCACCTCTGTCTACGCAAACTATCCACGGTACACCCATGATAGTTTCATAGTTTCTGCTATGGAAATAACAGCAAATGTATGAAAATATGCTTCTATGCAAATCTGTGTATCTGTATATTCACCATGTATGCCTGTAACAAGTAAGACTTCTTCAGCGCCACGATGCCCCCCGGCAGATGTGCGCTCTATAAATCCAAATAAATAAATAAATAAATATTCAGAATGTCACCCCTAAACCGGGACCTGGAAGCTGGGAGGCATGGCAACACGGGTCAGTGGTGAGTACAAATGCCTGTGCACATGCATGCATGTCATACACAGAGAAATGGAGAAACCCAACTAATCACAACCATAATGACCTCGCCAGGGGACAGTCCCTACCCTCTGAGCATCAACATGATGACGCCAATACGGAACCCCACCACACCACCCGAGATAAGATACAACATAGCCCATATTGCTACCCGGGGCATAGTGGAGCTCATATTCGGAGTGCTGAAGTCACATTTCTGATTCCTTGACCGCTCTGGTGGGCAGCTACTATATGTGCCCCCAGTAGTGTGCAGGATCATTGTGGCAGCATGTGTCCTGCACAATGTTGCAACCAGGCGGGGTTGTACCGGTGGACATGGTGCTGCCCCCACATCCCAAACCACACGCACAGCCCCTGCGCATGGGAGGGGAAAGGGCATGTGGCGAGGCAGCCCGTACCCAGCTTGTGGCTACATTTTTCACTTAAAATCCCATCCCTGCGGAGTGCACACAGGCCTGGCACATACCAGGTGACAATCGATAATGAGAAATGGACAGTGAACTGTCACAACCTTACCAACCTGAGAATGTGTCCCTGAAAGTGCTACAATGTGTGCATCCCTAGCTACTTAAAGAATCCCAAAGCCATATGACCAAAAGGCACACATTCATGCTGCAGAATCCACTACCCACTTGCAAATCAGCACAGCCAAATACTGGTATGTCACCTAACCGCTCCCAAAGCCCATGTGACCCGCCCAACACACCATGCCATGGTATGCAATGTGAAACCAACCAAATAAATGCACAACACATGACACAACTGTCATAAAGTGCACTGTCAGAAATGGAAACAGGCCACAGAAAATTACCTCTCACATATCAAAATGAAACTGTACACATGAACATATATTTACCTGCATGGCAAATCATGAATACAGGACCCAACAGTGGTAACATCAGACAGTGACCAATCACAACAACCCAAGTGTCACAATCGGAGAAAGCCACCACATGGACCCCTCCCATCTTCAGTGTGTTGCTGGTAGGTAAATGTGGCAGGGCACTGCATACAGCATGAACTGCATATGCAATGGAGAGAGGCAAGGTAACACATGAACAAGCAACATGTAAATATGCACAATGAGCAATATTAAAAGCAATATGCATATCAACCATGCAGTGGAGAAACCATCATGAATCCCCACTAGGGGTGTATACACAGTTTGGACTACAGACTGGCCACACAACTGAAGGAAGCCCAATGCCTCTGTGTAAGTTACTGTCACACGGTGCCATCCTTGCAAGCCCATAGAAAGGGGAAGCAGGAGTGACATATGTGTCTGGACCCCAAGCCTCAAACACAAACACAAGACAAGCCTGTATGGGCTGAGCTGGAACAGACAGTGGATGCCTTCAGATGCCACACAAAGCAACACACTGTCACATAAATGCACAATAGACAAAAAAAGTGAAAAAAGGAGGCGAAAAATAAAAATAAAAATAAAAAATAAAAAATTGGCCATGGTTAACAGGGGGGCGGCACCCAAGAGGGAGGATGTGCAGTGTGGATGTTGAGAAATAAAAACCTCCATGGGCTTATGGCCTGCACGGCTAGCCGATCGTGGGAGAACTGCTGTCGCTGTCGTCACTCTCTGGTGGAATATGAGAAGGTGTGCATGGTACGGGAGGCAGACCACGCAAAGTCCTGGCATGCTCCTCCATGGCAGCAAGCATGCAGGTATGAAAGGTTTGGTTCTGCAGGATGATGGTCTGGAGGTCCCTATGCAGCACCTCACATGTAGCACAGAGTTCTGCCTGCAAGGCCTCACGTGATGCATGGACCTCCTCATGGGTTGCCTGGAGCTCAGCTGAGATGTTGTGTGTTAGCTGCTCCAGCTGCTGTTCTAACTGTCCACTGTCTACTCTCGGGCATCTCAGGTGCACCCAGAGTAGTTCTGAGGGAGGTTTTTATCTTCCCTCAGGGCATCCCTGTGGGCCTGTGCCTCCGCAGATATGGCTGTGCGCAGAGCCCCCAGTTCAGCCCGTCGGTCCCTGTTGGCGGACAATATGCCCTGCGTGTGAGCGGCACGTGGACCGCATTGCCTGCTGCTGGAGCTCCACCTGCCTTTCGGGGGGAGGATGGAAGTGGCCACCCTTTCCACAGCCTGAGCAATCATCTCACATGATGCCCCCTGTTGTTGTGCAATTGCATAAATGGAGTTCTCCCACACAGTATTGCCCGGTGGCGCACAACCACCGCGTTGTCGGACACACCACCTGCACTTTGCTGTGCTGCCGCTGCCTGTGGCTGTAGGACTGCATTCCTCCTTTGATCTGCTGCCGCAGGAACAGGAGCAAATAGTGTGCAGTGTGACCCTGCATCCGTAACTGAAACAGGTGGATATTCCAACACTGCATGGGCCATTGAGGGGTCTACCCCCAGTGCAGGTGTGTTGGACAATGTCTGATTCAGCACCTGAGCCATAAAGATCCTCAGAGGTGTACCCAGAGACACCCGTGGACAGGATGGTCTGTAGGAGCAATGGATTCTCATGCGGCACCACCTCACGTCCTCCACTGGTGCCTGGTTGGGGGTATAAGTACTCCTGCCCCTGCATCATCTCCTCCGCAGCTTCTAGTGCCTCATCACCTAAGCAAAATGAAGCAGAAGTCATGAACACACACATGAACAGCATCACAATGTTGACATCCAATACTTTAATCAGACATGTGACACATGACACAAACTCAGCCATGCATGCAGTGGCAATGACGTGGAAGGGGACGCTGAAAGCAGACACTGATTAGTCCAAAATGGAAAACCAACACATGTGCTGGATGGTTAATGGCACATGAATCACACATAAGCCTGTGAGTGGCATGGACCATCCACAAACATGACAGATGCCAGCAAACAGATGGCACATAGCATAGCCATGGCAGAACTGATAATGACACCCAGTTGGGAGTAAATCACTACTGTTCCCATCCATGTAAAATGCATCTCATCAAACAGAACATGCAAAAGAGTGTTAGAAAACACATATGTGACACACACTGCAACAACGCCAGTGTGTTCAAATACAGTGATGGGAGCCACATGGATACACCAATGGTAGGTCACTTTGACATGACACAAGGCAATTGTCATGTTCAAAGTTGAAACAGGGCTCAGAAGTGAGCGGGTGGAGTATGTGGGTAGGTGCTCAGCAGTCAATAAAGAGAAAAAAAAACGTAATATCAACGTTGTGGCATGATGGCAGTTTAAGGGCAAGTGCAGTCATCATGTGCAAAGTGTTTGCAGTGGTTAGTAGGGATACAGTTAACCCCAAACCCAAGGGCGGGGGATGGCTTGGAGGCACTACATGGGTCACATATGGCAGTTAAGACTACACAGCCTGACCTGGCACTCGATCACAACACATCACCCAAGCAACATACACATGGTCTGGATACACACGCATGGACACTCACCGGACATTGTCTCAAGATCTAGGAGGTCTCCCACGGATTGGATCTGATGCTCTGCAATGAACCCTCCAGCGATTGCCTCATCTTCTGTGAATTCATCCTCCTCTGGTGGTGACCCACTGCCAGTCACCAGAGTAGAGGTGTAATTATAAGCCATCTTGTTTGTAGCTCTGCATTTGAGGTCATTCCAACTCTTCGAGCAATCATCGCTTCACAAATCCCAAGAAACTAAAGTGGTCCGCGATGCGTAGTCTTGCACCCTGCCGTCACCAGCATGTCGTGGCCAAGTTCCGACACGTAGCCCACAAGTGTGTCCACTTCCACATTATTAAAACTCTGCTTCCTAAACATGCCAGAGGGCCAAGCTGTGTCTGGGGTCCCAGCCTGTTCCGCAAGAGCACGCTTCTTCCTCTTGAGAGGTGGTGTTAGGGAGAATTCTCTAGAATGGCTAATTTCCCTGACCTACTGAGTCCCTCAGTAGCTTTGCTGGCTTTCTAGGATTTTTTTTTTTTTTTTACCTGGTAAGAGTGGAAGCCTTTTTTCCCACTCTCACAAGTGTTTTGCTGTGTGTGTTTAACATTTTTGTGTTCATAGACTGTGGAGCTTCACCTACTCCATAGGCATCATCGTTTTACTGTGTGTCACTGTTAGGCAGAATTATATGCAGTACCCTTTGGGAACACCACACACAATTAAGACTACAAGTGACAGTACAATTTCACCTTTGGTACAAGCCTGTACTACACTGTTAAAGTGGTAGCAGTAGCGGAGCAGCCAGACTTATCTCAAGAGTAAGTGAGCAGTATCAAATAGTTACAGAGAGGACAGCAATTACTATGATTCAGGCTAACACTGACTCAAGGTTTTCAAGTAAAAGAATATACATTTATTTCACTCTTCAGTTGTATAACTTTACATCATTTATAAGCAGTCTAAAAATCACAATCTTAATACACAACACCACTTCCCTTAAATCCCAGACAAGTTAAGCTCACAAAAAGAAGTGGGAGCAAAATGGCACTCCAGCAATTTAAAAAGGGAGGGAAAGACAAAGTTAATAGAAATTGAAACACACCAACAGGTAAGTACTCAGGGCAATAGAACAAGAGGAACTACAGTGATAGAATCAGGTAGACAAGACTTAGGGCCAAAGTCAATAGAACAAAAGTCTTTTGCTCAAGATCACACGGTTCAGGGTAGTTCGCGGTAAAGTTCGTGCCACGGATTTCGGACGAGGTCGGTTGGTAGAAAAGTTAGTTCAAAAAGAAGAGAAAGTTAAGCCCTCAGATTGGAGAAAGATTTCACACACTTTCCCATGGCTGAACGAAACGAGCAACTGGGTTTGCACAGTACTTTAAAATGGCGAAGAAGCTGTAGCTGAGGCGGACGTTCCTGGTAGTTCCTGCAGGCTCACGGTTCCAGAAGCGACTGTTGGACTGACACGAAGTAGGAAGACTGGTGGGTCCTGCACTACCCAGGGAAGAAACCTGCAGCAGAGCAAAGCAATGAATTAAAGGTGCGCGCCTTAAAACCCAAGCAGGGTCCGACCTCCCGGCTATCTGGCCCACTGTAGCTCTGTACAGTGAATTCGACCAGAGGAGGGGCCCTGGCTTGCAGTTTGGGCAAACTGGTTGTTCCCACCAGCTCAAGCGAAGAAGTTTCCTGGAGGATCTTCTCTGTCCGCGGATTCTGACGATTCAGACCTGCAGCAGGGCTTCACCGGGCGGTTCAGTCATTGAACGGGTCCTCTTCTGTCAGCTCCTCATTGGTTTTTGCGTTCCAGTGGCGACTCTGCCTTTCCAGTCCTAGAGACCAGCTTTTTATGCAGTTTTCCCCCATTCATACAGCCTGGCAGTCAATCACACAGCAGGGTGGCTGGCCAGGCAAGGCGAGTCACCTTAGCCAATCAGACAAGAGTGCGACTTGGGTTACCAAGGGAACCCATGGCAGGGTTCCGAATACCCCTCCCTCACAACATGGCTATCCAGACTTTCAGGCACCTTAAGGAGGGCTTCTGTGCAGAAGCCTGCGAAAAGACAGTGAACAAAGGAATCAACCCTGGTTTGGTGCGCAGAGAAGAACACGAGAAAGACTTCAACAAAAAGAAATGGCGACTAAACCCAGACGGAGCCAAAATAAAATATATTTGGTCAAGCGGGTTACTGTTTGAGGCTCATATAATAGCCTGAAACCATATCATTGTTATATAAGATAACCGCGGTAGAAAAGTTTGGATAGTTACCACTGCCACCAGCCAGGTTTTAGTGTAAAGGGAGCGAAAAACTGCCCCACAAGACACAGACAAAAAGGGATAGGATTTAACCCTTTCCAATACTCCATGAAATGTGGGGTGTACTGGGTCTGTAGTTTAAATTGACTACATAAAGTTAATGGCAACTTTACATGTTTCTGGGAGACAGTAGTAATTTCCAGAAAAATGGAGTCAGAGGGAAGTCTAAAAGACAACCTTGTGTTACTGCACTGATGGTGCTGTGTAACACACACAAAAATGGTGCTCATGGAGTAGGTAAGGCTCCAGAGCCCAGGCTCACACTCTTACCAGGTGAAAAAAATAAATCCTAGAAATGCTAGATCCTAGAAACTGCAAAGACTGCTTAACCTTTCAGCTCACTTCACATGCACTTCATTCTACAATTCAGGTAATGAGCAGTTGCCTCCCAGTCCTGTGCAGTGTAAGATATAATGTTGCACTCCATTCAGCTTTCTCCAGCTCATCAATAGAGACTGCAAATACTGCTTCATTTTACTGCTCGCTTTGAGCACTTCATGCAGAGAGTCGGGTCAAGAGTAGTCGCATTCAGGTTTTGTGCGCCATAATTCATGGTAGCTGCAACGTACGATTTTCCACTTTGTTCATCTCATTTCTTCTTTCCCCAGATCCAGCACCATTGAGTGTACAGACTGCTTCACGTTGCTGCTCATTTCAATATGGTATGTTGCATTTACAATGGATTTCTATAGAATATGGGCCTCATTACGCATCTAGCGGTAGCCGTGCCGGTAAAACCAGCAGGCTGCGGCCAGACTCTTGCATTTTTCCTGCGCCTGGCTTCACAGAAACACCGGGGGATTACGACCCTGGTGTTCTTGGAAGTCAGGTGCTGGAAAAATGTTAATCCCCATACTCAATGGGAATGAGGATGATGGAAGCATCCCGGAAAGTCTTCAGGTGGGTGCCGTCCCGCCCGCCATGTCAGACCTGGCGGGCCAGACGGCAGCTGCCCACAGACTCGAAGTGTTCCGGTCCGGTAACAACAGTGCCTCTAGTCTTACCGGCACCATTGGTACCGGACTGGCATGCTCGTAATGAGGCCCTATGTTTGCTTTTCATAGGTGCTAAAACCAGATGAATTCTTTAGGAATCCATTGGTTTTAATGTAACATGAAAGTCACATTCTGGCCTGAATCAAACTGGTTTATGCAGGAAGGGGGGGCGGAGTAGGAGGGGGGGACAAGGACTTCGCAAACCAATATAATGACATGGTGCATAATAAAATGTGTTAAGATAGATGTAAAATGTTCAAAGTTGTGTTTAGCACTAAGTGCTGAGACATAGAAAATGTGTTCCATTATCCCAAATCTGCAAGTAAAAGGAGTCCTGTGTAAACAGGTTTATGAATTAACCAAATAATGTGGAGACTATTGCAGAAGCGGTGGAATACCACATTCTATGCTGCAACAGAAATGGCCATTAAAAAAGTACGAATCCATATAGGCATTATAATTAGGGCTCCAAGACAATATTCCAGTTAAACAGTTAAACAGATTTCCCAAAAACAGATAAAATAGCTCAACATGAGTTCTGTAAATGATAATCATCCACCGTTGCTTGTGTTCAGCTAAATAATCAACACAACATCACTTGGTTTCTGAGGGGAACGGTAATCACTTCACAGAAGAAATCTGTGTAGTCTTTAATATTAGAACATTAAGCAAATTAAACATCAGCATAATCCAGGTGATACTAGAAAGGGTCATCAAAGAAATTAACTTTTTTGTTCATTAATTTACATGGATTAGTGGAGGGTAAAAAGATAGCAAATCAGCTCAAGTTTTAATGATATAATTTCCAGTTGTAC
Source organism: Ambystoma mexicanum (assembly GCF_040938575.1). Classification (NCBI taxonomy): domain Eukaryota; kingdom Metazoa; phylum Chordata; class Amphibia; order Caudata; family Ambystomatidae; genus Ambystoma; species Ambystoma mexicanum. The sequence goes on along the minus strand of NC_090929.1, from coordinate 1,338,935,610 downwards.
ACCCTTTGTGGCAGTGGGGTGACTTTGGGGTTAATCAGACCGATTTGTCCTTTTAATTGCTTTCTACTCAAAGAAAATTCATTAGATAATGTTCTCTTCAAAATGCATGAATCAATTTAACTGAAGAAACTGCATTAACTACTCTGGGTAGCACTCGCATGTGTGTCACTAGCTGACTGCGTCAAGAGTTTATTTGAACAAAACATTGGGTGCGAGAGAGCACATTTCATCATCAAGACTAGGATTGATGCTAGCAGACTCATAACACAAAGGTACGAAGATGGTACATGTGCACGTAAACACCCGTGGTGCTGATGTCTTATTCTAATTGAAAAATATGCCTCAGAATGGCTGCCCATAACGTGGAGTACTTGTACTGAGCATATGAATGTACAATTCTATATACTTACTACTGAGATCATATAGACAAACGGAAACAGTGTCAGGAGCATGCCTTGCTTGACAGGAAAAGAAACGGATAGTCATCCCATAATTTAACAACGTGAAATCAAACAAAAAAGTAAACGGAAACTATGTCAATGCATGCAAGAAACATAACAGAATCCGGAAGGTCAAAAGAAATGCAAAACAGCACAATCAACTCAGAAACAATGTTTGATCAGACAATATAAAACAGGAAATAAAAACAAAATTACATGAATACTTCATAAAAATTACAATGCACCAATAACATGTACCATAGCTGGTATTCATAACAGTTCCAACAAATCAGGGCCCCCATTATATAAACGTTGAACTGGTGCAGTGCTATTTGACACAGTATTATTAGTGGATCAAAAACTGCCCTGATACACAAATGCATCAGAAGAATACATATTTGCACAGGAAGAGGAAATGGTGAAACAGTAAGGTCCCCAGAGGGTGGCCAGGGTGACCCAGGTTATTGCCTCACCAAAAAACAGAAAAGGAGATTGTCCGAAAATGGTGGACCCTTATGGAGTTTAGGATAGATGCAGATCAATTCTCCTTTAGTGAGGTGATAGGATGGAGTCCAGAAGGACTGGGTGTGATGTCGGACTGAAGGGTGCAGTCAGCGCAATTGGGACAGGGTTTGACAGAGCTACATCTGGCTTTGAATGTTGCCATGTTAGGCTGATAAGGCTTGATAACCACCTTATGCTTATTCTTAAAGATACTGGTGATAATTGGAGACCAACATCAGCAACAGTGCCCACAACTCAGTTGCCTCCTGAAAACCTGTTTCATATTTTCTTGTTTTATCCACTGATAGACAGGCGGTATATCAGCGCTGACTAGGGATAGCTACTGGTTAAGAAGGTATAGATAGAACTTTCTCTTTCATTTTCTGTCTTTATCATTAGGAAAATGTCCAGGCAAATTAATCTGTAATAGAGGACAAATTAGGAAGCTATTGATTCACTTCCCAGCATCTGGCAGCTTGTAACCAGTTTTCTTTCTTCTTCTTCTTCTCTTGATCACCCTTTGAGACATTACAGATCACAGATTACACACAAGCATGTTAGGGCTCGACGCAGAGTTGGCTGCAGAGTCTTTTGGAGTACCAAGGAGAAGGTTATTTTTGACTTTGCTGCGGATTTCTATCATCCTGTGAACTGTTACCAGTTACCAGTCCTACCTCTATTACTATTATCATCCTCTTTAAAATACCCAGCTACTCGCAGAGCGGGCCGTGGAGTCAGCTGCAGAGTCTTTTGGTCTTTGGTCTCTGCGGGCTCCGTGGCACCGCTCCCCTGCCCCTGTTGCCTGCCTCATTCTGCTAGCACAGTTCCAAATCCTCCTGACTGTCACCTGATTGCACCACCCCGGAGCCAATCCTGCTCATCAACTACTCACCCTGCAGAGCCCGAGACGACCCCCAACAAGCTCTCTACCTGCGACGCACCCCACCTGGACCATCGAGCTGCCGATTCTCTGCTGACCATCTGTCTCGAACTGTAGCAACCAACCTCACCACACACACCCCCCGTTCATACCTGCTCCTGCTGCGACACCAATGAGGAGCGCGTCTGTGCCACCCGCTGACCTCCTACTGACCTGCAGCGATCCAGCTCGCCCCCTCTTTCTGTACCGTGCGGCGTGGACTCACTGTCCTTTGGCCTCTGATCCTCCTGGTGTCGGCGGAGGCTGCCCCACCTGCAGTCCACTCTATTTTCTCCCACAACACCCGAGGTGAGCCCTCAGCTGCCAGCAACCTGCGCTGCACCTCTTTTTCGATCCTTAGGTGTTGGCAGAGGCTGCCCCGCATGCAGCTCGCTGTACTTTGTCCCGTAATGCCCGAGTTCGAGCCCTCAGCTGCCAGAGACCTGCGCTGCACCTCTTTTTCGACGCTTAGGTGTTGGTGGAGGCTGCCCGGCCTGCAGCCTGCTGTACTTTGTCCCGCGACATCCGAAGCGAGCCCTCAGCTGCCAGCGACCTGCGCTGCGCTTGTTTCTCGATCCTCTTTTGGCTGCATCCTGCTGCTCCTCACCTCAAGACCAGCGAAGCAAGCCGACTACTATCAGCAGCCTCCATTGCACTTCCTCCCTCGCAATCCACCTCCACGAGACAAAAATGCAGGCAGCAAGGCTGATTCACCAGGAGCCTGCTATCAACTCCTACAAAGACTCCCACTTCTCAAGCTCTCCTAAACTCCCTGTGAAGTTCTAGCAAGTGATCGCACCGGCGTCCCCTTGCATCTGCCCAATCATTTTATCTCCAATCTCTGCAAAGACGTGCCACAAAACATCACAAGATGGAAAAGAGCCATCCTGGGCATTTGCCAGCCCCTTACCAAAAACTTGTGCCCAATAAGAAAAGGCACTTACATTATCCAAACCTACATTAAAGGAGACATACATAACACTTGCTTACTCTATCTCTGTAAGTTTGGCGGGAGACCGAAAGGACCGTCTTGGAGCCAACCTCTTCGTGCTGTGGTATCTGCACACACTTTGGCTGGAGACTGTAAGGGTCTTACTTTTGGATCCAGCTATCAACATTGATAACCATTCAGAGAAGAAACAGCACCAAAGGATCAGCAGGAGACCAAAATGGCTTGAATCTTGGATCCCGCCAAGCTCCCTATGACGTGGAATTGCCATTGAACTTAACTGGAGACCAAAAGGGCTACACCCTTGGATCCATCCAACACCAGAGACCTCTTCCTGGTTAATGAAGCAATACTCAAAGGTTTGGCAGGAGACCAAAAGGGACTGACCCTTGGATCCAGCCAACCCCCTAGCAGTGGGCACACTATTGCCCCAACCAAAGACAAAATCGAAAGTGCCTGTCTCCCGGCACAATCTTCACCCGAAAAAGAGCCTGCCTAACCTGGAACAAGGGCTAACCTTCTCTTTGAATCTTGCAAAACCAACAAGTCACATCGGCTTCCGTACTGCCACCACAAGAAGAGACGACTAAACTTAAAACCTAACATAGGTCTACGCAAATCTACCTTTGAACAATTGAAGAAAATCTAGCTCTCCGCTCTCACCCTACACCCAAAGAAGAGATCACAGCACTTCAATTCATCACATATCGGATACCATGTCTACAAGTCTCTCCACCAAAATTACAATGCTTGGTGGCCCTAAGACAAGATTAAGATGCAAACAAATTGCCACCGCCACATCTCAAGTGGACTCTTCACAACTAACACTGGAACAGTCATTATTAAGACCTAGCAAAACCAAAGGTAACTGCAGAAATCTCTCAGACAACCAAGAACCTCACGTCCTCAAACCCAAACTCCCCCTCCCTGATACTTTCTCCACCTCGCCCCCAAAACAGATGTCCGATCAATCAGAGTTTGGCCAATCAACCCCCTATGGCCAATGCAGAGCCACCTATGATGAGATACACATCAATCCTAATCAAATGCACGCTCAGGCTCATATTCACTGCAGATTGGAACCATCAGGCAAAGCTCTGCCCACAGAGAAAAAAACAAAGTTTCAGCAATGATCCACAGAGAACAAAACAAGGTCTTAACAATGATCCACCACCTGCAATAACTGATGGAACTGGATCAGCCGATCCCTCAATCCCTAGAAAAGCCAGCCAAGCTGTCAGTGCACACTGCCACGCAAGAACATCACCTAGTCATCTCAAGCGACACCATCATGCAAATAGAAGAAAGAGCTTTACCACAAACATCTGAAAATCACCAGAAAGAAACCAAATCTATCAATAGCCTCCACCAGATTCCAGCTATAGGAACCTCAATAACAAAGAAAGAAAAGGCCAGGCTAGCCAAACTATCCTGGTTACAAACCCATAACTCCCTCAAAACCTCACAAACCCTGGTAATCGAACCAACAGTGGAAGCAATAAAGGTTGCAAGACTTTCAATGGACATCACTTAAATTGAGTCAATAAGACAAACATGGAAAAAAGAAAGGAACTATTCACCACTGTAACTGGCAGTCCAGAGACACTCCCTCAAACTCACACATCAAAACTTTGTAACGAAATTCTAATATTGCGCCACAACCAACAATGACATACTTCACCTATGACTCAGAAGAATCCTACCACACCCCGGATATAATGACGAAACATCAACAAATCCCCCTGCCGATGAAATTGTCACAAGACAAAAACACAAACACAATACCGGATGACGCCTGCAGCAACAACTACAACTATCCTAGGCTACCCACGACTATACAGGACCTCAAAAACATGCTAATTGCAACACTGTCACAATCAATGATACCCTTTCTCAAACTCCAAGAGCATATGAAAGATAACATCCGCGATCACGCTACTTTTCTAGCCATGATCCATACCAAACAAACCCATATAGAAAATGTCATCACTACCATTGAAAAACACCTAAATATAGAAGCAGAACAGTCAAACCGTTGGCAACAAAGACTGTCCAAAATCGCAAAAAGCTACCGGCAAGAAATATCTCAGCTAACATTAGAAGTACTTTTTCTCCTAAAGGAGCACCATTAACAAAAAGCATTTAGAGATTCCCTTCAAACCACCGACCAACCGAGACCAACTCCCTTAATTCCGCGTCTTGCACAAGACTTGGCAAATCCGATCTTACCCACTCGAAGATGTCTACCAAAAGAAGTCATCGAAAACTTCTCCATTGTCCAACCCACAACCTCTAACCCTTTGAGCAACCCATCTACAGAGTTGTACGAGATATTTTCCCAAACGAAGAAAACATACGAAAAGAAACCACAACTTTTGAAAAAACAAAATAAGAAGCAAACGGGATCCAGAGCTTTTCTACACACAGTGAAAAAAACGGAAGAACGAAAAGCTCCCTCCAAGGGAAACTCACAAAATCTCCTGGCTCGAACCGGCGCCCAAAACCATCAAACGCAACTGGAACCAATCACTGGAAACAGCGAAGTGATCACCATACCCCATGATAAGACTACGAAGACCTACTCAACCTAACCATCCACGAAGATCCACACGCAACAGCCCCAACCATGCCCCAAATTCCGGCCACCGCACCAAGCCTCATAATCATAGATGAATACTGCTTGGAATCTCCACCCTCGCCACGAAACAGCTACGAAGATATCTCGCACGTATCTTTGAGTGACGTAACAACAGATCAAACTCCATCCGTAACATATTACCAAATTTCAAACAACACACTCTCGTCAACATCTTACTGCGACATGGAAGATACCTGTACTTTCCCGCCATTCATCAGTCCTCTACAACAACAAAAAACTACACACAATATGCATAGAAAACATCTGGAATAGAACAGTTCCTCTTATTCTAAACAGAACTAACATTTACGTCTCTTTCGAGTGATTCCACAACTAACCCAGATCTCTACTCGAGATATTAAATTGATAACCTTTAAGGACGACCTTCATCTGGACAAAATATACATGGAGCTAGTCGATCCCTCAACTTTAGAACTGATACTCACAATGCATACCCAACTCAGAAAGCTAAGCTTCACCTGCTGGTCAACTACTGAAAGCAGCTCTACCAATACACGAAAATCAAGTAACACAAAAACCAATCCTCACAACACCTCAAGAGGCCAAGATGCATCTGCGGCCTTCCAGAATCATTCGCAACAACTGGAACAACTCATCAGGTGCGATCGACTATTCAGAAGAAACTATGACAGAGAAACATCATATGCAGAACATTTCTCTACCACTAGCTCATAACCATTAACCAACTCTGAACCAACATGGTCTCTGTACTCCTGGAACACCAGAAGAAATTCTGATCTTTTTAATAACTCCTCCCATGAATTTGACAACCACCAAATCATATGTTTACAAGAAACGTGGCTCAGTGCAACACCCGCCTGCGAGGGATTCCTCACTCTCTTAAATCCAGCAGTAACATAAAACCAAGGAAGACCGGCATCTGGCCTCCTCACCTTGATCAAGATCAATCCACATTGGACTGTACCTAGCACCGAAAACATCAATCCCTGGATACAAATCACCACAATAATGACTACAGGAATTCATATAATGACCAAAGCGAATTTACCTCCCAAAAGAGATGGCGATGTAGTATAATGTATTGTATTTTGGAGTGCAGCGCCACTGCATGGGATCACAGTATTGCTATAATGGGGCACATATATATCCAACCAGATGTTGCCAGTGTAACATATGGATATGCAAATGAAGACAGGTTACAGATTTAAAAGCATAATACAATTGTTTTTTCCTTTCTTATTTGAAATGCCTCATTCACAAGAGAACACATTAGCTATCTAATTGACTGACTTAATTAACCAATGCTAACACTAATTCTAACTAAATACCATTATAATGTGCTCTCCATGTAGAAAAAGGAGGAAGGAAAGGCTGGTTCTGAGATTCAGTTTAAACATGCATTTTTCTCTGATTTTCTCTGGCTGCGCTGAAATGTGAAGGACGGAAAGGCAAGAGGAAATCAAACAGAAACAGTTATTACAGTATGAAGATCTCATTGTTTGTGAAACAGGGGTGGCAACCTAATACACTTTCTGTTAATATGATTAGAGGGAAGTATATCTGAAGACAGGCTGCGTAAGCAACAGAGCTTTGCTGGACGAGCTCTGACAGAATTATAGGGAGTTCACTTTTGCGGAGCTGCGGTGAGGTCGCCTTTACTGGGCTGCTGGGAGGAGTCGTTCCAGCTGCACTGCTGACCTACAGAGACTGGGGATTCCTGGTCACTTGGCACCGGCTTGAGAACTGCAGATTGCAGATTGAACTGCATGTTCTCGCAGTGCACTTTAAAAAGAAAACCCCAGGCCCATTCCACACGAGCCAAGGGAGATTGTATGTGGGAGAACTACAGATAACTGGTAATTATCAAAGTGAATGGAGATTATTGTGACTGCTATACGAATTACCTAATATATATATCAGGCAGGCAGAGTAGAAATAAAAAGGAATCCCCTGTGTTTAATTGACACTTTATAATGTTGCAAAGTGAATATTGTTCTTTTGCTGCATGTTTTCTTTTTTCTCTTTGTTACAGATGATGCAAAGTGAATCTCGTTCTGCTGCTGTACATTTTTCTGCTAATTTCTGTAAAAAAAAACAACGGTAAAATGGTGTTCTGAAATGCAACTGTTTATAAAACACAAAAATACATGAAAGCAGACGTGTAGGGTGTTTTTGTTTTTCTCTTTTCTTAGTGCATCTGGAATAGCACTTGTGATATGGGGAAGATTTTGAGGTAGTGCATTTGACATTTTTCCCATATAGATAAAACAACAGAAAGAATAAGTTGTCTAAAAGTAAGACTTAGTTATTATAAATAGTTGTGTGCATGATTCCACTCAGGTGTGTGTGTGTGTGTGGTTTCTGAGTGGAATACAATACAATAGTCCTTGCTGGGCGTACATGAATCAGCAAAAAGAGGCCTATGGAAACATAATTCACTAATGTAAATAAATTAGTGATAATACCACATGTTATTGTGAATACTTTATGGAAACATAGTTCACTGGTGTAGATAAATCAGTGATAACAGCCATAGGTGGCACTCTATATGAAAATGTGGTGTTTCTGAATAATGTAGGTCCGAGGCCTGTAGAGATCACACGAACAGTCTAAACAAGAGAAGGGGGTTTTCTATGTTGGGGCCACAAATAAAACAAAGAAATTATGCTCACCAAAATACCACCAACAAAAATGTATACCACTAAATGATCCTATATAATGTAATAAGGAATGCTCACTGAAAGGAAGTAAGGCCAGACCCAATCTAAATGCAAGGAGTAGTCATCACCAAATTACCATTATTTTGGCGGTAATAAAATACCGCAAGACCCCAAATCTACCCAAAAAACCCTACCTATTTATGGTGCGTTGCTGGCCGGGAAAGTGATCATAGAGCACCGACTGGGTGTGGCAAGTGTGTCTCACACTGCCATCTGTACATTAAAGGGAACCCATTTCATGTAGCAGTGTGTCACTAAAAAGGAATTTCAGAATGTCTCAAATGGAAGCCACGTTCTCAGAGCTAGTGCAATATTTAGAGGCAAAGTCATATGCACATGGAACGTGGTCATCGAACAGTGCCACAGAATGGCATGACCGCATTCATGGTGAAGTGCAGAAAGAAAACTAGACAATATTTTTGTAGAAGGCAGCATAATTCAGGTCTGCCTTCTAAGGTTGTTAAATGCAGCCGATAAACATGCAGAGAAAGATTGTTTGATACGGCTATGCGCCAAGATCTGGTATATTTTGAATAGGTCCCTGCGAATGTAAGAAAATGATACCAAGCTGAATAACAGGTTAAAAGCCGACCTAGATGGGGCAAGTAAAAAGGAGGAAATGTTAAGAGCAGAATTAGAAGGATGTCAAAAAGACATGCAGTTAAAATGCAGAGATTTTGATATTCATTGTGCAAAAGCAAGAAACAATTTGAGGACAGTGAACAAGAATTGGTACACTTAAAAGCATTAGTGGACCACATTAGACAAGATAAAGATGAGATGGTTTCAGAAATGCAGGTCTTACAAAAAGAACATTTTGAAAAAGAAAGTGATCTCCAAAATGCAGAACAGGAAATGGTTAAAATGCTTCAAGAAAGAGACAAGAGAAACAAACAATTCAATGAATGCAAATGCAAATGCGCGACATTCAGGAGGTAATTAATAAAATGAGTGATGAAAACAATTACTTGCAAAACGAGGCAGACAGACTCCTTAAGAAGTGTAAGGATTTGGAACAACAAATGTGCATTCCCAGGTCTCAGGATAGACGGCAGGGCACCACATTCAATGGAGTTGAGGTGAATTCTATTTCTACTCAAAGAGCTAGTGCCCCAGTGACTGGGCCGGTGACTGAACTTGGTTGCAGCGCCCTTGGGGGATTTTATACTCCCAGTGGGGACCGCCACCAATCCCATACACCTACAACCAGGGTTGAATCACCAAGTAGTGCAATTCCACGCATTGCAACACGTAGCCCCATAAAGATAATGAAATCCATCAAAGCCCTGATCAAACCATTTAAAAAGGGAGGGGAATGCTGCATAGAGGATCACTTAGAAGCGGTTCATGACATTTTTAAAGCCCTCCAGATACCTAAGGAACAATACAGGCAGTATTTTCAATTCACTTCAGATGCTCCCATGGCCAGTATCATAAGGGGATTGAATGAGCAGCAGAATATGACATGGGCAGTGTTTGAAAAAGAGATTAGGCATCCACTTTCTCCTTTCCAGTCATTACAGGAGGCAAAGAAAGTCGCTTACACAATCACTGCTGGACCTAATACATCCCCTCACAAGTTTTTACAAGACTTAAAAAGGGCATTTTTTCGTTTTGATGTATCTTTTGACCCCAATTCTAATGAGTATAAAACTGCCTACTTCTATGGGCTACAGAAAGACATTATATCACAACTGGTCCGTGAATTTGATCGTGACAAGTCCATTGAGTGGATTGTACACCAAAGTACAAAACTATATGAAGTACTCTATTGTCAGGGTAGAGAAAGTGATAAAATGAAAGATACTAGACCAAAATCTAAAGAACCCTCAGCAACAGTGATGGAAATCAGGTCAGCCAAAATGTCCCTTGAGTCTGCTCAAAGTCCAGGTAAAAATAATTTGACACCTGAACAAAGGGGTAATCAACAAAGATCATCAATTCCTGTACCAATGTTTCAATCACATGATGCTAGTAATAGGGAGAGCTACATTAGCCCCAAGTACTTAGGAGATGGACCCCGGGTAGGCTATCGGCCTGATATGTCAGGTATGAACAATAACCAGAGACAAAATCAGGATCAAAGAAATGATGGTCCCTACCAGACATTGGGGACACAGAGCAGATTTGATCCCAATACCATGATATATGGTAATCAAGATAGACCCCGATATGTGGATCGATTTGCTGATAATGGGAATCAACATAGGGGTCAATACCCACAACACGAGAGACAGGACATGAGGCAGAATATTAATTATGCTCCACGTCAGTACAAAGATTCCCCATAAGGGGATTACAACCAAAGGATGGGTGCACCCCGATCCCCTCCACATATGAATCAAGAGTTCAGGAACAACGCTAATAGAAATCATTCACCTGAAAGGTACCAGTATAGATCCAATCAGGGGGAAAACAACCAATATCGATCTAGGCCACAGAGAGAGGATTCTAGAGAGATGGAAAGATTCCAGTGTCTCGAGGCCCAAGTGAAAATGTTAGCTGAGCAAATAGGAAGCTCTGTACAGCACAAAAAACAGTCATCAAAGGAGGGGGCAGAAAGCCATAGCAATGACCGTGTGGTTTCTGAAAAGTGACTATGTACTTTTAATACCTGCAGTGCCAAAAAAGACAGATTGCTCTCATGTAATTATGCATAATGACTCTGAGATGCCTAATGATTTAAAAGTGAAAGTACCAGTAAATGAACATGTGACAGAAATTGGAAATACATCTAAAAGAGAGGTACGGTTTAACCTAGAGCTAAATCAAACATTGAAGATCTGTTCAAATGAAACAGGAAAACCTGAAATTCCAAAAGAACAAAGAAACAGATTTAAGAAAAACGACTCATGCATGGGGAATACCAGTGAACAGGGAGTAAGTGGCGATGCTATAACTCCTTCCCTGGCAATCAGAACAATAACCAAACACAGGCAGTAAAAAGAAATACTCAAAAGGAGGGTACATGTCAATCACCTGAAGAATTCTTTGAGCCACGTATTTTTGAAGAGGTTAAAAGGGCTGGTACCACACTAATGATCACAAAGCACAGAATTAGACAATGACAAATTGCTAAATGATGTTGTTACACATGTTCAGTTGGAGGATTGTAGTGTGACCTCTGATGATACCTGGTTGGATGGGCAAACAGTGGCCACACTCCAAAAAACCTCTGAACATGGAGAAATGAATAAAGTCTCCCACGCAGAAATGGGCAAAAAGGAGGGACAATGTCATTCTATTTACCAATGTGGTTAGCCAAAAGTGAAAAAGGCCTGAGAAAGGTGAGCTCTGAAATCAGTAAGAATTTGCACTTCTTATGTGTGTTAGAGGAAGTTGAAGACAGGTATTATGCTCCCATCACTGTAGAAGAAAAATGCAATGCATTTGCAATGATTGACACTGGCGCACAGGCCACAATTATGTCTAAAGAATTGGTAAAGAATATCAATGAAGGGAGATCCCCACAGAATCAGATCACAGTGAAGGAAAATCAAGGTCCAGTGCATAATTTTAACAGGGAGGAGGTGCCTATTATAGGCGTCACCGAGGTTGACATAAAGATAGGTAAACACAGAATGAAACAGGAGGTATTGGTCACATCCATTTGTGAAATTCCATTTCTGATGGGAACAGATTGCCTGAAAAAATTGTCTCCTCTCATAGATGGGGTGAATGGAGTACTGTGGTCCTTAACCAAAAAACCATTGGGACCTAAGAAACTAAAATCACAAAACAGCAATATAAATGAATGTCACACCGTTGCCAAAACAAATGATGCAGTGGAGGTATATCTCCAGAATAGCTGCATCCCTAGCGTCACTGTTATATTAATGTGTCAAGACAAAATGCAGAGTGAAAATGAAAAACTACCTGTACAAATATACTTGGACCCAAGGAAAAAATTGCAAACTGCCATAGATGAGCACACATTACGTTTTTATTTAAAAGAGAAGACACGTAAACAGAATACTGTTCCTAAAGCAGATTCAGAAAAACACATCACCACTCTTGCTGAAATACACATGGAAGATGAGCAACCATGGGTTCACATTGGTATAAATGATTATTCTAAAACAACAAAAGCCACTTTAGCACTTGAACAGGAAAGGAGTTTCATTAATGAGAGACTGTTGCAAAAAATAATGGAGGGGGAGGAGATCCCGAAATTTAGAATTAAAAACCAATATGTCTCTGGTTTGGACAGTCCAGACTTTGAAAACCAAATTGCAGGAAGATGCACGCTGAAAATTAGTATTGGACAAAAGACAATTCACCATAATGTTTGGATAGTGAGTGGGACACAAAATGAATTTTACATGGGCAATGATATAATGCACAGAATGTGCATGGTGTTAGATTTCCTTAATCAAAAAAAATGGTCACGCCTAGGTGGGCCGGCACCTGAATTTGAAGATAAAAGAAGAGCTTATCATTGTGCACAGCTGGTCCCATATGCAATTGAATTACAGCTGAGGAAGGATACTATTATCCCTGCATTCACCAAACAGGTTGCAATAACACTGAAATGCAAAAATGGACAGCAGATGAAAGATTCTGATGCATTTGTGTGCTTAAATTAAACAGCAAGGCCTGGATTATGAATGCATTCCATTGATACATATTGGTGAAGGGTCTGTAAAAACGATGGTGAATAATAAAGGTTGTCAAGATATTCATTTAGAGGAAAACTCCTCATTAGGAATGGCCATACACAAATCACATTATCCTGCAGATCTAAATAACATGGTGATTGGAAATATCCCTGAAAAGTATGTGGATGCCAGGGGTGAGTTGCCAGAATACCTGGACTCTCAGCCCAAAGGAATATTTAGAATTCATTCTGTGTACCCTTATGATTCAAATGAGACAGTGTGCTGTCATCAAGAGGATTGCATAACATGTAACTTAAATGAAAGTGAAACAGAAAATCAGCCCATTGAACTGGAAGCTGATATGCCAAAATATTTTAAAGTGGCAGTTTTACAGAGAGACACAGCCACACAGTTAGAGGAAAGCACAGAGATTCCTCTACTGGAAGATGTTCCAGAATTTTCCAAAATGGTAGAGGAGCAGATTTTATCAGCGGAGGCATGTGACAGCGATGCGGATAGAAATGAACTGAGGAAGATATTAATGGAGTTTAAAGATGTATTTGCAAAAGACGCTTATGATTGCGGTTTAACTGATTTACATGTGGCCACGCTACCAGAAGGGTGTAGTAGAAGTCCAGTATTTGTGCACCAGTATAGATTACCACTAGCATGTTTAGAGTCATTGGCAGAGATTATTAAAGATTTGGAGTCTCGGGAATTATCAGGCCTATTCATAGCACATCCAACACACCTATTTTAGGTGTGTTGAAGCCAAATGGCCAATGGCGTCTATGTGCAGATTTGAGGGAGTTAAATAAAAGAGTCCCAGTATCCAGATGGCCACTGCCATTCATTGACCAAGGCCTAGCCCAGGTACATGGTTCAAAAGTGTTTACCACGTTAGATCTCACCTTTGGATATTGGTGCGTGCCATTGGCAGAGGGGATTCAGAATTTATTTTCATTTTCATTTGATAAGACTCAATACGCATGGGTTACAGTTCCATTTGGGTATGTCAATAGTGGGAGTGAATTTGGAATATTTTTGAGAAAGGCCATGCCTGATGCGGCGGAAAGAGGTACCATAGTTTATGTGGATGATGTCCTGATAAAAAATGAGAGCTTGAAAAACCACTTTGATGAAATAGCCAATTGCAGAAAGCAGGCGCCAAAGTATCTTTACAAAAAGCACAGTGGTGCAAGAAAAAAGTGAATTTTCTAGGCCATGAAGTGACTGAACATGGACTAAACCCACAAAAGAAGAAAATAGAAGCCATACAAAAACTAAGAGACCCTAAAAATGTGAACGGGGTAAAAAGTTTATTAGGAATGACAGGCTATAACAGGAAGTTCATTGAAAATTATGCTAAAATTACTCAACCATTGACTAAACTGCTAAAGCTGAATACACCCTGGAAGTGGGAAAAAGAGCAGTCTGAGGCAGTGGCTAAATTAAAGGAATGTCTTGTAAAGGCACCATGTTTAGCATACCCCATAAAGGATAGGGATGTCTTTATAGAAATAGGTTTCTCTGAACATTGTATGTCAGCAGTGTTATCACAAAAACATGATTTGAATCACAAAACTATTGCCTATGCAAGTAAGGCGTTTTCTCAAGTTGAAATTAAATTCAATGAATGTGAAAAGGCCCTATTGACCACTGTGTGGGCGCTACAACATTTCCACCCCATTGTTCAGGGAGAAAAGGTGATTATTTAGACAAATCATCAACCTTAGCAGTTTTTAGAGAGTAAAAGAATTAGGTCAGGTAGTCTAGCACATGCCAGAGTCACTTCATGGACGCTGGCATTGCAGGGTCTCCTGTAGAAGTGAGATATGGCCAAAATAAAAAAAAGCCCAGTTGCTCAAGGTTTAGCAGATCTACATGACTGTGCAGCTGAACACGTATCAAACGAAGTAAAAGTGGAATCTAGTTTACAGGATTTTGGGCAATCACCACACAAACCTTTAGATGAAAAGACATGCAAGGATTTGCCAACCGTATATATTGATGGTTGTCCTTTTCACATTGAATATGACAGTAATAAACAATTAGTGTCAGGAATAGGAAATGTCTGGGTGAAATGTGAAGGTGTCCCCAATATAGGGATGGGATTTGGAGCTAGGAGCAGTCAAGTAGAGGAATTGGCAGCCATTTCTAAAGCAATTGCTACTGCAGTGGATAATACATTTAGTGAAATTGTCCTGGTGTCTGACTATGCACGAAATAGCTTTGTGGAATATTTACCTGGCTGGAAAGCGAGAGGCATGATTACATACAACAAAAAGCCACTTAAACATGGAAAAATGATACAAGCCATAGACAAATTGGTGTCAGAGAATGATTTAACAATAAACTGGAGGAAAATTTGTGGGCATTTAAAAACAGGAGAGGATAAGGAGGGAAATGATAAGGCAGATCACCTGGCTAAAATTGGGGCTGTATTGGGAGAATTGCTACCTATTGAACATTTACTGGGTGAAATACAAATTGATGCAGTAATATGCTCTAAAGCACCAAAGGAGATAGAACAACCAGTGGTACAGTGGAGTTATGATACAACAGATCAAGATCTGATTAAGGCACAAAAGGATGATCCAATTTTGGGAATATATTATAATCATTTGATAGACCCTGAACAAAACCCTTTAACAGAAAATGATTGTGTGGGAAAAGAAGAGTTAAGACTACTATTATAAGAATAAAAAATGAATTAGACTACAGGATGGGCTCATGATTAGAGAGTCCATAACAAGACAAATACAGTGGGTGGTGCCCCTTTCATTCAGAGGGCTAATGCTACACCATGCACATGATGCGATAACTGCAGGCCACAGAGGTTCACAAAAAACATTGGAGATACTAAAAGATTATGCTTACTGACCACATATGTCCCGGGATGTGGAATTATATACTAGAGGATGTCTAGTATGTGCCCAATTTAAACCAGCTTCACCAATGCATAGTGCCCCATTAATGAAAAGAGGCTTAACTCTTGCATGGTCAGATTTGCAAATAGACTGTGTAGGGCCTGTAAAGAGGTCGAGCAGGGGGAACCGTTATTTTTTGAGTGTGGTGTGTTTGATGTCAAAATGGATTGAGTGTATTCCTGCACCAGATTGTAGTGCGCAAACAGCAGCTACATTACTGGAGAATCATGTGTTTTCAAGATTTGGGTTACCACAAAGAAAAGAATCAGACAGGGGAAGTCATTTCACAAGTGCTCTAATGAGTAAGTTATGGCAAATACTGGGAGTGAAAAGAAAATTACACATTGCATATCGAGCTACTTCTTCTGGGGGAGTTGAACGCTGTAATAGGTCTGTTGTCGAGATATTAAAGAAGTTTGTAGCAGAAGCAGGTTCCAGCTGGGTTTTACATTTACCTTTGGTTTTGATGGTAATCAGATCAACTCCTGCCAAAGCAACAGGTATTAGCCCCCATGAGGTTTTGACAGGTAGGAAAATGGTGTTACTGCTACACCTACTATACAGAACACATGAGCAGACACTTGTCAGCGCATCTACAGTTCATGAATACATGGATGAACTGAGGAAGCATTTACAACATGCATTTGCTTTTGTACAGCGAAATCTAGAAAGAGCTGCTGACAGTGCAGAGTCATATTATGATAAAAAGACATCAATGAAAGAGTATTGTGTGGGGGATCAGGTGTACAAATTTCATTTTGGAAAAGTAAACAGAAAAATTCCAAATTTCTGGCAGTCTGGCAGGGGCCATTTCAAATTATAGATATCTCCCTGAGTGTACAAAATTTTGAAAACTGAAGGTGAAACAGCAACAGAACAGTTTGTTCATGTAAACCATGGCACCCCAAACATGATGTAAGGAGACTTGAGCGTGTAGAAACAGATAGAGTCCCTTAAATACATAAAAATAAATAAATGAGGTTAGTCATAGGGCAATGACAGAGAAATAAAAATAGATGTCATTGATTATTGTGATGGAACACAAATATTGTGACATATATATATGTATACATAATTTCAAAAAAATGGGGGCTGAAACTAATGGAGTTATTTTACAAAATTAAAAGGTGTTAAATGTTGAATGCTGTTTTATATATGTTTGTTTTCTCTCTAACATGTGCTTAATTTTCAGAAGGCGAGAAGAAAAGGGTGAAATGTTTTGCAAAGCAAGTTTTATTTTTGGCAGAAGGGTGAAGTTAGTATTGTGCTATGTACTTAATTTGTTTCTTTTCTATTTGATTTAAAATACTAACGTATTTTGGGTCGGAGGTCATGGCACCCGTAGGACGCGTGAGACGATGGAGTCCTGGAGTCCCCTGGATGAAGATCAAATGATGCCTGCCTCCGGGTGGAGGTGAAAACAAAGTAACCGGGATGCCAAAAGAGATGACTCCTAAAAAGCTTCCAATAGTGCCAGGATGGAAGAGTGCCATAAATAAACCAAGTCATGTGATGTTGCTGGTCGGGACATACAGAGGCAGACAAGTGTCCTGGAGTATGGAGTTCCACATATTTATTATTTTAATTAATTATTTTAATCTGTTATGTTAATTCTTTATTTTAATTATTTATTTTATTTTATTGTTTTATGATTGACTTCAAGTATAAAAGCAAGACATTGGAGTATGGACACTTCCATTGGGAAGGAATATGTAAAATATTTTATAAGAACTGATGGACTCAGAGATGAATGTTAATATTAAGATGGTTGAACAGTGACTTTTCATTTTTCATTTTTCATATGTGAAATATTAATTTTGTTGAATTGCTATGATTTTTTTTAAAAAAAGGTGCAAGTTGGGTTTCTTCCAATTGTGGCTTGGACCATGGCCAAATTCTCAGAAAAAGGACGGTATGTAGTATAATTTATTGTATTTTGGAGTGCAGCGCCACTGCATGGGATCACAGTATTGCTATAATGTGGCACACATATAGCCAACCAGATGTTGCCAGTGTAACATATGGATATGCAAATGAAGAGAGGTTACAGATTTAAAAGCATAATACCATTTTTTTTCCTTTCTTATTTGAAATGACTCATTCACAGGAGAACACATTAGCTATTAATTGACTGTCTTAATTAACCAATGCTAACACTAATTCTAACTAAATAACATTATAATGTGCTCTCCATGTAGAAAAAGGAGGAAAGAAAGGCCGGTTCTGAGATTCAGTTTAAACATGCATTTTTCTCTGATTTTCTCTGGCTGCGCTGAAATGTGAAGGATGGAAAGGCAAGAGGAAATCAAACAGAAACAGTTATTACAGTATGAAGATCCCATTGTTTGTGAAACAGGGGTGGTAACCTAATACACTTTCTGTTAATATGATTGGAGGGAAGTATATCTGAAGACAGGCTGCGTAAGCAACAGAGCTTTGCTGGAGAAGCTCTGACAGAATTATAGGGAGTTCACTTTTGCGGAGCTGCAGTGAGGTCGCCGTTACTGGGCTGCTGGGAGGAGTCGTTCCAGCTGCACTGCTGACCTTCAGAGACTGGGGATTCCTGGTCACTTGGCACCGGCTTGAGAACTGCAGATTGCAGATTGTACTGCATGTTCTTGCTGTGCAATTTAAAAAGAAAACCCCGGGCCCATTCCACACGAGCCAAGGGAGATCGCGTGTGGGAGAACTACAGATAACTGGTAATTATCAAACTGAATGGAGATTATTGTGACTGCTGTACGAATTACCTAATATATATATCAGGCAAGCAGAGTAAAATAAAAAAGGAATCCCCTGTGTTTAATTGACACTTTGTAATGTTGCAAGTTGAATATTGTTCTTTTGCTGCATGTTTTCTTTTTTCTATTTGTTACAGATGATGCAAAGTGAATCTCGTTCTGCTGCTGCACATTTTTCTGTTTATTTCTGTAAAAAAAAACAAGGGTAAGATGGTGTTCTGAAATGCAACTGTTTATAAAACACAAAAATTCATGAAAGCAGACATGTAGGGTGTTTTTGTTTATCTTTTCTTAGTGCATCTGGAATAGCACTTGTGATATGGGAAGATTTTGAGGTAGTGTATTTGTCATTTTTCCCATATAGATACAACAACAGAAAGAATAAGTTGTCTAAAAGTAAGACTTAGTAATTATAAATAGTTGTGTGCGTGATTCCACTCAGGTGTGTCTTTGTGTGGTTTCTGAGTGGAATACAATACAATAGTCCTTGATGGGCGTACATGAATCAGAAAAAAGAGGCCTATGGAAACATAATTCACTAATGTAAATAAATTAGTGATAATACCACATGTCATTGTGAATACTTTAAGGAATAATGTAGGTCTGAGGCCTCTAGAGATCACACAAACAGTCTAAACAAAAGAAGGGGGTTTAGTATGTTGGGGCCACAAATAAAACAAAGAAATTATGCTCACGAAAATACCACCAACATAAATGTATATCACTAAATGATCCTATATAATGTAATAAGAGATGCTCACTGAAAGGAAGTAAGGCTTGACCTAATCTAAATTCAATGAGTAGTCATCACCAAATTACCATTATTTTGGCGGTAATAAAATACCGCCAGACCCCAAATCTACACAAAATACCCTACAGCACCATAATCGTAATACTGAATCTTTACTGGAACCCAGTGGCCATCGCAAACGAAACTTTCATTGACCGAGTATTCTTATCAATCGACAGACTTGCTGCCAACTATCAGTCAATTGAACTCATAATATGTGGAGATCTAAACTTTCACCTATACGACCAAGAAGGTACCCTCCTAAACCAAAAGAAACTAACAACACAAGTCAGAAGATAGTTGAAAGAAATCTCCACTCGGAATCTCATACTACTCGACCATGCTACAGACAATTCAAACCAACTAATCCCACCTTGGTCCAGAGGCAACTCCAGTGTGATAATTGACTATGTATTCATGTCATAACACCTACATGGTCTAATATCAAAGGTACAAACAGTGCTCTCTGACAAAAGTGATCATAACCAACTGATCAAACATGGCTCCGGCTTACCACAATACCCCATCCCCTCTCCACAATGTGCTGTGGAACTGACCAGCAAATCAACAAGTCTACGCATTTTGCACCAAGCGATGTCGAGACTACCAACTACCTTTCAGAATGGCAACCTGAAAGCTGAAGACATACTTAATTATCAATGGATATTACTACTCTTTCAACAACCGGGCCAGTCTCAATCCCAGAACCACCACGAGCATGCATACAATCAAGAAACAGTGGAAAGGAAAAAACTTCTAGCGAAAGCACTCCGTCAACTGAACAAAACCAAAACCAAGGAGAATATGACAATAGCAAAACAACTTAAACAAAAATACTCGAACTGGAGGAAATCCCATAAGAAAATCCAACAACAATTAGATGCAGAGCTCATATTGAACACCTACAAGTCTCATAAAACCAGAGAATTATGGAATATACTCAACAACAACTCTCAGAATCAACTTAACTAATGGCAAATGTCTCTCAGGAAACTTGGACCAGCAGAACCACCCTCAATAAATCAAAATGATAAGTCAAAGCACACTACGATGACTTCATTCTAATGATTAAAAACCTAAACGGCCTCAAGAGCACCAGGACCAGATGGCACTTCCAATGCCACAATCAAAGAAGATCCTCCTGCATGGGCGAACCTAATGTGTAAACTGATCACCTTGATTAATGACCTCAACCAAATCCCAAACTCATGGAGAACTGCAACTATTGTCCCAATTCACAAGCAAGGAGCACGAGATGACCCAGCAAACTTTCGCCCGATTGCCCTCCTTTATCCTTTGGGGAAATTGTTTGCATCCATCCTTCTAAAACACGAACCACTTGGGCGACAGAGACGGGCAGATTTTGTGCCAGACAAACTGGCTTTACCAAGAATGTGGGAACCAACATCAACCTCATATTGCTAAACTTAATCAAATATGAGGCCATCAAAAATCATACCACTGTACATACCACATTCATAGATCTACACATGGCCTTCAATGCAATATCTAGAGACAAACTTTGGTCAAAACTGAAAGCATGGGAGTGCCCAACAAACATCCTGGAGCCAATCAAACTTCTATACTCCAAAACGTCGATCAAGATCACACTATCGAAAGAAGGCATAACCACAAACTCCTTTTCTACAGAAAATGGCCTAAAACAAGGATGTCCACATGCCACATCCCTTTATAACCTCTTTACTGCTGACATCGAAATGAACATAACAATCAACAAGGTGAATCCACCTAAGATAAATTCCATTCCTGTTCCGATTATGCTCTACGCCAATGACATCATCCTCCTTGACAAGACAACATCAGGACTCCAAACGGCCTTGACATCATTGAGTAGATACATGTTCATGAATGAACTTGCCATTAACACTGCAAAAACCAAGACAATGACGCTTGCTAAGATCCCATTTAAGAAACAAAAACAACCCACATTCACCCTGGATGGGATCCAACTAGAAAACGTCACTTCTTACAAATACCTTGGTGTTCAGATAAACCAGTCCAAGTCAGAAGAACAATAGCTAGATAAACTTGAACAGAAATCGCAATCACTAGCACGACAAGGCTGTCTAATACACCATAAATATGACACATTTTCTTTCAAGCCAATCATAGCGTTCTACAGGCAAAAATTCCTCCCTATTATCACTTATGGCACAGAAGCCATGCTCAATGCGAAATCAATAAACTGGATGAAGTTTGAGGCAATCTTCTGGCACAAAATTCTACACTTACCACCCTCATTTCCGATGCCAAGAATAAGATATGAGATGGCATCTCAATCACTAGCTTCCATTGTACTGTGGAAACAACTGGACATCTTTTGAAAATTGCTCACGGACAAAAAAACACCAGCTATACAAATTCTGAGACTCCGCCCAAACACTTTTAACAATACAGTACTCCAAGAATGGAAACAGGACCTCTGATGAGAAATGGTCAACGAGGATATATCAGAAGATCTCTTAACGCTGTGCTCTCAACATGACAAAATCAAACTCTTACATAACGACTCAATAAAAACCATACAAACGAAAAACACCTAGCAACAGAACCTGCAGTGTACGTTAGACACTCGGAAAATACACGAGCTACCCAAATAGCTTGCGATGTTCCCAGATCCATCTATAAAATCAACCTTCCTCAGAATACGGCTGAACATGCTCCCTACAAGATCAAATCTCGTCATTACTAGACAGATACCCTCCAAGGACCAACATTGCTGTTTTTGTGATGTTCAAGAAACCACTGAAACCTTGTTCCACCTTGTAATGGAATGCCCTCACCTTTCTCCTCAACGGAAACGGTGCCTTCTTTGAACTCTCAGACCAGCAAATGGACACAGAAGAAAGATGGTCTACCTTTTTGAGTGGACAAAACAACAAATACACCTACACAATCTCCTTATTTCTCCAAACCATTCTGGAACTTAACAAATGAAACGATTAATACTTTCTAAACTGTAATCCTTCCCAAACATTCTCTTGTATAATGAAAAAGTTTATAAATAAACTACAACTATAAAAAAAAAATAGGGATCGACTGAGTTAATTGTTTTAGGGTTTGTCTGCCCCATTTATTTATTTTTATTGTTTGCATTTTCATTTCCCTCGTGTTACAAAATAGTGCTTGGGCATAACCCATATATAATTTTTATTTTTATTTATTCATATTTCTAAAGAGCACAGAAGCCCTAGGGCATCATGGCGCTGAATATAATTCACTGTTAAGCAAATAAAAACACCTCTTGTCTATCTACTACTTTTAACCAGTATGCCTGGTATCCTATAATATTGTCTGGGAGAAAATTTTCAGAACATGACATCTGATGGACATGGTTGTACCAAACAAGGGAAAACCACCTACAGACCTTGCTAGTTGGAGGAGAGCGCTATATAATGTCTTTCTAAAGAATCAGACCTCATAACAGAAACTTTGCAGCGATGCAAGTGCAATTTTTGCACATTATTATCACTAGGGTAACAATTGCCCTAGTCCAAAAAATATATGCTTTCAATGCATTTTTGCACAGGGTGGAAGTTTGCCCCAGTGCTAATACCATTCTGCATTAGTACTAGGACAATCATTGCCCTAGTGTGCCGAGTGCAAGAATGTATTTTCTGTAATTCTTAAACCTCGCAAAACTGCCTTGCACCCGTGTGAGGTTTTGGTAATGATGCCAGATGGTTACGTTCTATTATGAGAGTAGTTGACAAGACACTTCAGATTTTAAAGGTGGCAATGACATCATTTTTTCCACCTATTCTCTTTTCTGGTAGTTTGGAACAAGGAGAGCGACGTGTTGAAAACCAGGTTTTCTAGTAGGGTAATAGAAATGCAGTATACTAGCTAATGGCTAATGGCTAGTGATGTAGAGTTAGGAAGAAAAATTGTGTTATGGAAAAGACACACAGAATTTAATGTTCATATCCTCGGAGTACAAAAGAAAATGTGTAATACCAGGTCCAAAAGTATTTATGAATTGTTAAGACCTCGTATTGCACTGCAGGGAATTGCTTTTGTCAGGAAGATTTTGGGAATAGACAGACATTTACTTGTCCGCCGGCCCCAAACGCTCCTTCTGCCAAAAATGTATGAATTAACCCCAGCATCTAAATATGATGTTTGTGTTAATGAATAGGATCCTATAGATATCTATTGTAAATGGCTCCGGTTACGTATGCTTCTTCCATCTACATATTAGCGGGGGCTGGGTGGTTCGTTTGCATGCATGTAAACCCAGGTTTGTCCAGATTTGCATGCATTTTGTGCACTTTGGAGTGCAAACAAGTAAACATGCTCAGAGGGACTGCAGTGCACTTAAGTGAATATGTGGAACAGGGTGAGTCAATAATACCTCTCCCTTTAGATTACACTAGTGGGGCACACATATGGTTAAAACAAAGTTTATTCTAAAAGAGGATTACAAAGGGCCTCATTCCGACCCTGGCTTTAACCAAGGCGCTACTAGCGCCTTGGTTGACGCCGTTATTTTTCCGACTCCGCCATGGTGAATGGCGGAATTACCGCCCCATTCCAAGGTTGGCGGGGTCGGTAATTCCCCATTCACCAAGGGCCCTTCCCCATTCCCATTTTTGCCCCATAGGGCTCAAGGGGAATGGGGAAGGCGCTAATTACGGCACCGTAAATTACGGTGCCGTAATTAGCTCCTAGGTCCCTTTGCGGGTTGGTTTTTTAACGCCTGCAAAAAGCAGGCGTTAAGTACCAACCCGCAAAGGGAACTCGGAATAGGGGGGTAAGGGTTTAACGGCACCGGTCTCATTTTTGTATGACAGTGTATTTAAGCGTACACATTGACAGCCCACCCCCCTGCAATATGGACTATTTAAAGAAAGACTCTTAAAGGGTCTAATTTTCCAATCCACTGGCCGCAGAAAGAGGTTTAAAACTAGACTTAAAATTACCATCTTTTTGATTATTCACCTCTTTTGTACTAAGGGACTTTTGAAGTTTTTGACAGGCAGAGCTGGGACCTAGACTGATATTAACATGACTACCTGCCCCATATGCTCTGATTGCCAAAAACAGAGGTATTACTGGCAGCATCTATTTTGATGCTGATATGAAATTCCTGCAATACAGCAATTTCCATATGAATCCATTGTTCATTTCTAGTACCAGGCACACATGTAAGGGGGCATTTAGGCATGTTTGCTTGGTGAAGTGCACAAAATGCATGTAAACCAACATCCGCCATGGATTGCATGAATTCTGTTCACTTTGAAGTGCAAACAATACAATTGGACTGCAGTGAATAAGGGCGCACATTGGTGTTAATCTCCAACATGGAATTTGAAATGTTTAAAAAAATTGACCCTCATAGAATTGATCTTAATTGTTTGTATTTATTATATATATTGGGGAAGTCATGTCTCGAAAAAGAAACACTTACAGAGTATGAAAAAGAGGTTAGGCAAATCTGGAGTCATGTGCCTCAACAGGCACGGAATGGTTGAACAATGACTTGTGTTCATAGGTGTAGATGCATTACATAAACCAAGGATTTATACTTACTAGGTCATCTATTCAGATGTAGTGGGCTAATAAGTATGGCTGACAGTATGTGCAGTACCATAAGGCAGAGATGATTTAAGCAGGGCTGTTATGCCGAAAGAGAGAGTGGATATTCCTTAAAGGATAGTTGCGGGACTTTTTTTTTATTGTTCCTACGGTTCGGCCATGTGTTTTTAAGCATAAATCAGTAGATCGTAGAAAACTTTCCTATGGACCTTACCCGACTTTTCGTCCATTAACGCACTCGAAATCAGCCGCCATTTTCTGATAATCCTATCATTTCCCCCCATCGACCTGGCTCACCTGCTTTTGCGGCACTAAATCAAATCCCCCGCCCCTGAGCCTGACATCAGCAGACGCGTACCGCCCATTTCCCAACGCCAAAGCACGTTTCGTGTCAACAATCGCTGCGCCTCAGCTAATGAAGTGTCGCCATGGAAATGGCAGGACGCCTCTTTCCTCAATAGGTATAAACACACCGTTTCACAACACACAGCAGCAGATTTTCGATTCCGTTACTCTCTCTGTGTTACTTTGAGTATTCTGTGACTCGTTTCTGTGCTCTGGTCAGCTACCTTCGCCGCTTCTAGGCCTTGTGAACACCTGTACCATCTCTGTAAATTATTTTACTTTCTTTACCACACAATGGCTACAATAATGCCGTATATGTACGAGCCCGAGTACACCGAGGAAGAACTACTGGAAAGGCAAGCACGCGAAAACGATGGGGATTCGGACGGCAGTTGGGAGGACCAGTCAACGGATGAAGAGCCTGGACCATGTCGCATGGACGGCGTCTCCACCTGGTGCACGTGCAATCGGTGCGAGCTAATGCCAACTGAGGAGGAGAACTGATGCTGCCGTGAAAATTCCGGGTGCTTGGCCTACATTTCGGAAGGCGAGCCAAGTCCGCAATGCATCACCGAGCTGCCAGAGTTCAGGGAAGCCTGCCTCTCACGGACCGTGTTGAGGATGATGATGGTGCTTATGCACGAACTTCGCGGCACTGTTCGTCCGCGTAATCCGAGTAACGAGTAAGTATACTCTGGTTGTGATGTCAGTGATGCCACTACTATTTCATGGTCGTCTCCCACATATAAAATTACATCTACATATCATTCGAATGCATGTAAATTGGTTCCATATTGTGCATTTTCTAAGCAGAATGACATTTTTTACCTGAATCAACAGTGATAAGAAAGTTTTGTCATTTTAATACAGTTTGCATCTTTCATTTTCACAGGTGGTACAGGCTGGTGGCCTATCGTTGCTTCACTTGGTGGCTTCACGGGAGGCTCGGACACCGCGTTCGGAGAGTAATACCTGCCTGTGCGGTACTTGCCATTAGACAACATTTCCTCAGCGACAGTGGACAATACCGCAGATTTTCCCTGGATGTGCTGCAACCGGAACTTTACAATGTGTAATGTTTATTATTTATGTTCAATTGAAATTAAGATCTAAAATAAAACCCAACATATATTTTAACAATGGTTGTTTTGATTTTTTAAATGAATCTAGTGTGTCTCCATTGAATAGTCTTCCTGTGCCTTGTCTTGTCACACCACATGTCTCCGGCCAGCATCCTCCCTCACGCTGGCCGCCCACCTTCAATCCACATAACCGTTGAACCCATATGCAGCAGACATACATATGTTATTTTGCGGGTTGGCATCAAGCCTCCCGGCCTTGCCTCCTCCCCCAAAAATACTTACCACACCACTTTGTTCAAGCGTTGGCAATAAAAGGCCGTTGGATTTTATTGATACAAAACATGGTTATAGGTAAATAATCAATATGGTTGATCATAATAAATCATCCTTTTGGGCACCGGGTACAGAGATGACCCCCTCTGGCCCGTGCCGCCTTGCCACCACAGGCCAGCCTGCTGCTGACTAACTGCCTATGCATCCAGGGTCTCCAGGGTGAACTGCACCCATATATTCTCCTGGGAGGGTGAGGTATTTATAAACTCACCCCCCTGCCTTCCATGTACTAGATCCTGCAGCCTGCCTCTTACATGCAGTTAGATGGCCTCTCCTTGGTGAGGCCCTGCGGCAAACGAGTCTTGTCTGCACGACCACCGCCCTAATCCACCCCCCCGCCCTATCAAAGGCAGTTCGCACCGGGGTACTTGCGCTGGCAAGTGGAGCTGTCAGGGAGCGATAAAGGCCAAGAGGTGCCAAAGACCATGTACACTTCAAAGTGGTCTATAGAGCATGGGTTGTTGTTCACATGTCTACCTCCAGACCCCGTGTCTCCTGCCAAGCATCCCCCCTCACGCTGGACGCCCCCCTGCAATCCACATAAGTGTGTCTCCATTCACGAGTCTTCCTGTGTCTTGTCTGCACGACAACCGCCCCAATCCACCCCCGCCCTATCAAAGGCAGTTCGCACCGGGGTACTTGTGCTGGCAAGTGGAGCTGTCAGGGAGCGATAAAGGCCAAGAGGTGCAAAAGACCATGTACACTTCAAAGTGGTCTATAGAGCATGGGTTGTTGTTCCCATGTCTACCTCCAGACCCCGTGTCTCCTGCCAAGCATCCCCCCTCACGCTGGACGCCCCCCTGCAATCCACATAAGTGTGTCTCCATTCACGAGTCTTCCTGTGTCTTGTCTGCACGACCACCGCCCCAATCCACCCCCGCCCTATCAAAGGCAGTTCGCACCGGGGTACTTGTGCTGGCAAGTGGAGCTGTCAGGGAGCGATAAAGGCCAAGAGGTGCCAAAGACCATGTACACTTCAAAGTGGTCTATAGAGCATGGGTTGTTGTTCCCATGTCTACCTCCAGACCCCGTGTCTCCTGCCAAGCATCCCCCCTCACGCTGGACGGCCCCCTGCAAACCGCATAATGCCACGACATATATACGTCATTCATTCACAAACACACCCCTGTTTCGAATTCTTTATAACCCACTTCATATTTCTAATGAGAACTTCTTTGCGCTTTGCTAGTCAACCCGTGAAGGTGCTGGTTATCTGCTCTTCGTCTCTGTGAACTTCCGTGACCACTTCGAGGAAACTCGTCAGTTTGCAACCTGTGAACTGCTCCCTGTTCTACGACAAGAAACTACTCTGATCCCTGCATCTAACTGTTTGTTCGTCAAGGTAAGGCCATGTACCATAATCATTTTGCGTCCAATTTCTTTTCGTTCAAGACAGTACATGCAAGGAACTAGTCACATGTTCTGAGTTTAGTCAAATTATTTTCTATTTTTTTAAAGTTATTCAAATACTTATCCGCATGTGAATAACGTGTATAGTTCCAAGAACCAAAACGAACCTTGCATTGAACCTTTTATGTGTCATTTAATTTTTTAACACATTGGTATTCATAGAGAATTGTTGATCTTTACTTTTCAGAACTTTCCACAATGCCTGCCTGTTCCATTGGCGGTTGCCCTTCGAAGACCCATAATAAATCTGAAGGTACTATAATGCATGTTTTCCCTAAGACAATAGATCAGATAAGAGAATGGGTCCGATATTGCGGATATTCACCGTCTGAGCTTGAAAGTAGAGTCCTAGAAGTCTTTGCGGACAAGAGGGGTGATCGATACCGCATCTGCAGCAGGCACTTTAGCTCAGACATGTACTCCACATCATTGCTAATAAAGAAGAACACACCGCGAGCGAAGGGAAAATTGCTCTCAACCGCTATTCCCACTCTATTCGTCCACATCCCTCCACTGGTGAGTCAAGTTTACGTTTTTATCGCTCGGCCTTGCGGTAGTGTGTAGCATTAGCTAACAATAATTTCCCCATTTATGTATCCACTCAATATGAAGGCGGAAGATTCTCCATCCGTGTCGTTATTGCAGTCATCAGCCACTTCAAGCGCCTATCGGGTAATCTTACTTGGCTATTCTGCCGCTGACTTGTTTTAGGCATGTAAATCAATAGTTTTAATTTATCGTATAATTATTTTACCTAATGGTACACCCTTGTACTCGTCCTCTAGTCTTTGTTTTCAGTTATAATAATTGTTATCCAAAATAATGCAAGTACTGTCTTTCAGGGAGATGCTGAGGAGTCCAACGTATTGACGACAACCGTTGATGTCACTCAGATGCTCGAGGTACGTTTCCGGACAGTTCCATCGATGGAGATCATCAGATCTTGCATTCTTGTAGCGTGATTGTTACACACAATGTTTCTTTCGTTTTTAGCCATTGATATGTCCTTCTGTCGTCGCCCTCCTATGTGTCTTCTTTTTTCAATATTGTGTTCATTACTAATGAAAGTCCTATGTTTCAGGGAGATGACGGAGCTTCTTCTACAAGAACATCACCCCTAGTAGTTGATGCAGATCTCTGGGTGGTGACACTTCCAACGATCGAGCAAATCGAATCATATTTACATATCCATTATTTATTTTAGACAACTGATCATTTGTGCAGGTCTATTTAGATGAGCCGTTGACGCCTGCACAAAGTTTATGTTCTTTTTAACAAAATAGAAAACCATACTAATGCAATTACTGTGTTTCAGGGAGTTACTGAAGCATCATCTTCAATAATATCATCAATGGAAGTCTATGAGGAGCCCGAGGTATGGATCTTGACAGTTCCATCTAACTAGATCAACAATGCGTGAATAATTGTTGTTTGAATGTTCTACACAAAGCGTTCATTCGTGTTTTGCTATTGAGATGTACGTGGGTATTGGTCCCCAAGTACATTTTGTGTTTTCAATATTATTATACATACTAATGAAAGTTCTATGTTTCAGGGAGTCGATGGAGCGTCAGTGCGTGATGGATGTGCTCATGAAAATATAGTCGTTGCAGCGCAAGAGGAAGTGGAGACATGCACACACGAGTCGGAGCAACAGCGTCCTGATGTTGAAGTTCGAGGCAAGAAAGTTTCAAAGAAAAGAAAGCAAAAGAAGGTTAGTGTCCTGGTCACTATATTATGTTGTTTTTCACTGTTAATAGTTCAATACTGTAAGTTGTGTTTAAACTGAACATCCCTTTTCCAATCTGTCCTCTAGTTGCGAGTGGGTGTACGAACTAGATCTACACAGAGAGTGAAGCGAACGAGAGATGTTGCTTGTCAAACCTTTTGGCAGGGACTTGAGACTGGAGATGCATCGTGCCAATGGGAAGAATATGAAGTGATTGACAACGGAGCTATACCACCACCAGCCATTGATAGTGAATGTCCTCCTGGTAGTTTGGATGCAGTCGGAGATCAATTCACAGAATCCACACCCGCAAAAACTAAGACCGCGAGAAAGTTGAAGAAATTGTTTTATTCACCCATCGCCGGAGAAGGAACAGATGTTGCAATGGAAGAGAATGAAGTGGACGACAATGAAACACCATCAATATCACTGAACATAGCGGAAGACGATATCAGAGATTCTACCTTTCATGTGAGTGTAATGTCCTCAACGTTACAGGCCGAACCAGCTGTGATGCAGAGTGACAGTATAAGGAAAGAGGCCAAATTCATTGTATTCGATAGTTGTTTGATTGATATTATTATTCGGATGAAATGTGGGCATTCGGTTGGTGGGGAAGTATGTGGGGAGCCATTGATTAATGTGACTCGTGCAATTCGAGGCACTAACCTTAAAATACATGCCACCTGTACAAAATATCATCCTTTCTCATGGTCTGCACAACCCATGCTGGGGCAACTGCCAGCAGGCAATCTACTTTGTGCAGCGGCTGCACTTTTTAGTGGTTCAAGTTTTAAAAAGTTAGAGTCTTTCTTTCAGTTTGTGGGAATCCATTTCATTGCGAAAACTCAGTTCTACAAATACCAAACCGATTATCTATTTCCAGCCATTAGCGAAGCTTGGAGAATGGAAAAAATGTCTATTGATAGTACATTCGCGGGCAAACGGTTCAGGCTAGCCGGTGATGGACAGTGCGACAGCCCAGGATTTTCAGCCAAGTACTGCACCTACCACTTTCAGGACATGGAAAGTAAGAAAATTAAGAGTTCGGTGGTCGTGCAGGTGTCACAAAGTACATCCTCAGTGGCCATGGAGAAAGTTGGCTTTGTAGCATCATTGCAAGAACTACAATCGCGGGGAATGGTGATCGACCTGATAGCCACGGACAGACACGTTTCAATTGCCAAGACAATGAGAGAAGAGTACAAAAATATAAATCACCAATTTGACGTTTGGCATCTTGCAAAAACAATCAATAAAAAAATGTCGGCTGCATGTAAAAAAAAAGATATGCAAGGTATTTCACAGTGGTCCAAGTCAATCAGCAACCATCTTTGGTGGAGCTCAAAAACATGTGGAGGGTCGCTGGAAATTCTACTGGAAAAATGGTGGTCAGTAATGCTACACTGTAGCAACGTTCACCGCTGGACCACAAACCAACATTTCCACAATTGTGAACATGGCCATTTGTCCACAGAGGAGGCACGGAAGAAGAAGTGGTTGATTCCTTCATCACCCACTCACAAAGCCATTGAAAAGATTGTATTTGATAAAACTATAACAAGAGATTTGAGGGGACTCACAGAATTCTGCCACACAGGAGATTTTGAGGTGTTCCACAATATGTGCCTAAAGTACAGGCCAAAACGATTGCATTTTGGCATGGAGGGCATGATAAATCGGACTCTTCTAGCGGTCTTGGCACATAACCATAATGTTGGCCGTCAACAAAGTAGGACGACCGGAACTTTAGGGACGCTTTGCTACAATAAGGCCTTCACTAAAAGAAGTAAACATGGGTGATCAAACCAGTGTTTGAGGATATGCAATATGAGTTTATTGAGAGACTTATTGTTGATGTCCTAGATAGGCACATACATGGAGTTGTGAACGAACCTGTGCAGGGGACAACTGCATTGCCACCCAACATTGCCTCTGTTCCATGCCCACCTAAAGCAGAGCTCATTGAGAAATACACATCACGGTTTAAATGATTGTAATTTGATTGTCTGTTCTCTCGAGTCTCCTCATGTCGCAGGCCCATTGAATATGTGTAGCTATGTATTGTGTAAATAAAAGTGATTGCTCAGTGTACATGCAATGTGTCTCTCCACCCTTGTTCATTTGCGCATTAAATTAAACCAAACAGTAATATAAATCATTTTTCAAAAAATATAGAATGTCTCCGTATTTATGGTTCGCTGGGGCTGCAAATGCACGCAGACAAAATGCAAAGATGGAGTGTAAATTTCAAGTCCTGTGAGATGGCCTTACACTGAATGTAGCTAACTAGGAATGTGTGCTCGTTCAAAGTGAAGGTCAGCTGCTTTGATTTTTTGCTCGGGTGCCGGAATGGCCCACGACTCAGTATAAGGTTCTATTGTTATTTGACCTTGACAGGCCGGGACCATCCCGAAAGACTTCTTTTTGGGTGTGTGGGGCAATAACGTAAGAAACGATAATGAATATAATTTCAGAAACGAAAGCCATTTAATGTTCGTTCATTAGAAGAAATAACGTCGGCATAGAAGGAGTGGTATTTCGGGGCTGCCCTACGCACAGACACAATGGAAAATGCAAATATAATGTAAGTAACTCTTTAGATGAGTTTATATCGCAATTTAATTACTATACAGTATCTTTAAAGATGGGTTAAGTTGTACTTGTTCGTTCTATGTGGCATATTGTTTTGTACCACGCACTATCTTGAGGAGAACCCTCTCCTTTTACGGAAGCACCTCAAAACCTTCCTCTTTGCTTCTGCTTTCTCTCTCCCTCTCCCCGGCTACAACTGGACCACTGTCTGCGACCTCGGCCCTGGGCCCTTCCACTCTCCACCTGCACTGCCTCCCTGTCAACCCCTGCACTGGGGGACTGTCTCAGTATCCTACAGCCCCCCCTTGACGTATAATACCCAGTTGCACTGTCCTAGCTATGAAATAATTTCCCGACCTAATATATAAAATGAATAATTTTAATAAAGATCTGATGGTGAGACTAATTTAATTTTTTATGTTTTTAAAACAGGTACATCCTTCATTATTGTATGTGTCACGAGTACCAGACACCGGCGGATGGCTTTTACAACCGCCAGTTGCTTCTCCGCGTGAACAACGTTACCACCCTGACCATTTTATGGGACGATCGCCAAGTACAAGTATGCCCTTACGCGGTACTAACGGCTAGATGCAACATACAGACCGTTGTGGTGGCCTAGTGCCTCGTTGTTGGAACAGCCATGCGATTATCAGTGCGACCGAAGAGCTTATTTTATCGTAAACCAACACCCTGTGTACTGCACACGAACATCGCTTGCCTCAAGACGAACTATTTTGGATCGAGAGCAAAGAAAAATGCAAATCGCTGAATATTCTCTAAACATTTGATGTCCAATAAATGTACTTTGTCAAATGTACAATCTTGCCGTTTGCCTTTAAACCACAGTTTCATATTCCGAATTGTGGCGCTGTATTGTGAGATGATCTAAGACCCTGTGTACAGCAAAGGAACATTGCGTGCCTCAAAACGAACTTTTTGGAACATGAGCAAATAAAAATGAAAATCGCTGAATATTCTCTAAACATTTGATGTCAAATAAATGTACTTTACCAAATTTACAATCTTGCGGTTTGATTTAAAAGTACAGTTTCATATTCTGAATTGTGGCGCGCTATGTTGTGAGCTGATCTGTGTTGGTTTCCGGGTTCTGTGTGGAGTCGCGTAGAAGACGCCTGGGCGCGTTTGCCTACGCAGCACAGTCACGTCACGGATAGAGGCGGGGAATATGAATGTTTTGATAAAGTCTGTTTCAGGGGCGGGGGATTTGATTTAGTGCCGCAAAAGCAGGTGAGCCAGGTCGATGGGGGGAAATGATAGGATTATCAGAAAATGGCGGCTGATTTCGAGTGCGTTAATGGACGAAAAGTCGGGTAAGGTCCATAGGAAAGTTTTCTACGATCTACCGATTTATGCTTAAAAACACATGGCCGAACCGTAGGGACAATAAAAAAAAAGTCCCGGAACTATCCTTTAAACGTGTTGGAGCTGGAATGCTTATTTAAATGTGTGAATTCTGGTGTTTAATACGATATCTGGAGGAAGGAAATACAGTGACAGTGTAAAGTAGGAAGAAGGTGTGAAAACATGCATTGAACAGGGTGGGCAAGAGGTAGACAGATTTTGTGAAGGCACCAGACGTTAGTGATTGTGGAGAAGGGTAAGGCCAAGAACAGATTTGATGACTGGCTCTGATGGCTAGCCAGTCATTGTTAAGGTGCTGATGGGAGATGGGCAAGGAGAAGGGTACATTTTAGAGGTTGCCTGTAGTAAAGTTGAGTTAATGGGAGGAATATAGTAGGCTGAGAGGTGAATGAGTAGATGTAAAAAAGAGTCTAGGCATCTAAGTACACTGGTGAACATATTCTTTTTTGGTGTGGTAGATGAGAAGGTGGCGCATCATTCAGATGTTTAGAAGGTTAATCCTGGTTGCAGTGGCTGCTTAGGTGATGAAGTGTTGTACTTTAAAAGCATTACTGAAGGTTCCCAGCCTTGTGAGAAGATGAGATGAGATTGGGGGAAAGGTAATAGGCAAGCCAAGGGAAGGATTGGGCTTTCAGAAGTGGCTGGAATATAGATGACTTCAGTTTTAGAAGAAGTTATCAAAATACTGTGAAGACCCATCAAATGATGAAGGGTAGACAGGTA
The DNA here is from genome assembly GCF_040938575.1 of Ambystoma mexicanum. Taxonomy (NCBI): domain Eukaryota; kingdom Metazoa; phylum Chordata; class Amphibia; order Caudata; family Ambystomatidae; genus Ambystoma; species Ambystoma mexicanum. The sequence goes on along the minus strand of NC_090929.1, from coordinate 1,338,901,237 downwards.
GTTGAAGAATCTCAGAGAGAGCTCCAAGGAGAAGAAGGTGAAGGAGAATAACAAGTTGGTGTCATTCTCTTATAGGTGGATTGAGAACCTGAAAAATTAGGTACAGTTTCCAAAGGATGAAATGTAAATTGCAAACAGCAGCTCCAGGACACATACTGGGAGAGGAGAAGGAACAAGATGACCATTTGCCAAAAAAGTTGAGAAGGAATGGACACAGGGGTAAGAAGGTATCCAGGCGAGAGTGGACCATTCTTCTTCATTTGGCACAGTGAACATTCTCTACTGCTAACACACTGTTACCTTGGAGTGTACAATGGACCCCTACACTCCAAGGTAAGAGTGTGTTAGCAGTAGAGAAGGTTCACTGTGCCAAATGAAGAAGAATGAAGATGGGGGAGTATTTAGAGCAAGGATCAAGACTGAATTATGCATCAAATTCAATTTAGTGGAACTGTGGCTCTGAAATTTGAAATGGAGTTGGTCACAGAGACGATTAGGAGGGATATCAAATAAAGGCTCTGTTTGATCTGATGTTTTTATTTCCCATGTATTTAGGACTCTGGTTTAGGATTGCGTGCTCCAAGAGTCCAGAGTAGTGGGACTTGAGAGAAACACGCTATTCCAACCACAAGGGTGGGCAGTCACCAAAATGCTCGGCAATTCTCTGAACAAGAGTACCAACAACAGCAATAGAATGATGTTTCACAGTAGAAGCTTTCATTTTGGAGAGCAAAATATCTTGATTTATGCAAGGGTCACACAAGCATGTGATTATAAAATTGAAAAAGAAGAGGAATCAAATATGATAGCTTAATTGAAATGAGAAGTCTACTTAATTACATAATCGTTTTATTTCCGCAATATCATTTGGAGAAAAAATTGTGATTATTTTCTTATCAATTAGTGAATATCTGTGGACCATGTTGAACACCATGCTCACAAATCGAGATGTAATTTGCTACTGTAAAAAATTGGGAGATTGTTAATTATTAGTTACAGTTGGAGACTGTTATGCCCTGTGCAATTATAGATTCTAGAGAATTATATATTCTATATAATCACATTAAGATTAATAGGCTCTTTCCCTTTAGTGACATTGTTTGTAAACAGGGTTCCCCAAATATACTTTTAACTACCTTATGGTGTACAATTAATTCTTGGAGCATGTATCTAAATACTCTCGGGTTATAGTACTCACTTTTTGTTTATCCTTTAAAAAAGTCCCAGGAGAGGTAAGGTCATCAACAGCTCAAGTCAGCTCTGCAAGGTAAGCTCTTCCAATCAATGTGTGCAACTGCTCCCAATTCCCTCTCAGGCGATCTGTTCTTGTCTTTTGAAAGGCTTCTGCATTCCGTTCCCTCTTAAAAAGGTAATCTTCCCTAAAACAATCCTCCCTCTTCCCATGTGTTTTATTTTAAATACCCAACAAACAACACACATGTAGCATCATTTGATGCACCAGTTTTGAATTGGATAAAGACTGTGATAATCTTCTTTTACTTACTCGCACCCACTAACATCCTTCTCTTTGTTTAGATTGGCCCAATATATATGTTCATGTCATATGGGGAGTAGTCTAGCTATGTGTTGCACACTCCCCTCAGGAATTATGATCAAATTGATCTAGAATATGTCTTCCCCTTATACATCATTGCATGGAATTGTATGGACAGAATCACAATACAATTCTGAATTTTTTTAACATCCTGCATGAATATGTAAATGCAGGCACAACAGAATTATTAAAATATACACATGTATTAATAATTCATAGATCCTTGTGGATGTGATTGGGGCCGCTCCACAGAATCCAAATATATTTCTGATTTTCAAAATTAGACAGAACATTTATTTCATTATTTGTCATTTTAAATACAGTTCTTTGGTACACATTTTACTGTATAATTCAGCTTCAATTAGGTGTGTTACTAGGGTCCTAGTATTAACTAAGAGGCCTGCTTTCTGCAATACAAAACACCCTTTTTAATGCACTTATTACTCTGACAGGTCAAGGTTTGGAGGCTGTTTGAGGCATAGACCATTTTAAGTTGCCATTACTGGATCACAAACCTTCTGAACAATTTGAATCTGCTCTTCTCTTAAAAAAACAGGAAGACTGAATTGAGCTAAATCCAACATGAAGCTCACTTTTAGTTTTATGTCTTGGTATTTTAGGACAAGACGTTGTTGTAGGCACACATATCTAGTGTAATGGTAGAGTACCTGGTTATTCACGAGGTCTGTTTTGCTGAAAGCTGATACTTGCATTCCTTGTATTAAGAGTGATGAGCTATACGAAAACTCATGTTTTCAGTCAAACCACCGCTCAAACTAAATTGGCCATTACAACGTTACATGTTAAAAGCAAAACATTTTCTTTGAGTAATTTTCACTGATAACAACAATTTAACAAAGCTTAGGCCTAGCAACAAAATAGTAATAACTCAATTGTTCACATTCTGTCTATCATCTCCATGCAGAATATACCACATATTCAATTTATATATGTCTGCATGTTCTTCATTGCAAGATGGCTGCAAAAATGCCGAAAATAATTTGCACTTGCTAATTTTGATTTGAAAGATAATTCGTATTCATGTTGTGTCTAACATTAGTTCACATGGTATTTTACTGTAAATCCATTTAAAATGCACACTCTTTATTCAAAAGTGATTCATATTGGATCATATTTTCTATAAAAATCTACCACGAAAACAAAAATAAACATGTTACCGTTGAATCATCAATCATAAAGAAAATGCAATGTATTTCTGTGACAAGTGAATTTTATTGTTCTAAAATGTATTCTAAGAATGTTTTTTTTTCATTTGAACAACCAATGGCAATTTGTATGTTTATACTGGAGCGGATACTACCGTTTTGTCTAGTTGGGTTATTCAAATGTGCTTTTATATACATGGATGTTGCCTGTATTGTGAATGTACATATTAACAAGATAGTAAAAACATATTCTATTTCTTTTCTCTTGGAAAACTGCCTATGTGGAATATAGTGGCTGAAAGGGAATGTACCACTGTTATTTCTTTTATGTATTATGTTAACTAAAGCTGTCAGCTTAAAAACATACTTCTTCTCCCAGATTTTGGGGTGTGATTGTCATTGCAGGGGTGATATATCAGAGATATTCCTCGATGGAAAAATCAAACATTACAAAATATTCAATAAATTCAAGTCATTACATCTTCTGGGTTGCACCAAACTGATATGCAACTGGGAGCTTTCTGGCACCTTCTAACACAACAGGTGAATACATCTTTATTCGTCCATTGCAGATGGACTCTCACATTAATTTCTTCCTAAGCATTTGGATAGATTGTGGAACAAAAGGGTGAATTGGAGTGCATAATTGGTTGGACGTACTGAGAATGTGGGCAATTCAGAAGGTGAGGTGAGAATTAAGGCAGCAAAAACCAAAGCGGGTAATTGGGATATAAGAGTGGAGAAAGACCAGGGGCAAGGAGAAGAGGCTGGATACAGTGTCCTGCTTTTCACAGAATTTTTGCGAAGTAGAGCATAATGTCATATCATTCGAATAGACATGGGGAGACCAAGAAACGAAGACACAGCATGGGATACATTAGCAAATCTGTGATGTGCAGAAGAGCTTCAATTCTGCATTCTGTGATTGCTGTAGACGCAAAAGCAGTTTAGCAAATAGGCCTACATTAATACTATATTTGAAACTGCAGCAGGAAGAAACAAAATACTTCACAGCCAGTGTGTGAATGAGTACAATGGCAACAAGCTGTGGAGTGTCTTAAAATTAAATAATCTTGATTGTACTGCTGCCATACTAGAGGCATATCTGCTTAAACTGGCACTGTTGATAGTCAAGGATAAAAACACTTGGCACAGAAAACAAAGTCTAAAAGAAGCATTAATAAAAAGTACCTCCAGATTCCCAGGTTTGATCTTCGAAGAGTTATGTATCATCCAGAATGTTATCTAGAAAAGACAGCCTCTCTATCTTAAATGTTAGAATCCAGATTCCTGGAGAGTTTTACAAAAACCTGATGTCATCTGCTCATTAAAAACATTAAAGATACTAACATGTCTCAGTTTATCAAGTTAAAAATGTCAATACAGTATATACACTTCTGAGACATCACATAACAACAGTTTATAAGGGGAGGTGAAAGATGGGGCAATGACTGATTGATCGTTCCTTGAAATATATGATTCAATTCAGCAAAGCTCCAGAAAATCAAAACGGTAAGCGTACAGGTGCCCAGGAGGGCAGGATTATGAACCATTCTGAAAGCAACAGCTATAGTGAATATAATTGATGATTTGGCACAGCCTAAAACAAACTTCTTTTAAAGCTGATCAAACTTGGCTGTGATTATAAGGTTGGCATATTTGACAGGTCTAAAGCCTGGCTCTACGAAATCAAGCAAATCATCATGTTAAACAAAGTTCTAAAGATGATTCATTACTGGATGTTCCATATTTCTGTCAGGACTGGAAGATGCTAGATCTGCCTTAAATTGCCTGGATCTTCCATATCAAAGGATATTTAATGATGTATTCCTAGTACCTGTTACTTTATCAGAATTAATGCATTATTTCAACAAATGAAGGGCATTATCCTCGAAAATCAGAAATATTGTGTTAACAATCTTAGGGGGCACCAAACAGTGGGTCATTTGAAGCATTTATAAGATATAATTAAGGACAGTTAAAACAAATTTTGCTAAAAAGACAAAAATGTATCTCCTTTTCCCATAGAAACAGTAGACTCTTTAATGGTTCGTAAAGACAAGGACATGTCAAAAATACAATGATTTTTCACCAAAGATTGCAAAGCTACTGCAGCAAATGCCAAACCCTGAGGCGTCCTTCAAGCTGGAGAACACTCATGATGGGTGCAGCATCTATTCTGTCCCTCGAATAATCATTTTTGTCTTAAGAATAGTAGACTTATAGATTCTCACCTGTTGTATAAGGGGACTTCTATCAACAGAATCCTATTACCATCTCTAATTCTGCTCTTATTCCCCAGTTGTTTTACACAGATCATCTAAATCCTGTGAAACCACTGATGTTGCATAACTTGAAGGTATTGACTACTCTCTTTGATAGGGGAATGACAACTATCATTTTGTAAGATGAGAACAAAATGTTGAAGAAGTGCGTTCAGGGTCAGAAATGTTATAACTGGGATAGGAATGTTGAAAATCCTAGAACTAATGCTTCAGCTGTAACATTGTTCAATTATGTAGATTGTGTTAAAGCACTGATGCATACCTGCCTTGTGAGAAGCTTCTGGATATGCAATTATATTACATAGGTATAGATTTCATTGTTTTTTTTTCCTGGTATATGACATTTATAATGCACCCATGCACAAGGGTTTCAAGGCTTGATGAGGCAAGGGAGGGGGAACAGAGGGAAGACAGAGACAATGATCTTACTAGCCCAGGTGATATTGAAATCATGCAGGGGGAAGGGGAAAAGTGTGGGGGTGTAAGAGCATGTATGGGATTTTATTGCCAGCATACAAAATACAGCATTTTTGTCAGCATACTGTGTACAGTAGAGAAACACAGCCAGGCCCAGTTTGAAACTGCAGGCATTCAGATCACGCATAAAAAAACCTTAGTGTGCTGCCAGGTTGCAATAATGAGGAGCACAATTTATATTGAATGCTTCATGTGTGAAGACTACATTAGAATACATAACTGATTAATGTTACCAACATTACTAAAGTACTAATTTCAACTTCTCTAACATGATAATGCAGTCTTCTATGCACAATGTGGTACAGTCCATGTTTTGGGTGCACTGTTTAAAACTCATTTTTCCATGAGGAAATGCACATGACACGTCAACAGGGGGCTGAATGAGAGTTTTGCTAATGAATGAAAAAGAGGGAGTTGGCAGTTCGCGCTGGGTTCAGGAGATGGACGGTGCCATATCTGTGGAACTCCAAGTAGGTTGAGTGCTAGCTACGGGCATTTCAGCTGGCAGCTCCTCACACATATACGGAGGAGTTTCGCGCTAAGACTGGGACTGCCAAGGACAGCGAGGTCGTACAGGAATCTCAGATCACGGGCCTTGGTAAGATTTGTGCCAAGTGAGGAAGAAAAAAAAGTATGGTGCGCGTATGTTGATAGAATCCATTGGCAGTGCAGAGAAGTTAGAAATAATTGTATCTTTATTTTCTCTTTCTATATTCAAAGTGTAATAACATAAATTCATGTTTGCAAAATACCTGCTTGTTTCTGTTTTGTTCTCTTATATCTTGCAGGTGATGCTGTAAATATCAAGTGGTAAGATTCTGTGGTTTGTAACTGTTTTGTAACACAAACTGCAGATTAAAAAAAATGAGATTTTGGTGTCATTCATGCATCTGTGAATCATTTGTATATGAGGCGCAAAAGTGATGTTTATGCCAGTGCAGTAGTGTATTTACCAATTTATCACTGTAGCTAAAATAGCAAACAAGAGAAAGTCAGTAATAGACATCTAAAAAGTAGAAAGTTGTGTGCAATACAATGAGAGATTCCTTCCTTGCATGCTGATTGGAAGGGGTGCCTAAACCGGCACATAGATTATTTTATGTACATAAGCCAGTAATATCAGTCACAAACTATAGGTGGCACCTTGAAGAAACTCATTGGGTTCCCTCAAGTGTTCTAAGTATGGGGCTCTCGACAGGTGACTAGAAGGCAGTCTAATAGAAAAGAAAAGTTTGTTTTATGATGTGGTTATAGTATCATTTTAAAAAGACATGCTCACCAGTGTACCACAGGAATAAGATAATTATGAAAATACTGCAAAGTAAGATACCACTAAAAATACCGTCAATACAATGTAACAAGATATGTTCACTAAAGTAGAGTGATACCAAACCCACTCTAAATTTAAGGCTACTTTACCACCAAACTACCGCCAATATGTTTACGGTAAGAAAATACTGCCATTTCCGAATTTACCCCAATAAAACAAGGGGCCTCATTTTGAGTATGGAGGTAATCATGTCGCTATTTGCGCCATGACTAGCTCCCATACCGGTACCGAGTCTGACCTGGTTCAATGGGGACTTACCAGTCCATTCCGATCTTGGATGGCCCGGTAAGTCCCCACTGAAAAAAACATTCCCCATTCCCATTTCAGCCCCCATACGGCTCAACGGGAATAGGGAAGTAGCTAATAACAGTATTAGCTATTAGCTCTAAAGTCCCTTAACGGGTCCCGAACTCGGAATAGGGCGCAAAGGGATTACCGGCACCGGTGCCCTTACCGGTGCTGGTTATCCCTTTGCGCCCAACTTGTAATGAGGCCCAAAATCTCTTGCAGGGGGAAGGTGGAGGGGGCAGTGCAGTACATGGGATTGACAGTAAAATAAATATAATAAATAAAAGAAATAAGTAAAAGTGCAGCCAGCTGGTAGCAGTGCAAGGGTAAGTGCAGACATCAGATGTCAAATGCTGGTAGGGGGTTGTAAGGATACAGAAACAGTCCCCAAGTGCAGGGGATGCCAGGAATGCAGTGCAGGTGTGTAACTGGCGGGGGTGGGGACCTGGGCCTGAGATCAGAGGGTAGCAAGGTGACCAGTGCAGTTTCAGTTTCAGCCAGGAGTTCTGCAGGGGAGAGGACGAGAGAAAGCAGAAGCAAAGAGGAAGGTTTTGAGGTGCTTCTGGATCGACAGATGGTTCTCCTCAAGTTTCAGGGAGGCAGAGAGGCTGTTCCAGAGGGAGGTCCCAGCTGAAGCAAGAGATCTACCACCGACATGTTCCTGGGAGAAGCAATTGGCCTTGAGGGAGTTGGAGGTGGATGAGCACGAGAAGGGAGATATTTAGGAAGAGAGAGCTGAAGGTATTGAGTTCCCAGGCCTCAGAAGGCCTTGTGGACATTGCAGAGGGTTTTGAACCTAATCCTTGCAGCCACTGGGAGCCAGTGCAGAGATTTCAGTCCTGGAGAGATATGATCCCTGGGTTTGAGGCTAAGGACAAGTCTTACAGTCCTGTTCTGGATGAGTTGCAGAGGGCGAAGAGTAGAAGCAACACAGATTTAGAAAGAGACTATTGCAGTAGTCCAGCCTAGAGAGAACCAGAGCTCTGGAGTCAGTGAGCTTCTGGGGGAAGGAGAGGGAAGGAAGAATACCTCTGAGGAGGTGCAGCTGCCAGTGTGGCTTCTTAGAGATGTCAGAGATGTGAGGAGAGAAGGAGAGTATGGAGTCGAAGATGACCACAAGGTTTTTAGCCTCACAGATGAGAGCAGGATGAGGGCCAAGCGAGTGCAGCCAGAGAGACACAGGAAAAGAGTCAACAGGTGTACTGATAAGGAGAATATTGGTCTTACTGGCATTAAGGCAGAGATCATTGGTGGCACACCACTCCTGGATAACAGACACACAGTCAGAGATGAGAGAAGGAGAAGAAGTGGCAGAAAGAAGCCTGAAAATGAGTTGAGTGCCATGCGCATAGCACTGAAGGTTGGGGCATAGAGCAGCAATGTGGTGGGCAAGAAGTGCCAGGTATTGGTTGAAAAACCAGGGAGAGAGGTTAGACCCCTGGGGAATACCATAGGTAGAGATAGAGATGGAGGAGAGGATGGATCCAAGTTGGACATGGGAGGGTCGATCAGAGAGGAAGGAGGTCAGCCAAGCCAGCGCCTGATCAGTGATACCCAGGTTATCACAGAGACAGTTGAGCAGGATGGTATGGTTGACTGTGTCAAAGGCAGAAGAGAGATCAAGTCAGATGAGGACACAGGGGGTGTTGGAGTCGAGGTTGGAGAGCAGGTCTTCATGAATGTTCAGGAAAGCATTTTCCATGTTTCTGGCAACTCTGGAGCCAGACTGATGGTCATGGAGACAACCAACAGATTCAGTGTGAAGATTAAGCTGGGAGATGGCCAGCTTTTCCAGGAGTTTTCCCAGGAAAGGAGTGATGGAAATTGGGTGATAGTTAGCCCGGCAGGACGGGTTGGCAGAGGGTTTACTAAGAAGTGGGTGCAAAAGGGAGTGCTTCAGGGGGGAAAGCAAGATGCCAGTGGAAAAGGCGTGGTTGCAGAAGTCAGCAACAGAGCAGGGGCCAAGGTGTCGAAGTGGTCCTTAATGGTTTTGGAGGAACAGGGGTGAACATGTTTTGATGAGACTTTCATAGATCAGACTTGTCTAGAAACCTCATCTGGGGAGAACAGGGGAAAGACAGAGAAGGACAGAGGAGAGGTGGCCGAAGAAGGGCCAGAAGAAGAGCAGGTCGTAGAAAGGGTTAGGGGAAAGAAGAGAGAGAGGGCAGGATGTCCTGAATTTTAGAGATGAAATGAGAAGCCAGGGCCATGCAGTGGACCTGAGAGGGGACAGGAGAGGTAGAGACTGCAGCAGGATTGGCCAGCTCCTTGCAGATTTTAAAGAGTTCAGCCGAGTTGTTAGATGCCACAGAGATGCGGACTTGGATGTGGGCTTTCTTCTCAGTGTGGAAAGAGAGCCAGTATTGCCTTTGGAGCAGGTGGCAGGCCTGTTTGTCAGAGGATGTACCGGATGCACGCCATTTCCTCTCATCCACCCTGCACCTGCATTTAAAGGTGGTGAGGTCTGAGTCGTACTAGAAGTTGCACTTAGCTCAGGGCTTCAAGCGGATCCTCATGACAGGGGCAAGAACATCGAGAGTATCAGATATAGCAGAATGGGGCATGGAGAGGGCTGCGTCATAGTGTGATTCAGCCAAAGGGAGAGGGGGGTTGAGAAAGTGGCTGCGAACGCCTCAACTGACACATGCTTCATGGGTCAGATAAGCGAGAAGGTAGGAGGCAGTGCTGGAGTTGAATTGGCCTGAGGGGTGGTGAGAGTGAATCAGCCCAGAGGGGAGGATATAGAGTGAGAGTTGCAGAGGTCACAAAAGAGTCCAGAGGAAGGACAGGAAGCAGCCAGGTGGATGTCAAAGTTTCCAAGAAGGAGGAGTTAAGTGGTCAAGACCAGGAGGGTGAGGAGAGGTCCTTCCACTCAGAGAGGAAGGAGGAGATCTGGCCAGGTGTCTGATAGATGGCAGCCACAGTAAGGCAATGGAAAGGAGAGAAAGAGCCTGCAGATGAGGTATTCAAAGGAGGAGTAGGCCTGCATAGGAAGGACAGAGATTGGAATCCACTCAGGAAGATCAAGGCTACACTCCCTCTGGAACGGTTGGACCTGGGTATGGAGAGGATCTTGTAGCCATCTGGGAGGAGAGTATCACAGCTCATGACAGAGCTGGCCATGAACCATGTCTCGGTGAGACCAAGGACATCGAGGTTGAGATGTTCAATGAGGCGGCAGATGTCAGAGGGGTGTTTGACAGCTGCACGAGATTTACGAGTGGCAATATGGAGAAGGTTGCTGTCCTTGAAAGACTTCTGGGGAGAGGTACAAATCAGAGGGACGCCCTGCGGAGTTGTAGAAGAAGCCCGAGGGGAGGCAGAAGAGGGAGGAGGAGAGGGCAAGGTAGCCAAGTTGGAGACAGCAGGCCGAGGCAAGGGAGCCTTTGTGGGAAGAGATGGGACTGCAGGAGAAGGATTGTGAAGAATTGTGAAGTACCTGGTCATACAGTGCCAGTAGGAGTTCAGATGTCTGGCATATGAATAGTCTTGCTGTTCCTGGGCATAAGCTAGTATTTCCTGGTAAAATACAGTACATGACATAAGATGCTAGTACCTACGGATAAAATGCAATACCCATTGATGTTTGAACCTCTGAATTAGGATAACAATGCCTGTTTATGTGATAGTTGAACCATGTGATGTTACTACCCAAGCAGGAAGTGGGGTAAAATTCCTCTCCTGGCATCATAATCAAAGGTCATTATGATGTCACTTGATATGATTTCATTAGGAGGTCAAATGTCACATGAAGTTAAATTCATTACCCCTATATTCTTTGTACATGGATATCACAGGCCATAGGCTCCTGCACTGCTGGCAGGATAAGCATTTCAGTATTCACACTAGTAGATTAGATATTCAATGAGGAATTGTGCAAGGAAAGAGCCAATACATACAAATACAGAGCTTTCAAAGCAGTGCAGTGTCACCTTGAACTTTGCAACGTCATGGATATTGTACATCATATCAACTGTGTGCTACCAACTTGAAAATAGAAAACGTATTGACCCAGTGAATTCAAACTCTGCACTGTATGGTGCATGCTGCAAAAATGTGTTTGTTGTATACACACTTGCTTTCACATGTGAACATGTTATCAGTGAACAGTAGACTACAGTGCCATGTCTGTGCAAATGTATTCGTAAACTGTAGTTCACAACCTACTTGAAACATTTCAGGTGTCTACAGATGTAAGCGTCATCAGCTTGTTAAGGACACCATGTTGCTGTGCTTAGTACTGTAATGCTGCAAGATGTTTGACACATGCTGTCATATAGAAAAGCCAATTGCAATGAATGCCGACCAAATGTCTTGACTGTTGTTCCTTATGCCATCTAGGTTTAACATTATATGATCATCAATGTGTAATTAATGATTCCGATAATGGTATCTGCTAAACGGTGACAATACGTTTTAAGCTGTGTATGATGTTTACAAATCATAACTAAGTAAGATTTACGCAAAAGGCATTCTCGATGTTCAATTAGGAAACATGCAAGGTAAAATGGGTAAATAAATGAGGTATTCTTTCAGGACACTCTTCTCTTATTTTCCAAAGGTCTAGCTTGGCCTGGCAAGGTCTAATCACGTGTGCCATGTTTTACAGACATATTTGATTTCACTTATATGACCTCGGATTTGCTTGTGACTTAATGTGCCTATTTAGATGGTGATGAAAACATGTGTTACAACCAATAAGAGAAATATATTGTGCACGTGTTCAGAGGTTGCCAACCCAAATGTACTTGGCGTGCTGCTGCAGCACCCTTTGGTATTCTAGGCCACTCTCTGCAGGCTGCCAGAGGGGCTGAGCTCTATGGCAGCTCCTTCATACGCATGCATTCTCCAGGGACTGGCTCGAGACAACCAAATCCATTCACTTGAGACATGAGACTGTATGTGAACCCGCATCTCAGGGGAGAGACTAGAGCGCAGGCTCATTCGGCCGCATTGTAACGTATTCATAGACTTGTATATTATTCCACACCTATGTGCAAATAATGGCTGCCATGACCCCAGTGAATGCGCAGCTGCCTTGACCAGTTCATATCGATGGCTTGGGCGTGCTCTCTCACCCAGCTAGTATTTTTTGCCTGAGTTTAGAATTGTATCTGTTAAGGACTTCCCGTGCATCACTGGTGACTGGAGATGTATTCAAATAAACCTGTGGTTTCGTATGAGTAAAAACAAATTCCATTTTACCAGCGTGGAGACGATAACAGGAGTCGTATAAGCCCCCACATAAGAAAATGCCATTGCATAGTTGTTTTTTTCAGTACTATTTTCATCCACGCTCGCCTGGGAAGGAGCTGGGATTTCTCATACTACAACCCGCTGTTACTGCTACTTTGGATGCGGCCGCTCCACTGAAGCCTCGGGGCAAAGTGAGGTACATTTCTAGGAGATAGCAATTACATATCCCTTTTGCTCAAAAAAATGCATTGTTATTCTATCGGAGTTGTTTCCTGTAGGTTCCCATTAAACTGTACTGTATTAATGTATATCGCATTGTGTGGGAAAGCAGTTGTCACATACCAATCTCTCATTCCATCTCATTCTGAAGGGAGGCTCTAGTAGCGAAGTGAAGGCTAAGTGGACTTATATGTATTGTATCATTAAGCATTTGAGCCAGTAAAGTGCAGATTTTTTGGGGGGGCTCAGACATTACAGATTCGGTATTGGCCTACATTTCTGCACAGCTCCAAGGTGAACAGGTATTTGTTCAGTTTGAATTCTTCAAATTGTCTTTTAGGTGCGCTCCATTCAATGGGTGCTTACTTTGGAGAAGTTATATGGGCTCAGTCATCATCAAGTAGCCAAAACCTGCATTCTTGCTGCAGCCAAATAGTACATCAACAAAACATATAAATAATAAAAACATCAAAACTGGCCGCTATGATATCAGGTACAAGCTATGGTCTTCAGGGACATGCTGCTGGGCGTACCTCATACACCATCAGAACTGCAAATGGGCCACAATATCGCAGGGCGAATATTGCTTAAAACTGAGCTGTGCATTGCATGTCCATTTGCTCCCTGCACAGGCTCCTCACATGTTATGGTCCATGGGTGTATTGGACTACAACTCCCTAGGTCCTTCACCTCTGATTACACTGGCTATGGCAAAGGGGAGTAGTGCTCCAAAACAACTGGAAGGACATTATTTGAGTACTATTTATCAAGTGGATCGCGGACAACAAATATCAGAACGTAGCACAATTCGCAGTGTAACATGTGTAACATGTGTATCTCACCACCGTACAATCTTATTTTTTTGTTGTTGTTTTTTTGCAAAGGTTTGCAGTTTTCTTTTTGCAACTGCATCCTTTTGTTATGTGAACATTTTTAGTTAGTTGGTGTAACTCTAAAGTTGGGATTTCATTGTGCCCCTCATGATATGGTATTAACTCATAGGTTTCACAAAGTAACGCCCTGCATTAGCAAAAGCTATGAGTATAAAAGTATGAGAAGAGGCTGGCATGCCCGCGTGGATGCATGTATGTCAGTGGCTGTGCATAAAGTCAGGTCCATTGGTCACATTATAACCATGCTGCTGGTCCGTGGGCTACGTGATATGGCCTGCAGTCATGGGCTTTGGACACTTGGCTTGGGGAATGGCCTTTGTCCCTGCCTCAAACTTTGCGTCTTGCCTGAGACAAGGTCTAGTGGGAACTTTGTTTCTGTGTCAGTTCTGTGGGAAATAGCCATGCATACATTTCCAGTGGCCCCTGTACCCCTGAAATGGCCCTTAGTGATGAACATCAGCCATGATAAGTGACCTTTCGTCTGGGTATTCCACAATGTCCCAGACCCCAAACAAAGCACCAAGGCACGGTAGCCACTGTGCGCTCAGTCCAGTCAACCAAGTCCATCTGACTGCCCCGACTACCCCTTATCAGGCTCCGAGCCCCATGGTTTGATCCCCTAGAGAGACATTAAATACACAGAACAGATTCAGGGACCAACATTCAGATGTATGACCAAGGGATCAGGGACTTCGATCCGGCACTGCGCAAAGTGGATAAAAAGGCTGTCATTTGCGATTATGTGAGCATATTACATCCCTCTACGTCTTTCAAATGAACTATTCTAAACTCAGAGATAGCCAAAGTGGCAACAATAGTCCCCATTTAAAATGGTTTGCAGTGCAATCACCTCATGACACTACACAATGTGCACCAATAACAATGGCTGCCTTTCTTCCTTGCCACGAAACAGAGTGGATCAGTGAGCCAATATGATTGCCCCTTACTTTGTTCCAGGAACCTGGGCTTTGTGGACCCGATTTTGGGAACCGGAAATAGTCAATTAGGTCAGTAAATAGCCAAATAAATGACGGTGGACGGTGTTTGACCAAGTAAGATATTGCTTATTGTGGATTCTTTTGCCAATTTAAAAAGCAATTGATTAAATAAATTGTGCCAAACCTCAAATTATAGTTATTCACACCAGATGACCGTAAGAAGATTTGAAGCAATTCCATCAAACATTTAAGGCTGTAGGAACAACCAAAACTGAGATCAGGTAGAATGAATTGGATAATGTATACTTTGGAATGACTTTATAACTTTGCCCCTCCCTTCATGACAAAACCACACACAACCTTTAAGAAAAAATGTAAAGGCATGTCTTTCTTTCTTTCTTTCTTTCTTTCTTTCTTTCTTTCTTTCTTTCTTTCTTTCTTTCTTTCTTTCTTTCTTTCTTTCTTTCTTTCATTTAGTACTTTCTTTCTTTCCCATGAAAACACAAACAATGCTATACAAACAACACGGTTAAATCAATAAATATATTTGCAAATAAAAATGGAAATTTACCAAGCTTCCTTTTTGTGGTGGAACCAATCCTGAGTTGCATATGGTCTTTCCCCTTTCTCTAATGGCACGCTAAAGAATGATGGTGTGGGGGTTTGCACCAGAGCGATGCCAGAGGTTAAAATGAATTCTAAACTTAAAAGCCTGTTATGTTTTGTCTAGTCACCCTGAGTGGGACATGTATGCTCTGATAGGGGGTCCTAGCTTGCTGCGCCTAGAGACCCAAGCTACACCTCACAGATGGTGATGAATGAGGCTGAAACAGCTCTAGGGCTGGTTGTGGTTTTGTGCAGAAGGGATGTGACCAAACAGTCCTTGCTGGACGGCTCTTTCTGGTGTGGGACCAATCATGAGTTGCATATTGTCTTTCTACTTTCTGTAATGACTTTGCAGGCTAAGGAACAAGAGTCTGGGGGTTTGCCCGTAGTGATGCCAGAGGTTAATGAAATGAACTTGTGCAAAACTTCTCAAAACAACAACAAAACACACATGATAGGCATCCTCCTTATATCCCCAGCACCCCCCCCCCACACACACCAGTATTCAGTTATGTACAGCAGTTCCAAAGGAATACAATTAAATCAATGAATGACAGACTGGAATACACATGAAAAAAACAGCAGAAAGCACAACATGATGTGTCACACCAAACGCTCAGTAGGTTTATCACACATGAAAAAGAGGCCAGGGCCACCACATATGTGGACTATGGTTGAGGAATGAAATAAAAAAAAAAAAAGAAAACGCACAATGAAATATATTCGGCAAAACACACAGAACATCCACAGCCCCAAAGATTCACACACACAGACCTATTCAGTCATGCATACTAGGGTAAAACAAAAGGGTTTATAGTGATTGAATAGAAAATAATGATCGACATACCAAACCATTGAATACAAAGCATCTAATGCCAAAGCATCGACAGGCTATCTTTTACATGTAAAAGTGCCTTTCCATCGAAACCAGTCCATCAAAAATATAAATGGACTGGTTTCAATGGAAATGCACTTTTACATGTAAAATAGCATTTCAATGCTTTTTTCTGTAACCTTAAAACGTTACATGGAACTGTCCAGTGCTGAAATGTTGGCACTAGCCAGCTCCTTGTAACATTTTAATTTATTTTTGTATATTGGAGGGGGGTTCCATCCAGAGGCCCCAACCCCCACACCCACCCCCCCCCAACCCTGACCATAACATAACCATTAATCTAACCCTAGCCCCAACCCTAACCCTAATGTAACCCTTAATCTAACCCTAGCCCCAACCCTAACCCTACCTTAGCCCTGACCATAACCTTAACCCTAATGTAACCCTTAATCCAACCCTAGCCCCAACCCTAACCCTAACCCTAGCCCCAGCCCCAACCTAACCCTAACCCTAATATAACCCTTAATCTAACCCTAGCCCATCCTAACCCCCAACCCTAACCATAACATAACCATTAATCTAACCCTAGCCCCAACCCTAACCCTAATGTAACCCTTAATCTAACCATAACCCCAAACCCTAACCCTAGCCCCAACCCTAACCCTAATGTAACCCTTAAGATAACCCTAGCCCCAACCCTAGCCCTAACCTAACCCTAATCTAACTAGCCCCAACCCTAACCCTAGCCCCAACCCTAACCCCTAACCCTAACCCTAATCTAACCCCTAATCTTAACATTACATTTTGATGGATCCATCAAATTTTATGCAATGAAATGGCCATTCGATGGAATGGTATTTCGATGGATAAAATTTGATGGTTTGGTGTTAGATTGTTTGACATTCGATGGAATTACCAGAACCCAAAAAAAGAGGTGATTGCTGGAAGGTTTAGAATTAATCCTAACCTCTGGCATTGCTCTGGGCAACCCTTCAGACCATCGTACTTAGCCTGCAAAGCCATTACAAAAGAGGAAAGTTCACATGCAAATCAGGCTTGATCCCACCCCAAAAGGGGCAGTCTAGCCCCAACTGCTTGCTTGCTAGTTAAAGGAACAAAATTAAATGAACAACATTTCCCAAAATGAATATTCATTATTCCACGAAATATACAATAATATCTGCTATAACCAAAATATGGTCGGACCACTGTGCATTTGCAGTAGATTTGTAGGGAAAACATGAAAATGTATTTTTTTAAAGCGTAGGAAGATGATGGATGAGAAACTAACAGAGAATGAGCCATGGACTTTCCAGTGGGAAACCACATCAGTGATTGAAACATGGGTTTGGCACTATTATATATCTAGAGGAGTTCTCAAGATAAGGGCCAGCTGTGTGATCTGCAAAACGTGTGGACTCATTCATGGTGGGAGGACTCCCCGAAGTATGTTTCCTAATTTTAGAAAATGTGTGACATGCCCGTACAGCACACTTCATTATTGTGGGCTGCATAACTGCCTCACCTTAGACCTTTGGCTCTCTGGATGTTTTGGAATAGGACCCCAAAGACGACTCACCATTGACTAGGTTTAATCCCGTTGGAAACCATTTTGTAAATAAGGCCCACAAAGTCAACTGGCCATTGCCATCCTCTTGCTTGTGATAAACTGGACACCTTCAGAATTACAAAGGGCTCCTACGATGTGCAGTAAGGGAAAACGAAGTACATATCAATTGAGCATGTGCTAATAGTTTTATCTTTAAGTCTAACATTCATATGTCTATTCAAAAAGATTCAAAATCCCTTCCCAAATATTTTTGACAGAACAATAGTCTACAAATAAAAAATGTCGCTTTCTATCTGGTTTGTATGGATATCTTTCTCAATGGTAAACGTTCCATAGTTAAACTTATTTTTTTCTCAGTGACAAAAGTCCCCATTTTCACTTTAACCTTCGCCTTTTGTAACCCTGTAATTCATACTTTGCTACAAAGGTGTTTTTCTGCACTGCTCATTTATAGTGTAAATAATATCGCATTTGAACTCATACACTGTTAGAAAGGTGTTCCTTTGAATATGTATTATTTCATTGTATAGTTAATATCACAAACGCAATTAAACTCAAATATAGTCTTATTAAGGTATTCCTGTATCAATAAAAACAAACCACTAAACGTCTGTGACTATTGTCTGCCACCTACATAGCTGCCCTTATCTAAGCTTTTTGTTTCGCAAACATCTTTCATGATGGTGTGGCAATTTATATTCTCTTCCCCTCCACACTGTAATTAATATGGACTATCTTAAATTCTGCTTTTAATCAAATTCTGCACATTTTAAAACGTTCTCAAGTTAAATGATCTGGGACATGAACGTAAAGATGAGTCAAGAATAGAATTTTTGGTATGACTCTGTCATCCTACTGGTCAGCATTTTCATGAAAATGAGATATGGACTAAATGCTCCCAAAGTAACATTTATTTTAACATTGTTTGTTTCATTCATGTTCTTCTACACTATACAGTTGTTCACTATTGCCACAATGTTTAATATGTTACCTTCGTTTTACGTTGTTAATGTTAATGTTTAAGATCACAATTTGCAAACGACACGTGCGATTTTCTATGGACAAAATACTCACATAAAGCCAAAATTAAAAACGTGAAATACATAGCTTTGAAATGTGTTATTTAACGTACTGTATCCTGTCCGATTTCCTTAACTGTACAAGACCTTCAGCAGAATGACCTTTAGATGACTGAGATGCTGAAATAAAAAGTTAACAAAATAAAATAAAAAACAGTGCCACTTAATATATACTTTTCATCAAGCAGTCTCTCATGTAATCATGTAAAAGGTACTTTCTACATATCTAAATTCACAACTACGCAACTATAAGAACGTTTCTTAACATTTGTAATTGAGCACGAAAACACATTTCACTGTAGTACTAACATTGTATGTGTGACAGCCCTCATTCACTAAGGGCCTGATCAACAGAACGTTTTCCTATGGTATTGCGCGATTATAGAACGCTTCTGTGAATCAGGCCCAGAGTGTCTCCAAAATGATGAAAAGGTTGCGTTTTCGGTAAAGGTAATCTACATAACAAGTCACTTTGGCAGCCAAGAATGATCGTATTTTTCTGTTTGAAACCCATGCTACAATCTACAAGTACCACAATGCAAATGTTCACAAGCAACTAAATGCATTATGTCGAAAAACATGGCATTTTCTTTCTAAATATGTTTTGGGGGCGGGAGGCTCATCTAAAAAAAAAAGGACGCTCATTACTCGTGTATCATTGATTCAGGATGAAATATTGCCAAAGTCGTTTGCCCTTACCACAACCAATTTTCCCAGTAAACCCAACAAATTACAACTGCCAGGGTACCAATGTTAGTTCACATTTTGGATTTCCTTGGGACTCCGTTGGGGTTGGAGCATTTAATCCCTGCAATCAGTCTTTTTCCAACATCATGGCTAGATTTTCATGCAAATGGTTGAATCCAAATGGCCACAAGCTAGTTTGGCAATATAATAAAGAGCGAAATACCATGATTTATACACCTGAGATCAATATTTCATATGCATCTTTCATCTTGAACAGAGATGATAGCCCCAAAGAAGAAAATAATATCTTTTAAGACGTCCCTGGTTCAGCATTTACTTTCCCATAAACCAGAGGCAAATGTTTAAAGAAACCTGCATCGGAATATGTACTGCTTAATTCCCTTCTCAAATATTCCAGAAAACGCCATACTGAGGGAGGTGACAGCAGGAGAGATGCCTCGAGCGGTGCCATTGAGCTTGTGAGAGACGAGGGTTCTGTGGAATAGGCAGTGCATCCGTTTCCCACCTGGGCATTCCAGTTCACATTGAACTTTAAGGAGACCGCAAAAGCACTGAGACTGCTTGCCTCACTTTCAGGGAAGACCCAGAATTGGAAAACCTTCATTTATACATTTCTTTTTATAGTCAGCATAACAGGTTAGACTTGCTTACATGCATGGTTTGCAAATGTGCCATCATTTCCTTAGTCACATTTACTATAGCACCTCAGTCTTACTTCTAGATTGTATCACACTGTGCGTTTTCTCTTGGCCTGAGACTTTGTGTAGTTTTACAAAGGTAGCGGGCGCCCCTCTCTCGCAAGAACAGACATGATAACCTGTTCAGTGGTTATTAACCACTTGAGAGTTCGCAGCCACTGCTTTTACTCACTGTGCCTTTCACAGATGGGAAATATCCATTTGCATATCAGTCTTTGTCCTGCCCAGGGGCAGTCCAGCACCGAAATACAATGGCAATTCCATTCCATTACATCTCACAACTGTTTGTGTATTGCTGCTACTTGCATTCAGCCCCTAGAATGTCCCAAAAGTAGATTGCCTTGATAACCTGCCACTGTTTTTATTTTTGGAAATACTTTCATTTAGCCCACAGTGTCCCAAAAGTAGATTTTGCTACATTGTCATCACATCACTGTTTATGAACTCTGTGTAGTACCACTGCGGGCATGTAGTCCCTAGAGTGACCCAAAATTTGATTTTTCTACCTGATATCTTGCCACTGTTTGTATTTTGTCACTACTTACAGATAGTCCCCAGTGTGGCCAAAAGTAGATTTTGCTGTCTTGTTATCACGCCACTGGCACAACCACGAGACAAGTTCCACAGGGAGGCTTCTGCCCCAAGGAACAAAACAAGTCACCACAATCCTACATACACAGCAAGGCAGACACCCCTGTGTGTCGCAGCACATCGACCTACGCCTGAGACCAGGAGGGTAATCATCCCAGGAGGCCCCCCGCCTTGAAATATATCACAAACCCAAACCAAAACCCAAGACAGACGTGAAACAGCAAGCCACCACAATTCTAAAACCACAGCGAGGCAGATTCCACTGTGTGTAGCAGCACATTCCGATATCATGGATCACAGGAAATAAATGGAACCCAGGAGGGAACCCGCCACAGCAATATATCATAAACCCGAATCCAAGACGAAGGTGAAAAGGCAAGACACCACAATCCTACAACCACAGTTAGGCACATGACACTGTGGCTTACAACACCTGCCCTACCACCGAGATAAAGAAAGAAGTTATCCCAAGAGGACCACGCACCCAGAACAAAGGACAAATCTGCAATACTGGGGACAAAGCAAGGCACCATAAACCTAGAACCATAGGGCGACACCCACCATTACGTCTAAGCCCACATCAATCTTCTCAACCAAAGATTATTTAACACCACAACACATCTAGTCAGATCAAAACTAACAGAGAAGCAAGCAACATCAGAGAACTGCACAAGCATGAAGCCTAACACCGAAAACAATATAATCACACAGCTAAACCTGTGATACAACACCAAGCCACAACAGCCTGACACATCAAGACCACAAACATGACACAATACAGAAGAACAAAGAACCAAGAATGGAAAACAGAATAAGAAAGAGGAATGAAATATCACCCCCATTGAACTAGAACAACCTACCAGAATGTGTAACACTTCAAAATCCCCACCAACCACCACTAAGCGAACTAAAGATACAGACCAAGACAAGAACAAAGACAGCATTCATTTCCTGCTAACTCCCCACCTACAATCCTACCACAATAGAAAACAAATAAAGACTCAGTAAATCCTAGAGTGGACCCAACCAGACTACCAAACCGCACACCACAACAAACAGAGCCTAGCAACATTTTTAGAAAAACCCAAACAAGAATCAGAGCTAACCTAGAATCCCTAACCATCCACAACCCTCACATAAGCAGAGACTGGAAAAAAGACCACACGGACAACCAAACACCCAACTATTATGAACCAGAATAAAGAAACCCATCACTCAACTTAATTGAACTCCTCAACAAAGTGATAGAGACCCCAACTGCACAACCAGCAAACAACAGCCTCACCCAAGAAAGAACCAAAAATCCAACTGGCACCATACCAGCTATGCCGAGATACAGAGACACGAGAAATGATACCTATGAAAGAACATGGAAAGAAGCTCTCTGCACTGCGGTCTACTCAAAGTAAGATCCATGACTAAGCACAAAATAGAAATGTACAACCTCCTAAGCGAAAAATGCCCCTGACAGGCTCTTCTTCATGGAAACCAGACTATTGGGCAATTACAAAACAATTGTCTCTGAACCCATACCTGACATCTTCAATTATTACATTCTAACAGAGAAAACCACATCTGCTCCACACCACTCCACCAACTGACATATATGATTGCGAATCACTCTTAGTCAAATTCAAGCTCAATGACAAATACAGCTTACTGTTCCTCCTGATCTACAGACCACCATCCTACAACCCCAACTTTTCCACAGATCTCACTGACACTACCTAACCACTTATTCTGACAAAATAAATGTTCTGGGGAACTTCAAACCACAGCAGACTCCCACAGTGCCCTACCGGAAACCCTCCAGTTCAAGCAAATTGTAACAGTCCCACCCACAGTGTGGGACACACCTTAGATGCAATCATCTTGAGAGATGAACTCTCGATCATCGCCCCACCAGTACTAATCATATGGCGTGATCACCGGATGATCCCATTAACTGTCAAAATCTCAAACCGCATGATGCCCATAAACGTAAAACTCCCTCTGACAAACAAAAGGAACTGGAAATGACTTGACTCAACCAAACCAAACACCTCCGAAGCTAAATAGAATGACTGTGGACTCAGCAGAAGAGAAACTTGACACCTGGCTCACAGACACCCTAGACCAAATAGTACCTGCAATACTCTTCAAACCCACCCCAAAGAAAATTGCATCAAAATGGTTCCCAGCAGAACTGAGAGAACTAAAAAAGAAAACCTGTACACTGGAAAAACAATAGAGAAATCAGTACAACCAATTGGACACAAACAAATACTGATGACGAATTTACAAATTAGCAGTCCTGAAATCAAAATACGCACATTACACTACGAGAATCATATAAGCAATAAACACACCAAAAGAAGTATTCAAAATCATCAAGGAAATTTTAAAAAACAGCCTTGTGCAACAAATGCGTCATACCCTCACAATCCCTATGTGACAACATCACAACCCATCTAAGAACAAAATATACTTTGCACTGCTCCACCCTGATTAATGGAACCGTGCAAAGTGTATTTTTGCAGTGCAAAGTGACTTTGCATACCAAAAAGACACATTTCACGGTTCCATGAATGTTTGTTGGCAGTGCAAAGTCAATTTTCACCAGTGAAAAGACATTTTGCACTGTTCAGAAAATACCTTAAGTAGGCCTGCAATACACAAATAATTTGGATACATGACAATGAACTTTAATGGTATTGACATTTTCTGGTGCGGTTGTTTCTTTCTTCCTTACTTTAGTTTCCCTGTATGTGCCTCTAATTTATATTCATTGTGGGTCGTCATATGTATTCAAGTGTGGAGTAAGTTATGAATTATTAGCCATTTATTCCATGTTTAAGATTATTCAAAACTCTGATAAGGTAGCATGCATTATTTTACTATCCAAAATTACCAGATTAAAAATATTGCACTTCTATGGTGCACGCTGCAGCCATTGCCTATGTGTATGTATGATTAGGTTCCTGTATTAACAACAACACTCCAATATAATGATTTGTTTAGAAGAATACATTCTTTAATACAAGTAGTTCATGATAGGTCTCTCGATCATCCATGGCATCTTGTTACCAACAATATAAACAATATAAACACAAACCCTTGTATTGTACTGTTTATCAAAACTCATTTCAAATATGCTGTCATCAGTGATGTCATCAATGACATTTGTGATGTCATCTTTGATGTCCTGGGTGTAAGTCTTAGCAGTGCATGGAGGTGGTGTGAGTTATGGTTGCTTAGTTTACCATAACTTGCGAATTTCTGGGGGTGTTCGGTTTTACTTGTAACAATAACGTCCCTTTAACACATTTTTTTTCACTGAATTTCATGTTTTTATTAGTGCAACTTAACCATAACGTCCCTTTAACAAAGTATGTTCACTGAATTTCAATGTTTTTGAACACTGCACCCTTAATCTGCTCCAAGTTCCTTACATTATACTCATCCCCAATGTAGCAGCTGTAGAGTCGGCGATGTCAGGAACCTGAAGGTGTCTCCCTAGCCAGTCCCAGAGGATCTGTTATCCAGGTGGGCAGGACATGGCCATCGCTATTCTATCTAGTTCCTGGGGGTAGACCAGTGAGGCAGGATCACCTGGATGGGGGGGTCCTTGGGGAGGGGAATGGGACACTGATGGGTGAGAAGCAGTATCCCCCTTCTGTCAACACCTTTTCCCCATCCTACCACGTAGGATATTTGAAATCACTGCCCCCACCTTTTCCAACACAAACACTTTCGCACAACACATAAGACCAGAGACGTTCACCTGACATGTCCCAATACAAGGGTCAGGCAAAGTCAGGCAATTGACCAGAATCACACACAGGTGAAGGCCTTTTCCCTTCCCCACAGGGATAAAAGGTGGAGCACGGGAGGACATGGAGAGCAAGGCAGACCGCACGATGTGAGAGCTAACTCAGCACGGCAGTTCAAAAGGAGGAGAAAGACGGCGCATACCGAGAGGGTGACAAGGAGAGAAGCAACCTTGCCCTTTCTGACCAAGGCCTGTGAAACCTCAGAGAACGAAGCATAAGCCAGCAAACAATAAGAAGTATGTGTTGAAGCAGATGTCAACGGTACACACAAGACCCTCCTCCCTGATTACCAAGCTGAGGAGTGACGCTTGTCTCTGTGGTACCAACCTTGACTTCAAAGAGAAAGAAAGCCAAGTGATTCTTCACAGCCGGTGAGTCGAGGGGAGAGTCGATAAGAAACCAAACTGTGTTGAACGAAAAGTAGCAAGCGGCTAATTGGACCTGTGAAACGCTTAAAGAGCTATAAATAGGAAAGGCTGAAAACCAGCAACAGAGGAGTCTGGCACCACGTGCGTGCTCACGCAGGAAACTTGGGGCGATTACCCGATGGTAGAAACTACTGTAACCAGAAGGCCTTAGGAAAATGTGAAAGGGGTCAAACTGGTCATACAGGGGTCTTGTAAAATCCTCTGTACCATTGAAAGTCTTTGGCCGACAGATTTGTGTGTAGCAAAGAGAAGTGAGTCCTGCATGACAAGAAATGAATGAGAAAGATACAAATGACAAGTTGGCAAGAGTGAAACCGGCAGAAGGATTCTAACAAGAAGGAACGAAGCATGAAGATCCATGAACAGTGTCTTGACAGGAGTGAACCCGATCGAGGGGTGTCCACAGTGAATTGTTTGAAAAGACATTAAGATACGTGAATGGAAGGAGTATTTTAAGATCAAGGGAAGTTGATTGTCCCCCTAGGCATTTGGACCTGAGCCTGACTGAGGGAGATCCAGGGGTGAAAAATAATCACCCAAAGTCCATTTGGAAAGGAACTTTTTGTTTGTTTTGAGGAACATATCAGCCCCTCGAAGGCAAGAGACTTTTCAATGAAAGGAGTTTTAACCATCAAAGAACCTGATAGCTGGAACCGAAATGTCGGCTCATGCTGGGAAAGACTGAGCTTATAATGTGCTCAGGAGATCCACTTTGTCCCGTGCTCAAATCGTGGTGAAGGGAGACCCATGGCAATCACATCCTGGCTTATTATTAGTGAACACTTCTTTCTTTATTCAAAACCCTAATCCCACACTCTTTCTGTAATTAGTTGTAAGGATTTGGCAATAGCTTTTTTGCATAGGCCTTTTACTTTGACAAGACACCACAAAGACTGTATTATTTTTCATTTGATGCTCAAAGTTTGCTCCCATCTTAGATTTAGGTCTAGGTTAGGCATTTTTCCACCCTGTATTTACAGTTTAATAAACACCCTTGAACTGTGATCACTTGTGTCTGTCTTTACTATTGCCACCATGAGTTCCTTATAGCTGACAGTACGAAAGTCTGCAGACAGAAAGTAGCATTCACAAAGCCCAGAAGCACAGGGGACAACAGAAAATGTTGTACCCTTCAACCATCAAACACATATACATGAAACAACCCTTACTTATATTTACTACACCCAAATACACCTTTTTGTACAAATAATCATTTGAAAATGTACACATTATTTTATTCATTTATCGCACAATATAATGGAATGCAACATGCACAAACCATAACTGTACACCTCATATTACCACTTCAAGAGAACTCTTCACACCGACCTGCATACTCTAGGTGCTCATTGCAAAACAACCTCCTACCAAATAGTAAGTATGCTGTATTTATTTCTCTATTATTACCATTCATATGATTTCCTATAAGCAAAAAGCACGTTTTTTTTAATTTTCACAGACATGGCAAACACACTTAAGAGGTTGAAAGAAAACTTTTCAAAATAAGAAATCAGTGATGATGACATCTCTAACGGTAAACAATACATCTTTCAATATAAATAAAATGTAATTTTTACAGAGCTCATTCAAATAATCATATTTTCTTTTCTTAAACCACATAATTTACATGAAGAAACAACACCCCAATTTAATTATGGAGAATCCCAAGAATCAGAAAAAAAATCTCTATTCCCCAATTACACATAATCAAATCATGATCTTGTCTACAAAATTGGATGTTCTTAGTAATAACTTTAAGAAATGTTTAGATTATATTAAAAATCAAGTTATCAGAAATGTTGAGTGTCACTGTCCTTCTTGTACCTGCCCCCCCAAGCCCCAGCAATCACACCATCAAATTCCCAAAATATAAGTGAAAGACCCTTCGATGAAACATCTCTCCCTCCCTCCCCTGATGATCATTGCATTGAAATTCTAAATCCTCATATTTTTGTTTCCCATTCTGATACCCGATCCCTTTCATAAAAAAAAAAAATGAATAGTCCACAACTGTCCGGAGTGTCTGTTCACGCAATGGAGTGTAAGCAGAGACATCGAGCCATGTCTGGACATGTCCGTGCTCGTATGACGCTCTTTTAATTAGTCCATGGACAGCACGCCCATTTTCTGTCAGCGCCGCGGACGTTCCCGGATATCATCATGTAACCTCACCTGTTCAGCGTAATGGCCTGCCCATGAATGTTGTCTGTGCTCTGCAGACAGTTTAAAACTGCATTTTCTGCCAATCGAGGGTGTTTCAAGTTGAACGTCTACCTTTCCAGAGCTCATAGACCCAATCTTAGTTGATCTGGCAACTTTCTATTTTCCTATTTTGGAATCAGATGTCTGCAGACAGTTGCGCTGTCCATGGAAAGTTCCTCTGAAGGGACCCACCCGATACTTTCAGTGATTCTCAATCTGGCAATCCAGGAGAGAGCACCTCAGAGGACCTGTTTAGCAAAACATGGAATTTGCTCTAATGGCCATTCCTCCTTCCCAGAAACCCCTGCCACCATCACCATCTGGAGGGCCTAGAAAGAGGAGCAGGTTCAAGGATGCAGAAGAGGATGAAGAGGAAGATGAAGATGAGATATAGGAAGTGCCTACCTCCAGTCCTCGAAGTGAGTCCTGGGTGTGGTGTTTTTTTACCACAGTTGAGGGTGTACCAAAAGCTTGGGCAGTCATGGTCAGAAGCACTCAGTGCTGGGACGTACTCAGTCACAGAAATACGGGTCTGTACTCCTATGGGACCACCTCCATGCACTGCCACACAAGTTCCAACCACTCGGGTGCTCTGAGAAAGGTTGTTCTTTTCTCAGGGAGAAGCAGGTTGATGGCCTCTACCCATCTTCCTCGACTGCTACTGCCACTACACAGACTACTCCTATGGGACAGGGGTAACCAGCGGCCACTTCAGAGGCCATACAGAATGCTGTTCATCCTTGCCTTTTGAGGGTGAAAGTACTATGTTTGTACTGCGAGGAAATGATCTGCATTGGGGAGCAATTTCAAAGTGCTTTTGAGGCTGCGGTTAAGTAGCATGAGTTATACTGCCCCTTACTTAAATTTAAGGTCTGCCTAACATCTTCCCCTGTCCACCTGCCCCTCCATCTCTTCCCTCCCTACCTTACCTTGCCTCTCTTGAAAAAAAAACAAAAAAACAAAAACAATACAAAATCACAAAACACAAAAAAATGGTTCCTTTTGGAGCCACCTTTCACAGGTAAAATAATAGAACTGAAAAAAAACACAGGCCCTTTGCAGCCTACATAGTCCGAGGACAGTGGAGTAGTTCGTGAAAATCAGGCGTGGCGGAATTTAAATCATTTAAATTTAAAGTTTTTTTTCTTCAAAAATGATGGCTCTTAAAAGAACCTTTCTTCTATTTCTTTTTTTAATATATTTTCTTTTATTATTTGGTTTTATGTACTGAACTAACAAATGTTCCTCTGAACTTAATTATTTTTCTAACTTTCACAAAAAGTGCTTCTCATTTTTTTCTGTTTTTCCTTTTCGTTTACTTCAACTACTAAAATATACTTGAATCCATATGTTATGTGTTCACACAAACTGCTTTAATGCATTTGAAACGTTTTCAAGAAAAATCTGATTGCACACATCAATCAGATGTGCTCTATCGCTTCAAAAAATTATGACAATATCAAATTCTATATTTTCATCATGAAAAGATGCCATGCCTACATCCCGCAAAAAGGCACATACAATGTTGTTCACATTGTGCCTTGCTTTCTCAATTTGTGGACAAAATAAATTCGAACACGTCCACATTTGTCTCTGAACTATCCAAGAAAAAATATTTTTTAATGTGGAAACAGTTCCATCAACTTCCAAATGTATCCTTCATTGCAAACTGTAATAGTATTCCAGTAACACAGCATGGAAACAGCCCTGCTAGCTCATAAAATACAAATGGATCAAATCCGAGACAGAGGCAACCTTGTCATCCTTCTCCTACTGGAACTCTCGGCAGCATTTAATTTAGTGAATCATAATATTTTATGCTGTCACCTAGCTGGCGATGCCCATTTTTTGAACAACGCCATAATCTTGATTAAATTGTTACTTTCTAACCGATCCATGATAGTCTTCTCATCCATGGCAGCTGCATGCCCTACTCATGTCTCCTGTGCAGTCCCACAAGGATTGTGTGTCTCTCCTACACTGTACAATGCATTCACAAAACCTCTCTTTGATAGACTGGAGAAATTGGGTGCCACATATACAAATTATGCGGACGACACCCACATATTACTGTCAATCACTGGGACTACGACACAGACTCCAAATCCCTCAACTCTATCTACCTCGCTATCCAAGCTTGGATGGCTCAACATGAGCTCTGTCTTAATGATGACAAAACAGAGATTCTGATCATAGGCAATCCCGTGAGACTCCTACAACACCTTTGACATAGATAGCAACTGTATCACGGTAGCCAAACAAGTCAAAACAAAAGGGGTGCATCTAGACTCATCACTCACCCTCACCTGACAAGTTAATGCCATCACATCAGCTTCAACATACATTGCCAAACCTACCACTGCATGTAGAACTGACCTTACGGTGGAGAACAGCGTCAAACTGGCCAGAGCGTTGATCCTCTCTAGGATCGACTATTGCAATGCCATCTCTGCAGGCTCCTCATCTAAAAACATTAAGAAGCTCCAGATTGTCCAAAATAACACAATCAGAGCAGGCTCTTGATATCCCGAAATCAGACCAAATAAACACTAGAAGAGACATTCACTGGTTACCAGTAAGAGAGCGTATTAAATTCAAAATACTAACTCTCACCCACAAATGTTTATCTAACACCGCTCCATGCTCCCACCAAAGCTCAATCGACCAGACCAACCCGGTCGGCCTACTTGGGGCAACTGACCACACAAAGATATGAAAGACAAAAAGCAGGAGGGAAGCTACTGTAGTGCCATGCTTTCAGAACTAAGGACAGATCCCTCACTATAGTCCTTTGGCAAAAAAATAAAAACAGGCTTTCCAATCAGGATATTAAGAATCTACTGTGTTCCACTAAAGACCAATAGGTTCCCCGCCTGTTTACCATCCATAGACTAGACTGTCACAGCATAACTAGAAACTGGGATTCTGTATTCTGCAGATGTTTTACTAAAAGACTAAGCTTGAAATGTAACTGAATATTTGCATGCGACTAATGCAAGTGTATAAACATGTATCGATACCTGTATACAGTAACTTTACTGTATAACCAAGTCTCTGCAATGTAACCATATTCCTCATTTCAAGTAATGTAACCCTATTCTTAAGTTCAAGAGCCCAGATGCCTGAGGGTTAGGCATGCTATATAAATGTAATAAATAAATAAGTAGCCCAAACTGTTGCCTCCACAGTACAATCCAATGATTTCCAGATGCTTCAAGTGAACCGCATTCTCACAAAACAGGATTAATTCCACCCACTTCATTTCTCGAACTCCATACCATGAAGTTTGCAATTCATCGAATCCAAGAATCTCAGACAATCCACAGTGCTCAGAATACACCTTCAGCCAATGGATCCAAGAGTCTCCCAGACTCCATACGCTCTGCTTCATGAAACACATAGCCATGGCCATCTTCACTGCACACAACAAAGATAACTCTTGCAACCTAGTCTTCCTGTACACCACATGCATGAAACTTGATTGGCTGATCCCCCGATGTCTGCGAACACTATGGGCCTCATTACACGGAAGGCGGTAATGGTTAACGGCCACCGTTAATGGTAACGGTGACCGTTAACCATTACCGCCTTACTACGAGGTCCCTTAGCGAGTTGGTGCTTTAACGCCTGCTTTTTGCAGGCGTTAAAAACCAACCCGCTAAGGGACCTCGGAGCTAATTACGGCACCGCAAAATTGCGGTGCCGTAATTAGCGCCTTCCCCATTCCCATAGAGCCCTATGGGGCAGAAATGGGAATGGGGAAGGGCAATGGCGGAAGGGGGATTTACCGCCCCACCAACCTTGGAATGGGGCGGTAAATCCCCTTTCCGCCAAGGCGGTGCCGGTATTTTACCGGCATGAGCCATGGCGCTAATAGCGCCATGGCTCACCGCCTTCCGTGTAATGAGGCCCTATGACTGTCCACGTTCTCCGCAGTCCTATTTCCATTCCAGACATCCTTAAAGGAACCGGATAGCATGTCCAATTGAAGTGGTGGGGAGGTTTACGCTCAATTTAAACGATGTGTTCTACAATGGTGGCTCTTAAAAGGGCCTTTTTTGTTTTCTTTCAGTTTTCACATTTCTTTTGTTTTTCAAATGTTTATATCCTACACTTACACACAAATGCTTTCCAATACACTCTATACAGACAGTTGCTAGGAATTGGGGACAGCTTCCTCGTTCCTGATATGTGTGGTGGAGCCACAGAGATTTTATTTTCACTGCCAAAAGGGATGAAAATATGCAGGGAGCCCCTCTATACACATTTCAGCCCGCAGTTCTCCAGCTTGCATCCCCAATGGGACATGCAAGGCTGGGAAAAGAAAACACCCCATTCCTGATTGGCCCATTTTGTATGTGTTCTAGGGAAAAGAAATGTAAAGGGAGACCATGTTTCCCTGCTTTTGGTGCATCCTCCATTATAGGTGGCAGGTCTGTCCCCCATCGCTCATTATGGGTTAGCTGATCCCGGAAGTCACACTCACACAGAACTTGGTTAAGTGGAATAACTGACAATTGAATGGATTTCATTATTCAATTTGAGAGAAGGGGAAAGTGCTTAGGGTGCGCCGGAACAAATGTGTATATGGTATTGGTGTTAAGACAGTGCCATTCAGGGTGATTGAGTGTGCAACACATTACCTGCATTGTTGGAAGAGGAATTTACACATCAGCAGGATTATTATTCAAGCTTTACAGGCTCAGTAGTTCAGGCCAGGTACAAGATCACACAGCACAACACCAACTACGATATGTGAGACAACACAAAGAAACAAATACAATTGGCCTCATTACGAGTCCAGCGGTAACCAAGGTGGTAAAACTGCCTGGTTACCGCCAGACTTGTATTACCATTCCGCCTCTGTGACTCTCGGAAATACCAGGGCATTACGACCCTGGTGTCCCAGGAATTCCGGAGGCAGAATTCGGTTAATCCCCATTCCCATTGTGTCCCATAGGACTCAATGGAAATGGGGAAGTGGAAACACCAGCACCATCTTGTGATGGTGCTGGTGTTTTCCACGTCTGCCTGCAGTCGGGTGGTGTTAAACCCGCCAGGTCCGACCTGGTGGGAACATCACCTCCCTCTTGCAGGAGTCGGGATCGGGCGGTCCTGAATTAACGGTGGCGGCGGGTTTACCGCCACTGTTATTTCCGGACCGCCCGACCTGTAATTAGGCCCAATGTCCTCAAGGGCAGCAGTCAAACATCAGAGGTTAAGATATGGGCCCTGATTCCTGAAAAAGTGTGCATTAATCCTGCAAAGGCCATGCACCGAGACACTGCGCAAGCCTGCATGCAGAATACAAAAAGCATGCCCCGCATATTCAAGGAATTTCCTGCACAAAAGTAACCGTATACGAAAGTTGCAGCCGGAATGCCCCCAACATGCCCCCACGTAAACCAAAAACAGCCTGAACAGTTATCTGTGCAGGCTCCCCCGCGTGCAAATACATGCATGGGGTCCCTCGCAAGCAGGCCTGCTTCTCTTGGACCCTGTGCGTGGTCCCC
Organism: Ambystoma mexicanum; assembly: GCF_040938575.1. Taxonomy (NCBI): domain Eukaryota; kingdom Metazoa; phylum Chordata; class Amphibia; order Caudata; family Ambystomatidae; genus Ambystoma; species Ambystoma mexicanum. The sequence goes on along the minus strand of NC_090929.1, from coordinate 1,338,868,848 downwards.
CGTAACTGGTACTAGACCCTGACACCATGCATATGATTTTTCATAACTCGGTAAAACTCAGAAAATCTGCATGCAATCCAGCGTAAACCATTCCTGTACCACAATATACTGCGCACGTGCACTCATAAGCCTGATCAGATCCGTGGTTGCATACACGCACCCCTAAATCCAACATGGAAACTCACCTACATGCTGCGGTTCCTATGTGCTAGTGTCTATACGCCTGCCTTCAGGTGGAAAGATTTAGGGATGTGCGTGGACATTTCACATGCGCGTGGGTGCGCAGTCACATCCATGAAACGTTTTGTCATGTGCATTTGTAGGCGTGGTATGAACTGCCTGCAGGCTGTCCCTAGTAACACCAATATTACCCTTGTTCTTTTTCATTTTCCGAGTTCTACCCCCTACTCTGCCCTCTGTGCAGGCCTCGCCCATGCTCTGCATTCTGTCTTGTGCAAAGGTGCTCGTCCACTTGCAGAGACATGCTGGGCCTGCGTGGAATCCTCACAATCCCTAGGAGAGTCCCATGCATTCTGTTCCATGATTTGCCGAACCGGGATATGCATGAAGATTGACACGCAAATCCCAGATTTTACACACAAATCTTTCTGTGAATTGGCGCCTTAGTTTTGAAATGTTGCATAGATTACAGCAGAATGAGCTGTCACTGCAAATATTTCACATGCTAAATTGTGGGTGGAAGCATCTGATTATAATAGGGAGCATCTAATCACAGCACATCAACCAACATGGCTATAAACATAAGCACTGAAACACAAGGCATGTGCCTACTAATGCTTTTGATGTCATTGCTGGCTTGCTATGTCTAATGCTTCACCACTGGTAGCCCGAAAAATACTTTCCCTTAGAACTGAGAATGACACAATTGGGAATTTTTCCTATCTGCTCATGTTGCATCATACCCAGTTACAAGTCCTAGATTTTCAGGTTTGTGTTTAAGTGCGAGCAGAAAAACTGCCCACTGAATTTTTAGTAGAGGTGTTGTTTGGGAGGGTTTGGAGTTTCATCCCTCGGTAGTATGTCAGAGTGGTCAGTAGTATGTCAGGGTGAAAATGACAAAGAGATTTAGTATATTTGTGAACACTGGTACTGAGTCCAACCCGAGATGTTGCATTAAGACACAGGGACATACGGTAAAGCAATAATTCTCTGAAGTGGTGCCAACAAGCACAATAACTGCATTTGTTCAGAGTGCAGCTATTACACAAAACATTGATCATATCAACCCGCTCATGGTAAATATCTATTCAGAGACCCCAAGTTGTCAGAGGGGTAGTCAGTCATTTGATGAATTGTGGGACCACGTCACTTCTCCCCATAGGGGATCCCTTCACTGTGAGGCTAGCGAGGTGAGGCCCCTACCCGATATTCTTTTTTTTTTTTTTTTTTTTTATTGCATCAATTAGTTACCAAAGGAAACTTTAAATGCATTGTGAAGGTAAATGGAAAAAAATTTAAAAAAGGAAGAAGAAAAAAGAAAAAACACAATTATGTCAGTTATATATATAGTTGAGAAACAGTATAGCTCGAGTAAAATCACTAAATGTCCAGAATAGTAAATATTTCTCTCATAAAGTTCAACAAAGCCAAGGTCACAGATACTTTTTCCCCCCTTCTCAGAATTAGCCACATGTCCTGCAAGGTTAAAGTACTTAAATTTGAGAGGTACGTCCCCAACCATTTCTCTCTGGGTTTAATTAAGGTGACACAGTTCATCGCTAGGTGCTGTAAGGTTTCAGCCTCTTGCCCACAGCCTCGACACAGCAAACTGGGTTTTTCCTCTTTTTTGTTTCTTCTCCCTAGAACTTCTCTTGTGTGGAAGAGGTTTAGTCTGAATTTTAAGAACCGCTGTCTTTCCGTGTTTGAGGGAAATTTGTCCAAGTAAAGGTGGACGGTGCCTCTGCAATAGTGCTCGTCCATACCTTGGGTGATTGATGGCAAAGCACTGAGCCTATCCAGGGTGGCTATCCAGTCCCAGTCCAAGAGCTTCCTCTTTACCATGAGCGGATTTGACATAAGATTGTCTGGTTTTAATGCTATGGTATTCAGGATTTCTGAACAAATTATTTGCCACTTGGTAAGGACCGGAATCAGTTGTCTTTTGATTGCTTCATTAATTGCCACAAATCCACTTCTTTCCTGGGGGTGCAAACATTTGCCAAAGAGTGTCAGGGATTTCCAGACCGTAGATATGTAAAGGGAGGATAGGCCTAGTTCCTTACGCACACTTTCCACTGGAATTGATGTCGGTAAGCCCAATACTCTTTTCCAGAATAGGCCCTCCAACAGTTTCCAAACATCTGAATTGATGAAGAAATTCGCCTCCGCTGCGTAAGTGAGAATAGGCACAACTTTCAGTTTGTAGAAATCTATCAGAGGACGAAGGGAAAAAGAGCAGTATCGTCGCTTGATTAACAAAGCCTGCAAAGCTAAGTTCATAACTTTACTTCTAAGCCTGCTAATACCTGGATCACCTTGGAAGCTGTTGTTTAAGGTTACTCCAAGGTATATCATGGACGAGACCACTGGTACTTCTTCCCCGGAAAGGTACCACCTTAGGTTTTTCATGCCGATAATAGGTCCTAGCCTCAAGATCTTTGATTTTTTCGGGTTTATACGGAGGCCGTTTCCTTGTGTGTATGACTCGAGTGCCTTTAGTTGCCGCTGAAGTCCGATGGCCGTTTGGTCTAGCAACAGAAGATCGTCCGCAAATAACAGCCTTCCCACGGCGATCTCCGCATTTTTGCGGGAAACACCTCACTGCTTTGAAAGCTTCCTGCATGTTGGATATAAAAAGGCAAAAAACAGCGGGAGCCAACCGACAGCCCTGTTTCAGACCATTCATGGCCACCACATTGTTTGAGAGGTTGCCCTGTCTATCCAACCTTACTTTGAGGGTTGTCCCTGTGTGTAGTGCTTCGAGAGGTTCTCTCAGGTTGGTCGGACATCCGCATTTCCTCAATTTGTGCCATAGCATTCCGCGGTCAACAGAATCGAATGCCTGTTCCAAGTCTATTGACGCGATATAGATGTTCTTATATTTCTTGGCCTTAACCATACATTTGATTATGTTGATGAGTAGCACATTTAGGGATGTTCCAATGCCCTTTCGAAAGCCTGATTGCCAAGGGTCCAAATGGTCTGCCAGCCGACTCCAGTCATTTAGATGTTTCAAAATTAGTGCTGCAAATATTTTGCCGACGACATCCAAAAGGGCAATCGGTCTGTAGTTTGTGGGCACGGTCTTGTCTCCCTTCTTAAAGATCGGCACAATTATGGACGTCGTCCAAGATTTAGGTAACTTTTTTAGTCTTGTTATGTTGTTGTACAAAACCATCATGAACAAAGCCCATTTTTCCGGGTCCCTTTTAAGGATGTCGTTAGTAAGTCCATCAGGTCCTGCGGCCCTTGAAGAATTGGATTGTTTAATAAGGTCTAGAATGTCTTGTTTTCCAAATTTGAAGTCCCAAGGCTCATTCAATGGTAAGAATGAGGCAGGACCACAGATTTTCCCCATAGAATAAAGGTTCCGAAAGTGAGTTTCCCAAACTTCTGAGGCTATTGGATTTACCATTTTTGAGTCGGAAGGGATGTTTATTTCATTGATCAACTTCCAAATACCAGTGATGTTTTTGGTAGATAGTAGATGAAGCATCTTCTCACTGTCTTGTTGCATTAGTTGGTGTTTGTGTTGCTTAAGCCAATTCCTGTAGGTGTTTCTAGCTTTAGTATACAGGACTAAGTCAGCTGGTGCACTGGTTTTAACATATAGCCTCCTGGCTTTTTTTACCAGTTTTTTTTTGTCACTACTTGATGATCGTAGTAGTGCCGCTTGCATTGGTGACTTTCCTTGGCGACTACTTTTGGGCGAAAGATCTTCAGTGTTTCAGCATATTCTGTCAAGTTGGGACCTTGGTCCTTGGTTAAAGAATCAAGCACCAGGGCCATCTCTTTTCTTCCCATGCGTAGTCTATTGCCCCCAGGAGTTAACTCAAGAAACTGGTTTGGTAGATGTTTGCCTGGTACAGACGGGAGCTTGTTCCAGTCCTCAGATTTAAGTTCCAGGATGTTATGATCACTCTGAATCGTGGGGATCACTTCCAACGATATTAATTTGCCAAAGAGGTTTTCTGATGCAAAAATATAGTCCAGTGTACTTGTTTGGGCACCCCGTTTCCATGTACGGGCGGCCGGTTTATCGCCCGCCAAGTTTCCATTTACCATGTGTATATTTCTGGCTATTAGTTCCTTCTCCATGGCCACGCCTCTCGTTATATTTTTTGAGGCGTTCAAGGGCAGGAACTCTATTTTCCTCTGCTTCTTGTCGTAACATTCCATGTTCAAGTCACCGCATAGCAGAATTTCGAGCAATGGACATTCAATCCTGGCGTCGTCTATGGCTTCCAGTAGGACTTCCATGAGGTTATCCTCATCTCGGGCTATCGGGCCCCAGTATACGTTGCATATGAGCAAGTGCCAGTCTGGAGTAAGTGAAGCTGGTTTTGACGTGGATGAAATCCTAGTAAATTGGATCCAAGGGTTTCTGTTTAGAGAAGAGAGCACTTTTATGCCACTAGTGCGCTTTATCCCCAACAGTAAACTCGAGCTCGGTCTACCTTTCGTGCCCTTTGTTGCGGGGTTTAAATATAGCTCGAACCTGTCCAGAAGAGGTAGATCACACAACCAGGTTTCTTGCAAGCAAAATAGGTCGATAGAGGACAGATGTGTTGCTGAATTGCCAAGTAAATGCACATAACCCCTTGTATTCCAACTCATGATCTTTATACCTTTTGATTTGGAGTTGGGGTGGGCACTCGTAGATGGGTGTTGGCGTTATGACTTAGCAGATAGAACCCCAGCCAGCCAACTCCAGTCGTCTTGACTATTCACCAAGTTTAATCCTGCTTTTTCTGATTGAATATGCACTTGGTCTCCTCTACTATCAACCTCTCGGGTCCCTCTACCACTATTTCCTGCTTTCATCAGATGATCCTTATAGGGTTTGGAAGTGGTACTACGGTGGTAATGTAGTAGATGTTTCAAGTCCTTTGTAACTACACGGTCGGATCTGTTTTCCTCCTCCTCGAACTCCCTAAGCACGAATCCACATATGTTAAGTTTCGGGCCCAGCTCTAGGAGTGAGTTTTTAGTGTTTTGGTCACTTGTGTGAAGGATCACACTGTCGTGTCGCTGTTCATTATGAAATTCAATCCAGTCAAAATCCCTTGATTTTAATTTCTCCGGATGATCCAGGGATTGTAAGAGCCTGATAACGTTAGCCTGATTCATAATTAAGTTATCTTTGTAGCCTAAAGTTCTTTCCAGTAGTATTGTATAGTGTTCCTTGGCTTTTTTTGCCCCTGGTCCTTTATGGGCATTCTGATTGTTAAGCCCACGTGCCGGCTTTGTCTCGGTCGTTTCTGCCCATGACACTGTTCTTTTTATTTCCTTTGATGCGTCGGGGCATACTCCTTTATTACTGGTATTTTCCAGAGATCTCTGGACAAGAAAGTTCCGTCTGTCTTCCAGAGTTGTGTAAACCAAGGTGTTGGATGGATGTATGTCTGACCTCTCTTTTTCTGTGGGGCTGGCTGATTTTTCTCTACCGGAGTGCACTCTAGTTTTCCACTTGAGTTTTTTGTCAGAATCCGAATTCGGAATTGACAACGTGGGCATTGAGGGCTTTTTAAAGGACACTAGCCGCACCACCCTGTCTTTGATTGTCTGAGCCTTTAAAGTCGACTTCTTTTATCTTGCTGTGTATTTCTGGATCTTCTTCCTCGGTACCACTTTCTGTTCCAGAGGTGTTCGATCCTGACTCCCCCTCCCATGAGGTGTTTATGTCTGAGTAAACAGATAAGTCCATGAGAGAGGTGTCCATGTTTTCATTTGTCAACGTGATGTCCAATGGGCGATGGGACTCATCAGGACTTACTTTTGGGCGGGCAGCGGAAGCAATTTCTGTTTTTTTTATTACTGGTCTCTCATGAGTTGGCAATTTGTAGGGAAGTGCCAAGTTCCTTGGAAGGGATAGGCCAGTTGCGATCTTTGATCTCAATGTGGGTTTCCTTGTAGGCAAAGGTCTCTGTCCTATAGGTTTATCCATTGGTATAACCATTTTCCCATAGTTTTTATCGCCTTTCTTGTTTACTTTAAGTAAACCTTCCTTCATTGGGGATAAACCCGATTTTGTTTTCTTAAATAAGTCAAACAATTTGATGTTGCTAGTTGGCCTTGGAGCCTCGAGCTGATCCTGTGTAACCGGGGGCAGAGTATTAATTGCAATGGAAGATGCTGAACATCCTACTTTCGGTGCTCGCCTACCCTCCTTCGTTGCTGGGCTAATTGCCCGCACAGAAGGGTCCGTGTTGGTAGAACTGTCCTTGTATTTAGTAGTGGGAGATTCCTCAAGAGTACACTTTGTAGGCAAAACCACCTGCTGGTTGTGAGTCTGTTCCAGGGATGACAGACCACTCTCCGGGCCACCTGCACTCCCTAACCGAAGACTTGTCCTTTCCGATCTTCTTATTTCTTTTTCTTTTATGATTGGCTCGATGATACTTTTCAAGGTGTTTGTCGTGTGTTCGTCATTTTTTTCGAGTTTCGACTGAATTGCAGAGACGAAGCCTTCTATAAAAATCATTTTTGAAAACATCATTGCGATTGTTGTCGTATGGTCCCGAAGCTGGTCGTTTTGCGACTCTATAAGTTTCATAAAGGGGGCCATTATCAAAGCAAAAGCTGTGATCATTCCAGGATCGATTTGGGGATCCTTTTTAGAAGGAACATTTCCTTGAGTTGATTCCAAGACGGACAAGACTTGGAAACGGCGCTTGCTGAGGGAATACTCCTTTATGGAATCTTTGAGGGGGTCCCTGAGATAAAGTTTTATTGACTGAGGCAAGACTCCCCCCCATTTATTTGGTGATGGCCCCTTACGCTCAGGGATAGATGTGTACGACCCTGAGGTGATCATTTGTTGGGATCTAGGCCGTGGTGTAAAGGGATCCAGAAGACACTCTTGAGTAGTCACCCTGTTTTGCTGGTTCATACTTTAATAGTTTGTATGGAAATCGGTGTTCAGTACGGAAATCCCGAAGGGTTTCCAGCCGTTATCCGATTTTTTCGCTGGAGGCTGATCTCTTTTGTTCCCATTTAAGGAACCGAAGACAAAGGGATTCACAACAGGAGATGCGTTTGGCCTTAAAGAACCCATCTCATCATCATAAGTTGTGCCTAAATCCTTTGAGGAGGAGAGAGTAGAATTTAAGGGAATTGAATTAGGGAAAACCTCCCGTACTGTGTCCTTAGGGGACAGTCCTGTTTGTGGTTTCGTGTTCTGACCCCTATCATCAGTGACCACCACATTAATAAAAGGTCCCCGATTTTCAATTTCTATGGGGGGCACTGATGTATCCGAGGTCTTGGGAGACTGTTGGGGCTGTAAGTGAAGCTGTGTGTGGGAGCCTTCCCCTTCTCCCGAACTTGATCCGTTCACCACCTCCTCAGCCGTTTCCACATTTATTTGTAAAATGTTTTCAAATGAGGCAGTGCTGCATGTAATGGCTACCTCGGGGTAGCAACCCGCCCCTGTCCTATGTGGCGAGGGCTTTGTGACCAGGGAGTCAGCCATTGTAAACAGTTAGTCAGTAAGACCTGGCTGAATTTGCTAGGATTTCGGAAGTATCAGGTTAATGTACAGGTCTTTCAGAGTGAATAAATCTCGCAATTACCTTGATGCCTTCTTGTCTCCCTGCCGCATACTGCACTTAGCCGCACTTTCCGACTGAGTGTGGCACCACCAGCGCCTAACAGCCGCACAACAGCCGATGGGCTTTTCCCCGCCGGGCTTAACGCCGAGAGGGTGACTCACAGCTGAATAAAAGGTCCGGATAAGTCACGTGATCTGTCACGTATTGCAGCGTGGCTCCGCCTCCTCCAGGAAGCAGAAGGGGCCACAGCAAGAGCTATCTGCAGCTCGCAATGCTGTGATTAGCAAGGTAAAGTTCAAACTGTAGAACGAAGCTCCAAAGTAATGCAGACACCCGATATTCACCCCATGGGGTGGGAAAAAGCATGATGACCTCACAGGGAGGGACTTCCCTCATGTGAACGGAGACTCCTGTTCCAGGGTGGAACTCCCTAACCCCCTTACCTTTGAGTTCCCAAAATCATTAAGGTCTGGACCAAAAGCCATTGATAGTACCACTGTATGTTATTGTGATACTCCTCCCTTTCTTCCTATGCAACCTAATTCATAGGGCTTCATTACATGGGTGGCGGTAAGGGTTTACCGGTACCAGTATTTTACTGGTACCGGTAAATCCTTACCGCCTTACTACAAGGTCCCTTTGCGGGTTGGTGAATTTAATGCCTGCTTTTTGCAAGCATTAAAAACCAACCCGCAAAGGGACCTGTGGAGCTAATTACGGTACCGCAATTTGCAGTACCGTAATTAGCGCCTTCTCCATTCCCATAGAGCCCTATGGGGCAAAAATGGGAATGGGGAAGGGCAATGGTGGAAGGGGGAATTACCGCCCCGCCAACCTTGGAATGGGGCGGTAATTCCCCTTTCCACCAAGGCGGTGCCGGTATTTTACCGGCATGAACCATGGCACTAATAGCGCCATGGTTCACCGCCATCCGTGTAATGAGGCCCATAGTCTTAAGGAAATACTGTGGAGTAGAAGGTTACAAGAGTTGTACAAACTAATCTTTCATGTTACTTCAAAATTACTAAGAGGTGAACCAGAGGAGGCCTGAAGACTGCATGATTGATGTAGACAAGGGACTTTGACATTACTCTGGGGAGGACCCATCTACCGGCCATAACAGTAGACAAAGGATTGCCTGAAAGGGAACCAGTCCTCGGTTGAGAGGATGTGGATGGAAGGTCAGTGGAAGCCCGACCAGTGCCAAAGCGCTAGTCCGGTGAACATTGGCATGACTTCAGCGTGGTGGACCGGTAGGTCCCTTAACAATACTGATACCGCTGAACTGGAGGCCCTTCAAAACTGAAATGGGGTAGAGAGAAGTGAGGAAAAAGCAGCGACAACTGATGAATGCAGAGCAGCAACCTCAATGTCGCAGGAAGAACAGGCAACATGGTCCCAGGAAGAAACTGGAACCGCAATAGACCTGATACGGGCTTGGGGGAGGATAACAAGAGCATCAAGAGGGATCTCCCTCATTTCACTAATTGTGGTACAGCTAACCAATGCATCAGGAGTAATCTCCCTCATCTCAGTAACATTTGCAAATTTGATCCAAGAATCGGGAGTGATCTCCCTCGTCTCAGTAATTATTGTGATGTCGACCAAAACAGAGAAAATGATCTCTCTTGCTGCAGTATTGTGGTAAGAGTAAGCAAAATGGAATAAGCACTGGGAGTGGCTTCCCTTGCCACAACAATTGTTGCAAAGGTGGCCAATGTCTCAGGAGTGATCTCCCTCATCTCAATAATGGTGCCAAACCTACCAAAGCCTGAGGTGTGATCTTCCTCGTCCCAGTGTCCCTGGCAAAATTAACCAAGGACTCTGGAGTAGTCTCCCTTACAAAAATACTTGTGGTTATAGTAAACAAAGTGGAGCAGGAACACTCAAATCAAATCTGGAGAAAGTCTGGAGAGAAGTACAAAGTTTAATAAGATCTTTGAAAAAATATTGTCATCAAGAGTCAACTGAACCAGGGAAAGGGAGTCATTCTTCTGGCTTCCCAAATCAGTTTTGTTGATTCAGATACTAGGGCAATGGTTGCCAAATATATCGTCAAAGACACTTAACTATTGGACCAGGAGGAGGGAGTTACCCTCCTGTTATTCTATATCATTGTGGAAAATGAAAGTTTTGACTTTTAAACACAATCCCCAAGGTGGATACCAGTGAACCAGGAGAAGGGAGTAATTCTCCTAGAATAGGGAGAGTGTGGCCTTTTTCCTTATTGTTTAATAAATAAGCCAACCCTTTGACCAACCCCTTTCTCCAGCATGCCACAGTCATCAAGCAACAGATGAAACAAGGTCATCACAAAGACCAGTTACACCTACGACACAGGTTTTCCTTACTGAGCAGCATATTCCCTATTTGCATGCCTCTGTTCTTGGCAGCTGCGGCCATTATTGCAGGTCCAGAGGCACTATCTTATCTTATTTGAATCATATTTTTGTTCTGGATGTGTATTTTCACCTGCAAAATATCTATAAGACATTAGATGCAACAACCAACCTGGGTACATCATTTATGCTAGGCTTTAGCAAGGCAGATCATGCACACGATTGGTGCCACCATATTCAGCAGCCCTCCAGGAAGCATCAGAATCTCAGCATCAGGTTGTCAGTGCTCTACATTGCTCAGACCGAACTTGCAGGTGTGTTAAGCCCACTGCAATGTACTCCCAAAAGGAAATTAAGCTGCGGGAGTGGTAGTGAGGCAATACTGTGAAGCTGCCCTGTCTCAGTGAGTCATTTGAGCACAGCCATAAAAATAAATGATGTAACCATCCATCAGTATGGCAATTGAATGCAAAACTCCCTCTAATTCAGGAAGTTGAACTTCTGGCATATGCATTAATTGAAAACAAGAGTTTTATACAGCTAATGTAAAGTGGTGATGCGCTCTGACAAATTACCAGATGGATATACATTGTGCATATGGCTATGTCTGACTTGTGTGTTAGCGACGTTCTACCAGTAAGAAAACACATTTGACAGGTTAGAAGGTAGGAACATTCACTTCTTAACAAATATGTCAATAAGAGTCCAAGGGCCTCAACACATTGCTGTGATCGTGCATTGGGTCACCATCCCCTTCATTGGTAATACTGGCAGCAGCATTCCGTCCACAAAGAACACATCTTTAGCCTTTATGCCTTTGATGACAGTGACAGTGGGATCCAGAATGTCAAGGTAATTAATCCAATATTAAGTGGGGCAAACCACCAGACCCGTCAAAGACAGATGGACGGAACATAAATCAAACATCAGATGCAAGAGTGTAAAGTCACCACTTTCAAGACACTTCTTGGAGAATAACCACACAATAGCCCAACTTAAGTTCCAAGTGTTAGATGTGGTGAAACGGCCATATAGGGGGGGATGATTATCAGTCCCTCCTGTCAAGAAGAGAAAAATATTGGATTAATTACCTTGACACTGTATCCCAGGGGTCTTAATGATGAGTTCTCACTCGAGGATCACCTAACGTACGACGGATGGAATCTAGTCACAAAGTTAGGAGTCTATTGGTTTCACCTTGTTCATCACGCAATCAGCACTAGAATGTATATGTGTGAAATGTATCCAAGATATGAACATTATTAGCACTGTTTCCATTTTTAGTATATTGGAGATATTGTATCAATACTGGATAGCACACTTTGAAGTATGTACACTGGGATTCGTTAAATGAATGGTGCCCCCTGGAGAGGTTACACATGTCAAGCCATTGACATGCAGCACTTATAAATATTTCCAAATGTATTGTGGACAATTATCCGGTCATTTATGTCAACTATTCATGAAAAATGCCATCAGAGATGTGGATTTACGATCCTCAGATCACACTGGTGATCTTTTTTTTTAGTTTGAGCAGTTGCTTAGACATACTACATTGCAATGAATGACCTATTTGGTACTTTGATTTTCCATACACAAATGTTTGTCCTCTTATGTGATACATTTGTTCATGTTGCATGTGATCCACTACAAGATCGATGCCATATTACTTAGCTAGAATTGTAGTCCCTCGTTGCTGACCGTCATTGTCAGAGAACTTACTTTACAAATCTAGAAGGAGGGCATCTTTACATGGTAAAAAAACATATTGGACAATGAACTCCAACAAGAACAATAACTTCAAGCACAACTAAATGTAGACACTCCTGAGAGCAGTGAACCTTCTGTGACAGGAATCCAAGAACCACTTGGACAGCCACTCATAGCAAATGAGGCAAAATTAGCCATGACGGAAGTAGAGAACACCATGCCGATTCATGGAATAAATGTGCGCCGAAAAACCCGGCGCAGAGGGGCCAATACGTGCGCTGCGCCGAAAATCAGCGCAAAGCGCAGGGAAATCAGCGCACGTCGATTCATGGAAGTCCCTGCGCAAGAAAAGCAGAGGACGTGCGCGGAAAAAATGCGCGGCGCAGGCCGGCGCACAGGTCAACCAACGTCGTGCGCCACGGCCACTGCGCCATCACTCCGAGCGCAGCGCACAGCTCTAAAGTAGGCGGGACACAGGGCGGGATACTCGGAATGGGGAATAAAATGGGGCACAACACTCGGAATGGGGAAGAATGTGGGCGGCACGGGGAAAGTTCAGGAGGCAAGTGCGCGGAACGCCCACACGCTCGCATACAACACGTATTCATGGAATAGAATAGGGCAAAAAAGCGCACGCTCAAAGCAGCGCACAGGCACAAACAGGCACAAACACGACCGCCACAAGAAAGCAGGCGGTAGCGTCTCTGCGCCTGCAAGAAATGTGCGCTAAAAGGTGCGCCAACAAATAGCACCTATATACAGACATGACCAATGTCCAATACAGTTGCCCTCCAGGACAAAAGACGTACAAAGGGGTACCCTCAAACACAGACACGCGCAGAGAGAAAAAATAAACGTGTGCGTGCATACCGGGGTGCGCGGGAAGTTGCACACGCGATATGGCAGGGTACGTGGATTCCAGGGGTGCGCGGGAAGTTCCACACGCGATATGGCTGGGTACGTGGATTCCAGGGGTGCGCGGGAAGTTCCACACGCGATATGGCAGGGTACGTGGATTCCAGGGGTGCGCGGGAAGTTCCACACGCGATATGGCCGGGTACGTGGATTCCAGGGGTGCGCGTGAAGTTCCACACGCGATATGGCCGGCTACGTGGATTCCAGGGGTGCGCGGAAAGTTCCACACGCGATATGGCCGGGTACGTGGATTGCAGGGGTGCGCGGGAAGTTCCACACGCGATATGGCCGGGTACGTGGATTGCAGGGGTGCGCGGGAAGTTCCACACGCGATATGGCAGGGTACGTGGAATCCAGGGGTGCGCGGGAAGTTCCACACGCGATATGGCCGGCTACGTGGATTGCAGGGGTGCGCGGGAAGTTCCACACACGATATGGCCGGGTACGTGGATTGCAGGGGTGCGCGGGAAGTTCCACACGCGATATGGCCGGGTACGTGGATTGCAGGGGTGCGCGGGAAGTTCCACACGCGATATGGCAGGGTACGTGGAATCCAGGGGTGCGCGGGAAGTTCCACACGCGATATGGCCGGCTACGTGGATTCCAGGGGTGCGCGGGAAGTTCCACACGCGATATGGCCGGGTACGTGGATTGCAGGGGTGCGCGGGAAGTTCCACACGCGATATGGCCGGCTACGTGGATTCCAGGGGTGCGCGGGAAGTTCCACACGCGATATGGCCGGGTACGTGGATTGCAGGGGTGCGCGGGAAGTTCCACACGCGACATGGCCGGCTACGTGGATTCCAGGGGTGCGCGGGAAGTTCCACACGCGATATGGCCGGGTACGTGGATTCCAGGGGTGCGCGTGAAGTTCCACACGCGATATGGCCGGGTACGTGGATTGCAGGGGTGCGCGGGAAGTTCCACACGCGACATGGCCGGCTACGTGGATTCCAGGGGTGCGCGGGAAGTTCCACACGCGATATGGCCGGGTACGTGGATTCCAGGGGTGCGCGGGAAGTTCCACACGCGATATGGCCGGGTACGTGGATTGCAGGGGTGCGCGGGAAGTTCCACACGCGATATGGCCGGCTACGTGGATTCCAGGGGTGCGCGGGAAGTTCCACACGCGATATGGCCGGGTACGTGGATTCCAGGGGTGCGCGGGAAGTTCCACACGCGATATGGCCGGGTACGTGGATTCCAGGGGTGCGCGTGAAGTTCCACACACGATATGGCCGGGTACGTGGATTGCAGGGGTGCGCGGGAAGTTCCACACGCGACATGGCCGGCTACGTGGATTCCAGGGGTGCGCGGGAAGTTCCACACGCGATATGGCCGGGTACGTGGATTCCAGGGGTGCGCGTGAAGTTCCACACGCGATATGGCCGGCTACGTGGATTGCAGGGGTGCGCGGGAAGTTCCACACGCGATATGGCCGGGTACGTGGATTGCAGGGGTGCGCGGGAAGTTCCACACGCGATATGGCCGGGTACGTGGATTGCAGGGGTGCGCGGGAAGTTCCACACGCGATATGGCCGGCTACGTGGATTCCAGGGGTGCGCGGGAAGTTCCACACGCGATATGGCCGGGTACGTGGATTCCAGGGGTGCGCGGGAAGTTCCACACGCGACATGGCCGGCTACGTGGATTCCAGGGGTGCGCGGGAAGTTCCACACGCGATATGGCCGGGTACGTGGATTCCAGGGGTGCGCGTGAAGTTCCACACGCGATATGGCCGGGTACGTGGATTGCAGGGGTGCGCGGGAAGTTCCACACGCGACATGGCCGGCTACGTGGATTCCAGGGGTGCGCGGGAAGTTCCACACGCGATATGGCCGGGTACGTGGATTCCAGGGGTGCGCGGGAAGTTCCACACGCGATATGGCCGGGTACGTGGATTGCAGGGGTGCGCGGGAAGTTCCACACGCGATATGGCCGGCTACGTGGATTCCAGGGGTGCGCGGGAAGTTCCACACGCGATATGGCCGGGTACGTGGATTCCAGGGGTGCGCGGGAAGTTCCACACGCGATATGGCCGGGTACGTGGATTGCAGGGGTGCGCGGGAAGTTCCACACGCGACATGGCCGGCTACGTGGATTCCAGGGGTGCGCGGGAAGTTCCACACGCGATATGGCCGGGTACGTGGATTCCAGGGGTGCGCGGGAAGTTCCACACGCGATATGGCCGGCTACGTGGATTGCAGGGGTGCGCGGGAAGTTCCACACGCGATATGGCCGGGTACGTGGATTGCAGGGGTGCGCGGGAAGTTCCACACGCGATATGGCCGGGTACGTGGATTCCAGGGGTGCGCGGGAAGTTCCACACGTGATATGGCCGGGTACGTGGATTGCAGGGGTGCGCGGGAAGTTCCACACGCGACATGGCCGGGTACGTGGATTGCAGGGGTGCGCGGGAAGTTCCACACGCGATATGGCCGGGTACGTGGATTCCAGGGGTGCGCGGGAAGTTCCACACGCGACATGGCCGGCTACGTGGATTCCAGGGGTGCGCGGGAAGTTCCACACGCGATATGGCCGGGTGCGTGGATTGCAGGAGTGCGCGGGAAGTTCCACACGCGAATTGGCTGTGTGCTCCCAGGCATTACCTGTACACCCTCCACGGCCCCTGCAGGCAGCACACACCACAGGGAACTACCCTGCACACCTGCTCATGTCTCCCACCACCCCCACTCCCCATCCACCAGGGACACCCTCCACCAGGCCCCCACCCATGTCTCCCACCACCCCCACCCCCAGCACTGTGGGGAACCTGCCAGCAGGCCCCCACCCATGTCCAACCCATGTCTCCCACCACCCCCAACCCCCATCCACCAGGGACACCCTCCACCAGGCCCCCACCCATGTCTCCCACCACCCCCACCCCCAGCACTGTGGGGAACCTGCCAGCAGGCCCCCACCCATGTCCAACCCATGTCTCCCACCAACCCCACCCCCCATCCACCAGGGACACCCTCCACCAGGCCCCCACCCATGTCTCCCACCACCCCCAACCCCCCATCCACCAGGGACACCCTCCACCAGGCCCCCACCCATGTCTCCCACCACCCCCACCCCCAGCACTGTGGGGAACCTGCCAGCAGGCCCCCACCCATGTCCAACCCATGTCTCCCACCACCCCCAACCCCCCATCCACCAGGGGCACCCTCCACCAGGCCCCCACCCATGTCTCCCACCCCCCCCACACCCCATCCACCAGGGACACCCTCCACCAGGCCCCCACCCATGTCCAACCCATGTCTCCCACCACCCCCAACCCCCCATCCACCAGGGGCACCCTCCACCAGGCCCCCACCCATGTCTCCCACCCCCCCCCCCCATCCACCAGGGACACCCTCCACCAGGCCCCCACCCATGTCCAACCCATGTCTCCCACCACCCACAACCCCCCATCCACCAGGGACACCCTCCACCAGGCCCCCACCCATGTCTCCCACCCCCCCCACCCCCCATCCACCAGGGACACCCTCCACCAGGCCCCCACCCATGTCCCCCTGGCCCCTGGTCCTGACGATACACAATAATGGCAGTAATGGTCAGCATACCCAGCACAAACACCCAGGCAAGGATTGCATGCACCCACATAGTGAATGCAATCACATGACACAACCCCAAAGGCAAGTATGCAAAAGAACACATGTCCGCCACACACACATACACAATGGGTGCAAGTGAATGTCAAAACCCATATCATGACATGTAAGAAACCAAAGAAAAAATGACACAAGTGTAAGATAATATAAAAATCTATTTTAAAAAAAATCAAGTAAACTAATACAACTATCTGGCAAAGCAAATAAAAGGTCCATGTCCGGGAACAAAAATGAGAAACCAAAAAACAAAGGATAGAAAAATCAACAGATTTTGTCCAAAGTAAACACATGTAGTATGAAATGAAAGAAAAACCATTACGACATGGTGTAAACAATATGAAAGTAAAAAAATGTACCTCCCAAAAAATAACTATATACACAGGAATGTTCAAGGGTCCATGAGCCCAACACCACTAATGAAACCTAATACTAACTAATTAAAAAAATATGTACAAAGAAGTGGCCATTGTCCAAGTGGTCCAAAATAATGAAAAGAAATAAAGGAAACCTAGCACTAACTAACTAAAAAACTATATACAAAGGCAGCGGGCTAGTCCTGCGGCTCACTTGGTGATGCTGGCCAGGGCATCCTCGAACTCCATGTCAATGTCCTGGAGGCGGGACTCAGTCCTGGCCCCGAGGTCTCGCAGGGACAACCCCATGTGCTCACCAAATTCCCTGCGAGCCTCCTCGAGGCACTCAGCCCGCCTCAATGCCTGATGCATGGAGATCTCCGCCCTGGCCATGGCGAGCCGCTCCTCTTCCGCCCGCTGCCGCTCCGCACCTATCCGCTGGCCAAACTCCTCCCACACGGAACACACTGCCATGCCAGGGTTGCCCTGCCCTCCGGCCGATGCCTGCCCCTCCGATCTTGATGGCCCTGAGCCATGATGCCTCCCACGTCGAGCCCGCTGCTGCCTCCGACGCCACTGCCTCTGCCAGCACGACGGCATCCAGGCTGATGGTAACCACCGACGCCGTCGTGCACGTGCCCTGCCCGATGATGCCGGCACATCTTCCATCTGCTGGGGTCCACTTGCTGTGTCGTCCACCCCTGCTGGACCTCCGACTCCCAACTGCGGCAGGGATGGGATCCCCACCGAGCTTGCTGCATTGGTCGGGGCAGGTCCACAGGGGGCCATGGTGGCATCTGGGCCGGAAGACGGCAAGGAGAACGACCGGTGGATAGCCTGCACAGAGGAGGAGAGGGCCGTCAGATTGGCCAACACATGCAGGAACCCCCCAAACATGGCCGATCCCAATTGGGCCACGTCGGCACGGTGCACTTCGTGATGACGTGCGTGCTCCTCCCGGGAAGCACGCACGGCATCACGAATCACAGCCGTGCGCATCGCGACCCCAATCAGGACCTGCTCCGCGCGGCCAGGGGTTCCCACGGCCGCAGGTGGAGGGGAGTCAGTTGACATGGACATCCCCTCTACCTGCGGACGGGCCTGGGACGGGGCATCCCTGCTGGTGCATGGTGGTGCACTCACAGGGTCAGGGACAGCGACATGCACAGGCACCTCCACGGTGACCTGTGCTGCCTCCTGCCCCTGGCCCTGGACTGAACCACTTGCACCAGCAGGGATGCTCCCACCAGGCCCCATGTGTGCACCAGTGTCGGCCTCCTCCTCCTCTGTGCAAACCACCAACCTGGATGGCTCCTCACCGTCTCCCGCCGTAGCAGGCCCCTGTGGGGGCTCACCCACCCCTTCCGCTGCAGCCGTGGGGGCATCCCCGCCGCCTTGCTCCACAGCGCCGTCTCCGCCCTCTTCTTCACTAGCCGCTGCGTAGAGGGAGACAAAGGACACAAGCATCAGGCTACTGTACAATGGTCCCCTAGACAGGAAGCAATAGCAGATGAGCACCCCTGTCAAAGTACACTTCCATCATGTCCCTCCACAACACATGGGTCAGTCCAGGCAAAACACACACAGTAACAGGCATGGTGCATGCCATGCACATTTCCATGCATGTCCAATTGACTCTTGAAACATTCAATGATAAGTAACTCACATGCATCATGGCTCATGCATATCACATGCACACACTTCACCTCAGTCACATCCATCTGGCCACAATCACACCGAACACAGGCAAAACAAGGGTAAGTTGGGTGCGTCACTGAATCTGTGCATTGTCACACACATGAGTCATGCATCCATGGCATGCACAAGTCACAGACATGCAGGTCAGGCACACAGACATGGCTACCATATATGTACCTGGCATCAGCACCCATCCTTCACCCCCATCCATGTCCAGGTACAGAGACTGGCATGCTCTCATGTCCCAAATCTGCATAGTGCTCCCCATGCCGCATTTCAACACATGCAACAACCATGTGGGTCACACATCACTGGTCGCACATGCATTACCATGATGTCCCAGCACACATACATGCATACATGGCCCATGGCACACATACAGGCAAGTATCATAGAACCAGCACACCGCAACATGCCCTGTCTCACACAGTGATGCTTGGACACTTACCGCTCAACTCCAGACGGGTCTCCCTCTCAAGGATCTGGGCGTGGAGCGCTGGGCGTACGCGTTCCAGGACCCTCTTCTGGATGGAACTCATGTGGCCCCGGCCCCCCTCCACGAGGCGCCGGGCCTTCACAAGGGTCCTGGACCTCAAGTCCTCCCAGCGCTTCTTGATCTTCAAGACGTTGCGGGTTGCCACCCCCTCCGCGTTGATGGCAACCACACAGTCGGCCCAGATCCTCTCCCGTCCTTCCTTGCTGGCGCGGGACGATCCAAAGAGGGCATCATACTGCCCCAGGACATGCTCCACCAGGACACCAACTTCGGTGGCAGTGAAGCTGGTGCCCCTCTGCCCCTCTGGCCTGGGGTTGCCACTGGTGCCAGATGTAGAAGTGCCCGACATGGCAACCCCAGAGGCAGGTGTGGGTGGGCAACTGGGTCCTGGGGCTGGGCTGTGGAGCGATGTAATCCCAGTTGGGAGTCTTCAGTTCCAGCAGGGGTGGACACAGCAAGTGGACCCCTGCAGATGGCTGATGTGCAGGCACCAAATGGCAGGGCACGGTGGCAGCAGGCAGGCAGGCAGGCAGGCAGGCAGCAGCAGATAGCACGTGGGAGGCTGCTCAGGGCACTGGGGGGGCAGTAACTCGGCCTTCGGGGCAGGAGCGTGGTGTTCCGTGTGTTTTCGGGTGGCCAGCTTGATACGGAGTGATTTGGCACGTGAAATTCCTGCACGTCAGCGTGAAATCCGAGGAAAGGCCCTTAGCGCGTAAGTGCGTCAGCACGCATACGTGATTCTATTGGACCAGAGTCCCTCATCGCGTAAGCGCGTCTGACGTGATCCGCACGGGCGTTCCCCACTCAGCACGTGAAGACGGAGCACACGTGGAAATACAGCACGTCAGAGTGTCATCGCGTGTAATTGGCCAAAAGTGCGCGTACGCGCCATTGGCCTATGTACGTGTATTTCATCGCGTGTAATTGGCCAAAAGTGCGCGTACACGCCATTGGCCTATGTACGTGTATTTCATCGCGTGTAATTGGCCAAAAGTGCACGTACGCGCCATTGGCCTAAGTACGTGTATTTAAGGGGCGCGCGGCCACTTACACAAGCAAGTACGTCAGCGCACCTGTATGCCTGCTGCGTGGGAATTTCCACACGCGATTGGAGTGGGAACTCGATTCCAGGGGTGCGAGGCTCACACGCTCGCCTACAACACGCGCAAGGCATTAATTTGCACACTTTTCAATAAACAAGCCAGATGCCAGGATGAACATACCGTTCCTAGCAGCAGTGGCAGTGGGCTACCAAAGGAGGAGGAGGAGGGGAGTCAGGGCCAGAATATTCACACCCAGAACCAGCCTATTCGGGATGCCTGATGACCAGGTGTATGGGAGGTACAGGTTTCCAGCACACATCATACTGGACCTGGTCAGTGAGTGGGAGGATGACCTCACATCACCCACCCTGTGCTCCCAAGCACTCAGCCCCCTGCAGAAGGTCCTGAATGTACTGCACTTCTTGGCCACTGGATCCTTTCAGCGGACAAGTGCCATAGTGGGTGGTGTGTCACAGGCCACGCAGTCACGCTGCCTACACCAGGTCTTGAACATCATCACTGCACGGCCATCAGTCCGCAGGCACATATATCTCCCCAGGACTCATGCAGAAAGGCGGACGTGCATCCAGGAATTCTATGGTGTGGCTCAATTCCCCAAAGTGCTTGGTGCAATTGACTGCACACATGTGGCACTACGTCCACCCAGGGCAACAGAGCACATCTATAGAAACCGCAAGCACTGGCATTCCATCAACGTGCAAGTTGTATGCAATGCCAAGGGAATAATCACATCAGTATATGCCAACTATCCCGGGTCCACCCACGACAGCTTCATCTACAGAATGTCTACCCTATGCCGGGACCTAGAGGCTGGCCAGCATGGAGATACATGGCTGCTTGGTGAGCATGAATGCCACTGCACATGCATGCATGTCAGATACTGGGTCATGACACAACACCACTAATGATACCCATCACCACCTCCGCAGGGGACAGTGCCTACCCTATCAGCCCCCACATGATGACCCCAATCCGGAACCCCACCACGCCACCCCAGGTAAGGTACAACACAGCCCACATTGCAACACGGGGCATAGTGGAGCGCACATTCGGAGTGCTCAAGTCACGCTTTCGCTCCCTTGACCGTTCTGGCGGGCAGCTGTTATATGCTCCCCGAATAGTGTGCAGGATCATAGTGGCAGCATGTGTCCTGCACAACGTTGCAACACGCCGGGGCCTGCCCGTGGACATGGTGTTGCCCCCACATCCACAACCACATGCACGCCCGCTGCGCATGGGAGGGGAAAGGGCACGGGGGGAGGCAGCCCGTACGCAACTGGTGGCCAACTTCTTCACCTAGGAATCACAGTGCTGGCTAGTGCACACTGCTCTGGCACATACCATCTGACAATCAATGATGACACTACCTGACAATGTCTGAAAATTACTTGACAATAAACAGTCAGATACACATCAGCCTGAGATTGTTAACATGGAAGTGTCAATATGTGTGCACCCCTAGCTACACATACACCAGCAATGCATCACAACGCAAAGACACAACTCCATCAATCTAATATGCATTGCCACAGGCGATTCACTACATGACAACATTGCCATGTCACCCATTCCCTTCACAGTCCCGCCACTGAGGACACCATGTCATGGTATGTGACAGCAAACAAACTGGCCATCACAACATGACACCAGTGTCACAAATAGCAGTGCCCCAAATGGAACATAGCCGCACTTGAGCAGCTAACCGCCCTGGAGCCACTACTACACACCTGTGTAAGAGTATTTTCAATCAAATTACACACCAACCCACCCTGAAGCCCAACCAAACAAGACACATTGCATGTAATCAATGGTAGTGTCATTACCTGATTCTGCTGGTATGTCCTCACCGTCCAGATGTACAGTGATGGCGCCATGCAAAAGTGTCAGTGCACATCTACCGACATGTAGTCTGACTCCAGAGAGTATGCCCTTGTGAAGATCTGTGTGACATACCTGCAAAACATGAGCAACATATGTAAGTAGAGGCACATATCAAACCATCATGCATAGTTAGGTGCAACAACAATGAACACTATGAATGTCTACACAGTATTGACTATGGACTGGCCAACAGCTCATGGGAGTCCAATGTCACCGTGTAATTTGCTGTCACTTGGGCACACCCTTTGCAAGCCCATGGAAACGGAAGCAGGAGGGGTGTGGATGTCTGCTACCCAAGCATCGAAACCAAACTCAGGACAAGCCTGCATGTGCCCAGCCACAATACAGTGTATGCCCAGGTACCCACACAAGGCAACACTCTTGCAAAATAAAAATAAAAATGAGAAAAAATGGCCATGAAAGGGCCGGCGGGGGGGGGGGGGCCACCTATGAGGTCCGAGGACAGGATGCACGCCACAATCCACCTGTGTGG
Organism: Ambystoma mexicanum; assembly: GCF_040938575.1. Lineage (NCBI taxonomy): Eukaryota > Metazoa > Chordata > Amphibia > Caudata > Ambystomatidae > Ambystoma > Ambystoma mexicanum. Next base: position 1,338,846,552 of record NC_090929.1, on the reverse strand, counting down.
ATCATGGGAAAGGAAAACACCCCATAGGCTCGTGGCCCACACGGCTACTCTGTTGTGGGAGATGAGTCGCTATGGCTCTGGCCAGACCCTGCAGCTGACTCTGGAGGTGGGGGAGCTGCCTCAGAAGATGGTGTGACAATGGGAGGCAGCCCACGCAAAGCACGAGTTTGCTCCTCCATGGCTGCAAGCAGGCGGGTCTGGTAGTTCTGGTTCTGGGTTATAATCATGCGGAGGTCCCCATGCAGTAACTCCCGGGATGACCTGACCTCCGCACGAGTTGCCTGCATCTCGGCCGAGAGCGTCCGTGTCAGACGCTCCAGCTGCTCCTCTGTCCTTCTATGGGATGAAGCCTCAAGCTCTAACAGGCCTTCCCTGTGGCGCTGGGACTCCATGGAAAGTGATTCCCGCAGAGTCGCCAGTGCCGCCCGCCTGTCCATGTTGGACGCCAACATATCCTCCCTGTGTGCCTGGCAGATGGACTCTGTAGCCTGCTCCAGTCGCTCCATCAGCCTTTCTGGGGGGACAATGGAAGTGGCCACCCTATCCATGGCCTGTGCAATCATCTCGGATGATGCTGCCTGTTGGGTGGCCATACCGTAGATGGATTGCTCCCAAACGGTATTGCCAGGTGGCATACGGCCACCACGTTGACGGGCACCACACCTGCCTGGGGCAAGGCGGACTGCGCCTTGCTGTGCCGGCAAGGCCTCAGGCTGCAGGACTGCATTCCCTCTCTGATCTGCAGCCCCAGGAACAGGAACAGAGATTGGGTGGTGTGGCCCTGCATCCGTAACCACCGGAGGCTGATCTGCCGACACTGACATCCCCATTGAGGGCAATGGCCCGGCTGCAGGTGGGTCGGACAGAGGAGATTCTCTCCCAAGAACACTCACCTGCGACTGCACATAGGTGTCATCCTCCGAGTCTACACCTGAATACTGCTCGGGGGAGGAACCCCCAGAGACACCCCTCGACAGCACGGCCTGCAGCACTTGTGGGTTTTCACCCACAAACACACCACGTCCCTCACTTGTGGTAGGTCGGCCCGGGTTGCCCTCCTGGGACGGCTCCACCACCACATCCCCAGCATCAACAAGTGCTTCGTCCCCTGCAAAGACATGAAAGAGAAAAATGGAAACAGGCATTAGCACCATGGCATGCAACAAGGGCTGATGAACAACAGAGGCAGTAGTTCTACGACACATGTCCAACATGACTGGGAGACCTCCTATGCATTCACCATCACTGGGTCTGTAGGGGAGGCTCAGGGCATACAATGTACAGATTGGAGAGCAACGCCTGCTCACCTTGCTGCCTAGCACTGCCATCACACATTGGCCGTTGATTGCCATGTCAAAGGCACATGCCATCACACACATGGCATGTGACATAGCCACCAAGTGAAGAGGGAGAGGAGGGCTACTTTTTTGGATTTCAACCACTCTGGTCCTGACATTGCATCGTCACATCAATAAGTATACATGTTGTACATGGATCTGCTAGTCCAAATTGGCAACGATGCACAGTGCCTTGTCTACATCAACAAAATGCAGTAAACAATGTGATTCCACCTCCCCATCACCTGTAAAGGATTCATATTGCATTCGTGAAGCACCGGTCAAGTAATGTATGAAGGTACAGCGGAGCACTGAGGGGTGGTGGGGCAGAAGGGGATGCCAGTCAACAATCCTACTGGTGCTGGTGTCATTCATGTCACGCAAGTGCAGGGGTGGGTGGCACAATGAAGTGCAAGGGGAAGTGGCGGCTGGAAGTGCTGTACAAGGTAAGTAGGACTTGACGTCAAGGGCAGATGGTGTTAGGCGCAGACAAGTGCTGGGGGGGTGGCCTATAGGGGTACAGAGACATTCATGCAGTGCTGTGGGCTCGGAGGGGACAGGGGAGGTACACACTGCTTCTGGCTCGGCAAGGTCCTTTCAGATTTCTATGTGTCCTGCAGAGTTGTCACATGCCGCAGATATGTGCCCTTGGATTGGGGATCTCATCTTGGTGAAAAGGGTGAGGCGCTATTGCCTTTGGAGCATGTGGCAGGCCAGTTTGCCAGAGGATGGCCATGATGCAGGACATTCCCTCTCTGCCACCCGGCACCTGTGGTTTGGGTTCACAAGATCCGAGTCATGCCAGGACTCTGCATTGGCATGGGGCTTCAGACAGGTGGTCATGACCGTGGCAAAGACATCCAGTGTACCTGACATGGAGTGGAGCATGGAGTGGGCCCTGTCAGGATGGGAGTGAGCCTAAGGGGGAGCTGGATGGGGGGGAGATTTTGGCAGCATGAGCCTCGACTGACACACACTTCATGGGTCGGAATACCAAGAAGGTGTGTGACAGTGGTGAGGGTGGCTTTGCCTGTGGGGTGGTGAGGGTGAGCTGGGAGGAGAGGAGAATGTGATCACTCCAGGAGAGAGGAGTGCAGAGATGGACGGAGAGGGGAAAGTCAGATGAGATCAGAGCATCAAGAGAGTGCCCTGCAGAATGAGTAGGGACAGACGGGAGTCTAGAGGGTGAGAGGGAGTTGCTGAGGTCACAGAAAGGTCACGTGGGGGCGTCAACAAGCATGCAGGTGGATGCGTACAGCACCAAGGATGAGGATTTCTGTGTCTGGGGACATGAGTGAGGAGGAGAGGTGAGGACACTCAGAAAGGAAGTAGTACATTTGACCAGTTTTCCCAGACACAGTACGCACTGTTTGAGAATGTCAAGGTGTGGTGGAGAGAGACCTCACACAAGCCATTCCAGAGTGGAGTAGGTCTAAGTAGGAGTGACAGTGGCAGGAATACCCTCAGGGAAGCCAAGGGCACACCCCCCCTGCACAGTAGTGGCGGGCCAAGGAGAGGGTCAAGGATGCAGACAGAGCTGGCCGTCAGACATGTTTCCATGAGACCAAGGATGTCAAGGTGCATAACCTCATGTAAGTGACAGATATCGGAGGAATGCCTGATGCAGCCGCAGTGAAAGGAGTGTAATTGTGGAGGAGGTTGACAGCCTTGTAGGACTTACGGGGAGTGCTAGAGATCAGAGGTGCAGCATGTGTAGGAGTTGGAGTGGGAGGCGGAGAAGGTTCATGGGAGGGTGCAGGGAGGCAGTGCAGGATTGATGAGGAGAGAGGAGGGGGGACAGCAGGAGAGGTAAGGAAGTTGATGAGATGTGGGTAGCATTTCTCAAGGAGATTGAGGTTGGCCTAAGGGCCTTGGACTGAGACGCTCCCATTACCATGCACATCAATAGTGGCCTCTGAGGATTGGAAGGAGGCCAGGAGTACACCCCAACGGGTCCCACCAATGATGGTGGAAGAGGAGCAAGGAGAGAGGACAGGGACCATGTGAAGGGTCTATGGGACAGGCAAAGGCATGTATGAGCAGATGTCAGTGAGAGTTAGCTTAGAGTAGGCTCAGATGCACTGGTCAGCAATAGGGTGGGTCGCATTGGAGGGCAGGGTGCCCTCATTTGACTTTTGGCAAGCAGGTGTCGTGAGTAGGGCACGATGGTCTGAACTGTAGAAGTCATGGAAGATAGACCATGAAGAGCAGCATGGAGTGTGAGGGAATGGGGCTCGAAACCAGACGGTACCAAAGCCCACAGGTAGGAGGTGGATGTCAAGGCAACATCCACAGTATGACAGCATGTTGGTTGGCATTTATATACAGAGGACGCATTAGCATGTGGTATCATTGCATGTCAGGCATGTGAAGATGAAACTTGAATGGCTGGGGGAAAGGATAGGAATGGTATGTAAGACATCAGATGAATAAACAGGGGAGTATGAGCAACAATGTAGTGACAAAAAGACAATTCAAGGGCAACTTCCATGGTGTCGGCCCATATGTGCACTGTTGCCAGTAGGGATAGTGCTGTGGCCAGATGGTGTTGCACTGAACATACTGGATGAGGCACATGGGTGCCACTATCAACTCTGCCACACACCCCCTTGACAGGCACCCAACATGAATGCTTCACACACACACCATGCACATGGATAATACACACATGCATGTGCATTCACCGGATGATGCCTCGTAATCAGGGAGGTCTCCCACACCTTGGAGTTGTCCCTCGGTGACGTAGGATCCAGCTACGGACTCGTGTGGTGTGAGTTCTATTTCCTGTGCTGGGGACCCACCTCCAGTCACCAAGGTTGCGGCATGACTTGAGGCCAGCTTATCCTTTGCCCTGCGCTTAAGGTCATTCCAGCGCTTCTGGCAATCACTAGCTGTGCGCCTCACTACTCCAAGGGCACTTATTCTGTCAGCAATGGTCTGCCAGTGTGCCTGGCGTCTGGCATGTGTGGTCTTGGACCCTGCAACGATGACCATTTCCCTATCATGATCTGACACATACTGAACAAGTGCATTCAGTTCGGCGTCTGTGAAGCTTGGCTTCCTTGATGGGCCGGACTGTGCAGCCGTGCCTGGGGCATCAGCCTGTGCCGGACGTGCACTCTTCCTCTTGCGCTTGGAAGGGGGTGGGGATCCAGAGTGTCCTACGCCGCTGTGGACACTAGGGGCAGGAGTCGTGGTGGACTCAGTACTGGGTGTGTGGGATTGCCCACTCAGCATGGGAGTAGGTGCAGGCATTGGGGGTAGTGGGATGGGGTCAGGCCTGATCTGAGGTGCATGAACTAGGACCGACACAGTCTTGGCAGGGTGTATGAGAGGTGGGGTGGATGGAGCCACACCCTGGCTACGGGGGCCAGCAGATGACCTATCTGGCATAGATGCGCGTGCCCTGATGACACCAATGTGCACCGGTGCACGTGCAGTAGACCTGCTGACCTGGATGTCAGCGATGGGATCACCCTCAGACAGGTCTGGTGCCACAATGGCCTGGTCCAACAAGGGCTGATCAGGGTTGGTATCAGCCACATGACTCTCAACTGGGGGGGGGGAGGGGGGGGGGGGCATGGGTGTCCCTGACTGTTCCTCCAGACTGGGGGGGACAGGGGCACCCTGCAAGTCACAACCACGTCCCCTAGTGGATCCTCCACGGCCACCACGTGTGGCTCGGCCACCTTTGCCACCCTTACGGCTTGCACGCCTCCCAACCATGGCACTGATGGTATTGTGCGTATGGGAGTCGGTGTGCACAATTGTCCTGGGCAATTGGGTGTCAAAGGGGTTGGGTACCAGATGGTATTCGTACCCTAGTGCAGTGGCAAGGCTATATGACACCCCTGGGGAAAGATGACGGGTCACGCAACGCACAGGCACCCCAAAAAAGTTAAGGAACGTGCACAATACCCCTCCTAGACCACGTGTGCTGATGGAAAACCCTGCACTACGCTGTGGCATCCAGTAACACAATGAACGTATGCGTGTCACACGCAGCCTAGATTGACCTCTGAAGGGGTAGGCTACACACGGGGCAAGCACAGATGTTAGATACGTGCGTGACTCACCGTCTGCCAGGTAAAAGAGCGTGAAAAATGTGCGCTTTTGGTTGGCAACACCCCCGCCAAAAGAAGATGTGTACGCTGTCTGAGGAGACAGGACAACAGTAGAAGGGGACACTGTTTGAGGGAACAGGCCCAGGTAAACCAGTACAAGAGGAAAAAGAGAAAAAGCTGTCAGAGGTAACAGGGAGTACGAACTGGAAACGCCGTGAAGTAAATCGCGTGTGAAACGACAAGAAGTACAGAATTCACCCACTCGCTCTCCACGAAAAGCACGTACAAGGAAATGGTGTTCAACACTACCTTTTATACAGGCCCACACGTACAGCGTCACTTACGGCGTGTACGTGCTTGGCCCATGTTCACCAATCACACGCTTTGACACTCCTGCGTGTAGCTCACTTTTCACCAATCACACGCTTTGTCACTCCTGCGTGTGGATCCTTTTTCACCAATCACACGCTTTGACACTCCTGCGTGTAGCTCACTTTTCACCAATCACACGCTTTGTCACTCCTGCGTGTAGATCCATGTTCACCAATCACACGCTTTGACACTGCACGTGCAGGTAACTATTGACGCACATATGCTGGTGACGGGTTTTCGCGCGATTCGCTGAGTGTGGGGTTTTCACGTGCAAAATCACTCCCTATCAGGCTGTCCACGCGTTCAAACACGAAAGACCACGCTCCTGGCCAGGAGGCCAAATTTAAGTCCCCCAGAGCCCTGAGCACGCTCCCACCTGCCATCGGCTGATGCCTGACTGCCTGCTGGCCACGTGCCCCACAGTGCTGGTGGGTGGGGGTGGTGGGAGACATGGGTGGGGGCCTGGTGGAGGGTGCCCCTGGTGGATGGGGGGTGGGGGTGGTGGGAGACATGGATGGGGGCCTGATGGCAGGTGCCCCTGCACTGCTGGGGGGTGGGGGTGGTGGGAGACATGGGTGGGGGCCTGGTGGAGGGTGCCCCTGGTGGATGGGGGTGCAGGGGGACATGATCAGGTGTGCAGGGTAGTCCACTGTTTTGTGGGCTGCCTGCAGGGGCCGTGGAGGGTGTACAGGGTACACCTGTGAGGGCCCACCCAGCCTATTCGCATGTGATAATTCCCACGCACCCCTGTGATACACGTACCCTGGCCAATCGCGTGTTGAACTTCCCGCTACCCCTGTAATACACGCACCCTGGCTGTTCGCGTGTGATAATTCCCGCGTACCCCTGTAATACACGTTCCCTGGCCTATCGCATGTTCTACTTCACGCGTCCCCCTGTAATACACGTTCCCTGGCCAATCGCGTGTTGAACTTCCCGCTACCCCTGTAATACACGCACCCTGGCTGTTCGCGTGTGATAATTCCCGCGTACCCCTGTAATACACGTTCCCTGGCCTATCGCGTGTTCTACTTCACGCGTCCCCCTGTAATACACGTTCCCTGGCCAATCGCGTGTTGAACTTCCCGCTACCCCTGTAATACACGCACCCTGGCTGTTCGCGTGTGATAATTCCCGCGTACCCCTGTAATACACGTTCCCTGGCCTATCGCGTGTTCTACTTCACGCGTCCCCCTGTAATACACGTACCCTGGCCAATCGCATGTTGAACTTCCCGCTACCCCTGTAATACACGCACCCTGGCTGTTCGCGTGTGATAATTCCCGCGTACCCCTGTAATACACGTTCCCTGGCCTATCGCGTGTTCTACTTCACGCGTCCCCCTGTAATACACGTTCCCTGGCCAATCGCGTGTTGAACTTCCCGCTACCCCTGTAATACACGCACCCTGGCTGTTCGCGTGTGATAATTCCCGCGTACCCCTGTAATACACGTTCCCTGGCCTATCGCGTGTTCTACTTCACGCGTACCCCTGTAATACACGTACCCTGGCCAATCGCGTGTTGAACTTCCCGCTACCCCTGTAATACACGCACCCTGGCTGTTCGCGTGTGATAATTCCCGCGTACCCCTGTAATACACGTTCCCTGGCCTATCGCGTGTTCTACTTCACGCGTCCCCCTGTAATACACGTTCCCTGGCCAATCGCGTGTTGAACTTCCCGCTACCCCTGTAATACACGCACCCTGGCTGTTCGCGTGTGATAATTCCCGCGTACCCCTGTAATACACGTTCCCTGGCCTATCGCGTGTTCTACTTCACGCGTACCCCTGTAATACACGTACCCTGGCCAATCGCGTGTTGAACTTCCCGCTACCCCTGTAATACACGCACCCTGGCTGTTCGCGTGTGATAATTCCCGCGTACCCCTGTAATACACGTTCCCTGGCCTATCGCGTGTTCTACTTCACGCGTCCCCCTGTAATACACGTTCCCTGGCCAATCGCGTGTTGAACTTCCCGCTACCCCTGTAATACACGCACCCTGGCTGTTCGCGTGTGATAATTCCCGCGTACCCCTGTAATACACGTTCCCTGGCCTATCGCGTGTTCTACTTCACGCGTACCCCTGTAATACACGTACCCTGGCCAATCGCGTGTTGAACTTCCCGCTACCCCTGTAATTCACGTTCCCTGCCTAGTCGCGTGTAGTACTTCCCGCGTACTCCTGATTTGATGATTGCCCGCTTTTCTTTCCTTGTTTGCCTGCCCTGTGAAGTGGTCCAGGGTTAGCGCAGCCCTTAGCGATGATTTAGCGATTTTGATGGCTTTTCCTTGCGCGAGGGCGTTCTTGGGGGCGTTACTGGCGCTGCTGCAGGCTCGCTGCGATTCTCTGCGCCACGGCTGGTTTGGGAGCTTGAAATCCATGAATACGCTGTGCGCGGAAATCTGTTTTGGCGCACGTGCCTGGCGCAGACTATCGCAGGCGCACGCTGTGCGCCAGCCGCGTGCGCTACTTGTGCGCTGGATTCTATGAATTAGCCTGCATGTGTCAGTATGAGCAATCTGCAGAAGACTTTGCTGTACTAAAATCACAACTAAACAATGAGCAGTGTACCATTTTTCTAGAAGTAACTAAAGAAATTGAACATGGCATACAGCACAAAACTAAAACTTGTACCTGTGAACACTACAAACCTGTTCTGCTATATGTAAGTTGTGAAGCTGGTTCAGGCAAAACATTCTTAACAAAAATGATCAGTAAGTTCCTCCAACAATTAACAAACAACAACCTTTCAGCTGTTGTAATTGCCCCACAGGATTAGCTGCTTACAACATAGGTGGTGTCACTTTACACCGCTTGCTACTCCTTCACCAAAACAAATTAGTTTAGTACAAACTTTCAGCAGAAGCTGCTATGGAGCTACGCAGAGTTTTGAAACAAATGAAAATGCTCCTAATAGATGAGGTGAGCATGGTTTCCAACTTAATGTTAGCTTAGATTCACCTCAGATTACAAGAGGTCCTTAAAACAGACTACAAACAACTATTTGGAGGGAAACATGTCATTGTTTTCAGAGATCTCCATCAATTAACTCCAGTGTAAGGTGAACCTATCTTTAAAACCTTGGGACACAAAGTGTGCTGTAAAACTCTTGGTAGCATCGGGAATGTAAATCTCTGGCAACATTTCCTATACAGAGAGCTAACTGAAAACTTGCGTCAGTCTGCAGACTTCACCTATGCCAACATTAAAAAAAAGCATTTCAATTGGTGTCCTATTGAAGGAGGCGCAGTCTACCCTAAATACCAGATGCATCCATGAGCTATACAGCCATAACACATGTGCTACTGATGTCATGGAACTATTAGCACACAAAAATGTCAACTGTATGTCATTAATGCCAACTCTAGCAAGCTGTACACAATTCAATGAAACAATGCTAAAAAAATTAATGCAACCACTAGTGCAAATTTACTCCACGGACAAACTGGACGTACACGTTCTGACAATACCTATGTGTCAACAATCCATAACACGACTAAATACCTTAGAAAACTCTATCTCCAACACAGCTGGTTTGGAGAAAGTTTTAACATTATGTGTAAACTGTAGAGTAATGCTAAAGCATAACTTTGACGTAGAGCAAGATTTAGTAAATTAGGCACTTGGTACATTTGTTGGCTTCCAGGCATACCCACGTGACAACAGCATTCAGTTTGTAAACATCCAGTTTGACAAACTGTCAGAAGTTAAAAGGAAAGGTCACACAACAGCTCAATTCCTTCTATTCAAAGACATGTATGTACACAGAGAACAGTTTTCTCTATCGATAGCATACGCAGTGACTATTCATTAATCGCAAGGTCTAACCTTAGATCAAGAATTAATTGAATTTGGCAACACAGTCTTTAAAGAGGACATGAGTTATGTAGCACTGACACGCCTACATACACATGAAGGACTATATCTAGTCAATTTTGATACAGGTGCGATCAGTGCTGACATTCCTTGCATCATCGAGTACAATAGACTATGTGCACTGTAAACACCCCATCTCAAAATGTATCCTGTTCCTCAAAAACACAAAGGTTTTAAAAGAAAACTCATACAATCAGAAGTTCTAAATGATCTCCCAACAGTACCACCAAAGAAAATCAGTTCATACTGCATCACGTACCAAAAACACAGAAAAATTGACTAAAAAGGGCAACACATACCCAACTCTACACACAAAGAGAAGTACCTCTTCAAAGAAACCATGTGCACTTCCATCAAAGTACTCAGACACAGAACTGCCTGGTCCATTCAAATTTTGCAATACAACTGGTGTAAACTGCTATGCAAATGCAGCAATCAATGTTCTATTCCAAATGCCATCAATTTTTGAAAACATTTATTTAAACAGCTCGGACCAGTTGCGTTTACAAATGCTAATCCTTCACAGAAATGCAGCAAACAATCCTGAAAACACTTACAGTGTCTCAGGAATAAGGCAGGAATTGGACTACTGTGCTGGAATGGTGAAATTCACATTAAACAGACAAGAAGATCCACAGGAATTTTTAACGTACTTACTGCAAATACTGGAAAGCAAAAACATACCCATAAATGAAATCCTTCAGGTTTTCTACATGTGGAAACATACATGCACTCTCTGGAACCATGTCATTCAGGAACAAGTCCCTAACTAGCGCTTTGTCTATGTATCTATACCTAACTGTGATTCCATTCCATTTCAGCAACTGGTACAAAATACAAACCATAGCATATTGTGTACTTCTTGCAATTCCGATAATCGTTCGACCTTACATATACAATCACACAGCCAATATGTAACATTAATGCTTTTAAGATACAATGCAGATGGAACCAAAAATAACTGCAAGCTTACTACCTTCACACATGGACAGGTATCACTTGGCAAGAAAACCTTCACAACAGTTGCCATCATCTACCACACAGGCGACACAACCAGTGCAGGTCACTATATACTGCATACATTAGACATCAATCTTCATGGTTTGAATGCAATGATACTCCAATGACCCCAAAGCAGAGACTACCAGCACATCTTGTAAATGTCTACTTAATATTTGTGAGGCCAAAATGTACTCACTGATGTACAAAATTAGAATACCCTACTCCCCAACACCCACCAATACCTACATAATTGCACAAAAAAAGATTTACCCTCTACATTGTGATACTAGAACTTCTTAGCATACAGTAACTATCCAACAAATCCATCACTGTGTCCGTTCTACAATGTTTTCCCCAATGAACCCAATAATTATAGTCAGAAAAACAGTAAGTGTACAAAACTCACACTAATATTGTTTCCTACATGGTACTTAAAAGAAAAACTACTAAGTATGAGGGTTTAAAACTATCATCTGTAACCTCTGAAACAACCACCGATGCAAATAAGTCACCACCTGTCTAACAATGCCCATACCAATTCAATACATATGCAAATATCATTACGTAAACCCATACTGGTTCACCAGCACTTCAGAATGTGGAAAGATGTGAAGCTACTAACAAGAATGGACAAGCTTCTAAACCTTTCCTATAATAATGAGAAACTCTAAACAGTTAGAATACGTCAACTGGTATCTAACTGAAACCATATTATTTCAATATTACTTGCAGCATTCAAACTGCCAAACTCAACCTTCTGCAACCACAGTGCTACAAACAAATCCTGAAAAACGTCCAAACTATGGACAGTTACAGTACGCCAACAGGTACGTAACTGCCCTCACAATTCTGCAATATCACAGTGTAATGGCACAATACTTGCAAAGCATCAGCAGCAACCAAACAAATAAAGAAATAATGCTAGAAAAGGGAAACAGGTAAACAGAACACACCAATTGCTATATGACTGGAACCATACTACCAACACGTACAAAACAGATATCACACACCATTGCAATTCCTCCTACTGGAATAGTGCACCTTAAACATTGCTATAATCAGTGCAAACGTTACTGTAATGGACTGTGCAATGTAACATCAAATTAATTTGGAAGTATTTTTTTTTAATCCAGTATGGATTTATTTTTTTCACAGACCCAGTGATTATGCAAAGAAACACAGGAACTGCGCACATTGCACATAAAGTTATAAATTATTGCAAGACTGTCTCTGTGCTTGGAACTAGTATTCACAGTCTGTAGTTAGTAACTAGGTTGCAATTCATCACACTGTTTGTTCAAATGATATAGTCCACACATTAGATACAGAATAGTATTTTCTTTATGTTCTGTTCATGCAGTGAAGTACTAGCCGACACGTGTTTCGACCGGTGTGGTCGTTCTCAAGGCTATATGTATCCATGTAAGGCATATTCAACCACAAATAAATGCATTATCATTGCCATTTGAAGACAAAGAAATGTAATTATATCAAAGCAAAACAAATCATGGTTAACCACATGAAAAAGAAAATATTTTGTAAAAGCATACCACCCAGGTTGATGTGGGTTTGGAAAATGCAAGCATCCATGGTAACTGATGAAGAAAATGAAAGAAAATGCATTTGAAATTATCTGTGACTTTCAAAATCAGACACATTTTCAATAAGTAATTTCCAGGTTCAATGCAATATTGTGGTGTATTTAAACTATTTAGAGTCTGTGCTTCGTTTGGGGATACATGGGTCCAGTGCAGCCGTCCACCCCTTCAGAAAGGCCCACAGTGGTATCAGAAATGCCACCCTTGTGTTGAATAGCTATATAAATGTGACCTAAGCCCATGCTCATATATCTCCCAGGTGTGCTCCACGAGTGTTCTCCCAATTGTAATTGGGGTTCACTTACCCTCTTCGTGTGCTTTCTCTTTCAATATCTATAATTTAGAATATAGTGCTAGCAGTAAGTAATAGTTATATTAGGATGATACCTATCTGTACATGAAATTATAGTATAAGCAGTGTGTCAGCCCACCTTATACTCTGCTTGGTGTAGAATCTGAGGTTGGAGACGTCTTCTACTGAGACCGAAGGTTTGCCAGGATAAATCCCTGTAACCTTCAGTAAATCAAAAACATGTGCTCAGTGATGTCACATATGTCTTAGATTCAAAGATGCTAATAAGATTTCAATACTCCTTACCTATTGGGTATGGGTCAATCCCTAGAACAACATCCTCGTCTTAAATTCCGAACGCCAGTTCTGTATTGACGTGTTAAAGTAAATCATGGCGAAACAAAATGGCGATGACGCATTGCGTGATGACGTCACGTGCAATAATGCGCGTGGCGTCACTGTGTAAACACAATGGGGGTCATTACGAGGTTGGAGGTAAGGGATTACCAGCACCGGTAAGGCTTTTAGCAGGAGTTAAGTACGGGACCCGCAAAGGTACCTTGGAGGTAATTACGGTACCGTAATTTACGGTGCCGTAATTACCTCCTTCCCCATTCCCATTGAGCCCTATGGGGCAGAAATGGGAATAGGGAAGGGCAAAAGGTGAATGGGGAATTACCGGTCCCTCCAACCCTGGAATGGACCGGTAATTACTCCATTCACCATGCCAGATCTGGGACGGTTACGGAGGCAACCATGGAGCTAATTACTCCATGGTTAGCTCCAAACCCGGAATGAGGCCCAATATGTCATTTGTGATACTTAATTTGTACATGCTCTCCATTGTTCCAACTGTTCTTCTTTAGATACTGTGATACCTGGGCACCAATATTTATGTGCCCTTCCACAAAATAATTCCTAGCATGGGCAGCTTCAGTCCATGTGCCGTGTTCTCTGGTACGTGTTAACCTCTCAACATTAATGCCCTTTTCAGAAAATATTTGGATTATACTCAACATTAACATCCCTCATGGGTTGCAATAGTGACGATCTTCTTATATGCTGTGAAAAATGTTCCATATGTAGACTTTCTTATAGTTGCATGAAGTCTCAAAACTAAGTTATGAATGGTGTTAGCTTAGTTAAGTTGAATGGCCCCACTGTGCTGCAGGTTCATGACTGATAAGTGAAACAGAGCCTTCTGTTTGTATACAAGAAGCTTTGTGGTCTCAAAGGGCGGACAGCTGCATCAAACACAGGATCCCAAACATAGGATAGCTTGGCGGCAACGTGCTCACCTTGGAAGCAAAACGACACGGAGCAACACAGGTTCGATCCCCGGGTCCGCGCTTAGAAACCTCTGGGTATTAAGCGCGTTATAAATAACCTATCATATTATATCATATTATATCATATTATATATGCAAAGCTATGTTCAGGTCATTGTATTCCATACGTTTAGACAAATACATACATCTCATGGTCCGAATTAAGTCCATGTTCTGTAGATCGTAAAAGGCAAATTAGTTTGGCTTCCATTTTGTGTAGTGTCAGTTTTAAATCTCCCCCCTCTTTCCTTTTTTGGCTTTCATCTGACCCAAGAATCTTAGATGCTCCACATTGTCCATTTGGTGCTTATTTTGCCAATGTATGGCCAAAGGTGTCTTAGGTTCTGTGTTCTTCAAGCTCAACAAATGTTCCCTAATGCATATCCGCAGCTGCCTGATTGTGCTGCCAACATAATGTTTGCCGCAAACACATTGGATTATATAAACAACATAGCATGTTTTGCAATTGATGTGATCATCAATGCTAATTTCATTACCAAACTGGTCTTTAAAAATGTTGCATTTATCCAATGCATATTTGCATTGGTTAAAATAGGCCTCATTACACGGTAGGCGGTGGACCAAGTTGCTATTAGCACCTTGGTCCATGCCGGTAAATTACCGGCACCGCCTTGGAGGAAAGGGGAATTACCGCCCTATTCCAAGGTTGACAGGGCGGTAATTCCCCCTTCCTCCATTGCCCTTCCCCATTCCCATTTTTGCCCCATATGGCATAATGGGAATGGGGAAGGTGCTAATTACGGTACCGCAAATTGCGGTACCGTAATTAGCACCCTGGTCCCTTTGCGGGTCCCTACTTTAACGGCTTGTCATAAATCTCCCCCGTCTCACCTGTGATCGGGATCTCCCTTGTTCGGCCGCAGGACTCTTCCTGTGGGTGGTTCGGGTCTTGAATAGGCTCGCCCGAGCCTCGTCAGGTTGCAGAGCGCCTTCAGAGTTCCGGGAAGTTCGTGGTTCCAGGGTGTCCAGGATTACCGATAAACAAGCAATGTAGGGGGGAAGTCCAGTAACAGGAAAAAAGGCAAGGAGTGAATTCTTTTTTCAAGCGTTGGAATGCCTTGTCTTGTGGTATAGACCAGTTGAATGGAACGTCTTTCTTCAGGAGATTAACAATGGGTTGAACAATCTTGGAAAAGGTGGGAATGAATTTCCGGTAGAAATTGGCAAGTCCCAGGAAGGACTGTATTTGCTTTACAGATGTTGGGGCGGGCCAAGCCAGTATGGCCTTCACCTTTGAAGGATCCATACTAATTCCTTCTGAACTAAGGGCAAACCCCAGATAGTGAACTGAAACAAACATTTTTCTGGTTTGGCTAAGAGTTAATTTTCACGGAGACGTTGAAGTAGTGCCTTTACATGTTCTTCATGTTTCAAGGAATCCTTTGAGAAGATCAATATGTCATCCAGGTAGACGATAACATTGAGAAATAACATGTCAGAGAACACCCTATCTATAAAACGCTGGAAGACTGCGGGAGCATTAGTCAGACCAAAGGGCATGACTAGGTATTCAAAGTGACCAAAGGGTGTTCTAAAGGCTGTTTTCCATTCGTCTCCTTCCCGGATACGGATCAAATGGTTTGCACCTCGGAGATCCAGTTTCGTGAATATCACTGCACCTCTCACAGCTTCAAGGATATCCAAGATCAGGGGTAGTGGGTATCTGTCTTTCAGGGTGTGTTGATTTAGGCCCCAATAGTCCAGGCAAGGTCTGAGCTCTTTGGTCTCCTTTTTAGGAACGAAGAACAATGAAGCACCAGCTGGTTATTTTGAAGGTCTTATGGTGCCATTCTCAACATTAGTTTCTAGGTATTCCCGGAGGGCTCTCTTTTCTGGTTCTGAAAGGATAAACATCCTGCCAAAGGGAATCACTGCTGAGGGTTCAGTATCTATGGCACAGTCTTCGGGTCTAAGGCTTGAACGATGGCAGTAGAGAATACATCAGCATACCCTTGATAGATCTCTGGAACTTGTACAATATTGGAAACCATGATTGGTGTCTCTGGACACCTTGGTGGACTTTTAGGGGCTGTGAGGTATCCAGGTTTAAACAATGGTTCATACAGAACTCCGAGCCCAGGAATAAGGATCCGGCCGTCCAGTTGATATATGGATTGTGCCTTTGTAACCAGGGCATGCCCAAAACCAAGGGGTAATGGGCTGATTTTATAATGTCAAACACAATTCTTTCTTGATGATGATTTATGGAAAGATGGATCTCCCTTGTTTGCAGACTTATAGGTCCTGAGGAAAGAGGTCTTCCGTCAATCGCTTCCACTGGCTGTGAAAAACTTCTTGCTTCATACGGAATGTTATGACTTCTGACCCAATCTTGATCAATGAAGACTCCCATTGCTCCGCAATCCACCAAGGCCAGTATGGGGTAGACCTTGTCCTTGGATGGCGATAAAAAGGCCTGTAATATTACCAATTTGTTTTGTCAAGGATGGAATTGATGTGGAGCAAACATCGCTCTCCCGAAACCTTGCTCCATTTAGGATCGGGAGCTGGTGTTTCCCGAGCGTCGGGGAGGAGCCAGAGGACATACTTTAACTAGATGTTTATCCGAGGCACAATCTATGCATAAGCCTGTGTGTATTCTTCTTAACCTTTCCTGCGTGGAAATTGGTCCACGAAAGGCTCCAAGTTGCATGGGTTCAGAATCAGTGCTCGGACTCTTGGCAGATTCTGTTCTTGTAGTATTCTCTAGGGAGTATCTTTGAATTGATAATTTATTCTTTTTCTTTTCGGCCTTTCTTTCTTGGATTCTAAAGTCTATTTGCATAGACAAGTCCAGGAGGGCCTGGAATGAACTATGACGTGCCACCCTGGCTAGCTCGTCCTTAATCTCTTCATTTAGACCTCTGCGAAACAAAGTTAAACTGGCTTCCAGGGGCCAGTCCGCCTCTTTGGCTAGCTGTTTGAACCTGGTAACATAGGTCAACATGTCTTGGGATCCTTGTTGGAAGTCAAGTAGCTTTTCTTGAGCACTGTGAACAAGCTCTGGTCGTTCGAACATGGTCTTGAGTTCCGCGATGAACCCTTCATAATCATCCAGGAGAGCATCCCCTGAATTGAGTAATGGAGTGGCCCATGTAAGGGCATTACCGGAAAGATGCGATATTATGAAGCCAACCTTAGCCCTAGGAGTTGTGAAATAGTAGGGCTTGAAGGTAAAATGTACCAAACAAGAATCCAGGAATCCACGTAAGGTCTTTGTTGAACCATCGTATTTATCAACCACTCCTCCCAATAATACGCTGCCCTTGTTGGCAGAGTCGCGTGACAAGACGAGCTGTTTTAGCACCGCATTCTCGGCTTTTATATTCTACATCTCTGTGGAAAGTTCTTGCATTCCGCGCATCAGGTCCTGAATAGCATTCTCCATGGTAGAATCCGTATTGATCGTTTGGCGTCTCAAACTGTCATAAATCTCCCCCTGTCTCACCTGTGATCGGGATCTCCCTTGTTCAGCCGCAGGACTCTTCCTGTGGTGGTTCGGGTCTTGAGTAGGCTCGCCTGAGCCTCGTCAGGTTGCAGAGCGCGTTCAGAGTTCCGGGAAGTTCGTGGTTCCAGGGTGTCCAGGATACACAAGCAATGTAGGGGGGAAGTCCAGGAACACGAAAAAAGGCAAGGAAGGAAGTATGAGGATCAAGGAAGCAAATGTAGAGAGCAAACACACGTCGGGTCACTATCGAAGATAGCGTTGAGACGCGCGGACCCGCAAGGGCGTGACCAATTTACAGTACGTGCTACGACGTGAAAGCTAGTGCGTAGCACAGAGCTTGGTACCGCCATGTTGGGAGGAACAAGGAGTACAAGCCCTTCGTGACAATGACCATGAGGTCCAGAAGGGGCAATTTCGCCGGGTCATGACACGGCTGGTCTACACCAGCCGTTAATGTCGGGTCCCGCAAAGGGACCTCGTAGTAAGGCGGTAAGGGTTAACGGTCACCGGTACCATTACCGGTGACCGTTAACCCTTACCGCCTTCCGTGTAATGAGGCCCAATATCCACATTTATGAAAGCCTGCACCACTTTTAAGCCAACTTTGTGCCTCCGTTTCTGGTGTGACATTAAAAAAAAACAGACATCATTTTTTCCTGATAGTTGGTGCTTGCGTAAAAGTGAATTTAGGCTTATCAGTAAGAAAAGGTGTCAAATCTTTGTCAAAAAGTACACAAAACAAAGGTAATAGTAAGTTGGCCAACCGTCTCGTATTTTGCGGGACTTATCCGCATTGATGGTTTTGTCCGGTGATTTGCTGGCACTCTCTGCAGACCTCTAAACATGCCGAATTTGCCTTTACCCCCTGCCTGATTAAAACCTTTTGTGCCCTGAGCTCACACTTCTGTGTGATAATTGAACGCCAGGGCAGAAAGGTGGTAGAAGAGCTGTCCCAAGATGTGCAGCATGCAACATGCAGCTCTCCCATTGATGTGCGTCATTTGAAGATGTGGCTCTGTGTAAGCAGAGCATTGCCATGGCAGCAGGTAAACATCAATAGGGGCCAGGGGGGATATTAGCAAGGGCTATTCTCCCTTAAGAAATGTGAACTCAGAGTTATTACAAGCTGCAGTGCAGCATGTTGTTTTTCAAGTAAGACTGTCATTTTCAGAGTGAAGTGTAAATGTGTTCTTGTACAGTAATGTGTCTAGTATTACTGTACCTTCCATGATGGATGGGGGAGAAAAGAAACACTTCATACTCATTTTGTTGAACATATTTCTATGACCAATTATATAGTGCAAGGGTAGGTCATTGTAAAATGCTCCTTTTGTTGTAATGGGATATGGTTTTTTTCCAAAGCATTTCTATAAAGAAAACATTTCATACATAGGTATGTCAAGTATACATTCATATATATGTGGGCCGCTGCGTACATTGTCCATATTTTACATGTGTGATGCTAAGGAAATCCTTTCATGTCGCAATATCTTACTTCAATGCCTAAGCAAAGGGTCTGATCAGGGGCAAATCATTGCAAACGCAAATGGTGTCATGTCAATCCCTAATCTGCAACAAGTGCAATGAAGTACACCATATGGAAGTGCACACATTTCAGCTCACTTCTAGTGCTCCACTAAGTCTAAAATGTTCTCCACAACCATTCTGTAAAGGTGACCGCCCTAAGAGAGATGCATATTTAAAAGTGTGTACGGTGGAGCAACGCATGGTTATAACAACTTACCCAAACGATTGAAAGAAAAAGAAATTCACTCCATAAACATATTTGTCAAATCCATATACCAGTATCATAGTGTTCACATGCATGGCTGCATTACGTTGCGGTGGGTGTGGCCAAGCCCTAGCCTCTTGGGTGCATAGCCTATGGCCTGGGTGCATAGCCTATGGCCTCCGGCCATGCACCCAAGAGGCTAGACCTCTGCCAGGACCACTGCAACGTAATGCAGCCATGCATGCGAGCATGTGGCCACTTACCTCAACTTACAAACATAACACAGCCACCAGCACCCTTACTCAACCTCGCAACATAATACAGCCATGGATGCAAACATATAGCCAGTTACCAGAACCCACAAACATAACACAGCCTCCGGCACTCCTACCTACTTCTGTTCACATACTATTATACTACTTCCAACCAATCCACAAAATCTTCAGAACAGTGCCCCTGCACTCAAGACTCTATTAAGTACTGACACCCAATACAGCATAATACAGTAAAGTACTCATTAATCTGGCCAATGGCCACAACCCAACCATATAAACCATCCACTTGAACCCAATCCACTTCTATGAACACAGTATTCCAACATTTCACCCAGTGGACACACTCCAGGACTATTGACTCCATCACCTCCAGCCATGCACCCAAAACTGTAGGACGTGCTAACAATCACCACACCCTTGCAACCAACAATGTGTACACTGCTCACAAACTGCACAAACAAGCCAACAATGTGAAACCTACTTGCAACCAGTCTACGGTGTGAGGCCTCCGGCCATGCACCCAAGGCGCTAAGGGCTTAATAGACACAACACAGCATAGTACACAGCATAGTACACCCTATGCAAATATCCTCATATCATCTGCAATCCCCATGCCCAATTGAGCCTGCCTGCAGTCACCACAGAAAGTTGTCGCATGAGGAGCTACCCGCGAATTGCTGCAGTAATCGTGGACACTGCTCGCACACCACTGTCTTCTTCCACCTAAACAAATATATCATATCAACCACTTTTCACTCCCCCACCCTTTCCATCCCCTCTTCCCACCACCAAATGCCACAACACATGTTTTCCAGCCCCTTTTGGCGCCGCACTATCCTCCAATACAAGATGGCGGCGGTACCCAAAATTATGACGCACCTCACACTTCCTCCAGCCAACCACTGGGCGTGTCCAATGTCAACTGAGATCACGCCACACTCCAGGCCAATCAGACTTTTGACCGCGGAGTGAACGGGGAAATGGGACCGCAGAGCGGAGGCAGATATCACAAATTTTTTTAGATGTACATTTTACCTTTTTGTTTAAAAAAGTACTGGATGGTTTTTCACCAAATTTACAAAAGCTCGCTTTCCGGACCAAGCCGCTGCTCCTGCTACAAATTTAGGGAAAATCCGTCCAACGGTTTAGGCTGTACGTGTGTTCAAAGTTTTTGTCCATTCAGTCTATGAGACAAGTGTCTTCACATTTTAAAACCTCATTGCCAAATCTCAGTAAGGTGTACTGCACTGTTCCAGTACAATACAATCAATGGCACTGCAACAGCTTTTCAACAGCATGTGAGCAGCTGCTCTTGTTTCCCACACTCATTATTCAATCTCTCCTAGGTTGGTGAGGGCAATGTTGTCACATGGCTTCATTACGACCCAGGCGGTATGGGGCTAACGGCGTCGGTAGAGCTGTGGACGCCGTTAACCCCCTGCTGATTCATTACGAGGTCTGCTCGCGTGGCCCTTTAAAGATGCCTGGTGAAACCAGGCGTCCTTAGCGGCTTCCGCGAGCAGACCAGGATTCTAAGAACAAACCCGTCATTAACGGGCCCGTTGTTAGCATCCTCCCCGTTCCCATTGAGCCCTAAGGGGGATCGAATGGGAATGGGGATGTACCGGGTCCGGGTTCCTGGAATGGGGAAATACCAGGCCCTCCAAGGTCGGAATGGCCCGGTATTTATATATATAAAGCAGCATGGTTACCTTCATACTCGGAATGAGGCCCACTGTCTATTTGCTCTCTGATACTGGTACTAGGATTACCATTCCCAGGTTTGGAATAGGATGGGGTTGAGAAATAAATCTGCCAGTTACTTAGCTGGTGTGCTAGGTGGCTGCCCGCTTCTGGTAATGATGTTGTTTCTCATTATCATCCCTGCAAAATGAGCGTACTCTTCAACCCTTAAACTGGTGGTGGGCAATATGGAACAGGGCTCAAGAGGTGGAATGTGCCCTGTGCTCCCACAATAACATTGCTGTTTATAGTTCTGGAGTGGGGACAGGCTTTGCAATCCGATGAATGTATGGCAGAGATCTTGCCTCTCGGGAGACTGGCATACCATACACAGGGGACTCTGCTCGCTGGACTCCTTTTGGAATTGTTTTACAATTTAACATTTTCGCTAAAGTCAAAAGAAAGAGAAAGAGAAAAAAAGGACAATAAAGGAAAAAAGAAACAAAACACTTACCAAATTACAGCACGCATTCTCATTTGAAAGGACAAAAACAATTTGCCAACATAATTTCCAAATTTACATCACAGTTAGCACATTTACCTTGATCAATTCCCATACTAAAACCAATTAAAAAAAAGACGCACAGGAACCTAGTCAATTTTTCAAGAACGCTGGTAAACAGAGAGCCCCAAAAGAAAAAAGAAGAAATGAAAGAATAAAAGAAGCTGGAGGCTAAAAAGACAGGCGAAATTTAGGGTCATGTGAGCTAGGTCTTTTGATTGTGGACACCGATTTCCAAGAAAATGTCCTTATAAATAGCAAGCAGTGCCAGTGTCAATGAAATCCGATTCCCTTGAGTCAGTACTACCCACCAATCTTCAACCGATACTGTCACTAGTTTGTTAAAAATGTACCCATTAACTTTGAACTGGTGCCTCTTAATGCCAGGCAGATTAAAGTAAAATGGAGCAGATGGAACAGTGACTCCAGGTTATGTTTGCACAGTCTGCAGGAGAAATCTTGCTTGTTTTCGCCCTGTCTGTGCTCCACCACTTCTTTTGTGGGAAACAAGTTGAAGCGGAATTGCATAAACTGTGCCCTCATGCTCTGGTGTCCAGAAAGCTTTTACCATAAACCTTGAGCTTGATTCTGGATTGTTACGTCTCGATCTAGTCGAGATCATGCAATTTCCGCTTCACAAGCAGAGGATTGTCAGTTAGAATTGTTTCTGAGTGATTCACAATTCCCAAAATTGCTCTGCAAATCTTCCTCCATTCAACCAATATCTGATTTGATATGATATGATATGATTTGATATGATATGGCATTTATAACACGGCTATACAGAAGTGTTTCTTACACTGCGCCTATACACTGCTTATTGTTATTTAACAGGGCTATCTTTAGAACACCAAAGCCTCCCTCATTAGTCGCCATGATGCATTCGCGATAGAGGCACAATGATTTCCAAATCGTTAAGGCATACAGTGAAGTAAGACCAAGCTCTATTCTGATTGCTTGGACCGGCATACATTTTGATAGAGCTAATACCTGCATCCAAAAAAGGCCTTCTAATTTAGGCCACATTTCTGAAGATAAAGCAAAGGAGGTCTCAGCTCCATAAGTCAGTATTGTCATGACTTTCAACCGACAAAATTATGATCGAGAGCAGTCGATATGTACAGTGCTGTGCAAGTATCAATCTCGCCTGTGCAGCGAGATTCCTCGCTGTACAGCGCAGTGTTTCCTCTCTGTGTGAGTCATTGATACTGTCATGTAAACACATTCCCAAATATGTCAGGGAGATTACCTCCATTATCTTCTCCCCCCTCCAGTACCAGGCATTGACCTTTGCTCTTTCGCCCTGCTTACATCCGAGGGTTAAAATTTTCAATTTTTGTACATTGATCTTCAGCCCATTAGATTAAACAAAGCCGGCAGATGCATCCAGTTACCGTTGGAGGCCCACCTGCGTCTGATTTAACAGCACCAGATCGTCGGCATATAATAACCTACTTTAGGTGACACCAGTTAAGCAAGGTGGAAAGCATGTGATGTGAGTGAATGGTTTCTCATCATCCGAGATATATAAATTGAATATCGCATGAGCCAGTCGGCAGCCTTGTTTTATGCCTTGCCATTCGAATGGGCTTGCACAGTTTTCCCGAGTTGTTTAACCTTACTCTAAGGGTTGTGTCCAAATAAAGGGCCTTGACAGCCTCTCTTATACCTTGCAGGCAGTCCCACGCCTTTAAATTTGACCACAGAGTGTGTCTGTAAATTGTGTCAAAGGCCTAGGTTCAAGTCGATGGAGGCCAGGTAGATTGTGTTGTTGTTCTTGGCCTTGGTCCTGGTTTTTAAGACGTTGATAAGGAAGAGGTTCAGTGCAGTTTCGATCCCCTTTAAGAATCCAGCCTGCCATTGATCATAGTAATTCGTATGTATGCTCCAGTTGGTTAGAGCCTTCAAGATTAGTGCCACAAAGGTCTTCCCAATGACATCCAGAAGGGCGATAGACCTGTAGTTGTTAGGATCCGCCCTATTGCCCTTCTTAAAAATCAGTACTTGTATGGATCTTGTCCATGAGGGCAGAATTATTTTGGTCTTTTTGATTACATCAAACAATCCCTCCATGAAGGTTGCCCATTGCTCCGGGTAACTTTTCAGTATTAGGTGTGTTATGCTGTCTGGTCTGGCAGCCCTTGAATTGCTATAATTTCCAAATTAAGGTAAGAATTTCGCCTTTCTCACTCTGAAAAGATCAGGGCCTCGATGTTACTTCATCTTCTATCACTCTTGGTTTGCCGGGGGCAGTAAGTAACCACCCAAAGTAATCAACTCACACTCCGGGTGGCACAGGATTTGACAACAGAGAACACTGAGGTGCACTCATCTCGTTCAGGATCCAACACAATTATGAGGTATTTTTCAAAGTCATAATCTTTAACATTGACTCCGCTTCTTGCTGTAAGAGTTTACATTTATACTGCTTCATCCAGTTTTTGAACTGCTGTTTCAGTTTTTTTTACTGCTTTAACTGCCTCATGTGAGTGATTTTTTTCCATATTCTTACTTAACTGTTTAGCAACTTTTTTCTTGTTGCCACTTCATCCATGAAAACTGAGATTGGATTCTCCCTGAAATGTAGTAAGGGCTCTAATAACACCAGGGTTTATTTTTATCATGTTTCTTCCTGAGGTTACTCCGATCTTTGCCCGGGATGTTTCCGGTGGGGCTATGTTCGTATTTTTACTAGTCAACTTCAAGATATAATGCTTGCTGAACTTAGTTTCTTGGACATCCAGGCAAAGCAGTTTTTTGTGTAGACTTTCAGAAATGAAGATGTAATCTAGAACCTTCTTCTTAGAGCCTCTCTTCCAAGTAGGGGATGCTGTAATATCCCCCTTGATGTAACCGTTGACTAGTTTAATGTTCCTCCGAGCAAGTTCAACCCTTCAGTATAATCCTCTCGTGACTGGGGGGGCACAGTAGGAGAGAGATCTGTTATCAAGTTTGCTGCGTTCTCGAGCAGTGGACATTTAAGTCTCTGCACTTAATGATGTCCAAGATCGGCCAGGACCCCATAGCATCCTCTATCAGGTCTGTGACTATTTATACAAAGCCAACTGACTTTGATGTTCCACAGTTCTAATACAGATAGAGTATCGTCCCGGTCCATGCTGTTTGATCCCTCGGGCAGCCCTCTTTTACTGTCAGTGCCTGTATCGATGGTGAGCGGTGTTTAATTGAGATTACTTTAAAACTGCTTCTTTTTTATTTCAGTCAGGAGTCCATCCATTGGGTGTCCAGTGAGGCCTTTTTCTGCCGGGTTTAAGTAAATAGTACAGCTCACCAAGACCAGAGCCTCTCTTAACCACATTTCATGAAGGCAGATGACAACATAATGATTGAAGACCAAGTCCCCTTTACCAAAGAGATGACTAAAGCCTCTGGTATTCCAACTTCCTAGAACCATTTGGAATCCACTTCTACCCCTGGCTTTGGGCATTATAATCGTGATGATCCAAATGCGAGGGGGCCGGCAAGCCAGCTCCAGCTTTTTTCCACCATTAGTCACAACCGTTGCCTTGTTGTGTCTTTCTCATGCAATGATACCCCATTGGTTTCCACCACTGTGCAGTAGTTTAGATTTTTTTAGACACCCTTTGATGCTGATGTTCGTAGCCCGTTACCAGTGTTTTGCCGCAATTTTCCTGAGGCTTAGTGTTCTTGAGCCTGAGGGTTGCTGGTTTTGGTGGAAACTGCAGTCTTCCAGATCTTTCTGGTTTCTGTGGGCGTTTTCTTGTAATTCTAATTTCTTCAACAGAAAGCCCATATGTAGCAATTTCTCTGCCTCAGTCCGTAATAGGTGTTTCATCGCTGGTGACGATAGCTTTATCTAATCAGGCCTCTTCTGGGAATTCAATAAGGTGAAGGTCTTTAGACTTGATCTCCCTTAATTTAGGTATTGTCATGGTCATGAAGTCGGGGGCACAGGCATGCAGGGGTCGCATGCACAGGAAACCTGGGTGGACACTGTCCTGGCACCTTTGGCACCAGGTTCATGAACAAAAGTAAACAAGAACATCCATTTAACTCCAAAAAGCTTTTATTATGGGCATAGCACTTCAGATGCATTAACCTTGAACATTCCATCCATTAAGCAGGATGCATTAACCTTGAACATTCCATCCATTAAGTGTATTCTTGGGTGTGGCTGCTAATGGATTGCCTTCGCACATGCTCACTCTCTAGGAGTGTCAGGGTGTGGCTGGTAAGTCGGCCCTAATGGGCGTGCCCACGGTCTCAGCTATATAAGCTGCACCGATCCTCAAGACAGACGATTCCTGTTGTTCGGCACTTGCAAGCAGCGTAACGCTCACCGTCGCCTGAGGTCAGACTTACCTTTGAAGATCCTGCTTCCTGGACATCCTGCTTCCTGCCAGCATACTTACCAACTGGGGGAAGCTGTTCTTACCTGTACATCTCTTCGGGGAACCAAGTATTCATCTTTACACTTTCTGGAACGCCGGATTCTTCATCTTGGCAACGCAGCACGACACGCTCCATTGTCGACAGCAGCGCCTGCAAGGAAAAAAAGAAGACAAGGTTAGACATCGAAAAAACACTCAGTTTAAGGTTGCGCTTCACAATACTTCGCACTTTCCTTAAAACATCACTTACCTGCTGTCGAACATTGCGGTAGCATCCATCTTCCATCCAGCCACGTCTCGCGTCTCACAGCTGCATTGAGGCTGCATTTCCATCCAAGGGAAGAAAACAGAAGAGAGACATTATTGCGGGCATAAGTAGGAGCAACATATAAAGACATTAAACAAAACGAACAGCAAGAGCTCAAGAAAGACTTACCAATCATAAGGAGAAGCATAGTCACAGCTGGACTGGACTAATCCTTATTAGGGACCAGTGAAGGAACTAGGTTCCATTTGTTGCACCCCTGCCAGAAGTAGCAGGACGGAGAGCTTATCTTCCATAAATCACAGGTGAGCATTAATCGCTGGTGTATGCTCACAGAAACCATACTTTGGGGTGAAGGGTTCGAGAGGTACAACAATCACAGATTGGTGCACTCATACACTCTTATCTCCACACAGGAGCTGTATCACCACGTACCACCGCTCACAGCTTTTCTACTGAGAGAGAGGCCTGAAGGGGGTGATTCAAGTTCAGGGAGGGCTGCAATCGTGCCACAACGCCTGCGCAGAGACCAGTGAGCATAACAGAGTGTGAAGACTCTAATACTCTCTTCCTGGGTGTTAAGGAAACTTCAGAAACAGATCAGTTAGCCCTCTTACTAGGGGAATTACGGGCTGAAGTACATGCTTCAAGACAGGAAGCCAATGCTTTACAGAGGGATCTTATTGTAACTCGAGAAAGAACTGATGAATTTGCAAGACAAATGCTACAACCACAGGCAGGACAGGTTCGACTGCCTGGAGTGACCCATTCTTCTCATTCTTCCACACCACAACAATCAACACCGGTTCAGGTGGTTCTTCCAGGAGCAGTGCCTATAGCCCCTCCCAAACGCTTCATCAATGACCCAAACAAGTTCGCTGTATTTATGAACCAATGTCGCCTTCATTTCTTGTGCAGACCAGGAGCCTTTCCTAATGACCAAGCCACAGTGGCATTTGTACTCTCGTATTTAGGAGGTAGTGCACAGGACTGGTCTATACCGTTGGTAAATCAAGATGACCCTTTACTCTGGAACTTTGGTGATTTCCAACAGAAGATGGGGAAATTGTTTGCCCGTCATACTCAAGGACCAGCTCTGGAAAACAAGTTGTTGTCACTCAAACAAGGGAGACAAGATCTATTAACCTATATTGCAACCTTCAATCGTCTCATAGCCCAGACCAACTGACCAGAAGAGAAGAGGACTTCACTCTTTTACTCAGGGTTACGTGGAGAACTTAAGGATGTGTTGGCGCAAGTGGTGAATCCCCCTGAGAGGTGTGCAGACTACATAGACCTGACGGTGCAACTCGATCATAGGTTGCAGAATCGGAAAATGGATCGAGCTAGATCAGAGGGACTGTCAGTTTACATACAACCTCGATAGAATCAGACTAAACCACATTAACAGTCTGAGCCAATGCAAATTGGTGGATTACGAAGTCCCCTTACCAAAGCATAAGGGAAAAAAGAAGACAACTACAGCTTTCCTTATATTGTGGACAAGCAGGTCACGTCCTTCGTGACTGCCCAGTAAAACCACCCAAGAAAACAGTTGGGGCAACAGACAAAACGGATCAAGAAGAAGAACAGAACTCAGGAAACGCCAATGCCCGGCAAGTGTAGGGGTCCGCTTGTCTAGCATTAAAAAGGAATCCGTACAGACCTCACATCTAGTCCTTCCAGTGCTTTTGGTGAATCACAAGCAACCATCAGAAATACATTCCTTGGAGGCATATATTGATTGTGGAGCTTGTGTGGGAGTTGCCGGGCCAGTCTGGACCCCCTCACTCATTCAGTTAAGGTACATGCCACTTGCTCGACCAACAGCGGGGGAAGCCTCCTTTTGCCCCTGTGTACATAACCAGCCCACGTGCTGATTACAATGCAGGAGGGGCTGTTTAGAGACACTCGACATCCATCTTGGACACCCCTGACTCCATCTTTGGATTAGGCCTCACTGCAATACTACGAGAATGCTTCTCTCCCCTTTGCAGCGCCGCGCTCGGCACTCCCAACGGCCCCCACCTGTTTTCCTGTGTCTGAAAGCCTTGCAACTTCATTCTCATGCCTGAGCCGGAGGTAATTACAACAAAAACAAATGCAACGCCTCGCCCTTCCTCTGAGATCACTGTCCTGCGTGTGAACCGGCTCAGGCCATGCCTTGCGAACTCATCCATCTCCATAAACCTGTCATGCCCCCTCACCCCCCCCGAGGTTGGGAAATTACTGCCAATATAACCTCATGGCCCCCGATAGGTATTCTCTTGATGTACCAGATAAGTAACCTCTGTGTGATGCCCACCCCAGTGTGCCCTTACTAACACCAGCCCACCTCTGTCACCATATATGCCCCTTAGAGCTAACAAATGTCAGCGTGCCCCCAAGTTTCCTTGATGTGACCAGGCCTACCCCATGATCAACGATCCCACCTTATCCGAGCCCCCTGAGTTGTGATAAGCCTCATGAGACCCCAGTAAATAATAATGTTAGTGTAACCCTAAAATGTACTGCTATAATGATTTGCTCAAAAGAGCCTCAGTAATGATTATTTAGTGCATGCTTAAAACAATGTGTTATTTTAGATTAGCTAGGGCCTGCCCTGCTTCGCCGTGACTTGACCCTCACTCCTCCTGGACAACAGGCAACTGGACCTCGTGGGACAAGTCCTCCCACTAACAGAACAACCAATCCAGCAGAAGCAACATTATACATAGTATACATGTTTGAATGTTAGACCCAATCAGTTGCCAATAAGGTCCCCTATGTAACAACGTCATGTATTACGTTTTTTCGTGTTATAAGCTGCCATCTTTGTAATGTTTGCCAGAGCGCTCTCGGGCAGCAGAGTTCTCTGGATGCCAATTCTTATATAAAGAGATAAACTCTTGCAGCCTGCCCTCTTGGTCTCATTCCCCGCTGGGGTTTGCCATATTTCTTTATACTTTGGGTGTCTAAATTGGGGAGTGGGCCTACATTTTGGTGCCCCCGATGTGATTGGAGAGGTGCTCTGAGGCCTCCGTGCCGTGCGGCGAGATCCGGGACGCCCCCCATCAAAACCATTGCCTCCGCGGCTGACCAGTTTGTGTGCACCAAAGAAAAACTGCTCGCCAGGGCGGGCCACGGCTTGGTTGGGGTGCGGGCCAGATTGTGGATAGACCGTGAATGGCAGCTCTCGGACCACCCAGCTGAACACGTGAGTACTGGCTCCGAGACTTTGTAGGGAGAAAAGAGGATTGGAGCAAAAAAGGGATGAAAATAACGGTGTGGGTAAAAATCTAGAACAGTGGGGACAAGGCATAGGGTCTGTGTGAATGTTACTGAGGCTTTTTCTTGTCTATCCTTTATATGGCCATTAGGTTTTTTGGTAAAAAGAAGTAAAAAGGAGTAAGGAAGCATAGCCCGAATGGGGTAGAAAGCGGCGCCGCATAGCATTGTCTCGTACAGTGCAGAGAATACGTGAAGATAAAGAGTAAAAAAAAATAGGAGTCTCATATATGTAGTAGGCTCGGAGTAGTAATTTAGAATTTTTCTTTTTCTGTGTGATCAGAAGTCTTGGAGAGGAAGTAAGAGAGGGCGTAGAGGTGGGGAGTGCGTGAAATAGCAGGAGCTGGGGGTGATAACGGTATAAAAATAAAATGGGGAAGGAACAAAGAGGGAGTGTATGTTACATGTACTTTTGTGGGTTTCTTTTGCTACCTGTTCGTCTGTCAGCACGTAATGTCGCATTTGTGATTTGCCATATATACTGTCTAGTATAACAGGGTGTGAAAAGAATTCTGACGTATGGTCGAAAGGATTCTCGCATTGAAGAAGGGTTGGAATTTTTGTGTGGTTTGTAAAGATAGAAGGTAAATTGAAAACGCCCATTTGCCCCAACCTAAACGCACGCCAAAGAAACATAAGTGCCACTATGGGGGGGAACACGGCATTAGCACATATTAGCAAACATCTCCCTTTATATAGTGAGAAAATACAGAAATACCATGATCAATGGGTGATGGAAATAAAAGGAGATAGCGTTCAGCCAATAAGGCCAGAGGGAGGATCCTTCGATAAACGAGGATTAGATTTGGTATCGACACATCTACTAGCAAAATATAAAGGTAAGCAGTTACAAAACAGAAGGGAAGTGCTAGACTTGTGGCGCATGTTCGAAGAAGTAACACCAGCAGCGAGGAGAGAGCGATAAGGAAGGACGAGGTACAGCAAGGGGGAGACGGGTGTGCAGATGGGGAAGGTTCAACACCATTAAAAGAAAATGAGTCAACAAAATGTTACCCACTGCTGACAAGACCCGCAGTGGGGTATGAGGAGCCCTTGTATATTCCAGCATGCATAACTGAAGCCGCAAGAGCAGCAGCCGCATGTCCCTCTCCCAATGCCCCGCCCCCCTATGAGACAGGACGGTTGTATGGACCAACTAGCGCTCCCCCAGAAAATTTAGTACGCCAAACAAGAGATTTAGATCAGCGCTCACACACGCACAGATGGAAATAGCAAGGTTGAGAGCGTTATGCCGGGGGGAGTGGAACACTGCCATTGACCACGGGTGACCTCACCCCACCATCAAGTGTTGCGGGCTCAAGTATCGCCGGGGATGGTGTTGCAGGGGGATTGCCACCCCCGCCACCTCCGGTACAAATACCGAGAGAACAAGGACAAGAGTGGCAGTCTGGAGAGTTCCTGTTTCACCTGAATGGTAAACCTGTTAGGATAATATGGCCAGCCGCACCAGACAGCCAACAAGGAGAAGGACAGGAGGAAAGGGAGTCAGAAGAAGAGGTAGAGGAAGTAGGGCGCAACTTAGATGAATATGAAGGTGGAGCAGCAGCGGCAGGACTGCCATTGCCGTTCACATTTGAGCAAGGGGATGTTAGATTGCCACCAAGATGGCAAGGGAGGTTGAGACAAAGGGTAGGAAACATACTGGTAAGCAAAACAAAAAAGGGAGCGGTAAGTAAGAAAGGAGGAAAAACAAAACTACAGATGCCTCTGATACATAGGGGAGCTGGTAGGCCCAACTATATACCATGGGCACAGATGGACAAAAAACACTTGCTGAAACTCCTCCCCCCACTTTCGGGTGGAGCGGGGAAGTGGATACACGCCTTTGAAAAACACACGGCAGGAGTGCCTCTAGCGATAGGGGATGTGAAGAGTTTGTTAGTATCAGCAGTGGGTGATCAATCAGATGCAGTGTGGATAAAGGTGGGGTTCCCAGCAGTGACTATGAGTTGTGACCACCACGACGGGTCATCATTTAATAATGTCAGGACCATGGTATGGGAGGTATTACAAATGACTTTTCCTGACACTCCAGATTTACACCTCGTGCTGCAATGCACTATGGGAGAGGAGGAGGAGCCTACGCAATTCATCCTCCGGGTTCAAGACCTGTGGAGAAGTGAAACTGGTATGCCCTGGGACCAATCAACAGTGTTATTTTACTTCATAATAAAGAAAGGGCTCCCAAAGGAGGTTCAGAAGGCCTTGGATAAAATAGTTGGAATAGAAGCCAAGGGTTGGCCAGAGATTCAAAGCATAATTGTACACCATTGTAGGAGGATCAAAGAGAGAGAGAAGGAGATAGTGCAGCGAAGGTTGGCAGACAAGGCGAAGCTAGTACAGAATAAATTAGTGAAGATCGCAGCTATGAATGCTACAACATCAGCAGCCAGACAGGAGGAAGCAGAAGAAGAGGGAGGGAGCGGCCCATTAAAAAGGGCAGCAACTTGGACAGGAAGCGGGCAGGAACAGTGGGATGGAGAGGAACAGTACGGAGGACAGCAATGGCAAGGGAGAGCGTCCAGAGGATGAGATGGGTACAGAGGGCCGAGAGGGGGGTTTGGAGGAATGGGAAAGAGGGGATTTGGAGGGCCTGGAGGAAGGGGAGGACCGCAGGGATCATGTTGGAACTGTGGAAGGTGGGGGCATTACTCGGGCAACTGTAGAATGAGACCTATGGGATACTACCAAGGGCAGCCCACCATGGGAAATGAGTAACAATATGGCCACCCACACCCAGGCAGTCCCTATGGGTTACCTATGGGAGGGAACAGACAACCAGAGCAGGGATATAATGAAACACAAATGCAACAAAGACAACCACTACAGCAACAGGCACAGCAGAGAAGTGCGCCACAACAAATGGCAAGACAAAACAACATGACGAATGCAAACAACAACATTTTCATTACATCTGCAAATGGCACCAGCACCTTTCAGAGGTGTAGCAGTGGTACGAGATAATGTATTCTCTGTTCCCGGAACAGAGACATATGCAGATTAGGACAGCCCACAGAAAGCACTTGCGTGTCCGGTCCTATCTACCACCCTACATGCATAAGAGGAGCCACTAGTGGGGGCAGAGATAGGCAACAACAGTTCATCTTTATGGTGGACTCGGCAGCTGAAAAATTGTGCCTCATGGAAGGCCGGTTCCCGCCTTCAGGCAGAAATTTGGAAAAGCAGGGGTTCTCTGGGGCTATTTTAAAAGTTCTTTACACAAAAGACCTTGACATCACGGTGGGGGGGAAAACAGTGTGAGCACCTTCATTGTACCACGAAGACTCGCCAATAAATTTACTGGGAAGGGACCTGCTCAGCAAATTGAATATGACCATTTCATTCACTGAGAGGGGAATAGTTTGCTCAACACAGGGCAATATTGATGGTCAGCACAGTGACAAATGAGGTTGTGGTTCGAGGGATACCAATAGATATGGATGTTTATTTATGGTATCAGAGAACTGGCATGGGTGGTGCCTGAGATAACAAGAAAAGAGTGGAAGGTGCCCTCAGATTTTGTTTTTCGCCCAATTGTAAATAGAGACAATGTCCCTGGGACAATTTTGTCCATTGATTTGAAGCAGTACAAGTGTCAGGTAAACGTATTGCGGTGATAGGATTGGACACACGTGGTTGCGAATGGCGAACAGTACTGTGCATGGACCCAAGCATAATTCTGCGCGATGTAACTGATGAGGAGCTGTTTACTGACAATGAATGTGATGGGGAAATAATAATGGAAATTAGTGTACCGTGTAACATCATGATCCAACACAGAGAGATTCACAACCCCCTCATGGCCAGTGTCAATATACCACCCACTATATTTGAGCAAGACATGGAAAAGGTATTACCAGAAATTTGGACAACAGGTCCGCATGATGTAGGATTGCTGAAAGATGTGACACCCATCAGGATAAAATTAAAGCCAGGTGCCCTCCCACCAAGAGTGAAACAGTACCCCTTGTCACGAGAGGCTGAGGAGGGGATAAGAGAGACACTAAATGCATTGCTAGAACAGGGAATAATAGTGCCATCACAATCACCATAAAACACAGCGATTTTCCCAATCAAAAAAGCGAAGGGCGGGCCTTGGAGGATGATCCAGGACCTACGCCCACTGAATGACGTCATACCGAAAGAGTTCCCGCTAGTCCCAAATCCTGCATCAATATTGTGCAGCATACCAAAAGATGCTTCCTGTTTCACAGTGGTAGACTTAAAAAATGTTTTTTTCTCGATACCACTCAACACCAACTCCCAGTACCTCACAGCGTTTACACTGGGGGGTAACAGGTACGAACATTGCAGATTACCACAGGGGTGTTGTGAGAGCCCCAGCATTTTCAACAGAATACTACATGAGGATCTTTCCAACATTTCTGTGGAAAGCACAATAATACAGTATGTAGACGATTTACTCGTCTGCAGTAACGGTGAGGAACAGTGCAGGGCAGACTTGATAGCATTGCTGAATTTGCTAGCCACAAAAGGGTACAAGGTAGACAAGGGAAAATTACAATATTGCCTAGCAGAGGTGCTCTACCTAGGACAGTTAATCTCAAAAGATGGCAAAATAATTCTACCAGATAGAGCGGCAGCAATACGCCACATTATAATACCAAAAACTGTAAAGGAAATGCAAAAATTCCTTGGTATATGTAATTATTGCTGTGCATGGATTCTGGATTATGCAGCCTACACACGTCCACTATTGCAGGCCCTAAAAGAAGTGCAAAAGAATAATGTTCCATTAAAATGGTCGCACGAGATGATGACACAATTTTTCAAATTACAAGAGCTTATCACAAATGCGCCAGTACTAGCAAACCCTGTTTATGATCGGGAATTTTATCTCTTCTCACATAGTAATGGCATACTGATGACTGTAGTGCTCACACAAAAAACATCACTGGGCCACAAGCCACTGGCCTACTACAGTTGCACACTAGATTCTGTGATGCAGGGACACTTTGCGTGCGAACAAAGTCTTGCCGCAGCGGCCTTCGCAATAGAAAAAAGCACCACAATTGTCATGAGATGCTCAGTGACTCTGTATGCCGAGCACTCACTATTTGCAATATTAGAAAGATCAAAATCAACACTGACAACACAGCGAGCAACAGCGTATGAAATCATTATATCTAGTCCAAATGTCCATGTGATCAGGTGCAAATCAGTAAACCCAGCCACATTCATCACAGAGCCGTGCACGGTAGAAGACATTAAATGGCACGATTGCACAACATATGAGGAGAGCAAGATGACATACCTAAAACAAGTGAAAAAGCACTACAAGAGGGAGAGATATACTTTGTTGATGGATCTGCATCAATAGACAGTGAGACAGGTGAAAGACACGTAGTGGCAGCTGTGGTACGATGGGAAGAAGAGGAGTATGAGATAATTGTACAAAAGCGCCTACCTTCACATTACTCAGCACAAACAGCAGAATTAACAGCATTAGTAGAAGCCCTGCGCACAGCTAAAGGTTGTGCAGTAACAATATATTCTGATTCAGCATATGCTACAACAACAGTTAATTCTGGGTTGTCATGATAGAGACGTAGAGGGTTCAGGAGAGCAGATGGCACACCTGTGCAACATGCCGCTCAATTGAACGAGTTGATAGATGCACTAGCAGAACCATCAGTAATAGCGTTGGTTAAATGCCAGGCACATACAGCGAACACAGATTTTGTCTCATTGGGGAACGCGGCAGCAGATGCAGCAGTGAAAGATGCCGCCTACTTTGACATGCCACGTGCAATGGAATGCATCATTAAAACACCAACACCAGACACGCTATTGGAAGGGTAAGACAATACACCAACCTCTCAAATGATAGAGCTTCAGAGACGAGCACCAAAAGAAGAAAAAGAGCTATGGACAAAGAGAGTGTGTAAGCAATCTGCAACTGATCTAATGTGGAGAAAGGTAAAGTGGTGATGCCATTAGAATTACTAGAGGTTACATTTCAACAGCTACACTTCCCTACCCATGTGACAAAACAACACATTGCGGCAGACATACAGGAACATTGGTTTATCCCCAACCTACAGGAACAATTGTCTAAATTTACCATAGAATGCATGACATGTCAAACATACAGTTTAGGGATGACACTGAGAACATTGAGAAGAACCCTGCCACGACCAGTAGGTCCATTCAGAGAGCTGCATATAGATTATGCAGATATGGGAGAAAGATGCAATGGAGCAAGATACTTAATTGTGATTGTGTGCCCGTTCTCAAGGTGGGTCAAAGCAAGACTGTGTGCTCACCCCGACGTCAAGTGTGCTGCTAAGTTCCTTGTGCGCAAGGTCTTCTCAAGGTGGGGAATCTGTGATGTGATAAGGTCAGATAATGGCACACACTTTGTAAATGACCTCTTCAAGGAAGTAACTACACTGCTGGGGGTCAAGCACAAACTGTGTTCGATTTATCATCCGATGGCCAATGGAATTGTGGAGAAAATAAACAGCCTATTGAAAAGTAGCTTATCAAAACTGTGCAACACGTTGAACAAGAATTGGGTATACTGCCTGCCCCTAGCACTGTTCCAACTAAGGACGCAACCAAGCAAGGACCATCACCTGAGCACGCACAAAATAGTGACGGGCAGGTGCATTCATATGCCTGTTTCCCCAATAAGAGGCGCTTCGGATGCACACAGGGCTGCTACAGTGCTCAGGGAAGAGTTCAAGGAATATCTTACTAACCCAACTCGTGCAGTGCGCAGAATATCAAGACAAATAGCACCACCTTTTACAGGAAATGCAACAACAAATACTGCCATGCCAGAGAATGACAGCCCACAGGGCCAGCTTATGCCTGGGGAACATGTATATATACGAAGTTTTGTGCATAGGTGGAATTCACCAAGGTTTCATGGGCCATATGAAGTGGTCTATTGCACTCCATGGCTGTGAAAGTGAAGGAATTGAAATATTGGGTGCACTTATCAGATATGAGAAAGGCACGCGATAGTACAATCTCTGTTAATGAGCATGAGGGCAACAATGAGGTTGCATGAGGTTAAAGGAAAGAGATGCAAATAAAATACAAAGAAAACAAGAAAAATAATGAGCTAAAAAATGACAGAAAATGAAAAATTGTACATATGATATAAAGTATGGCGATATTGTACTATGAATATGATAAAGTGTGTGCTCTCTCTCTCTCTCACTCTTCCTCGTCTTCACCTCTACATCTGTTGCTCACTCTATTCGACTTCTTAAAAGGGTAAAACTTAAAGTTTTTCTAAGGACATTAACAAAAGGTTATAATGCATACGATGAAATAAATGATTGATGGTGTCAAGGTTCAGAAGTAAAATGTAAAAATAACTTAAGTAGACAATGACGATAATGAAAGAATACACAAGAAATAGTATAAATGTGCACATCAATAGCTTAGAGAAAGAGTATGATAGTAAAGTAGTATAGGAAATGAATAATGTATGCATAAACGAATGATGATGTTATATACATACTACTTAACCAATTCATATCGCCCATTCAGGTGAAACGATGGCAGAAAGGACTGCACACGCTGAAGAGAATACAACCTTAGTTAGCGATAGAGTAGTACATAGAAATAATAAATGGTATTCATATGAATGCGGTGTTAAATATAGCGCTATATTGTTTTCTATAATGTTGTTTATCGGGAGGGAAGAGATATGACATCTACCATGGGTTGGGATTAGATGAAATAGAAGACCCCCGCTACCCGGATCAGTCCAACAAATGGTATTTAGACATGAGCGCAACTGCAAAACAGGCCACTAATGAGAGTTGCTACGTTTGTTCCCTTATCCCGCATGCACCAGGAACTCCCAAAATACTAGTGCCACATGAAGTACCCTTGCAAGACGCCCAATGTTTAATTTATCTAGCATTATGTAGAATTCGAAGCACCTTCCAGGCACACACAGTTACAATAGAAATGCTGGAGAATGAAAGAACATGCACAAGCAGGCGCCAGGGAGTAATTTGCATCAAGGAGCCATTTTTCCTCATAAAAGGGACCAGATTCACAGACAATAAGTGGCACGATGATAAAATAGAGGACTGGCTAAAGAAAATTTCCAGTGGGTCAAGGAAATGTGTGCCCCCATCTGGTCCCAGCACATTGGAAACTGACATGGGTTACTGCTCTCGAAAAACCCATCAAGACTCAAAAGGAAATATCACATGAACTATGCTTCCATGGAGAGGGGAAAGTGCAAATGGGCTCCAACAGACGATGCAACAAAACTATCATCATCCCTGACATGAAAAAAGGTACAGCCGCACTCATGGACATGTATTGGGTGTGTGGCAAACAAGCTTACCTGCACCTACCAGCATCATGGAGAGGTACTTATGCCCTGGCCACATTGCACTCAGCACTAATGGTGATCCCAGAAAGCCACATCCAAAGAAAAGGGGAATTGGCTGGCATATTGGCAGCAGGGGAATCGGCTGGCATATTGACAGGAGGGCAATCGGTTAGCACTCCGGCAGCGCCCCAACCAATACCCACAGAATCGTACGTGTACGATATTGTATCAGAGAATGACCTGAAAGAAAGGCTGTCCCACAGAAAAAGGTCAAACTACATGTCCACAGAGTCCTCCAACCTCCTGGCAGAAATTCCATCAAAATATAAGCTCTTCAATGCGGCAGAGACATTTTTTGCATCCCTTCTAACACCAGGACTTCAAGCGCGCACAAACGCCAAATGGTTGCAGATCATACGCTGGGAGCTGATCCAACTGGCCAATGACACTGAAGAGGGGTTCAATGTCATCAAAGTGGAATTGCACGCTCTGAGGCTAATGACAATGCAAAACCGGTACGTCCTAGATCTACTCACAGCAATGGACAGTGGTGTTTGCTGAAAAATTGGGAGCGCGTGCTGTACATTCTTACCTTCTGAGGATACAGACAATGGGACCCTCACCCACGTCATCTCTGCAGTACACAGCCTGGGGGAACGCATGAGGAAGGAGGGAGGAGTGGAACCGACAACTTGGTTCGACAACACGTTCAACTGGATACCATCATGGTTCAGCATCATGATGAACATTTTTGTTCCAGTTATCGTTTTTATTTTACTATTTTTTTGTGTGTGCTAACTAGGGATCCGATGTTGTGCAAAATCCATGCATAGCTCAGCAATGATGATGGTAACAATGGGCAGACAAGCAACGGTAGCAACCACAATAGATGCACGAATCCAAACTGGAGCGCCCAATCCCCCCACTTATCGCATGACTGCAGTATATCGCCAAAATGGAGATAGGGTGGATAATTTATACCATACCACAATCAAAGAACCAACAGAGCTGCAATGGTACAAGGAAGTGTGGGTGGACTTGGATGGGGATGGAGGAATTTATATGACCTTTACACCTGATGTATATGCCAGAAATGGGCATAGTTTGCGCAGTGTATGGTTCTCAGCTATCATCCGGCCCGGTGACACAATACACAGGGAAAGTCAAGCTTCTTTGTCAGGACGGGCATCAAGAGGACATTACTTTCAATCTCATTGGTGCTCCTCAGTTCCAGATGATATTGGGAATGCCCTCGCTGGAGACCCACAATCCTAGGATCGACTGGCGAAAATGAGTTCTGACATTTCCTCATGATTTTGCCGACACATGTTACAAAAAAGATGATACCAATCTGAAACCGAAGAAAGGAATCGTATTGGGCCTCATCAGCTCCTTACCGCTTGAATACCAAGATTACCAGGATGTCTTCAAAAATAGCAAGCCAACGTTCTGCCCCCGCACAGACCCTACGATTGTCAAATAGATCTTGTACCCGGAGCCCAGATCCCATGCAGCCAAAAATACGCTCTGACAGAACAGGAAAATCAGCATCTTAAAACTTACCTGGATCAGTACCTGGCGAATGGTTTCATTTGCCCGTCCAAGTCACCTGCCTCCTCGCCCTCCATCAATCAGATCACAGTAAAAAATCAATATCATTTACCACTTATACCACAGCTCCTGGACCAAGTGAAACATGCTCAAATCTACACAAAACTGGATTTAAGAGGAGCATACCATCTTGTAAGAGTAAAAGATGGAGACGGTTGGAAAACGGCCTTCCGCACAAAGTACGACCTCTTTGAATACCTGGTCATGCCCTTGGGGCTATGCAATGCCCCCGCAGCATTCCAATTCTTTATGTATGATGTACTCTGTGAACTACTGGACGTTTGCGCTCTTGTTTACATTGACAACATTCTTATCTACTCAAATTCCATGGAAGAACATGCAGGGCATGTCCGGGCAGTCTTAGAGATGCTTCAACAACACCAATTGTATGCCAAGTTGGAAAAAAATGTTTTCCATGTAAGCGAGGTCGAGTTTATCGGTTTCATGCTCACACCACAAGGCGTACATATGGATACACGAAAGGTGGATGCAATCCCCCAATGGCACTCACCAACATCCACGAACGGAGTGCAAAGCGTGCTCAGATTCGCCAACTTTTACCATCGGTTTATACCTCGTAATCACAAATTGTACATCCAATTACCTCCTTGTTAAAGAAAAATCTAAAGTTCCATTGGTCGACAGAAGCTGAAGAAGCCTTCCATAAGTTGAAACTAGCATTCACTACAGCACCAGTCCTTCGACACCTATGACCAGACCTATCTTACCTAGTTGAGACAGATGCTTCAAAAATAGCCATGGGAGGAGTATTGTCACAACGAGACCCTGAAACAGGACAACAACACCCCGTTGCATTCTGGTCCCGCAAATGTTCAGCTCCCGAGTTGAACTAGGCAATCACAGATAAGAAATTACTGGCGATTAAAGCAGCATTCAAGGCCTGGAGACATTACCTTCTTGGGGCGAGACATATGGTCACTGTCATCACGGACCACCGTAACTTGCAATACTTGAAAACCACAAAAAGCACAATCCTTGCATCAACTTCCTTTGGCTCTCTTTTTCATGGAATACAATTTATTATCACTTATAGACCTGGAGTACGCAATGGGAAAGCAGATGCTCTATCACGCATGAGTGAAGAAAAGTGGCTTTTACAGCATCCGAACCCATGGCCATAATTCCTGAGGAAAGGATTCAATCCAGAATAGCTGACACCACATGTGTGGATGACCAAAGAACCAGTTTGCAATCCCCGATGGATCAATCAACACAACAGGAATGGCTGTTAAAAGGTGACCAGTACACCATCGAAGACAATCTAACATATTTCTAAGGACGATTATATGTCCAAGACCAAGAACTGCAAAAGCAAATCGTCACAAATTACCACGCCTCATTAGTGGAAGGACACCCAGGAATAGCCAAAACTCAGGCTAAGGTAAAACAAAACTACTGGTGGGCAACCTGGCGAAAAGACATCACCCAATTTATTGAAACCTGCAGTGTCTGTGCACAACACAAGTCTCAGAAACAGAAACCCGCTGGCTTACTACATCCCCTAACAGTACCGCCAACACCTTGGCATACCCTGTCGATGGACTTCATCACGGATCTTCGACCCTGCAATGGATACAACACTATATTAGTCGTTGTGGATTTATTCTCCAAAATGGCCGATTTCATCCCTCTGAAGGGACTCCCAACTGTGTCAACTCTCGTTTCTGTGTTCCTAGAGCAAATTGTTTGATTGCACGGACTTCCATCAATATTAGTATCTGATCGCGGAACGCATTTATTTTCTGCCTTTTGGAGAAAGTGTTGTACGATTGCGAAAATTGATCTCCGGTTGTCCACAAGCCATCACCCTCAAATTGATGGGAAAACTGAGTGTATGTTGCAACAGTCGGAGGATTCTTGGAAAAATATACTCTGGATAGCTGAGTATGCATACAACAACTCAGTTCACACAAGCACCGGGCAAACTCTGTTCTACACTGTGCACGGAAGACATCCGAGGACATCAGTATTTGATCCACCCGATAGCCTGGAAATGCCAGCCATAAAAAAACTTGCATAAAACCATCACTCAAGTTCATAACGGGGCGACAGAGCATCTGACCAAGGCTAAGGAAAGACAAAAACTGTTTGCTGATCGACATCGGAAGGAAAATCCAGCCTACCAGATTGGAGAAAAAGGTGTGGTTAGCATCCAAAAATATTCCCCTGAAGGGACCAAGAGCTTTCCACCCTAGATACCTGGGCCCCCATAGTATAAAGTCCATAATCAATCCTGTCGCCATGAAATTGGAGTTACTGTCTCACATGAAAATGCACCCCGTATTTCATGTCTCTCTCCTCAAACCAATGAAGTCCAATACATGGTTTAGTTCTCCGCTTTAGCCCGAAGTAATAGATGGAGAACCAGAATATGAAGTAAAATCCATCCTGGACTCTAAGGTGGTTCGATCAAAATTGTGTTACCTAATTGACTGGAAAGGTTACAGACCTCAAGACTGAACTTGGGAACCAAGTGAACACGTCCATGCTCTGCGTTTAATCAGACAGGTCCATCGCAATAATCCCACCAAACCAGGACCGGGAGGAGAACCACCCTTGAGTGGGGCCTTGAGGGGGAGTGCTGTCATGGTCATGAAGTCAGGGGCACAGCCATGCAGGGGTCACATGCCCAGGAGACCTGGGAGGACACTGTGCTGGTGCCTTTGGCACTAGGCTCATGAACAAAAGAAAATAAGAACATCCATTTAACACCAAAAGCTTTTATTATGGACATAGCACTTCAGATGCATTAACCTTGAACATTCCATCCATTAAGCAGGATGCATTAACCTTGAACATTCCATCCATTAAGCATCCCCAAGTGTGTTCTTGGGTGTGGCTGCTAATGGATTACCTTAGCACGTGCTCACTCTCTAGGAGTGGCAGGGTGTGGCTGGTAAGCCGGCCCTAATGGGCGTGCCCACAATCTCAGCTATATAAGCTGCCCCGATCCTCAAGACAGACGCTTCACGTTATTCTGCACTTGCAAGCAGCGTAATGCTCACCATCGCCTAATTTCAGACTTACCTTTGAAGATCCTGCTTCCTGGACATCCTGCTTCCTGCCAGCATACTTACCAACTGGGGGAAGCTGTTCTTACCTATACAACTCTTCGGCGAACCAAGTATTCATCTTTACACTTTCCGGAATGCTGAAATCTTCATCTTGGCACCGCAGCACGACACGCTCCATCAGAAGACAAGGTTAGACATCGAAAAAACATTCAGTTTAAGGTTGCGCTTCGCAATACATTGCTCTTTCCTTAAACCATCACTTACTTGCTTTCGAACATTGTGGTAGCATCCATCTTCCATCCGAACGCATCTCGCGTCTCGCAGCTGCATTGAGGCCACATTTTCATGTAAGGGAAGAAAACAGAAGAGAGACATTATTGTGGGCATAAATAGGAACAACATATCAAGACATTAAACAGAATGAACCGCATC
This sequence comes from Ambystoma mexicanum, assembly GCF_040938575.1. Taxonomy (NCBI): domain Eukaryota; kingdom Metazoa; phylum Chordata; class Amphibia; order Caudata; family Ambystomatidae; genus Ambystoma; species Ambystoma mexicanum. The sequence continues at coordinate 1,338,803,623 of NC_090929.1, read as the reverse complement.
ACAAGAGCTCAAGAAAGACTTACCAATCATAAGGAGAAGCATACTCAAAGCTGAACTGGACTAATCCTTATCAGGGATCAGTGAAAGAACTAGATCTCATTCGACGCGCCCCTGCCAGAAGTAGCAGGATGGAGAGCTTATCTTCCATAATTCACAGGTGAGCTTTATGGGCCGGCTTATGCTCACAGAAACCGTACTTTGGGGTGAAGGGTTCGAGAGGTACAACAATCACGGATTGGTGCACTCACACACTCTTATCTCCACGCAGGAGCAGTATCACCATGTACCACCGCTCACAGCTTTTCTACTGAGGCAGAGGCCTGAAGGGGGTGATTCAAGTTCAGGGAGGGCTGAAACCGGGCCCCAACGCCTCCACAGAGACTAGGTGAGCGTAACAGGTATGCAGTGGAATAAGCGTAGTACGTTAGCTCTATTCAGAATTAGCTCATCATTTATATATAGGACTCTCTCCAAGAGCCTTCTGCACGTATCACATTCTCTAGTTTTATTCCTTCTGGGCTCTTGCCTCCCCTACTTGTCCTCTTTTTGGCTTGCCAAGGCATAATGTTTTATTTTTCCCTCGGTTCGGTTGACCAAATTATGCCTCCTTTGCTCCAGTGTCTTAAAAGACACCACATTGTCCACGTTCTTTTTTTTTATCTAGCCCTGTTGGATAAAAGTTGCAATGAAGGACCGACGAGTGCTCCTCACCCCCACCCAGGGCCCCACCATTTCCTGTCGCACGAGGCAGGCCCCCCTTGGTGAGTAGACAAATGACTTTGCAGTCCTGCTGCTCGTCGTCGGATCTTTCATCCTCTGCTCCACCATCTGTGTCCTCACCGCTTGGGTTTCCCAATGCAATTACAGACTTGATAGCCCTTGCCAGAGGGCTGCCCTCATCCTCTTCAGATGATTATGTTGACAGAATATTAATTCCAGATTCTCTTTTTCTTTGCTCACTTCCTCTCATTGTCGGTTGGTCCTTATCTGGTCCACCATCCGCCGCCCCGGGCCGATGCTTGTGGCTTCTTTTTCAATTGTTATTTTCTTGTTCTCATTCTGTGTTTCTCTAAAGTCCCTGTTATTTTTTGGGAATGATAGGTTTCTGAGTAGGGCCTTTTTTCCCTGAATTGGTGTTAGCCGGGGTGCTCTTGAGGTTTGTATACGCCTCTGCACTATTGTTCCGTTTCTTTTTAATTGAGGATAAGCTTTAAAGTCTCTCTCTTGCTTTGAGGTGACTCTTCACATACCTGGCCGGTCTTCCTCCCATCTGCCAATCAAGAAAATATCTCAAATTGTTTGAGGTGTTTGACCAGAGTCGTCTCCTCAGGCATAGATGGCGGTCCTAGCCCTTGACTACTCTTACTTGATATGATTCGGTCATTCAGGGCCATTGTAGTATCATTTTCCAAATGCTCGTAACAACTTCCATCATTAGTATCACCATCGGGTATCTCAAGAGAGCTAATAGTCAAGGACCTCACCTGCAAGCCTTGATAATCCTTCCTTGTGTTCTCCGGCAATGTCACAGCCTGTGCCAAATCAACAGGTTTTGCGGCTAGATTTATTAAGTGGGTATTGTACCATATTTTGTCATTTCCTGGTAAGATTTTCTTGTATTCCTTTAATTTATGATTGCATCAATAATGCTGCATAGAATATTAGCACTTTGTTCTGCATTTGTGTCCATGTTACCTTGTATCACCGTGATGAATCCCTCTACAAATAGAACCTTTGAGTGAAGCTTCACCATGACAGTTGTCTGGTCTTTGATCTGATCGCTCAGATTTTCATAGAGCTTCATAAAAGGCACCATTGTAATAGAGAAGGCTGCTATCAGGCCTGCATCAAAGGTAGATTCCGGTAGTGATTGATCTTCCACTTGGGCAGCTGCCATATCCAATAGAAGGTCTTCATCTGAAAGTACTTTATCAGGAGACATGTAAGGGGTGCCGCTGTCGATAATGATCTAGCATGCTTATTATTATTCTGGCGGCTGAGTTGACTCACTTGCAGACTTATTTTCAATGTCAATTTGGCTTTTTTATCACACATAAATTGTGTCCCATATTGGGAGTGTCCTTCGAGGGCTGCCCTTTTGCAGACAGTTTCAATGTCCAGGGCCCAGGACTTGAACACACTGGGCATGCCTGCAGACTCCCGACTGTTGGAGTTTCCATCGTGCATCAAGCTATCAGCCCCCCCTCACCATCCCCTTAGGGACAGAGGGCAGTTGGTCCCCTCAGGGGAACCTGGATAGCCTCCCTCTTTGGATAGAGCACTGCCACCCCAGCAGACGTGGCACCAACCGATTCATCCTTGATACTCTCCTGACGGAGATTAGATGCTGAAGCGCTGCTCATCAATCCAGGTGTAGCCCCCCCACGACGCTGGTGTATTCTGTTCTTTTATCAGCTTTACCATAGAAAAAGGGTTGTTTGGACAATAGATTCTTTGGGATACGGCCCTTGGTTTCCATGCTGACTTTTTAGAAGATTGCACTTGTTTTTTCCTTAATTCTTTGTTAATGGATTTCCCAAATGTATCTACTGCTGTTGGGCCAGTGGTCTCAATTGGCCCGTGACCAGTCTCAGCGGGGTATTCATTATGCCGGTTATGACAGAGTTATCCGGGACTACCGGTAGTCTCAGAAATCAAACAGAATCATCTGCAATTGGATCTTCTGAAGCTGCGTGCTCATCGCAAACGGTTATCAGTTCTGAGCACTCTTCTTGACATAGAAGGTCAGGGGGCGTTTCCAGCATGTTCCAAGCTGAAGCTGTTCTTGCAGCAATTTCAACCCTGATATTGATGGGACATCCACCATGTCCTAGACCTTCCTTCCTCACTTGTTCTTCGTCCAAATGATCATTGCTAGTACTGATCTCTAGCACAGCAACCTTCTCGATCACTGTTTCCATTTTTCCTGGTGTGCCGCCAGTGGAGGTGATGTGCCTTTTCTGCAAGTGGCGTGGATCAAAAGACCTGAGCCCCGCAGTCTCCAAGCCCACAGTCAAGAAAGAGAAATAATGATCAAAGGCCCCCGACACTAGAGGTAATTGCAGAAATGCTGATAGTAATAGTCACGGCAACTCACACCAGAGTATAGGTTGTGGCCTTGTGATGAGTGATACAACTGTCAGATAGTATAAGCAGTGTACGCTCTTGATCTTACGCTAATTAAGCCATGGTCCCATAAGTTCAAGTTAAGTGGCACACACATTGAGTGTTTTCCTTCTCCCATCAAGGGAAGCAGTATGTCTCCCTGGCTCTCTGGTGTACCACGGAGTGCAGACTGCGCCACTTCCAATCCACTTCGCGGAAGCTACATGGTTTTGAAGAAAGACATGGGGGTGGAGCACCTATCGCTCTATACAGGGTCCCAATGCTATTAAAGACACAGTGTTCTGCAACTGTAGCACCACCATACAAAACGGAAGCACCAACAAAGTCTCACTGCAGTAAAATAACATCCTGCTGCAGACAGCTCCACTTCCACTCCACCTTGTGGCCGCTTCGCAGAATCTACATGGTTTTAAAGAAAGACAAGGGGTTGGAGCACGTATCGCTCTACACAGCATCTCCTGCTGTTAAAGACACAGCGTTCTGCAACTGTAGCACCACCATACAAAACGGAAGCACCAACAAATGTTTCAGTGCAGGAAAAAAAGTCCTGCTGCAGACTGCTCCACTTCCAATCCACTTTGCGCCCGCTTCAAAGAAGCTACCTGGTTTAAAAGAAAGACAAGGGGGGGTGGAGATCATCTCGCTCTACACAACATCCTCGCTGTTAAAGACACAGAGCTCTGCAACTGTAGCACCACCGTGCAAAACTGAAGCACCAACAAAAGTTTCACCACAGGAAAATAACGTTCTGCTGCAGACTGATCCCCTTCTAGTTCCAAGTCTATGAAGATGATTGACATGGAGTGGACCTTTAAAGTGTTGTAGTGCTGTCTGCCAGTGTGGCAGGTGTATGAAAAAGGCCCTGATACCAATACCTAGGTGCTTGTTGATAGACAGTTGTGCCTTCTGTGCTTATTTGTGGAATAGTCTTCATTCCACGCCCACAAAAAAAACAGAATTATTAATTATTAGTGTTTGATGTATTTTGAAAAGATAACTGTCCCTATGTATAGTGTCACTCTTTAGACCTGTAAATGGTACACCACATACCTAAACGAGAAAACAGAGATTAAAAATAACCTCCATAAAAATCCTTCTGATTCCTAAAGTATGAAACCTCCTTTTCAAATCTTGCATGCAAACATGAATATGTATTCTTCAACATCCAACACACTACACCAACCAAAGCACATTGATTAACGTTTTATTTATTGTTTGGGTTGATTTTGTGTTTACAATTTTTAAGTCATCTCTTATTCATGGCTATAGGGGTTCACAAGGCACTCACAGTCACTAATAATGTAAACCACTGTCGTGTATTTTGTCTGCTGTTACAGTGCACAAAGGAAAGGGGTACCTCCTGGCACAGATTTCTTTAGGGGTTTACCTGCTACTTATAAATGTTCTTCTATTCATTGTTGCACAATTTGGAGAATGTATGCCATAGGGACACATGTTTAATTTAACAGAACTAATAACAATGCATACACAAGTGAATTATGGAGATAGGATGGGAACACAGAAGATATGGTAGCCTAAGTAGTGAGGTGTGTAACACGAAATTTGGTGGTTGGTATTTATTTTATTCTGAAATCACTGGACTGTTGACATTAATGCCTAGCAGTGCCTAGGGTTATCACTACACTACAATGGAAATTCTAAATTAGAGGTGAGGGTCATGCTAAACAAAAATACAGTGATCCACCTAGGGATTTGACACCTTTGCCCATCTGGAGATGTCACGATCAGCCCTCCTGTTCAATCTCTACATGACCACCCTCCCACGAATAATTTGCATGCACAACATCCTGTGCTACAACTACGCCAATGACTCTCAGCTAATTCTGAAACTCCTGAACTCAAACCCCAACTGCCAACCTGACCTTGCTTCCTGCCTCCTCGACATAGAGCTCTGGATGACCACAAACCACCTCTTGCTAAACCCCTCCAAAACCAAAATCATGGTATGTGGCAACACCAAACTTCTTCCACACCCACTACCCTGGCCATCTGCCATGGGCAACTCACCGAACCCCCTCTAAATCAGTAAAAAACCTTGGATGCGTCCTAGATTCTGACCTAACACTCTCGCGCCAAGTCAACAACGTCTCAAAGTCCTGCCACTACCACCTTAAAACTCTTAAGCGCATTTTTACATACCTCTCCTTTCCAAACAGACTCTCTGCTGTCCAATCAATTGTTATATCAAGACTGGACTACGCTAACTCCCTCTACCTTGGAGTCCATGCATACCAACTGACTAAACTACAAAGAGCAAAAAACGCTGCAGCCAAACTGCTACTAGCGCTTGGCCCGAGAGACCACATTTCCCCAGCACTGAAAACTCTGCACTGGCTTCCGGTCGCCCAAAGGTTGACTTTCAAAGCCTTCTGCATTTCTCACCGAGCACTGCACAAAACCGGACCACAATATCTTCAAGACAAGCTAAAACCCTATCACCCTGCACGTACTCTAAGATCTAGCTCAGCAGGCCTCCTAGTCATACCAAAAACAATCTCAGTCAGGTTAGGCGGATCATCATTCTCAGCCTTGGCCCCCACGCTGTGGAACGCACTCCCGCCCCACATCCGACTCACTGAAGACCTTATGTCTTTCCGCAAATTGCTGAAAACTTGGCTTTTCACCTAAAACCAACCACAAACTCATTCTAACTCAAACTGGATAACAGCATCCCAAAGACGTTGCCAAAATACTTGATCATAAATATCAATGCAGTATCATGATTTCGAGCAAGAAATCGTAAACTAATAACCTCTACCGATTAGCTAAAAAGGCCAAACAAAATCGATCATACCTGTAAAGTAAATAAAAAGAATAAGTTGTATGGACACAGTAATGCTGCTGAAATTAATGAAATAAACAAATAAATGTAATGGACAAAAGGATCAATGTGGACGTGAGGAATAAAGTGGATAACAACTTGTCAACTAACCCAGAAGACTAAATTTAATTAACATTAAAACAAATAGCAATACAACATCATGAACAAAGTGAGAAATCAAAAACTAATAACCTCTAATGTAATCTAAAAAGGACACACAGAATGGAATGAATAAACCAGATCAAAGCAATGAAACGGTAAAAAAAATAAAAAATGGAAAGATAAATTCTGGAGAGAGATCAGTGCACAGACAGATGGCATGGATTCTATGAGTGCATGGTATGAATGGAAAGTAGAAAATAGACGATTCAAATAGATGAGACGGGTGTAGGGCATGGGACTGATCAAGAACTCGAAACAAATTGAATGCGTACGACAAGTGACATGAGCTGTATTGATAATGTAGGATTAATGAACACAGTGAATGGAGCAGATGAAGTAGGTGGAGCGGATGAGTGCATTGAACGCTGCGCTGTGCAGATGAGTGTATAGAGCAGATGAGTGTATAGAGCGGATGAGTGTGTAGAGTGGATGAGTGTACAGAGCGGATGATTGTGTAGAACGGACGAGTGTATAAAGCGGATGAGTATGTAGAGTGGATGTGTGTGTAGAACCGATGAGTGTGTAGAGCGGGTGGGTGTGTAGAGCGGTTGAGCGCAATGAGCGGATGAGTGTCTTTTGCGGATGAGTGCCAGGGCGGATGGGTGCCTAGTGCAAATGGGTGCGCAGAGCCGATGAGTCCGTAGATTGAATGAATGCGTAGAGGTGATGAGTGCGTAGAGGTGATAAGTGCGTAGAGCGGATGAGTGCGTAGAGCAAATGAGTGCATAGAGCGTGTGAATCCATAGAGCGGATGAATCCGTAGAGCAGATGAGTGCCTAGAACACATGAGTGTGTAGAGCGGGCGAGTGCGTAGAGAGGATGATTGTGCAGAACGGTTGAGCGCCTAGAGCAGATGAGTGCATTGAACGGATGACTGCATAGAACGGATAATTATGTAGAGCAGGTGATTGCGTAGAGCGGATGAGTGTGTAGAGCGGTTGATTGCGTAAGATCGGGTGAATGCGTAGAGCGGTTGAGTCCCTAGAATGGATGAGTGCGGAGAGCAGAGGAGTGCGTAGAGCGGATGAATGCGTAGAGCGGATGAGCGCATAAAACAGATGATTGCATAGAGTGGATGATTGCGTAGAGCGGATGAGTGCATAAAGCCGATGATTGTGTGGACCGGGTGAATGCGTAGAACGGAAGAGTTCCTAGAACGGATGAGTCCGGAGAGCGGATGAGTCCGGAGAGCAGATGAGTGCGTAGAGAGGGTGAGTGCATAGAGAGGGTGAGTGCGTATAGAGGGTGAGTGCATAGAGAGCGTGAGTGCGTAGAGCGGATGAGTGTTTAGAGAGATGAGTGCGTAGAGTGGATGAGTGCCTAGAGCCGACGAGTGCGCAGAGCCGATGAGTGCAGAGTGGATGAGTGCACAGAGTGGATGAGTTCGTGGAGCAGATGAGTGCGTAGAGTGGATGAGTGCGTAGAGCGGATGAGTGTGTAGAGCGGATGAGTGCGTAAGGACAGACGATTGCGTAAGAACAGACGATTGCATAGAGCGGATGAGTGCCTAGAGGGGATGAGAGCCTTGAGGGGATGAGTGCCTAGAGGGAATCAGTGCATAGAGCGGATGAGTGCATAGAGCGGACGAGTGTGTAGAGCGGATGAGTGCATAGAGCGGATGAGTGCATAGAGTGGACGAATGCATAGAGCGTAGGAATGCGTAGTACCGGTGAGTGCGTAGAGCGGGTGAGCACGTAGAGCGGATGAGTAAATTGAGCGCATGAGTAAATTGAGCCTGTGAATAAATAGAGCGGGTCAGTGCGTAGAGCAGGTGAATGCGTAGAGCGGGTGTGTGCGTAGAGCGGATGAGTGCATAGAGCAGATGAGTGCATAGAGCGGATGATTGCATAGAGCGGACGAGTAGGTAGAGCAGATGAGTATATAGAGTGGATGAGTGTGTAGTGCGGATGGGTGTGTAGTCCCGATGAGCGCGTAGTACGGATGGCTGATATGAATGGCTTTGAGCGCCTGAAATGGTCGTAAACGCGTAGAACAGTCAGAGTACATGGAACGGATGGCGTACATGGAACCTTTGGAATGAGCTTGACCGCAAGCACCTAAAATAAACCACCTTATCACATCTCCATGCTTACTCTCTTCCTTACACCACCACTCATCTAGAACACAGCAATACTATGACACCATTCGGTATAGCTGTTCTCATACCATCATTCTGCCTCATACTTCCCATCACCCTATCTAAACATGCTGGTTATTCACCTTCCAACCTAGGCGTTCTCCTCAGGCCTAACGCAGCCAGTATCGGTCTGGATAACAACCTGCCAGAACGAATACATACTATTGATCTCTCAACCACCACACCTACCGCTAAGCAGCAGCTATCACACAAATACCACACCAGCTGTACACATATCTGGTGCCACACCTGCCTTTTGACTCCCTCTACCTCTCTCTACTGACTTGAACTTCGGTTCCCGAGGGCTTTCAACATACCAGCACCTTGAGACCATATCAATGGTACATAAGGCGCTATATAAATGCAAAATAACATAACATAACATAACATTCTTATTCAGTTGAGACAACTTACTCTAATAAACAGTATTTAAAATTGCTGGCTAACAAAAAAACAAAACTGTATATTCAGAAGACCTCAGACATTTGGCAAAACTGTGCTAAAAAAAATTCCACCCCTTAACTACTGTAGCAAAACAAATTGTTCATTTAGATAATGTTTCTTAGTTATTACACACAATCAGGATAATATTCCCTGTCAGCTCTGCTTCCACCCATCCACCCATCCACAAGCACTCCTGGAGTAAGGAGTCAGGTATACATCACTCCTTGCGTATAGGTCTGTGGCTTGGGTGCTTTGCCATGCCTACTTTTGATCCTTTGTCGACCTTCGGCTTGATGGTTACATTTCTCCTAATGTCCTGAGCATCCAGGTGGTATAAGTATGCCCTTAATCCTGGACTTTGTGTTTGGTCGGTTTTATCAATGGATCCCCTGAACACACTGGGGTTTTGAAATTGGCTCATTTCAAGGTCCTTCTCTGAATTTTGACTTTCTGGCATTTTCCGAGGTTGTTCTTCCAGATGGAGGTTTCAGTTTTACACTGAGTCTGTTTCTGGATCTTCATCTTGCAGTTTCTGTTGGGCCACTCAATAGACACAGCTACCAGGAGTCACAGTAAAGGGTATTCTCGTTCTGGTCAGCAGGTTTTCAGCCATCCCGACCAGGTCCACATTAGACCTTAGTATCAGAATACGTACTTAGCCGTTTCAGCATGCTATCACTGCAGAGTTTGCGCATGACCTATGTGCTAGCAGTCACACTGGGAGTTTTTCCAGGCAGGCTGTTCAGGTTTTTTTGCCAAGTCATTTGCCAGACCCTTGTTCAGAATGCTCTATGCCTTTTGATGAGGCTATCTCTACAGATGTGTTAGTAGGTAATTCTTGCACACTCATCTGGGTACCTGAAAAGCAGATGATATATATTTTAATAGACATCCTGCCATTAGTTTAACGCCTTGTGGTTGTTGGTGTACGTCCAGGGTCTTTGGCCCTTCAGTTCTCTCAAGATCAAGAGGTTTAGATCTGTACCTTCTGAGTAGCCTCATTTTTCTAGACTCCTTTCATTTGTAATGTTCTCTTCTGGTCTTCAGTGAGTCCTCCAAGAGTGTTGCAAGGTTGCACCAGACTGCTGTCTTCCTTGTAATTCTGCCTTCCAGGTTTTCATATTGGTACAAGGAATCATGAACAGACATGTCTGTCTGCTTCAAGATCCTCACATGAGCTGTAGTTTTCCAGTCTCTTTTTTCCTCCCTAAGCCATGGCTGGGTTTTTTCGCTCTTTTGCATGGATTATTTTGATTTCTTGTTTGAAACATGGACATTGATTGGGTATTCACTATAGGTAAGTTCTTCCACGTCATTTCCATATTATTAATTTCCTTGTGTGGATTGATTACCTTTCCGATGTGTCTGTTTATCACTAATGATAAAGAGCTGTACAGTTGTTGACACCAACTTGGAATTATGTGTGCTGCTGAAGGTGAGACCATGGTTCAGCATCCCTCCTGTCTCTCCAATCCTGCCATTTTCCACAACGGCTGTCGAGCTCTGCTTGTAGGCTTCTATTCACCAGCTATTTATTCAGTAAATATTCTTGTAATAAAGCGTTAAGCCCACGAACAGCACTGGTTTCGGATTCTTACAGTAACATGTGCCATTATTTCACCTCTCCCCCACTCTAGAGTAAACTCTGTAAATGTCTGAAATCTGCTTTCTGCATTCTTTGTATTTTTTGTCCATGCCATTGGGTTTCTAGTGTCCATAAGATGTCACGGAGGTCGGGGGAAAAATTCTGGGATCCACAATCTTCCAATTCCTGCTCTAGTTTCCCTGGGGTCAGTGATGTGTTACGTGGCATCTGAGGCAATCTAGTCCCCAGTGACTCACAGACAAGGATGGTGAGTTTGCTGAACTGCAAAGCCACCTATTATGTATTTGCTTATTACATTCTTGAAAGTGTTTAAAAAGCACTAAAATGTGTCATTACAGCCATTTCGCTGCACTCATGAGTCGTAAGTCATGATCATATGCACGGCCTCCATTTGAGAAGGTGGTCATCTAAATGCTATTTTTCTTTTCTTTTTCTTTTTTTTTATTGATTTAGCTGAATTTTATCAACTTTTCAATATTCAAATGTAAAATTACATAAAATTACATAAAACGTCCATATATTACAATGCATATACGTTTCATCCTAACATTAAAGTCTAAGGTATCATACAACCTTCTAAACAATACGTAATTGATTCTCAAAATTATTTAAAAAAGCTCTATATCATGGTACTCAAATTGTGTTAATACGATACATGAATGATGTAAAATTTGTTTGCAACTATACTTCATCCTGACAATTGTGGGATGTTTTAACCCACTTCTGCTCTGCTATGCGGCATCACTGTGTTATGATCGCGCCAGAATCATCAAAATGGCTGTAAAACCCTTGTGTGCACCAAAACCTCTGAAAATCATGCTTTGCAAAGCACCAAAAGATGGCTGCCCAATCTGCCACACAGGTTGTCAGCGGTGGAACAGAGATCTCATTCCTGGGAATGTCACTGGGCTCTACAGCCAGTGAAACTGGAGTACAGAAGGAAAAAGCAGTTTTTTGCTAAATGAAACCCCAAAATCTTGCTTTAAATCCCTTTTTCTTTGTTGCTGAAACTGCAGAATGCCGGTTCAAAACACCCTCAAACATCCAAAATTCTTGCTGGGTGCTACAATTCACTTAGTCTAAGAAATCATTGTGAACTTGCAAGGTCCTGAAAAGCTGAAAGCATAAAGGGATTTCCACAGCAAAAGTGGCCTGTCTGTGGATGTCAAAAATCTCTGTGTAGCAGAGGACTGCCGCAATGATAGCTGTCAAGAACCTGCCTGATTAAACTTTAAACATGTATATAAACTGAAATCAAATGTTTGCAATCTAAGAGGCCTGTTGGTGATAGTAACCCATATTGTAATTGTTTTGATTCCATGGTGTAAAATCTTGAATGAGAATTCTAGCTGATATTTTGAAATCACAAGTTTGTTTTAAGCTAAGGAAAATGCAACAGAATTAACAATTACATCACGCCTGGCTAAAGCTAACCAAACTGGAATAACAGGTTTCCACACATAGGCCTTTCCCTCCAGCAGGAAATCACACCAAAGCAGTAATTATAGGGTTTGGAAAGAACTTGGTCTACAGAGGCAAAAGGGAACAATGAACAGTTGCTGCCAAGGAAATGCGAGGTGTGAGGATAGTTGTAAATGGCCTCTGCCAAGGGCAAACAGGGAGGAGATTACTCCTGGACTGCAGGGAGATGAACATTCGCAAAGAACACTTTTTTAAAAGACTTATAATTTGCCAGTTAAAATTGTAAAAAATAAAAAAGTAACAGATTTGTGAATCTAAATTTTGGCTGCACGTTTCAAGTGGCGGCAACATCGTGTGACATTTTCTGGAAAGAAACGGCAGAAAATGTGATTTTACACAAAATGTATTTCTGCTAGAAATATGAAACTTTATACACTTATGCCCATGTTAAATGCGCACACTTGTAGAAATGTGCTTCTAAATTGGACATTGTGTTCCTGAGGAAAAGGGCAAAATTCTGTGAAAAGCCAAGCCAAGATCCCACAGCTACGGGAATTTGAGGAATAGCTGTCATATAAAATATGTAATCTGTATATGTGATTGTTATAGAGGTTGCACATGTGTAACTATGTATTGTGCCAAAAGTAGATTTTGTGTTCCTGTGGCTAGGGGTGTATTCTCAGCCTCATAAAATCACACCATAAAGGTGACACACTGTTTGGGCCTCATTATAAGGCTGGTACTCCCAGAATGAAGGGGGCCGGTATGGGACAGGTCCCCTTCATTACGGGAGCACCGATTACGAGCTTCCCTTCGTGGGACCCGGATCCGACACCTGGTAAAACCAGGCGTCTTTTCCAGGTCCCATGAGGGGAAGAGGGAGGTAACAACGGGACACTCATAATATGCCCGTTGTTACCTCCATCCCCATTCCCATTGAGCCCTATGGGGGCTGAAATGGGAATGGGGAATGGTTTCTGCAAGGAGGACTTACCAGGTCCTCCTATGTTGGAATGAGCCGGTAAGTCCCCATTGCAGGAATCCGGTAAAGGAGCCCGGTTTGGTGACAGCTATGGAGCTAATAGCTCCATGGCTGCTAATAGCTTCATGGCTACCGCCAAACTCGTAATGAGGCCCTTTGTCTCCTCCTATCAAGGCAGAGAGGAGACTCTGACCCAATCACCTGCCTAAGGGGTGAGCTTAGGATAAACCAGCCCACACACCCGCTTTATCATAGCATAAATAGAGACAGCTCACCACTCAAAAAGACAGACAGATTCACCCACTATCCTGATACTGGTGGAGCACCCTGCTGCTGAACTCAACATCTTCCTGGCTCCAGACTCCAGAAACTTGGCAAAGCAGAAACCCATTGCATAGCTGAACCATATTCAGCTAGGCCTCAAATTCTAGAACCGGAACCCCACAAACCTAAGGGGAAGCATCAAAATACAGCCGGGCTGCGCTGTACTGCTTGCCTGCTGAAATAATTATCATTAGAACCAAGAAGGGCAGATCCAATTCACTCCTGTGCCGTGCTGTGACCAGAGCCATTACAGGTCCAGTCCTGTGCCGTGCTGTGACCAGAGCGCCTTGCTGATTGCAGATCCAATCCGATGTGCCAAGGTGTCTGTTGTCCTAGAACCAGATCCCATTTCCTGACCAGAATCTTGACGGACCAGAATCCTGACGGTTCCTTTAAAAACAGATCTAGTGAGTATCTATAGATAGAACTGTGTCACTAGCATATGCACCATGCTTAGTTAATCCCTATCTTAAATCCATCCTATCTTGTATTCAGAACCTGCATTGTTAGGAGTATTTTTGAATTGTTTGAACCCTCTATCCAATCCTCCTACCTTCCTCTTGTACTAGTATTGCTAAAACTATCTTTGCACTGATCTTTTCTCATCTGAAGAAGGCGAGACCTTAGCAGGAAGCCATTCTGATCAAGTGGCTGTGTTCCTATGGGGTATTCGTTTTTATTCATAGTCATCCTAGTGTAAGAAACCCATTGTCATTTTAAAGCATAACCATACCGAGATTGTAATGTGTTGCATTGTGTGAGAAGGTGTCGAGAAGTTTCCACTAGGAATTCCCTTCCATGCTCCGGGATAAATGTCAAATCTTAAATACAGGACACATTTTATCAAAGCGGGAGTTCACAACTTAGTTAGGTAGTTTCGTGGGATTTCTTCAAACATTCCCCGTTGGGCATATAGAGCATATTTCGGTCTCACAGCTAATTGTTCCAAAGACTGTATACGATCTAAATACCTCGATGTGTTCTCTAACCCTGTCAGATGGAATTCAGCAACAGTCTGAGGAACACAGCCCTGGCTGATATCTTCAAAATGTCTAAACACCACCCTTCCATATCTTTAAACCAAATACTCCTCGTACACGTTCGGAAATTACCTATTGTAAAATGCTACTGCAGTAGCCCCGCTGGCTCAATCCGCAATGCACAATATTGTCTGAAACGCCTTTCCAGCTTGCTGACACCAAATGTTAGCTTACATAATATTTGGAAGATAGATTTGATACATATGTGCATACCATATTAACAATCTGTTCTGAATTAACGACAATGACATCTCATTTTAATTGTATGTTGCATTTCGTTTTCTGTATCCTTTAAGTAAAGGGTATTGTTCACTACATTTAATGCCAGTTCCTTGCTTTAAACGCAGTGACGACAAATATTCTGCTATATTTTGTTTGGCACAGTAAGAAAAAAATACATCTTCTTCTGTCCTTTCATGTTGTGTTGATAGAGTTTCTAGCGCACATGCTACGAGTGTGGCTTTGTAGTTTGCTTACACGTCATAATTCATACAGTGACCTTCAACTTTATGAGGCGGTTCTAAAGGTCTGGACAGCAACTAAGTGATAGGAAAGACATCTTAAAATGCAGGGTGGCCAGACTGGAGGATCTGTTGGGCTCAAAGAATACCTATACGGCACATGTATAAAAAAAAAATTATGAAAGTGACCGGACCTAAAGGGAATCGTAGGAACTCGACAAACATTATTTTTCTTACTAATTATTTTATGACACCAGAAATCACTTTTAAAATACTTAGGTTTGTTAAAATGGCTTACTATATTTTACAATATTTCCAATTCATATGGTTTCAACTTTTAAAATTCAAAAAGACTGATTGTTAGACAATGTTTTCATCTCCCAGGTTGTATAGAGCACATAGAATTGTATTGCATTTACTGCACATTCAGATGATGTGCTTAAGAGGCAATTAAAAAAATATGCACAGCCCCTACGTAGGTTGCAATTTAAAAAAGGATGTGAAATTCTGGTTGAGTGAAAAACCAGGTGGTGAGGGGCCGGTGTAGAGAGACATAGCCCAAGGACAGAGACTAGATATGGATGTAGAGAAGATTTACCTTTAGGGGCCTCCATAGAACCATATTCATTAAGCATACATGTTATTACATGTTATTTATTGCATGATTGAATGTGACATCATTTGGATGGGTGAGGGGGTGGTGCCACTTTTCTGGCTGGCAGTTAGTGTTTATGTCTGATTTTGAATAATTCCACTGACGGGCTAGCTTTACTGTCAGAGGTGGCATTCCAGTAGGGCATGGAAGTACAGAGAAGACAATTACATTTATGGAGGTGTACTGGGTGACAAGTTTGATAGCACTTACCACTTTTCCTTCTCCCTTCTCTCTCTTTCTCTCTCTCTCTCTCTCTCTCTCTCTCTCTCTGCACGTGCACGTTACAAATGCTCACAAGGCCTAGTAAAACCACCACTTTCTTGTTCATCTTTTTATTATATTTGCCTTTTGCACCCATGTTCCCTCCCCGTTTGCCCTGTGGGCGCTTTGAAATACAATTTCTTGATGTATAAGCGCCTTAGAAATGCACAATAAATCAATACAAAAAATGTATGAAGAGAGGTGGAATACAGCTGTTAAAGGGACAGCGGCAAGTTATGCATTTAGCTAGGTAGAGTGGGGACAGGACAGTGGATAGACTGGCAAAAATGGAGTAGGAAACTGAGAGAGATTTTGCCAGACATCGTTCAGCATGATATCAATTTCTGGAGGTACATGAGGATCTGGCTTTGTTGTTGAAAGTGTGAGTGGAAAAGTTGAGAATTCTATTTAGATAGAAATAGAGAAGCAAACCAATGAGTAGGCTAGAATCGTAGTGTGTTTTGCTAAGCAAAAGGCTAGAGATCAAGGGTTCGGATATTTGTTGAGTGAGGTCAGGGCAGATGTTCCTTAATTTGAGCAGGTTAATTCTGGATACTATGGCCATAGCTATGAAGAATTGTTGGAGTCTTTGGCCACTAACGAAGAGGGTCCCTAGTTTGCAAGCCTTTGTTGGTGGAGTGAGGAAGCTAGGATGAAGCATATGGGAGAAGGGAGTGTGGTCCTTGTATTGGCAGCATGAAGAAAGCATTAGGAAGTCCGAGCTGATAATGTGTTCAGAGATACAAGAGGTGAAGACGATTCGCATGCCACCAGCCAAGAGGTAGTACTGAAAGACAAATTATGAATGCGTTGCTTAATGGATGGTGCGTAAAGAGTAAAGAGGAGTGGGCCATGGACACGTACTTGGAGAGCTCCTATGGGCAGCCGTGCAGGGGAAGAAGTGTTATGGTGAAGAAGAAGCAGTCAAAGAGGTGAGAGGTCACACAGATGAGCAGGACGTCTTTGACGCCAAGGAGGAGAGGGTCAAGGGACGGTCGGTTGGTCCATTGTATCAAAGTCTGTGGACAGGTAACATAGTATGAGGATGAATGAGAGGTGAGAGTGATGAGCTGTGATGGAACAGATGGATTTGTAGGTGAGAGCAGTATTGGTGGAGCATTTTGTTTTGGAAGCTTGATTGGATGGGATACAGAGTGACTGAACCTAACGGTATTCAATACTACGGTTGCAGACTAACTCTCCGTTAAGTATTTTGAAGGGGTGGGTAAGTAGAAAAACCAGCCTGTAAAAGGAGACTTTGTTTATGTCAGCCACGGGATTCCTTACTATGGGAGGACTGTGACTATTTTGTAACAGGCAGGGAAGAATCCAATGTAGAGGGAGAGGTTGAAGGGGAAGGATAGGTGGGTAGAAGTGATATGTGTGAACTCTGATAGTTTGCATTGAAAAGGGGTGAATGGGAGCAAACAGTGGTTTAGCAGAGCCAAGAATGGATACAGGTTTCGAAAGAGAGTTTGTAGCGAAGTGAGAAAGTCAGGAAAGAATAGAATTAAGAAGAGTTGCAGAAAAGGAGGTGAGTATGAGAGATACGTGAGTGGACAAGTTGTCATATATTTTTGTGAATATGGAAAAGTGGGAGGCAAAGTCATCAGTGGGAAAAGAAGCGGGTAAAGAACTGTTTTGGGGCAAAGCATAGCTCTGAATATCTGTGGAAGTTTGCAGGAATGAATGATAAGATCAGAGTAGTTGAGAGAGTTGGCCGAGTGAAGAGCATTAACCCAACCATCCAGCTTGCTCAATCGACTGTTTTAAAAAAAAATACAAATGTGGCCATGTGCAAAAACAGCCAATATTTTATTTTTTAATAAATCAGCATTTTTAACCAAATTAAAACTAGTCACAAAATAAGAGGGAACATGATCACTGGGCCAGAGGGAGAATAATGGGCCACATGGGAAGTGATGGGCAAGAAAATAGCGGGAGGTGCTGGGCCAGAGGGTTGCAGTGAGCCAGAAAAGGTAGTGGTGGGAAAGAAAGCAGAGAGGAAGCAGTGGACCAGAGAGGGAGTCATGGGCAAGAAAGGGGTGAGGGAGTGGAGGACCAGAGGAAGAGTGCTGGGCCTGAAAACGGAGTGGGAGAAGTGGATATGACAGTAGAGTGGGAGTGGTGAGCCAGAAAAGCAGATGGGCAGTAATGGCCCAGAAAGCAGAACAGGCGTGGTCGGCCAGAAGAAGAGGGACGGCGATGGGCCAGAAAGCAGAGGATGAGCAGTTGGTCAGAAAGATGAGAGGGAGTGGTGGATTAGAAAGCAGATAGGTCACTGTGAGCCGGTAATAGGAAATGAGCTGCTGATTGGGCGAAAGGACGGTGGAAGAGCTTGATACACTGGGAGAAAGGATGTGGGATGCAGAAGGAGCAAGATAGAATGAAGGACTGTAGACAGCAGGAGTAACTGGAGAACATAATATGTGAGTTGGAGCACGGTTGGGAGGGTGGCAGTGACTGGGAAGTGAGCGTGGTGAATGACAGTGTGAAGGTGGAGCAAAACAAACTGTGTTTGGTCAAGCCGTGGAAATCTGGTGCTTTCTATTGAATTGATAGCCTCAATCCCATACAAAAAGTCCAAATAATGACAACCTGGCTCTCTTGCAGCCTTGCAGACATTACCTCTTTTAGCAATCTGGATCCCTCACGCCTTGTTAGCAGCAATAAATACAATTGCTGCAAAATTAGCTTTTTTATGCAGCAAAATGTTCAGTTGCATGCCATCATATCATGGAGTGTCTAATTAATGAGGCACACCTTATTAGGCAGTGAGACATTGGTATGCACAATCTTTGCGGTATCCGTGCAGGCGACGATGCATGGCTGTCTTCAGCTGTTGGATGGCTAGGAAATGCAAGTGTGTTGGTGAGGGTGTGTGGGGTAAAGGAGTGAGTAGGATAATCACAGTCAAGGGAGGTGGCACATGTGTTGAACTCTGTAAAGGTCAATTTGATGGAGTGGATGACTGGAAGAGACGACTTGCAGATGGTACATGACTCTATCCACGTTTTGGCTTTTTCCACCCTCTTTGCTGTTCCTACGAGCCATCATTGCGTGGTCGATTTAGGCATGACGAAACCACATAGAACATCATAAATAGTCCCTCCCCTCACTCCACAGTTACCCACAAAGAACAACAGAGAACTGCATGACTGATAATATGCAGTATTCCCCTTCCATGATTGCACAGCCGTTGATAATGAATTCAATAATCCATGGCCATGTCCTCACCTATGCAGGCTATAATAAATCGTTGTATCAAGCACAACAATTGCACATGTACACACACTCACACAAATATTCATCATGTTAGCAGGTTCAGATGTTCAGTGCTTATCATATAGTCACATAACGTTATCCAAAAGGAGTCACCTGACCTGCTCCAGTTAATAGTTTGCAGTCCCCCTGTTGCTGTAATAGAGCGCCACGGTGCCCCCTCCTATTCATTTGAGTACTCCCAACCTGTGGATGCTTATAGATGAACACTGTTCCATTTCATCCGCAGACAACCATTGCTAAATGTAGTTGAAAAGCAATCGATCCATTGTGCAGCGAGTTTTCCCCACCTTCTCCTCTAAACAAACACATTATTGAGGAGTTGGTTTATTCGCATATTGCCATGAGCATTAATGACCACCAGAGTCTTGTTCTGCCAGTCACCTAGATGGCTGCTGATAAAGATTTAGCATCATGTTCCAAGTGTCAGACCTGTCAGAAGTGCTGAACCATTTGACTAGAAGAAAAAACGCACAGGGAGCTATCGATTACAGCTTCTCAGTGTCACTTGTTCACCAGGATTTAGGTATTGATGAGGCCGCGAGTGAAAGCAAGCGCTTTCCCTCGTGGGCATCTACCCAGAAAAACAAAATGCAAAGTTGGAGAAAATATTAGTCTGGTACCAGAATCAGAGGGATTCCATTATTGATTGAAATGTGCCTTCATGTTATTTTTGCTGGAGACAAATCTATGGGGTTGGAAGTTTTATAGCAGTGTAAGTGATGGATTCATGTGCTCGATGAATTAGATTTCACAGCATGAGGTTTCCAACGCAGTTGTAATATCGCCGGCTCCATAGTTATTGATAAAAATATAATGTTATGCACCGTAGGCTCTAAAAAGAGGACCTGGATAATATTCCCTTGAAAATGTCCTTAGGGCAGCCATAAATTGCGGACAGTTTAATTGTTTCAACAGCCTGAAAGTTGCCACCAATATTAAACAGGACCAAAGCAGTGTTCGATATGTTTAAATTTCAAATGCTTTCTCCGCAGTCATTGATTAAATCCGGGTGCTATATGGGAAGAAGCTTACTTTAAAAAGCAATCCTAAACGGCAGAAATTGTTACTTTGAAAGTGGCTTAATGTGGATTGACTGTACCCAATGATAATGTTAATTAAATTGTTGTAAACCTATCTAACATTTTTCAAAAAGGAATTAAAAAAGAATTAACGGACTCCTGTGCATTAAATGGTGCTGTTACGTTGCTTTACTTAGCAATTTTGAAGCACATGCTTCAACAGCCAGGCTGCTAGTGTTAAGTTTTGTTTGTAAATGAGTATATTGATGGCATGCAGTCGGAAAACTATAAAGTTGGAATGGCGTCCATGTTTCATTATGTTATGTTATGTTATGTTAAAAGATATTTATACCATGCACCTGAGTGGTCCCCTGGTGCTCTGACAGATCTGAAAAGCAAGAGGGAAGGGTAAATTACTAGGACTGAGCAGGAGAAATAGCAAGAGAGTTGTGATGTGCTGTTGGCAGTTTCAGTTCGGGGAGCTGAGATATGTTTGACAGTTGGTAGCCTTCATGTGCTGTTGTTCAAGGCTATGTGTGGTTTGTTTTGTTGCTACGGTGTATTGAAGTGTGCGTGGTTTGTTGTGACTTAGATGTACAGTTGCGTTTAGTTCAGAGTTTGAGAGGTGTATGCAGAGGGGTGAGCTTTTTTATTAGTAGGGTTGGTTAGTGGCATCACTATCTAGATGGGACGCATAATGATATCCACAATTCCATCTAGATGTGACGCAAGCTAATATTCACAATTCTATCCCATCCATAACTGACTGACATAATTGGCTTGATGCAACGTACGGTAACCGTACACATTGAGGCTAGAAACAGAAAGGCTACTTTATACAAGTTGGGTAAATGATGACCGTGGCTGATAAGCATCAAGTCGGCTGAGTGCCTTGGGAGTAGGATATTGGGTATGAGATGGGTGTGGTAACCCCCTTTACACCACATATATATGGGGGGGTTAGAGTATAATATTAATATGTGGGGGTTGCGGGGGTCTCCCCCTGCATATATATGTGGTGTAAAGGGTTAAAAAAAAGTTGGCATTTTCAGCCATTGCAATAATCACATAGATCCTTGACTAACACAATTAGGCTAAATGCGAGATAAGATTACCATACAAACTGTAGTCTGGATGCATCAGGAAACCAGCTAATAGAGAATAAGATAGGATTAGATTGGGTTGGTCAGTTTAGTGAGGAGCAGTAATGGTTGCACCCCCTGCCTGAACTGCACTTACCATGTGAGTAGCTGCTGGCTGATGGCCTTACCTTGTCAGCAGCTGCTGGCTGATGGTTGCAGGTCTCACAGACTAACACACACCATCAGGTGCTGCCTTTTTCCACTGGGCCTTTAGCCGAATGGGGCTGCCTGCACAGGAAGGCTGCCCTGGGTGAGCCTATTATTTTTTGGGAAAGGGGGACTCATGGGAAGGGGAGCACACTCACCTGCTAACTCTGAGCTAAAGTGGAGTGCCGGGTTGGTTGCGTAATGGTTAGTCTCACAGTAGCAAGGTCGGCTTCCGACCTCTATCTTGTACGGGTCCTCTGTGACGCTTGTTTCATTATATTTTCTTTGTAATGGCAACCGTCTACTGAATACATGTGGTGGTGCTTGTTTTCTGCCTGTTTTCTCTCACTGTGGCGGATCGCAGCATGTAAGCACAACTTCCAGGCAGCAGCAGAGTTTTCAGTTGACGGCGGCTGCTCTGCGTGACATGACCTCAATATACAAGCAGATTGGAGTTGGATTGATAAAATCAAGAACGGATATTAAGAAGAGTCATTTAGAATCATTACTAAATGACCCACTCAAGGAAAAAGCTAGAAGGGGGCTCCATTGACTCCAATGTATGAGTGGTGGACTCCAAGTGGTCTATAAAATTTGAAATTAATTTACCTTGAATAAGAACCTCTTGCATCAATACGGATACATTTCTTCATCTAGAAGGCAACGTAAGATGCCCTGGCACTATATAACCGGTGTGGGTCACCCTACATTGTCAAATGGGAACCATTGAATGTACTGTTTTTGTCCTGATGATGGTTGCGTTATCAAGTGAACACTATCTTCGAAGTCCTTATAGACAACCGAAATACATGTCGACGATTACATCTGTGAAATGAATTATATACAGATAAAATCACCTGACAAATAGGGATAGAGAATCTAATAGTGATAATTTTGAACATGTTAGATGGTGACCGAGTGGGTCACGGATATAGGTATAAAGTATAAAGTAATTAGTTGATTAATGAGAGTGAGAATTAATGTGTGGTAGGAATGAATGTATGTGAGTCGTTTTTCTAAATGATTGAATTTTTATTGTGTAAATATTTTGTGATTACAATTTTATGATGGTAATAATAAAAAGAAAAAGTTAATTTAAAACTGAGGCATTTATTGGTATATGTAAAAAGATAAATGCATTTGATCTGTCATCCTCTATCCTATTGGTATATTGTTTGATTATGTATAGCATTTAGCCAGAGGGGCCAGGGATTATATTAAGGCACCCCTTATTTTTTAGACATTCTGCCCAATCACCCTCAACCTTCCTACCTCTCCCAGCACTTGCCGCTGGGCACCACTGGCCATTGATGTCTCACAGGCCTACACTTATTGTATTGACAGGCGATCACTTCCTTACCTAGTTATCTATGTGAGGCACTTAACTGTTCCTCGAAACTAACTCCCTTGCACTTTCATCTCGGATCTCCTAGCACTTACCCCTTCCCCTTTCATCCTCTCTCTCTCTGCACTTGCATGCTCTGAATGCTCACAAGGCCTAGTAGAACCACCTCTTTCTTGTTAATCAGTTTGATCCCATTTACCTTTTGTTCCCCTGTTCCCTCCCCTTGCCCCGTGGGCATTTGAAAAACAATTTCTTGATGTATAAGCACCTTACAAATCCACAATAAATAAATAACCAAATAAATATACCTTTGCTTAAATGGTGGATCTAAACCTGTCCGTAGGGACGAAGGGCTTGACAATCTGCAGGAGAGACAGCTGATACCAAGCTATCTGAGTTTTCTTATCTATGTGTGTATTGATGGCGTGTGTCTTGAAGGAGAGGTGTTTGTTGATTTGAAACCCAGGGTACTTGGCGCAGGAGGTGAGCTTGGATGTGAAGCCCTCAGGGTTCATAGTTGATAGCCTGGTCTGTATGTTTGGGTGTTCGGTGTTGTTGGAGAAGAGTAGGAATTCAGTCTTGGAGGGGTTGAGCTTCAAGTATGCACTTGAAATCCAAGACTTTATCAGTGAGAGGCAGGTTTTGAGCCTGTAGATGTTCATGATGGAGTCAATCTTGAGGTACCGATGTACGGTGTCCGTGAGCGCCTGGTGGTCTACTGTGTCCAAAATAGCTGAGAAGTTAAGTGGAACCAGGAGGCAGGGGTGGCCGTCGATAAGGATGTTGAGGGCTTTGATGACCACCTGCATGGTTGCTGTCTCCATGCTTCTTCTGGGTCAGTCTGAGCACAGTCCTATGTTTCAGTGCATTGGGTCTTTTGTGTGCTATGTGAGGCGGAGGGTGTCGAGATGGCTGAGGAGAACTTTCTAGATCGGTTTGGGGACCTTGTTGCCAGGGAGGTTGAAGTCACCTAGGAAGATGTTAGCGTGCGTGAGGGACATGGTGGTGACCGGTTTGGTGAAGTCTCAGATGAAGTTGGTGTTGGGTTTGGGTAGTCTGTAGATGTGATGGAAGGGGACCGTGCCCATTGGGGAGAGCGGGAAGAGTCAAGAGAGGACTTCGAAGGAGCAAATGTTGTTCATGTCAAGTCTGGTGCTTGGTCACAAGGTCTTGTAGATGCCTTTGATGTCTCTGCCTGTCTTGTTCAGCAGGTCTCTATGTTGGATGCTGTGGCCATCAGGAACAAGGACGTCTAGTATGTGGGTGGAGGTGAGTCTCAGCCAGGTCTCAGTGATGGAGATGGCATAAAGTTTGTGTGTAGTGATGGGGTCGGCGATGTCTGCTGCATGGGTGATAGCTAAGCAGATGTTGGAGAGCATCAACTTTCATGTTGTGGATGTTGAGGGGGTGCTGATCGGCTTGAGGCTGATGTGGGTGAGGTTGCTGCATTGCAGAGTCCATGCCTTAAAGGAAGGATGATGTTGTTGACGATGGCATTGCCTGCTGATTGTGGGGATGGCCTGTGGGGACAGAGGGAGAAAATAAATGTTGGCGCATGCTTGCCTGTTGTCTGAGCAGGGGTTCAGGCCCTGGGTACTCCCGGTCCAAACAGATCCAAACAGGAATTGCCCCTTTCTTCAACTGACCTTCATTTACGACACCCGGTTGCTAGACGCCCTTGATATAAGAGTTTAGAGCAGAAAGGAACAGGCAGGGTTAAGAAGATGGGTGGGACTTAGGCCACGTGACCTAGATCCACTTGCACCTGCTTACCAACAGCAATCATTGCTTTAGAAACATAATCACGACTAGTTCAATGTTTTTTTAAGCCCCTTAGTGATGCTTTTATTATTGTTGGCACAACTACTACTTAAACACTTCATGGTTATATGTTCGAGTTGTTAACGTTTCTTATGATGAGTAAATTGGTTATTTATTTTATGTTATCTTTTTTATGATGTGCTATGATGAGGGTGTCCGCTTAAACGCACATTGAGGAGGGAGTAGATCGTCATTGTCGCATTGAAAAAGAAATGGGGTGGAGTCCAGGATGCAGTTGAGGGTTTGCATATAGACGTTGAAGAGCCAAACTGATATAGATAACCATTATGGGACCCCATAAGGTGGAGTAGTGGATGTGAAGGTGATGCCCAGTCTCGCCTGCAAGACTGATATTTTAGGAATGAGGACAGACGTTCAAAGGCAGCACCTCCTATGTGAATATTGTTTTCGGGGTGTTAAATTAGAATGTTCTGGCCCACCTTGTCATCAGCTGATGAGAGTTCCAATAGGATGAGAATGCCTGGTTGGCTCTTGTCAAGGTTCTGCAGAATGCTCCCTTGAACATTGGTGAGCTCTTGCTGGCCTGAATCCTAAAAGACAACCATACAGTAGGTGGTGACGTTCAGAGTAGAACTGAATTTGGGATAACACTAACACTTTTGAGTAAGTTTGTTTCATGGACGATGGTGGCAATGGGTGTGTTGGTGATCAGGAGGATGGCACTAGAGTTAAAAATACAATTTGAATAGTCACAATACAGACTTTTTTTTCGTGCTGATCAAATAGCTCTTGTATTGTAGAGGTGGTGCATAGTTGAGAAATGGCTGGGCATAGTGCTCCTTTCTGCAATGTGTTGAACGTTGCTCGGCATAGATCATCTTGGAAGCCTGAGGCTGTTGTGTGCTTGAAGATGTTGAGAATCATAGCCATGAAAGTGGGCTTCAATGTGATGAAGCCAATAGGAAGAAGAGATTAGGGGTTTTGAATCATTGGCTAAGTAACAAAGCTCAAAATCTTTTATCCAGTTAAACATATGTACCTTATTTATAAGCATGCATTACTTTGCTGATCTCTATGCAATCCTATGCAAATAGGACAAACATACTCGTCCTTAGCACTTAAGGGGTTAAATAAGTACCATCTTTGCTCTGCATAGTTAAATCATTTGATTTTCTTACAGCATCATGTTCCCCAGATGTTCGTTTTGAATGCTAAACATATCATGTATGCTCTTTTGAGGCTTAATACATAATATGGGCTCTGACAGAACGCAGGAGCCATCACAGAACAAACATACATGTGTCCAATGCAGACCACTAGAAGATGCCCCATTGTTTACATATTCAATTGTTTGGGAGTGCAGGCAATCAAACAGCTTAACTATTAATCAATGAATTACTCTTTTATAACATGCTTAATGCTGGAAACCAGTCTCTATGCACAGGACTGGAATTCGAACCTGTGTTGCTTTGCGTTGTCTTGCTTCCATGACAAATTCTTTGCCCCTGAGCTAGCCTCCTGGGCCGTAATTTTGTACCTGCATGCCACAGTGGTCACACACATTGCGGGAGAGCAGTTTTACAAACCCCTCTTGCACTGTGATGATGGCCTAACATTTTACTTGGTAGGAGGGAAGGGAATTTTGAGAGTTTCAGGGCCTCTAGAATACTGATTGCGATCTCTTACAGCATCCATGCAAAGTGCGACCTTCATGCCTACAATGTAATTAGACTGTTCTTCACTGTGCTGTTAGAATCTGCACTGAAACCCCTTCTTGCCTTTTCCAAGGGGGAAGGTGGTCTACTCAGTAGCAGCTATTAAATGATCCTGCCTTACAAGTGAAGTATGGATCACAGAGGGTCTTGGGTACCCTCAAGATCCTCTCTAAAATCATCCTTTTGACATGCCAACATGTAAGGGTATTTATTTCTGCTAGTATAGCACTTTCATCACAGAGCTGCAGATGTTTATACACAGGGGTGTTGCTAGGTCTGGAAAAAACCCGGGGCTACGCTGTTGTCGAAATTGTCAGGACTGGGGGCTAGCTAGCCTTTTGGTTGTAGCTCCAGAGATTCTATCCGGGGCTACAACCAAAAGACTAGGGGCTATAGCCCCCTTAGCCACCCCCTAGCAACGCCTCTGTCTATACAAAACGATACAATGAACTTAAGTGACAAAACATGATACTGATCAAACTTGAGACGAGGAAAGAAGGTGAAGTTTGAATAGTGATTGAAAAGAGGAAAAGGAGGTGGCTGCTCCAATGGAGAATTGAAGCGAGTTCTAATGTTTAGGTGCCAAAAGAGACAGAACGAAAACGGGAATGGCCGAGTGGAGGACGTGCAACAGTTAACAGAAATTGTGTCTGAGAATAAAGAGAGTGTGGAGTCTGATACCAACAGACAGGAGTGGAAAGATAAGAAGGGGCCAGACCATGTAATGATTTAAAAACGATGCATAGGAAGTACAATTGTAGACAACATAGTAAGGTGGACGGGGCATGGCTACAAATCCATGCAGTAGGACGCTTTCTGTATATGCTCCTGTTGATCCGACATGATCCAACAAAGAAGCAGCAGCCACAGCATGTGTTCGCGCACAGAAATAGAATGCAGGACTTCTGAAGCGCTGGTGCAACTCCACGAGCAATCCGGAGCGCAGTCATGAAGGTATAGAGCCGGAAAAGCAAAAAGAAGCTGCAGACCCAGACCTATGAGAGCGAAACAAAATGGCTGGCGCCACTAAACAAAGGACCGAATAACATCGGAGGGAGAGGCAGGGAAGATCTGTCATAGAAGAATGGCAGAAGTTTTGGAATAGCTGCATGCGTAAAACAGGTCCGTGGCAAAGACGGGTAGCCCCAGTCTGGCGGCTACATTGGGAAGGCACTGCAGCGACAACTCAGCCCCGGCCGTAATGATCATATAAAATAGCGAATGCGGGGGGTGCAGGAACTGGTGCCCCGTGCAGAATTGGAGCCCACTTGGGACGCCCGCACCGCCGTCTGAAAACAGGTGGCACACAGAAGGCGGATTACTCGGAGAGTGAGGCCACCCACTGGATAAGTGCAGGGACCCAAGCGGAGAACGCCCCATTGCCTGCAACAGCCTCTGCAGCCCCGAACAACAGAGCGCGGAAGGAAAGGAAGGAAAGAGAGGTTGAGCAGCTCGGGATAGAGATCGGCTACAGTGTATCAGAGCCGGATCTGTGTATGTAGAACATGAGCCCACGAGTGCTACAAAACACAGTGCATCGCGCACATTGTAGCAGCTGGGAGACGGCTAGCCGCATGCTGCCGAAGTCCTGGGGCTAACAACTTTATACAGAGGGAGTGCAGCGTACTAGTGGCAGGCAAGAAACACAAGTGAACGCCTGCTTATGAAGAGAACCAATATGGAATACTGCGTGAGAAATGCTTGTACTTGGATGAGAGGCTAGAGCACACCAAGTGCTGAGCAAGGTATAGAAAGACTACCTTGGACACTGGGAAGTAAGAAACGCCCACTGGGGGACAGGACCTGCCTGGGCCAGCAAGGCATGAGTGGGCAGTTAAAAGATTGGAACAAACAAGCTGCAAAAGAGGATAAGTGCAAGCAGGCTAGTTTGACAGTGAGCACCCACACAAGGAGACGATGAACTGCCCAACTACAACCCAAGGGGTAACACCAAGGTGGAGTGAAGCAAGGAACTAAACCCCAAACGAGGGCTGCCAGATGGTGCACAGATCGATAATAAGGTACGGGAGGCCCTGCCAAACCGTAGCAGGCTAACACCTGGATCGCCTCACACTGGCGCAATGGCACCCTGACTCAGATGAGACACCAATAACCATTGCGCAGTACTGTTTATGAAAAAAGGGCATAACGGACGCGCGAGGGGCCGCCTCGAGGAGGTTCAGTCAGAGCCCCCAGCAATGGACCCTCGCAGTGCCGAGCTCCAATCAATCAACTATATAAAAAAGGTCAGTGCGCAAGAGCTGCAGATTCCCCACATGGTTGACCGGTACACCAAACAAAAGAAGTAAATGGCAGACAGCACCATAGAGAGCTCTGCAACTGTGAAGAAAGGGCTGAGGAGCGGCACAAGAACCTAAACACCAATGAAGAATCACAACCCAGGGCATTGAATAGACGGTGTAATGGCTTCAAAATGAGGCAAAGCTAAAGGCAAACAACCAACAATGGACATATTCACCAAATCGCAGCAGCCCCCGACCACTCCTGCACAAGACATGGCCACTACACCCACAGACGCTACCTTGCCGGGAGGCGACCACAGGAACCTAGCAGCCATCCTAGCAGGACCTAAATTCTTCGTGGGGAATGGCAATGGCGGACCTGAAAGCAGCAGTGGAAACCAAAATCGACACAGTTGGGATAGAGGTCAACTTACTGAGACAAGATGTGAGAGCGCTGGCAGAGAGAACAAGTGGCCTAGAGTGTGCCGTGAAAGCAACATGGATGTCAGCACGAGTAATGCTAAGGAGGTCCACATATTGAAACAACAAGTGTCCAATCTGGAAAAACCGATTTAACAAGGGGGGTTCTCTGTGAAAGATAGTGAGCTAAAGACTCTGGGTAAGTCCCTCGTAGCCAGGACTAATGTTAAATCTGCATATTTAAGTAACTTTGAAGGGCGTCGGCGACTATCACTGCATACCCGGATTACACCATGGGGGTGCAGAGACACCACTATAGCTACGTGGAGATAAAAAGGAGACTGTGCACAGCTGGATAAAAATATATGCTTCTGTACCCCGCAAAGCTTAAGTCCCACACAAAGGTAAAGCATACTTTTTTGGTACCCGGAAGATGCTGCGAACTGGCTGGACGCCCACAGCTGCCCAGAGCATGACGAGGAAAAGGAGCGAGAAGAACGGGATAAGTGATACAGTGCCACGCATGATGCTGTAGGGTGCGATGGGAATTGTAGCTGAGATATTGTATAGGGATATAATGGGTGTAGAGAAATGTGAACATTAAGTAGTCCTTACAACTAGCATTTGGACTTAGAATATAGACTGTAATAAAGTAGACATAAGCGGCAGGCATGCTGCGCCGGAAGGTTAAAACAGGAGATACAAGATGGAGATGACCTATCCCCAGTAGGTAGAGTAGTAAGGGCAAGCGCCAAGAAAAGGGCTAGATGCAGGGGTGCCTGAGATCCAATGATAGAGCTGGGCAACAGTTGGGAGGGGGGAGGGACATGAGGGAGTTGGGTACCAAGTTGGGGTAAGGATAGGAGGAGGGAGAGGTGGAAGTTGGGGAAGTTGTAGAGTTAATGTTTAAAGGTAGTCTGAGTTGGGTAATTAGCTTACACACACGCGCACAGATGCTCCAGACAAGGATCGAGAAGATGCACAGGAGGGGCGGGAAGCAGCTGGAAAATGGGGGACCTTAAGATAATTTCTTGGAATTTCAGGGGCCTGGATAGCTGCCTTAAAATAAATAAGGTGATGATGTATTTAAGAAGGCAGAAAATAGACATAGGGCCTCATTACGACTTTTGCATAATAGGTTAACGGGCTCCGCTAATGGAGGCAGACCCGTTAAACCCATTACACACAATTTCAAGGACCCCTCGTGGGACCCGGTAAAACCAGGTGTCGTTACCGGGTCCCGCGAGGGGACCAGGGAGCTAGCAACGGGCACGTTGTTAGCTCCCTCTCCCATTCCCATTGAGCCCTATGGGGGCTCAGATGGGAATGGGGAAGGTTCGGGCCCGGGTTCCCAGAGGGAGGAATTACCGGGCCCTCCAAACTCTGAATGGCCCGGTAATTCCCCATTCTGGGAACCCGGACCCGGTTTTGGTGGCACCATGGCGCCAATAGCGGCATTGGCTACCGGAAAAGCCGTAATGAGGCCCATAGCCTTAATACAGGAGACTCACCTCACAAAAGATAAACTAGAGGTGGTCGGGAAAAAGTGAAGAGGGACCCTCGTTGGGGCAACCTACTCAGCCTATGCCAGAGGGCTGATCACCTGGGTAGCACCACGTGTCCTATTCCAGCTACTACAATCTGCAGTGGAAGCGGATGGGAGGATGGTGGTAATTCGAGGACTGGTGGAAAACAAAGAAATATGGATTGTAAACACATACGCCCCGAACCAAGCTACACAGACATATTTCAAGGAACTATGCCCATGCCTGGTAGGGACAGTGATCTGGAGAGGTGACTTCAACTGTATATTAAACCCGATAGTAGACAGGTCGGATGATAGACAAAACAGACCTACCTCTGCTGCCAGAGCCCTGAAAACCCTGTTAACAGAGTTCTGGCTAGAAAATGCATGGAAGGCACACCACCCACAAGAGAGACCATATTCGCATTACTCAGCCTCACAGAATATAAGGCGAGGGTACTATCGGACCACTCATCATTGGTTCTAATATGGCAATACCGACCCTTGAGGGCTAGCATCCCAAAGTGGTGACTCAGAGCTGAAGCATTAAAGGATACAATGTTTAGGGGGGACCTGAGGGAAGATATTGTAAACTACTTTGAGACCAATACTGGAAGCGTTGAGTCGACTGGTACATTATGGGAAGCTTTCAAGGTGTGGTGAGAGAAATAGAGATAGCCAAATCTAAAGGGTTGCAGGGAGGCATATTGAGGGAATTACGGGAAGCCAAAACCAAGCTAGATAAAGCCAAGGAAAGGGGGGGCAATACGAAGGAAGATGTCGGAATCATAAGCCAATTGCAACAGGAATGTGCAGAACACTGGGACAGATTATGTGATCTAAACTATAGGAAATATGTAGAGAGGCAGCATGCAAGTGGAGACACACCAGGGAGGATGCTGGCTTGGTTATATAAAGGAGAGACCCCCAGACCCATGATTAGAGTAATACAAGGTAAAGATGGGCAAGTAGTAGACACCCAAGAAGGGGTAAACCGAGAATTCCTTAACTACTATACGGGGACACGGAAGGAAACAATAGTGGGGTGATAAAGGACACACTTGAGGATATAGGCCTGCCACAATTAAGTGCGATGGAGCGAGGGGAATGATGCCCCAATTACATTAGAAGAACTGGAAGAGATAGTAACGCAACTTCCCACTAGTAAGACCCGAGGGGCTGAGGGACTCCCCAGTGAATTTTATAAAATGTATAGAAAGGAGGTGCTCCCCCCATTGCTAGCAATGCTAAATGAGACATATGAGACGGGATGGCTGCCAGAATCCCTAAAAGAAGCAGTTATCATCCCACTCCCCAAACATAATAAGCCAGGTACGGATTGCGGATCTTTTAGACCATTATCAATTTTAAATTGAGATAGTAAAATGCTCACGGCGGTGCTGGCAAACAGAATGAAACAGATTATCAATAAACTAATACACCCTGACCAAACAGGCTATGTACCGTGCAGGAACATATCGGATAACCTTTGGGCGACTCCACTGAATTATAGAGCAAACAAACGAAGACCCTGGTGAGATCGCAATTGTTTCACCAGATACAATAAAAGCCTTTGACTCAGTCAAATGGCCCTGGCTAATGACAGCCCTGACCAGATACGGCATAGGGCCAGGGTACTTTAAATGGGTTAAACTGCTTTATAGCGCACCGCTAGCCAGGGTGAAAACGGGAGCGATCATTTCTGAAAAGTGGCAACTGAGTAGAGGTACCAGGCAAGGGTGCCCATGGTCTCCGATGCTATACATCTTAGCACTGGAGCCCCTGGCAATATACCTGAGACAGCAATATGAAGGAATAGGGATCAGCATAAAAGGGGAGCCGCATTTGGTTTCCCTATATGCAGATGCCATGCTGCTATACATAAGATATCCTGAAGAGAATCTTCAATATATCCTGGAGGTGATGGAGAGGTTTGCGACGCTGTCCGGAATAGCAGTGAACCCCCAAAAATCATGTATATTCCCACTAGGGAGGTATGTAGGGGTCCCACAAGATCAATTACCAATCCTGCAAATACCATGGGTGTCACAAACGTTCAGATATCTGGGAATAGATATTTATCATATGGTAGAGGTAGAACACAGATATAATACTGAGAAAGAAGTAAGAGCATTGAGAACAGTATGAGGTTTTGGTCCAAACTTCCTCTGGCAATGAAGGAGAGAGGGGCGCTGCTGAAGATGGTCGTACTGCCAAGGCTATTGCATTTTTTCGGGAATATCCCATACCTGATACCAAGGCGTTTCTTTATTAAATTACAGAGCATATGTAGGGAATTCCTATGGCATAGTACCAGGAATAGAATAGCCCTTTGGAAGCTGCAGAATACGCATGATAAAGGGGGTATTAAACTCCCGAACTACGAGATCTATTGTATAGCTAGTCAATTACCATATGTGGCCAAATGGTTATCAGAAGACCCGACCTCAGAAACAGGTTTGCTGAGAATGGAGTGTGCCCCATACTTCCTGAAATAAATGATATGGCTGCCCAAACCAGAAGTCAGAGAGTGCTCAAAGATGTTGCTACTGGGCTGGCAGATATGGTGCAGAGCTTGTCATGCTATAGAGAACCCAGCCCCGTGTTCCCCACAAGTACCGTTGGTTGCACTGACGAGAGGAGATGAGCAACTAATGAAGGCGATTAGGAAGCACTGGGAGCCGGTAGGAGTGGCAACACTGGGGGACATATGGCAAACAGAAGGGATTAAGGCATTTGAGACGTTGGTGGAGGAAACAGGGTTACACGAAGGGCAATATATAACATATAACAGGTTAGTACAGCGGATCAGAGAAACATGGTCAGAAGTAACACTAGAAGAGCAACCAGATGCTACCATAGAAACTATATATGACATAGCAGATGGAGGGCACGAGATATCTAGAATATATGAACTGTTGATGTCCACTGTGGGGAAAGAGGTGGCACTACTGAGATCAGACTGGGAGGAAGAGGCTGGGATACCCATGAGTGATGGGGTGTGGGAACGGGCTCAACGGTACCATAAGAAAGTATGTAGGAACGTAGGGCTACAACAAACACAGCTATACATAACCCACTGGGCATAAATGACATCCCAGAGGATAGCTAAATTAAAAAATGCAGGGAGGCAAACATGCCCCAAATGTGATAATGAAAATGCGGGGATGACGCATATGTTTTGGGCATGCCCCAAAATTGGAGAGTTATGGCAAGAAATAGCCTGCAAGCTCAAACAGAAAGGGATTAAGATAGATGTTGAATCTGTGTGGACATGCTTGGTGGGGGGATTCCCCAAGCCACATAAATTAAAACATGTAAGCAAATTAAATGACCTAGCATGTATACTTGCCAAGCGTAGAATAGTCATGGGATGGAAGGCATGTAATAGACCCAGCATCGAAGTCTGGTGGAATGACCTCCTAAAATGGACCGAGACTGACTTAGCAGTATGGCAAGAAATGGGAAATAGAGGAGGGGAGGAAGAGGCAGACACCCTGACAGCCTGGGGATATTTAGTGGCCACACAGAACAGGTCCACCCAAGACTGGTCGAGCGACCAGGACTCCAGTGGGAGCACAGGAAAAGGAACCCCAGTGGAAGAAGAAGAAGAAGAAGAAGCAGAAGGCGAAGTGAAGTAGGATCATGTGGAGGGGAGGGATAAGGGTAAGCAGTAGACACTGAAGCACATAAGCACATTTTGAAAAATGTTAAGAAATGTACTGCTAAGTTTGGTTGTAAGTTGTTGAATATAATAAAATCAATAAAACTGTTTAAAAAAATACATAGTAAGGTGGATATGAAGTAATGGGAAGAGAGATAGGAGATGAAGCAAATGGAAGAATTATAAATAGAATGCAGTGGGGATAATGTATATTACCCTAGGGTAGTCTACTGTCTTCACCTCCCTGGGGAGTGTGCTGTTCCAAAATAGGACCCGTTCCAGGGTGTAAACGGGGTAGAGGACTGTCAGATATGTAAGGGAATATATTTTGTGATGGTAAAAGGCTCCATTGAGGAACCAAGGGGTAATTGAGAAACTAACACCTCAAATATTCATTTCTATATCCATCCTATCATGAAGAAATGTATTTTCTATACACTGACATGCTAATTAATGACTTTCTTTGAAATGTACCACATACTATGGTTGCTTGGGCCATGGAAAAGTCTTGCTTACAACTGGTTAGTGACACTGTTTGGTTACCAGACTAAAAACACAAAGGGCCTGATTACAAGTTTTCCGGTAA
Organism: Ambystoma mexicanum; assembly: GCF_040938575.1. NCBI lineage: Eukaryota > Metazoa > Chordata > Amphibia > Caudata > Ambystomatidae > Ambystoma > Ambystoma mexicanum. Next base: position 1,338,769,288 of record NC_090929.1, on the reverse strand, counting down.
ATGTTAAAAGTGCTGGTAATACTGTTTACCTGCACTTCTAGCATACCAGCAAATTACAAGAAGGTGGGAACACTGTTGCTGGTAATACCAGTGACAGATACAGGACCTTCTAGAATTACTATTGCCGGTAATACCAGCAATGGAATACCGGATGTCCAAGACTCCTGCACCGGTATGGCACAACAGTGATACCGGTAAAGTATGAGTAAGGATTTGCCAGTAATACCAGCAACAATTAGCCGTCAGCAATTAGCCAGTATCAGGCAGAGATGCCAACACCTCAGAACAGCCGGTAAATGGACACAGGTGATGTCAAACATGCCACATGTGCAACCAATCCACCCAGGTGCACCCAATGCACACCGGAAGAGTACTAAAGGGCCACACCTTCGCCGAAAGCACTTACCAGCACAACCGTGCTGCCACTTGTTGCTGAGAGCATGGACCTGGGGGGGCTACATGCTGATTTACAGCTGCTAGGGCTGGAATACCAACAGTGATGGCAGGAGGCAAGGGAGAAATAGAGGAGAAGGAGGATGCTGCAGATGGGGATACAGGTGGCGAGGAGTAGGCGTGCAGTGAACCCACGCACAAGGTCCACACCATGGACCCTCACAGACAAACAAATCCTTACCCTGTACCGCCTTGAGATGGAGGCCATCAGAAAACTACTCACATAAATCTGGGAGGACATAGGGAGAAGGATCAGCATCAGGACAGCCATAACACACCGCTAGTAAAGCTGGTGATGGTCGGTCCCGCACTTCTTGGCATCTGGCACGTTCCAGCACTCTGTAAGACAGCTGAAGGGCACATTGCAGCGTGCATTCTCCAGAGTACTGGGGCAGGTGCTGGAGGCCCGCCTGCCCCATGTGGGCCAACACATTGCCCTCCCCACCACCCTGGCATAGCTTAATGCCACCAATGCCCACTTCCATGCCATTGGGGTAGCAGCATTGGATTGCATGCATGTGGAGTTGGTGCATCCCCACGCCTCAGAGGAGGTCTAAAGGAACCGGAAGCAGCTCCATTCACTCAATGTACAGGTGGCCTGTGATGCCAACATGAGCCTCACGCACTGTTGTGATCAATCCACAACACTATGATCCTGCCGATCACGGAGTACATGGCATGTCACAAAGGCCAAAGTACCTGGATGTTAGGTGAGTGCATGTACAATTCCACCTACCTTGCAGCTTGAGTGACAGCCAAGTGGGGGTGTGTACCAATGTAACAAATGCATGTCTGGAATGCGCAATGCACATGCAGGACCAACCAGTACACCCCAAAATTGACAGGCCATAACACACAGAGATAGCACATGACTTGATTTGTAGCAGTCAATGAGCAGGGCATTGCAACCTCAATGGGACATTCACATTAAATATAATCCAGGCAACCACCTTGGCTCACCCAATGCATGCCATGGGGCAACACCCTGAGCAGTGCAATAAGCATGCGAAGACTGGAATGTAAAGCACTGTAGCACAATGTGAAATGGGACATACATGCACAGACTGACCATTGCAATGCCGCCATCAAAGGCAATGCCATTACTGATCTCACACCTGTGTCTCTCCACCTTGTAGGTGACTCTGGATAACCACTGATTCTGTGCCTGATAACCCCAATGAGGAATCTCTTGACGCCGCAGGAAGTGGCATACAACTGTGCCCATGTAAGGACCAGGGTGGTTATTGAGTAGTCCTTTGGCATCTTGAAGCCCTGATTCAGGTGCCTGCACAGATCTGTGGGTGCACTTATGTTCATGCCAGAGAAGATGGGAGAGATTGCATTTGCCTGTGCAATATTGCACAATATCTGCATCAGGCACAACATACTCCTGCCCCCAGATCTGGCACTGAGCGCCTTAAGGCCAGGGATGGACTTATGACCCAGAAAAAACTCATTGAGAACTTTTTCTGAGTTCCCCCTCCATTCAGCACCTCCCTTGCACCTATCTGTATATCATGCCCACTCACAGTAAACATGTTTTTTAATAAATGGAATGTTCAATCATTGCTGCAAGTGAATGAAATGTATTTAACAGAAATGTGAACAACCCCCTACACACACACACACCCCTACCAACACCCCCCACCCAAACACCCCTGCCCACCTTTCCCCCCTAGCCTAACACCCCCACCACATATACCCCTACCGAACAACCCCCTAGCAACATATCCATTACACAAACCCACCCTACCCACCCTACCCACACACACCTCTACCCAAACACACCCAGTAGCGCACCCAGTCAGTTTCACTGCCACTTGCAGGCCCTTTTCGTGATGGGGCTCTTGCCAGACTACTGAGCAGGCTGTAGCCTCTGTGAATGGCATCTTGGGCTGCCTTGCTAGGAGCCCTCAGTGGTGGTCACTGATGTGGGTGGGTCTGGCCCCTTGGCTTGCATGTTGTCCAGGCAGAGTGTAATGCATGTCTCATTAACTCAAGTGCAAATGAGGCACACTCCCTCAGTCTTTCTGCAAGGGTGAGGAGGGCTGCAGTTGCACGGCCTCAGGACTTTTCACTCCAGTGGCTGGAGGCCTGCATGCACTCCCTCATCAGTCTCATTTTAGTGAGCTGTTCTTATGCAATGGTGGTAAATTCCCCCTTCTGGGCCTCTATGGTATGGAGGCTGGGCCGTGGTACTGGTGGGGGGACATGTGATAACAAGGGGCTGTGACAGGCGGGGGGTTATTTTGTTCCATCGTCATTATCATCATCGTACTAATCCTATTATGTTGCAAAACCGCCACGATGGCCTGGTGGCTGCTGTGCCAGTGGTGGAGTGGAGGGCACAAGAGGGACACAAGAGGGACAGTGGGGCGGTTCATAGACATAATTTCGAATACAAAATATTCAAAAGTCAAAAAGTCGAAAAAAAAACGTAGAAAAAAAAAATGTCGAATTTTTTTTTAATGACGTTTTTTTTTCGAAATGGGGGGGTTCCCCCCCCAACCCCACTTTTTTTTAATTTTTACCTATTTTTTTCACAGAAACTAGAGCCCAAAAAAAAATATCGAAAAAAAAAACAATTCGACATTTTTTTTTTTGACATTTTTGATTCGACTTTTTTGACTTTCGAAATTATGTTTTCGAAATTATGACTGGACACCCAGTGGGGCTACTGACACAGGTATGGTTGGTGGCAATGGTGCTATTGGTGAGGCTGGTAGTGCCGGTAGTGGGACTGATGGTACCTGTGATGTGGCAGTTGTACTGCCTTGCTGTCTGAGTCTGCTTGCCTTTGCATGTTAGCCTGCAGCTGCTCGGTTGATGACGGTCCTGGGCCGTCGCAGTTGGAGGACTGTGTGCCTGCTGGGAAGAAATTAGCATGCTGTTAATATTCTGGGTGCTACGATTTAATTCATGAAACATTGTGTGTGTGCTGCTCTTGTCATGTGGCTTCTCTGGTCTGTTGCCTCCGATGCGTGCCTCTACATGCGGGTGGTGGGAGTGCACATTGCATGTTGGTCTTCGAAGGTGGACTGTTGTGGTGTGCACAGTGACCCTAGAATCCATGTACTGTCCTCCGTTGGCACACATGTATGGGAATTTACATATTGGCAACAGTGCCTGTGATTGGCTACTTCTGCCCGCATCCCTTTGCATGTGACTTGGTTCAGGCCATTTGCAGTGTCTGACATGTGTTGGACTCTCTGCCTGGGGATGCATGTATTTGGATGCAGCAATGGCAGTTACACGGAGTATGTTCTCCTTGGGTCCCGGCTCCAGCCTCTGCCATTCCAGGACTCTCAATGCCCTTGAAGAGAGGGTTTCAGGAATGCCCTACCCCATCCCCATGAACATGACAGCCCTAAGAGTCAAGAACGCACAAAGTCCCTCATTATTCGCACAGTCCCCAGGAACACCAGCGACTGACACATATGCAGAGAAGTACGCTCTCAGACAGCCATTCAAACCTTATCCAGTGAATGTCTTTATATATACAGGTGCTTCAACAGTGGTCATTGAATCAAATGCCATTATGGGTGACGTTGACTAATGCCAAGAAACCACTGTGCTGACGTCATTAGTGACAACCCGACATAGCCACGTTAGTCATGAAGTACACTCGCAACCATGCACAGCTTTACACAAACACGCATCCATATACATGAAGGACATGCTTAAACAGTTCTGTAGATAGTGGACGGATACATATGCAGGCTTTCAAAGCTTTTATTATTGTTCTCCCTAGCCAAGTGCAGAAAAGCTGAACGCAAGGCAACAAAGAGATGCAGAGCAAACTTACAGATGCTTAAGGCAACTAACCCTATGGAACTATCGGATTACATTTGAAGACTGACAGGACCAAATGCGACTAACCTATAGGAAATATAGTGCTATATAAGCATGTAGAAATCATAGTATAAATCTAATGAAAATCACATATGGACTCAAGCCGCAGGACAAGAGGCAAGGAGGAGCAGAGCCAGGCTGCACCGAGCGGGAAGGCCAGGACTCACAGCTAAGGTCAGAGACAAACAGCACTTTTTAAACTTAAGATGACAAGGAGCAACCTGCAGAAAAACAGAATAAATCCTCATAATTGCAGACCAGAAGAGCTCGATTTTGTGGTCCACAACCAGTTGATGTGGCTGAGCTAGATAATGGTCATTTACTGCTGTGTGAAAACGAACAGTTCACAGCAACCCAGACAAGAAGTGAAACATGAGCAAGTTAACAATGTTGCAATGAGTAGAGCACTCTCACAGGCATAATTGGTGTTGCTACCAGATACATTGGGAACACAGTCATTCACATCACCTTGAAGAGGTCCACAGAGGGCTGAGAACAGAACAGAACCAGGTGCCAAGCCTGACAAGACCAGTTCCAGCCAATTAGATGACAGAAACTCAGGGGTGGATTATAGGAAGCGAGGGCCAATGGTAATCTTGCGACTCTGCAACATTGTAATAGATAGTTTCTTCGGGAAGCGGCAGGCCAGCCACCTGACATGGAAGAATCAATTGGGTAAGATCTATAAGGGCAATCCATAGGGTATACACTGCAAGCACCCAATGAGTGCATGTGATAGTTTTTTGGGAAGGGCCCAGGTGCTGACACCATTCTGCATCAAAAAGGGGTGACATGTTTGTTGGAATTGTGACTCGGTGAGAATTCTGAATGTCCTGTATGATCCCTGTCAGTTTTTGTAATAAACAACAGTTCTAACTTGCCCTTGGCTGAGCCCTCCGTTTGTTCTGGGGGAAGGGACGTTGGGCCTTTGGGAGCTGAACGGGTGAGCTTGCAGTAATCCCCAGACCTCTGCCATACCAGCCCTCACCAACAAGTCTCATGAATTCAGCCACATTTTTTTTTCTGCCAAGTTAGGACAGAACCATGTTTCTCCAATATGGGTGGCAAACACCTCCTTTCCTGTATAGTTTGGATAATGTAACTGTGTCAGTACTGTGTGCAATAATGCGAGTGGAATAACCACTTTCCCTGTGTTGTTCTGCCACCACAGGGCATCTGTTGGAGATACTGTACATCCCCTCTTAAGCCACAGTTCCTTTTCCTCCCTGGGTGCAGCTCGCTGCAGCTCCATGATTTGTGTCACTGCTAATATGTCATACCACTCTTTGAGTATCATTGTTCTTGCATAATTGCATGCTTGTGACAAAGCCTCCATTTCTAAAATGTCCCCAAAGTATGCAGTGCATTTTGCCTCCGCGTCTGCTACTTCATTTCCCCTTGCGATAGGATCCTCCCCATTTGTTTGTGCTTGGCATTTCATGATTGCTAGTTGCTCTGGGAGATCTAGGAAGTCTACCAATCCGCCTAATAGGAGTGTGTGCTGCACCGGTGTCGCATCGGCGCATCTGAAATCTCTCCTCATCTAACTTGACAGCCCAGAATGCACTGTGGATGTCACGTAAGCTGAATCTGTATACATTGTAACTTCCTTCCCTCTGCTGAGCTCCAATGCCAATATTAAGGCCACTCATTCTGCTGCTTGTGCTGAATAATGTGATGGCAGTCGTGAGCTCATTACAACCTCACTTTTCCCTTTCTCTCTCAGTCTGACTACTGCTGTTCCCCATTTGTCTGGTCAATTGTTGAGGGCCCGTCAATATAAAGTACATCTCCCCCCACAATTGCGTCCTCCTGTACTTTGTGTCAATGAAGGTTGGCTATGTAGTCATGTGCATAGTCACCGTCCTCTAATGCGTCAGCGAGAAATGTTGCTGGGTTCACAAGTCTGCATCTCACTATTTTGAGAGCTGGGTTAGATAGTAACACCTCATACTCGAGGCTCACAATATTTTCAGTGTGCTGTTTGGCCTTTCCAGTATTGCAAACAAAGCATTCTAAATGTAAAGAGTGGTGCTGCATCCCATGGTAATACTCACTGATTTGTCTACTGCAACTGCGGCTGCAGCCAAAGCCTGTTTGAATGGATAGGGTCCTCTCATGACTGGGTCAAATTACCTGCTGTAATATGCTAGTGGAGTGGCTTGTGCCCCATGCTGGTCTTCTGTGTCAGTACTGCTGTCATCACTACTCCATCTGAGTGTGGGAACAGAAAAAAATCCTTTGGATAGTTTGGGATCCCTAATACTGGGGCTCTGCATATTGCTTCCTTCAGCTCATTAAATGCTTCAGTCATTTCTGTCATCCACCACATTATCTTCTCCCCTTTCTGTGCTTCCTTCAGTGCACTCAATAAGGGCCTAGTATAAGTGCTGTAATTGAATACCCATGCCCTGCAGTAATTGCATAGTGTATGGGAGGACAGGTCTGTAGGACCCACCTCCCCCACATCTCTCTTCTATGTGAGGCTTATGACTCAACGGCAGCCACCTATGCGCCAGGGGCCGGGATGCAGGATTGCTGCGGATCGACACGTGATGCTGCACGGCTCACCTTGTATAATAACATAGACTCCATTTTGTGATGCACTTAGACTTCATTTTTGAATAGACTAAACGCAGGCCTCTGTGGAACAGGCCACCTGCAGAAGCTGCAGTTCACCCCCACTCGATCGTGCACAGCGAGCCTGCACTTCCCCCCAGCCTCCTCCCCATGGCAGCTCCGCTGAAGGCCTGTTCTCACGAGCAACTAGATGCAAACAAGTAACAGAACAATCACTGTATCATTTACCTTCCGCAGTTCCTGGTGGTGACCTGACTTTTAGTTGGGGTCTGGGAAAGAACAAAGTTGTCCCAATCAAAGATACCTTGACCCCACTCAGCCCCCCACGTTCACGATATATGGTGTTCATGACCCCCCAACCCTGTTCCCTCGGGTGAAATGTTAAACCTGAATGTTAAATCCCTGTGCCTCCCAGTTTTATCTATGCTGCTAAGCCATTTGTGAAAAGGTTTAAAACCCATAGTGACGATTGCCCATATTAAAATGGTACGACTCTTGCCCACCCCTGGACATCTCTGTGAAAATGTATCAAATGTATGCACCCTCGAATCTGCCATTTACCGACACACGGTTGCTGCGTTCGTAAAATGGTTAAAAAAGCAATGTATAAAATGCCGTGCATGATATGATTGGAAGTGACACATGTGAACCATTTAGAGTATTGAGCCACGCCTGCTGTTGATTGGAATGTTAGTTGAACTTGTTATCTGATCAGAAGCATAATGTTGTAATTTGCCACTGAGATCGATGCACCCACCAACCTGGTTGTACCTCACGTTTTATGTTCATTTTCCTCATGGGCTCGAAGCAACAGAATGATAAATGTTGTATGATGTAAATGATAACTTTATCTCCATTAATCCTGTAAACATGAGCACACACGAGTTGTAGAGATATACAATTTACATAATACCCCAAATCTAAACAGTCTGTTTCAATAATAGTGTTCATGCCGTTCAATAAACAGGGACCTGTGAAAAGTTAAAAGGCCATCTCCACCTCATTCTAGAGAGCTGCACACCCAACTCCCCTCCTCCCGCCAAGGCTCGGCATGGCTTGAAGGTTCCTAGTTTTCTGTTGCTGGAACATTACAGCTACACCTCCCCGCATTCCTGCTGGGCACGCACCAAGTATTTACCTCCCCCCATGCCTCCAAAACCAGATGCCATCATAAAATCACTGTGTACCGCCATGACCAGGTCAGGAAGAATTATGAGCCACCCGGTCCCGAATCCCCCTATATCGATTTAGATAAAAACCTTCTACATCTCACCCGCACTTGGTCTTGGTCTCATTCCCTGCTGGGGTGTGTCCATTATTGCCTCTCATTAAAGGGGTTTAACTGCCTTACCTGGGGATGCTCACTTTCAAGTGGTGACCCCTTAGACGTGATTCATCTTTTTGTCCCCTTTTGGCACGAGACATCCTTGGCCACAGCGGAGACGCACAGCGTGCCCCCTCAAGAGAGCTGCCCGCCTGAGGCAACTGGTACGCTTAGACGTGCACACACAGTAGGGCGAGAGGGTACGGGTCCCACTTCAAAAAACCCTTAGTACCACTCGCCGGAGCCAGGGGCAGCCATTGAGTGTGAGGCAGCGCCGGCTGGACGGACCGAGTCTGGAGAGTCTTGGATCAAGAACAGCACATGAGTATTAAGTGCGAGTGACATTAAAAGGAGTCGGATATTGATACAAGTGTACAAGGTTAAGCTAATCCAAAGGGGGTTCTATTAGGTTAAAATTAACTGGGGATTTCATACTTTTCTCTTTCTGTTGCATATGGCCATTAGGATAAGTTAAGAAGATTACAAGGTGAAAAAGGAAGATACGAACCTAGCTCTGCAAGGGGGTAGAAGGCGGAGCCGCATAGTGCTATCTTGACTGGTACTACTGGGAATAAGTGAAACAAGGGACAATATAAGTAAGAGTCTCAGAGGAGTAAGACTCGGTGTAAAAGTTAGAAAATGCTTTTTCTTTCTCATCTCTTTTAACCTATAAGGGGAAAGTCCGACATTTCAAGGGGAAGAGGGTGTAACGGGTCAGCGGGAAGGGGATTCTTAGAATAAAAAATGGTGAAGGAAGGAAAGGGAGGTGTATGTTGTGTGTTGTAAGTGAAATGTTTGTCAAAGTGATGTCATGTATTGATTATGTTATCCTCCCTTTTTACTACAAATTTGGTGATAAAGTGATAAATTGATTGTGTCAGGACTTGGTGAAAAGTGGTCATGGTAAGTGTGACCTTTTGAAATTAAGTACCCAGGGTGTGGCAGAGATATATAAGTATCTTAGAGCTGCTGTCATTATAAGTGTACGCACAAGGTACCCTGATTAACGTAAGGTGACACCAGTGGGTGGAAGACAGGGGAACAACATGGGGGCTGAAACAACCCTGGCCCATATTTGTAAAAATTTACCAGGCTACGCAGAACGCATAACCAAGTACTATGACCAATGGGTCACAGAACTAAAGGGGGAAGGGCTACCCCAGGTATGGCCCCATGGAGGATCATTTGATAAAAGCGTGCTGGACATGGTGGCCACATGCTTGTTCATAAAGTACAAAGGAAAACAGTTCCACAACAGAAGAGCGATATTAGATTTATGGAGGCTGTTCAAAGAAGTGCCCCCAATTAAAAGAAAGGAAATAGCACAAGAACAAACTACCTCTCCCCTGGGAATAGAAGAAAGTGAAAGGGAGGGCAAAGGGAAGGAAGGATCAATAGAGGTAACACGGTTGTATCCCCTGCTAAATAAGCCAGTGCCGGCTGAGGGATATAGTGATCTCGTGTATGTGTCCACACCTACTCCCGCAGCTGCCTCACAATCGACTGCACCCCCACCATATGAGTGTCCTAGAACGAGTGGACATCCCACAATAGATGTTGAAAAGTTAACAGAAGACTTAGGTTCCTGACTCACAATGGCCTGAAGTGAACTGTCTAGGTTACAAGATATATGTGAGCAAAGTGGATCAACCACGTCCAGGACTGAGCAAACACAGAGGGTGCAGAGGCCTGACAGGTCCATAGAGGAAGGGTAGAAATAGGGGGAGATACTATTCCGAATACAAGAGAAACCAACCAGAATAATAGAGTTAGAACAACATATGCCCGGAGAGAACGCAGGAGAAGAGGGAATGGCCACAGGCGGGATGGAGGAGTTGTGGTGTGACATAGAGGTGGGTGAGTTGGAAGGAAGAAGATTGGGATTGGCAACAGGGGGGATGCCAGTGAGGCTAGACGAAACACCTCTGGGGAGGGCCATGGAAGAATAATGAACTGGGAGATTCAGGAATAGAGTGGGAAGAATGGCAGCATTGAGGAAGAAGGGGGCAAAGGTGAGTATTGGGAAAGGAACAAAAAGTAGGTTACAGCTGCCCCTGATACATAGAGAAGGAGGGAGGCCAAACTACATTCCTTGGGCTCAGATGGATAAGGCAAGTTATTGAAATTATTGCCCCTGCTGTCGGGGGGAGCAAGTAAATGGATATATGCAGCGGGGGTTCAATTAGTTGTTGGTGATGTTAAAAGTTTGTTTGTGTCTGCAGTGGGTGACCAAGATGACAGTGTTTGGGCAAAGGCCGGATTCCCAGGGATAACATTAGATTGTGACCGCCATGATGGTGCCTCTTTTAATACAGTACGCGCAAGGATCGGGGATGCTTTGAAGGGCACATTCCCAGACACACCAGATTTACAATCAATAATGCAATGTACAATGAATGATGGGGAAGATGCTATGGATTTCATTATACGGATGCAAGAGATGTGGAGAGCGGAAACGGGTACGGCCTGGGATCAATCAACATCTTTGTTTTACTTTATAATAAATAGAGGGCTCCCAAAAGAGGTTCATAACGCGCTTGACAAAATAGCCGGGGTTGAAAGACTGGCCTGAAATACAAAGTATAATAGTACACCACTGCAAGAGGATCAAGGAGAGGGAGAGGGAGATAGCACAGAGAAGGTTGGCAGACGAGGCAAAATTAATACAAACGAAACTGGTGAAGGTCGCAGCAGCTGTAGCTGCACTCCCTACAGATAGAGATGCGGAGAAGGAGGAGGGGTCAGTAGTAATAAAAGGGAGAATGGCAGCAAATTGAGCAGGCAATAGGCAATCGCAGTGGAATGGACAAGAACAGTACGGAGGGCAGCAGTGGCAAGTGTGGAGCGGCCGGAGAGGAAGAGGGGGGTACAGAGGGAACAGAGGGGGTGGCCTGGGATACGGAGGGAATGGCGGGTATGGGGGACCACCAGGACCCAGGGGAGGACAAGGAAATTGTTGGAATTGTGGGAGGTGGGGGCATTTCTCACAAGAATGTAGAAGCAGGCCAATGAACAATTACCAAAATGACCAGCAGTACGGCCACCCCCACCCGGGAAGCCCATACAGCCTACCGATGGGCAGTGGAGGGGGACAAGAACAGCAAGATAAAAGGTACCCAGAAGAATGGAGGGAGCACACACACAATGTCCAGCAACACCCACAATGCCGCAAGCATATGCCAGACACTCAGGGGAACCCTTTTGCCACAACCGCAAATGGTGCAGCTGCACCATTTGGAGGGGTGGCCATGGTATCAGGAAATGTTTTCAGCCAAGGGGGCACCACGAGACACCCAGCATAGGACAGCCCACAGAGAGCACTTGCGTGTCCAGTACTATTGACGACCCTCGATGCATCAGAGGAACCATTGATAGGGGCGGGGATAGGGAACAAACAATTCATTTTTATGGTAGATTCGGGAGCTGGAAAATCATGCCTACGTGCAGGCAGGTTTCCGCTATCTAATCGTAAATTGGAGACACAGGGGTTCTCTGGGGCGGTGGTCGAAGTTCCTTATACAGAAGATTTGAATGTAACTGTGGGGGGTAAAACAGTACCAGCTCCCCTGTTGTATTATGAACAATCCCTGATCAACTTGCTGGGGAGGGACCTCCTCAGCAAGATCAACATGATTATGGGCCTCATTACGACCCAGGCGGTAAGGGGTTTACGGCGCCGTAAACAGCGCCGACCCTTACCGCCTGAGTATGAGGTCCCTTAGCGCCATGGCGGATTTAACACCTGCTTTTAGCAGGTGTTAAAATCCATGGCGCTAAGGGACCATGGAGTTAATTACGCCACCGTAATTTACGGTGGCGTAATTAACGCCTTCCCCACTCCCATTATGCCCTATGGGGCAAAAATGGGAATGGGGAAGGGTAAATGGGGATTGGGGACTTACCGCCCCACCAAACTCGGAATGGGGCGGTAAGTCCGCCAACCACCATGGCGTAAACATAGTTTACGCCATGGTGGTAAAGTCACGGCCCAGGCGGTAACTTACCGCCTGGGTCGTAATGAGGCCCTATTTCTTTTACCAAAAGGGGGAAAGTTTGCTCGACCCCCGGGATCTGCCCATTACGAGTGATGTTAGTAGTACACACACGAGCAACAGCGCCAGAAGTACGCAGCATACCGGTGGACCCAGACATGTTTATTCAGGGGTTGAAAACACTGGCACGTGTGGTCCCAGAATTGAAGCGCCAGGAATGGAGGGTGCCTGCAGAATTTGTTTTCTGTCCCATAGCACGTCCAGTGCTGGTGCCCGGGACAGTGATGTCATTAGATTTGCACGCAGTGCAGGTCTCAGCACAGAGAATCGCGGTCATTGGAATGGACATACATGGCTGCCAGTGGCGCACAGTGTTGTGCATCAATGCCGACATCGCGCTGCGAGATTCATCAGATGAGGACCTCTTCACTGATTCAGAAAGTGACGGGCAAATAATAATGGAAATAGCAATCCCCTGTGACATCATGATATAGACAAGACAGGTGCCAGGGCAGCTGATGGCAGTGGTAGGATCGCCACCTTCATTTTTTGACAGTGACATGCAATCAGTACCGGGCGACATGTAGACCACTGGCCCACATGATGTGGGGCTGTTGCATGAGGTAACACCTGTTAAGATAAAACTCAAACAAGGAGCCTTACTGCCCAGAGTAAAGCAATACCCCCTGTCCCGGGAAGCAGAGGAAGGGATAAAAGAAACAATCACTGCCCCATTAGCACAGGGAATACTTGTAAGATAAATTCACCATACAACACATGTATTTACCCCATTAAGAAAGCAAAGGGTGGGGCCTGGAAGATGATCCAAGATTTACACCCACTCAATGATGTCATACAAAAGGAATTCCCATTGGTTCCCAATCCTGCATCAATTCTGTGCAGTATACCAAAGGAGGCATCTTGTTTCTCTGTGGTCGACTTGAAGAACGCATTCTTCTCAATACCACTAGCTGAGGAATCACGATAGTTAACAGCATTTACATTGGGAGGAAAGAGGTACGAACACTGTAGGCTGCCCCAGGGGTACTGTGAAAGCCCAAGTATATTCAACAGGATTTTACACGAAGATCTAGGAAATGTGGTCACAGATAGCACAATTATCCAGTACGTGGATGATTTACTGATTTGTGGGAAAAATGAGGATGAGTGCAGGAAATATTCTATTACACTTTTGACATTGTTGGCCCACAAAGGTTACAAAGTAGATAAAGGAAAATTACAATGCTGCCAACAAGAAGTGTTGTATCTGGGACAGCTGATTTCAAAAGATGGTAAACGAATCATACCAGACAGGGTGGCTGCCATCAAAGCAGTGAGCAGACCAAAAACAGTGAAGGAAATGCAGAAATTCCTAGGCATGTGTAACTACTGCTGAGCTTGGATATTAGAGTATGCAGCACACATAAAACCATTACTGCAGGGACTCAAGGAAGTGCAAAAAGAAAACACAGAAATACAATGGACAGCAGAGATTGATGAGGCCTTCACAACACTTAAGGAACTAATTTCAACGGCACCAGTACTCGCAAACCCAGATTATGAGCGTGAGTTTTATTTGTTCTCACATTGCAGCGTGACCCTCATGACAGCAGTACTAGAACAAAAAAACATCCTTGGGGCACAAACCATTGGCTTATTACAGTGGAACACTGGACGCAGTAATGCAAGGACACTTCGCCTGCAAACAATCTCTCGCATCCGCAGCGTTCTCAATTGAAAAAAGTGCAACTATCGTGATGGGATGTTCCATGACACTGTTCGTGGAACAGTCCTTATTCGCCATATTGGAAAGAAAAAAAAGCACATTAACCAGTCAGAGAGCCACAGTGTATGAAATTGTTCTGTCCAGTGCTTACATACACATAGTGAGATGCAAAACAGTCAATCCTGCACCATTTATCACAGAGGCATGCACAGTGGAAGAGATTCAAGCACATGATTGTGCAACGTACAGATGAGAGGAGGGAGACATGCCTACAGTAAGTGAAAACGCACTAACTGAAGGCTAAATATACTTCATAGATGGGTCAGTATCAATAAACTCATAGACAGGAGAAAAACCTGTGGGAATAGCTGTTGAGAGACTAGAGGATGATGAATATGAAGTGTGAGTAAAGCAGCGATTACCAGCCCATTACTCAGCACAAGCTGCCGAACTGGTAGCACTCATTGAAGCCTTACATGCTGCCAAGGAATGTCATATCACAATTTACACAGACTCAGCCTACATGACTACTACAGTACATGGGGGATTGGCCAGATGGGGGAGAAACGGATTTCACAGGGCAGATGGGTCACCCGTGCAACAACCCGAACTACTCAAGGAATTGATAGAAGCATTAAAAGACCCCACAATTGTAGCTATAGTGAAATGCCAGGCCCATACAAACAACACTGACTTTATCTCTTTGGGAAATGCGGCAGCGGACGCTGCCACCAAGGAGGCATCTTACTTAGCAAAAGAAAGGACAGGTGAGTACTTGATACAAAAAAGCGTGGAAGAAGATCTCCCAGATGGGTATAATACAATGCCCGTATCACAAATATTAGAACTACAAGATGGGGCAACAGACGAGGAAAAACAGTTGTGGGAAAAAAGGGGATGTAGCCAGTCGCCCACAGACCTCCTATGGCGCCAGAACAACACAGGCAATGTAGTGATGCCCTGCAAGCTACTAGAAATAGCATTCCAACAACTTCATTTTCCAGCCCACAATGCAAAGCAGCACATTGCCGCAGAGATACAAGAGAATTGGTTTATCCCAGGGTTGCAGGAACAACTTTCCAGACTTGCAATGGAATGCACAACCTGTGAAATATACAATTCAGGAATGACATTGAGGACACTGCGGGGAACATTACCAAAACCATCAGGCCCGTTCAGAGAACTGCATATTGAATATGCAGACATCAGAGAAAGGTGTAATGGATCACGCTGCATGATAGTAGTGGTGTGTCCATTTTCAAGATGGGTTTAGGCAGGACTGTGTGCCCACCCGGATGCCAAGTGTGCTGCAAAGTTCTTAGTGCAGGAAGTATTCCCGCGCTGGGGGATTTGTGACACGATTCGCTCCGATAACGGCACACACTTTGTAAATGATCTCTTCAAGGAAGTAACAGCTCTACTAGTTATAAAACATAAGCTATGCTCTATTTATCACCCACAAAGTAACGGCGTGGTTGAGAAGATCAAAGACCTCCTTAAGGGGACATTGTCGAAACTATGTTTTACAAAAAAAAAAGAAATTGGGTGCACTGTTTGCCTTTGGCCTTGTTTGAGCTGAGGAATCAACCCAGCAAGGACCACCATCTGTCACCCCATGAAATTGTAACAGGAAGGCGCATGCATACAGCAAATTCTCCACTCCACAAACATTCAGATGCCCACAGAAGTGCTACGGTATTAGATGAAGAGATTAATGAGTATCTGACAAAGCTCACAAAAGCAGCCCGTATGATAGCAAAGCAGCTAGAGCCCCCGTTCACAAGTGAAGAACAAACTGAGAGAACAATGCCAACCACGGACAGTTCAACAGGCCAACTACTGCCAGGGGAGATGGTCTACGTGAGGAGTTTAGTACGTAGGTGGAATGCTCCAAGATTTCATGGCACCATATGAGGTGGTGCATTGCACACCGACGGCTGTTAAGGTGAAACGGCTGAGATATTGGTTACATTTAACAGATGTTTGAAAAGCATATGACAGTGTCTTACAGGGACAAGAAGGAAGAATGGAGGAGGAGGAAATACAGACGTAATAATTAAAAGGATAAAATGATCTCTTCTACCAGTAGCCAGTGATAAAATATAAGAAGTATTAAATGAATTACTACTGGATTGTGCCACAAGAACAACTACCCGCCTACACACGTACTAGGTGTGTTTAGTTGCACAAAGTGCTACCCTTCATGTCGGTTAATTAGTAGCGACAGAAACAATAGAGATATACATTTTTAATTTGTAGATACAAAACACTCAATAGAATTTATGTTAAAAAAGACAAAAAATGCATTATACATAACATCACGTAAAAAACATACAGTGAAAGTCAATGTTTTCAACCAGAAACTATTTCTTTGAACTTAACACAATCATCTTATAGTGACAATGTTGTGGGGTTAGTAAAGGTGTGAGGTAAACATCATATTTCATATAACCTCAAGTTACAATTAGATTGTCCATGACTCTGTCTGTCGACACCAAGAAGTGTGTTTCTAGGTCCTAGCAGCATTGATTAAACAAGAGAAAACACTCTGTAGCCGATTTTTGAGATGCTATCGTATGTGTGGTGGACCCGTCTTCAGCACTTTGTATAAAAATACCCGGAGTGAAATGTCAAAGGTAGTTCATTGGTTGATGCCCTTCACGAATGACAATCTAAAAACCAAAACGAAAAGGCCGTGTTGGTAACCTGATAAAAAATAATCAGAGTGTGGTGTCTCTATTGGTGTGCACATGCAAAGGATTCCACTAACCTTTCAATTGCTTGATGGACGTGTGTGGCTTCAAATTTGGTGTAAGTCTGGACGAAATTTAGTTGTCCGTACTGTGAATCTTCACAATAATTAGAACTGGAAAGAAAGGGAACTTTAAAAGTTTGTATTTCCAAATATTGTTTTTGTTTTTCAGTGCAAACATGTACTGATTTTATATGACTTCTCTATTTGTCATGTCTCAAAGAGGGAGGGGGGAGGGAGGGAAGGGCGGCTTTTGGTGTTAGATGTTCTCTGTCTACTTATTTAAACAAACAACCCCGGGACAGGAGGAAACATTTTTAATAACATCTTGAAATGGCACCTCTGTTGTTTTATATTGAATCTCGCAATTGTGTCTTAAAAAAACAATCAATGCTGTTTTTTGAAAAAATAAATGAGTACCTTTCCAGCAAAAGCCAAATGTGCTTTTGTTAACTTCGGCAAGGCGCAGACGTATTTGCGTGTGTCTTGTCAAAATAGTGCCTGGATACGATGTTCGCCCAATCTGTTAATAAGAATGCTGAGATGTAACAGCCAGTAGTTGGTAGACCAAGGCTACCTCGAAGTGTTGCACAAGCACAATATGTAAAATAGATACCTTTGTGAACAATTGTTTACAATAATTCTCACGCTCGAACGCTGTGGTCGTTTCACAAGGGTCTAACCCTGTGGCTGCCGGATATTCTAATGCTCGCGTGTGGAACTAACTAGACCCACGCTATACACTCAGTCTAATTTAATGCGTCCGCCATCTTGGAATAAAAAATGGCGGGCGCAGCCAAATGAAAAAAGGGAAAAAGCCTAGTATGCAAGAAAGGCTTGCTGCAATCACGAGGACCGAATTGGCCAAGACAACAAAACAAATGTGTTTCATTTTCAAACTCTAGTAACAGCAGTGATTCAGGCTCTGTGAATAATGCTCCCAACAACAGAGGAGGTAATTCTTCACGAGGTTAGTTTTTTCAAGGACGGGGCAGAAGAGGCAAAATGCGACAACCGGGCAATCATGGGATGCGCACCCACCAGTGGCAACCACCTCCTCAAACATGGTGACTCCAAAGTTGGGGATTCCAATTTTCAATTTAAGTAAGCACATTTTGACCCCAATTGAAATCAGTCTTTTAAGTAAAGGCTTGTCATTTGTGCCAACTAACAGTGAAGACTTGTTCACAACAGAAATTGAGATGCGTAACTTCTTTCGCATTGTAAGACTAAAATATTTTTTTCATGACAAAGAGTCCACAACTCATAAGACATCTAGTGCTACAGGCCTCAAACCACCATCCTCCTTTATACCATTGACATCGATGATCTCACCGGAAATTGTAAGCTTTGAGAATAAAGTACTTCGAGAGATGAGAACACTCATCAAAACAAAATATAAATGTATCAACAACTTATTGAAAGAAGAAAAATCAGCTCTCATTGACTTAGAGAACAACGATTTATTCGTTATCAAACCGGCGGATAAAGGCAGAGGTGTCGTGTTATTGGACACTCAACAATACAAAAATGAAGTCCACAAACAATTGGGAAATAAACAGTTTTACAGACAGCTCCCGGGAAATCCTACCAACACCATACAGGAAGAAATCAGCAGCCTTCTTTCCCATGCATTACACGAAGGCTGGGTAGATGAGGATGAAAAAGCGTTCCTTACAACAAGCCATCCCACTATCCCGGCCCTATAATGTATGCCAAAAATACATAAAGACGCCAGTAAACCACCAGGGTGCCCCATTGTAGCCGCAATTGGTTCGTTACTCTAACCGTTGTCAATCTACACAGACTCATTCCTTAGACCCTTTGTATTAAAAATGAGGTTGTATGTTCAGGACACCACTAGCATGATCAAAATCATTAACAACCTTGTCACTGATCCAGATGATATTTTGGTCACTTTGGATGTAGAATCATTATACACCAGTATTCCCCAATTGCAATGTATCCAAGTTATTCATTCTTATCTCGAAATCAGAGAAGACCTAACAGTCCCCTCCGAGTTAATCTGTGAATGAATCAGAATAGCATTGGTCAATAACTTTTTCATGGTGGAAGACACATTTTACCAACAGCTACACAGAACTTGCATGGGCGCGACCCTTGCTCCCGATCTAGCGAATTTATTCATGGATAATTTAGAATTAAAATCTGTATATCATGAAAACAATCCCTTCAAATCAGAAATAATAAATTGGCATCATTACATAGACGATGTGTTTCTATTATGGCATGGAAGTGAAACAACTTTGGCAGAATTCCTTATCTGGTTAAATCTACAAGATCCATGCATCAAGTTCACTCTGAATCTAGACCGTCAAAAAATAGCCTTTTTAGACTTAGAGATTCATAAAACACCTCAGGGTACATTAAGCACTACTCTATATAAGAAGCCAACAGACAAAAACACATTGCTGTCATTCAAAAGCTTCCACCCGCAATCATTGCGTGAAAATCTTCTGTTTGGTCAATTTTTGCGCATCAGGCGCAATTGTTCAACAAAAGAAGACTTTGATTTCCACAGCAATAATTTGTCACAAAGATTAAAAGAACGGGGATACCCACCATACATTATTCGACGATCATTGAAAAGGGCACGTAACACTAATAGAGACCAATGTCTAGAAAAACAATGCAGAGTACAAGAGGACAAAATCACATGCGTCTCCACTTTTTCTCCGATTAGTAATGACCTGCGCCACTGCATCTTGAAGAACTGGCCCGTGATTCAAACTGAAGACTATTCTTTGCAAAAACCGCGTTTTGCATTTAAGCGTATGCCCAGCTTGCGCGACAAATTGGTACACACCTATAAGTTGTTAAAAACATCTCCTGTTTCGCAACAAACAACACTTTGGCATTTGCCGCCAGTGAGTGGTCATTTTAAATGCGGAAATTGTTCAGTGTGCTGGCTGACAAAAAATGTGAAAATCATTAACTTAAAAGGCTTAATATGGCAGTTAAAAGGCTTTACCAACTGCAATACACTGTGGGCAATTTATGCCATCATATGCCCATGTAGACTAATATACATTGGCAAGACAAAGAGACCCATAAAGCAGAGATTTGCGAACATTGTTCATGTGTCAAGAATCTAGTGCCTGATAAACCACTAGTGGCCCATTTTGCAAAAGCAAAACACACTGCTGAAGACATTGAATGGATTATCATTCAAACAGTGCCAGTTCATCCCCGAGGAGGGGACCGAGACCGTAAATTGAAACAGCTCGAACAGAAGTGGATCTACAATCTGAATACTGTTCAGGCCGGACTCAATATTGGAATTGAATGGAGCCTGTTCTTGCATAAGTAAGCCATCCATGACCTTTCATACGTCACTGTATTTCAGGTCTTTTCCATTCTAATTCATCCCAAACACAGGAGGGATATATATAAAACTTTCTTAAAAACATGAAAGTCGGGTCACTGCACACTAAGCATTATAAACGCATATTTCTATTGATGTGTAAGTCATCGTCTCTTTAGTGCCTTCACTTGCTACATCAAATTTTGCAATATGATTGCAAGCAGGTTTCTCTTTTTTCATTTTTCAAGATCTTACCTGCTATACTAATTTGTGCAAGACATTTGTATCATCTGATTTTTCTATTTGCGTGTTTGTACAACTATATTCCTCCAGTATATATACACATGCCTATACATCGGCAATTAGAGATGGCAATCAGTTTCCTTTCGTTTTCATTATTTCAACAAGCCACCTTTGTTGTTTGTGTCTGCTTATCGAGACACATTGAGCCAGGCCGTGATTGCAGCAAGCCTTTCTTGCATACTAGGCTTTTTCCCTTTTTTCATTCGGCTGCACCCGCCATTTTTTATTCCAAGATGGCGGACGCATTAAATTAGACCGAGTGTATAGCGTGGGTCTAGTTAGTTCCACACGCGAGCATGAGCATATCCGGCAGCCACAGGGTTAGACCCTTGTGAAACGACCACAGCGTTCGAGCGGGAGAATTATTGTCAACAACTGTTCACGAAGGTATGTATTTTAGATATTGTGCTTGTGCAACACTTCGAGGTAGCCTTGGTCTACCAACTACTGGCTGTTACATCTCAGCATTCTTATTAACAGATTGGGCGAACATCGCATCCAGACACTATTTTGACAAGGCACGCGCAAATACGTCTGCGGCTTGCCGAAGTTAACAAAAGCACATTTGGCTTTTGCTGGAAAGGTACTCATTTATTTTTTCAAAAAACAGCATTGATTGTTTTTTAAAGACACAATTGCGAGATTCAATTTAAAACAACAGAAGTGCCATTTCAAGATGTTATTAAAAATGTTTCCTCCTGTCCCGGGGTTGTTTGTTTAAATAAGTAGACAGAGAACATCTAACACCAAAAGCCCCCCTTCCCTCCCCCCCCTCCCTCTTTGAGATATGACAAATAGAGAAGTCATATAAAATCAGTTCATATTTGCACTGAAAAACAAAAACAATATTTGGAAATACAAACTTTTAAAGTTCATTTTCTTTCCAGTTCTAATTATTGTGAAGATTCACAGTACGGACAACTAAATTTCGTCCAGACTTACACCAAATTTGAAGCCACACACGTCCATCAAGCAATTGAAAGGTTAGTGGAATCCGTTGCATGTGCACACCAATAGAGACACAACACTCTGATTATTTTTTATCATGTTACCAACACAGCCTTTTCGTTTTGGTTTTTAGATTGTCATTCGTGAAGGGCATCAACCAATGAACTACCTTTGACATTTCACTCCCGGTATTTTTATATAAAGTCCTGAAGACGGGTCCAGCACACATCCGATAGCATCTCAAAAATCGGCTGCAGAGTGTTTTCGCTTGTTTAATCAATGCTGTTAGGACCTAGAAACACACTTCTCGGTGTCTACAGACAGAGTCATGGACAATCTAATTGTAACTTGAGGTTATATGAAATATGATGTTTACCTCACACCTTTACTAACCCCACAACATCGTCACTATAAGTTTATTGTGTTAACTTCAAAGAAATAGTTTCTGGTTGAAAACATTGACTTTCACTGTATGTTTTTTACGTGATGTTATGTATAATGCATTTTTTGTCTTTTTTAACATAAATTCTATTGAGTGTTTTGTATCTACAAATTAAAAATGTATATCTCTATTGTTTCTGTCGCTACTAATTAACCGACATGAAGGGTAGCACTTTGTGCAACTAAACACACCTAGTACGTGTGTAGGCGGGTAGCTGTTCTTGTGGCATTTTTCTTTCTGTATGTTCGCAGTAGTCCTCTGCCACACAGCCCCCTAAAAAAGAGGACTTTTCAGCTCTAATTCCCTTGTTTCATTACTACTGGATTGTACAGAATGTTGATAATGAACTTCAGAAATGTCACTCTCTCTCCCCAACCCCTCTTCTTAATTACCCCACCACCTTTTTCTTTAAAATGCGCAAGTAAAAATGTTAAGGTAAATATATTTGAATGCCTTTCTGGATGCTTAATACACCTTTATGTTTTACTATATAGGAGAAACCATGGCAACGGACGGAGCCCCTGCTACGACTAGTGTTAGGGCAGACAGAAATGAAAATGTAAATTTTGACTTGCATAGATATTTCGTGTTTGTATGCGCTGTAATATTTTTTGCACTAATGTTTGGCCTGGCTTTATACTGGCCGGTTACATTTATATCTATCAATATAAATGAGGGGGGAGGGAACAGAACAAACATGATCAACGGAATAAGTATGATCAAACAAGGGACCTATCTCATATAGGATGGCTTCCAGTTCATATGGGGATATGATACCCACCATGATAGCGCAGACCATTTGAATAAAACTACCGATAAGTCAATAACCCCACGCCCAATTGAGGCACATAACGTCTCTGAATTCAGTGTTTATGAGTTAAATGATCGAAATCCCTCTATTTTATCAAGGTTATATGATACCACCTCTACCGCTGTCACACCAACAGCTATCTGTCCATGAAATATGAATATGAATCCCCGGCAAGCATAAAAGAAGATAATGCGGAAATGACTGAAAGAGTTCTAGGCCTATATGACAAGTGGGAAAAAGGGGGTGGGCGGGTGATCAAAGTACACACAACAGGCATTAAAGCACTAGAGAATATTCCTCAAAAGATATAGGAGAAGGAGCGAGGTTGGGAGGAGAAAATATGACGAATACTCCAGGCTGGGGCTAGACACAATAGAAGACCCTGTCACCCGCACCAATCAAAAAAATGGTATGCAGAGATGAGTTCCACTGCCAAACAGACAACCAACTAGAGCTGTTACGTATGCTCTCTGATACCCCATGCCTCAGGCACCCCTAAGGTGCTCCTGCCCCAAGAACTGCCTTTTGCTGATGCCCAGTGTCTCCTTCATCTCACCTTATGTAGAATGAAGATCTAAAGGAGTGATATGTTTGAAAGAACCATTTTTGGTAATTAAAGGAACACTATTTTCAGAGAACAAATGGAAGGAAGAACAAGTGACATGCACAGCAGAAGCACTACGAGGGCTGGTGGCAGAAAAACTGCAATGGATCGAGAAAACATGCACACCGGTATGGGCTGAGCACATTACAAACTCACCTGGGTCACAGCCCTGGAGAATCCCTTCAAACTGCAAAAAGAAATTACATATGAACTGTGTTTCCTCGGTGAAGGGAAAACTAACATGGGCACAAATAAGAACTGTAACAAAACACTCATCATCCCAGATATGAAGAAAGGGACAGAAGCCCATATGGACCCTTAATGGGTATGAGGTAAACAGGCATACTTGCACGTCCCACAATCTTGGAGGGGCACATGTTCTTTGGCAACGCTGCATTCCACCCTGATGGTGGTTCCGGAGAATCATATCGAAGTTGGAAGGGGACTGCAAGCCGTCCAAGCTCCAGAACACATGCAACCAACGGAAGAAATGCCAATGTATGCCCTATCCGTGGACAACGTCCAAAGCCTGATGTCGAGAAAACAAAGGTCGTCCAACTATATATCCAAAGCCTCCACAGAACTATTGGCACAAATCCCTGACAGGTTCCGGCTATTCAACTCTGCTGAAACATTCTTTGCCTCCCTCATCCCTAGTATTCAAGCGCGGGCAAATAATGTGCTGGGAGCTGATCCAAATGGCCAACAACACTGAAGAAGTATTCAATGTAATCAAGGTGGAGCTAATGACAATGCAGAATATGTATGTCTTAGACCTGTTAGCGGCGATGGATGGAGGTGTTTGCCGAAAAATTGGGAGCGCATGCTGCACGTTTGTGCCTTCTGCGGATGTGGACAACGGAACGCTGCCACACGTTATCGTGGCAGTGCACAACTTAGGAGAGCAGATGAAGAAGGAAGGTGGAGTGGACCCAAGCTCTTGGTTCGACGACATTTTTTCATGGGTACCATCCTGGCTCGGAATGACTGTCAAAATGCTGATCCCCATCATCGTATTTTTGCTCTTGATTTTTTGTGTGTGCCAGCTGGGTCTTCGGTGCTGCGCAAACGCAGTCCCTAACAGTACAATGATGATGGTGACAATGGGCAACACTAGAGGAACAGTGCAAATTATGCAGGAGTCACAAGTACAAACAGGTGAGGAACCCAAACCTAAATATAGAATGGTGGCATTGTACTATGATGGGGATATAGTGGATAGACTGTATCACACGACAATAAAGGAGCCCCTGGAACGAGAGTGGTACAAGGAAGTATGGGTAGACCTGGAGGGGGATGGGGGATGCATATACATGACCTGCACCCCTGACGAGTATACAAGGGCAGGTGAGAGCCTCCGGGGGGTATGTAGAGCCTGGATGCCAATTAAGGGAACACCAGCAAACACTTTATCATTTACCTTCCGCAGTACATCATTGCCCTGGTGGTGACCTGACTTTTAGTTGGGGTCTGGGAAACAACAAAGTTGTCCCTATGAAAGATACCTTGATGCCCCACAGACCCCCACGTTCATGATATATTGTGTTCATGACCCCCAACCCTGTTCCCTCGGGTGAAATGTTAAACCTGCATGTTAAATCCCTGTGCCTCCCAGTTTTATTTATGCTGCTAAGCCATTTGTGAAAAGGTTTAAAACCCATACTGCCGATTGCCCATATTAAAATCGTACGACTTTTGCCCGCCCCTAGACATCTCAGTGAAAAGGTGTCAAATGTAAGTACACTCGAATCTGCCATTTACCGACCCATGGTTGCTGCTATCGTAAAATGGTTAAAAAAGCAATGTATAAAATGCCAGTGCATGATATGATTGTAAGTGACACATGTGAACCATTTAGAGTATTGAGCCACAACTGCTGTTGATTGGAATGTTAGTTGAACTCGTTATCTGATCAGAAGCATAATGTTGTAATTTTTCACTGAGATCGATGCACCAACCAACCTGGTTCTACCTCACATTTTATGTTCATTTTCCTCATGGGCTCCAAGCAACAGAATGAAAAACGTTGTATGATGTAAATGATAACTTTCTCTCCATTAATCCTGTAAATTAGAGCAATTTACATAATGCCCTAAATCTAAACAGTCTGTCTCAATAATAGTGTTCATGCCATTCAGTAAACAGGGACCCGTGAAAAGTTACAAGGCCATCTCCACTTCCTTCCAGAGAGATGCACACCCAACTCCCCTCCTCCCCCTAAGACTCTGCAGGGCTTGAAGGTCCCTAGTTTTCTGTTGCTGGAACATTACAGCTACACCTCCCCGCATTCCTGGTGGGCCCGCACCAAGTATTTACCTCCCCCATGCCTCAGACACCAGATGCCATCATAAAATCACTGTGTACCACCATGACCAGGCCACGAAGAATTATGAGCCACCTGGTACCGAATGCCGCTGCATTTGAGGTGCCAGGTACGTGCCCCCACTGACCCAATAGTATTTCAGTTCACCCGGGCCACGGAGACAGTTATTCACCCCTGTGCTAACATACCATAAAACTATCACTCACTACATCTAACAGAATATAATAATAAAGGTAGTCTAACCCGTGCCCCCTGATAAGACACCTGGACTCATGAGACTGGATCCTTTGCTAAGGCAACTTTTATGGTGATGTATTAAGGAAGCCTCGTATTATATACTGTTTTCCTGTGTCCCCCCCCAACCGGTATTAGATTGACGTGCTGTAGGATTTATATGGTAACCTGACACAGCAGTTTGTGATGAATGTGTACAAATGGCCACAAGGGCATATTATTAGTATTGTAGAAATGTATCCACATGGACAGCTCGCACCCAGACTCTCCACCCCGATGAGCCCAGCTGACCCAAGCATGCCGTGATGCTACCACGTGGATCTCTGCTAATCATGGAGCACCGCACCTACATTGTACATAGTTGCTAGTCATCGCCATCCAATCCCCATGACTATGTGCCCCCTATAGCTTATCTCGCATATGACGTGTTTTTGTAATAAATATGACTGTCTTCGCTATTGTCAGACAGAGCGCTCTAAGAGTTTGCAGAGTCCTTTGCATGGCCTATATCGATTTAGATAAAAACCTTCTACATCTCACCCGCACTTGGTCTTGGTCTCATTTCCTGCTGGGGTGTGTCCATTATTGTCTCTCATAAAGGGAGTAAACTGCCTTACCGGGGGATGCTCACTTTCAATAGTCCCAAGAACTCCTGCATCTCTCTGACTGTTGTGGGTTTTGCTGTTCTGCGTATTGTCTCTGCCCTTTCTGAAGTCACTCACCGGCAATTTTGGGAGATCATATGTCCAATATATAACAGTTTTGTCTGGCAATATTGTAGTTTGGCCTTGTCCACCTTGTATCCCTTGTTTGCTAACACTGTCAGCATGTGTAATGAGTCATATCTACACTGTTCTTCTGTCTTGCTACAGATCACTATGTCATCTACGTACTGTGTGACTATGCTCTCTATTTGCACATTGCCTAGGTCCATCTGAAGGACCCTATTGAATATGGAAGCTGATTCACAATACCCTTGAAGAAGTCTTGTATGTTTCCACTTTTATGTCTTGTGAGTCTGGGTGTAAAGGTATAGAGAAAAAGGCATTCTTCAACTCTATGTCCGTGAAATAGGCAGCTTCCGTGGGAATGCTACAAAAAATTGTCGCTGGATTCAGAAATAAAGGAAATTCTGCTTCTAAAATATGGTTAAGAGGGTGCAAGTCCTGTATAAAATGCCATGACCCCCCAAGCGCCTTTTTGACCAGGCACAAGGCCATGTTGCATGGTGATTCTGATGGCACTAGGATGCCTTGCTTCGCAAGTGCTGAAATGGTTTCATAGATACACTTGTCTGTCTCCCTTGAGAGTGGTTATTGTTTAACTCATGGTAAAATTGATCCTGCTTCAGCTTTATCTTCACAGTTCCCATCCCTTTCAGAAGCCCCACCTCATAAGGACTCGTAGCCCATAAAATGCTGGGTACCTTGTGGGTATGCATTCAGTAATTGTCCTTGGTGTGGGGTCTGGTCCGGATTGTAATACTCGTCCTGTTCCCCTTGTTATGCTGGCTGGTACTGCATTCCCCCAATCATTGGTGTCCCCCCCCTGCTTCTTCACATTCTCTAGATGCGTCCTATCTGTCTGCACACCCAGCATTGGGCTGGCTCTCTCCCCTGCCCTTGGAACCCCCTAGAAACCCCCCCTGGGCCATGCTGCATGTGTTGCCCATATCCTTGAAACCCCCTTATGATCACCTTGATTCTGCTGCATCTGTTGCCCATACCCGTGTTCCCTAGGTGGCCCCCCTCTTCTTTGAAACCCATGCTGCGCATTCCCCTGCCCCATGAATCCTCCCCTGTGGGCGGCGGTATGTACTGCATTTGTGGGGCCCCTTGCCCTCCCGTGCTCATTGATACTGCCCCTTCCAATGCATATTTGGATAGCTTCCTCTGTAATAACTTTGCTTTCTCTTGCTTCCTTTCCTTGTGCTTCATCCTCGCATTCTCTTGCACTAGCCTACAATAATGTACTATTGTGATCTGCATTTCTGACCAAGGCTTTGCCTCCATCCCATCAGTTTCTTGAGTTGCTTCTGCACCTGCTCTGGCAACCCTTCACATGATATGTGGAAGAAAAATTCTACTGTTTTGTCCCATGGTTCTCGTGTTTCAAGGGCCAAAGATCTTGAATCATCTGAATGTAGTGTAAGGGGTCTTTGTCTTCCCCCATTTTCCGTGCCATAGTCACACTAATGTCTGACGTGTCTGGATACTGTGTCTTTAGAACTTGCCATATGGCCGCTCGGCAGTTTGCAAATAGCACACCATTGTGTGCTGTGTCCTAGGTGGTTACTTCTGGGTACACCACCCTTCTCCAAACATCATAAGCGGCTTCCCCGAGAATTGCCACTAGTAGCCCCTGTACATCTGACACTGATGATTTCTGTCCTGCTGTCATCCTTTTCGTTTCCCCGAACCTGCAGTTAACAAGGGTAGCCTACATCTCAAGTTTTCATTGTCTATGTGTTTTCATGTTATATATTGAGGTCGCCCACTTCCCTTTCCCATTAGGGGCAACTGTGTGAACCTGATCTCCCCATTCGCTCCTTATTTCAGCCTGATCTGTCTATCAGGTCTGTCGGCATCTTTAATGTCAGTGCTTGCCTTGGTTGGCTCCTCCGTCTTTCACCCTGGAAGATCCCTAAGCCTCTGCACATATGGGATCAGGTCATCTAGACTGTGCGATGCATCTCTAGGTGGTTGTGATCGATCATCCTTATCGCCCCTGAATCACCCTGTGTCCTTTCCTACTTGCCAGGTCACACCTCTGTCTGTGCTTTATGCTTGGGTCGCCGTCTTCCCTCATCCTCACTTCCCTCTGCATCTCTGTCTGAGTCGGGGTCCATATCACTACAAAAATCAGGCTGTGTCTGAGCTGGGCTTCCCTCCAAAGTCATTCAAGTCCTCGCTGTCCCTTTCCTTGAAGGATCCCAGGGCTGTCCTAATATAAATTGTTGTTTATATTAAATGTATTCAGTATATTTAGGTTTGTATTTTAGTACAGTTTATAGGTATTACTTAGAAAGTATGGTTTTCCATATTTTATTTCAGTGTTTTCTGAAGAGGGTTCAAGCAGTAGTACATGTTGTGCTATTATTATGTGTGAGAAAAATACATTTCCAATATCAAATGTCCTTGTTTCTTTTCCTATAGATATGGCCTGGCAAATCCTATAGTTGGTGCATATGTTTCACTTCATATGTGCATCGCTTATCATGAATTCTAAGACTTTAAAATAAATGGTCACTATGATGTATACAATCAGTTCAGGTTGCATTCAGGTTTATCATCTTGAAAATGTACTGTTCCAACCAGAAATGCATCACAAACTGAGAAACTCAGTTACCAGCCATTCAAACTCTACTTTGCTCATTTTATTTACACTACATGCATTTAATCACACACTTTCTTCAATCATTTGAGGCTGATATACAAGATGTATGTCAGCCTATCGGACAAAAGGCATTCCTTCCCCAGAAATTTGAAAAAAGGGCACATATCTTCTCTGTCGATATTCATTGATCACTGTAAACTGAAAGTGCAAAGTGGGCATCTTAGTCCTGAGCATATTAAACACAGCATACATTAGTATAACTTGTTAATTCACATTCATTGAAAATAAACCACTCCTCCCTGACCTGGTTCACAGGCACTGCAGCTGTCAGGCGACCCGCTCGCTGCCTCGCTCCTTTTTGCCTAATTGATTTTCTAGCACTTGGTGACTCAAAACAATCGCGCCTCTTCGGTGCCAAATTTAGACGTGCAAAATGACGAAAGGTTATAACCTTCGAAGTAGCGCACTGGCAGACGATCTAAGAGCACCAGAGATGGACTCTGTTTTTAGGTTCAGGGAGGAACCAGTTCAAGAAAATCATATTCAAGACGGAAGAGATGAGAGTAACGTGCCGTTAATAGTAGCCACGGCTCAAGTCCATACAAAAGTATACCAATATGTAACTAACAATGGCACGGATTTCACTGAAACATCACTTCCCTAAACGCCAACTAACTCCACCCTTCAACTAAAGGCAACGTTGCTAGGTGGCTTGGAATACACGTTGACGCCTGTAAATATACATCAACAAATGATTCCATGAAAGAAAGTGCTGCAGTCTGGGTGACGCCGACGTTTTTAAAGCAATTGACAACATCAATAGGAGCACAAATACACAAAAGGATGTTCTAGAATAGAGCCCTTTGGTTTATAAACCCATCCAAAGTCAGGGCTTCTACAAGTCCGCTTCTCAGTGGGCTAAAACAACATCTACAAATGCCTTGAACGCTATAAAAGCTCTCTCACTACATTCTGAATTGTCACCTAATTGATCTACAAGAAGCTAAAACAGCGGAATCAACCGCCACCCTCTCGACTCTAAACTTTGTATTAACATTTTTTTTTTAATGTATTTGAGATGTTAACAACAGAAGTGCAAGTCCAATCAAGTACGCGGCTGTACTTGTCAAAAGGAGTGAGAATTACCGAATCAACCTTAGTTGGGTTGAAGATGGTATTAAATAAAACAATACTAGAAGCAATAAACTATCTTAAGAGGAAAGTTAAAAGACAAGAGAACACAATCGGGTAATCGAAGGGTCAATACCTGAAAATAATCCTCCTGTGTCTATGAATTAAAAAACAAAGAGTGCTGTGATCTATCAGGCATCGGTACTAGTGGAGGAAGACTTCAGTTCATCTTCTTATTATGTAGATTTAGACGATACTCCCCTATCTGAATCTGTTTTGGAGGACTTTAGATGACTTGCACATGCAGCTAATGATTCACTGATATGCAAAAGCTCATTTGTTGATCCGTTGGAAGCGATACAAGATACATCTCTTGAAATAAACTGTTCCTCGGGAAGCTGGGTGCAGGAATCAAAGAAAGACAAAGGTAAAAAGAAAAACAAATAAGGACTAACCTGAGATAATGTAGAAATAATAACCTTAAATTATGCTGCAAAACCAAAAAATCGGATGGCCAAAAAAATACAAAAATAGTCAAAACAATGTTTATACACAGCCTACTGACTCCTCCCTCAAATCGAAATCAGACTCCACAAAGAAAGGACTTCCCACGAAAGACGAGAACATCAACGAATAACCTCAAATGAATCCTGCCAGCCGAGACTTGGAATCAAAACAGCTCAAACAAAGTCAATAATAAATAAAGTCTGAGATGTAACACAACCAAAGCCCACTGATTTGAACACATGTGAGACAGCTACAGACATGTCTGAGAAATGACACCCATATTTAATAGGGAAATAAAACAAAACCCAATGACAATCGGACGTTTAACCCTAACACTAGGGGCCCCCAGATCTTGAGATCATCATTGCAAAATGAGACTAGCAGTGGAAGGGCGAATACCGTTACTTCAGGAACTCAAACCGACGAAGTAATGCATCTAAAAAAACTGGAGCCAGTGTACTATCAGAGCAAGAAATATAATGATTTTGATCCAAACACTGTTGTGCCCAGCTGCTAGAAAGAAACATGTGAGAACTCCAAAGCCATTCAAATCGTCTGCTTGAACTCCTCTGTAACAAATTCTAAGGTAATTGCTAAATCACAATTTCCAACTGTAGGGGCAACACAGGTGTCTTGTGTCATCAATGATAGCAGTGATATGTTTAAGGGGATCCAGGTGTACTTTGTACCAAACATTACTTGATGTCAATGAATCATGCTTTCGCTATACCAAAAATATGTCTGAAGATACAGGAGAAGCAAGGAGATAAGAGGACACTTAATCACAGCTGCATTTTATCCATCTTAAAGAAGATCCCAATGCTATATCTGCTTGCATCAACGGACATTGAATATGTATGATTTCCATACATTGTCTGCTTTAGCATTGCAGAACTTGGACTAAAAACTCGTCACGGTGCGGATGCTTTCCTGGCAGCCACTATTGATCTTGAAAGAATGGGATTAGCAGTATCATCTGAACAAATCAATGCAAAAGGAAAATAGAACAAATCATTCCTTAGAAGACCGGCTTTGTAAACAGCAAGACACAGCCTTAGCCCTCCCTTTGGGATGGCAAACTCTATTCCAAGCGTCAGTAACTGAAGAGGGATCAGTGTCTGTTGAGATCCAAAATAAAATGTGGTCTATGCTACCAGATATAATAGGCCAAGTTGCTGATAAGCTAAGGGCTTCTGAAAATACTCTTTATTAAACAATGACCTTAAGATCTTGGATTGGAATACGTGGGGCTCCAGCTCTTTCACCGCAAAGGAAATGAGAGAATATCTGTTTTGCACCTATGACTTAATCTTATTCCAAGAAACTTGGCTATGTCCGAACTTAAATTTAGATGGCTTCCTGATGACTAATCAACTAGGTACTAAATGGGTCTGTGGATGACCTATTGGTGGGCAAGTTATTGCTGTTTGCTCAGCAATTAGCCACAATTTTGCAAATTTGAAGACTTCAATAAATGGCCTCCTAGCCACCCTGGTCACTCTTAGGGTGCTATTAAAACAAATATGATCATGGTGGTGAATGTATATTGGAGCACTGCCTCTTCTACTCTAATAGACTTATTGGATTCTCTATCTTGTTGCTGAGAATAAAAACTAAATAGGGCTTAGCTGGTATCATTTTAGGAGGCGATCTAAATTCACAGTTTATTGGGACCTCACGACCTGAGGGAGACCATTCAAACAAAGTCCCGTCCATAATTGGTATGAGATGGCTGTCCTTTTTAACAGGCTGGGATCTAATGATGGTGAATGGGAGTATTAAGGCAATATTCGAGTAGCCCTCACCTGGTCACATGGAACCTCTGGCTCATTGATAGATTAAATTTTTCTGTTGAGGAATTTGTTTCAGAGATGCTCAGATTTTGTGGTCTGTAACAAGGGTTCGAGTGATCATAAAATGTTGACTGCTCGTATTGCCTGTACTCATGATTGAAGTGAGGGAATCTTTGCCACAAAAGTATTGGTAAAACAATTACATAACAGAGACACTAAATTCAGATATTATGGAACAGGCCTGCATAAAAAATTACAGGAGTCTATAGAGAGCTCCTCACATGAGGAACTACTCCGAGCATGCTTGCCCTCAAATTTTGTGGACTTCCGGGGGGCGTGGTCAGCTACGGAACAATGCAGACGTGAGCCTTTGAGCTCCCGGGCCCGCTAAATACATCCTGCTTAAAACACCTGCCATCCGTGTCGAACTACATTTTTTAAACAGACCCTCGGTGAGGGGGACCGCTGCTACGAATTTTCGAGAGGAAATTGTGGCGAAAAGTGCAACAGCGAGGCGACCAAAGAACAGAGAACTCCCCGAAGCGTCCCGAGGAACCGCTCCCAAGATGGCGCCCTGCTACGTGATAGGGATGTGAGCCTGCCTACGTAGCAAAGATACGAGATTGTGAACCGGCGCTGGCGAAGGGGACGATAGGTGTGGGGAGCGGGCCCGGGACGTCCCCCGGTGCGGAGTGGGTGCAGGTGGACAGTAACATACAGCGGAACGTGGAGCGGAGCTGCGCGGAGGCTGACTGGGAAAGGAGGGCTGCCTCACCTCCGACCCGGCACCCGTCCCGCTGAGAGGAGTGGCGCGCTCGCTCCCCACTCATATGCCAGGCACTCCGGGAGAGAGAAGGTGTCGCACCTGAAGTGGATGCATACAAGGACAGTCCGGTGGAAGGGGCCGCGATCACGGACGAAATTCCCTCAGGCGCCGGCCTAAGCTGGGGGAGGAGGTGATCAGGCTCACTCATACGAACGCCCTACATGCGGCACACGGCTGTGCCACCGCATGAAAGTAAGTGGGGAGCCTACACAAGGAAGGACTGGAGGCGCCTCAAACCAGTGCTTACCCCCGTGCCAAGCCCTATCTGGCCCCCAGCACACACCCGACTGCAAGAGTCTCCCAAAATCGAAAGGTGAATGTGATTATAACCCATCGGATGCCGGACAAATTGGCGGCACATCTTACGCAGGAACTCCCGTGTAAAGACCTCTGACATGGGAAAAGAAAAATCCAGAAAAACGGGAACTCAGAGCAAAATTGACCAACTCACCACTGCCGCAGCGAATGCGCCGGTGGAGTAAGACCACAGTGAAACAATGGAAGAAGAAAGAGGAGCAATTTCTCTGAAAGACATTATGGCTGATTCCCGTGCCTCCATGGAACAAAAAATAGATGGAATAAGTGTGGATGTCTCGTTACTATGTAACGACCTTCAAAAGTTAACATCCCGCACCGGTGAGGCCGAGCAGCGCATATCTGGGACGGAAGACGGACTGAGGAACCTGGAGCAGCACCTGCATAGAACTACGGCCCGCCTAAAGGTACTGGAAGCGAGAGTAGACGAAGGAGAGGGTATATGGAGACGGAACAATGTACGCATTCTAGGCTTGCCCGAGAAGGCCGATGGTGACTGCATGGAACTGTTCCTG
Source organism: Ambystoma mexicanum (assembly GCF_040938575.1). NCBI lineage: Eukaryota > Metazoa > Chordata > Amphibia > Caudata > Ambystomatidae > Ambystoma > Ambystoma mexicanum. Next base: position 1,338,735,196 of record NC_090929.1, on the reverse strand, counting down.
GAGCAATGGCTCATCGATCTGTTCGATAAAAAGAGTTTCTCCAAATTCTTCTCGATAGAATGAGTTCACCGAGTGCCCACTGGACGTCCCCCACCTGGGTCCCCGCCGCGCACGGTGGTGGCAAGGTTCCTCAATTACAGGGAGCGGGACGCATTGCTGCAAATGGCATGCACGAGGGGCACGATAACCAACAATGGCTCCAGAATTGCTCTCTTTCCGGACTATACAAGAGAAGTGCAAAAGGCGAGGCAATCATTTGAGCAAATCAAGAAACAGCTGCGCTCTCTGAATGTTAAATATGGTCTAATCTTCCCAGCCCAACTGAAAATCTTCCATAAAGGGACAACGATCCACTTCACTGACCCTAAAGAGGCATGGAGGTGGGTGGAACTACACATAGATGGCGACTGGAGACCGAATTGAAGAAACAGACCTGCGCACCCTGGCAATCCTCCGGCCAGAGACTCCCCTCCGGACCATCCACGGAACTGAGATGACATTATGCCACCACTTGAGGGGGGGGCTGAGAGGGGAGACACAGCAGCAGCGATCACCCAAGTGGCGGACCCTGGGACAGGGGATCGGCATCAAACGGAAGCAACGCAGCAAGGTATTTGACAGGGATGAGAAGACATGTAGCGACTGTTTCGGGCGCACGCACCCCCTAGTTACTTGGGAACAGTTGTAGAAGTTGTAGGGGTTGTTGATTGTTGTCTGAATGAACCGTTGGCGAGCTCGGGCTGATGTTCGGGCGACAGATACTTCATGTTGGGGCGGAGCATGGGGAGGGGGTAGGGGAGTTTGAAGTTGCATCAGAATTTGCTTGTTTAGTTCTTTGTTTTAAGATGGCCCGTGGCTTCACTCAGGCACAGAAGTTACAGCACACTCTAGGTCGGGATCTGGCTCCCACCAGAGAGACAAGGTTCACTGCAGCAGGACATACACAGCACAACCCGTCACACCTAATACCTATCCGATATGATGGAATCCAACAATAGGAGTAACACCAAGTCCATTAGGATTATGGAATGTGAACGGGCTGGGCAGTAGCATTAAGAGGCGCCTTGTTTTACAACAACTGAATCAACATGAGCCAGACACAGCTTTCTTAACGGAAACCCACTTAGCTGGCACGAACTGCAACCTCTTCAAGCAAACAAATTACTGCATAGCATTGCATTCAGGCTTCTCCATGGGGGCTGGGGGAGTTCTGATCCTAATACACAAGCGATTACCTTTTAAGCTGTTATCCGTTGCACATGACACAGGGGGCAGATTTGTACATATAACCGGGACCCTTTGGGAATGCACCATATCCATGCTAGCCATTTACGCACCACCAACCTTACTTACCTCCCTAATTGATGACTTAACACCGATAATCACTGCAGATCCCTCGAATTTGGTGATAGTAGGGGGAGATTTCAATGAGGTTATGAACCTGGAGCTTGATCGCACGCACATCCGCACGAGAAACCACTCCACGCGTACCAAATTAGCCACCTTTACGGACGCCATGGGACTGAAAGATGTGTGGAGGCATCTACACGCTGGCACGAGGGAATACTCGTTCCTGTCTGGGGCACATGCCTCATTTTCAAGGCTTGACTATTTCTTTCTCCCGACATCCGAACTACACCTAGTAAGTGCAGCATAGTTCCTACCCAGAGGCCATCAGACCACTCCCCAATTATGATGGAAATTAACACTGATAGACCGATCCCCCCACCTACCTGGAGGCTAAACGGTTACTACCTGGGTTTCCCAGATCTATTAGAGCATGTGCAACTAACCACAGAATTGTACTTTGAAGTGAATAAACACTCTGTGGGAAGCCCAACAACCGTATGGGAAGCATATACACCAGTATTAAGGGGGGAACTTATCTCCTGGATCGCAGCCCATAAGAAAAGACAGGCTAAATCAATCCGGGAAGCGGAAATGTGAGTGCAGAGGGGAGAGGCAGCTCATTTATCCCAAGGCAAACCAGAATCTCACCGTGCATTACAACTAGCACAAAAACAACTACAGAATGTTGCCCTAGCTAATGCCAAACAGGCACACACAGCAATGCGTGCCAGAGTGTACGAAACCAGGGATAAAGCGGGCAAAAATGCTGGCATGGCTGGAGAAGCGAGATGAAGGGCTCAGACATGTCAGAGCGATTAGGACACAGGGGGACACACTGTTAACGGCGGATCGGGACATCGCAGAGGGGTTCGCCTCCTACTATAGGGAGCTCTACAAAGCACCGACCTCTCCCATTGATACCGCAATCCTATCGGGAGTCACCCTTCACTCTTTAACACCTGAGCAAAGTGCTCTGCTAGACACTAACATCACAGGGGACGAGCTGTCCGCAGCCATGGCGGACCTCCAACCCGGGAAAACCCCGGGACCCAATGGCTTCCCGGTAGAGGTGTGGAAAAAAAATAGGTACAAACATAGTTACACCACACTTACTAAAAATGTATGAAACCTCCCGCAGTGAGGGATCCCTTCCGCGAGACCTGAGACAAGCCACTATAGTGGTAATACCCAAAGCAGACAAGCCTCCGGATAGATGCAGTTCCTATAGGCCTATTTCTTTGATAAACAACGAAACAAAAATCCTAGCAAAAACACTAGCTAACCGACTCCAACCAATTATACCCTTCTTAATTCACCCGGATCAATGTGGATTTATGCCACAAAGATCCACGCGCAGGAACATACATCGATTACATACAGCGATACAAAATGTGCCCACCATTCAGGGCCCATTAGCCCTGTTGGCGGTAGACTTTGAAAAAGCGTTTGATTCGGTTAACTGGGAAGCGATCTGGGAGATAATGCAAAGAATGGAATTTGGGCCCCAATTCATGAGCTGGGTCAAACTACTGTATAAATCACCAATAGCAGTCACAAAAGTAAACGGTTACATATCAAACCCCTTTGAAATAGGAAAAGGGACCAGACAAGGATGCCCACTGTCAGCCATTATATTTGCGATAGCAATCGAGCCACTCGCGATAATACTGAGAAGTAATGAGACATGGAAGGGCTTCCGCTGGTCAGAAGACAAAGTGTCCTTATATGCGGATGACCTGCTTGTATACCTGTATGATCCAGTAAGATCCTGTGCCATAGTGACTGAATTACTGCAAAAATACGGCGCCTTCAGCGGCCTGCAGGTTAACTGGGCTAAGTCCATTCTGTTTCCGCTGGGGCAGGTAGAACAAACAATACCACCACAAAGACCCTACCAGGTGGAGAGGGAGCATTTCAAGTACTTGGGCATACTCGTCACAAATAACCTTAATGAATACGTCCCCAGAAATGTATACCCACTGATGACAAGACTCGCTGAAGACTCCCGACACTGGTCATCCCTCCCCCTGATGCTGCTAGGCAGAGCACCGCTCTTTAAAATGATGTCCCTTCCCCGACTCCTATATATATTACAGAATTCCCCACTTCACGTCCCCCCAAACGTATTCAGGAAAATAGATAAATCACTCGGAGGTTTCTGTGGAACGATGGCCCCCCCCACATAGCACTTGCCACGCTCCAAAGGTCCATATGGGAGGGCGGAATAGGTCTTCCCCGAATGCAGACATACTACTGGGCCAGCCAATTGACAATAGTGAATGACCAGTTGCACGGGGAAAAATCCATGCTGCATAACCGTTCATTAGAAGCTGGCACTCCTGAAAACCCTGTCATGCAATATCTCTATAAGAAAAGGTCCCGACCAAATACTTCCAATATGCGGACACATATTACCCAAATTTGGACGGACGCACACACATTCGTGGGATGGGGCAATAAGCTGTCACAAGCCCAGCCATTGTGGAATAACAGAAACCTCCTGGGTGTATACAATCTTCCCAAATGGCCGCATTGGTTTCAACATGGAACACTTACATTGGGTGACGTCGTGAGAGAAGGCACCATAATCCCATTCACGGAGCTGGCTCTCCGTCTTGCACTTCCCCAAACCGAACAATATCATTACACTCAATTGCAACACGCACTACAGGGCAACCTCCCTAATATGACCGCATTGCCGGAATTTACCCCAATAGAAAGGAACCTTTTCCCGGAGCGAATCACCCAAAAAGTGACGTCGGTCCTATATAGTGCCATAACCTCCTTTGGCACGACAGAATTGGTAGCACTACAGACCAAATGGGAGACTGATGTGGGTACAATACTACCGGAAGAATGGGTCATGGCTTTGATGTTCCCTAGGGAGGTGGCCATATCGTCAAGGCTTAGGCTGATTCAGTTAACGATACAGCACAGAGTATACTATCCTAGAGTAGCCCTCTATAAATGGGGAAGGATAAACAACCCAACTTGTCTGCGATGCAAAACAGAGGAAGGTACCTTCTTCCCCATACTGTGGACATGCACACACATTCAACAATTTTGGGGCGCATGTTGTAACGAATTATCTAGAGTCATAGGCAAAGAGATTCCTAGAGATCCTAAGTTACTACTGCTGGGAATAGACGATGAAGTTGACCTGACAAGATATGAAAAGCTGTTTGTGTTCACCACTACCGCACTTATCAAAAGAAACATCGCTCAAAAATGGGGGTCGGAGATGACTCCGAGTTATGGACAATGGATGACAGACGTAGACATCTGTGTTGCAATAGAGCGCAGGGTATACACGGCCAGAGGATGTCCGGCCAAGGCGCAGAAAGTATGGCAAAAGTGGGAAAACGCCCACTGAAAGGTGACTTTGCACAAGTGAACAGAAAGAGAGAATGTGGCGCCCCTCGACGTCCATGGTGCCCTCGAAGCGGGGGAATCGAATGTAGCTCCTGCAAAGGGGCAGTGAACTCAGATTCAAAATGTTGTAAGAAACAAGGATGGGAAACAGTCAATGACCTGTATCGACAGTGTGCTTATGTTGTTTGTTTGTTTGTTTGTTTTCAAAACCCAATAAAATGTGTTATCAAAAAAAAAAAATTGCACTTCCTATGGGACCTGGAGTGTCTCCATTCAAAACCTGGGTAAATATTTCCCTATATCACATCCTCATTAAATCAGTGAAGTAAAAAGGGTGCGTAATAACCATGGAGGGGGGCTGCTGAGCTGGAGGGTCTCCATTCAAAACCTGGGTAAAGATTTCCCTATATCACATCCTCATTATATCAGTGAAGTAAAAAGGGTCCATTATAACCATAGAGGGGGATTGCTTGCTAATAGATATCTCAGAGAGCAGCAAGATGCTGAATTGATTTTGAAGATCTTGCACATCAAATATCCGGCTGCTTTTGGGCATTAATGAATAATATGAGGACCCCCACAAATTCAGGTACAAAGTAACGTTATATCCGAAACTGAGGCTCTCGAGTGGCGCGTTAACAAAATCTAAATAAATAAAACTTTCTGGTGTAACTTTTTTGGCAATATGTACAAATACCGACGGCTACAAACTTAGTAAGGAAAAAATGGCAGTGACTCTGAATGAAGAACTAATTGAAGATCTAATTAAAAAATCATCATCCTCGAGGGCCTCAGGCCCTAATGGTCTAACAAACACAATACTGAAGGGGAATGTCTGGGATCCTGATGAAGTTATTCAGAGGAATACTGAATAAGAAAAGCTACCTTCCTCGTGGAAGTCGCGATAATTATACTGATCTATAAGAAGGGCGATCGGGCACATCCGTCCAACTATCGTCTGATCTCCCTTCTGGAAACCAACAGTAAATATTTGCCAGGGCTGTGCTAAGAGCCCTGGAGGAGTGTCTTAAGTTGAAAAAGATTATCCAAAAATTCCAGTCGGCTTTAAGAGAAGCCGGTCAACCTCATTGAATGGCTTGGTAACATCAATCATAGCAAATAACTCATGGAAAAGAAAAAGCCACATATTATATAGGGCATGGCTTCATTTATCAATGGCTGTTGATACTATCCCCCGTGAATGACTATAGTGGAAGATAGACTCTTGGAGTCTCCCCAGATCACTTTTGGGGATACTAATGAGCATGCATGAGGATACCACTCTAAGAGTAAAAAGGAACTGCGCTGGAGATGTGTCAAGGGAGTGCATACTGAAAGGGGGGTTAGGCGGGGATGCATTGTTGCTCCCATTCTATACATTCTCTATTTAGCGAATCTAGCAGAATTTTTGACATCCAGTACTTTAGTAAATTCAAAAATTGGCGAGCAAGCCATACATTTTATAGCATACGCCGATGATATTGTCCTGCTGGACCACACACCTGTGAGTCTCCAGTGTCTCTGGAATGCATTTGGCAAATATGCTAGGATGAACACCCTTAAGGTAAACCTGCAAAAATAAAAATTACTGTTGTCTAAGAGATCACGGAAGTACACAGCTCAATTTAACTGTCATCTACTGCAGGAAACGGTCCCATTAGCCACTGAAATCACCTATTTACCTATAACAGTCAATAAACCCCAAAACAATCCTTCTAAAGCATACTTTGTAGCACATATAGAAACACAATTAAATAAATAAAACATCATTTTTATTTGACAAATTACATGACTGCGGCTATAACCCTCGTAACACTGAGAGGACCTTACTATAGCTGCGGGTACGCATATATTTTTCAAATGCGTTGCAAAGGTTTCAAATTTAAATTACACATGCCTGGAGGTGAGAACATCCAAACAGAAGCACATGAAAAATATGTGCTAAAACATCCTTAAAATAATATGATTACTGCACCAAATATATAAACAGCAATCACTTCAGGTACAATCAGCGAGTTCATACCAGTGGGTACTAGAGCCTGCCGTAAGGCATGACATCCAATTGGAGCATAGGTAACCGTGGGTCTGGTCAACCGCCATTAGCCATGGCTACCCGTAACGTTTTACAAGATTCAAAAAGACATAACAAGGTGTGAAAATTTAAACAACACAAAGGTACACATGAGGGCATAGAATGAAAAACATATGTAGAATTGTGTCCCGGAAAATTCATAAAATATCATGGGGCCTCATTACAACCCTGGCGTTAAGGGGTTAACGGCCTGTAAAAGGCTGCGGCGCCGTTAAACCCTTAACGCCCAATTCACACTTTGACGCCTGCTTTTTGCAGGCGTTAAAGTCCAACCCGCTAAGGGACCTTGGTGCTAATTACAGCACCTATGGGCCAAAAATGGGAATGGGGAAGCGGCCATGGTGAATGGGGAATTACCGCCCCACCAACCTTGTAATGGGGCAGTAATTCCGCCATCCACCATGGCGGAATCCGGCATGGACCATGGTGCTAGTAGCACCATGGTCCAATGCCAGGGTCGTAATGAGGCCCATGATCAGCGCACAAGAATTGCTACCGTTGTACCCATGTTAAGCCGATAGTTACAGCTGCGACTGTAACTGGCAAAAATACACGTGTCCCATTGGCTCTGTGGTAACCGCAGCTATAACCCCTCTGACAGGGCAGGATGTTTCATTGGCTGCCGACGTAACTGCGGCTATTTAAAAAAGGCATCAAGGGTATTTTCCTTTTCCAATATACTTTAAAAGTTCTCTGCGTGGCTCTTAAAAGATCCTTTGGTTTCTTTTACCAATATATAACCAAAGAATATATTTTCAGTCAGAGAAATTCTCTTCACCTCTATTACAATTAAAAGAATCTTGAAACATGTCTCTGTGCTCAGTGTTTAAATGATAAAAACATTTTCGTTTCCCAAAGAGAAAATAAACCTGTGCTCACTGTCAAAAAGATTTCTCCACAATTGCAGCATAAACCTCTCATTTCAAACACTCTGTTATAGAACCAAAAACATTTGTAAGCCAATGCTTTCACAACACATCATCTAAGTCCTCAACATCACTATGAACCCCATTCTCAAAATTCTCAAATTATCCACAGTCTTCTGAACAATTAAATTCCTCTCCCTCTATTTCAAATATAGAATGAAACAATAAATATACCCCAACAATAGCACAATCGCCTAAAACTACACCTCACTCTGAAGCAATAAAAATGTACTATGTAGAAAAACTCTTAATATAATGATACAAAATAATCTACAGTGTTATTGGCATATATAAACATCACTCAACAAAAGTACATTCCCCGATAGGCTCAACAATTGAACAGCATCTGAGGTACTTGACATCCTATTGGCAGCCGCCCACCATACAAATAATGAACAACTAATCAGAAAGCAATTACAAGAAATTCCACCTTGTCTCTTTATCTACTCTTCCTCCATTGATTATTCTAATATCTGAAGTAACAAGCAGTATTTCTTTGTACAACACTAGATCATCCTTAGAACGGACACTTTTGGCAATCTTTTTTGCACCTTGAGACCTATAGCCGCGGGAATGATCCAACGAACCTGCGGCTATGACCCTTCCCAGTCGTTGCTACGTTTAACCACGCCTCTGAAATTCAACACCCCATTGGGCGATTGAGTTGCTGCTGTTGTTCATCTATGTTTAAAAAAAAATCCTTCTATCTGAAAAATACATAATTAGCTGGAGATCACACACACTTTAAGAAACACAATTTATCACACACATTTTTATGACCCTCATAACTTGCATGCAGTGCATCACATACACTATATAACACACAACATGTGTCCACAACAACACTGTTGTTCTATTTGCACATACTAATGATTGGGCCATTGGGGAAAAAAATCCAACTTGGATTAAAAAAAAAACATATAATAATATAGAAAAGTATAAAGTGGGTGAGAATAAACAAAGGACATTATACTGGGCGGTCTTAGGACAGTAGATGGGGAAGGTTAAGTAAACTTGGAGAACAAGGAACAGAACAACAATATATAAACTGAGTAAAAATAAACAGGGGAATTTATACTGAGTAGTTGCAATAGAACGGATGAGGTAGGGTAAGTAGATTTGGACACCAAGAGAATATACGGATGGATAATTAAACTTGGAATCTGACCTGCTGCGAGTGGCTTAAGCTTTACCTCCATAAAAAAGCTAGGTGTGACCGGTGGCTGTGCAGCTGCCACCAACAGCCTTGCAACACCTGCAGCGCTGGAGCACTCCATTTCAAGAATCATCAGAAATGCTAGAGAGGTTCACAAAGAAGGCTATTCATGAAATATCTACAGATGTGATGCGCCCACCTCCAGCAGTATCACTACGTTTTCAATATAGGCTGGCCTTTCACAGGGTTTAACTGTACAACATCCGGTGCTAGTCCACTGGGATGATGAGCACAATGCATCTAAAACAAAATACAAAAAATAGGACATGACTAAAATGAACTTGCAAAACACTATCAATTATACTACCTCACAGAAAACTAAAAACAGCTAGGAGTACTGCGTGGCTGAAAGTATATTAGAATTTCAACAAGCACAATCAAATAAACTTTCAGCCTTACTAACATGAACACAAAAACTAAATGCCTCTATATAAATGCCATTGATTGACAAATATAATTGTGTAGGTCCATGCTAGTGAAAATTAAAAAAGACAATGGGCCTCATTATGACCCAGGCGGTAAGGAGTTAACGGCGCTGTAAAAAGGTGTCGGCCCGTTAAACCCTTACCGCCTAATTACGAGGTCCCTTTGCGGGACCCGAGCTTAACGGCTGGTTATACCAGCCGTTAAGGAAGGAACCCGCAAAGGGACTTTCGCAGTAATTACGGAACCGCAATTTTCAGTACCATAATTACTGCCTTCCCCATTCCCATTGAGCCCTTTGGGGGCAAAAATGGGAATGGGGAAGGGCCAATGGTGAATGGGGAATTACCGCCCCGGCAACCTTGGAATGGGGCGGTAATTCCGCCATTCACCATGGCAGAGTTGGTAAAATACCGGCGTCAACCATGACGCTAATAGCGCCATGGTTAACGTCAGGGTCTTAATGAAGCCCAATATAAATACTGACCACACAATCACAGCATATGCAAAAAATTATAATAAACACCATCTGATAGCAGTGGTTGACATAACTAACACACACAATACTGCAAATAAACCTTAAAATATGTAAAAATCTAAAATGGATGCCACCTTTTCACCACAACCTATCACAGACAGCGACACACATAGAAAAGCAAAAACAACCAATAACAAACAATGAAACTCACAGAAATCTATTTTTTCCCCAAAATCAAACTAAGACAGCCTGCAAAACTTCAAATAAAATAAGGGGACACATAAGCAGATCAAATAACACACACAAATAAAATTCTGTGCTCTATCATCCACATAAAAATATGATTATAGCACAGAAAATATATGATTATAGACACAGTTATAAATATAACCGCGCCTATGGGTTATAGAGAAGCCCTACGTGGCAGTTTTCTGTTCTTCGCGGCTATACGAAAAAACTATAAATAAAAACATGTATTTCCACTCCCCCAAACTCTAAACAAGTGTCCCTAACATGCATAGCAGCGCTCCCTCCACTCCCCATGGCCCTCCTCCACTTCCCTGGTGTCTTCCAATCCCCCAAAAACATTTAATGCATCTATGATGCTACTCCACCCAGGGAGCCACGTTTACCTGTGGGTAGCAATGCTGCACACTGATGGGGTGCTGTATAGCTGCAGGTAAATACCCTATTTGTTGTTGTTACTGGGCGTGATCCTCAATACACCAATCCCCTCCCTTTTGTATAGCTGCGTCTTTCAGAATTTGTTCTTTAAAAAAACGGAGCATGGAATATAAATGACTAAAGAGACAGTAGTGATACAATGTTACTTAAAAGGTGTGAATACAATAAATGACTGCTCATGAAGTTATTTAAAGTGAATGATGATAAAGTTAGGATATACAAGATTAGGGTTAGGTAGAGTGGATGAAGTTCAAAAACAAGTAAAAGATGGGTTGGACACAAACAATGACAGTATAGTGCATAGAGAGTTTTACAATCATAAGGACAAAACTACATACAGTGATAGCTTTTATACTTTCGAAAATCAAAAACACATCAAGAGGACTATATTTACTAAACAAAACACAAAAATGCCCCACACATTTTGAGTGTAACCTATCACCGACAAACACATAATTACAACAGTAACATCAATCAATTTCAAACACCAAAACACACATTTCATACATGCCCTATTCATAGAAATGACTAGAAATTTAAACTAGGAATAATTTTCCTGGAAACAGAGAGAAGCTACAGATATCATGGCTGGTTTGTTTGAAAACTGTGTGGGTGATCGGAGACAGTTGGCTGTTTTGGTTACGGGTTTTTTGTGAGAAACTTAATATTAACATGGACCTTGGTTTGAGAGATTTCAAAATGAAATGGTTTGGATTGCGGGGAAGGCATTGGTTCCATGTTTTTCCCAAATTGTTCGGTCTGAAAAGTACAGGGCACGATAAATCATACTAATTCATTGAGGAGACAATGATTTGGGGAATGTACAAGGTGTGTCCCTTACTTTAATGATGAAACAAGACTTGGAAAAACTAATGAAACATTTTCTTTGTACCTCTTTATCTTTTCCAATCTGTCTCAGACGCAAACATTGAGATGCACCACCAAATGTAATGGTAAAATCGAAAAATCACAGAGAAATGATAATAAAGTAGCTTCCGATTTCAAATAACGACATACATTTCTACATTGCCAATTACTATAGAGATGATGGAGTACACCTAAACGATAAAGGAAATACAGTGTTCTTTCATAACATCAAATCTGTACTCCAAATGTGCTAAAATACTACATTCACTGTACCCCAGAACAGTCCTTTTAAGGACTACTTATCACATATAAATACACAAATACAATACCATAATACCACAAAACATGTTATTTCAATCTCAGCATGATTAGAGTTCATTGACTTTTTTTATAACCGCGGTTACAAATTGTTAGTTAAGGGGGGGCTCATTTCAGGTTTTATAATACAATAGAAGTTAAAAGTAAAAGACTGCTCATGTAGTTATGTAAGGTACATGAAGATAAAGAAAGCACGGTATAATACATGACAGTAAACTAGGTGGGGATACATTTAATAGGTACCATTACACAAGATATAATAGCATGGGTGACACTACACAGACTTAAATACAGTGTATGGGGCATCTGAAACCAGAGTAGTGTGGCTCCTTTCTATATTGATCTTTTTAAAAATGTTCTTTTGTTTTTCTTCACAGTGTCACATGTAAGAAAGTCTAAAAACAGACAGCCAAAATAGATACAACTCTCAAATATCACCCAAGTCACCATGGACAGTGATTTATCACCTGTGATGTCACTATACCTATAAAAGTAACTTTTAAAAAGAAATAATGCACAAAGACCCCAAAATCTATATCTGCGAGCACAGAACTACTGATACCCATGGCTATATGTAGTCCTTTGCAACCTCGAATAAAGCCATGATTATCGGACAGACGGCTGAAAGTAAATGCTTTCCTGCCCTTCCAGTGCCCTCACCAAGTGCCCCCCTCATCTGTGCCAGCTCCCCTCACTCCCCAGATGGCTTCCTCACCTCCCCTTCACTCTCCCTTTCCCCCCACAACACACACTGTTTCTGTGACACAGTTTGCTTTGAGATGTTGGCTACTGGAAGCTATCGCTGCGACTACAGAAAGCATTGTGTTGCAAACTCAATCCCAAGACCTCCTATAACTCTCAAATGTCACTTGGTGTCCTCCAGCAACCTCCCCATCTCTAGACTAAACTCATGTGCAATTATTTTACCCGTCAAAGAGCTTTTTAACAGCTTTTATTTTTCGGTTATCCTCCGCTATAAACACGGTTAACTCTTGCATCTAGAGAAAAACAAGATGATGGGCTTCATTACGACCCTGGTGCTAAGTGTTTAACGGCGCGGTAAAAGGCTGCGGCGCCATTAAACATTTAGTGCCTTACTACGAGGTCCCTTTGCGGGACCCGACCTTAATGGCTGGTCTACACCAGCCGTTAAAGTAGGGACCCGCAAAGGGACCTTGGTGCTAAGTACGGTACCGCAATTTGCGGTACTGTACTTAGCGCCTTCCCCATTCCCATAGAGCTCTATGGGGCGAAAATGGGAATGGGGAAGGGCCATGGTTCAATGGAGAATTACCGACCCGCCAACCTTGGAATAGGGTGGTAATTCCCAATTGAACCATGGCGGACCCGTTACAACACCGTCACCAAACATGGTGCTAATAGCGCCATGGTTTAGCGCCGGTGTTGTAATGAGGGCCGATGTCTCTTTCATTTCTAAAAACACCTGATTTTCAGTATATACCCGAGATCTATCTATCTATTTTTGAGAAGGGGTACCCTCTTTTCCATCAATTATTTAAATAACTACTGCACAGAATAACTCCAAAACAAGCATGGATTGCGAGTAAACGCTTCATGCCAAGATGTTTCAGACCTAGTCCAAATCCATACAGCAGTTTGGGCTGTGCACGTTGACAAAAAAATCCTTGTTTGTCTATGGGAAAATGAATGGGAAGTAGGCCGCACATTTGGAAAAAAAACATTGTTTTGTCTTCTTAATAACTTTTTTATTAACAAATCTTTACGAAACTTTGCAGTCTGGGGGTGGGAGGGCACAAGTCCATAATGACCTTCGAAATTTCAGTCAAATCCTTTTTTTCATTCATAAGTTATCAATGATATACTTTTGAGGGGCTCCTATGGGAGTCTGACTCACCTTAACTATTGCCACCCTATAATATACACACATATATATTATTTTTATTTATTTGTTTTGCCCCTGTTATATGTCTCACAATTTTATATCCTTGTGAAATGGCTCACCACTTGTTCACTTGTTCTCATTTGTCTGCTATTGTACATGTACCCTTTGTGGAAATCCCTCTGCCAACTGTAAAGGAGTTACTGTAAGTCATTTCTGTTTAAAATTGTCATGCCTGTTCTTCAAATACATACACATACAAACAAAAACAAGGTAGTGATTTATTTGTGAGTTTATTTATTCAGTGATTTGGTTCATATAACCACGCATTGCTTACAAAATAGAGAAGAACCAAAAAGGAAGACAAGAATAGCAGCAATAACAATTCCTATAGTTCTTCTCATACTGAAGAAAAAAAATAATTATAATGATAATAATACCTATACATAGCTCACATCAATCATATATATATCATGACCAAAATACTTTGGTATTTTAGAACATGTCCTTAAAACCAAATCTATTAATATCCATCCTTCAGAAATTCAGTAGTTGGGCTCAGACAATGAAAATGTTACATAAATGCTCATTAGCATCAAAATACCCACATAAGCAGCAAGTTAGATGCTCGTTAGTCAAACCGGTTTTAGCTCCCAGAATAGCATAAAAGCCTTACACAGTTCATAATCTGAAAATTAAAATGTATGGCTGCAGGATTCTAAAATTAAGAAATACTTAAATGTATTCCACAAGAGATTTTTTTTTTTAACTAAGTACTCATGAGGATTCCTCCAGTTCCATTTGAATGTTTTCTTGTGGACTTCTCTCAGAAAGGGACCGACATTTGTGCTAAGAAAAGTGTCTGATCAGGATCAATTAATGCAAATAGGTTTCAAAGTCATTATAGAATTAGTCAGAAAATCTGACTGACTATAACGATCACCTCATGTACTATAAAGAAGATTGTATTCTGTACCACAAATGCAATCTTAACATAAAAATACATTTCCCTCAAGCTAGCCAAAATACATTCATTGCCCCAAATGTACAGATAGGCAAGCAGGGAGATTTAAAAGGGCAATCCATATGTGTTTCTCTAATCTATTCAACCACATCTTAGATGCTTCAGAATTAATCTTCACATCCATAAAGAATAAGACCTTTTATTTAAATAACATTATTAGAGGGCACATCAAAAACTCTAAATAGCCATTGATACTTTTCTTCATGTTAGCAATTAAGGGCCAGATTGCATTCCCCACTTGGGTTTCACAATTTTTATCTATGCGCGTGTTGTCAATATAAAAACCTAATTGTTGATCTAAAAACCTAAATAACCTTTAATTGTGTGCGGCTTAACAAATCATAGAACATAGGATTAAGAGGGATTTAATTTTAATAAATCCTATTTGAGTATTCCAAAATCTCTGTGAGTCTGCTCTGCAAGGCCAAACATTGCTTGTTCAAAAATGGTTAGGTCATCCCCAGACAACAAACTTATTTTGTGAACATCTTGAAGGGAAAGTTGTTATGCCTGGCAAAATACCATATAGTTCTGATTCATATAAATTAAACAAACAAAGGGCCAAAATTCATACCTTTTTTATGTGTGATGTGGTAGGACTACATTGAGAATAAGGACCCTTCCTACCAAACCTTATATAATCACAGGATCCATGTGAAGAAGTATCAATAATTTCAGGAGACCGGTTGGATTACCCCACCTATCAAGCTTCGACCACAAATGGTTCCAATCTACTGTATAAAAGGATGCAGTATAGTAAAGAATGATATACCACATATGGATCCCCATTATGAGTTTGATAGTATTCCAGTGGTAAATCTGCTGGAATACCATGAAACGGAATTACTGTTTCTGCCACTTGGTTGGGCGGATTAACCTCTGGATTACAAGTGGTGGTAGGCAGAGTTAGTCCCCATTTTCTGGAGTCCATAGGACTCTTTGGTGATTTTGGCAGAATTATCAACTGAGGTAATTTGCTGATTTTGCCAATTTTTCAGTGGAAAGTTGGAGGATTTACTTCTGGCATGATGATGGAATTAAATACTCCACTTCAAGGCTAAACTCAGAATATGGCATAGTGATATAAGTGACGGTAATTCCATTACTGGCACTTTTTTAACGCTCCGCCACACTCGTATTGGTGGCCTTACTGGAGTACCAGTACCATGCAACACCTGGTGTTCTAAAGCATTCAAAGCTAAGTCACCAATTTTTGTCCCCAGATCCTTCATAAAACCGAATTGATATCTACGGCGCGAGAGATGTAAAGAGCTTTCATGTGACATACAAAAGTGCAATTGTGCAGTTATTTCTGGGGTTGACCACCTCAGCCTTCCTAGAAAGAGAGATCACAATGGAAGATGTGCATGCTGCGGGGAAGCGAGTCTCCGCTCAAAAAATTATCATGAAGAGTTTGTGCATTTCGGTTCAAATCAAAGGATCATGTTTAATAACCACGTTCACAAACTTTGAGGGTCAGGGGCTCTAGACCATCTTTGGTTACAAATGATGGTCATGATGGAAACTTCACCCTCCCAGCATCCCTGACATTTGATGCTAATGTGCTTGGAATTATGCTATGGAATTAGAAGATACAACCTGCTGAAAGTTCTTATTGCATAAGAACAAGCTATCCACTTGTTCCTATGCAATAGATTCAGAGAGGGTCTGAGAATGCAATTTATTAGCCTAGTTTAACACATTCTGAAACATCCTAGAATAGTTACTAACAAGCACTCTCAACATATTAATCCAATTGTTAGAGACCTTTCAAAATGTTTGAATTTTCAGGCAGTTTTGGTATTGCTGTTTTAGCATAGCAGGGACCTGCTTGTAAGCAAGCCATTACGATCAGTAATCAGTTTGGAGTCTCTTCATCTCCCTCTTATGTTATTAAATAGTCAGTCGAATAGGGCTCAACTCAGAGAATTATTAACCAAAGCCAAAGATGAATGATGAGCTTTGTGGGTCAAGATCAATGCCTCTATAGTTTCAGAGAAAGATGAAGTTAGCAACCAACTTTGATTACCCAAGGGGCAGACTCCATAATTCTCATACAGGATGTCATGGAATCAATATTTTTGAGAGACCAGAATGAATATTTTTTGACATAATTAGACTCCACATTACTGCCCTGCCGTAATACAGATTCCTTGATCAACAGTATTAGAAAATACAGCACTTAAGAAAGCATGGATATTGGCCTCAGTCTGAGTGATGATAAGAGACCACATGTGGTCTGCCCAGGCTCATCCATTAGAGCTGCCGCTAGTTTATAGTAGATTGGCCAGAGGGACATCTACTTGAGAATACACATATTTGTAAAGGTAGAGGTCTGGAGACACTACGCAAGCTTTATTTAAATTGCAAGCAAAAAGAATATAAGGAGAGGTCAAATTCTCAGACCTTTTTCTCAATACAGACAAAAGTGTAGTCCTAAGCAGATGCACTCACTCAGAATTCTAAGAACTGTATATCTAATTAAATAACCAAGATTCATTATAATGAAGTAAATATCAAGAAACACTACTAACTAGCAGATTTTGACTAACAGACATGACTTCAGAGATGATAGCTGGCAAATAATGTCTAATGGCAAACAAAAGGGATCCTTTTAGCGCAGTCCTTGGGCCCCTTAGTTGCTATTTTAAGGATGACAAGATATCAATCAAGAAGAAACTATTCTCCCAGGCATAATACATATAAGCATATAAAATCACGTTTCCATAAGAACTTAAGAATTGACATATTAGAAACAAACCTATTGCAACCTCGAGAATTCCATGATAACAATTTTAAACACAAATATCTCTCATCAGGATTTTAATGGGCGGATTGGGGGACAGAGGACATCCAAAAGCAATCATTTACTTTAATTTGATGTTGATGTAATATAATTGGGATGATCAATGTGTATTGATGTATGCCCAGGAATACCGTTCTTACAGTCTATCTGACATGTCCCACTCTGAGACAAAAAAAAAAATGTTTGCTAAAGCAGCGCAGTGGAAAAAAAGTCTAGTTTGATTTCTGACTAGATGTAGACGTCACTATACTCCCTCCTTGCTGTTAAACAAAGCTAATGTCTGAATCCACATTTTTCAGTGCACTTGCTACCATTAAAGTAATTTTTAAAACCACACATGACACCACACATGACAGAATATTAAAATACACATGCAAGATTAGAGTGATTTAAAAATTCCTCTTTCTCAATAGCATTCCTAGATATTGCCGTTAATGCTGGATAAAAAAGATTGCATGATGTGACTTTTTTTGTTTCAACATCAGGTTCTCTCTTTCTGATACTGTGTGTCCCTCTTACTGTTTCTAGAAGGTCCCCAGTACGAGTTGACACAGCTGTCCTATGAGAGAGAGGAGCAACCTTGCAGGCGGCCACAGGGGCCTTGTCTATAACAAATAAATAAGAAGCCTGTGCAGATTGAATATCCAAGATGTGCTTAATCTCCATTTTCATTGTTTATTTTGGTGAAACAAAGCATACCATAAAAACATGACAAAAGCAAATTAACAGCACAACTATATTACAACTAAAATAGCGGGCATTAGGCCCAACTCTCATAAAAAGACTAAAACTGCAATACTCAAAATCTAGCTGCTCTTAGCAGGGATTCTCTCCAAAACAGAGCTTGTTTTAAAATAAGTCAATACATCCCAACCCACAGAGTCCGCCTGCAGCAAATAGTCCAATGCGGGTTCGCAACAGCGAAAGCCCAAACACAAATATACAGGTTTCAGAGTATGTTTTCTAATAATTGAAAAAGCTGGTCAGAACATAAAAAAGTGTGCCAGGTCCTCCTTAGGTGCCCCATAAAGCAAACACAATTTGTCCACAGCCCGTTAGAGCATAGCCGCCACCACAGCTCTTAAATGAATACAGTTAAAGCGTGCCCTAGAGATAAGGATATGTTGAAGCAGGTGTTGTCCCTAGCTAAAATACTTCTGCAGGCCAGGAAACAAGATAATCAGATGTTTTTTATTGGCAGGCCTCATGATCTCCAAAGCCTATCTCTTAGTCTGAAAAGACTAGAGTACACTGTTTATTGCAGAGTTTACATAAATCTTGGAAAGATGTCACAATCCATGCCCCTGACCCCCTCAGGTATAACAGCCCCCTGGCAGCAGTGGGGCTAAAGCCCTTCAAACTGGCCCCAAGGACCTTAAAACTCCATCAGAAACATACATGGAGTTAGTCCTGGTGCCTAAAGCAATAAAGCAATACCAGTTTTGGACCTTAATTCAACATGGAGGCCTATTACACACTGCTCAGTTCTTTAGAACCAAGCCATGCGGTCTAGTGTTTTGGGTGTGGCTGGGCCTGGAACTACTTGGCCTGGAACTACTTTACCTGGGCTATTTAAACCACACCCAAACAGCAAAACACGTTTCGAGTTATTCTGCACTCCTGCAGTGGAACGCCCACCGTGTCCAGCTCGTGCTCATCTGCTTCTCCGGCGGCCCGATCCTGAAGTGCTAGATCCGGATTCCATTAATAATCTAGAAGAACAAGAACAGCATTAGCAAGCAAGAACACTTACCTGTGAAGTAACCGGCCTTGAATCCATCCTGCGCTTCGCTTACCTCGCGCATCTTCCAGAGTTCGCCACAACCTGCAAAGGTAAAGAAACAAGGACAGCATTAATAACAACTCTTACCTGGGCAAGCAGCAGGTCCTGGCAGCACCCTGCACTTCTCTTACCTCGCCCATCTCCGGGTTTCACCACAACCTGCAAGGGAGAAGGAACAAGGTCAGCATTAACAAAGCACTTACCTGGGCAAGCAGAAGTTCGATCGCTCATCACTCCGGAACATCACTGCAACCTGTACAAAGAAGAGAAGAGAACACAGGTTAGCAATTAACACCAATAAACAGCGCAGCTCTCCGCGCATCAATAACTCACTGTGTCTTCGCCATCGGTGCAGCAACTCTGAGATCGCAACCATCCCTATGAAAACAAAAAGAGACATTGTTAGGGAACAGTGTAGTGGAGCAAGACGCCAAGAAGACAGAGAAAACGGAGGGAAAGAAAGAGACAGATTAAAGAAGGAAAAGACTTTATAACTCACCTGGAAGACAGCAAGCACAGTCAGAGTCAAAGCCTGTCTGGACCCGACAAAACACCACATGGAACAGTGAAGCAACTAGGTCCACGGAACGCCTGCACCAATCACGCGCCCCTGCTCAGAGATGCAGGACAGAGAGTTCAATGCACAAAAACCTAAGGTGAGCAATAACTCAGAGGGCGGGGATTTGGACCAGAGGGAGATGGGAGTCCACCCATCACAGAACCAGTACCTTAACCCTCCATTTGCCTGTTATAGGTGGTACCCAATGTCTGGCACATAACCAAGCAGAGGGGGGTCCGTGATAGTGCTTAGACCTCCATCCAGTATCGTGTGGCAGCCCCGTGGATACCAGGCGAGCGTAACAAAATAATGGCTGCTGTGGAAAAAACAGTGACCCACTCCCGCTTCCAGCAGCACAGTTTTCACATACCTCAGCCATGGGGTCTTCGGAAGGGGAATCCTGCACACAAGATAACTAACCAATTTCTGGGTCAAGGTAGCTTTGGCATACCCCAAATTCTCAGCCAATAACTAGCAGGCATACATGCAATCAGATCAGTGAGAAAGCAGCATCCCAGTTATTGATGGGCTGCTAAATTGGGGGCAGACCTAGGTAACCCCAAAGAACTCTTGAAAATAGTGTTCTCAACCACCTGGATAGAATCAATTTTGACAAATCCCCACATTTCCATGCCACAGAAGAAGCTTTGCCCTGAAAAGCTTTGAGTACTTGCTCAATCGGTTTTGTTTTAAAGGACCCCAAAGCTCTGACTACCCCCCAATCGCCTGTTTAAATCTCATGGTCAGCTTCTCCACATGTGCCTCTTCCCCAAAATTCAATGAGACCCTCACCGCCAGGTAATCAAAATGAGCGGCTCTTGGAACAAGCTCACCTTTACAAAAAATAGATGAAAACCTCTGAGGGTGCTTCAACCTGCGGGAAACCATCACAGCTGACTTCAGGGCATTTACCTTTAGATCCAGGGTATCTATAAATTGGGCATAATCATCAACAAGGCCCTGAAGAGATCTAGAAGTGCAAGCTTGTAGAACTGTGTAGTCTGCATAGGCAAGTAAAGGCAGATACCAATTGCCTAGCCTGGGAAAATCAGAATTAGATTTAGGTAAATGGTCATAAAGACCATTTACATAAAGCCGAAAAAGTCAAGGGGCCACAACACAGCCTTGACATACCCCACATTCAACCTGAAAGAGAGTAGTAAAATGTCCAGCAGGTCCACTCCTCACACAGACCATCGTCAAATTATGTAATCCTTCAAAAAGAGCCACCAAGGTACCAGGGCAATTCATGGATCCGAGCATGCTCCATTACCTTCATGATTAACTTCGTCAAACACAGTGTTCAGATCCATGAATGCCAGATAGATAGGTTTGTCCTTGATAAACAAAGAATGTGCGACCACCAGATAAAGGTTCAAGGCCTGTTCTGTGGTCCCAAGACCTGTTATGAAACCCAACTGAATAGGAGAGAATATGTTTGTACTCTCTACTCAAGACCCCAGTCTCCCAAGGATGGCCCTCCCCAAGATCTTAAAAACTGAATAATAAAGAGAGACCATGGGCCTTATTCCTGCCTTGGTTCTTAATGGCTATCAGGATTTCCCCAACAGTAAATACGAGGATATCATCTGTGACGCCAGATGATAGGTTAGAATCCAAAACAAGGGGCCAAACACTGGCCATATCACCAGAACCATTGCTATGTAGGGAAGAATAATGAGTTATCCAATCCTCATCAGAGAACGCCAAGTATAGACCATCAAGCTTGGATATATAAAAGGGACCATTATTAGTAATGTCCCAAAAGAGATTAGCATGATTATTAATTGACAAATTGACAAATTGACCCAAGCCTCCCAGGACTCAACCTTTCTATAAGCAATAGCCTTCTTATAAGACACTCCGGCCTTGATAATATCAAGCCTTGAAGATAATTGGTTCTGTAAAGTTCTCAACAGACACCACTTTAATCTTGTGCACTCAGTATTAAACCACCTGGGATGAGGAATGCACCTCCTTCTGCCCCCACTCCATGTGAAGAATGCCACAAGATTAGTCAGTAATAGTGAGAATTCAAACCATGTGTCACTCTGGTGTAGATTACTAGATAAAAAAAGTATGAGAGCCTGCCAATTATTTCTGACAATATTCCTCTGCAGGCTCTCAGAATCTGCTGATTGACATTTTAGCTGTGGCTTCAAGGCACCCTGGGGCCTACACGTGAGTTGAATCAGAAAATGATCACTACGGCGCATCCAGCACACTAATCTCAGTGACACAATCGTAGAATTTCACTGGGACACAAAAATAATCAATAATAGAGTGACCCAACGCACAGGTAAAAGTAACGTTTCCAGGAGCATCGTCAGGGAAACGACCATTGACAGCATGCAGCCCCAAGCAAAAAGGAGTTTCCAAAACCCAAGCCCCTCCCTGCTGATTCTGTCATCTTTCATGATCGGTGGCAAGATGCCAGCCAAATCATCTTCCGTCAGATCAAACAAAGTACCGCCTAGCCCATTACCCAGTTTGAGATTAAAATCCCCCCCTTGGGATAAGTATACATCATTCACAGCTACCCAATTTACCAAGCCCTCCATTATGGAGGCTAAGATAGAGAGACTGCTATTACCAAACTGGGTATGAAGGCCAAAACATCACAACCGCCCACCCTACACATTCTTACTGCATGCGGAAAGGAACAAGAAGGCTAAAGCTGGAAAAATTCACTCACAAGGAGGGACCTAACCAAAATACACAGCCCCCCATGACAGTGCCCCCTGGGACATCTCTGTGCAGGGAGAGAGTAGACCACAAACCCCTCAACAGCCACATCCTTCAATTACCAAGACTCCTGTATTAGGATAATATCAGACATTTTTAAGAGTGACAAGAACTCGGGGTGGCCTAATCTAGATTTAATTCCTGCCACATTCCAAGACACACAAACCCGTGATTCTCCAAGGATCTGGCAGGGTGACTGCACAGAAAATGCATTCATGTAAGGGAGCCTTTCCCCATCTGGCACACCCTAGAGCCAGAAAAAAACTCACTATCTGCTGATACATCTTGAGCTCTAAAGATGCTTCATAAAAGGGGCCAATTATAAAAGCATACACCTTATCCCGAACCTGGTGTGAAATCTGGAACGGTAGTAGGGAGGAATGTCACAGATTCTGTTCCAGTTCAATCCTTGTTAAATCAATAATAAAGTGATTGGGATGAATAAAAGGATGTGAACTGCAGCTCAGCCCAGATATCTGAGTGCCATTCCCATGAACCTCAGATGCGGGGATGTTCTCCCACTCCCCCCACCTGTTGCCACTGATACCAAGAATCATTAATGTGATGGAGCACAGCCTTTGTGTCTTTATAGACCTGAATCCCCTTAGATGTCAATATCTTATGACAACTCCAAATGCATGTGCGAAAAATGGCATTAACAAAGGCGAAACAAACATTGCACCCTTCACAAAACATGCAATTGTACAAAATACGAACAACAGGGAACAATTTAAAAGAAATATCATTTACCCCAGGGCAAACGACAGACCATGCACTAAAAGTCTTTTGTAGCCATTTTTATTGCCATGCGTGTGGCCCGTGAATCAGCATATTAAGTTTAAATCACGTCAGCCCTTGAGGGGATTGCCATCAGCAGATTCATATCCCATATCTTCGGCGAGAGCATCGTGAGAAGACTTGGATGCCTTGGGTAATAAAATGCCAATTGCACAAGATCAATTCACACCTTAATTAGGCCTGACCAGATCCCTTGTATTCGATTTGACCACCACATAGCCAGAGGTTGCAAGTCCAGGAGTCTGATTTATGCCGTCATGCTGAATCAAAGAAGGCCTTGATCCGTTAAATGGCCTCTGTGCCACAAAAGAAACATCCACACGAGCATATATCATGCAGTCTTTTCCTTCCTTATCGTGCGCCTTGAGGCCTATGGGTGATGTGGCACGTTATCAAAGAATTGAAATAAATAAATTAACTTTTGAGAGGGGACATCAACACGAACACTACGATAGCCCCAGTCAGTTCACAAGTCACAACCTGTTCAGAACTTGCTGTTGCTACATTTTGCGATTCAAGAATGTTGGGTGCAGTTGCCATAAGGCCAGACAGGGATTTTGCCAGCATGTGGATCATCCCAAGACTGGAGACCTATCTCCCTGCATATTTATCACACCGGTCAGTGAGTGACCTAAATGCCTCCCTTAGATCCATAAAGGCTGTTTATAATTTTTTGTTTTATGTTTTGTTTGTTTATAATGCGCCAGAGCCTGCAGACATCAGTGAACGGAAACAAGAGAAGAAGGATGAGGAAGCAGGGTCTGGGTCAAGGATCTGATTATTGTAACCAAACTATTAAAATGTTGTGCAAAAAAAAGAAATATGTTTGATGCTTGACCCCAGCAAGTGCTTGGGAGCCACCTCCTCATTCAAGACCCCAATCGGCAGCAGCACAGAAGCATCAAATCTCATAGGCATTAGCGATGTGGACCAGCGGCTAGCTTGTAGGTGCTCAGACGGGGGCCAACATTGATCCCTTATAAATGATGGAATGCACAGAAGGCTACTAAACTGTCTGCTCCCCTCATATTAAATATGGCCAATATGACCAGCAGGACACCTTAGCCCAGCATAGTTAACTCTGGTACGGATATGATCCCCTGTGCCTCCGGTGACCACCAAACTCTTCGAGCCTCAGCCAACAACAGAATCAGAATGGGCAGATAGTGCAATGTCCTCTCTCTCCTCTGGCGCTTCCACCTCAGGAGCAAATTGACCGGAGAGATAATTCTCAGCATAATAGCAATATATCGAATGCATTAGAGCCTCTAGAGAGGCTTTGGAACAAAGATCAGCCTCGTGGCCTTAGGGGACAATGGGCATTTGTCGGACATGGACCTTAACATAGGAGGATCCTGAAGACTCTCACAAGCCACCCACAAGCCACCCTCCTGGAGAGGAGGTTCTACTAATAAAATCACAAACTCGTGCATCCACGGCTACCCCCAGAGCATTTGACTCTGAGATTAAAATATGGGAAGGTTGAGGGAATATGCCCTGCCTGATTATGCAGATGACTATCTTTCAGGCTACCCTCAGCCACCTCCTCCTCTTCACTCATATCTGAAAGTCTGTCAGCTATTCAGTCTTGGTGTGCTGCTAACGACCTCTGCCTCAACGCCACTAAGACTGAGATTCCTCACTCTCGCTCTGGCCAGCCTCTCGTGGCCCTGCGCCTGCAGACACCTGCGAAGCAAGACACCTGGGGGTCATCTTTGACTCCACTCTCTCTTTTCCTCTCACATTTCAGACATCTCTAAAATATCTATCAGCTTCACCTCCCCAAATGTACTCTACCTTTTCTCACTTTCCACCAGAGGCTCACTGTCTCCACAGCCCTGATTCTCTCCAGGCTGCAACAGCCTTTTCCTCAATCTCCCGTCTTCTACCCTGAGCCCTCTACAACTCATCTAGAACAGAACTGTGAGATTTATCTTTGGCCTCAAGCCCAGGGACTGCATCTCTCCGGTGCTGAAATCCCTCCACTGGCTCCCCGTGGCTGCCAGGATCAAATTTAAGACCCTTTGCATTGTTCACAAGGCTTTCTGGGGCTTGGGACCTACCTACCTGCAATGCTGCCTACCTAAATACTGTCTCTCATGAGCCTCCCGCTCATCTACCTCCAACCTTCTGTGACTGAGCTGGTTCTCCAAGCAGAGATTTGGAGGGAGATCCTTATCCTCAACAGGTGCCTCCCTTTGGAATAGCTTACCTGCCGCCCTCCGTCTTGAGCCGGATCTCCTTAAATTCCAGAAACTCAAGACTTTCCTCTTCTCCTCTTTCTTCTCTTTCACTCTACCCTGCTAACCCAATCATCTGTTTTTCCCTCTTTCCCTCATCTTCCTTACAACAGGCTGACTGGCCACTGTGTGTACCTCAGAGTCTCACTGGTCCCGGGCACCTTCGCCAGTCCTCTTTCGCACTTGCCTCAGGGCCCTACACCCCACCCACACTCAATGCACTTGGGAAATCAACCCTAGAGAGTGGCTCTCTCTGCACTTAACCCAGTCTCAACCAAGTGGGTGCACTCGATCCTCCCCCCAACCCCTCCTGTAACCCTCTGTGCACTTACTTGATACGTACGCACCAGGCCTGAACAGCGTCTGTCTGTTCTCCATTGTCTTGACCCCTTAATTGCACTGTTAAAACTGCTGAATCACCACCAGACCTATTTGCTGTCTCCCAAACTATTTAAATGTATTTTTTACGCACGTACTCTGCCTGTGCAGACTATTATCATCGCCGAATTTCAAGGGCTCTGAGCGACTGTTTGTTTTTTCCCCTGATCCCACCCTCCTTGAGCACTTTCAAACACTTGCCTGTGTATAGGCGCTATATAAATAAACCATACCTTGTTATCAGGAGCTCTGCCAGCATAACCATATCATCTGTTGAATGCTGCCTCCAAACCACTTACGTCACTAAGACCAGGGCAGATCACGTCATCCCTACAAGGATCAGTAGGAGGGACAATACTTCTTCCCTTGGCAAAGACACCCATTGCAGGCACTTTAGGGGCCTCAGGAGCCCTTGCAGTTGTATGGCTAACGTCCAGCCAATCAATAGTGGTCTGCCTGGTAGACTGCCCAGAAGGCTTACAGCTGCCAGAAATGCAAGCCAAAGAATTAGCTTTTGTGCCACCCATATTTGGGGCAGAGTTTAGCTACCATGGGGGCACAGGCACAGACACTATACCAGAGGAAGTCTTTGTTAAAAATGTTGGCGGTTCAAAGGCTTTTGTAGCCTGCAGTCACCATCAAAACAGTGTTTATTTTGTTCTCATACGTTTATGGATCACTTCTGACCATGGTGCCAACATTTTCTCTGCTAGTCTCAGCAGTGAACCTCCAACCTCTTATTTTGCCCAGGTCACTTTCAGCCCCCCAACAACTCCTCCAACGGGCTGATGATTACTCAAACCCTCACTCCTGGTGCCCAGCATGATGGGGTGTTAAAATGTAAAGAGAGTTTGGTTGGTAGGCAGCGGCTCCCATACAGAGAATTGCACAAATCGTGCATGGGTCAAGAGACCCTCGACGTGGCTTAAACTGTTTTACCATGCACACAGGAGCCAGCGGAAGCTTCCTTTACTCTGCCTGCTTCACTTCGAGACAGCAGGGGGCAATGGAACTGCTTTTACTTCGATTCAGCCCCTTAAGCTCATAGATCACAGCCATACAGCGGCTTTGATCAGGTTTGCTTAGTCCGACACTCCGATCTGCTTTCTCCCGGCTCGGCTTGGTTAGAGCAAAGCACCTACAACAGCGTCAAGCCACACTGCAATCGCCCGTGCAGGTGCTTCCGACACCTTACTCAGAGATCAATCTTCTAACACCTTCCGTTCAGCTTGTACTTCTGAAATGTTGGGACCCCTTCCTTTTCACACTTCTTTGACTGTATCAATATTGCACTGGACAGGGTCTCTTCTGTAATGTTTCCATTGTAGGATATTTTCACTAGGAGTAACCTCACTAACTGCAGATATATGTGGGACTGTGAGTCAATAGCTCTGTGATTGCTTTATTGATTTCTCACCCCACCAATCCCACCAACCTACCACCGAAAAAGAGTTTTCAGAAACTACTCTGGTGAGGGCTTCTGAGAAGCCAACCTAGTGTTCCATCAAGGTTTACATTTGAGTCTTTCCAAACTCTCAGTGGAAGTATTCCTTAGCAACACGTTTTAGACTCAGTAGAACAAGGGTCCATATGAATAACTATAAAAATACTCTATCAACAGGTTGCATACAGTACAACACACTGCCAGGTCAAGCGCACTCTATAAACATATGCTCACTCACAGCTTGGAAACCCAAAATGGATTATACATCACGTTACGTATTAACTCAGTTAACAAAGCCTATATACTGTACAGTATATAAAGTGGGCAGAACAGGATGTAACACATTAAACCACACTAAATCAACTCCTAAGAAGCCCAGACCTAATCTTCCCAGTGTGCAGGTTTCCTACAGGTGAATAACCCTAGTCAAAGAGGTAGACAGCAATTCGAACACATAAACTGCTCTGGTCCGACTAGCTCCACCATAGGACAAAATAGGCGGGAACAGTGGCTCAAAATTGATTCAAGGACACCTTTATAGTGTAGATCAGAATTCAAGTAGGACAGTGTTCAACGTAGACTACCAGGTGTTAAGCGACAATAGAAATTACTCCTCACCCAGGCCTCAGCTGTTGGGGGCAGATGTTGGGAGACCCCAGACAGGATTAGCAAACCCTTGGAAGCAGTACGAATGAAATTCAGCATATGGGGAGGGAAGAGAGAGACAGGGTGACCCGGTTAAAGCAGAGCAGACAGGGTACCCACATTGTTTCCAGGCGCCAGGCTAGAAGGTACACACTTAGGTTAGCAAGAGGCTCTTCCCGCATTGGTAAGACATCATACTCAATGCCAATGAGGCAATACTGCTTGCACGTGCACTCATTCCCACTATGTAAAATAGTGCATGGGCAAATAATTGCCTCTGCGACATGCTTAATATTAAAACCCTGTCGGGTATAATAGGTTCAGATGGCCACATTGGCATAGAGATAAAGGACCCCTGCCACACCTCTGTACAGGAATGGATGTGCATTCATTTACAGAGGAGATGCCCACCGCCCAAAATGACCATGGGTATGGGAAAACTAGTAAATGCAATCCATAAGCTTCGTTCAGATCATTAGTGGTTGGGGGTTGGTCAGTAACCCCTTTACAGTTGAAGGTGAACTCCCCACACATTGACCCTGAACAAGCCTGCGGCAGCGACCTTGCAGGTCTGTTATGCAGACGATTATGTCAGTGGGTAGTAGAGCGCACCTGTTAAATATCAGCAGGTAAATCTCCTGTTTGCAGCATGGACGTGTGGATATTTTGGTAATGGAGGCCCAAGTGTAAGACATTAGAAGGATTTCAGAGGATGATGTTTGTTAAATGTTCTTGCTTTTCTATGTATAACATAAGGAACATTTAAATTGTTTAGAAAAGGAATACAATACTGTAGGGCTTTTCTGCTGAGGTGTGGAAGAGAGTGTAGCACATTGCCTTCCATACCATTAAAGCTGCCGATTTGTCAAAACGTTCTTAGTTATTTGGAACTGAAATTACGTTTTTAGAGGGAAAACTCGTTGATAACAACAATGTACGAACAATATATGATCCTGACAGGATGAACAGTGCCGCTTTGTGTGTGCTTGATTGCCGAAATCGCTGCCTCTCATATGAATATTGTATTAGGTCCTTCTCAATTAACACTGTTGTGCACACTGTTGACGACTCCCTCATGAACAATAAATACCTGTCGGAAGCAACGTTTTTAAGTGGCATACTCCACCTCATGAAGTAAGGTTTCCAGGAAGCAGCTATTTGTTTTTAATTAATCGTGTTAAGATTCCCTTCTTACTGTATGTGCACATTTCGTGATAGTAGCTTACGTGCATGTGTTTATCCATTCATTTGGTGCATATTAGTATTATTGTTGTTCTCGATGTTGTTCTAATGGTTCATTTTCTTGAATTAGTTGTCACAAAGAGGTTTCTTTTTTATTTAATAACACTAAAAGAATTATTATGTAATGTGTAACATGACCGTTCCCTATATATGTGTACTTGTAGGAATGAATGGAAACTCATGTTCTTACCTTTTTCCTTTAGCCTTTCAGATGCAATATTACTGACGCCCCCAAAGTGCTTAGATGTGGTGCATACATACTGGGGCCGACTGTCCCAACATTACATATATGCCCCTTTCCGTACCTCCCAGCCTTATAGGTCCCCTAAGAGTGGGTGAAAGTAGACTATTTTGTTTTCAGTGGATGAGAGCCCATTGAATGATATGGGTGGATAGGAGGCTTTGTGGGTGATTCACTTATTTGAGAGTTGAGAGCTATGATGTTCTAAGCACTGTCAGTGTACTCGAGAACGATCCAGCTCATTTTAACGATGGAACGATGCAGCAGCTACTCTGCTAATCAGGTGTGCCTAACCTTACATTGACTGCATGGTGACCATGTTAAATTGGGAACACTTGAACAGGCATGCATGGAAGGGGAGCGGGGTCCTCTCATGCCGGGGTTGGTGATTTTGTGCATGCCATTTTATTGTATTTTGTGTTATTGTGTTTTAGCCAAAATTTGACTTTTCACAATACGTAACGTATACAAATAGCATTTTACAAACAGATCAGAACAACACAGAAATAGTCAACAGAATCATTGTATAATCAGCGCATGGTTAACCCAACATACTTTTATATTAGTCTTAATGATTTCACAGCAGAATCGAACCCAGCTCCTCTAGGATCATCAGTATACTTAGACTCAAGAATGTTTGGTGTCCTGTGGATATTCTCCATCAGAATTCATTTGTTTCTAACCATTCTTCTTTCCCTACAAATCTTGCAAGATGTTTTATTCGCAGTGGTTTTGTTACCGCGTATTGGCAGGTGCTTCAAGTTTTGAACAGTCATACTTTCACATAGGTCACAATTCCTTTCCATCATGTTTATTTTTTTTACCGAATTGCAATACCTCCCTTGTTTCCAGCAGGTGTAACTGGAATCTCAGTAACTGAGCCCTCCATTTAGAGTGAGGAAAGCGCCATAGGTAAAGCAGGACTCGGTATGTCCCCGGCGGTGAAGGATTCAAAATATTTTGAGTCACTAAACTGTGCCTTTGTGGTTATCCAATCGATCTCCATTATTGTCTTCTTAACTTTCATTGGATTTTCGATTACGTAAATTTCCAGCTGATCCCATTTTTCCAAGATATTCATGATATCATTTTTCAGATCAGATAGAATTTCACGATTCCCCCGTTTGAGATGTACTTCAATGTCTGTGTATAGAGATCTTTATAGGGATCACAATAAACCGGTACAGAGAAACCCGCCTCCATTGAAAGTAAGCCTGCAGCGATTGTAACCCCAGCTCATAACGCAGACGTGCTACAGAAAGTGACATTGGGAAGGTCAATGTTTTTTCCAAGTAATCCATTCAATGGAGGTCCAATACATTTTCCGGGCCTTAAATTCGATTTCCATGCCATAGAGAAGAACTGGGACGACCTTCCCTTTACCTTCCCTTTGAAGAATTTTATCAAAGGGAGAAGTGAGAATCAACAAATATTTTTTTCATTTGACAGCATAATTCTAGGGCCTTTTTCACTATGTCTGACTCCAGCATACTCACTGATGGAGACCCCCTAACTCTCTCATCCAGATACAGGATTTCCTTGGTGACTGTGATAATCTGATCACCCAGTTTCCATCTGAACTTAGAAGGCTTTCTCTTTTGATTTCCAAATACCATTGTGTTCAATTTCGCAGAGTTGATTTGGAGGTCATTCCACGCAGCATATTCTTGGAACCCTAACATCATTCTCTGGATGCCCACCGGTGTGTGGTCTAAAAGCACCACATCATCAGCGTAGGCCATCCAGCTAATGGCGCTATTTCCAATCCTAGGGCTCGCTAGAGCCCTTAGTGCAGGGCTGTCCACCAACTCAGCCAGATGATGGTTGAAGAGGTAGGGGGCCAACATACACCCCTGTCTCACCCCTCTATCTGTAGAAATTCTGGAGGACAGATTGTGGTATCTATCAAACCTGACGTGTGCACTTGTATTCGTGTGAAGATAGATTATGATGGCAAGTAAACCCTTTGGGATTCCCCATTCCTCCAATTTTGCCCATCATTTCCCTATATTGACTGTATTGAAGGCCTTCGAGAGGTTGATCCACACTCCATAAACTACCTTGGAGTTTTTTTCTGGGTGTTGTTACTACTGACATTTAGTGCTGGCCCTTTTAGTGCAGTGGATAGATTCCCTGTTTTTCGGCCAAATCTTCCAGTTTTCCGAGCACTATGCCTGCAAAGATTTTGTTTGTTTGTTTGTTTGTTTATTAATTTGTATAGCGCACCTGACCCAAAGGTATATGGGCGCTTAATCTTCGAGTTACAGGCAAGGTAGGGTACAATTATACAGTGATGAAGCAAAGGTATACAAGACAGGATAGCAATTCGTGCATAGACAGTAATATAGCAATTCGTGCATAGACAGTAATATGCTGGCATGGTGCAAAATACAATCAAGCAGGAGGTATGCATTCAATCATGGTAGGTTAATTGTTGAGTAACCAGGTGATGACCTTAGTTCTGAAAGGTTGGAAGGTGGGTGTAGATTTGATATCCAGTGGAATGGTATTCCAAAGTTGTGAAGCCAGAACTGGGAAGCTGGAACCACCAGCTCTTTTGAGGGAGAATTTGGGCACAGTCAATTGTAGTGTATTAGAGGATCTAGTGGTTCTAGTGTTCTGTCTTAGTGTGAATTTGTTGGTGAGATAGGGCGGGGCAAGGCCGTTGAGTGCTTTATAGGTGAGGCAGATAGTTTTTAGATCTATTTTTTGTTGGATGGATAGCCATTTGCATGCGATTCTGGTAGCCGAAATATGTTCTCTTCTGGGAATATTCAGGGCGGCACGGAGTGCATTATTTTGTATAACTTGCAGTTTATTGATTACCGTTTTGTTGGCACCTACGTAGAGACTATTGCAGTAATCTAGTTTAGATTGTATAAGTGATCTGGCTAAGGTGAGGCAGTTGTTAGGGGAGATCAGCGGTCTACAGGCCCTGATTAGTTTGCCTGTGTAGGCCGTGGCTGAGGCAGTCATATTAATTTGTTTGGCTAGGTTAGTGTTCGTGTCGAGGTAAAAACCAAGGGTTTTTACACTCTTGGCGATAGTGATGGTGTTGCCGTCAATGGTAAGGCTAGTGTAGCTAGGACTAAGTTTCCGAATGGTGTTGGGTGAGCCGACAAGGAGCAGTTCAGTCTTGTCATCATTCAGGCAGAGGCCATGTGTGGCCATCCATGCCTGAATGATGGAGAAGACTTCATTGATCCAAATGGCGTCCGAATTATAGTTGCTGGTTAAGGTGAGGAGTATCTGGGTGTCGTCTGCGTAGTTGGTGTAGGTGACACCCAGATGGTCCAGCTTGTCGAATAGGGGCTTTGTAAAAATGTTATACAAAGTGGGTGATACACACGATCCTTGTGGGACACCACAAGTAATAGGAATAGGGTCGGCCGCTGCTAGGGGTGAGAAGACCCGCATGGTCCTATTGTCCAGGAAGGATTGGATCCATGAAATTGCGGAGTGGGAGAAGTGTACTGCCGATGACAGATGGTTGCACAGGATTTTGTGATCAACCAGATCAAAGGCAGCGGATAGGTCAAGAAGAAGAAGGATGCCAGCTTTACCTTTGTCTTTGAGGTCGTCTATCTGGCACTTGAGATCGACCGGGGCCGTTTCTGTCCCGTGTTGTGGACGAAAGCCGGACTGGCGAATTCCTAGTAGATGGTTTGTCTCAAGGTAATCCTGGATTTGTAGATAGGCCACTCTATCAAGAATTTTTAGTAGGAATGGGACAGTGGTGATGGGTCTGTAATTTGTGGGTATATCTGGGTCGAGGGTAGTTTTTTTTAGTCGTGGTAGGACCCAGGATTGTTTTAGATTACTAGGGACCGAGTTATCAGAGAAAGACAGGTTTATTAATTTTGTGATGAATGGGGAGAGATCCCTTGCAGCATCTTTTATAATCTGAGCGGGACAGCTGTCCCCCTTGCAGTTCGAAGGTTTCAATGACGCTATGATTTTCTGTACTTCGGGTATGGATACCTTTTTGAAGGTGAATCCTGGGCTGGAGGCTGTAGGAGGGGGAGGGGTGGGATGGGAGGTCGGATCATAGGTGAGTTGTTGTTGTTTATTGTCAATTTTAGACTGGAGCCCTGAAATTTTGTTAACAAGGGCATTCTGGATCCCTGTGCACCATTGTTTATTTATAGTGCAAGTATCCGTGGGAGGAATTGGGTTTTCTAGTTCCTTTAGGATCTTAAAGAGCTCCTTTGAGCTGGAGCTTGCCTCCGAGATCCTGGAGTTGAGCGATTCTTTCTTTGCGCGTATAATCTCATTTTTGTAGAAAGTGGAGATATTAGTGAGATTCGTTCTGTTAATTGCTGAGGGCGCTGATTTCCATAGTGCTTCAAGTTTACTTTTTTGTTGCCGGAGGGATTTAAGTTCTGGGGTGTACCATGTATTCAGGTGCGCTTTTGGTTTCCCTTTGCGCATTTTTAGTGGGGCAATAGTGTCAACAGCTATGGCCATGGAATTATTGTAGACGTTGACCAATTGGTTCAGGTCAGTTGTGGCTGGTAGTGCGTTCAGGATAGGGGTTACCAAGGGTATTAAGGCTTCCGCTGTGATGTTACTCTTTTTCCTAGTTAGGCAGGCTGGTGCGGTAACAGGCTTGTTATGCACTAGGCTGCTAGTGTTAATGTCAAATGGGAGGAAATGATGGTCAGTCCATATGAGCTGTATGGGATCCTTCATGGTAATGTTGCAGTTAAGGGCGGTTACCCAATCGAGGATTCTGCCCTTCGAATGGGTAGGTTTGGAGCAGAATTGTTGGAGGCCATGCTCCTCTAATGCTGTGGCCAGGGCAGTGGCTGGGACGTCGAGGGGGTCATTAAACCCAAGATTGAAGTCTCCAAGTATAATCATTTGTGCTGAAAGTTTGGAGCTTTCGGCAACTAGTGAGGTGATGTCTTCCTCAAAGGAGCCTGGTGGGCCCGGGGGTCTGTAAATTAAGTGCATCGTAATGGTGTTCTTAGGGGACGTTTGTAATTTGAATGTGAGATGTTCACATGATTTAAGTGGGGGAGACGAGGCTAGTCTAATATTAAGCGAGGACTTGAAGATGATAGCTACACCGCCTCCTCGTGCGTTAGGTCTATTTGCTCTGAGGATGGTATAGTTGTCTGGTATAGCTAGGGTGAGAGATGGTCCTGCAGCATCATGCAACCAAGTTTCAGTAACAGCAAGGAAGTCCAAATTGTTTGTTAGAATGATGTCGGCTACTTCTATGGAATGGGCGACTAGTGATCTAACATTTAGGAGAGCTCCTTTAGGAGTAGAAAGAGAGGAATTGCTAGGTATTGCAGTGTGATTGATAGTCTTGCAGGGTCGCTTAACTAGGGGTATGCTAGTCTTATGGTGGGTTCTGGCACCGAGTCTTTTGTTCCGATCAATAGGGGTGAGGGTGGTGGTTCTAGAGACAGTAAGGTCAGCAGTTGTAGAGGTACTGGGACCAGAGGTGGGGCTTGAGGTACTTATATTGGTAGGGTTCCGCTTGGAGGTATCTAGGTGATTAGTAGCCGGGACATCAGAAGAGTATGCGTGGTAATGGGTCAGAGAGGCGGATTGTGAGACTGGGAGGAAGGCAGGAGTGGTAGGCAAGAAAGGTGTGGGGCATATAATGGGGTAATGTCTTGGGCAAGCCGGCCTGGCTAGACCGTTTTTATGGGCTATGTAGCTATTGCCATTGCAGGGTATGTTACTTTGCATGACACAAAAGGGGAACATGATTGCGAAGAGGTAGGAAAGCATGCTATGGCAAGGGCGACTTGCGGGAAATTGGCGAGTATGAGGCATTGGTGACATACGGTAGGCACACAACAAGTCAGATGCGGTCTAGGGGCGACCATAGGGCACAACACAGTTCAAGTGTGGTCTGGGGGCGACCATAGGGCACAACACAGTCCAAGAGTGGTCTGGGGGCGACCATAGGGCACAACACAGTTCAATGTAGTCTGGGGGCGACCATAGGGCACAGCACAGTTCAATGTGGTCTGGGGGCGACTATAGGGCACAACACAGTTCAATGTAGTCTGGGGGCGACCATAGGGCACAACACAGTTCAATGTAGTCTGGGGGCGACCATAGGGCACAACACAGTTCAATGTAGTCTGGGGGCGACCATAAGGCACAACACCGTTCAAATGTGGTCTGGAGGCGACCATAAGGCACAACGCAGTTCAAGTGTGGTCTGGGGGCGACCATAGGGCACAACACAGTTCAAGAGTGGTCTGGGGGCGACCATAGGGCACAACACAGTTCAAGAGTGGTCTGGGGGCGACCATAGGGCACAACACAGTTCAAGAGTGGTCTGGGGGCGACCATAGGGCACAACACAGTTCAAGTGTGGTCTGGGGGCGACCATAAGGCACAACACCGTTCAAATGTGGTCTGGAGGCGACCATAAGGCACAACGCAGTTCAAGAGTGGTCTGGGGGCGACCATAGGGCACAACACAGTTCAAGTGTGGTCTGGGGGCGATCATGGGGCACCACACAACTCATATGCAATGGGGTTGTATGTTGGCGGTTGTATATTTTACTTTCTACATCAAGGAGGGCTATAAGGTGATAGCTGGTTGGATCCATCCTATCGCCCTTCTTATAGATGGTAACAATGAAGTCCTGTTTCCAGGACTCAGAGCATTTTCCAATTATCACTTTGAAGAGTTGAAACAAGATTTTGGACCATCTGTGCATGTCATTCTTCAAAATCATATTTGGCAGGCTGTTCGGCCTTGCTGCTCTCGAATTAGACGCCTTTGCTATCAGGTTCCCAATAGCTTCTCATGACAACTGGAGATCCCACTGGACATCATACTCATGCTTTCTGTTGCCACCTTTGTTTCACTGAGCTCGGGCTGGGTGTAGTAAAAGACCAGAAACAGCAAGCCAAGAGCCCTTAAAAAGCCCCAGTTGTTCACACAATTGTTAGCCAAGGCAGTAATCAATACCGAACGTCAAATAGAGTCTCCAGATGGAGTTTACTTGTAGTCGGGGATCATTGTCAGATTACCAGATTCCATGCTTGATCATCCGCTGTTTCGTAGATGGGTCTTCCAAGCACCACCGACGCCACAGCCCAGAAGAACAGAACACAAAACACTTGACACACTCAGCAACGCTCCGCTTGGGCACAGAGTGGTTATCATGTTAGCTGCTCTTCTAGCAGGCAACAGAAATGGAAAACAGAACCTCCAGCGGTCTGCATCGCACAAAACACTCAACACACTCGACAGACTCCATATTGCATGTAATGAAATGTCTTTGGGACCATCCTGTCACCTTTTCCAGTTGAACCCTAACAGTATGCTGTTCATGCGTATCATCTGCCAGGTGGTGCATATATACAGGCCAGATTGACAGCGAGAATGCACAGGTAATACAAAACATGCACTACAAGTAATATGGATGCCCTCATTTTCATAAGCATGCACAAAAAGGAACTCCCTCCAATTTCAATGTGCTCCTACCTCAATAGTCAGTGGGCAGATGTGATAGGATGCCATTAGTGAAGGTGTGCAGTCTTCATTTATTTTGATTTTACAATTGCAAAATGTTGCTGGCATGCTCTCTCAGATAGAGAACTCCTCAGAAAATACCTAACTTTTCAATGTTCATGCTAAACAGTAGAGTTGAAATATCTGTACTTTTCTGGGCCCTGTCAACTGATACCCCGTTAGCTGCAATGTGATTTGGCAATTTGACATCTAAAGAGTGGCATGTGCAGTCCTGAAATAGGCTACTGGAATCAAATTAACTCCAACAGCCAGGAGCTGCCTTTTACAGTGGGCACACAGGATTCAAACATAATGTACCTGCATTTCCTCATGGTCCAGTGGCAGAACTTTAGTAAGATACACATCTAAAACGATGACTTGATTGATAAAGATAGAGTATAGGTACAGTACAAACTGCCAAAACTGACTGTGATACAATTTCTCTTATCAAAGGATTTTCTGTGACCCTGGCAACAGCAAAGCCATTTGTGTATTTTGTCACCTTTTGGGAGGCTCATCCACAACAGATGGTGGACTTGCTCAGGAAGCTCTTTGTTTTCTGCTGAGAATACTTGAGCTCTTCTTGAGAGAGCAGAGAGACAGCAGGGCATACTTCCTCCGTGAGTCGGGTGAGGACAGAGACCTTTGAAGGGACTTGTGCAGCACAATGAGGAAGCCAAACCAGGGAAATAATGAATTTACTTTGTTTGATCTCAGGCAGGCAGGAGAGGGGGAAGAATGGTGTAGCAAGGGAGAGGACCGGTACCCAGGAAAAGGGTCCAGCCATCCTGAATATGCCCAGGCCACACTTCCTTCCTTAGACACTTCTCCCAATTTCCTGAAGGCATGGCACCCTGGGAACGTATATCACAAGAAGCAACCCCTGTTACAACAGTGAGGATTGTTTTCTTAGAGTAGCTTTTGGAATGGACCAATCCACTGTGGCAAAAATGATGATATAAAAGGGGTGAGACACCCCCTCACCCCTTCATTGAATCTTCTTTCAATCATCTTGATGGAACCACCTTCTTGAAGCTTCTTACAAAATGTCAGTGGACTCTAGTTGACATAAAGCCTGCCTAAAGGCCCTAGCCATTAGCAAGAAGATAATAACTTACAAACAAATCTTCTCCCTTACAGCTTCAGGGAAACGTTTGACGTGACCTGCTGTTGAAAAAGTATCACTGCAGCAGGATTATGGTTTCCTGGATTCTGCCAGGCACATTGCATGCCCTACAAGTGTGCCTGGCAACATTATTAACTGGGAAGGGAAGAAGATAGATTTACCTTTCCACCGAGAGCCAGTGAAGAGCCTCACAGCCACTCCAGTACCCTAAGTAGCAGACCTTTGCTCTCTCTGTCATTTTGAGACAATTTGAGGCACTGTGAGAGCTTTGAACATCTTAGAGCCAATACAAAGACTCTCTAGACTCTATTTTGAGTGCTATCAAGCTGCACCAGTCCAAACATTGTCTATATACCAGGGGACCTCGGGTAAAAGTCTGTTTTTTTTGTTTGTTTGTTTTATTTGCTTATCACACCGAACCCGAGGGTATCTGGGCGCTTCACTTGAGTAACAAAAAGTTTACAGAATACATACAATAGGAGTTACATTAATGAGCAAGATAATGTACGAAAGGTATACAAGAAAAAGTAATCACAAGAACAAAAAAACAATCCAAAAAAGGAGCATAAACCCAGCAAGAAGTAACGCAGATTTACTGGGCCCAACAGCTGAGAAGACAGCCATGTGGAAGTGAATGAAATGAGCACTCGGCGCAGCCCACTGTGGCTGAAGATTTTATACACAATTTGTTTAATTACCATGCAAAATGATTAGTGGAGCGATGTCAGTCCCCTATGGGAATATGTACCAAGTGACCCTGATGGGGTAAACATCTCTTTGCCAAACTAATATTAAGACCCATTGCAACATCACAAACCTTCCCATATGTCCCAGCAATTACGTGGAAGACTTGTTTGCCCAATATACAAATGGATAAACTACTACATGTTGATTGGACATGACATCCTGAGATGGCAGGGCTGACACATTCACACCAAGTCTGATCAATGATGTACACAGCAGATATTAGCGAGGACACTTTACAATGTTGCACCCTAGGGACACCAAAACTTTTCTTTGCTGATTGGCTCCCCTCACATGCCCCAAATCCCCTAGCCCATTGCTCTAGCCCACCAGGTCCCTTCTCACATCTTGCTGTCAAAAGTAGTCTAAAATAAAATTTACCACACCTTGGCTGGATTTTAATTAACTGTATTTGATTTCTATTTTTCTGCCAATTCTTCTCGTGCACCCAGGTGCCTAGCTCATTGGCCTAGAAAGTATCTATTAGAGCAACTTGGATGGGACTGCATTCTTGTGGGAAACTTCAGCACTGCATCTGCTGAATATTCAAATGAAACATACTGCTGTCACCAGCCTGCAGCATTTATGAGCTGCATGCTTTCCTAATCTGGGCCTACAAGAAAATGGTGTCCCTACTGTTCATATATTGCTCATAAACCTCCTACAGAATTACACCTTAAGGCACCTTACACCACCTCCCTGTGCCCATGTTGTGCAATCTACCCCATCACTACAACAAACCACCCACCCTACATTGCGTTCCCCCGTGGGTTTTCTCACGCTGTGCCTGCTCCTATGCAAGCCTATGCAAGCCGCGCCACATTCAATGAGGTCCCCACTTCCAATGTAACCCTCCACATCACTCTCGATATCACTGCATTACTTGCATAACTGATAAGTGCAACCCCTTGGCAGCGTTGAAACTCAACCTTTACGATGTCAATATGTCCTAAGCTTCTTTGTAGTTTGTGTCATTGCTATTTGTTTAAGCCCATCACATTGTTGGACTTAGTTGAGCAAGCTCACAGCTGAAACCGTATCTTCATTTTCATGCAGCAAGACCCAGTTTAACCTTTAAACCACATGTATTTCAACATCGCTCCTCATGGACATCAATGTTGCTGATTATCCCCAGCTGCTTTGAGTCTTTTCAGAATGAAACATTGCTAAACAAGGACTGTTCAGCAGAGCTCATTTTCTGATTGGGAAAACCAGCATTATATAGCAGAGCAAAAATCAAAAAGATCAGAAGTGGCTGCTTTTTGAATAGTAACCTGTTGCTCAATTCCGGTGAATCAGCTCAACCGACTCTAACACGATTTGAAGCACCGAAAAGGTCCCAAAAACCCAGCTTGCTGTTGTCGAGCTCCTGCAAGAAAGCAAGAATGTATTTAACAATAGTTCTGTTATCCTTACCTTGTTTGATGGGCCTTTGTGGCATTGATGACCCCACTTTATACAATAAGGACACATTCTTAAACTTGTTTGACTTTGATGCATGATGCTTTTACCTGAAGACCCATTTTCTTCTTACCCATCCAGAGTATCCTGTTAAACTAAAGTCTACATTCACTGTGTATATCATTACAGGACTGTGCTGTTAGTATTTTTAGTAGTTTGTCTGTTCATTTTGATTCATTGAAGCCTTATTTTAATAGAATATTAGAAATGTCTTTTATTTTGGCACTAACTGTACTATCGTTGTTTGAATGTTTCAACAGTGACTCACACACTTTAGAAGAGTATAGCCTGTGCTACGCCAATATGCTATCGGCTAGAGGCAAAGGAGGCACACCATTATGATCTGCCTGGTTCACCTTTATGATTGAGACCATGTGGGGTGAAAATACAGCTCAGAGTGATAGCGATTGAGAGGCTATGCAAGGCCCCATTGTAATAATGAAGCTGGCTGATGTGGATATGCAATGGAATATGCAGGCCAGTCCAAAACACTTCTTTTCTGACATAAGGCCTAGAGAAGGAACAAAAATGGGCCTCCCTCTACTTTGTCAAAATGGAATGGAACTCAGCTGAAGGTGAGTGTGCCTCACAATTGTAAGATTGCTAACTTTGTCCAATGGATTGCAAAAAGACAGGTGCTGCTGCAGATGCCAACTTCAGTTAAACTAGGAAAAGGCACATTTTGACAGATTCAAAAATGCAGCAGTACACATGGGAAATGATTGAAATGCTGTGCATTTGAACAATACAAAGGAGGAATTGTGCCTTACATTTAAAAAGTGAAGCAGGTGACAGATATCATTTGACACAGAGAAAGACACTGGCCCTCATTACGACCCTGGCGGAAATCGAAAAACGATGGCGGAAATGCAATACCGCCATCGAATACCGCCCGTTGCGATTATGACCCGTCACCGTAAAGTACGATGCCATTAGCGACACCGTAGAGAACGCCAACGCTAACTGCACCAAGTACGCGCACGCGCGCACTGCGAAACCGTAATTACCACCATGGCGCAACGGTACGGGAATTCTGACCCTAGCGGACATGCACCTAACGCCATCAAGCATGGCGGAAAGTACCATTCCGCCATGGTGAGAAGTACGGCATCGCAAACCAACCGTAAAAGGCCATACTGAGTGCCTGTACACCACTCCCTGGCCACATTGCACAACTCCTCGTAGGTGCAATGAAGTCAAACAATGCAACCAGTGAAATGTACAAGTCACCCATGCATGCCAACGAACAAATGAATGTAGGGGCTCCAAGTGCCTTGTGAGTGGCCATCCAATGGACATGACCTCAGTCTCCCTCAAAGAAACGCACGCAAACACAGGCACCTGTGACCAGCCATATTCTGAAAATCACATCATTCCACCAATCCACCTGGCTGACCGGCATCTGTTACACAAAAGCCAATCCCCCTCCCATGAGCATGACATCATTAAAACAGTCATAATGGCAGCCCCTATCCCTGACCTTACTGGCCTTCGTAGGCAAACGCGCCCAGTACAGTACCACGCAACTATGCTCAGAAGGCCGAACCCAAAGCAGATCTCCTCACAATACATCGCTCCACAAATAGGAATATGCTACATAACTTGCAAAGAATAACGCTACAAGGTCAATATCATAATCAAATTTTAATGCACAACAAAATCACCCGGGCCATACAGCTATTAGGTCATGAACTCCAAATCATATCTCATAATTGTGGGCTGCATCCGCAATAATTGACCAGCTTCTTCTTGTGTGACGCCCTGTTCCTCCATGGTACACAGGGGCTACATCCACGTTCAAAAAGGCAACATGGAAGCGCCTAGAACCGCAGGGCCGTCCCATTAGGTAGGCACTAGTCCAGCTGAAAGCTCGAAATGTTGCTCCTAGCCACTAGTACTGCGTAAGGGCATGTGGGCCATTGGCGATCGTCCCATAAGATCGTAATGGTGCTCCACTGATTAACACGAAGCAGCAGGTGTCGGGAGTAAAAGCCATCTGCAGGAGTGGCATACAGATGGCAGCAGCAAAAGGGGAGGAGATACCTGTCACCCAAATGAAACGAAAAAGAATAGTATGGGCATCTGAACTCCATTTGAATTACTCACTTCAAAGATCACACTAAATCCACAGCCATATGCATGCTAGCCCACTCAAAAGGATTATTCGCACCCAATAATCACTTGCGAATCATAACCATATAAATCGAGGTGAAAACACTATTACAAACAAGTGTTTGTGTGCATGCGTCTGTTAAAACAGAATCCATTAGATGGGATTAGTAACGTGCATAGACACAAGTGTTTGAAGGCGCGTCGAGACAGGGAGGGTTCAACAAGGGCAGATAGACGATGGTCCCACTATGGCAGCCCTGCATCACATAGCGCAGAGGAAGTTGATAGATTCCAAAAAGCCATGTACATGGCAGACTATCAAATCATCTGTCCATGCATCCATACATCATTCCCTCATCCTGGTATAAAAACGCCTGATTAGTTACTCACATAACATTAGAAATTTCCATTGAATCTGTGCTAAATGCAGTCTGCAAAATCCACTGTGCTCCAGGCCGGAATTCTAGTGTTGTGAAGTAACATGTATTAGGGAACGTCCTGCCTTATCCTCCACTACGCTATTGCGCATCCCATACTATTCATATCAATCATTGCATTCTCGGCATGGCCCCTGTCCCAAGGACATCAAACAATAGAACTTTCTATCTGCAGTCAGACCTGTGGGCGTCTCCTCGCCGCTAGCTGAAACCGAAAGCGCTGTCCTTCGAATTCCTCATTTGCAACATCACGTCGAAAAGGCATCTGTGACCGCTTGAAATCACAAATCCATCCATTTAGTGCGGCAGTGTATGAAAATGGCAACTGGCTACACTCACAAATGGGACGCCCCGCCCGTCGGTGAACCGCGGTACAGCGCTGCATGAGGGTCCACCGTTAATCGAGTACTACATTCCACGGACCCTTCACAAGTATGTTCCCGACTTCAAAGATAGTATGTGAAACAATGGGAGCATAGCAGATTTAACATATGAAGCAAGATCTCACTGCCATCGGGATGAAATACATGATTGTAATAGCAAGATGCCATGCGTCGATTTGCAGCGTTGTGTGCGGGATGTGCTCGCCCAAAGGGGATTGCAGCTTGCACAGGTGGAATGAATCACCACAGGTGGAGGCTATACAGCTTGGAAACACATAAATTGCACACCCAACCCCCTCCCACAACCACACCCACTCCAAAATGCTACCGGCAGGACTTGCGATGTTGGCCCTGGGGGACCTGATAGCACTGCAAGTACTCCAACTTCAAGAAGAAGACGAACACCAACTACTACAACAACCGGCCACACAGAGGAGACGCAGGAGGAGGAGGAGGGCAAGGCAGGGCCAGCAAGGCCCACCAGCACAGCCACTACCACCACGCAGGCAGCCCGCAATCCCACGCCTCCGAGCACATCCGTTCAACCTCACTGATGAGCAGATCCACACCCTCTACCGTTTGGACCGGGACACCATAACCGCCATTGTGGACATGACACACGCTGACCTTGTCAGCATGATAGATAGCCCAACCGCCATCCCAGCCCTAATGAAGGTGGTGTCTGTACTCCACTTCCTGGCCACAGGCACCTACCAGCACACAGTCGGACAGTTGCATGGCATTTCACAGCCACTGTTGTCACGGACACTATTGCAAGTGCTCGATGCCCTCCTGAAGCACGCAGACGACTACATCTCTCTACCACGCTCGGACCAGGAAATTACGAACACAAAAGTGGGATTCCATGCACTTGCCGGCATACCGGGTTGCATTGGTGCCATCGACTGCACCCATGT
This sequence comes from Ambystoma mexicanum, assembly GCF_040938575.1. Taxonomy (NCBI): domain Eukaryota; kingdom Metazoa; phylum Chordata; class Amphibia; order Caudata; family Ambystomatidae; genus Ambystoma; species Ambystoma mexicanum. Next base: position 1,338,691,029 of record NC_090929.1, on the reverse strand, counting down.
GGAATTGGTTGTCCCACATGCCATGGAGGCCCAGTACCGCAACCGAAAACAATATCATTCTCTTAATGTACAGATGGTGTGTGACTCAAACAGGATCATTACACATTGTTGTGCCCGATTTCCTGGATCAACCCATGATTCCATGGTCTTACGGAACTCTACAATACCACGCTACATGGAGCGACATGCAGGGAACAGATCCTGGCTACTCGGTGAGTCTCATTTCATGCATGATAATGTGGGGTATGTGATGCGGCAATGACCTGCCAGGAAGGGGGGGGTGCTTACGTAGCAATGTCATTCCTCAAACATCCTTTATTGTCCACATACAGGTGATGCCGGGTATCCACTGAAGAGATGGCTCCTTACACCACTCCGGAACCCACAGGACCAGCATGAGGAGGACTACAACCATGCCCACTCACGTACCCGTGTAGTCATAGAACAGGCATTCGGCCTACTGAAGGGTCGTTTCCGCTGCCTCAGCAGGTCTGGCGGGGCACTCCTGTACCGCCATGAGAAGGCTGCTAAGATGGTCATGGCATGTGTCATGCTACACAACATGTGCATACGTAGGAATGTGGCCATGCCCCCTGATGCAGAACTGCAAGCACCAGAATATGGTCATGATGTGGGTGGGGATGTGGCAGAACCTGAAGGAGTCCGCGAGGCACAGGAGGGCCGTGAAATTCGTCAGATTATCATAGAATCATGCTTCTAGCACTCACGCCTGGTGGTTGATACATGGACACGGGAGTTGTGGCACTGTGTGTGTCTGGAACATGCACAATATGAACTGTACGCCTATGATGGGCTCGTACACAAAGATCAATGTCCACACATCTCATTGGATGATTGTGAAATGTTTATTGCAAATGTGAAATTGTGTTACACACCCCATCGACCCGCCACCCAAGTAAGCCCAACACACCCCCTCCACCCTCCTACCTCCCCCCCGAACACCAGTGTCCAAGGATGCTCATTGTCAGTGGGCAGACGCTATTGCAAGCCCCCTCTCCGGGTATCAGGGGCACCCCTGCCTGTGGAGCGCAGGTTCCTCCCAGATCTACGTTGGGGGCTGCCCTGGACGGAACTTGCAACGGATGATGTCTCTGCCTGCTCACGTCCATGCATGTCCCTAAGGGTTTGTGAGAGCTCAGTGAGCACACGGCGCACAGCGGCAAGTTCAGCACATACGTCTTTGGACATCGCATGCAGTTCCCCCCTCAGGCTCTCGGTGCTTCTCTCCATTTGTACTCTCAGGCTCTCGGTGCTTCTCTCCATTTGTTCTCTCAGGCTCTCGGTGCTTCTCTCCATTTCTGCCCTTAGTGTCTCTGTACATGTTTCTATGGCTGCCTTGGTACCCCCACATTCATCAGCATGCTCCTTGAGGAGCGTGGCCAGTTGCTGCTGTTGCTCGATCACCTGGTCGAGGGACTGTTGCCTCTGCTGGGCCATGGCCATTTGCGGTGGTGTCACAGAGGGGCTGATCACCTCATGTTGCCTTGACACAGGGCTTGTGGGGGATGGCCAGTCGTCGTCTTGTGAGTGCCCCTGCGTGGTATCCTCATGTTGTACGGGATGAAACAAACAGGGGGATTGAGACAGGTCATGGATGGATCGTACATCGACATCACCGTTTTCTGTGTCGGAGCATGCTGCCATTAATGCAGTGTCACCTATGGTGCTGCTGCCACCAGAAGCAGTGCCTTCTGTGGCATCCATTGGGGGGGCCTGTGGTGGTGGTGGTGTTGTGGCCATGCTGGCTGCTGGGGTGCCTGTTGAAGTCCCCTCCTGTGTGCTGCCACTTGATTTGTGCTGCTGCCGTGTCTTGATGCGTGCAGCTGAGGTGGAGGGTCTTTGGCCGTTGGTCTTGGCCCTCTTTGCAGGTGTGCTGGTAGGTGTGTCCTGGAGCTTGTCGTTTGAATCGGACCCTGTGGTGGAGTAAAGGAGGGCGAGCGTTATTAATGGGTCTGTGGAAATTGGAATGGCAATGTATCACATGCATTGGGGTGGTACCTGAGGGTGATTTGGGTCAGGGCCTTGGAGGTGGTTTCATTTTTGTGTGGAATGAGTGTGCAGTTGTATTGCAGCCTGCAGTTAGGGGTGCCTGCTGCACGTGTAGAGGGTGTTTTTAGGAATTTTAATTATTTATTTATTTAATTTGACTTTTAATGTCCGCTATCAGGCCAATGTGAGTGGACGTTCTCCTGGACATGTGTTTCTGTGGACACATGGTACTTCACATGATTGAACATTGTGGTTTTAGCATAGTTTTATTTGGGCCACCTACCTGATTCTTCGGTTGTCTGCACTCCTTTCTCCATCCCTCCGACTCCCTCTATGGTCTCCATTCCAATGGTGGAGGCACAGATTTCTTCCCAGGGGGTCAGCTTGATGGGTGATTCCGATCCTCCCCCGGTAGCTGTGGCAATGTTTCAGTTGGCAGAAAGTATGCTACGGACGCGTATCCGCAGGTCGTCCCATCGCTTTCTGCATTGCTGTGGGTTGCGGGGTGCGGTCCCCACCGCACTTACCCGCTGTGCCACTAGGGCCCATATGGCCTTCTTGTTCGCAAGTGCCGTCCTGGTCATTTGCGTCGAGAAGACGACGCCAGCATTCTCCTGGAGGGTCTCTGTGAGCACCGTGAGTTCCTCACGTGAGAAGTGGACCTGCCGCTTGCGGTCGCACGCTTTTTTCGCTACTTTTCCCATTGTTTTGGTTTCACTAGAGTGGATGACGGGTTGGGATGTCTCTCAGGGTAGTGTTTTTGATGGTTGTGTGAATGTTCTGATTTTATAGGTGTACGGCGTGCTGTTTCCCGTTCCGGGACCATGTTTTTGCTTCCGTTTCCGTATATTTACGGTCACCGTATTTTCCGATTGCCGCTCTCTACGGTGACCGCTATGTCCGGTGGCGGAATTGCACCTAGGTCGCCGTACGACGGCGGTGAGGGGCGTTTTGGGGACATTTCCGCCATCGCGGACTTTGCACTTCCGCCAAGGCGTAGTGCTCGTGCCCGATGGGTCAGAATTAGCCGCACTTTACTCTGTCGTGCCATGGCGGAAACGCTATTTACGCTATGGCGGTCAGGTCAGTTGCTTTCCGCCAGGGTCGTAATGAGGGCCACTGACTTTCCACAAATAAACTGGCATTTAAATGGAAAGGCCTGTTCGTTGCAGACGTTAACAATAGTTTCCTATGTTAACTGTGGCCAATTGGCGAATAATACCAAACGTGAACTTATATCTGTTTAAATTTTGTATTGTAGTTATTAACAGCAGGACCAGATGCGATACAAAATGTCATGTTCAACACATATTTCCAATTTAAAATGCTATTCTGTTAGAATTATGCATGTAGCTTGTTTTACCCATTGAACTGAAAGGTCTGTGCCTCTGAAACTTAGACCTCAAGACCTTTGGGTTGGGCTCACCAGGAAAAGCAGGTCTTGTTTTCAGCTTAAAATAAAAAGAAATATAAAGAGTAGATAAGAATTGTTGAGGGTACAGATAAAACAGGCAGCAGAAATTACTTTAAGGTCAGGCCTCCCCATTAACTGTGCATTAGCTTGGAACAGAGACACTTGAAGACACTTAATGGCAGCGTGGAATAACATGAGCCTGGTAGATGTCCATGTCATGTCACCAGGGGGAAATGAAACTCATGAGGATCTTTGTTGGGCATATGAAACTACGACTTTCCATATGTATGCATTGCTATTGATTAACATTAAACTCATGTTCCCTATGAGCTCATCCAGAACTCATATGCAAGATCAAAGAATGCCTGTCAGTTCTATATATCTCTTTTCTGTGATATATAGAATTTGAGTTAGGAAATAATCCTGACCAATGTTCGCTCTAAGCTGTATGCATGTGTGCTTGCCCAGCTTGCTTCTGGGTACCGCTCAGAAGATTTTTAGCAGCGCACACAGACAATTCTCAACTAACTAAAAAGATTTAATAAGGTACAAGCCACAATTACCTTGCATTTGCTTTCTCTTAAAATAATTAATCTTAATATTCTGGTATAGCTCATTTGCATAACCCTACTATGCAAGCGTGACCTTAAAAACCTATGAACACCAACAGAATACATCCACAAGAGATCAAAAAATAAACATGAGAAAGTGGTTCCATGAACAGCATAATATAAACAAGATTTGCCTGTACACATTACTCCAATAATGTTCACTCCCCACCCATGTCTCCAATACTTGGCTCTACCATGCTTTTACCTTATGACTAACTAGTGCCCCAGAACACATTTAGATATGAACCTGGACTCATCCTCTTTTGGCTCTACGAAATTTTCCTAGACGTGTACCAACATCCACTTGTTTTATATTCGTTGCAATATGAATAACGTTCAAGTACCAGAATTTCTGTTGCACATGGTGCCTTACTAAAAGCGTCACCCACACTATGTAAACCAAGAATTGGTTACTGACTTCAGTCTACTTGGATGTGTAGCCTCATCCGATGCTTCCTCTTCTGTGTACATATGTCACACAAGTATTTTGCAGCGGTCCCCTTGCATGTTAACACATTATGAAACTCAAATAATAATTTGCAATCTAAGGATTTTGAGTAGACAAATGTTATGCTTAGCATATGATACTTTAACACCACTAACAATGACCTATAGGTGGAAAGTAACATTGCAATATCATTTTCTTGGCCTGCAAGGGAACATGGGTATCGACTATGCCTAGCATTATTCCTCTAAAATATTAGGGTGATGGATATTCAGATAGTTGAATGATGTTCACAAAATCTGCATCCTTTACAAATGTTCAGAGTTCCATTGGGCATAGACCATAAAAAATGATATGGTAACTCGCTGGTATAAAGAAACGGCTTCACTGAGCACTTGTTTAATATTATAGTGTTGTAGGTGTGGGGTATATTGCAAGAAATCTTGAATGTACTGCAAAATAAGTATGTACATGCCGATTGCTGACATTTTCTAAGAATGCACATAATATCCAAGTGTTCAGAGTTCCATTGGGCATAGACCATAAAAATATATATGGTAACTCGCTGGTATAAAGAAACGCCTTCACTGAGCACTTGTTTAATATAATAGGGTTGTAGATGTGGGGTATGTTGCAAGAAATCTTGTATTTACTGCAAAATAAGTATGTACATGCCGATTGCTGACATTTTCTTAGAATGCACATAATATCATAATGAGACATTAAAAAGGTTTTGCTTGCAAAGTATTGTTGGTATGCAAATATCCACGTTAGGGTTTACTGCTACAATCCCTCACTTTTTACAGTGCTCTGACAACTAGTATTGGAGGTTGGTACAGAAGCCGGGGGATTCGGAAGTACAGGTGGAAGGCCAGGGGAGAACAGTCCTTGGTGATGAACAAATCAGCAAACTTAAAAAACCAAGTCACACCTTTCAGCAGGACAGGCAAGGAAATATGTTGTTTGTTTGCTGAAGAGTAGGAAACTGCACCTTGTGTGTCTATCTATGCTCCACTGCCGAAGTTTTTCTATATAATCATGTGTTCTTCCATTTATTGACTCAAGCATTCCCCTGCAATTAATTTAAGTGATAATGAATTACAGAGGAGGGGTCCCTGGTTACAGAAAAAGGCACTCAATCTGTTTTACTGATGAGAATTGCTGCTACTAACTTAAAAGGCATATTACACAGCCCACGGTAGTGGCTGTGTAGTTATGGTTAAATTGCTAATCCCATAGAAAGAGCACTTTTTGGGCAGCTTATAAATTCGCTCCCCCTGGACGAATCCTCACCAAACCTTGCAGAAAAAGTATATGACCCACTCTGAATTATTTTGCCGATTTTTGTGAGGTTTGGTCTGGGGGGCAAAGTTATAGGGGGGGTCCCAAAATTTATTTTTTTCCCATATATATAATGGGAAATATCTTTGCACACACCTAAAGCTCAAACCGCTGGCCGAAATTCCACCAAATTTGCAGCAGGAGTGGCGCCTTAGTCCCGAAAGTGTGCTTTTGTTAATTTGGTGTAACTCCATCTAGTCAGTAGTTTTTTTTTTTTAATGGCCAAAACTTAAAGCAAAAGAATTTGTGATATCTATGTCTGCTTGGCGGACACACTTCCCTGTTTGCTCCGCGGACAGGACACCGATTGGCTAATCGGCTTGCGTCATGTCCGCGGACAAGCAACATGTTCTCTGATTGGCTGGGATGAGGTGTGAGGTGCGTCACATTGTTTCGATGTGGCCGCCATCTTGGATCCGCCGACAGCAAACAGAGGTAAAATGCAATTTTTGGGAGTGTGCTGGTGTCCAGAAGTGCTTGGGGAGGATTGGGGAGTAAGAGATGGGTCAAAACTGTATTTGTTTAGGTGGCAGGTGCCCTTGATGTGTTTGCCATGTCCGCAGAAATAATAAATACACTACTGTCTATTTTACATTATTAGTATGTTGGTTTTGGGCTGTTAGCAGAGGATTGATTGTAATTAATATCCCCTATAAGCAGCTTACATACCACAGTCAAAATGTTTGGTATTATAGGTGTGTTATGCTGCAGTGGTTGTGGCCAGGGCCTAGAGTCTTGGGTGCATGGCCAAAGGCCGTAGGCCGTAGGCCATGCACCGAAGAGCCTAGACCCTGGCCACAACCACCGCAGCATCACACACCCATAGAATCAAACACCCATCAAATATCCAGAACCCAACAGTTTGTGTACTGTTTCATTTGAAGACTTTGTATGTCACGTTTTGGCTAGGCTATGCAGTTAAGATCGTGGAGTTTGTAACAAGGAGTGCCGTGTTTGTGAGTTTCTGTATTGCATACTTACTGGTTGAGTTTTTAGTGGTTGTATGCAGTTTTTTCATGACATGGGTAACTGGACCAGACATACTTTTTTGATCTCTGTGATAAAAGAAAAGATCATAGGGCTGATTCATGGAAATTGTGTGCCAAAAAACAAGGATCTGTGCGCCATTCTGCCCGCAAATCCCTGTTTAACAAATGGGGATTCGTGGGCAGAATGGCACACAAACCCCCATTTTTTGGCGCACAAATTCCATGAATCAGCCCCCATATGTTAGAGCAGGTAGTTCATAATGAGTTATTGCATTACACAATAGACATTTCTGTATTTATTTGACCCTCATATTTAGTACTTTACAAGTACTATAGTTCAAACCAATGTACTGCGCAATTTGCTCAGTTTCTGTGTTTGTTTTCTAAATCATTGGGTCTGTGGGAAAACAAATCCACGCTGGAGTAAAAAAAAAAAAACTTCTATTGCGTGGTACAATATATTTCTTTAATTGTTTTACTGTTTATTTTTTGTTTCTTGCTAATCTTCTATCTTGTTTCTTGCTAATCTTCTATCTTTGGTTTGTTGCACATTTTTGGGGCAATTAGATACCTGTTGACGTATTCTAATTGTTTATTTCTACTTTTATACTATTAATCTATTTGTTGGGTTTGTACAGATTTTTTGGGGCATTTAGATACCTGTTGGCACATTCTAACTGTATATTCCTTGTTTAATTTTAGTGGTATTTATGTATGTGTTTGTTTGTTGCAGAATCTTGGGGAAGTTAGATACCTGTTGGCGTACTGTAACTGTGCATAGTTTTGAAGTTGACATTTTGTTAATGTTCATCCACAGATTATGTATTCAATTTTGGTTTTAAGAATATTAAGTAAGCGTTTACAAGATTTGCTGGCAATCTCTGCTTTAGGGTAATGGTACTATCATTACATTCAAACCATCCATAATTCTTTTTTATATATGCACTGTAGTGACCTGCATTGGTTGTGGCTCCTGCGTGGTAGATTATACTTATTGTTGTGAAGGTTTTCTTACCCACTGATACTTGACCATGTGTGAATCCAATCAGCTTACAGTTGTTTTTGGTACCATCTGCATTGTAACACACAAGCATTACTATTATGTATTTACTATGTGTCTGTATTTGTAAGGTGGAGAGATTATCTGAATTACAGGTAGTATATAATCTGCCATGGTTTGCATTTTGTACAAGTTGCTGAAATGGAATGGATTTACAGTTAGGTATGGATAGATACACAAAGCGTTCATTAGGGACTTCTTCCTGTACCTCATGGTTGCAGAGAGTGCATGTATGTTTCCACATGTATTAAATCTGAAAGTTTTTCATTTATAGGTATGTTTTTGTTTTCCAGTACTTGTAGTAAGTACATTAGAAATTCTTGTGGATCTTCTTGTGAGTGTAAAGTGAATTTGACAATTCCAGCACCGTAGTCCAATTCTTGTCTTATTCCATGAACACTGTAAGTGTTGTCAGGATTGTTGGTTGCATTTCTATGAAGGACTAACATTTGCATACACAATTGGTCTGTACTGTGTAAGTACATATTCTCAATAATTGGTGGCAATTGGAATAGAATATGTATTGCTAAATTTGCAAAGCAATTTACAGCAGTTATATTTGAACATTTGAATGGACCTGACAGTTCTGTGTCCAAGTCATTTGTTCGGAGTGTGTGTTGCTTCTTTGAAGAAGTAGTTCAGTTCATTTGAGCAGTAGGCTCTTCTTTTGGTGTGGTACTTGATGAAGTATTAGTTTCTTTTTTTTTCTTTGAAGGAATTGTTATGATATCCTGTATCGTTTCAGTTTAAAGTCGTTTTCTTTTACAACGTTTTGCTTTTTGTGGAACAGGATAGGTTTTTAGATGGGGGTGTGATGTGAACACAGCATACTGTATTCTAGAATGCAAGGAATATCTGCATTTACTTTACTTGCATCAAAGTTAATTAGAAATAGCCTGTCAAGTGTGATAGTGCTACATAGCTCATGCCTTCTTTAAAGACTGTGCTACCAATATCTATTAATGCTTTATCTAGGGTAAGACCTTGTGCTTTGTGAATGGTAACTGCGTATGCTGGAGTTAGTGAAAATTATTCTCTGCGTACATGCATGTCTTTGAAAAGAAGGAAGTGGGCTCTTGAGTGTCCTATCCTTTTAAGTTCTGAAAGTTTGTCAAAGAGAATATTGACAAATTGAATTTTGTTGTCACATGTGTATGTTTGAAAGCCAACAACTGTACCAAGTGCTCCATTAACTAGTCATTGTTCCACGCCAAGGTTACGTTTACGCATTACTCTACAGTTTAAAGATATATTTTATTTTCTCCAAACCAGCTGTGGTTTTTAGGGTATTTAGTCTTGTGGCTTGTTGACACATGGGTAGTGCCGTACCATGTACGTCCAGTTTATCTGTGGAGCAAATTTCAATTATTGGTTGCATTTCTTTTTTCAACATTGTTTCATTGAATTTTGAACAGCTTGCAAGAGTTGGCATCAAGGACATACAATTGACATTTTTGTGTGCTAATTATTCCATGACATTGGTAGCACATGTGTTATGGCCATAGAGTGCATGGATGTGCCTGTTTTTTAATATTGCTTGTGCTTTTTGAGATAGTACACCAACTCTAATACTTTTTAAAAGGTTGGCGTATGTGAGGTCTGCAGACTGGCGCATGTTTTCTGTTAATTCTCTGTATTGGAAATGTTACCAAAGGTTGACATTTCCTATGCTGCCAAGAGTTTTACGGCACAGTTTGTGCCCTAAGGTTTTAAAAATAGGTTCAGCTTTCACTGGTGTCAATTGAAGAAACTCTCCGAAAACAATAATGTATTTTCCTCCAAAGAGCTGTTCGTAGTCTGTTTTGAGGACCTCTTGTAATCTGAGGTGAATCAAAGCCAACATTAGGCTGGATACCATGCTTACCTCATCTATTAGCAGCATTTTCATTTGTTTGAAAACTCTGAGTAGTTCCATTGCAGCTTCTGTGGAAAGTTTGTAATAGTCTAATTTGTTTTGGTGTTCTACTGGAAGGAGTAGTAAGCAGTGTAAAGTGACACCGCCTATATTGTAGGCAGCTAACCTGTGGGGGCAGTTACAACAGCTGACAGTGTGTTGTTTGTCAATTGTTGAAAGAACTTGCTGATGATTTTGATTAAGAATGTTTTGCCTGAACCAGCTTCACCACTCATGTATAGCATATATAGGTTTGTAGTCTTGGCAGGTACAGTTTTTATTTTCATGTTCCACACCATGTTCAATTTGTTTTGTTATTTCTTGGAAAATACTACCCTGCTCATTGTTCAATTGGGATTTTAGTACAGCAAAGTCTTCTGCAGCTTGTTCATACTGACACATGGTGTTTTCTACTTCTATCATGGCTAATTCTGCCTCATTTGCGTGCCTGTTGAAGTGGTTATTGGCTTCCTGTTACAGAAGGTTGACTACTGTTGGGCGTGTCCACTTGTAGTTGGGCCTGGAGTTCTTCTTCGTGTTGCTGTTCATTGTGCAACATTGTTGTTACTGTGTAAAGTTTACATCTGTTATAGTGCTTTCATTTGCTTTGAAGGCATCTTCATAGGAGTCATATGTATCCAGTAACTCTTCTTCTTTTCTCCATGGTTTAAAAAGTTGTAGCAGGAACATGTAATACTGTTCTTTATGTTGAGGAGTTTTTAATGACAATTTGATATGATTAATTAAGCTGTGTATGGTAAGTTTCACTAAACTGCCTTCACAATTTACCACTCTGTATCTACCTTTTGTTTCATCTGGTTTAACATTATTACCACTCTGTATCTACCTTTCTTTTCATCTGGTTTAACATTATTTTTGTATGTGAAGTTTTGGGCAACGTGGTAAAGACACATGGTTTCCAAAAGTGGTACTCCTGTTTGGGTAGTATGTGTCTAGTAAATTGTTTTTCAAAATGTCTTGGCTTTTGGGATCATTTTTGCCTATTGTTTCTATGTCCTCATATGATTTTAGAACTCTTTTTCTAGATTTAGCAGGACCAAGACTTAGCCATACTATATTGCCCAATTTTCCATACAAAGCAGCACCCGATAAACGGACTGCAGCTTCATAGCAGCCACATTCTCTATGAGAGAGCATTTTTATGCCTAAGCTGTACAATTTCTGTGATAGTGTTTTTGTCAGATGATATGTCATAGCAGAGGTCCTGAAGCTCTTTATTCTCTGCTTTGGTTAAATAGGCTGTGACATGTCATGCAACTGCAGTGGAATTGTCTATAATGTACTGCACATCTATGTTTGCATTCCATAGGAGGGCAATGATTGCATTGTAATCATTGATGTATTTTGATTCTTTTCTTCTTTTTATGTAATATGTGTTCTTATGTGATTTACCTTTGACACTATGTCTGACTGAAGACATGAAATTGTTTACTTGACCTGTTGCTGAAACTGGTCTAGGGAAACCAAAGCAGCATTTGGTGTAGTATTTCCTGTTCTTTCTATATTTCTGACAGCAATATTTCCCACATTTGTGTCTTTGAAATTATAAAATTTGTGCATGAAGGTCACTCTGTGTTGTTTGTGAAGGGATGTCACAAGTGACATATTTTTAGATGAACTGCAAAACAGTTTCATCACTGTCCTGACCAAATTTAGGAGCATCTTTAATCCATAATAGCATGTGGATGTGTGGTGCTCCTCTGGCTTGGTATTCTTTTCTCCAAAAGAAGTTTTGATCTTCTCCGAGGGGAGGAACAGTGTTATTACAAATAAAGTGTAGCATAGCAATGAAGCAATGATGGAAATATCTTGATACATTTACAGGATCTAGAGAGCAGAGTTCTCCTGGTGTTTTTATATATATGTTTGTTTTATTTTTGTTTGCTATGCATAGGAAATCGTGTAAATCTTCCCATGCGTATTCTGCACAACTTAAAGTAACAAACCAAGTGGGTGGGCCAAGGTTTCTTATCATACAGCGGACATCTCTGTGACATTGGAACCAGCATTCTTTTGTACCACGCATGTTTGCTAAAAGATTTGTAACACTTGACTGTAAAACCTGATCTTTTTCCTGCACTTTTTGTAATAATTGCATAGCTGACATATTTTGAAAATGGGTACCTGATTTTAATGTGTATGCAACTCCGTAGCATAGAGTTGCTAGTTCACTTTCAAAGAGAAGATGGAATATATGGTGGAATATATATTCCATGTTTTGTCTGAATCTGGGGTCGTCAGAATACATTTTTAGAGAGCGATATTCTGATGCTGTTATCTTTGTGGGTCTATCATCGTACCTTCCTCCTTTTCCAGTAGGAAAGAGTAGAGGAAAAGTAGAGGAAAGACCATGCTTCTATACTTTTTTCCCATATGCTGATTGGAGATCCTTTGGCTTGTCGTATTTGGTACATTTCCAGTGCATCATCTATAGTGTCTTTAGAGTACAAAGGATGAATTGTATAATGGTCTAAAGTATTGGATTCTGTAGCAGGATTTAGAAGTTCAAATTGACCAGCTTCTGGTGACTCTTGAATTATTTCAATGGTTTCTCTCAGGTTTTCTTCAATATTAACTTCTTTGTAGTATTCATTGTTGTTTTTTAGATATTGCAGGGCTTGTCTAACTTTATGTAAGTCTACGAGTTGTTGCCAAATTATTTTGTCTTTTGTAGGAACGCCATTTACTAAGACAATTAAAGATTGATCTATTGGCTGTTGCACTCCTAGAGTGTGTACATTTTCTTTGTGATCTAAGAGTAAATAAACTACTTTGCCACAAATGCCTTTTGACTAATTCAGAGGGAGGTAATTTTACTGTTTTTGGTTGGAGGCATATTACTGCTTGAAATGGGTGCACTGTTTGAATTATGATGCTTTCATATAAATTTAGTTGCTGCAGGGGTTTTGCCAGTGGGAATAATTCCAAGTTATTTGTGATAGCACATGAAGGTGTTTGGTTGTTGTCAAGTTTTGCAGTGCAGTAATTGCAAAATATAAAGGGGTCAGTAATGTCGTATTTGTTTTCTGCTACAAGGTAGAGAGCTAATTGGAACCATTTTGAATCGTCGTTGTCTTCTATTTTGTACGTTATGTCTACAGTTTTTGTGCTATTTTTATAAGAAGTCCTGCGGCAACACACACACACATGGTTTGGTACGTCAGCGGAGGTACTATTAAACTTTAGTATTTCTCTTTTGTTTGTATTTAAGAGAAGGTTGCTATTTGCACAGTAGTTGCTAGTTTGTTCTACATTTATTTCATTTTGTAAGTGGCTTTCAATTCCAAAATATTTTCTCTGGATATGCTCTATTTCTTTGAGTAGTTGCTTGGCTGTACATGTAGAAGATTGTTATTTTAATTGGCTAGTGCTAAAGCAGGACATTTAGCATAGCAGAGTTTTTGGACTAGATTTCAATATAGTTGAATGATGTGTTGATATCATTTTGATATGATGGAAGGTGCTTTTTCAAATAGGTCCTGAAATGCAGGCTAATGAATGTCCTTGTTGTCCTTGGTATTTTCGCACTGGACAAGCATACATATTTTGTAGTAATTTCATTTTGATTTTTTCTTTGCTTTTTACCTACTGATTGAGGAACTGGCGTAAAGATTTGAAAGGTTTTTTGGTAATGTTACACATTGATGTGCCCGGCCATTTGTAGACTGGAAGTTTTGGTTGAGTAGAATGGGGGGGGGGGTGATTCTGAGTTTTCTGGGGATATTTTTGTGAGCAGAGTTTCTTGTTCCATAATGGTGTTATTAGGTTTTTCATACCCTTGTCCACTGCTATGGATGGCAGTTGGGTTTGTTTGCTTTTGTATATATGCTTCTTCATTAAAATATGGTTCTGTGGTCGTGGTGTGACTCCATTCACCTCCAGATGTTTAAGAAGCTATTTTTGTTGATATTCTGTTTACTGAGAAGTCTTTTTGTAGTTTAGTAGTTAGTTTTATTAGTGGTTTCATCCTGTTTAAAACTAAAATAAATAACTTCCTTTTGAAAAGGATTGCACTGTTTACGAGAGCTTCTAGGATTAATTTTATACAGTAGTTTTTAAGGGTTGTGCATGATTTAACTCCTGTTTTTAAAAGGTTCTGAAGGGCCCTGTGGCTCAACATTTTTTGTAAAACATTTTTTTTGGTAAGCTTACTTGCCACTACATCAAGATTTATAGGTACAGCGTTAGCACTAGTGGTAGCTGAAGTCATGTTAATCACTTTCTGTTTGGTTTAACATTTTGATAGAGGAGGGAAAGTTTCTGTGCTGGAAGCTTGTTTTGTTTCACTTAATGACTGTATCAGCTGTTTTGTTTGAAGTTTTTGTACAAAATCTGCTAGAGATGGATGCTTATTTTTGAGACTTTAATTTTGATTTGCTCTACTTCTGAGTTGCTTCCTACAGAGTTGCTTTTTGGTAGGCATTGTTTGGGGTCTGTTGGAGAAAAAAAAAGAAAGTGTGGGTTGGGCTGTTGTGCAGTGTATGCGTGCTTTGTGCATGAGTGTCTGAGTTTGGTGGTAACTATGATTGTGGAGGTGTATGATTGTACAATGGGCAGCTACATCAAGTTGGGAAGGCTATTGTTGTATTTGTGTGTTACTATACTGGGCTTCAGTTGACAATATAAAGTATGCAACTGGTAAGGGGAAGCACTAATACTACATCTAATGGTAAGGGGATAATATATTTGTTTCTTCTACAATTCTAAAATGCTAGTGTGTTTGAGTAACAGTTAGAACATTATGTTAGTTTTGTACTTACTTTTTCAGACGGTGCTTTTCAGGAGAGTGGTCTTAACCGAAATTGTAAAAAAAAGAAGTTAGTGAATATGTGTGTTTATAGCACTTTTGTTAATGTACACATTGTTTTGCACTTTCCTTTGCCTATGTGCATCCTGTATATTTTATTTAGAATCTGTTAGTTGAATATGTTTTTCAAATGAGTATAATAGTAAACGTATAGAGCACACTTGTTTTATTAATGTTATGTTAATGGATGTTAAGAGATAGAAGAAATAATCATATGCATTTTTTGCTATTTTTACAGGGTAAGTGGCAGAGATTGTACATAAAAGCATTCAATGCATGGCTTTGTGAAGGTGTGGGAAATAAAGCAGAAGGATTTCATATAGAGGCAGTGGTGCTGTTTGATCTGGGAGCTTTTCTAATGATATTGTCTGCGTGTGTGCTTGAATGAAGATGTGTGTACTTATCCTGACCGCGAGTAATTTTATAATACACTGGACAGTCTTTTTCATAATTATACTGTTATTTTTCCCATCGTATAATATGAAACAATATTTTTTTAGATAGGTGTTTGTGTAAACAAAAATGTGGAAAGCTGAAAGGTTTGCAATTGACAATTCATCATAACAGATGGGAGAAATGGCAGTAAGTTCATTTTACAGTTTATACAGGGTAAGTGGCAGTTACTCTGTTCATATTTTTATTTATTTTATTTTACATTTTTGAAGCGCTTACGCAGCCCGTGCCATCAAGGCGCTGATACAGGAATTGTTTGTTTTTTAGTTGCATAATTATTTTGTCTTAGTTGCATATTTATAACGCTCTTAAACACCCAGAGGTTTCGAAGCATGGACCCGGGGATCGAATCTGTGTTGCTTCGTGTCGTTTTGCTTTCAAGGCACGTACATTGCCGCTGAGCTATACTCTTGGTATGTATTGTATTACTAGAAGAGGTGTACATGTACTGTGTAGGAACTATTCATAGCTGTAGTCTGTGTTCATGCATGTGGATATGCATGAATTTGCAAATAGAAATATTGGTGAGTTTTATAGTAGTTGTTGCTGTAGGACCTTTGCAGTCACAGCCGAATTGTACTGCGAGTGATCAATAGTACATCTAAAGTGCTGATCTGTGATGACAGAGATAGATGTAGAGTTCTTGGATGTGATTGGTGGATGATTGTGTGACTGCTTAACAGTAGCCAGTGAGGATTTGGTGCAAAGAGTGTAGTGGAAAGGGTAGAAGCGCTGCCCCAGTGTTATGCGCTCCGTGGACAGCGCAGTTGTTCGCAGACAGGACATGCCACATCCGGGGTTTCCGAGAATGAAGTGGGAGTGTATTTTGAGGATTAGCCAATCAGGTGTTGAGGTTCTGTTTCATATTGAGAGGGGCTATGTGTAGTGAAGATGGCGGAGGTGCAGAAAGCCAGGGTATTGGTGGTTGGAGATATGTTTGTGAATGGTTTGGAGCAGTATGCTAAATCTAGGAATATGGCTAACCATTTTGACACAAAAGGAGTGGATGTGGAGTGGATGTGGTGTGGAGCACTGTGCCTGATTTGAATTTGCAGGCAATTCTAGTAGTTTGTCAGGATATGGTTAGGTTTCATAGTCCACATGTAGTTGTCCTACACTGTGGTTCTGTGTTTTTGGGCTATGTCAGTGCCCCTACTTTGTTGCAAGATCTGCAAAACTTGGTTCAGGCAATCATGAAAGTCCTTCCAAATGCCAAGGTTATTTTTTCTGCTTTGTTACCTAGATCAGTATGGGACAATAGTTGTGTTTTTTGTCCTCAGCAAAATATTGTTAGGTGTGGATGTTTGCTTTCATGCTTAGAGCTGGTATGTTCTTTTGTAATAATGAGAACATTGATTCTGGTAATGTTGTTTATTTTAAAGAAGATAGCATTTCTTTATATTTTATGGGTAATGCCATGCTGTTTTGGAACATAGGTGTTGCTTTGGAGAAGTTAATGTGAAGATTTTTGGAGGAAAATAAGAAAAAAAACAAATACAAAATAAAAGATGTTTCTGAAGCATCTGCAAAATAAAATTAAAAAGGCTATTTTTAGAGCCAACCTCAAAGGGGAAATGGGGCACACTATTTAAATTTTCATTCCCTAAGCTCAGATTTTTCAAATTGTCCACGGACAATGCGGTTGTTCGCGGGCAGCGCGTATTACATACAGGGATTTTGGGGTTGCGAGGCATGCAAATGAGACTGAGCAGAGAAGGGATTGGTGAATAAGGTTTACTGGGTGTGTTTTGTAAGGGTAGAGTTTGTCAGTAGGTGTTTTTGAGAGAAGAGCAGATAGCTATGGCTGTGTGTTTTCAGAATGCAGATTGGTTTGGATTTTGGGAGATTCATGGATAAATTGGTTGCAGGTACATGGAGATCGCTGTGGAGTGGCTGCACATCTTGGATTCTCTCATGTGGAAGTGCACTGTCTCAGAGTGCGTGGAAAGAAGTGGGTGGATTTGGTACCTCTCTGTGCTTCTTAGGTGACACAGCATCATCCAGACATTATTATTATTCATAGTGGAGGGAACAGTTTAGGACATGTGTCTGGAATCTCTTTGCAATTTGCAATGAAAGAAGGACTTGGGAAAGTCATGGATATTTATCCAAACTCCAGAGTAATTTGTTCCTGTATTGCACAGAGACAAATGTGGCTGCGTTCTTTTTCATTTGGTCCACAAATGGAGAAAGGAAGGTCCAATGTTAACAAGGCTGTTTGTGCCTTTTTGAGAGATGTTGGTATATCCTCTTTTCAGAATGAAAATATTATGTTTTGTAGCACACACATTTTTCTCAGAGATGGAGTACATCTTACTTAAGCCGGCAATCAGATTTTTCTGCAAAATATACAATATGCATTGCAACCTTTTTTGGAATTACAACAATACATTTTCCAGTAGGTGTTGACCATTTGAAGTTTTTGAAACACAAAAAAACCCCACAAAAATGCTCTTTTCAGAGCCACCACTTCCTCCTTACGAAAAAAAAAAAGTGCAATGGTTGTAACAGGGCAGCACTGCACAGTTTTTAGATGTCCATGGACTTCTAGAAAATGGACAGGGCCCTGTTCCATTTATTTGTCACTTGTGTTTTTTAACTGTGAAAGGCTGCTCTGAAAAGAGCCTTTGTTTTTTTATGTTTTTGTTGTTTTATATTTTTTGGGTTTTAAACACGATACACAAGGAAAGGAGGAGAAAGGAGGGTTAGGAAGGGACACCAACCACGGGGATGGGAAAGGGCAGGTGGAGAGAAGACGATGTAGAGTGGGCTTTATTCAGCTAGGTCGCAGACCTTCTGATGCTCCTTGACCGCAGTCTCAAAAATAGTCCGAAGGTTCTCCCCCCTGCAGAGTACTGCGTCGCAGTACAGCCACAATATTTTGACCCTTCAAAGGTAAGGGTCAACAGCATCATGAATGGCATGTGAGGCAGCTGGAGGGATGCACTGTCCCACAGGAGTGTCTTTTGTGGTGATAGGAGTGGAAACGGAGGATGCTGCAGAGGAACTCAACCTACTACGTTTATCGCAAGGTACAACCTTACGAATAGCCTCACCGTGTAATGAGTTTAGGTGTAGCTTCACTGATGTAGTACCAAAGCTATACGAACCAGCCTTGCCACGACTCAGCACCATGTGGCACTGAGTGCAGATCACCTTGTTTGCTTGAGCCTCTGACTTTCCATCAACGGTGGTAAATAACCGCCACACCCAAGACTCACGAAGAGTGCTGGTATTAGGGACTTAAATTATCTCATCCTCTTCATCCTCTTCATCCGTCTCCTCTGCATCCTCACGCCTGTTCCCCTCTGCAGACCCTTGGGGACATGGTGTTGGTGGAGGGGGTGGGGGTGCTGATGCCGTGGCAGTAGCAGCAGAATCAATTTGGGATGCCATCTGGAAGGTTAATAACCAGGAACTAGGAACGAGGAACCAAGAACAGAAACCTGCACAATTGTCCTGTTGTAAATATTGGAAATCCAAAAGCAGAATGAGAATCAGCTCTGGGGTGTGGACTTTTATAAGGGTGCGGGGCACGCTTCGCGGACACCCACGCCATCCTCAAACACTTTGAACACCAAGAACGGGCTTAAAAAGTTGCTCAAAGTATGTAGATCAGCAGGGACATTGTCTGGGACATGTGCAATGGTGAAATTTTTCTGTAAAATACCTTGGATTGCTCAAAAAAGCAGTTTTTAAATGTTCGGGGCCCGGACAGTGTCTGCAAATAAGGACACACACTCAGAGTGGGTGCGGTCACATGATGACTTTGCGGACACGTTCGCAAATGGGACAGCTACCTGCAGGACACCAAATGTGCAGTGACATTTGTGCGTATGCGCTGGGGTGTTCTACCGACATTGTTTGGGTCCCCAAACTAATTAAAAGTGTGACACATGTGTGGCGGTCAGTTGTGGAGAGGCGCGATGTTCGTAGGACCCAATTGTGTGATATGCATGTGCGCTGGTGTTCTACGAACAATGTTGAAGTCCCCGGATAAAATAAATGTGCATCAAAACTTTGCGGACAGGTGGACGGGATATGTGTTCTACGGATATATTCATTCTGGTTGCGGACATTACGAACAGCGGTGGTGTTATTAGGACACCCCCATTTTGGGTGATTGTGAGAGGCAGGCATCTTGTGTGTTCTAATTACACCTCCATTTTAAGTACGAACAGGTATATTGTCTTTAGGACACCCCCATTTTGGTTAATTATGGACAAGCGGACATCTTGTGTGTTCTAAGGACACTTCCATTTTAATTACAGACAGGACAAACAGGTATAGTGTCCTTAGGACACCCACGTGTTAGTTAAATGAGGACACCCCGGACAGCCGTGCTGTCCGCAGACACCCTGAATGCCTATTTAAAAAAAAAAAGAAAACGTGGCATTTACTAAGAACACACTTAAAATTGTATTATTGTTTAAGAGTACAAAAATTAGGAAAGAGAGGGGGAAGCTGAAACTGAAAAAAATACAGAGGAATAAGGGGGTTGGATAGATATATGGGAGGGAAGGAAGGGATGGAAGTCTCATCGTACCGTTTTTCTTGGTGGGGAGTGTTTGGGGATAGTTGGCTGGGACATCGAGAGGGGGAACAGGTACATGTGGGACAGTGGTATTTAATGTTTTCTTTAATGTGGTCCACAATTTGTTCTTTTAGTTGATTGAAGTGTTGCATTAACAAATCAATTTTTAGTTCCATTCGTTTCAGAGGATCTTCTAATATCTCTTTTGTACATTATTTGTATTGGTTGTCTGGTCTGTTAAAAAAAATGTGTTAAGTACACATAAAGTTATGGTGGCGCGAGTGTTGCTTAGCTTACCATAACTGGTGAATTTCAGGGGTTTTTCGGTTTTACCTCGAACTATAACATCCCTTTAACAAAGTTTTATTCACTAAATTTCATAGGCTTTTAGTAGTGCAACTTAACCATAACATCCCTTTAACAAAGTTTTTTTCACTGAATTTCATAGGTCTTTAGTAGCGCAACTTTCACTGAATATATATATATGGGATTTTCTTCAACAGACTCCATTCGAAACCATAGTAAGTCACTTGTTGAATTGTATCTTGGCTGTGGTGAGGAAGACAGGGCACAACTATGGGCTGTATTATGAACCCTGTCATTTCACTTACTATGTCAGGTTTGCAAGCAGGGCTCTGATAGGATTTTGCTCCCTACTTGGATTCAAATAATTTTTCAGAGAGTAAAAAAGAAATTAGCTTTGCAATTAAAGATATTTTATGCTTAGTAAAATATGTTCTTTCTTCTTAAAACTCCTCTTGAGATCGGGCAGCAATCTTATTAGAGTTGTTTCCTATGCTGCTGGTTACTAACTTCAAAACATATCTGTGCAGCTTTGTGGGTAGAAGCAGGGGGTAGTCTCCCATGTGTTCATTGTTTCCCATTTTTTTCAGCACATTTTCCTGTTTTTAGGAAGTAAGAATGGATGGTGTGCATGTCTCTTAGCTATAAGGCTTGTTTTGAGTAAGTGTTGTCCCAACTCGCAGGACAATGCAATGCGTGTACTAAGCGGAGGCCCAGGAATTTTGACCATCATATTCAGAGGTGCAGTTAATCTGATGCAATTATCATTATTACACATCCTTACACAAACTATTCATGTTCGCTTGGCCCTTGGATTATTTAAAGTGACACACAAATATCTATTAGAATGTGTTCTGACACATTTCCTTTCGTTGCCATTATTCCATATGTAAATATTGTATTGTGTCTGAATAGTTTGACAGAAACATCAATTATGCAATATGGGTTTTTTAATATAGTGAGTGTTTTTCCAGTGGCTTAAAAACACACTGTTTTCTCTGCACAGGAGTACTTTTGCTAAGTACTGGGGTCGATCTTGAAGTCTTAGAAAAGTTGAGTGGTCTTTACAAAAACATAAAATATGTTTTGGCCTATGCTTTTAGAAAAATGTTTTGTAAAATACAACTTTTACACTGATTTGTAAAGAATTGCAGTGTATGGGAAGCGGAAATTCCTTTCTAAACTCTATTCAGAGACCATAGCTCACTAACTTTGCATGCTCACAAAGTGGCTCACCTCAGTAGTCAGTTGTGCCCACGGAAAATAATGTGCAGCCAACCAGTTCCACACACAGAGAAAAATAGTTAGAGGGAACATTGATTCTGAAATCATAATTCAGAGGAATTCGAAGGTTTGTGAACTGATAGAATGAGAAATTAATGTTTGAATAGTGGAGTGGCATATTTTTCACTATTTCGGCTCAGGAGCAAATTGTGAAAAAGCAATAGCTTCTCCCAGGAAGGTGGTGCGTGTAAGAAAAGACAATGCAAAAACATGTCATTTTGAAATGATGCATCTTCCTCCACCTCCAATATTCATAATACAGACCTCTAAACTCATTGCCCTATCAGCTGGCAGTGGGCAGAATTAGTGGGAGAGGGAGAAAGAGAGATGTCCAATACGTAGCATGGGAATATTCATAATATGTAAGTGTCATCAGCTCTATAGAATACCAGTTTTCAATCTAAAGGGGGACAGATAGACAGAGAGACAGAGAGATAGAAGGGAAAAAGAGAGGAGAGCAGACTGACAACAACACATAGCTGACAGAAATAAGGCTGACACCCAGGAGAGCAAATAGACAGGAGACCCTGAGACACTTGCTGGGGACTTTTGCCTCGAAAGTGGGAGCCTTATCTGAGAGAGAGGCCTAAAATCTGGCTGGATGGACCTTGCCGTGAATAGAGACCAGAGACATGAGCTGCCTACCTATTTTTGTAAGAGGGTCTGAAATCTTGAGTTAAGCACAGAGATCTCCCATGTAAGTACCTACCTGCCTTAATCCCTTTCCATTAGTGAGTAGGGGGGCAACACTAGATAAATCCTGTCCATATTTGACTAAAAAGATAACTCAATGAATTCCTCATAGAAAAAACCTAATAAGTTTTACATTAATTGTGTTGGGAACTACCTGTGTTAATTCTATCCATTTAAATTGAATTGTGTGGGGAACTACCTGCCTTAATCCTGTCCATTTAATTGTAGGTCGGAGGGGCAAAAGTGTAGACCCTTAGCACATTTAATTAAAGTTAATTCATTTAATTCCCATATAGAAAAGATCATACAATGAGTGGTGTTACATTTCATACCCAGTGTGCTATAGCCGGTTTATTGTGATCATTTCGAATAACATTTTGTCGAAGGTCAAAATGTCGAAAACATAATGTCAAAAAAAGAATTTTCGAATGTCTTTTTTTGTTTGTTTTTTGTTCGAAATGGGGGGTTCCCCCCAACCCCCTTTTTTAAAAATAAATTTCTGTTTTAACCCTTTTTTTTACTTGTGGAACCCAAAGAAAACATGTAAATGAAAAAATAAAGCATTCTGAAAAAAAAATGTCGACATCATTTTTTAGACATTTTTGTAATTCGACCAAAGGTTTTCAGCATTTTAACCTGACACCGCTATAGCCATCATAGTCAATGAAGTACTTAGATGACATTACCATTCTGAAACCCCTCACTTCTTTACAGAAGGGGGTGTCATGAATCCCGATATAAGTAACCCTAAAACTCTGCCATTTAAGTAAAGGCAGAGTGTGTAAAACAACATTTCTCATGTATTCACTTGCCACCCACATCAGAATCCCAAAGCCCTGCATATTATTCACATAAAAAGGCCAACACAATTTTGCCATTGAGTTCCTTTCCCAAACCCTGCCTTTCTAATAAATAGACCAAAAGATGTTCCTACTGTATTCCCACTCCCTGTAACTTGCTTTCAAACTAAGGTGTCATATAAACCTGATGCCTGGGGGTGCGGGTTGCTGGGAGTGAATAACATTTTGATAACCCAGAAAATCACTGGGTGTTGTTTAAAATTTCCTATTTGTTAATGGGCAAAGAAATCCTATGTGATTTCAAGTCTTCAAATTCAACCTGTGTTTGTTGTGGTAACTGAAAGTCTATTAATAAATACATGTCAGTCAATTTATGACAGTACCTTGCATTTGTGATTATTGTGTTGTGCCACAGAGTTTGTGGCTGGTGTTCTTGTGTTTGTGTGCTATTCAGTGAAGACATGTAAATAAATATACACTGTTGTTTCAAAACAATGGCCTGGTTTGTTGCTTATTGGTGATACTGAAAGTATCTGCTGATTTGTGTTATACAGGTTGGAAGCATTTCCAAATTTGAAGCTGCTAAGCGCTTTGTTGTGCGACACCCTCATCGGGGGGGAAGGACCTCCCTGAGTTGAGAGTGACCGTCCAATAAACCATGACAATCACTGCTGTTCTAGTAGTAGAAGTACAGGCCTGAGTATGAGTTTTAAAACCATTTCTCATCCCTGTACTCCTCCAGTGCAGTAGACATTTTGTCACAGCACACATTTGTTGTTACAGAGGGGACCGTTTGCAGGGGGCTCCCTGAAATAGTGTGGTCTGAAGTCTTCCCTTCATCCAAGAGCTTACCATTTTAGTTTTTCCTTTTCATTCATTGCTTCTATTAGGTTTTCATTTTTCTGCCTCATATGAATGAAAAATAAATGTGTTTGTGGCATATCATGTCAAAGTGTATGGAGGACACTCAAATACTTAATCTGGTTTGTACTGTATTTGATTATTTTATTATTTGCATCATTTGAATAATTTAACATGGCACCAAGTGGAGCTGTGAGTGGTCTGCTGTGTTTGCCATGTTTGCCGTACACCCTGCTCTCCTGAGTATTTCTTTGGTGGCTGCTATCCCTGGGCGGTGTTAGAGAGCTGGAGCTCTGCTAGAAGCACCTAAAAAGATCAAACACACGTGGAGCACTGCGCAGAGTGGAGCTGTGAGTAGTCTGCTGTGGTCCGACGAGGCCACGGGGGGTCAGGAGATTTCAAGAACTATTATAAGGACCGAGCTGTAATCAACATACCTTCCATATGCGGTACGTTTTTTACGACCCCTCTGTGACTGTGATATATCAACAAGAGTAGTCAGAATATTGGATAACTTGTAACTGTTTCATTCAATTACTGGAGTATCCAAGTTGCATTATCTTGCCGTGTGTACAATCAAAACTCGGTGAAGTGAACAAATAAATCAAAATCAAATTGAAACTTCTTTGAAGAGTAAGATCTGTAATAAAGCTCTGTAAATGTAAAACTGCAACAGCACTCTAAGTCTTTGTATGTTGTCTTGTGTTTACTTTAAGTCCAGTAAGGAAGATGTATAAAGTTAAAACAAAATTGACAATCCTTTCATGAGCAGGAGTTGCCACAAACCCCTGCAAACCTGAAACTTTAACAGTGCATTGGAGAAATGTTATATGTATAGATTTGCCTTGCACATAATAAAACTCGGTGAAGAGGACGTTTACATTAAACCAAAAGTTACATTTTACTGACGAGTTAGAGCTTGCTGGAGCAGCTAACACACAGAAAGGAAGCGTGCACAAGGAGTTGGGCAGTTTAGGTTGAGTGGTTAATCCCGCTGATTGAGGCAGAGATCTATCACTATACAGGCATTTGCATTGTTAAGGTGCCACTCAGACCTGTACCTTGGGTTCCTGGGAGGTGTATAGAGAAAACAGATTTTAATACAACTATCTTGTGTTGACATTGTGAGTAGAAACTAAGCAGGAAGAGGGTTGAGATGTTGCCCCTGCAGAGAGTGTACATAAGGTTGCATAACACATTTCAGAATGAGAACCATAGAAATCAATATGGCCAGGAAGCACTGCATATCCAAATTATTTATCAAAGGTGAATGGGTGGAGGAAGAACATGAAATTTGGCAAGCCAGAATGATGCAGGAGGTTACCTCTGAAAATGTTGACATGTTGCAGGATAATGGTCTGTTGCATTCAAGCTCTACAGATCAAAATGGCTCAGTTCACAGCATATATGTACTTCCATGTGCTGATATTGGAAGAATGATAACCGAATAGTGTGGCCTCTGTCCAAAACTTGGGTGAGCTTTTGAATCAAGCCCAGCAACAGTTGACACAATTAGAGCCACATTATGGTGTTAAAGTAGAAAAGTCTGATTGAACAGCTAAAAGATGAGTTACAAATGCAGGAACATGACAATGCAGAGCGTGAAATGTGGTTTTGTACAGTGCAATCGGAGCATAAGGAATGTGTGGACAATATGGGTGCACATCAATGCAAATGAAACAATCAGGTTGTTCGTAATATAGTCTGTTTAGAGGACATTTTCACATCACAATCACAAATAAAATAATTGAAGGCTGAAAACAGCCAATTAGTTATTGAAGCAATTGACTCTAAAGGTGAATTTGATCAGATGCGCCAAGATCTGAACACCTTAAAACAACAGAGAAAGCAGTTGAGGGAAGAAAAGGACATATTAAACCAAGAAAATAGTGCCCTGTACCAGGAAGTGCATCAGTTAAGGATGGATGCAGAGAAAAGTGAGTCATGTTCTCAGGAACTGACTGCAATTAGGCTAAAAAATGCACAATTAATGGAATGTGTGATTCAAGCAGAGATTTACCTAGTGCAGGCAACATAGGGCAGAATTGCGCAATAGTGTCATGGCCACAGGGCAAGGACCACAAGCTCCACTACATAAAGTGTCCAGTTGGCTCATGAGAAAGTGCACTCTGCACACTTTTATTCTGGTGCACATGCTATTTTCTCAAGGCCATGGGAATACATTGGGCTGCACGTGCAGCATCTTCTGGGAGTGGCAGGGTGGGGCCACAAGTCAGAACAAATGGGGGTGGCCAAGACCAGGATATTTAAGCCTGTCCGCCCGCATGCAAGCGATTTGCGTTAGTCTGCTTGTATCAGCTTAACACTCAATGCCGCCTGAAGTGCATCTTACCTGATTTCAGCAATAAACATCACCTGAAGCGCATGCTACCTGATTCCAGTAATAACCATCGCCTGCAGCACAGCCTTACCGGATTCCAGCAGCAACCGCAGTCGGAGCGCATCCTTACCTGATCCCGACTCCAGCCTCAAACACTTACTCAGGAATCCATCTCCGGCCAGCATCATTGCAGTTCCAGGTATTCTTCATCCACTTGCAGATCTTCGGATAACAGCATCCCAGTCTGAATTCGCCGGGCCATCCCTGCAAGAGAAAAGGACAAAATGTTCGAAAAACAATAAGGACATTACGCTAAGGTCAGAACAAACCAATCCTGGTGCTTGATGTAAGGACCAAACTTACCACCTATTGGGACATCGAGAACTCTCTTCTTCTCCAGTGGGACTCGTTTCGTGCACCACGATTCCGCGGGGCCTCGTAGCACCAATCGGAAAGAGGAAAGACATTACAAGATACGGACAATAATCATGGGAAAAGACATTACAAAACAATACGGACCATAATCATTCATGAAGAATACTTACATTTGAAGTGGTTCAGCCACAGCTGGTCTGGGCTGCCACGCACATGGACCAATGAAGAAACTCAGTCTATTTGACAGCGCCCCTGCAGTGAGAGCAGGATGGAGAGCTCACCAACATAATTAAACAGGTGAGACTATATGGGTAAGCGCATGCTCACCACTTTTTGGGAAGAAGGGTTTGAGGGAAACCACAGCCATATCCCAGCATTCTCACGGCCTCTCGTATTCTCGCAGGAGCAGTACCAACAACCAGTGCAGTCCACAAACACAGGAGCAGGGGAAAAGGTCTGACCAACGGGAGTCGTTTCCTGGGAGGGCTGCAACTGTGCCCCAATGTCCCCGCAGAGACCAGGTGAGCGTAACAGAATACAACTCTGAATCTCTGCCTGTGCATTATGGAAACCTAAGAAACAGACCAATTGGCCCAACTACTGGGGGAACTACGGGCTGAAGTTCATGGCTCCAGACAAGAAACCAATGCCTTAAGAAGGGACCTTATTGTAGCTCGAGAATGAACTGACGACTTGGCAAGACAGATGCTTCAGACCCATGCGGGCCAGGTTCCATTACCTGGGCTTGCACAGAAACCTCCTATGCCGCAGCCATCACCACCAGTTCAAGTGATGCTTCCAGGTGCAGTGCCACTGGCCCCACTCGAGCGCTTTACTGTTGATCACAATAAGTACGCTATATTCATGAACCAATGTGGTCTCCACTTTCTGTGCCAGCCTGGGGCATTTCCTAACAATAGCGCAAGAGTCGCTTTTGTTCTTTTATATTTAGGAGGCAGCGCAGCGAACTGTTCAATGCGATTAGTAAACCAGGATGATCCTCTACTCCAAAACTTTGGGGAATTCCAATGGGAAATGGTAAAATTGTTTGCTAGACACACCCAAGGACGAGCCCTGGATAACAAACTATTGTCACTCAGGCAGGGAAACCAAGATCTGCTGACTTACATTGCTACTTTAATTATCTCATAGCACAGACAAATTGGCCAGAAGAGAAGAGGACCGCACTCTTTCATCGGGGTTTGCGTTGGGAACTAAAGGATGTTCCAGCCCAAGTGGTCAATCCTCCTGAAGGTTATGCGGAATACATCAATCTGATGGTGCAGCCTGAACACAGGTTGCAGAATCAAAAAATGGATCGTACAAGGACTGAAGGAAGGTCTGTCTATATGCGACCCTGGGACAACCAAACTAAAACCCACAAACAAACCGAGCCTATGCAGATCGGGGTATTATGGGCTCCTATCACCAAGGCTGAGAGAGAAAAAAGAAGGCAACAACTCTTTTTATTCTGCAGAAGAGCAGGACATTTCCTCCGGGAATGCCCAGTAAAACCCCCTAAGAAGATCGTTGAGGCAACGAATAATGGCAACGATGAAAAGGAACAAAAGCTGGAAAACTCCAACGCCTGACAAGCACCGGGGTCTACTTTTCACGCGAAAAGAAGGAATCTGTACAGACCTCACATCTGGTCATCCCGGTACTTTTGGTCAACCACCAACAACCATCAAAGGTACATGACTTGGAGGCATACATTGATAGCAGAGCAGTGGGAAATTATATTGCTCAAGAGCTGGCTGCACGAAAAGGCCTTCCTCTCCAGCAAAAGCTAAAATCGTAAAACATCACAGCAGTGGATGGTTCTCAGTTGTCATCTGGCCCAGTGACGCAACATACCGAAAAAGTCATGCTGATGTGTCACGATGGTCATCGGGAAGACATCTCTTTTGATCTTATTGGAGCTCCTGAATTCCAAATGATCTTAGGAATGCCTTGCCTGGAAACCCACAACTCTAGGATCGACTGGCGAAAACGAGTGGTGACTGTCCCTCAAGAATGTGCTGACATCTGCTACCACAAAAGGGTGAAGAGTCGGGAACTCAAGACAAAATCTATCCTGGGGCTCTCTGGTTCCCTACCCCCGGAATGTTTGGATTACCAGGATGTGTTCCAGAAGGAGCAAGCAAACACCCTGCCTCCACACAGACCCTATGACTGCCAGATCGATCTGGTGCCTGGAGCACAAATTCCCTGCATTCGAATTTACGCTCTAACATAGCAAGAAAACCAACATCTGAAATATTACTTGGATCAGTACCTAGCTAACGGCTTCATTCGCCCATCTAAGTCCCCTGCCTCCTCAGCCCTCTTTTTCGTACCAAAGAAAGAGGGCGATTTAAGAACTTGTATAGATTATAGAACACTGAACCAAATCACGATGAAGAACAGATACCCCTGCCAGTCATCCCAGAGCTTCTAGATCAGGTGAAAAATGCTCAAATTTACACAAAATTGGACCTACGAGGAGCCTATCACCTTGTGAGAGTTAAAGGATAGTTCCGGGACTTTTTTTTTATTGTCCCTACGGGTCGGCCATGTGTTTGTAAGCATAAATCGGTAGATCGTAGGAAACTTTCCTATGGACCTTACCCGACTTTTCGCCAATTATCGCACTCGAAATCAGCCTCCATTTTGTGATAATCCTATCATTCCGCCGCATCGACCTGGCTCACCTGCCTTTGCGGCACTAAATCAAATCCCCCGCCCCTGAAACAGACATTATCAAAACATTCATATTCCCCGCCTCTCTCCGTGACGTTACTGTGCTGCGTAGGCAAACGCGCCCAGGCGTCTTCTACGCGACTCCACACAGACCCCGGAAATCAACACAGATCAGCTCACAATACAGCGCACCACAATTCGGAATATGAAACTGTACTTTGAAATCAAACCGCAAGATTGTAAATGTGGTAAAGTACATTTATTAGACATCAAATGTTTAGAGAATATTCAGCGATTTGCATTTTTATTTGCTCATGTTCCAAAAAGTTCGTATTGAGGAACGCGATGGTCCTTTGCTGTACACAGGGTCTTAGAGCATCTCACAATACAGCGCCACAATTCGGAATGTGAAACCGTGGTTTAAAAGCAAACGGCAAGATTGTACATTTGGCAAAGTACGTTTATTGGACATCAAATGTTTAGAGAATATTCAGCGATTTGCATTTTTCTTTGCTCTCGATCCAAATTAGTTCGTCTTGAGGGAAGCGATGTTCGTGTGCAGTAGACAGGGTGTTGGTTTACGATAAAAATAAGCTCTTCGGTCGCACTGATAATCGCATGGCTGTTCCAACAACGAGGCACTAGGCCACCACAACGGTAGGTATGTTGCATCTAACCGTTAGTACCGCGTAAGGGCATACTTGTACTTGGCGATCGTCCCATAAAATGGTCAGGGTGGTAACGTTGTTCACGCGGAGAAGCAACTGGCGGCTGTAGAAGCCGTCCGCCGGTGTCTGGTACTCGTGACACAGACAGTAGTGAATGATGTACCTAAAAACATAAAAAATGAAATTAGTCTCACCATCAGATCCTTATTAAAATCATAGCGAGGACAGCGCTACTGGGTGTACACAAGTGTTTAAAGGCGTGGCGAGGCAGGGAGGGGGGGGGAGTGGAGTACAAGGTAAGTAGCATAAAATAATAAATAAATAGGGCCAGCTGGTGGCAAGTGCAAGGTAAGTGCAGAACAAGTGCTGGGAAGGGGGGGCTGTAGGATACTGAGACAGTCCCCCAGTGCAGGGGTTGACAGGGAGGCAGTGCAGGTGGAGAGTGGAAGGGCCCAGGACCGAGGTCGCAGACAGTGGACCAGTTGTAGCAGGGGAGAGGGAGAGAGAAAGCAGAAGCAAAGAGGAAGGTTTTGAGGTGCTTCAGTAAAAGCAGATGTTTCTCCTCAAGATAGTGCGCGGTAGAAAACAATATGCCACATAGAACGAACAAGTACAACTGAACCCGTCTTTAAAGCCACTGTATAGTAATGAAATTGCGGTATAAACTCATCAAAAGTTACTTACATTATATTTGCATTTTCCATTGTGTCTCTGTGTAGGGCAGACCCGAAACACCACTCCTTCTTTGCCGACGTTACTTCTTCTAATGAACGTGGCTCATCGTTTCGTTTCTGAAATTTTATTCATTATCTTTTCTTAGTCTTTCAGGATGGTCCCGGCCTGTCAAGGTCAAATCACAATAGAACCTTATACTGGGTCGTGGGCCGTTCCGCCACCCGAGCAAAACATCAAAGCAGCTGACCTTCACTTTGAGCGAGCACACATTTCTAGTTAGCTGCAGTCAGTGTAAGGGCATCTTGTCTGCGTGCCTTTTTTTTTATTGTCCCTATGGGTCGGCCATGTGTTTGTAATACGGAAACATTCTATAATTTTTGTAAAAATGATTTATATTACTGTTTGGTTTAATTGCAATGGGCCTGCAACATGAGGAGACTCGAGAGAACAGACAATCAAATTACAATCATTTAAACCGTGATGTGTATTTCTCAATGAGCTCTGCTTTAGGTGGACATGGAACAGAGGCAATGTTGGGTGGCAATGCAGTTGTCCCCTGCATAGGTTCGTTCACCACTCCATGTATGTGCCTATCGAGGACATCTACGATAAGTCTCTCAATAAACTCATATTGCATATCCTCAAACACTGGTTTGATCACCCATTGTTTACTTCTTTTAGCGAAGGCCTTATTGTAGCGAAGCGTCCCTAAAGTTCCGGTCGTCCTACTTTGTTGACGGCCAACATTATGGTTATGTGCCAAGACCGCTAGAAGAGTCCGATTTATCATGCCTTCCATGCCAAAATGCAATCTTTTGGGCCTGTACTTTAGGCACATATTGTGGAACACCTCCAAATCTCCTGTGTGGCAGAATTCCGTGAGTCCCCTCAAATCTCTTGTTATAGTTTTATCAAATACAATCTTTTCAATGGCCTTGTGAGTGGGTGATGAAGGAATCAACCACTTCTTCTTCCGTGCCTCCTCTGTGGACAAATGGCCATGTTCACATTTGTGGAAATGCTCATTTGTCGACCATCGATGTACGTTGCTACAGTGCAACATTACTGACCGCCATTTTTCCAGTAGAATTTCCAACGACCCTTCACATGTTTTTGAGCTCCACCAAAGATGGTTGCTGATTGACTTGGACCACTGTGAAATACCTTGCATATCTTTTTTTTTTCCTGCAGCCGACAATTTTTTATTGATTGTTTTTGCAAGATGCCATACGTCAAATTGGTGATTTATATTTTTGTACTCTTCTCTCATTGTCTTGGCAATTGAAACGTGTCTGTCCGTGGCTATCAGGTCGATCACCATTCCCCGCGATTGTAGTTCTTGCAATGATGCTACAAAGCCAACTTTCTCCATGGCCACTGAGGATGTACTTTGTGACACCTGCACGACCACCGAACTCACAATTTTCTTACTTTCCATGTCCTGAAAGTGGTAGGTGCAGTACTTGGCTGAAAATCCTGGGCTGTCGCACTGTCCATCACCGGCTAGCCTGAAGCGTTTGCCCGCGAATGTACTTTCCATTGACATTTTTTCCATTCTCCAAGCTTCGCTGATGGCTGGAAATAGATAATCGGTTTGGTATTTGTAGAACTGACTTTTCGCAATGAAATGGATTCCCACAAACTGAAAGAAATACTGTAACTTTTTAAAACTTGAACCACTAAAAAGTGCGGCCGCTGCACAAAGTAGATTGCCTGCTGGCAGTTGCCCCAGCATGGGTTGTGCAGACCATGCGAACGGATGATATTGTGTACAGGTGGCATGTATTTTAAGGTTAGTGCCTCGAATTGGACGAGTCACATTAATCAATGGCTCCCCACATACTTCCCCACCAACCCAATGCCCACATTTCATCATCATAATAATATCCATCAAACAGCTATCGAATACAATGAATTTGGCCTCTTTTTTTATACTGTCACTCTGCATCCCAGCTGGTTCGGCCTGTAACGTTGAGGACATGTCACTCGCATGAAAGGTACAATCTCTGATATCGTCTTCCGCTATGCTGAGTGATATTGATGGTGTTTCATTGTCGTCCACTTCATTCTCTTCCATTGCAACATCTGTTCCTTGTCCGGAGATGGGAGAAAAAAACAATGTCTTCAACATTCGCGCGCTCTTATTTTTTGCGGGTGTGGATTCTGTGAATTTATCTCCAACTGCATCCGAACTACCAGGAGGACATTCACTATCAATGGCTGGTGGTGGTATAGCTCCGTTGTCAATCACTTCATATTCTTCCCATTGGCACGATGCATCTCCAGTCTCAAGTCCCTGCCAAAAGGTTTGACAAGCAACATCTCTCGTTCGCTTCACTGTCTGTGTAGATCTAGTTCTTACACCCACTCGCAACTAGAGGACAGATTAGAAAAGGGATGTTCAGTTTAAACACAATTTACAGTATTGAACTATTGACAGTGAAAGACAACATAATATAGTGAACAGGACACTAACCTTCTTTTGCTTTCTTTTCTTTGAAACTTTCTTGCCTCGAACTTCAACATCTGGACGCTGTTGCTCCGACTCGTGTGTGCATGTCTCCACTTCCTCTCGCGCTGCAACGACTATATTTTCATGATAAGCACATCCATCACTCACTGAGGCTCCATCGACTCCCTGAAACATAGAACTTTCATTAGTATGTATAATAATATTGAAAACACAAAATGTACTTGGGGACCAATACCCATACGTACATCTCAATAGCAAAACACGAATGAACGCATTGTGTAGAACATTCAAACGACAATAGTTCACGCATTGTTGATCTAGTTAGATTGAACTGTCAAGATCCATACCTCGGGCTCCGCATAGACTTCCATTGATGATATTATTGAAGATGACGCTTCAGCAACTCCCTGAAACACAGTAATTGCATTAGTATGGTTTTCTATTTTGTTTAAAAGAACATAAACTTTCTGCAGGCGTCAACGGCTCATCTAAATAGACCTGCACAAATGATCAGTTGTCTAAAATAAATAATGGATATCTAAATATGATTCGATTTGCTCCATCGTTGGAAGTGTCACCACCCAGAGATCTGCATCAACTACTAGGGGTGATGTTCTTGTTGAAGAAGCTCCGTCAGATCCCTGAAACATAGTACTTGCGTTAATAAAGAAGGAAGTATAGCGGATGTAATCACGTCATTTGATCTCGCATGATTGATCTGTCAGTATCCATACCTCGAAATGCATAAGAACATCAAGGGACGCTGTAACTGCGGTGCACACTTCTGCAAGCTGTTGCGCCGACCCGTAACTGCATGCTCCCCCTTCTTCTTGGACTAATGCTCCATCGACTCCCTGAAACATAGGACTTTCATTAGTAATGAACACAATATTGAAAAAAGAAGACACATAGGAGGGCGACGACAGAAGGACATACCAATGGCTAAAAACGAAAGAAACATTGTGTGTAACAATCACGCTAGAAGAATGCAAGATCTGATGATCTCCATCGATGGAACTGTCCGGAAACGTACCTCGAGCATCTGAGTGACATCTACGGTTGTCGTCAATGCGTTGGACTCCTCAGCATCTCCCTGAAAGACAGTACTTGCATTATTTTGGATAACAATAATTATAACTGAAAACAAAGACTAGAGGACGAGTACTGTGGTGTACCATTAGGTAAAATAATTACACGATCAATTAAAACTATTGATTTACATGCCTAAAACAAGTCAGTGTCAGAATAGCTAAGTAAGATTACCCGATAGGCGCTTGAAGTGGCTGATGACTGCAATAACGACACGGATGGAGAATCTTCCGCCTTCATATTGAGTGGATACATAAATGGGGAAATTATTGTTAGCTAATGCTACACACTACCGCAAGGCCGAGAGACAAATACGTAAACTTGACTCACCAGTGGAGGGATGTGGACGAATAGAGTGGGAATAGCGGTTGAGAGCAATTTTCGCCTCGCTCGCGGTGTTTTCTTCTTTATTAGCAATGATGCGGAGTACATGTCTGGGCTAAAGTGCCTGCTGCAGATGCGGTATCGATCACCCCTCTTGTCCGCAAAGACTTCTAGGACTCTACTTTCTAGCTCAGAGGCTGGATATCCGCAATATCGGACCCATTCTCTTATCTGATCTATTGTCTTAGGGAAAACATGCATTATAGTACCTTCAGATTTGTTATGGGTCTTCGAAGGGCAACCGCCAATGGAACAGGCAGGCATTATGGAAAGTTCTGAAAAGTAAAGATCAACAATTCTCTATGAATACCAATGTGTTAAAACATTAAATGACACATAAAAGGTTCAATGCAAGGTCCGTTTTGGTTCTTGGAACTATACACGTTATTCACATGCGGATAAGTATTTCAATAACTTTCAAAAAATAGAAAAAGTAATTTGACTAAACTCAGAACATGTGACTAGTTCCTTGCATGTACTGTCGTGAACGAAAAGAAAACATGGATGCAATTTGATGACTACTAGCAAATAGATATAAATTAAAAAATTGGACGCAAAATGATTATGGTACATGGACTTACCTTGACGAACAAACAGTTAGATGCAGGGATCAGAGTAGTTTCTTGTCGTAGAACAGGGAGCAGTTCACAGGTTGCAAACTGACGAGTTTGCTCAAAGTGGTCACGGAAGTTCACAGAGACGAAGAGCAGATAACCAGCAGCTTCACGGGTTGACTAGCAAAGCGCAAAGAAGTTCTCATTAGAAATATGAAGTGGGTTATAAAGAATTCGAAACAGGGGTGTGTTTGTGAATGAATGACGTGTATATGTCGTGGCATTATGCGGATTGCAGGGGGGCGTCCAGCGTGAGGGGGGATGCTTGGCAGGAGACACGGGGTCTGGAGGTAGACATGGGAACAACAACCCATGCTCTATAGACCACTTTGAAGTGTACATGGTCTTTGGCACCTCTTGGCCTTTATCGCTCCCTGACAGCTCCACTTGCCAGCAGCGCAAGTACCCTGGTGCGAACTGCCTTTGATAGGGCGGGGGGGGTGGATCGGGGCGGTGGTCGTGCAGACAAGACACAGGAAGACTCGTGAATGGAGACACACTTATGTGGATTGCAGGGGGGCGTCCAGCGTGAGGGGGGATGCTTGGCAGGAGACACGGGGTCTGGAGGTAGACATGGGAACAACAACCCATGCTCTATAGACCACTTTGAAGTGTACATGGTCTTTGGCACCTCTTGGCCTTTATCGCTCCCTGACAGCTCCACTTGCCAGCAGCGCAAGTACCCTGGTGCGAACTGTCTTTGATAGGGCGGGGGGGGTGGATCGGGGCGGTGGTCGTGCAGACAAGACACAGGAAGACTCGTGAATGGAGACACACTTATGTGGATTGCAGGGGGGCGTCCAGCGTGAGGGGGGATGCTTGGCAGGAGACACGGGGTCTGGAGGTAGACATGGGAACAACAACCCATGCTCTATAGACCACTTTGAAGTGTACATGGTCTTTGGCACCTCTTGGCCTTTATCGCTCCCTGACAGCTCCACTTGCCAGCAGCGCAAGTACCCTGGTGCGAACTGCCTTTGATAGGGCGGGGGGGGTGAATCGGGGCGGTGGTCGTGCAGACAAGACCCGTTTGCCGCAGGGCCTCACCAAGGAGAGGCCATCTAAATGAATGTAAGAGGATGGCTGCAGGATCTACTACATGGAAGGCAGGGGGGTGAGTTTATAAATACCTCACCCTCCCAGGAGAATATACACTAGATTCATTTAAAAAATCAAAACAACCATTGTTAAAATATATGTTGGGATTTATTTTAGATTTTAGTTAAACATAAATAATAAACATTACACATTGTAAAGTTGAGGTTGCAGCACATCGAGGGAAAATCCGCGGTATTGTCCACTGTCACTGGGGAAATGTTGTCTAATGGCAAGTACCGCACAGGCAGGTATTACTCTCCGAACGCGGTGTCCGAGCCTCCCGTGAAGCCACCAAGTGAAGCAACGATAGGCCACCAGCCTGTACCACCTGTGAAAAAAAAAGATGCAAACTGTATTAAACTGACCAAACTTTCTTATCAATGTCGATTCAGGTAACACATGTCATTTTTCTTAGAAAAAAATTATATCTAGAAAATGCACTATATGGAACCAATTTACATGCGTTCGAATGATATGTAAATGTAATTTTATATGTGGGAGACGACCATGAAATAGTGGTGGCATCACTGACATCACAAACAGAGTATACTTACTCGTTACTCGGATTACGCGGACGAACAGTGCCACGAAGTTCGTGCATAAGCACCATCATCATCCTCAACACTGTCCGTGAGAGGCAGGCTTCCCTGAACTCTGGCAGCTCGGTGATGCATTGCAGACTTTGCTCGCCTTCCTGCAGACTTTGCTCGCTTTCCGAAATGTAGGCCAAGCACCCGGAATTTTCACGGCAGCAGCAGTTCTCATTAGTTGGCATTAGCTCGCACCGATTGCACGTGCACCAGGTGGAGACGCCGTCCATGCGACATGGTCCAGGCTCTTCATCCGTTGACTGGTCCTCCCAACTGCCGTCCGAATCCCCATCGTTTTCGCGTGCTTGCCTTTCCAGTAGTTCTTCCTCGGTGTACTCGGGCTCGTACATATACGGCATTATTGTAGCCATTGTGTGGTAAAGAAAGTAAGATAATTTATAGCGGTGGTACTGGTATCTGTTCACACGGGCTACAATCAACGAAGGTAGCTGACCAGAGCACAGAAACGAGTCACAGAATACTCAAAGTAACACACAGAGAGAGGAATGGATTCGAAAATCTGCTGCTGTATGTTGTGAAACGGTCTGTTTATACTTATTGGGGAAAGAGGCGTCCTGCCATTTCCATGGCAACACGTCAATAGCTGAGGCGCAGCGATTGTTGACACGAGACGTGCTTGAAATGGGCAGTACGCGTCTGCTGATGTCAGGCTCAGGGGCGGGGGATTTGATTTAGTGCCGCAAAGGCAGGTGAGCCAGGGCGATGCGGCGGAATGATAGGATTATCACAAAATGGAGGCTGATTTCGAGTGCGATAATGGGCGAAAAGTCGGGTAAGGTCCATAGGAAAGTTTCCTACGATCTACCGATTTATGCTTACAAACACATGGCCGACCCGTAGGGACAATAAAAAAAAAGTCCCGGAACTATCCTTTAAAAAGGGAGACGAGTGGAAAACGGCATTCCGAACCAGATATGGGCTTTTCGAGTATCAATTCATGCCTTTTGGATTATGTAACAC
Source organism: Ambystoma mexicanum (assembly GCF_040938575.1). NCBI lineage: Eukaryota > Metazoa > Chordata > Amphibia > Caudata > Ambystomatidae > Ambystoma > Ambystoma mexicanum. The sequence goes on along the minus strand of NC_090929.1, from coordinate 1,338,653,539 downwards.
CCCGGCGGCATTCCCATTCTTCATGAACGATGTACTTCATGAATTATTGGACGTTTGCGCACTCATCTACATAGACGACATCCTTATTTACTCAACGTCCAAGGAGGATCATTTTGGCCATGTAAGAGCAGTTTTGGAAAAGCTTTGATAGCATCGGCTGTTTGCCAAATTGGAAAAGTGTTTCTTCCATGTTACGGAAGTTGAGTTTTTGGGCTTCATGCTCACACCACGAGGAGTTCACATGGAGTCACGCAAGGTGGATGCTATCCTTCAATGGTCATCACCAACACCCACAAAAGGAGTAAGAGTGTGCTCGGATTTGCTAATCTTTATCGTTGGTTTATTCCAAGATTTTCACAAATAGTTCATCTAATTACCTCCTTACTGAGAAAAAATAAGAAATTCTCCTGGTCCCCAGAAGCAGAAAACGCCTTCCAGTATCTGAAACTTGCTTTCACCTCAGCACCAGTTCTTCGACACCCTCAACTGGACCTGCCATATGTGGTTGAAACAGACGCCTCCAATGTAGCCATGGGAGCATTATTATTGCAAAAGGACCCAGACACAGGGCAATTACATCCCATAGCATTTTGGTCCCATATGTTTTCGGCGCCAAAAATCGAACTATGCAATCACTGACAAGGAACTATTAGCGATCAAAGGAGCCTTCAAAACATGGAGACACTATCTTCTGGGAGCAAGACACACGGTCACCGTTATCACAGATCACCGTAATCTACAGAAGACTGCTAGGGCCTAATCCTCACGCCAGCTTCGCTGGGCTCTCTTCTTCGCAGAATACGATTTTGTCATTACTTACAGACCAGAAGTGCGCAATGGTAAAGCGGATGCTCTGTCACGCATGGGTGAGGACAAAGAAGCTTTTACCACATCTGAGCCTGTGGCCATCATTCCCGAAGAGCGGATCCAAAACCAAATTGCTGCAACCGCCTGTTTGGATGACTTGAAAACCGATCTCCGATCTTGGACAAACTGAACGGCACAGCAGGAATGGCTAGCCAGAGGGGACTGATCCACCATCGAAAATGATCTACCCTGTTTTCAAGGGAGACTATATATTCAGGACAAGAGATTACAAGACCAGATAATAGCAAACGACCATGAATCATTAGTGGAAGGACACCAAGAGATTGCCAAGACTAGAGCTAAAATCCAAAAGGGCTATTGGTGGCCAACCTGGAGAAAAGACATTACCCAATTCATTGTAACCAGTGGTGTCTGCACGCAACACAAATCTCAGAAGTTAAGTCCTGCAGGGTTACTATGTCCCTTGACTGCACCACCAGCACCATGGCATACGCTGTTGATGGACTTTATCACCGATCTTCCTCCCTGCAATGGGTTTAACACAATGCTGGTCATTATAGACTTATTTTCGAAGATGGCCCATTTTATTCCATCTAACGGACTTCCCACTGCTTCCGCCTTTGCCACTGTGTTTTTGGAGCAAATCGCCAAGTTACACAGTTTCTCATCATTATTGATCTCAGATTGGGGAACACAATTCATCTCAGAACTCTGGAGGAGGTGCTGCAAAATAGCCAAAATTGACCTACGGTTATCCACAAGTCATCATTTCCAAACTGATGGCCAAATCGAACGAACCAACCTGACCTTGAAGCAATACCTGAGGTGTATCTTACAACAAACTGAGCAATCCTGGAAAAACATCCTCTGGTTGACCGAATTTGCCTACAATAATTCCATACACACTAGCACAGGACAGACCCCATTCTACACCATGCATGGTCAGCATCCTAGAACGTCCACTTTTGATTCACTTGACAAATTGGAAATGCCAGCAGTTACAACCATGCACAAGACTATCACTCAAACCCTTAAAGAAGCAGCCGAAAACCTTACCAGAGCCAAAAAACAACATGTGCAGACCAACACTGAAGAGAGGCTCTGCATTATCAAGTTGGGGATAAGGTTTGGTTGGCATCCAAGAACATTCCCTTGAAAGCACCACAAGCCTTCCATCCTAGGTATTTGGGACCTTACCCCATCAAAGCCATATTTAACCCTGGTGTCATGAAATTGGATTTACCGTCTAATATGCGGATCCATCTTGTGTTGCATGTTTCTCTCTTAAAACCAATGAAACCATATACCCAAATTGAGACACCACCCGAGCCTGACATCATAGAAGGAGAACCGGAATACAAAGTCAAAACCATTCTGGATTCCAAGATGCGATCTAAACTGTACTACTTTATTGACTGGAAAGGTTATGGACCTCAGGACCATACATGGGAACGTAGTGAATTTGCCCATGCCCCATGACTGCAGGGCCTCCACGTGCCTCCAGGTCTGGCGTGGCCAAAGGAATACATTGGGCTGCACGTGCCATTTAAGCCTGCCACGCATGCATGCAAGAGCTTCGCGCTAGTCTGCTTGTAGCAGCGTAACACTCACCGCCGCCTGAATCCCATCTTACCTGATTCCAGCAATAACCATTGCCTGAAGCACATCTTACCTGATTCCAGCAATAACCATCACCTGAAGTGCATCCTTACCTGATTCTAGCAGCAACCATTGTTGGAGCACATCCTTACCTGATTCCAGCAGAAACCGCAGTCGGAGCACATCCTTACCTGATTCCAGCAGCAACCGCAGTCGGAGCACATCCTTACCTGATTCCAGCAGCAACCGCAGTCGTAGCGCATCCTTACCTGATCCTAACTCCAGCCTCAAACACTTACACGGGAGTCCATCTCCGTCCAGCATCATCGCAATTCCAGGCATCCTTCATCCGCCGGCAGATCTTCGGATAACAGCATCCGAGTCCGAATTTGCTGGGCCATCCCTGCAGGAGAAAAGGACAAAAGGTTAGAAAAACTATAAAGACATTATGCTAAGGTCGCGCACAAACCAATCCTCGCGCTTGACCTAAGGACCAAACATACCACCTATTGGGACACCGAGAACTCTCTTCTTCTCCCTTGGGGCTCACTTCTTGCACCACAATTCCGTTGGGCCTCATATCAGCTATTGGGAAAGAGGAAAGACATTACAAGATACAGACAATAATAATGGGAAAAGACATTACAAAATAATACGGACAATAATCATTAACGACGGATACTTACCTTTGAAGTGGTTCAGCCACAGCCGGTCTGGGCTGCCACGTACATGGACCAGTGAAGAAACTCGGTCTATCTGACAGCACCCCTGCAGTGAGAGCAGGACAGAGAGCTTGCCATCATAATTAAACAGGTGAGACAATATGGGTAAGGGCATGCTCACCACTTTCTGGGAAGAAGGGTTTGAGGGAAACCACAGCCATATCACAGCATTCTCACAGCCTCTCGTATTCTCGCAGGAGCAGTACCAACAACCAGCACAGTCCACAACACGGGAGCAGGGGAAAAGGTCTGACCAAGGGGAGTCAGTTCCTGGAAGGGCTGCAACTGTGCCCCAACTTCCCCTTAGAGACCAGATGAGCATAACAAAGAGGAAGAGATTAGTCATCTGAAAAAGAAACGATCTGAATATGCGCCCATGATGCAAGCCTCACAAAAGGAAAATGAGTCCCACTGTGAAGAAAACAAGGGATTAAAAGACAGATTAATGGCCCAAGCTAAAGTGCTAGAAGTCACTCAAGCACTTGTATCCAAATTAAAAACTCAGGTCTCTGCATCCCTCCAAGAAATAGGGACCGAGAAAAATCATTGTGAGAGGTTGGCAAATGAAATAGCCTAATATAAACAGGCTTTGAGGCACCCTGACCAGTCAGCGTATTGAAAAGCACCCTCCAATCACAGAGTGGTGACCTCTCTACCAGGCACCACAAGCCAATTAACCCCTTTAGATGTCCAGAGTGTAGCTAACCTCATCCATACCACTTACCAAGAACAGGGAAACATGAGGTAGTTGGACTCACCCAGGCCTAGTACAACTGATCCAAAAGGCCAGTCCTTATCTGGCATTGATGAGCATTCAGTGTCATCAAGCTGAAGGGAAGGTGGCCGGACCAGTGAGCTCTGGGTAAATCAACATTTTCCAAGAGCCCAACTTCTGACTAGGAGGACTCCTATGATGAAAAGAACATAGAGTTGAACTGCCAGAAAATGAAGCTACAAAGGGACAATGTGGTCCACTTTGCAGAGAGAGAAGAGACAGAGTTGAGGCCTCAAAGGAGTATTCTAAAAACCACCACACACTCAGGGAGATGGGGGAATTTCCCAGCATACCTGGAAGAAGAGATGAGGAGCATGAGTTCTCTCCTGTGCAAAAAGGGGATTACAAGGGAAATAGCCAGGAGAGTTCACAGCACCACAAGAGAGAAGACTCCAAACCTGTAATTCTGAGAGGTTTTACCAGTCTCATAGAGGTAGGTAGCACCTACAGGACCGGGAATGTACCCCCAAACTGTAACAGCTCATGGTCACAGGGTGAATGGCCTCAGGTGCAGCAGAAAAGGAAGTATGCCAAACAGAAGAAAGCTCTTGTGAAAGACCCAATTTGGCAGATAAAGGCCATAAAGAGCTTCATCACTTCATAAAATAAGAATGCCAAATATTCAGTATGGGAGCATAAAGAGCTTTATGAGCAAATGATGACATCATTTGGAATTAAAAATGATAGAAATTGCATGGAGTTTGTCAAGTGGACATTCTCCCTGAGCACTCCAGATTCTTCGCAGGGCTGGAGGACCAAGATCACCATAAATGGTACACCTATAACGCAGGCATTTTAAAACACTTCTCCATTCATAGAAATCCACAGAAGGCCTGCAAGGCGGCATACAACATGCAGTGTGGGGAAGACGAGGCACCTACAGAGTTCTTGCAAAAGCTGAAACGAACATTTGGCCAGACTTCAAGGGGGGTGAACACCAATAGTAGGGAGTTCATCAATATATACTTTCATGTGCTCCTGAAATACATTATGACCCAATTAGTAAAGGATTTTCATGAGTGTAGGACCCTGGATTGGGTGATTGAACAGGCCCCCAATATCTATGCGGTCCAAAAGCCCTCTGAAAATAAAAAAAAAAACTAAAACCCCAGAACCATCTAACACACCTAGCGCTGCAAAGATAGCGAAGGTGAAAAATACCCCTCCATTGGACTTGGAGACAGGGGGCCTAAAAATACTCCTTCTGCAAACAAACAGAATGATAGGCAGAGGAGACCCTCAGATTCAGCCCATTCGAGGGGGAGTCAGGCAATATACCAGTCAAATGACCATTCTGATCCTGCCACCTATGCCACCTAATCCTTAATAAATATGTACTCCGCCGGCAGAAGTGGGGGTCCAGTCAGGTAAGTACCACCCCAGAAAGCCGCCCCCCAAATTTCCCTCTTGAGGGAATTAATACTCTACTTCCCAACTTGAACTTCTTTCCCAGGTACCCCGAAACCTAATTTCCAGAACAATCCTCTCTCTCCCAGCTTTCAGGACAATAGATTCCTGAACTCGAGATAAGTGAGATCTGGGATGGAATGTTATCAGGGAAACTTCCAACATTCAAGCCATTCTGGGAGAATGGACAGTTACCCTTTCTGGGGGTTCCATGTCTTAAAATTGCAGCAAAAATGCCCGTGAATACAAAATATCGCTGCAAAAATGCTGTGGTTTTGCTGCCACAGTCATGTAAAGGATGCGGGGACACCCCCGCAGCGCTCGGACCCATGATACCATTTAAGGTGAGCGGGGGACACCCCTGCAACCACTGCTCCCCTTAAATGGTATAATGGGGTACACCTTTACCGGGTCAAACCACAGCATTTTTGCCGCAATTTTCTTTACAGGTGACATTTCTGTTACGATTTTATTACTTAATACCTTTCTGGGAGCAACAAAGGTAGGAATTATATCCTCCCTGCAAACCAGAGAAAGTGTGACAACTGGAGATACAGGTCCAACAACTAACCCAAAACCTGGGTCGCATGCTGAGGGTTCAGTTGAACCCTCAACTGGAATCTGCTGCCCAGAATAACCCAACATCCGGGTCTGAGGCCCCAGGGGCAAAGTGATTGGAAGAAAATTCTGACAACCAACAGGTTCCTAAGGAGGAGGCCCGCAGGGAAGGTAGGTGCAGAGCCCTATAGGAAGCATCATTTCCCACTGTAACAAAACCCCTGGAAGCCTCTGAGTCTGAATATGAATATTCTACTCCCGAAAAGCTGGAACCTAAAGAACAGAGGGTAGGTAGGAGAAAGCAAAAGAAAGCTCACTTTGTGGAGGAAGTCCACATTATCCCTTTTGAAGGAGAAGAATCCCTGGAGGATAAAGGAAAAGACATTTTCACTTTCTGGGATTTAGGGATCCCCCAAGGAAGAATGGGTCCCAAAAGACACTGATTTGGACGGGAAAAGTATGGAGACTGACCCAGAGAAAAATGCTCTTAAACCCAAATGATGTCATCCAGATGACCCAGAAATCACAGAGGTTTTCTCCCCCAAACAGGTTCTGTGAACTGTCTCCCGGAAAAGGGGGACCGCAAAGAATCTGGGAAATGGGGACTTCCCCATCCCATCTCTTTCTGGGTGCAACATTATTTTTTACAGACTCCGACAGTTGGCATTTAATGCACATTTTCTTTGCCCCTTTGAGGAGAGAGTAGGAAGATGTTATGCTCCTGTCAAGGTACAGGGTCACTGTGCAACTCCCAAAATATCAGACAATTCCCACATTTAAATTTATTGAAAAATGGGAAGTAGGCCTGCAAATCCTGAATTCCAAACATCTCCTGCCGAGCAAGTGTATGCTAAAAAATGTCCATTGGCTACAAAAGTTGAGAACACAATTGTTGGGTTGTGAGAGATGTCCATTCCACCTTTTACTTAGGCAGTGACATTCTCAATCGATTCACAATTAATTTGGATCTAATAATAAAGCCTGGTCCCGACTGTGGGGTAACCCCATGGTCTTTGACAACACTGAAAAAGCATTCCGGTCAGCTCAATTGCTGCTTTATGTGGTGGAAGTTCAAATGAGAGAAACGGCTACCTTCCCAGGATAGGTGCGACAATTTACAATTCCGCTAAAAATTAAGCAAGGACAGACCCTCCAAAATCAGGGTCCCTATATAAAATTGAATTATCATCTCTAACAACAAGGTTTGTTTTTACATCTGACACCCCTAGTTGACCAAAAACACAACACCATTTGAATATTGGTGGATAACAGCGACCCTCAAAGTATCAGGTTGGGCTCAGACACCTTTATTGGAATGGTGGTTGATGCCCAACATTATTCTACTGATTTAGGTTTTGAGGTCATTGGCCGAATCACAAATGAATGCATCAATATCAACGACAGTATCCCTCCTGCAAATATTTTCACCAGGCAAGGGTGCAAATTTCTTGGTATACTCATCCTGCCCTTATAATTTGATATGCTCAACGCTCCTTGCATTTGGAACGTTTTGCACCCAAAAACGGAAATATGCAGGACTGGTGGAGTTACTTAATTTCAGGGACAAACACCCAACTAACCTGTGCCACCATTAATTTTATGGATTCAATTCTTCCTAACCTTGACGCGTTATAAGTCATTAAGAACTGGAATCAGTATATTCCCGTGTGTTTGTCTGTTTACACCCCTCCGCTCGTTCCTATCATCTTACTTTGAACCTGTCACTTCATTTGTAAGGATTACATTATGTAAACATTGGAAAGTATGACAAAAAAGTTTTTTTTGTTTTTTACAAAACTAATGTCAATAAAAAAAAATTTAAAAAAATATGATATGCCATTTATAACGCGCCTATACACAAGTGTTGTGGAGTGGAAGAGGTGACCTGTGACATAAGGAAGGATGAGGTGATATTCTGAGTCAACTGTGACTACCTCCCATTCTTGGAACCTGACATCCTGGCCAACACCATAACAAGATATCCCTCCACCCAACTGGAGGATACCACGGAAATTATGAAGCCTGAGGTTTATCCAGGCTTTAAGCAGATGGTCAAAGAACAAATCAATCTTGCTGATACCTGTGAGACCAAGGAGCAAAAACAGAAGTTGAAACAGGTATTTCTCGATTTTCAGGATATCTTTTTAGTGGACTCATATGACTGTGGATGCACAGATATAATGATATGATATGATATGGCATTTTTAACGTGCCTGTACACAAGTGTTTCTAGGTGCACCAAGACAAGCAGGGGGAAACAAAGGGAGGACAAAACAACGACCTTAAAAGGCCTTGTGTCATTCAGATTGCACAAGTGCAGGGAATAGGTAGGGGAGAAGTGCCAGGGAGAGGGGGAAGGGACAGGTGCAGGTAACTCAATAAGTGCAGCCAGCAGCTGCCTCGTAAGTGCATAGAGAATGGACTGTAAGGGGTGCAGGTACAGACCCTTAAGTGCTGGGGGAGCCCAGAGGTAGTGTGAGGGCAACTGGACATGCAGGATCCTGGGACCGAGTTCAGGGGGTAGCCAGGTGACCAGTGCGCCGAGCAGTCAGGGACATCAGCAGGGAAGAGGAAAAGAGAAAGCTGAAGTGAAAAGGAAGGTCTTGAGTTGCTTACAGAACCGGAGGGGGTTCTGATCAAGTTTGAGAGAGGCAGAGAGGCTGTTCCAGAGGGAGTCCCCAGCCGAGGAGACAGATCTAACCCCCAGTCTCTGCTTGGAGAAGCATTTGACCCTCAGAGAGTTGGAGGTGGATGAGTGGTGAGCTTGAGAAGAAAGATGTTTAGGAAGAGAAAGTTGGAGTTAGTGCGGTCCCAGGCCCAAGAAAGCCTTGTGGACAATACAACGGTTCTTGAACTTGATCCTTGCAGCCACAGGGAGCCAATGGAGATATTTCAGAGCTGGAGAGATACAATCCCTGGCCTTGAGGCCATGGACAAGTCTTGCAGTCCTGTTCTGGATAATTTGTAAAGTTTAAAGAGTAGAGGCAGGCAGATTTAGAAAGAGGCTGTTGCAGTTGTCCAGCCTAGAGAGGGCCGGAGCTCTGTAGACAGTGCGCTTCTGGGGGAAAGTGGGAAAAGGAAGAATACTTCCGAGGAGATGCAGCTGATAGTTTTGCTTCTTTGAGATGTCAGAGATGTGAGGAGAGAAGGAGAGGGTGGAGTCGAAGATCACACCAGGTTCTTAGCCTCAAAGGAAGGAGCAGGAAGAGGGCCCAGAGTGGGCGGGCATAGAGAGAGAGAAAAGGAGCTAGCAGTTGTACCGATGATGAGGATCTCAGTCTTACTGGTATTAAGGCAGAGAACATTGGTAGCACACCAGTCCTGAAATGAGGCCAGAGAGTCTGGTATGAGAGAAGGAGCAGAGGTGGCTGAGGGGAGCCTGAAGGAGAGCTGGGTGTCATCAACATAGCACTGTAAGTTGGGGCAGAAAGTAGTGATGCAGTAGTGTAAGGATATTTGGCGTGTTACAGTACAGAGTACAGCACTACTGCACAGGTAGCAAACAGCACAGAGTACAGCACTACTACACAGGTAGCAAACAGCACAGAGTACAGCACTACTGCACAGGTAGCAATTTTTTTCGCAGCACCACCACAAGGGTGCGGTGCATTGCTATATGGGTTACCAGATTAACAAGGAAAGACAGGCTATTCAGTCAAAAACGATTTTAACATATAAGATGCAAATCTATTTTTACAGTTAAAAGCACACGTGCTCATTTAAAAATGCACACTATTTTTCACCTGAAATGCCTATGGTGCGAGAGACACATTTGAAAATTAACAGCTAACCTATTAACCATTATCCTGACTAACAAAACCTTATTTAACATAACCCACTAATAAAATGTGTTCTCCACTGCAGAATTAGGCATACTCTGAAAGCCATTTAAATGTGTGTGCAGATTTTTTTTCTTCTCTTCTCTGCCTGATTCTCCGTGTTTTTGTGCACAGTAACTGCAGGAAGAAGGAAGTCAGATTTGCAACAATTGCAAATGTATAAGCGAAGCTATTGTTGAGAGTAGGAGGATGAGAGATGATGGATTTCATTGGGACACGTCATACAGAGGGCTGAGATGAAAGTTTTAGTGGGCAGTATCGGGGAAAAAGACAGGCAGACATTTTCCTGCACTACTGGGGAGAAGACCTGGCTGTGGGACTCCTGACTGAATGCAGATTCCTGCGTCCTGCTGCAGTCGAGATTGGGGAGAGCTGAAAGAAGGACCTTTCCACTGGCTGAGGCATTCCTATCTGCAAAAGCTGAGAATTCCAGGCAATGACCCCGGTTTGAGAAGGCAAGCGTTCCTTTTTGCTGGAGTTAATCTTCAAGGGAGTCACATTCACAAAGAGAACAGCCAAACAGAACAACTAAAAAGATAAGGTAATGAGAAGTGTGGGAGCTGAGTGTGTACGGTAATATGCAGTCAGTGTAGGATTCCTGTGCGTGTCTTAATCAAATACCAATGTTGCAATTTGAGTTCTGTTCTCCGCCACGCTCTTTGCAGTGTGTCATAGACAATGCTTTTACTGTACCATTTTATTTATTTCTGTAAAGAATGAGATCGTGTTTAAATGCAACTTTTATAATACAGAAAAATATTTGAAAACAGACGGGTGGTGTATTTACTATTTACCATTACAATGCCGATGATGTGGGGATATTTTTAAACAGTGCAATGGTCATTTTATGACAGATGTGTGCATGTCAGAATCAGTGTGAATAATTGTGAGTGACTGTAGCATAGCTCGTTGGAGGTACATGAGCCAACGGGAAGAGAGACTCTCTGAACATAGCTCCCTACCGTATATATGGTAGTGGGAATTACCACAAGACTACCATATATAGCTCTCTGTTGTAAATAAGTCAGTGAGTTCGCCCATGGTTGCACACCAACACTATCACTGAAAAATGTGGTATTCCTAAAATGTAGGTCTGGGGTCTCTCTAGTGATCACACGAAAAATCTAAGCAAAGATAAGGGATTCTGGACATTGGGGCCACAAATAAAACAAGGGAATTATGCTCACCAAAATACCACCAACCACGTATACCAAATATGCAGGTCTGGGTGCTGAAATAATGCATGTCCATTGTATTATTGTTGCACATGGCCAAATCTGAATACAAAGAGTGATTATTGCTAAGTTATTTTTCGGTGGTAATAAAATACCGTCAGGCCCCAAATCTCCACAAAATACCCTACATATTTATGGTGCGTTGCAGGCCGGGAAAGTGATCATAGAGTACCTACTGGGCGTGGCAAGCGTGTCTCACACTGCCATTTGCACATTAAAGGGAACCCATTTTATAATAGCAGTGTGCCACTAAAAACGAATTTCAGAATGTCACAAAGGGAAACCACATTCTCAGATCTAGTGCAATATTTAGAGGCAAAGTTATTTGCACATGGGAATTGGTCTTCGAATAGCACGTTAGAATGGAGTAACCGCATTCAGGGTGAGGTGCAGAAAGAAAAACTAGACAATATTTTTGCAGAAGGCAGCATAATTCAGGTCTGCCTTACAAGATTATTGAATGCAGCCGATAAAAGTGCAGAGAAAGACTGTTTAATACGGCTATGCGGCAAAATATGGTTTATTTTAAACAAATCCCTGCGAATGCAAGAGAATGATACTCAGCTAATTAAAAGGTTAAAGACTGAATTAGAGGGGGCAAGTAAAAATCAGGAAATGTTGAGAGCAGAATTGGATGTATGCCAAAAAGACATGCAATTAAAATGCAGAGACTTTGATACTCAGTTATCCAAAAGCAAGAAACAATTTGAAGATAGTGAGCAAGAATTGGCACACTTAAAAGCCTTAGTGGATCACATTAGGCAGGATAAAGATGAGGTTGTTTCAGAAATGCAGATTTTACAAAAAGAACATTGCGAAAAAGAAGGTGATCTCCAGAGTGCAGAACAAGAAATGATTAAAATGATTCAAGAAAGAGACAAGAGAAATAAAGAGTTCAATGAATGCCAAATGCAAATGTGCGATATGCAGGAGGTGATTAATAAAATGAATGATGAAAATAATTATTTGCAAAATGAAGCAAACAGACTCCTTAAAAAGTGTAAGGACTTAGAACAGCAAATGTGCATTCCCAGGTCCCAGGAGAGGCGGCAGGGTACCACATTCAATGGAGTGTAGGTGAATTCTAGCTCTGCCCAAAGAGCTAGTGCCCCAGTGACTGGGCCGGTGACTGAACTTGGTTGCAGCGCCCTTCGGGGATTTGATACTCCCATTGGGGGCAGCCACCAATCTCATACACCTGAAAACAGGATTGAATCACAAAATAGTGCAATTCCATGCATTGCAACAAGTAGCCCCATAAAAATAATGAAATCCATTAAAGCCCTGATCAAACCATTTAAAAAGGGAGGAGAATGCTGCATTGAGGATCACTTAGAAGCGGTGCATGACATTTTTAAAGCACTCCAGATACCTAGGGAACAGTACAGACAATATTTTCATTTAACTTTAGATGCCCCGACGGCCAGCATCATAAGGGGATTAAATGAACAGCAGAATATGACATGGCTGGAGTTTGAAAAAGAAATTAGGCGTCATTTTTCTCCTTTTCAGTCATTGCAGGAGGCAAAGAAAGTCGCGTACACAATTACTGCTGGACATAATACATCCCCTCGCCAATTTTTACAAGACTTAAAAAGAGCATTCTCTCGCTTTGATGTGTCTTTTGACTCAAATTCCAATGAGTTTAAAACCGCATACTTCTATGGGCTACAGAAAGACATCATATCCCAATTGGTCCGTGAATTTGACCGTGACAAGTCCCTTGAATGGATTGTACATCAAAGCACAAAGCTATATGAGGTACTCTATTGTCAGGGTAGAGAAAGTGATAAAATGAAAGATACCAGGCCTAAATCTAAAGAACCCTCAGCCACAGTAATGGAAATCAGGTCAGCCAAAATGTCCCTTGAGTCTGCTCAAAGCCAAGGTAAAAATAATGTGACACCTGAAAAAAGGGGTAATCAACAAAGATCGCCATTTCCTGTACCAATGTTCCAAACACATGATCCTAGTAATAGAGAGAGCTACATCAGCCCTAGATATTTAGGGGATAGATCCCGGGTAAGATATCGGCCTGATATGGCAGGTATGAACAATAACCAGAGACAAAATCAAGATCAAAGAAATGATGGTCCCTACCAGTCATTGGTGACACAGAGTAGGTTTGATCCCAACACCATGATATATGGTAATCAGGATAGGCCCCGATATGTGGATCGATTTACTGATAATGGAAATCAACATAGGGGCCAGTACCCACAATCTGAGAGACAGGACATGAGGCAAAACGTGAACTACAATCCACGCCAGTACAATGATTCCCCACCAGGGGACTATAATCAAAGGATGGGTGCAACCCGCTCCCCTCCACAAATGAATCAAGAGTTCAGAAACCATCCCAACCGACATCAATCACCTGAGAGGTATCAGAATAGATCCAATCAGGGGGAAAACAACCAATATCGACCTAGGCCACAGAAAGAGGATCCTAGAGAGATGGAAAGGTTCCAGTGCCTTGAGGCCCAAGTGAAAATGTTAGCTGAGCAAATAGGAAAGCTCTATACAGCGCAAAAACAACCTTCCAAAGAGGGGGCTGATGGCCATAGCAATGACCGGGGGGCTTCCGAAAAGTGACTAAGTACTCATGATAACTGCAGTGCCAAAATGACAGATTGCTCTGATATAATTTTGCATAACGACTCTGTAATGCCTAATGGATTAAAAATGAAAGTACCAGTAAATGAAATTGTGATAGAAAGTGCAAATACTTCTAAAAAAGAGGTACGGTTTAACTTAGAGCTAAATAAAACAGTAAAGATTTGCACAAATGAAAAAGAAACATTAGGAATTCCAAAAGAACAAAGGAACAGATTTAAGAAAAATGACTCATGCATGGGGAATACCAGTGAACAGGGAGTAAGTGGGGATGCCATAGCTCCTTCCCTGGGCAAGCAAAACAATGACCAAACACGGACAGAAAAAGGAAATACTCACAAGGAGGGTACAAGTCAATCACCTGAAGAATTCTTTGAGCCACATATTTTTGAAGAGGCTGAAAGGGCTGGTATTACACTAAATGATCACAAATGCACAGAATTAAAAAATGACAAATTGCTGAATGATGTTGTTACACATGTTCAGTTGGAAGGTTGTAATGTGGTCTCTGATGTTACCCAGATGGATGGGCGAACAGTGGCCACACTCCAAAAAACCTCTGAACATGGAGAAATGAATAAAATATCTCACACAGAAATGGGTAAAAAGGAGGGAAAAATGTCTTTTCATTTACCAATGTGCTTAGCCAAAAGTGAAAAAGATCTGAGAAAGGTGAGCCCTGAAATCAGTAAGAATTCACATTTCTTATGTGTATTAGAGGATGTTGAGGACAGATATTATGCACCCATCACTGTAGAAGAAAAATGCCACACCTTCGCTATGATTGACACTGGCGCACAGGCCACAATTATGTCCAAGGAGCTGGTAAAGAGTATCAATGAAGGGAGGCCTCCACAGAGTCAGATCACAGTGAAGGCAAATCAAGTCCCAGTGCATAACTTTAATGGGGAGGAGGTGCCCATCATAGGTGTAACTGAGGTTGACATAAAAATAGGAAAGCACAGAATGAAACAAGAGGTATTGATCACATCTATTTGTGAAATTCCATTTCTGATGGGGACAGATTGCCTGAAAAGATTGTCTCCTCTCATAAATGGGGTGAATGGAGTGCTGTGGTCCAAAACCAAAAAACCATTGAGGCCGAAGAAACTAAAATCACAAAACAGCAATATAAATGAATGTCACACCGTTGCCAAAACAAATGATGCTGTGGAGGTATATCTCCAGAATAGCTGCATACCTAGTGTCACTGTTATATTAATGTGTCAAGACAAAATGCAGAGCGACAATGAAAAACTACCTGTACAAATATACTTGGACCCAAGGAAAGATTGGCAGACTGCCATAGATGAGCACACATTACGTTTCTATTTAAAAGAGAAAACATGCAAACAGAATATTGCTCCTAAAACAGATTCAGAAAAACACATTACCACTCTGGCAGAAATACACATGGAAGATGAGCAACCATGGGTTCATGTTGGTATAAATGATTATCTTAAAACAATAAAAGCCACTTTAGCACTTGAACATGAAAGGAGTTTCATTAATGAGAAATTGTTGCAAAAAATTATGGAGAGGGAAGAAATCCCGAAATTTAGGATTAAAAACCAATATGTTTCTGGGTTGGACAGTCCAGACTTTGAAAACCGAATTGCAGGCAGATGCATGCTTAAAATTAGCATTGGGCAGAAAACAATTTACCATAATGTATGGATAGTGAGTGGAGCACAAAATGAATTTTACATGGGCAATGACATCATGCACAGAATGTGTATGGTGTTAGATTTCCTTAATCAAAAAATATGGTCACGCCTAGGTGGTCCGGCACCTGAATTTGAAGACAAAAGAAGGGCTTATCATTGTGCACAACTGGTTCCTTATGCAGTCGAATTACAAATAAGGAAAGATACTATTATTCCTGCATTTACAAAACAGTTTGCAATAACACTGAAATGCAAAAATGGGCAGCAGATGAAAGGCTCTGATGCATTTGTATGCCTGAATGAATCCATAAAACAGCAAGGCCTGGATTATGAATACATTCCATTGGTAGACATTGGTGAGGGATCTGTAAAAATCATGGTAAATAATAAAGGTTGTCAGGATATTCATTTAGAGGAAAACTCCCCATTAGGAATGGCCATACAAAAGTCACATTATACGGCAGATTTAAATAACATGGTGATTGGGAATATTCCTGAAAAATATGTAGATTCCAAGGGCGAGTTGCCAGAACACCTGGACTCTCAGCCCAAAGGAATATTTAAAATTCATTCTGTGTATCCTTATGATTCAAATGAGACAGTGTGCTGCCATCAAGAGGATTGCATAATATTTAATTTAAATGAAAATGAAACAGGAAATCAGCCCATTGAAGTGGAAGCTGATATGCCAAAATATTTAAAAGTGGCAGCTCTACAAAAAGACACAGCCACACAGTTAGAGGAAAGCGCTGAGATTCCTTTACCAGAAGAGTTTCCAGAATTTTCCAGAATGGTAGAAGAGCAGATCTCCTTAGCGGATGCATGTGACAGCGATAAGGATATAGACGACCTGAGGGAAATATTTATGGAGTTTAAGGATGTATTTGCAAAAGATGCTTATGATTGTGGTTTAACTGATTTACATGTGGCCACACTACCAGAAGGTTGTAGCAGAAATCCAGTGTTTGTACGCCAGTATAGACTACCGCTGGCATGTTTAGAATCATT
This sequence comes from Ambystoma mexicanum, assembly GCF_040938575.1. Classification (NCBI taxonomy): domain Eukaryota; kingdom Metazoa; phylum Chordata; class Amphibia; order Caudata; family Ambystomatidae; genus Ambystoma; species Ambystoma mexicanum. Next base: position 1,338,637,285 of record NC_090929.1, on the reverse strand, counting down.
GGCAGAGATTATTAAAAATTTGGAATCACGGGGAATAATCAGGCCCATTCATAGCACATCCAATACGCCTATTTTAGGTGTGTTAAAGCCAAATGGTCAATGGCGGCTGTGTGCAGACTTAAGAGAGTTAAATAAAAGAGTACCAGTATCTAGATGGCCACTACCATTCATTGATCAGGGCCTAGCTCAGATACATGGTTCAAATGTATTTACCACATTAGATCTCACATCTGGATATTGGTGTGTGCCATTGGCAGAGGAGATACAACACTTATTTTCCTTTACATTTGACAGGACTCAATATGCCTGGCTTAGAGCTCCGTTCGGGTACATCAATAGTGGGAGTGAATTTGGCATATTTTTGAGAAAGGCCATGCCGGATGCAGCGGAAAGAGGAACAATAGTTTATGTGGATGATGTCCTGATAAAAAATGAAAGCCTGAAAAGCCATTTTGATGAAATAAGACATGTACTTGGCCAATTGCAGAAAGCAGGCGCCAAAGTATCTTTGCAAAAAGCACAATGGTGCAAGAAAAAAGTGAACTTTCTAGGGCATGAAGTGACTGAACGTGGGCTAAATCCACAAAGGAAGAAAATAGAGGCCATACAAAGATTAAAAGATCCTAAAGATGTGAAAGGAGTAAAAAGTTTATTAGGGATGACAGGCTATAACAGAAAGTTCATTGAGAATTATGCAGAAATCACTCAACCATTGACTAAACTGCTTAAACTAAATACTCCCTGGAGATGGGAAAGAGAGCAGTCTGATGCAGTGGCTAAATTAAAGGAATGTCTTGTAAAGGCACCATGTTTAGCATACCCCATAAAGGACAGGGATTTCTTTATAGAAATAGGTTTTTCTGAACATTTTATGTCAGCAGTATTATCACAAAAACACGATTTGAATCACAAAACCATTGCATATGCAAGTAAGGCATTTTCCCAAGTTGAAATGAAATTTAATGAATGTGAAAAGGCCCTATTAACCACTGTGTGGGCGCTACAACATTTCCGCCCCATTGTTCAGGGAGAAAAGGTGATTATTGAAACAAATCATCAACCTTTGCAATTTTTAGAGAGTAAAAGAATTAGATCAGGCACTCTAGCGCAATCCAGAATCACTTCATGGACGCTGGCATTACAAGGTTTTCCCGTAGAAGTGAGATATGGACAAAATAAAAAGAGCCCAATTGCTCGAGGGTTAGCTGACTTACATGATTGTGCAGCTGAACAAATACCAAATGAAATGGAAGTGGAAACTAGTTTGCAGGAATTTGAACAATCATCACACAAAGCTTTTGATGAAAAAACATGCAAGGATTTGCCAACTGTATATGTGGATGGTTGTGCTTTTCACATTGAAAATGACAGTAATAAACAGTTAGTGGCAGGAATAGGAAATGTCTGGTTGAAATGTGAAGGCGTCCCCAGTATAGGGATGAGGATTGGGGATAGGAGCAGTCAGGTGGCGGAATTGGCAGCCATCTATAAAGCAATTGCTACTGCAGTTGATAAAAAGTTCAGTGAAATTGTCCTGGTGACTGATTCTGACTATGCACGGAAGCTTTGTGGAGTATTTGCCTGGTTGGAAAGCAAGAGGCATGGTTACATACAACAAAAAGCCACTTAAACATGGAAAAATGATACAAGCCATAGACAAATTGGTGTCAGAAAATAATTTAACAATATACTGGAGAAAAGTTCGTGGGCATTTAAAAACACCAGGAGAGGATAAGGAGGGAAATGATAAGGCAGACCATCTGGCTAAGATTGGGGCTGTGATGGGAGAATTGCTACATATTGATTATTTAATGGGTGAAATACAAATTGATGCAGTGACACGTTCTAAAGCACCAAAGGAGGTAGATCAACCGGTGGTGCAGTGGAGTCATGACACGCCAGACCAAGATTTGATTGAGGCACAAAAGAATGATCAAATTTTGGGAATCTATTATAATCATTTGATAGATCCTGAACAAAATCCTTTAACAGAAAATGATTGTATGGGAAAAGAAGAGTTGAGGGTGTTATTAAAGAACAAAACATGAATTAGATTACAGGATGGGCTCATGATTAGAGAGTCCATAACAGGACAAATACAGTGGATAGTACCCCTTTCATTCAGAGGACTGATGCTACACCATGCACATGATGCCATAACTGCAGGCCATAGAGGTTCACAAAAAACATTAGAAATATTAAAAGATTATGCTTACTGGCCACATATGTCCCAAGATGTGGAATTATATACTAGAGGATGTCTAGTATGCGCCCAATTTAAACCTGCTTCACCAATGCATAGAGCACCATTGATGAAAAGAGGCCTAACTCTCCCATGGTCAGATTTGCAAATAGACTATGTAGGTCCTTTAAAAAGGTCGAGCAGGGGACACCGTTATATTTTGAGTGTGGTATGTTTGATGTCAAAGTGGATTGAATGCATTCCTGCACCAGATTGTAGTGCGCAAACAGCAGCCACATTGCTGGTGAACCATGTGTTCTCAAGGTTTGGGTTGCCACAAAGAATTGAGTCAGACAGAGGAAGTCATTTCACAAGTACTCTAATGAGTAAAGTATGGCAAATACTAGGTGTGAAAAGGAAACTACATATCGCATATCGGGCGGCGTCTTCAGGTACAGTTGAAAGAAGCAATAGGTCTGTTGTGGATATTTTAAAGAAATTTGTGGCAGAAGCAGGTTCCAGCTGGGATTTACGTTTACCATTGGTTCTGATGGCAATCAGGTCGACTCCTGCCAAAGCAACAGGTGTTAGCCCTCATGAGGTCTTGACAGGTAGGAAAATGGTGTTACCACAACACCTACTATACAGAACACATGAGCAAACTCTAGTGAGTGCATCCACAGTTCATGAATATATTGATGAACTGAGGAGGCATTTGCAACATGCATTTGCTTTTGTGCAGAGAAATCTGGAAAGAGCTGCTGACAGTGCAAAGTCATATTATGATAAAAAGACATCAGCAAAGGAATACAGTGTGGGGGATCAGGTGTACAAGTTTCATTTTGGAAAAAGTAAACAGAAAAATTCTAAATTTCTAGCAGCCTGGCAGGGGCCATTTCGGATTATAGATAAGGTCTCTCCTGTAGTGTATAAAATTTTGAAAAATGAAGGTGAAACAGCAATAGAGCAGTTTGTCCATGTAAATCAAGTCAAACCATGCCATCCCAGACATGAGATCAGGCGGCTTGAGCATGTAGAAACAGATAAAATCCCTTGAACACAAAAAGAGAAAATAAATGGGTACAATCAGGAGGCAGTGACAAAGAAGTTAAAAAGTTGATTGTTATGATGGCACATAAACACTGTAGTATATGTAAAATATAATATAAAATAAATATAAATAAATGAATAAATAAATAAATAAATAAATAAATAAATAAATAAATAAATAAATGCACATATAATGGAAGCTCATGGTTGGTGTGCAGAGAGAAAGTGTGTTAAATATTGAATATCTGCTTGTTTTCTTTTAACTTGTGTTTAATTTCAGAAAAAAAAAAAAAAATGAAATATTTTTACCAAGCATGTTTTATTTTTGGCAAAAGGATGAAGTTAGTATTGTGCTATGTACTTAATCTGTTTATTTTCTATTTTGATTTAGACAATTAACATTATTTGGTCGGAGGTTCCGGGATCAGAGGCCACGGGAGACGATGGAGTCCTGGAGTCCCCTGGATGAAGACCAAAAGATGCCTGCCTCCAGGTGGAGGTGAAGACAAAATAACCGGAATGCCAAAAGAGATGACTACTGTGGATTCAAGATTGCCAAGATGAAAGAGTACTCGAATGAACCGAATAACATCGCTGGTCGGGACATACCAAAAGAGACAAAACAAAAGTTCCGGCATATGAAGTTCCACGTATTTATTATTTTAATTATTTATTTTAATTTGTTATATTAATTATTTGTTTTAGTTAGTTGTTTTATTTCGTTGTTTTTAATTGACTTGGAAAATTTAAACTTAAAGTAATGCCACTTCAACTGAGAAGGCAAATGTGGAACATTTTATGAACTGATGGACTCAGATGAAATGTTGATTGCAAATTTTCATTGATGCACATGAATATTCATTTTGTTGGATTGCTATATTGTAAAAAAAAAAGAACAAGTTGTTTTTAGGAATTGGCTTGGATTATAGCCAAGTTCTAAAAACAAAAGGAGGGTATATGTAAGGATATTTGGCGTGTTACAGTACAGAGTACAGCACTACTGCACAGGTAGCAAACAGCACAGAGTACAGCACTACTACACAGGTAGCAAACAGCACAGAGTACAGCACTACTGCACAGGTAGCCATTTTTTTTCGCAGCACCACCACAAGGGTGCGGTGCATTGCTATATGGGTTACCAGATTAACAAGGAAAGACAGGCTATTCAGTCAAAAACGATTTTAACATATAAGATGCAAATCTATTTTTACAGTTAAAAGCACACGTGCTCATTTAAAAATGCACACTATTTTTCACCTGAAATGCCTATGGTGCGAGAGACACATTTGAAAATTAACAGCTAACCTATTAACCATTAACCTGACTAATAAAACCTTATTTAACATAACCCACTAATAAAATGTGTTCTCCACTGCAGAATTAGGCATACTCTGAAAGCCATTTAAATGTGTGTGCAGATTTTTTTTCTTCTCTTCTCTGCCTGATTCTCCGTGTTTTTGTGCACAGTAACTGCAGGAAGAAGGAAGTCAGATTTGCAACAATTGCAAATGTATAAGCGAAGCTATTGTTGAGAGTAGGAGGATGAGAGATGATGGATTTCATTGGGACACGTCATACAGAGGGCTGAGATGAAAGTTTTAGTGGGCAGTATCGGGGAAAAAGACAGGCAGACATTTTTCTGCACTACTGGGGAGAAGACCTGGCTGTGGGACTCCTGACTGAATGCAGATTCCTGCGTCCTGCTGCAGTCGAGATTGGGGAGAGCTGAAAGAAGGACCTTTCCACTGGCTGAGGCATTCCTATCTGCAAAAGCTGAGAATTCCAGGCAATGACCCCGGTTTGAGAAGGCAAGCGTTCCTTTTTGCTGGAGTTAATCTTCAAGGGAGTCACATTCACAAAGAGAACAGCCAAAGAGAACAACTAAAAAGATAAGGTAATGAGAAGTGTGGGAGCTGAGTGTGTACGGTAATATGCAGTCAGTGTAGGATTCCTGTGCGTGTCTTAATCAAATACCAATGTTGCAATTTGAGTTCTGTTCTCCGCCACGCTCTTTGCAGTGTGTCATAGACAATGCTTTTACTGTACCATTTTATTTATTTCTGTAAAGAATGAGATCGTGTTTAAATGCAACTTTTATAATACAGAAAAATATTTGAAAACAGACGGGTGGTGTATTTACTATTTACCATTACAATGCCGATGATGTGGGGAGATTTTTAAACAGTGCAATGGTCATTTTATGACAGATGTGTGCATGTCAGAATCAGTATGAATAATTGTGAGTGACTGTAGCATAGCTCGTTGGAGGTACATGAGCCAACGGGAAGAGAGACTCTCTGAACATAGCTCCCTACCGTATATAAGGTAGTGGAAATTACCACAAGACTACCATATATAGCTCTCTGTCGTAAATAAGTCAGTGAGTTCGCCCATGGTGGCACACCAACACTATCACTGAAAAATGTGGTATTCCTAAAATGTAGGTCTGGGGTCTCTCTAGTGATCACACGAAAAATCTAAGCAAAGATAAGGGATTCTGGACATTGGGGCCACAAATAAAACAAGGGAATTATGCTCACCAAAATACCACCAACCACGTATACCAAATATGCAGGTCTGGGTGCTGAAATAATGCATGTCCATTGTATTATTGTTGCACATGGCCAAATCTGAATACAAAGAGTGATTATTGCTAAGTTATTTTTCGGCGGTAATAAAATACCGTCAGGCCCCAAATCTCCACAAAATACCCTACAGTAGGCAGCAGGTACCAGGTAGTGGTAAAAAAGACAGGGAGAAAGGTTAGACCCCCGGGGAATGCCACAAGTAGAGAGAGAGATATAGAAGAGAGGAAAGAACCCAGTTGGACCTGAGGGGGTCATTCGGTGAGAAAGGAGGTCAACAAGGACAGGGCCTGATCAGTGATACTCAGGTTATCACGGAAGGTGATTGAGCAGGATGGCATGGTCGACCATATTAAAAGCAGAGGATAGATCAAGGAGAATGAGGACAAAATGAGGATTAGAGTCAAGATTAGAGTACAGGTTTTCACAGGTGTTTTGGAGAACAGTTTCTGTGCTTCTAGAACCTCTGAAGCTAGACTGGTGTTCGTGGAGACAACCAACAGATTCAGAATGCAGATTAAGCTGGAAGATGGCCAGATTTTCCACGAGTTTGCCAAGGAAAGGAGTGATGGACATCGGGCGATAGTTAGCCGGAGAGGAAGGATCGGCAGAGAGCTTCTTAAGAAGGAGATGCACAAGGGAGTTCTTGAGGGGGGAGTGGAAGGTTCCAGTGGCAAAGGAGTGATTGCAGAAATCAGCCAAGGCTGGAGCAAGGGTGTTGATGTAGTCCTTGACGCTTCTGGATGAGCAGGGGAGAACCTGCTTTGACAAGACTTTCATTGATTGGATTTGTCTAGAAACATCTTCAGGGGTGAACAATGGAAGGAGGAGAAAGGAGGAAGAGAGACGGCCACAGATGGGCCAGGAGTGGTAGAGGAGGAGGAAGAGGAGATAGAGGAAGAGAGGGTGGACAAGATGTCATGGATTTTGGTGATGAAATGAGAAACCAAGGCCATGCACAGGGTCTGGGAGGGAACAGGAGAGGTAGAGACTGCAGCAGCATTGGCCAGCTGCTTGCAGAAGTTCAGCCGAGTTGTTAGATGCTGCAGAGACACAGGATTGGATATAGGCTTTCTTCTTGGAGAGGACAGAGAGTCTGTACTGCCTTTGGAGAAGGCGACAGGCCAGTTTGTGTTGTGGTGCGCTTGATGCCCTCCACTTCCTCTCAGCCACCCTACACTTGCATTTAAGAGTGGCGATGTCGTAATCGTACCAAGAGTTGTACTTGGTCCTGGGCTTCAAGCAAATCCTCATGACCGGGGCAAGCACATCCAGAGTGCTATAGATAGAAATATGAATGTTAGAGAGGGCTGTGTCAGGGTGTGAGTCAGCCAAAGGTGAAGGTGGAGGAGAGAAAGTGGCAGCGAAAGCCTCAACTGACACACGCTTCATGGGTCAGATGTCCAACAAGGTAGGTGGAAGTACTGGAGCCAGTTTAACCTGAGGGGTAGAGAGAGAGAGTTGAGAGGAAATAAGGAAGTGGTCACTCGAAGAAAGAGGAGTGGTGAGAGGGTTAGAGAAGGCAAGGTCTTAGGAGATCAGAACATCCAGGGTGTACCCTGCAGAGTGAGTCGGGCCAAAGGGAAGAATAGAAATAGAGAGAGAGTCGCAAAGGTTGCAAAAGAGTCCCAAAGAAGGACTGGTAGCATCCAGGTGGATGTTCATGTCTCTGAGGAGGAGAAGTTGAGAGTTAGGGGCAAGGTGGAGAGGTCAGCCCACTCAGAAAGGAAGAGGGCGACCTGGCAAGGTGGCCTGGCGATAGTGGCCATAGTGAAAGAGAGGCCAGGAGAGATAGAGTGCCGACAGATCAGGCATTCAAAGGATGAGTATTCCTGCATTGGAACGATTGAAGCAGGGATCCACTCTGGGAAAATCAAGGATACACTCCCACCGGGACGGTTGGTTGTGGGTACAGAGAGGATCTTGTAGCCATCAGGAAAGAGAGTATCAAAACTCGTGACAGAGCTTACCGTGAACCAAGCCTCAGTGAGATTGAGTACATCCGAATCAAGCTCTTACAGGAGATGGCAGATGTTAGAGGAATGTCTGAAAACAGAGCAAGGCTTGAGAGTAGCAATGTGGAGCAGGTTGCCACATTTGAAGGATTTCTCTGGAGGGGTGCAGGCCAGAGGTAAGCCCTGAGGAAGTGTTGGAGGTGCCTGAGGATGGGCAGAGGAGGAAGAAACAGAAGGCAGTGTAGTCAGAGAGGAAGAAGAGAGTGCCAGAGGGGTGGCAGACAAAGGAGGCAACAGGGTGGCCAGAAAAGCAGAAAGGGGTGCCAGAGAGGTGGCAGAGGAAGGAGGCAGCAAAGGAGCCAGAGAGGGGTAAGAAGGGATAGCAGGAGAGGAAATTAAATTGATAGGGTGCGGGAAGCCTCTATCAAAATGGAGGCGACTGGCTGGAGGGCCCAGGACCAAGACGGTAACATTTCGCGACAGCACCTCCTGTGAACGCCGTGGCAGAGCCGAGCTGCAGACTTTTGCACAGCACAGCACCCAAGAGGCAGGCTAGCAGCGCAGCACTGCCACAACAGCAGAGCAATACCAGCCCACACACAGACACACTGCTCTTAAGCACACAATGGTTGCAGTGACTCGAGGACTGTGGCTGCTTTGAGCAACTTGGACCACAAATGCGTCCCACTCGACACGTCACCACTTCGGGGAGATGACCTGGGAGACCTGTTGCACATTGGCTTTTACCGGTGATTGATGAACCTGGATGCAGTATTCCTCAGCGCATCCTTCCAATGCCAGTTTGTTAAAAGTGGTCCCGCTATCTGCAATCTTCCGGCCTGAAGGCATGCAACTCAAAGAGAGTTCCAACTGGATATTTGTGGGGCTGTTCAATTTCCCTGAAGAAGGCGACTACTATGATGAAAAAATAAGCGATCCCTCTTACTCAGTCTCAAGACGGATGATACTGCCACCGAAACGTTCAGGTTACACGAGGGGGAACTACTAGCCCAAAGCCTGGGGCTTCTTTTTGACTTTTCAATGTGTTTCAGACACCATCAGGTGGTTTGACCATATTTAACCCACGACGACCTTGGCATATGATTATCAGAATTATTTCATGCAAATTTCTTTCTGTAAAATGGATCGGTTAGATTTATGAACATTAGAATTTTCTTGGCATTTGAATAATTTATGATGAACTATGTAATTTTATTACAATTTAACACACCAGATACTTGGATTCTGGATACACAATGTAATATTTCTAGGTGCAAAACTAAAAGGTGTATTCACTATATATGTTTTTCTTTCAGTTTATGTTGCAAATTTGTCTTTCTTCTTTAACCACACTAGTCCTCAGACTAGAATAAGATTGATGCTGTTCCTCTGTCCAAAGACACCAATCTATGTTTTCCTTTACAGTCTAGCAATGTTTTTCACATGCAGGTGGTTTTTAAGGAAATTTCATTTTTTGTCCTAAATACAATTACGCCTATTTTACGAAACAGCCACCTCTATGTGTGTGTGTGGTTTTTTCTTCCTTTACAATTGAATGGGCAATTAACCTTGGGATATATTCCTTGAGTTAAAGTAGGAAGGTTCCCCAATATAATCAAAATGGCTTGCTCCCTTTTTTGGGTTTTTGTGTTTTGATACCATTCAAGTAGACATTAATGATGGTCTTAGAGGAGTGAAAGGGGTCCAGGAGGGCCTCTCAGCGGGTACCACCATTAATGGGAAAAGAGGAAAAAGGAGAGAGAACAGAGACCATATAGGGCATCCATAGACCTAGAGAGGGAACAACAAAGTGGATATTGTTAAGGGTCTGTCTGGAGGAAGCACTAGTGTAGGTATCAACAATAGGGAGGTCTGGGTTAGAGACAAGGATGCCCCTTTTGAGCTTCTTCCTGCCAGGCTTAGTGAGAGGGATAGGATAGTCAAAAGAAATGCAATTAGAGAAGATGTTTGAGACAGAGAGGGTGCAGGGAGAAAAGAGGCGTAGGGAGCCCAGACAGGGGAGGTGGGATGGCACAGGGGGACAGGCAGGAGGGAGACACAAAGGATGCAGATGCAAAAAAGAACCAACAGCAAAGCACAGATCACAACAGTGAACCTAAAAGTGAAGAATGCAGGCAATCCAATGTAATGCCAAAACTGTAGAGAACAAAACAGTGTCAAACCCATAGAGAGCAACACAATCTCAAAGCCATGGAGAACAAACAAAGTCAATGTTTTGTTTCTTATTGTTGTTTGGGTAAACAAGTCAACCTTTAACATCCTTGACAATTTGTTAAGTTAAAATAGATAAAGCAATTAATCACAGCAATTAATCATAAAAACAACAGCAATAAAAAAAAACAGATCAGAATACCCAAGACGAGTAAGAAGGAACACATAACTTGCAAATAAACACAAATACCACATCAATATCAATAGTCCCCCAACTTCCCCAGAAATAAAAGCATATGTCATAATCACCTTTGCTGCAGACATACTTAGTTCAAACAAGTATGAATTGGAGGCAATGACTTTTCCCCCCTACACTGGGCTCGCCTCCAACCCAAGTGCTCTTAGGAAAGTAACAATCGTAATTACAGTGGATGTCAGGCGACAAGACAAACACAAAGACCGAATCCTTCCAGAATCATCTGAGGCAACGAGTTGCACAAACATTTGTGGGTGCTTCGATCTTAAGATATTCAATGCAGGGCATGCAATGAATAGATGTTTCAGAGTTTCATGAGCTTCCACATTCTTGCAGTATCTACACCCCACCCAATCACAGAAAATCAGACCTCTTCTACACATGATTTCTTTAGTTAAGGAGAGGTTCAAGCGAAATCCCAGAAATGCATGTCAAGCCCACATAGCCGGGTATATTGACAGAAATGGTGCCGCACTCCCAATTTCTTATGGTCATATTTTAAATGTGAACGGGAAGAGTAGCTATGCACCTTTTCCATGGTTGTGGTCCAGTCTTGCTCAAACAGAGTTTTCTTCACTCGCTCTAGATTGTAAAAAAGTTCCTCCATGAGCAATGAATTTTAGCAAGGACCAAATGCCAAAGTCAATACCAATAACAAGGCAAAATACACAACAGGAACCTAGGAATAAGGAATGCAGGCAATGAAATGTAATTCCAAACCTGTGGAACAGAATACAATGTCAATACAGTATACAATAGATCAAGGGAGGGGCTGAGGTGCGAGAGGAAGTTGGAAACCAAGGTGGGGAATGGAACAGGATGTGGGGACCTATGATGCGAGGGAGCGCATGCACAGGAGAAGCATAGGAGAGTGCACAGCCAAGTTGCGAGTGGGGCACACCCGGCCTGAGAATGCGGGGGGATGCACTAAGATGCAAGGGAGAGCATGCAGCAAGAGAAGCAAGGGAGTGCATGTGGTCAGGTTTTGATGGAGAGCATGCGGCCTAAGAATGCAGAGGAGCGCATGCAGCCTATGATGCAAGCAGGCACACGCTGCAAGAGAAGCAAGGGAGTGGACGTGGCCAAGTTGCGAATGAGCCCACGCAACCTGAGAAAGCAGGGGAGTGCACATATGCAGGGGAGATATGAGCATGTGGGGGAGGGGTGTGGGAGAAACAGTTGACGGGGGAGCACACGTATGCAAGAGGGAAAGGGGCACAGGTCAGGAGGGTTGCGTGGAGTGAAGCAAAGCTAACTCTCCCCGAATGTCTTTACCTTGCCGCTACAGATAGGAGGGTGAGGTCATCCACAATCACAATCATTGCCATTACCCCATCACCACCAAACACCTGCGTCGCTCAACACTGTGGCCTTGTCCTGTGAGGGCTTTGCCACAAATGGCACAAACATTGGCTCTTATAGTCACAGAAGTGTGGACGTAGCAATGCATGCTATGTACATTCAGGCAGTGGCTCCTGCACACCTGTATTGCTCAACAGAGCAGCCTTATCCTGCGAGGGCTAAGCTGCATAGGGTCCGAACCTCGGGTTCTTATAGGCACCGAAGCATGGATGTAGCGATGCATGCTACCTATAATTGGGCAGCATCTCCTATGCACCTGCATCGCTCAACACTGCTGCCTTGTCCTGTGAGGGCTTTGCTGCAGAGGGTCTGAACCTTGGTTCTTATAGGCACAGAAGCGTGGACATAGCGATGTATGCTACCTTTAATCAGGCACCATCTCCTGTGCACCTGCATTGCTATAAACCATGGCCTTGTCCTGCAAGGGCTTTACTGCATAGGGTCTGAACCACGGTTCTTATAGGCATGGAAGTGTGGATGTAGCGATGCATGCTATGTATAGTCGGGCAGCGTCACCTGCCTTGCTCAACACCGCGGCCTTGTCCTGCAAGGGCTTTGCTGCAGAGGGTCTGAACCTCTGTTGTTACAGGCAAGAAGACGTGGACGTAGTGATACGTGCTACATATAATCGGGCAGCATCTTCTGCGCACCTGCATCGCTCAACACTGCAGCCTAGTACCTACATTCAACCACCATATCCACAGACCCGGAGATGGCTCCAGTATTTGTGAAACAATACTGATTACCTCTCGCATGCATGGAGTCACTCGCAGAGATTATTAAAAACCTAGAATACCTTGGGATAATTTGTCCAATCCACAGTACCATTAACAACCCGGTACTGGGTATACTCAAACCCAATGGCCAATAGAGACTATGTGCAGACCTGAGGGAGCTGAACAAACGCGTTCACATGTCAAGATGGCCACTTCCCTACATCGATCTGCCATTGACACGCCATTGACCTGACCAATGGTTACTGGACAATACCTGTGAGCAGGGAAGACCGTTACAAGCATGCCTTTACCTTCGGGGGGCAGCAATACACATGGACTCGAACCCCCTTTGGCTACATAATCTCCGGCAATGAATTTAACATCTTCCTACATAAGGCCATGCCCGATTTGGGTGAAATTGGAAACCTGGCCTATATAGATGACGGTTCAATCAAGAACTGAACTGTGGAGGAACATATAGCAGAAATACGCTATGTTCTGACCCAGTTGCAGAAAGCCGGATCAAAACTGTCCTTCCAGAAGTGTAGGACCTGTGTGCACTTCTTAGGGCACAAAATCACAGCTGAGGGTCTCAGTCCCCAGGCAAAATTGGTGGAAGCATTATTGAAATTGAAAAACCCTACTGCTCTGCGAGACTTAAAAAGCCTTCTTGTGCTCTCTAATTATAGTAGAAAGTTCATTGAAGACTACACAGAGGTCACTCAACCCCTCGTCCATTTATTAAAGTCTTGGGTCAAGTGGGAGTGGGATCTGGAACAATCAGTGGCAGAAAAACAAATAAAGAGAAGGCTTTCCCAAGCCCCCTATTTGGCTTACCCCATCAAGAAAAAGGAGTTCCTCTTGGAGAGAGTTTTCTCGGATATTTGCTTAACAGCCTTATTGTACCAAGATCACAACAATGTCCACAAAGTAATCTGTACGCAAGCAAGACTTTGTCCTCTGCAGAGGAAAAATGCAATGATTGTGAAAAGGCACTCCTGGCAACAGTGTGGGCATTGATGAATTACCACCCATTCATTCAGGGCGAGCACATCATTGTGGAGACACCTCACCAACCCTTTCAATAGTTACAAAGTGACCAAATCCGAACTTGGAATGTAAGTAATTACAGAATTACTTCCTGGATTCTGTCCATGCAAGGCTTTCTTGTGGAGGTCAAATAAGGCCAAAACAGGAAGAGTCATCTAGCTCAAGGATTGGCTGACTTGCCTAACTGTGCTCAAGAAAACTGTCTTGAAGATGAAAGTCTATGGACCAATGACAATATGGAGGCGTGCCTTACTTTCCCGCACAAATTCTATGAGGAAGACACCTGTCAGGGGATACCCACAGTTTATGTGGATGGGAGCTCTTACCATGTTGACAATAAGAGGAAAAGAGAACTAGTGGCTAGCATTGGGAATGCCTGGGTGAATGATCGCCCGGAACCCTATGAGTACAAAATAGGTCCCTGAAGTAGTCAGGTGGCAGTACATCTAGAACTGGTCATAATCACTGATTCAGGTTATGTCCGGAATGGGTTTGTGGAACACCTGATTAACTGGAAAAATTGAGGCATGCTGTGTACAAATAATAAACTGCTAAAGAATGGGAAATTAATTAAATCAATTGATGATCTGGTAACCTCTAATGAGATGACCATCTATTGGAAAAAGATCAGCTTTCACTCCTAAATAGGTGGACCAGACAAGACTGGGAATGACTTGGATGACCAGTTGGCAAAAAAAAGAGCCATTCACAGGGATCTCATAGAAACCAAATCCCTATTGAGGGAAATCCAGGTTACTGTCACTAGGTCCCAAACCCATGCGAATAATCAACTCTCAATGGCCCATTTGAGTAAAGAAACCCCAGATGCAGATTTGATTACTGCACAAAAAGAGGACCTGAGTATTGGGAAATGTTATGAACATATTGAAGACCCCGTGAATTTTCCTCTGACAGAATCAGATTATACCGGAAAAGAGGATCTCCAAGTGTTGATGAAGTTTTTCAAAATGTTCCAAATCCAAGATGGTTTGTTGGTTTCATAGATCCCTACCAGGTTGTGACCTGTGGGTGGTACCTACCTTATTCTTAAGTCTGATGTTCAGTCACACCCATGATGTAGCCACTGCCAGTCATAGGGGTTTTCGTACAACATAAGAAATCTTGCACAAGGTTGCATACTGGCCACACATGGGTCAGGACCTCGACATCTACATAAAGGGGTGCCTTGTGTATGCTCAGTTTCAGCCAAGTTCTCTCACACACATAGATCCCATACAGAAAAGGGGAATGACACTGCCTTGGTCGTATTTGCGAGTCAATTTTATTGGGCCAGTGATTCGCTCCTCTAGAGGAAATAGATACATGTTGACGGTAACATGTTTATTTATCAAGTGGGTAGAATGTCTTCCAGCCTAGAATTGTAAGGCAGACACAGCTGATGCACTAATGATCAACCACATCTTCTCTTGTTTCGGCCTCCCGCACAGGATTGAGTTGGACAGAGGAAGACATTTTATAAGCAAGGTGATGATCAAGAAGTGTGAGATTCTAGGGGTAAAAAGAAAACTCCATATTGCTTACTGCCCATCCACGAGCGGGGAATTTGAGGAGCGAAATAAGACAATTGTGGGCATCTTGAAGTTTGTGGTGGACTCTGGATCTAGTTGGGTCATCTGATTACCGCTTGTCCTGATGGCCATTTGGTCCACAGCATCTTCTGCAACATAAATGTCTCCATTTGAGCTCATGACTGGATGAAAGCTGGTTCTGACTCAGCATCTGCTCTACAGAACTCTGTAGCAGACACTGATAAATGCGTCCACTACCCAAGAGTACATTGAAAATATAAGGACACACCTTCAGCATGCTTTTGATTATGCTTAGTGCAATTTCGAAAAGTCACAGAAGGAATGAAAACCTACTACAACTTAGAAACTACCAAGAGGGAGTACCTAGTAGGAGACAGGGTCCACCTGTACAATTTTCAAAGAAACCATATCAAGGAGCAGAAGTTCCTTCCCTCTTGGTGTGGTGTCTTTGAAATCATCGATAACCATTCCCCGATTGCCTATAAGATTTGTAACCCTAAAGGAGAAGATACAGAAGAGAAATGGGTCAGTTGAAGAGCTGTCCCCCCAGACAGGTGCTATGACTGATTGAAGAGCCCAGTGAGGGTAGAGCCCAGGAACCAATTGAAGAATGAAAAGAAAGAAAGGAAACCCGGATGGAGAATATTATACATAAGTAGGGTATAACGTAATTTATACTCATAAAGAATGTATACAAATTAGGATGAGAAACATAATATTTGTAGGAATGTTCAGGTAAGGGAGATAAATGTCAATGTGTTATGTGATGTTGTGCTTTTCAAATTGTATGTCTATAATACTGGTGAAAGAAGTACTCTATAATATACTTAATCTCTCTTTTACTCTTTGCAGACTAAATAACTCCTTACCTTCTCAGCCTGGGGGTAGGAGTATCCGAAAATAGAGGGGTTCTAAGACCAAACAAGATCCAAAAGGAGTGGAGTGCAGACCAGAGCGCCACTCCCTCAGGATGGGGAAGAGAGTGGTTGTGCTCCAATGAGGAAATTCATGAAAAATAATAAGCAAAAAGAAAACAAATACCCCACTCTCTCTTGCTCTTTTCTATGGGTCATCCGAGTCAAAGACCCGGGGGGGCTTCTGGTGTGAAAATACAGCCCCAGGGTGACAGAGATTGAGATGCCATGAAAGGCCCCATTGTAATAATGAAGCTGGCTGATGTGGATACCCATTGGATTATGGAGGCCAGTCCAAAACACTTTTTTTCTGACATAAGGCCGAGAGAAGGAACAAAAATGGGCCTCACTCAACTATGTCAAAATGCTAAGGCACTCAGCTGAAGGAGAGTGTGCCTCAGAATTGTAACCTTGCTAATTGTGTCCAAAGGATTCCAAAAAGACAGGTTGTGCTGCAGATGATGACCGTGTAAACTGGGAAAAGGCACATTTTGACAGATTCAAAACTTCAGCAGAACACATGGTAAACAATTCATTGAAATGCTGTGCATTTGAAAAATACAAAGGAGGAATTGTGCCTTACATGTAAAAAGTGAAGCCAAGTGACTTATTAAATTTGACACAGAGGAAGACACTGGGCCTCATTAGGAGTATGGCAGTAAGGCAACAACGGCGCCGGTTTCACTACAGGCACCGTTCTTACCATACCGCCACACTACGAGTTCTGCTCGCGGGTGCCCTTGCAGCCACCTTGTCTGACCAGGTGGCTGTACCGGCACCCTTGAGCAGAAGTTGATGGTAGTAACGGTACCATTATGAATGATACCGCTGTTACCATCCTCCCCATTCCCATTGAGCCCTATGGGGGCTCAAATGGGAATGCGGACGTACCGGCTCGGGCACCCGCATAAGTGGAATTGCTGGGTCCGCCAAGGTCGGAATGGCCCAGTGATTCCTCTTTCATGGGTGCCGGAGCCGAGTTTGGGGGTAGCCATGCCAGTAAAGCTGAAATGGCTACCTCCAACCTCGTAATGAGGCCAACTGACATGCCACAAATAAACTGCATTCAAATGGAAAGGGTTACTCATTGCAGGAGTGAAAAATAGTTTCCTATGTTAATTCTGGCCTATGGGTGAATAATACCAAATGTAAACTTACATCTGTTTAAATATTGTATTGTTGTTTTAAACAACAGGACCAGATGCAATACAAAATGTCCTTTTTCCAATTTAAAATGCTATTCTGTTTGAATGATGTATGTAGCCCCCCATTAACTATGTATTAGCATCGAACATTGACCTTTGAAGACACTTAATTGCAGGGTGGAGTAACTTGAGCCTGGCAGATGTCCGTGCCCTGTGACTTGGGCGATATGAAACTCAGAAGGGTCTTCGTTGGGAATATGAAACTGCAACCTTCCATATGTATGAATTGCCATTGATAATCTTTGGACTCTTAACAGGAAAACCGTGCGTTGCAGTGAGCTCATCAAGGACTCATATTATAGATCACAGAATGCCCATCAGATCTATATATCACTCATTTTTCTGTGATGTATAGAAGTTGAGTTATGAAGAAAATCATGATCCAGACCTTCTCAAAATTCAGAGGCATTTGAAAGTTATTAAACTGATAGAATTTGAAATGAATGTTGGAATAGTAGAGTGGCATATTTTTTACTATTTCGCCCGGAAGCAAATTGCAAAAAACTATAACTCCTCCCAGGAAGGTGATGCAGAAATAAAAGTAGTATTTCCTGATTAGCCATAAAATATAGAATTCAAAAGTATATATGTTGATGCAGTTATATGAAAAATGAAGGTAGTTGCCATGTAGTGAGATTTTGTGTAAGAAAACAAAATGCAAAAACATGTAATTTTGAAATGATGCATCTTCTCCTCCCCATTATACATAATGCAGACCTCTAAACCCCTTTCCCTATCAGCTGGCGGTGGGCAGATTAGTGGGTCAGGGAGAAAGAGAGGTGTCTAATCCATAAAGTGGGAATATTCATAATGTGTAAGTGTCATCAGTGCTATTTAATATCAGTTTTTAATTTTAAGGAAGACAGACAGACAGAGAGACAGAAAGGGAAAAAAGAGAGGAGAGCAGACTGAAAACAACAGAGAGCTGACAGAAGGAAGGCTGACACCCAGGAGAGCAGATAGACAGGAGACCCTGGGACACTTGCTTGGGACTTTTGCCTGGAAGGTGGGAGCCCTATCTGGGAGAGAGACCTACAATCTGACTGGAGGCCCCTTGCTATGAACAGAGACCAGAGGTATGAGCTGCCTACCTATTCCTGAAAGAGAGTCTGAAATCTGGCTGGCCTCTTGAGCTAAGAACAAATATGTCCCATATAAGTAGATATATCTCAGTGCTATCAATTGTGTGGGGAGCTACCTCCCTTAATCTCTTTCCATTAATGGGTGGGGGAGACACACTGGGTAGACCTTAACCATATTTGACTAAAATGATAACTCAGTTAATTCATCATAGAATATCCCCTATCCGTTTACATTGAATTGTGTGGGGAACTACCTGCCTTAATCCTGTCCATTTATTTGTGGGTGAGGGGAGGCAAAAGTTACAGAAATTCAATTAATTCCCACATAGAAAAGATCATGGATGAGTTTAACAATTTGAAACTAAGAGATTTCATACCAAGTGTGTTATAGCCATCATACTCAATAAAGTTCTTGGGTTTCACTACCTTTCTGAAACCCCTGACTTCCGTACAGCAGGGGGTGTCCATAATCCCAAAATAAGTAACCCTAAAACTCTGCCATTCAAGTGAATGTAGAGTATGCAAAACAAAATGTCCCAATTATTCACTTGCATCTCACATCAGACTCCCAAAGCCCTGTATGTTATTCAAATAAAAATCCCAAAATGATTTTCCCACTGAGTTCCTTTCCCAATCCTTTGCTTTCAAATAAAAAGCTGCAAACTATTTTCCCATTGAGTTTCTTTCCCAAACCCTGCCTTTCTAATAAAAAGCCCAAATGATTTTCCTACTGTATTTTCACTCCCCGTACCTTGCCTTCAAACTAAGGGGTCATACATAACTGATGGGGGGTGAGGGGTTGCTGGGAGAGAACAGCATTGTGATAACCCAAGCAAACACTGTGTGTTGTTTAAAATGTCCTATTTGTTAATGTACAAAGACATCCTATGTGCATTTTGATTGCAAGTCTTCAAATTCAACCTGTGTTTCTTGTGGTAACTGAAAGTCTATTAAGAAATACATATCAGTAAATTGATGCCAGTAATTTGCATTTGTGATTATTATGCTGTGCCATGTTGTTGGTGGCTGGTTCTCTTGTGTTTGTGTGTTATTCAGTGAAGAAATGTAAATAAATATACTCTGTTATTTCTATACACCGGACTAGTTTCTAGCTTATTGATGATTTTGATTTTGAGCATTTATAACGCTCTCAGGATGGCCTTACCCATATAAAGGCACAGTTGGACATTAAAGAAAACCAACAGCATGGTTGAAATAAAGAATCAACAAACCACCAGATAGGCTGCCCCACCCATATTTAAATTGGATTTTGAGCGTCTTCCGAGACTGAGCAAGTGTCTGACAACCCCTAATCTCCTGGTGTAAATTATTCCAGAGTCCGGGAACAAAGACTGCGAATATTCTGTCTCCTCAAGAAACACATGCCGAGCGCAGGACACGCAGTAGCAGCTTGTCGCTTGAACGAAGCAAACTTAGGGGAATGTAGCGGCAGATTTTAGTGCTTAGGTACTCTGGGACCAACCCATTTACAAACTTAAAAATCAGGCATGCCACCTTGAATATATTATGATCCCCAACTGCCAGCCAGTCCGGTGTTCTGCAAAGAGGAGAGACGTGAGCCGATCTACCAAGCCAGCCGATCTACCTGCAGTAGTGAGGTCTGAAATCATCCCTTCATCTAAGAGCTTATCATTTTAATTTCTCCTTTGCATTCATTTCTTCTATTAGTTTTAATTTTTATGCCTCATACGAATCAAAAATACAGGTGTTTTTGGCATATCATGTCAAAGTGTATCGAGGATTTGAGTTTACTTTTCTCAAATACTTAATCTGTTTTGTACTGTATTTGATTCTTTTAATATTTGCATCATTAGAATAATCATACATGGTGCGGAGTGGAGCTGTGAGTAGTTTGCCGTGTTTGCCATATACCCTACTGTGCTGAGTATTTCTTTGGTGGCTGCTATCCCTGGGAGGTGGTAGAGAGATGGAGCTCTGCTTGAAGCACCTAAAAGTTCAAACACATGTGGAGCGGATCACAGAGTAGAGCTGTGAGTGGTCTGCTGTGGTCTGACAAGACCGCAAGGGGTCAGGAGATTTCAAGAACTACTCGAAGGGCTGAGCTGTAATCAACGTACCTTCAGTATTCGGTAATCATTTCATGGCCCCTCTGTGACTGTGATCTATCAACAAGAGTAATCAGCATATTGGATAACTTGTAACTGTTTCATTGCATTACTGGAGTATCTGAGCTTGATCGCCTTGCCGTGTGTACAATAAAAACTTGGAGAAGTGAACAAATAAAGCAAAATGAAATTGACACTTCCTTGAAGAGCAAAATCTGTAATAAAGCTCTGTAAATGTAAAACTACAACAGCACTGTTTCTAAGTCTTTGTATTTATAGACTTGTTTTATGTTTAATTTAAGTCCGGTGAGGAGGACGTATAAAGTTAAAACAAAATTAAAAATCCTTTGATGAGCAAGAGTGCAAGAGTTGCCACAAACCCCTGCAAACCTGAAACAGTAACAGTGCATTCTTTGAACTTTTGCATGTATAGTTTTGCCTTGCGCATAATCCAACTCGATGAAGAGGATGGTTACATTAAAACAAAAGTTACATATCACTGACGAGTGAGAGCTTGCTGGAGCAGCTGGCATGCAGAAATGAAGCCTGCTCTATGAGTTTGGCGGTGTAGGTTGAGTGGTTAATCCGGCTGATTGAGGCAGAGTTCAACCGCTATGCCGTCAAAAGGAACTGCAATATGAGGAGAAACACCAATCAGAATAAACCTCCTAAAATGTATGTGAGGGGTCAAACGGGACCAAATGGAGAAAAAGTGAATGCATCAGAGCCCCCAGACGTTCGACATACTACAAATTTACCTGAGGAGCCTAATATGAAAATAACAAAATCTTTCAAGGCATCAATTACACTTGTACAGTAGAAAAGGACCAAATAATTGCAGGCTCAGAAACCCATGGGGGATTGGGCAATGCCTCTACAGGATTGTTGGAGCTGTTGACTCAAAGAGCCAATGATAAATGGTTAGATATATATTAGTAGGGAGATGACAAGCAACGAGAAGACAAGTTGTCGCAAAACAGCACCATTGATTGACCAACCACAGCTGGAGGTGAGATGTGAGCCTTCTGATTCTTTGGAGTCAACTGTTGTTCAGATCCCTGCTTCCACCTGGAAATTGAAAAAATGAACCCAATTACGAATCTGTCTTATCTTGAAAGGCATGAAGGAGATGATAGAAACTACAGAAAACAAATGGGACAGAAAAGACTACAATACAAAAAAAGTCAGGTTTTTCACTTCGCCCAAGGCTACTAACTCTTTTGTAGAGAAAAGTAGAATAATACCAGACAGAGGAGGTCTGAAACCATGGGAGCTAGGCACTTTTTTGAGCGAGTGATGTATATGATGGAGTTTGATTATTTCAGGGTCCATGATGTTTGCCATTCTTTTGGGGATACTGTGCCGATGGGCTGTGTTTTTGGCGGGGTAACTGTTAAAGGCTGAGCCGATGCGGGAAGCCATTCAGGGGTGTTATTTTTGTATGCAAGAGGTATCGAGAAACAATGAAGGCAGGGCCTTGAGGGTGATGGGACATATAGAAGACATTCAGGTCACACTGATTACTAACTATGATGATCCTTGATTTTATAATTGGGTGCTATAAAGTCTGGCCTCTGTTGGGGAGTCTTCAGTTATTTGGGGAGGGGATTTTAACACCATCCTTGACCCCGTAAGGGACAGATATAGGGACAGATATAGTACAGGGACAACGAGGTGCTCTCAGACAAGCCAAGAGGTAAATGATATTTGCAACATGTGCGATCTGGTGGATATATGGAGGTTAAAACACTCTGAACAGAAGGGTTATACTTGTCATTCATGGGTCCATAATATGGCCTTGCAAATAACTTTATACTGGTCTCGAGGACAACATTTTTTCATTTTGGGGACTACAAAATCCTTCCATGCACCCTGTCTGATCTATGCTGGAAATGAACCACAGGAGGGCGGACATACGTTTCAAGGCTGAGGCCCCTAAGGACAGAGTTTGCCATTGAGAGCTGCATGGCGATATCATTTGCTTTTTTGCCTCCAATGAGGGATCAATTGACTCGTTTGAAATACTCCTGGAGACATTAAAGTGCTATACATGAGGGGTGTGTATTACCAAGGAGTTGGGGTCCCTCAAGCTGATTATAAAGAGTTAGAAACTAATAAAACCAGACTTAGGCCTGTAGACTTTCAATTAACAGGGGATAAGCTGGCAGACATCCAACAGGAGTTGGATATCATTAGGGAGAATGTTTTGAGAGAAGTGAAAAATGTGGGCAAGGCCCACCAAATAAGGCAATTTGGTGAAGGTCAAAAGCCTGCAGCACTTCTGATGAGAATGCTCACCATGGATAGGAAATCATGACATATAGGCATGGTTAAAGACAAACATATGCATACATATGGGACATCCAAAATAGCAGAAGAATTTCTCGTGTTTTACAGTGCCTAGTATGGCCCAAAAGGGACTAATTTGGCTGCAGACAATATTTAGAGGAGGTTGATCTATGAGCAGCGGGACATACCAAACTGAGACATAACATTTGAGGCAATACTGGAAGATATTAAAAGATTATAGGGGTCAAAAGTCCACGGACAAATGGAACTGCAGTCAAATTTTATAAGGGCTATGCAAACATTATGGCCTAAAGCGTATGTACATAGATGCACCTGGATGTACCTTGAAGCTGCTGATCGGTGAGTTCTCCCACCGAAGTTGAGAGTGGCGATGATCACCTTGCTGCAAAAGGCAGAGAAACTACCTGATGACTGTGCATCATAGCGGGCAAACACACTCATACATGTAGATGATAAAATATACATTAAACTTTTGGCAAGTACACTTCTTCCCTTTTTGCAGGGTTTGGAAATCATAGACCAATCAGGGTTCATTCGTGGAAGGGAAATCACATATGGCCTGCGAGGGTCCTTTGGGCTCTTCAATATAATTCCTGTGGCTGATGATGGAAGACTGGCAAAAGATTAAACCTGCCCCGGGACTCTCTTCACTGGTCTGGCCTTCCTTTCTTGTATACCTGATTCATTTGCACCTGGCAGCTGTTAGGCTACCTTGTGGGTTTGTTGTACATTGTTCAGTTTTCCCACCCTCTCGTTCTCCCCCTTCCATCTCTCTGCTCTCTTCCTTCATGGTGCTTTCTATCTCCCCTATCTTCTGTAACTGTTACTCTATCATCAATACTAACTCTCTTTCGAAGTCTGGAAGGAAACGGTTCAAGAAAGGTCTCCTAGTCTCCAATCCAGGCCTGCCCATCGCTGACACTTATGTCAACACTTCTTCCATTGGTGCATACACAATTGTAATTGGTTATTTATAACACGCTTAATACCCAGAGGTTTCTACGTGCAGACCCGGGGATCGAACCATCTTATTACCAAGGTGAGCACGTTGCCCATGAGCTATCCTCCTGAGACCAGGCAGACTGTGACTGACATCCTTTTTTTGTGCCCTCTCCGGACCTTTGGATTCCGAAAATGGTCTCAGTGCTCTCCCCTTTCTCTTCTTCACCCATCAATGGTGGAACCTCATGGGAAGTACTCTTGCATATTGCCCATCCTCTAGGGGCATCATTAATGTCTACCAGAATGGTACTGTCATGGTCCAGCTCTCACAGCCCAACCTCCTGCTTCATGATAGGCATCTTCTGCCTCTCATCAACTTCCTCCCTTCTCCTGCCACTCCTCCTTCTGCCACCCCTATGACCCCTTCACCACCACCAACGGGCATATCACATTTCTGTACCCCTCCTCAGAAGACCTGCAAAGGTGGCAAACAGCTCCACTTAGCTACCCTCAACTCTCGTTCTGCTGTTAAACACTCCTCTGACATCTGCCTCCTCCTTGAAGACTTTGACCTGGACAACCTCGCTCTCACCAAGACATGTTTAATGGCCAGCTCTGTCACTGTTTTTGACACACTCCTCCCAGAAGGCTACAAGATCCTCTCTAAGCCCAGGTCTAGCTGGTCTGGGGTGGAGTGGCCCTGATCTTCCCTGAATGGGTCCCTGTTACTATCATACACACTTAGTCCTACTCTTCCTTTGAATGCCTCGTCTGCAGGCTTGGTGTCTCTCTAATTCTCTCACTGACTCTTGCCACCATCTACAGGACCCCTGGTTTATTCTCCCTCTCCCTCTCAGAGAGGTCTGACCTTACCACTTCTCTCCTGGCCTCCACCTTCAAGCTTCTCTTCCTCAGAGACTGAAATATTCAACTTGACTCCCCTGATGCGACCTCTGAACTCTTCTGCAGCCTCTTTGACTCTCTTTCCCTCATCATTCTTCCCTACAGTCTGATGCAGTTAGCCGTACATACCTTGGATGTTCTTATCCCAGCAGACGTCCCCATCTCCAACCCTCTCACTACACCTCTCTCCTGGTCTAATTATTTTCTCCTGTCCTCACACCAGGATCTCTTGGGGACCCCAGCTAAGCCTCTGACCGCACTGCCTGTCTCCTTCTCCATCATTTGATAGATGAAGTTGTTGCTTTTGCCACCACTTTCATTCCTCCTCCCACTCCGGCCACTGACTCTCACTGACACAGCCCTTGCTAACCTTGACCTCTCTTTATCTAACACTCTGGGCATCCTTGCCCCTGTCATGA
Organism: Ambystoma mexicanum; assembly: GCF_040938575.1. Classification (NCBI taxonomy): domain Eukaryota; kingdom Metazoa; phylum Chordata; class Amphibia; order Caudata; family Ambystomatidae; genus Ambystoma; species Ambystoma mexicanum. Next base: position 1,338,612,545 of record NC_090929.1, on the reverse strand, counting down.
GGACCGCATGAAGCCTGCCTCCAAGCGCAACACCTGGTATGATTCCGACGTAGCCTCTCTGAAACCTTAGTGCAGAGCTGCTGAGCGGAAGTGACAGGCTTCAAGCACATCCTCTGACCGACTCGCCTACTGCCTACTCCAAAGGCAATGCAGACTCACCATCCACACAAAGACGAAGGCCTATATCCAAGCATGCATCTCTGGAGCCAGTAACACAGCTGAACTGTTCAAAATCTGCAAGGAATTCACCAATCATACTGCAGTCTCTACTTCTCCTCTGCCTTCCCTGTTGCTCTGCACCACACTGGCCTCTCACTTCTCCTCTATAGCCCTCCCTTCTCCCTCACATGCTCTCTGGCCTCCCTTGGCCCCCTCTCACCTTCCCTCTCACCTTCCCTCCTACTTACCTCTCTATGAAAGTCTCTTCCAAACAGGTGGTCCCTGCTCCTCTAGAAGTGTCAAGGAAAACATTGCCTCCCTTGCACTTGCCTTGGCTGATTTCTGCAATCACGCTTTTCCCACTGGCTCCTTCTGGCTAATATTCAAGCACTCTCTTGTGCACCCACTCATCAATAAGCCTTCAGCTGACCCCTCCTACACAGATAACTACCACCATATCCCTATTAACCATTTCCTGGGCAGACTCTTGGAGAAGCTGGTCATCTCGGAGATGATCCACCACACTGAATTTGTTGGCTAACTCCATGACCACCAGTCTAACTTCACAGCAGCCAGAGGCATGGAAACTGTACTCCTGAATGCCCATGAAGACGTTGATTTGGTCAATCATGCCATCCTTATAAATTGGCTCTGTGATACCCTTGCCATCACAGACCTGGCACTGGACTGGTTGACCTCCTTCCTCTCTGACCGAGCAACCCAGGTTCAACTTGGAACCTTTTCTCTCCTCAACACTATCCACCTGCAGCATCCCTCAGGGCTCAATTCTCTTGCCTTGGCTCTTCAACATTTACCTTGCCCCTCTGGCCATTTGATCGCAGCCTTCTCTCCTCACTTCCAGTGTTATGCAGATGACATAGAGCTCTCCTTCAAGCTTCCCTCCACTGCCTCCTTGTCTCCCTCTCTTAATACTGACTGTCTGACTGCAATTCAGGTATGACGTGCTCCAAATGATCCCTGCCTTAATGCCAGCAAGACTGAGATCCTTCCCATTGGGACCCAAGCTCCCTCCTTACCTCCTACTCTCTGGCTGTCCTCCATCGGCCCCCTTCCTTCACTTTCTTGTGAGGCAAAAACCCTTGGTGTCATCTTCGACTATTCCCTCTCATTCTGTCCTCAAATCATGGACCTTACCAAGAAGGTCCAATTTCAGCTGCACCTCCTCAGATGCATTCTCCCATTCCTCACCTTCCCCAAGAAACTCATGTCTCCAGAGCTCTCGTCCTCTCTAGGCTAGACTACTGCAAAATGAATTAGGACATTTTGGCAGTAATGGGTGGTTGAGGTTAGGCACCCTCACAAAAAATTAGGTGTGTTGTGGGGCTGCAATTGGGAGCAAGTTGTAGTCACCCTGCCAAGGTGGCTACGTCAATGAATTGTTAAGAGTGGGTTTGCTACCATAAATTGTGCACACAACCACTTGTTAAAGCTAATTGAGCAGTTTAATGTAAAAAATCAACACAGCCGACATGTGTTTCGAGCAATGACGCTCTTCTTCCAAGGCTGCAAAATTATATCACATCATCTTTTTTGTACATATTAAACATAATCATATGTAACAGACCAAATATAACAAACAGTCAGGCCCAAAACCCAAAAGGGGGGGGGCAAGGCAGTGTTGAATGCCGAACCAAAATGATAGTTACCCAACACAATAAATCAAGAATATGCATTGACAAAAATAAACAATAGTTGAAAAACACCACGTAATAATCAATGAATTGCATGAAAAGGATATGAAGTATTGGCAATGAATTAGCCAGACGTTGAGAACATTTAACAAGCATGGTGAATAGCAACAAAAAAATAAAAATGAATTGAGGTTAGGAAATTACAAGACTAAGAGCAGTTGTGTATGTACAAACATGGTCACCCATTATGCTATGAAATTACAAAGCAGGAATTGCCACATTCAGAAAGGGTGGTTACCTTACAGGAGTTTGAATCAAAACACTAATGCTAATGAAAATAAAAAATAAAAATAATATAATTGTCAGATTACTGCAGGAATACCCGGGCACATTATGTAATCCAAGGTTATATATCTGTATGATGCAAATTGGCTCATATAGATAAGAAATAATTGGCTATGTTAACCTTACCTATAGAGTTATGCAATTAAGGAAATCAAAAAGTGCAAAGTGCATTCACCGGCTCCACTGCAAATATAAAACATGTGTAACTTGTAACTCATTGTGCAAAAAACCATTACAGATTAACGTAAGTATAGGCATGTGAGAACATACCTATATGGTTACAATTGCAATTAAACTCTATTCCCAGATGATGAATGCAATTGTGAAAAACGTGAGAGTCAGTTGCTCGAAACATGTGTCGGCTATGTTGATTTACATTAAACTGCTCAATTAGCTTTAACAATTGGTTGTGTGTGCAATTTATTGTAGCAAACCCACTCTTAACTAGACTACTGCAAAAGCCTCTTCCTCAATCTGCCTAAATCCTCCCTTCGCCCTTTCAACTAATCCAGACTAGGACTGCAAGACTTATCCTTGGCCTCAAGCCCAGGGACTGCATCTCTCAGCCCTAAAATCCCTCCACTGACTCCTGTTTGCTGCGAGGATCAAGTTCAAGACCCTGTGCATCGTCCACAAGCCTTTCTGGGGCCTACAACCCCGTTACATCCAAATCTCTCTCCCTAAATAACTCCCTCCTCGAGCCCTCCTTCAGTCTTCTAGCTCAAACTCTCTGCAGATCAGATGCTTTCCAAGCTGAGAGTGGTGTTATATCTCTCTCTTCCACAGGAAACTCCCTCTGAAATGGCCTCCCTGCCCCTCTCAGACTTGAGACTGATCTCCTTAAGTTCTGGAAGCTTCTCAAAACCCTCCTTTCGTCTTCTTCCTTCCCTCTCCACATCCCCTGCTGATGTCCCCCTTTGCCACATTGCCTGACTGCCTGGTTCCTTCTGATTCATACAGGACACCAGGCCCTCCTCGCCCAGTCTACCCGAGCATCTTGGTCTCCTCTGACCCTCCTAACCTGAACTTGCCCTACCGGGCTACCTCCCCATGCAATAGCCTGGCTGGGCCTGCACCCCTATTGAGACCATCCAGACCCATCCTTGCACTTAGCATGTGGACCTTCATTCCCTTGCACTCTGCATTCCCCTTGCACTTGTCCACCTGGCCTCCCCTTAGCACTCGCCTAGCCCAGGAGCCCTTTTACTCCCCTTCCCCTTTCCTCCCAGCACTTGCTCTCTCTCCACTCTGACCTGCACTTCATTTCCCTCCTTAACACTAGTGCATTCGGCACTTCTTGTTACTGCACTTGCACAATCCAAATGACACAAGGCCTAATAGGACCATTTGTGTTATTCTTCATCCATGTTCCCCACCTCTTGTCTTGATGCGCCTTGAAACACCACTTGCTTAATAGGCGCATTATAAATACCAAATAAATACATTGATCAGGCAGTGCCTGCTGTCCCTGTGCATCTGGATGCCTCAAAGGAATTTGATTTGGTTGAGTGGCCACACTTGTTTACGATACTGGTAAGAATGGGGTTGATAAATAGGCTCTCTTCACTGGCAGCTCTTTATAATTCCCTGATGGCCAAGATCGTTGTGAATGGGATGTTATCAGAATCTCTGGCAATGCGAAGGGGGAAAAAAAAGGGCTGAAACCTTTCCCCATTGCTGTTGATTCTGGTCATAGTGCCCTTGGTGGCGCTACTGAGGGAACAGCACATACATAGGGGGATTCAATGATACTCTCATAAAATGATCATCTCGCTATATGCTGATGATGCAATGCTGTTCAATAAAGAGTCACGTGAAACCTTGAATCCAGTAATAACACAAGTGACCCAGTTCAGCAAATACTGCAGTCTGTGGAAAAACCAACCATCTGTGATGTTTCCCCTGTCATGAATCCATTGCCAAAACTCCAGTTGCAAATATCAAGTGGGGGCCTGGTACCCAGACTACAAACTACATGGAGAGATTTAGTGCGCAAGTAACACACTAAAATGGCCGAAAAGATTTCAGCAGGAAGACTACCAAGGTGGAACTGGTGTAAACCTCCCAAGAGAAGATAACTGAGAGCAGTACAGCATATCTGAGACTATAAAAAAGCAACCCCAACCTGTAGCCTATGCTTAGCATTTCCTACAAGTACATCCACTTGCCACAGCACTTACTGTGGTCCACTCCATGACCTGAACTTGAGTCCATTCATCTAGCTCCCGATACATATGAGGAAGAAATACAGAGAGAGAAAACAACAGTAAACTGAGAAGCGCAATTGCGCCCTGTTTAATTAAGAAACCTGTTTTATTTGTCTCTGTTGCCTAAAACTCCTGAAGATATATCATAAGGCTCATGCGCACATTGCGCGTAGAATCACTGGAATTCTAAAAGCTTATTTTAGTGACTGTGTGCATCTAATGCCTGTGCGGACACCCTTCTCTTCATTGGGCCATAAAGAAAGTACTCCATGAAGTAACGGACTGCCTGCCATTGCGCCACAATTACGGTTATAAAATTACGGGAAACAGTTCAAGAATCTAACCCGTTTTAGTAACAGCTTAACCGCGAGCCGCAGTGCCACTCACTTCAAGGCTTAGGCAGAAGCACACAATTGTGAAGGCACGTTCTAAGAATATAATCCCGAGATTAATGTATTACTTAATGTTGCACAGCACCACCATGGATCATAAACAAAAGGGAAACTTCTCCATTAAATAAACGGAGTGCCCGTTCAGTGTTGCAGCAGCGCCTACCTACAGCCATTAGCGCTACAAAACAAAACTTACCAGAAAAGCCATTGGAATCATCTGGCCCTAATGGTTCATCCGTCTCCTGCAAGAAAGGAAAGGAAAAAAACTGCGTTATAATCCTGAAATGAGAAATCAGGATTCCAACAGTAAGCATACACTTATTCACAAGCTAAAAGAGACAGGAATTAACATATGAACATAAATCCATGAACATTGTCCCTTACAAATTAAGCCAGTTTGTAAATAAGTGCTAGCTCACCATTAGTCCAATGTGCACACACAGTAATAGCTCTTGTAAGCCTTTTGACAGCTATTGGGGGGTTACTGAAGAGAGTTAGGCAGAAGGGGGTCATTTGGTCCAGATAAAACCTGAAGTTGCCATACTGTTCCCTACTACAGAGCCCTTTCCATGAACATCAAGGAGCATTGAAGAGAGATGTAACACAATCTTCAGAGCAGTCCATCAGCTCCACCACAACCAAAGAATCCTATCTATTTGAATGCAAGGACGGGTGTACTGACGAGAAACCACACATCTTTTCTCCATCAAGAGGTTTGGGTACTATTCATCATCGCATTGCAACCCTGAGTCATCCTCTGCATCCACTGATCAGTTAAGTCACGGTTTGCGCCTGCAAGAAGCGTTATAGAATGCAAAGGCCACGTTACATGTCTTGCCTGGACGAGATGGAGAACTCGGATGTTGATCAATTATCCACTCTTTTAGGGGAACTCTGAACGGAAGGACACACAGCTCGGTCCAAAACAAATGTAATTCGAAGAGAGTTGGTGGTGAAGAGAGATAAAACTGAAGAGTTTGCTAGGAGATTAACGCAAACACAGGCAGGTCAGGCCCCATTACCAGATCCCATGGACCCTGTGCAGCCTATACAGGCTCCTATTCCAACAGTTACTCCAGCTCCTGTTCTACTAGCTCCATCTGAGCGATTTACAGGTGATCCCATGAAAAATGCCATTTTCATGGATCAATGTAAGTTACTCTTTATTTGCAGACCTGGGTCATTTCCTAATGACCAAACCAAGGTGGCATTCATTTTATCTTATTTGGGGGGCCATGCAGCAAATTGGTGCAAATCTTTTGTAGAACGGGATGGTTCCCACTATGTAATTTTCAATTATTCCAAGGGGAATTGGAGAAATTGTTTGCAAGAAAGTCACAGGCGCAGGCTTTAGACAATGAACTCCTTACACTATGGCTAGGATCAGAGGACCTTTTGAAATATTCAATTTAACATCTTTATTTGTCTTGGTTGAAATATTTCAACCTTTTCAATTTACAAAACTTATAACTGAATTAACATCATTAAAATCATGTTAGGACCTTTTAGAGTATATTACTACATTCAACAGATTGGTGGCAGAAACAAACTGGCCGAAGAAAAAAAACGTCATTGTTTCATAGGGGTCTGCATGGGGAATTAAAAGACGTTCTGGCTCAGGTCGTGAATACCCCAACACTTTGTTTGGAATGTATTGAACTTGTGGTGCAACTAGACGACCATCTGCAGGAAAGAAAGACAGATTGATCCTGAGCTGAATTCAGGACAGTGTATGTCTGACCGAAAGACACCTCTCGACATGAATCTGCACCTGAACCAATGGAATTGTGAAGTGTTAGGGGTCATTTAACAAAGGAGGAAAGAAATTTATGATGATAACCGCAATTGTGATTATATTGCGGTAAGGCAGGCTATTTTTGGCAGGATTGCCCAGCTAAACCACAGCACAAACCAGTAGGAGAAATGGTGATCAACAACAAAACTTGAACCCTGTCAGAAAACTAGAAAGCCTGGCAGGTGTAGAGATCCAGCTGTCGAGCATTGGGAGAAACCCACAGGTCTCAGATTTTGCTATTTCAATCATCCTAGTTAGTTCACGTGAGCACCAGAAGTTACAGGCCCTCAAAGCCTATTTAGACTGTGCATCAATTGGTAATTGTATGGATCAGAACCTGGCGATTCAGATGGGCGTTTTATCCCAGCAAAAGGATATTAGAAGAAAATGTGGTGGCCATAGATTGCATTCCTCTGTCTTCCAGTTCAGTGTCTAAAAGAACTGAGACCCTAAGCTTACTTTGTCAAGATGGATATTGAGAACTAATTGTATTTGATCACATCAGCGCACCACAGATGCAAGTCATCCTGGGTTTTCCATGGTTGGAGAAGCACAATCCTCAAGTAGATTGGAGGGCAAAACAGATGACACTTTCAGAAGACTGTTTACAGACATGTTATGCCCCACGATCCATCCCAGGGAGCCCCATCTTTGCTATTACCACTCATAGCAAATGTATTGGGTCTCACTGGAAAAATTCCTGCCATATACAAAGAATATGAAAATGTGTTTTGGAAATAACAAGCCACAAACTTACCTCTTCACTGAAAATGTGATTGTCAAATAGATTTAATACTTGGGGCTCAAGTGCCATGCAGCCGCATTTTCACCCTCACCGAAAATGAGAATGAACATCTACATAATTATCTGGACCAATACCTAGCCAACAGGTTTGTACGCAATTCAAAGTCCCCTGCAGCATCCACACTTTTTTCCACACCCAAGAAGGAGGGTGACCTTCAAACATGCATTGATTAGAGGAAACATGATCTGACCATAAAAAAACATATATTCTCTACTGCTTACACTGGTGCTGTTGGATCAAGTGAGAGCAGCCACCATTTACACTATGTAAGATCTCAGGGGGGCCTACCACCTGGTATACATTAAAGAAGAAGACAAATGGAAGACAGTCTTCCACACCAAATATGGCTTGAATATCAAGTAATGCCATTTGTCTTATGTAATGCACCCGTTGTGTTCCCGTATTTTATAAATGATATTTCATGAGAATTGCTGGACGTTTGTGCAATCGTATACATTGATGACACCTTAGTCTCCTTGGCTAATCTAAGGGAACATGCCACTCATGTCAAAGCGGTTCTGGAGTAACTTAGACAGTATTGCTTATTTGCTAAGGCAGAGAAATGTTAATTCCATGTAACAAAAGTAGAATCTTTGGGATTTATTCTCACCCCACAAGGAGTACTTATGGACAACAAGAAAGTAGAAGCAATTCTACAATGGCTGTAACCTACTTCAGTAAAATCTATGTAGAGCTTCATCGGTTTTCACAATGGTTTTATTCCTGACTTTTCAGTGGTGGTCCATTCTATCACTTCATTGTTGTGAAAAAATCGGACAATCCAGTGTACACCAGAAGCTGAAATGCTTTTCAAGAACTAAAAAAAATGTGTTACAGCACCCATATTGAAACACCCAAATCGGAGTTGTCATTTATCGTGGAAACCAATGCTTCTTGTGTAGCAATGGGCACAGTTATATCGCAGAAGGATCCACGGACAGGGCGTTTACACCAAATTGCCTTTTTGGTCAAGAAAATGTACATCAGCAGAAACAAATGACACCATAAAAGACAAAGAACCACTAGCTATCAAGGCAGTCTTCAAGGAATGGAGACACCATCTCTTAGGAGCTAAACATCAGGTTAACAGTTTGCACTGATCATTGGAACCTCCAGTATTTGAAAACTGCACTGGCCCAATCGGCCAGGACATTATAGTGGACACTTTTCTTTGCAGAATATGATTTTGTTATATCTTACCGACCCAGAGCACAAAATGGAAAAGCGGATGCCTTATCGAGACTAGGGTGGGAAAAAGAGGACATACAGCAGGCATATTTGCCCCCAGAACCTATGGCAATTATTCCATTGCAAAGGATTGTGGGATTAGTTGACCCATCTCCTGGACTTGGGCAGTTACAAGATGAAATTTATGAAGCCCTACCTCCTGAAAAATTACAGATCTGTGTGTAAGAAAACAGAGACATACAAGATAGACAGTGATTACCCTACTATCAGGGCTGATTGTTTATTCCGACAACCACAGCCTGCTACAAAATATTACATAGTGACCATGATTGATACCCTATTGGAGGCATCTCCAGGAATTTCTAAAACCTATAACAAGATTAAGATGCATTACTGATTGCCTAACCTGCATAGAGATGTTATTCATCATATTAACACATACGATGTGTGTGCCAACGAAAGTTATCACAGAAAAAAACCTAAGGCCTGTTACAACCCAGGCATACTCCGCTGGCACCCTGGTACATCATGTCTCTTAACTTCATAACAGACCTTCCCTAGAATCATGGGTATAACACTGTTTTGGTAGTAGTAGACCTGTTATCAAAAATGGCCCATTTCATCGCCTTAAAAGGTATACTGACTGCCATTAACCTTAGCCCAGACATTCTTCCACCAGATTGTGCATCTACATGTGTTTCCATCGATAGTAATATTGGATCGAGGCAGTCAATTGATATCTAAATTATGGAAGAGGTGCTGCATTCTTGCACAAATTGATGTATGACTTTCTACCAGCTATAGCCCCCAAACTGATGGCCAAACGGAATGAACTAATCAAATCCTGGAAAAATAACTCATCTGTATTTTGCATTACACAGAGTAAGATTGGGTAGATCTCTTATGTATGGTAGTCTATGTTTACAACAATACCACACCACACCCTGCTCTTTTCTACATGGCATGCATCAATGTACTTCTGTTTATGACCCACCAGAGGCATTTGAGACGCCGGCTGTACAACAGCGCCATGAAACAATACAAAACACAATACAACAGTCAAAAATCTATTTGCAGCAATCCAAAAATCAGTAAAAAAATCAATCCGGTAAAAAAGAGAGCCAGCTCGACATAACCAAGTTGGAGACCAAGTATTGTTAGCTATACAGCATATTTGGATAAATGGTCCCAGAAAATTCCACCCAAGATATATTGGTCCTTATCACATCACTGCCATCATTAATCCGAGAACCTCCAAATTCATCCAGTTTTTCATGTGTGCTTGTTAAAACCAGTACACCAGACGCATGTTGCACTACAACTAATCCACCTCTAATATTTGTAGAGCAAGGGGAGCGTCAATACAAAGTAAATCAGATATTAGACTCTAATGGGTGAAAAACAAGCTGTATTACCTCATTGATTGGAAGGGTTGCAGGCCTATTGACAGAACTTGGGAACCCGCGTCTAATGTCCATGCGGAGGCTGGTGAACACTTTTACAAAGAATACCCACAGAAACCTAGACCCTGTAACATCACTGTGGGAGGGGCCTTGAGGGGGAGTGCTTTCATGAATCCATTGCCAAAATCCTTGTTGCAAACATGAAGTGGGGGCATGGTACCTAGACTACAAACTACATGGAGAGATCTAGTGCACAAGCACCACACTAAAATGGCTGACAGGTTTTCAGCAGAAAGACTACCAAAATGGAACTGGTGTAAACCTCCCAAGAGAAGATACTGAGAGCAGTGCAGCATATCTGAGACTAAAAAAAAAAACCACCCTACCTGTAGCCTATGCTTAGCGTTTCCTGCAAGTCCATGCACTTGCCACAGCGCTTACAGTGATCCATTATTTGACCTGATTTTGATTCCGTTCATCTTGCTCCCGATACATCTGTGGAAGAAATACAAAGAGAAGAAACAACAGTAAGCTGAAAATCGCAATTGCGACCTGTTTAATTAAGAAACCAGCTTTATTTGTCTCCGTTGCCTGAAACTCCTAAAAAGATATCATAAGGCTCACGCGCACACTGTGCGAAAGTTCATTGGCATTCTAAAAGCTTATTTCGGTGACTGTGCATCTAATGCTCTCGCAGAAACCCTTCTCTTAATTGGGCCATAAAGAAGGTAATTTGTGAAGTGAAGGACTGCCTGCCATCGTGTTACAAAATTACAGAAACCAGTTCAAGAAGCTAACCCTTTTTGACTAACGGATAGCCTAACCTCGAGCCGCAGTGCCACTCGCTTCTTGTCATTGGCAGCAGCACACGTGTGCACGTGTGAAGGCACGTTCTATGTGTGAGATTAACGGATTACTTAAGGTTGCGCATCCCCCAACATTTTATAAACAAGGGAACCTTTTCCGTGACATAAACGGAGTGCCGGTTCAGTGTTGCAGCAGAGACTACCTAAAGACATCACAGACATTAGTGCTACAAAACAAAATATACCTGAAAAGCCATTGGAATCATCTGGCCCTAATGGTTTATCCTTCTCCTGCAAGAAAGGAAAGGAAAAAAACTGCGTTATAATCCCTAAGTGAGAAACCAGGATTCCAACAGTAAGGATATGATATGAGATGGCATTTATAACGCACCTGTACAGAAGTGATACAATTATTCTAATGCTAAAAGAGACATTAATATTCATGAACGTTGTCCCTTACAGATCAACCAAGCTCGTATATAAGGGCTCCCTCACCATCCTCTTCACATCAACATGGTGTGCACACATAGTAATAACTTTGGTAAGCAGTTTGACAGCTATTGGGGTGTTACTGAAGAGGGTTCGACAGAACGGGGTCATTTGGTCCAAATAAAACTTAAAGTAGCCATACTGTTCCCTACTACAGAGCCCTTTCCATGAACATCAATGAGCACTGAACAGAGGTGTAACACAATCCTCATTGCAGTTCGTCAGCTCCACCACAACCAAAGAATCCTATCTCTTTGGATGAAAGGGCGGGTGTGCTGACAAGATGCCACACATGTTTGCTCCATCAAGAGATTTGGGCAGTATTCATTGCATCGCAACCTTGAGTCTTCCTCTGCCTCCACTGATCAGATAGGTCACTGTCCATCCCTACAAGACACCAGGTAAGCGTTATTTTCCCTGACTGACAACAGTTTCTTTTTACTTATTTCTTTGGGTTCAATAGTGAACTGGACAACACGAGACATCTTGGAATAGACATATCGAGGTACACAGGCATATTCTTTTGGGAAAACTATGATCGGGCAGTAGATAAACTTAAGGGATAAGTGTGGAGATGGCGAGGCCTTCCACTTTCGTCACTGGGACGAATTGCAGTGAAGAAGATGGCAATCCTACCGAGATTTCTTTGCTATTTCTTGAATATTGCTCTGCACCTCTCAGAACTCTTTTTCCTCATCTCGGGGGGATTGTTTTAGAGCTTCTCTGGGGTGGCAATCAGCTGATACTTAAATGGAATAAGCTAGTACAACATCTTGCCAATGGCGGCCTAGCATTCCAAGATTTTGAGAGCTAGCACCTGGCAGCGCAGGCTCATCTCCTATCCTTATGGTTCTCTGCTCGACCACCTAGACCATAAATACAGATAGAAAGGACAGTGGCTGCACCAGCCTTAATCCATACAGTGATAGTAGGTGGGGTTAAACATAAGGCCAAGATGATGAATGTAGTCTCATGTATGTATCCAGCCTCGTGTAGGATAGTGGCTAAATTAGGAGTGGGTATTCTGTACTCCCTGCTGATTCTGGCTAAATATGTGACTGGGATGGGAATTACACATGAGAAGGCTGCATAAGTGTTGCGACTAAGCTTCACATAGAAACATTTGGGGACTATTTTGTGGAAGGATCCTTTATGACCCTAGAGGCCTTTAAAGAGAAGGGAGGGAATACCCCACTGGACGCATTCATGCACTTCGAAATTAGGAATGAATTCAAGGCTCTCTGTCCCTCCATCCCAGCACAAACGTCTGCATTCACATTATCACAGGACGTTATCATAGCCCAGGGAGAAGGGCAATGGGTTTTGGAGATATACGAGTGGCTAATGCACAAGATTCCCCATGACGGTGAGTCCTCTAGAAAGAGGTGGGAGAACAGTCTGAGGAAGATTGGTTTTATATAATGGGTCAAACTAGGATAGTGTCATTGAATGCCAGGTATAAATTGATCAAATGTTTGCAGCAAACATACTAAACCCCTGTCAAGTGTCAGTAATATTACCCAGAGAAACCACATGAATGAATGCAATGCATAGGAAGTCTTGCATACTTTAACCACCTTGGGAGGTGTTTGAGGTTATGTCTGTCATTGTGAAAGAACAGGTGCTGATGGACCTAGTACTGGCATTGCTTTGACTCATCAGTGGCATCCCAAACTATGCGCTCAGGTTAACAGGGCTTCTCTGGGGCCTTGCTCAGAGAAGGGTAGCTATAGCTTGGTGGAAGGGACCAATGTCATTGGTAGTAGTCTGGTTGAAAAATATTGCACATTGTTATGACTTGGATGTTGCATATATATTCATAGTATGACTCGGCATGGACGCCCCCCCTCTCCACCCTGACATGTGGGACCCTCATTGCAATCTTTGTTGTGGACACCTGGAGAAGAGTTCTCCACTGATCATTGAGACATTGCCCATTGCCTCAGGACATGTTCTGTATATCCGGCTGGGAACCATTTATTGTACTGATGATGCTTCCTAACTGCTCTGCTCACCATTGGGCCAATCAGTTGTTATTGTTGAATGTTGTATGTAAAAAATCAATAAAATAAAATGTAAATGAAAACAATAAATTATAGAGTCCATGGCTGCAGGTCAATCACCTCAGAAATATCAGTAGGTTGAGGGAGAGTCTGTCACATGTAGGCATTCAAACTATTTAGTTAGGTCGGATTGCAATGTTGTGAGCTCTGTACTTGGGAAAAACATAACTTATATATACAGTCAGAGGCGTATGGCTCTAAGGAGTGCCAAACATGCTCCAGATACAAATGTATGCAAGGGGGTTGACCAGTGCATGTAATGCAAAGAAAAAGAAAAAAGAAAACATAAACAAGATCAAAAAGTGGAAAGGTCATGATAAATAGATGCAACAATGCTAGTAAATAGACAAAGATTGAATGAAGTGCAAACCATTAATGGCCCTAAGTGTGGAGAGGAATGGTGTTGACAGGAGTATGAGGTTCCAGTAAAGAGCTGAGCAAAAACCAGTCAATATATCAGGAGTTTTTTCTGAAGAAGGACATTTAAATTGCATAAACTGAAATAGAGATGATTTTCGTCAAACCTTAAATCAGGAGGTGGTGCATTCCAAGCGAGGGAGCCTGCAGTGTCTAATTGTTTTCCCAGCAAGGGCCTTCTTGGCAAGGTCTGTAATGTGTGGAGAGAAGGAGAGAGAGGAGTCAAAGATTAGAACAAGGTTTTTTGCCTCACAATAGAGTGAGGTGGGCCACCCATGGAAGATGGCCATAGTGAAGATGGGGGGCCACCCTAATGCACCCACACGATCCTCAGCACAAAGGCAGAGAAACCACAGATGTGCCTCACTTCTAAGCCCTTCACCACAAACTTCGATGTATCGCAGGTTTGAGAAATGCTATTCAATCAGACAACCGTTCAGACCATACCCAATCGATGGCTTGTACGATATGGAAATTACATTAACTGTGCAAATCCTCTGACTGCAAAGGCAGGAATCAATGAAATCATCACTGACATCACAACATAGCCGCATTATACATGAAGTACATATTCATCCATCCATATTATTGCATATAGTAACAAAGCACATGCTTTTAACCCATGTATGTAAGAGGACAGATACACGTACATACTGTTACGTTCATATCTTTCGCTAAAGTTGAAACCGCAAGATGCAAATAGTTCATATACTTAGATTGCACATCGTTGACTACTATTAACAAGGAAAAGCCATAGGGAATAATATAGAAGCTATACTTTAAGTTTAATATTTATAATGCGCAATCAATGGACCCTTGGGCATTAGGGCATGGACAAAACATAAAAAAATCAGAGTAAAACATTAACAATCTAGGGTAATCCAGGTAGTCAGACAAACATCAAGGTTTTCAACTTTTTTCTTGACGGTGTCTATGGAGCTCTGATGTTTGAGATCCAGAGGTAAATGTTCATTCGCATTGCCTTGAAAAGGTAGATTCAGCCTGGTAAATGTCCAGGGTTCCAGGAATGGAAAGACACACTATGACCAATCCAGATTCACAGTTCATGTGGGGATAATTTGTTGCAAGGGCCAATGGTCTCTCTGTGACCCTGCAATATTGTCGATTGATACTAGTAGGGGTGGTCTTCTGAAGGACTCCTTGACATGCACATCCAATCATAGGATTAACCTTTGTGTTCTCTATATGTAGCCTGTTCAAACTGACCAATGTAATTGGCTGATAGGTTTTTTGGGTTGCGAATTTGTGACGTAACACTGGGATAAAACTGGGTGACAAATTCTTAGAAGATGAGATCTCTGGAGAATATTTGTTTTTCTTGTGAGATCCCTGTCATTTTTGGTTTTGCTACTATAAGACAGTAAAACGTTGCCCCATGGCTGAGTCTCCTGTTCTTGCTGCTGGGATATGTTGAGTGTTCTCTGCCAATGATTGGGGCAACTTCTAGAGAGTCCTGATCATGCTATACAAAGTGGTAGCAGAGGACAGTCGCTAGGTTTCTTAGGTGACAAACCATCTTGACCCACTGTATGTCTGAGGGGCTGTGTGGTGACCCGCAGTAACCGATCCATACAACACCTGTGTAAAGAAGAGGTCGACATGAGCCACCTTTGAAGAGAAATTCCTGCCTTCTTCCTGTGGCACACCTATCAAACCGGATGGCAGAGTGGCAAATTGTGGGAGATTCGATATCCGAGAGACCTCAGTGGATCACAGAATGTAAGTATAGACTCAGCTATATGGAAAATTGAGGGGAGAAATGTCAGTTTCCTGTCTTGTGTTGAAATCTTTGTTTGATGTAGAGATGTCTGTTTGTTAGGCGGTCAGTTTGGGGGATCAGCTTAGACAACAAAAAAAAAACACATATATAAATATATAATGGTTTCCTTGTGAGTTAGGCAAGTTAGCTTGGTTCATGGAGCATTCAACGTTCGCAGTCGCAGTTCCTTCATTCAGAAGTTTCCTCAGCAGCCAATGCATCTTCCGAAGGTATTTTTCCTCAGCTTTCCGAAAACCTGCAGACAAATATGGTATTGAATTAACAAACAAACTTAATAGAAAATAAGAAAGAAGAAGTTTAAATAAGTTTACGTACCTGAAGTTTCAGTATTTTACCGCTCTCTTCCCTAAAGGCTGCAGTTACCCCGCATAGACAAACTTACGCTAGTTGAACGTTTCTCCATCCCGAGTAACATTGCAGTCATTCCACAGTCATTAGACTCTCTGAATTCAGAGAACCTGCAAGAAAAAGGGAAAATATTAGAAAGAGATCTCTCCAACGTAGGGACTATTCCAAATCTAAAAGACTATAGGGGGTAATTCATGGAATCAAGCGCAGAACTGGCGCACACGGCTGGCACACAGAGTGCGCGTGCAGCAGCTTGCGCTATCCACCTGTGCCAAAACCCATTTTGATGCAGAGGGTATTCATGGATTTTTACATCCATAACCAGCCATGGCACAGAGTGGCGCAGTGAACCTGCAGCAGCGCCAGTTACGCCCCCAACCCCGCCCCGTGCGCAAAAAACATTGCACAAATCCCATACATGGCGCAAACCAGTATACAGCCCCCCAACCACGAAAACGCGCTAAAAACGCCACACAGCCCTCACGTGCCAGCGTAATCACATGTAAAACTCCCTGCGCACCCCTCGGAATACGCGTAACCCGCTTGCGCCAGCGAAATCATGGGTAAAACTCCCTGCGCACCCCTTGGAATACGCGTACCCTGCTCGTGCCAGCGAAATCGCGTGTAAAACTCCCTGCACACCGCTCGTAATACGCATACCCGCTCGCGCCAGCGAAATCGCATGTAAAACTGCTTGCGCACTTCTCGGAAAACACGTACCCCACTTGAACCAGCAAAATCGCATGTAAAACTCCCTGCGCACCCCTCAGAATATGCGTACCCCGCTCGCGCTGGTGAAATCGTGTGTAAAACTCCCTGCGCACCCCTCAGAATATGCGTACCCCGCTTGCACCAGCAAAATCACATGTAAAACTCCCTGCGCACCCCTCTGAATACATGTACCCTGCTCGCATCAGGTAAAATGCATGGAAAAAGTCCACCCTGTGGAGTTTCATAGGTGATAGGCCGGGCACGAGTGGGGTACGCATATTCCGGGAGTGCGTGTGGAGTTTCACACGCAATAGGACTGGCACGAGCGGGGTACACTTATTCCAGGGGTGCGCATGGAGTTTCACATGTGATAGGCCTAGCATGAGCGGGGTACGCATATTCCGGGAGTGCGTGTGGAGTTTCACACGCAATAGGACTGGCACGAGCGGGGTACACTTATTCCAGGGGTGCGCATGGAGTTTCACATGCGATAGGCCTGGCACGAGTGGGGTATGTGTATTCTGGGTGTACGCGTGGAGTATCACACACGATAGGCCTGGAGCGAGCGGGGTACGTGTATTCCGGGGGTGCGCAGGGACTTTCACATGCAATTTGGCAGTGTGGGCCCTCCCGAGAGTGCCCATCCCCCTCCCCATGCCCCGCAGGCAGCCCACACCACAGGGGACCACCCCACACCCCTTGCATGCCCTGCAGGCAGCCCATCACCCCAGTCCATGCCCTGCAGGCAGCCCATGACCCCAGACCATGACCCGCAGGCAGGCCTCATGGCACCATGCACTTGGGAGCCCCGACTCATGTCCCCCACCCCACCCCCAGTGATGAGCACCTGCCAGCAGGCCCCGACTCATGTCCCCCACCCCTTGTGACGGGCACCTCCCAGCAGGCTCCGACTCATGTCCCCCACCCAACACGTCATCACAATCCAGACCCCTGGCCCTTATGGCCACCCAAATCACACCCCACGCCACCCCAGTCCAAACACCCAACCAAGCATTACTTCCACTCCACATTGAAATCCCCATGTCATGATAGATCCTAAATAACCAGTATGCCCATGAATACATGTCCATCAGACCCACACAATGGCGACACATGAATGAGAAAACCCACATTGTGACATGCACGAAACCAATGAGAGAAGACCACACAAATGAAGTAAAAAATAAAAATGTATTATATACAAAACAGAATGAATTAAAGAAAATCACTCAAGAAAATAAATAATAAATTAAAGCCTGGATGTCTGAAATAAAGGAAAAAAAATGAATGCTGAAATCAATAAAATCAAAAGTAAAATGGCTCCAAAGCATCCGTCCATAAAACAAAATCCAAAGTTCAAAAACTAAATAAACCATTCCTCCATGGTAAAATTTTTTTACAATAAATCTGGTAATCCGGTCCATAACTACATACAATTTAAAAATCAAGGGTCCATGAGTCCAACAATCCAAAGGAAACCTAACAAAAAACCGACCTAATAAATAACTATTTACAAAAAGACGGGGCATAGTCCATGCACCCCAACGGAAAAAAAAGGAAGGAAACCTACACCTACATAACTATTTACAAAGGTGGCAGGCTAGTCCGACAGCTCACTCATTGATGTCCCGGGCCAGGGCATCATCGAATTCCACTTCAACGTCCTGGAGGCAAGCCTGTTCCCTGGCCTCGAGGTCTCGCAGGGATGCAGCCATGGCCTCCTCCAACTCCCTGCGAGTTGCATCGAGGAACTCAGCCCGCCTCAATGCCCGGTGCATGGAGTTCTCTGCCCTGACCATTGTGAGCCGTGCCTCCTCTGCCCGCCGCTGCTGCGCATCTATCTGCTGGCCCAACCACTGCCACACGGAAGACACTCCCAATCCTGGGTCCTCCTGCCCTCGGACCGATGCCTGCCTCTCTGATGTTGATGGTCCCGAGCCATGATCGCTCCCACTCTGAGCCTGCTGCTGCCGTGTACGTGCCCTGCCTGTTGATGCCTGCACGTCCTCCTCCTGCTGGGGTCCAGTTGGTGGGGTGGCCACCCCTGCTGGACCTCCGACCCCCGGCTGTGGCAGGGATGTGTCCTCCATCAGCATGGCCGCTGGCTCAGGGGCAGCTCCACAGGGGGCCCAGGTGATACTTGGGTGGGTAGATGGCACGGAGGATGACTAGCGCATAGGGGGTTCAGTTGAGGAGGGGGTCACAGGAACATCCAGCACACGGAGGTACCCAGCACCGGTGACCTGTCCTAGTAGGCTGACGCGGTCAATGAGGTATTCTAAATGACTTGCATTGTCCTCACGAGAACCCTGCACATCATCCCGAATATCACGTTGGCGCAATGCCACCCCAGCTAGGACAGGCTAAACACGGTCACGAATTGCAACGTCTGCAGGGAGGGGAAGGCCAGTTGTTGTTTGTGCATCCCCTCCCTGAAAACGGGTCTGGATGAAGGCATCCCTGCTGGTGCAGGATGCTGCAGTCACAGGATCGGGGACAGGATTACACACATGCACCTCTGCGGCAGCCTGTGCTGCCTCCTGTCCCTACCCCTGGACTGCACAATTAGAATCCCCCCTCCATGCCCTGTGCGTGGGCCTTCCACGGCCTCCTCTCCAACCAAACCCCCCACCAACCTGGATGACTCTGTGCCATCTTCCTCCATAGGCCCGTGTGGGGGCTCAGCTGCCCCTACTGCTGCCGAGGGGTCCACCTCCAACCTCCACCTCTTGGACCTTCCCTCGGCAGCAGCGGCCATGGACGCGGCACCACACTCCTCACTCCTGGAAGAGATGACTATGTGGGAGGAGAGATGGGCCTTGCGTCTCTGGCTGGCGGTAGGATCCCTGCCGCTGTGCTCCATAGCACTGTCTCCGCCCTCTTCATCAGTCGATGCTGCAGACAGGGAGAGACAGAACACGGGCATCAGGGCACTGTACAATGGTCGGATACACAAATGACAGTTGTACATGAGTGGCAGTGTCAAACTTCACAGATGTCATCACACTCCCCAACACTCACATCATTTGCACCCACCCTCATGCACAAATTGACAGTAATCGTGCAGCAGCATCCATACACACACCAGCATGAACATCCGAAGGTTGGCATGAAGTCACAAGCAACATGGGGAGTGACCAACACATGCACACATGCCACCAGACATACCTTCATCTGTACATCTCCACCACCTGTCACAGCGCAATCATCGGCAACTATGTCACATCTCCCAATCGGGTTCCTACATGTCTGTATCACAGGCATCCATGGTGTATCACTGTCGCACACATGTCAAACACACACACGCACATGCATGCCATGCACATACATGAAGGTGGAACCAGCTTCCATTTGTCACACCCCAAACATGCCATTGGACATACACAGAAATGCTAACATGTCTGCATCTCTGCATGCAGTTGTGCATCATGCTTTGGAACACATACACCATTGATGTGCATCACACATGACTGGACTCACATTCAGCACAGTCATGTCCCTGCACATACACATCCATACATGGGCCTTTTCAGACATATGTCCAAGCTGTACACTCCTGGCACACCTCAACATGCACTGCGTCCAATAAGTACGCATGGACACTTACCGCTCGACTCCTGACCGGTCTCCCTATCGAGGACCTGGCGGTGAAGCGCTGGGTTAATGCATTCCAGGACCCTCATTTCATCGGTGGTAAGGTGTACCCAGCGCCTTGCTGCATCCGCTGCTACCAAGAGGTGCCAGGCCTTACTGAGGGTCCTGGACCTGAAGTCCTCCCAGCGCTAACGGACGTGTGGAAGGTCGCGGGTTGCCATCCCCTCCATGTTGATGGCAACCACAATGTCCAGCCAGATCCTCTCCCGTCCATCCTTGTCGGTGCATTTTCTTCCGTAGAGGGCATCATAATGCACCAGGACTTGCTCCACCAGGATGCCAACCTCTCCTGCTGTGAAGCTGGCAGCCCTCTGCCTCTCTGGCTGGGGGTTGCCAGTGGTCTCCGATGGTGTTTGCCCCGACATGGCAACCCCAGAGGCAGGTGTGGGTGGGCAACTGGGTCCTGGTGCTGGGCTGTGGAGCGATGGAACTGCAGTCGGGAGTCTTCTGTTCCAGCATGGGTGGTCACAGCAACTCGACCCCTGCAGATGGCTGACGTGCAGGCACCAAATAGCAGGGCACGTGGCCAGTAGGCATGCAGGCAGGCAGGCAGCAGCAGATGGCTGGTGGGAGTCAGCTCGGGACTCTGGGGGGCAGGAAAATGGCCTTCTGGGCAGGAGCATGGTTTTCTGTATGTTGTTGCATGGCCAGCTTGACACGGAGTGATTTGTCACATGAAAAAACAGCACATCAGTGTGTAATTCGAGGAAAGGCCCTTAGCGCGTAAGCGCATATGTGGCGTAACATGCGCAGGCATTTCCCTCGGCACGGTTTAAAGGTCCCACGTGGGTTTCCATTGCTCTGTACGTTATTTTTGTGGAGAGCGGTGCGTGTGTTTTCCAGACGTTGGGGTTCACACGCGATTACTTCACAGTGGCTACAGTGCGTAATTCTTCTTTTGGCGGGGGTGTTGCCTACGCTTTCTTCTTCTACACGCAAGGCAGACGGTGAGTTGCGCATGCTATTTTTTCCACTGCGGGTGTCTCTGTTTGTTGCGTGCCCCTTTTTTTTGGTCATACTAGCCTGCATGTTGATTACGTACTCATTTTGTTTGTTCCTGGCAGCCACAGCATGCTGCATGTGTTTTTTTACACGCAGGTGGGCTACAGGGGTCACATATCTCTTTTTATTGCTATTTTGGAATGCCTGAGTGTTGCATGACCCGTCATTTTTCCTAAGGGGGCCACAGGCAGCCTTGCAGGAGCACAGGGGTGCTGTTTGCATCACGTTCCTTCCCCCCACTACCCAGGTTGCCCAGGACTATTGTTGTGTGCACCTCCCATTGGTACTTGTACATCTGTGCCATGGTTGGGAGGCCACAAAAGGTGAGGGGCGCCTCAGATGAGCGGCCTCCATGTGGCCTTTCCCCTCACATGCGTAGCACCTGTGCATGTGGTTGAGGATGTGTGGGCACCACCATGTCCACCGGTACGCCCTGCCGTGTTGCAACATTGTGCAGGACACATGCTGCCACATTGATCCTGCACACTACTGGGGGTGCATAGAGTAGCTGCCCGCCAGAGTGGTCAAGGGAGCAGTAGCGTGACTTGAGCACTCCAAATGTGCCCTTCACTATGGGCCAGGTTGCAATATGGGCTGCGTTGTATCTTACCTGGGGTGGGGTGGTGGTGTTCCGTATTGCCGTTATCATGTGGGTGCTCAGAGGGTAGGCACTGTCCCCTGGGGAGGTGATGATGGTTGTCATTAGTTTGGTTTGTGTTTTTGTCTGTGTGTGACATGCATGCATGTGCACAGGCATTTGTACTCAACAATGAGCCATGTGTCGGCATGCTTCACAGCTTCCAGGTCCCGGCTCAGTGCGGACATTCTGTATGTGAAACTGTCATGGGTGGACCGAAGATAGTTAGCATTGACAGAGGTGATGATCCCCTGTGCATCGCATACTACCTGAATGTTGATGGTATGCCAGTGCTTGCGGTTGCAGAGGATATTCTCTGTGGCCCTAGGTGGACGTAGGGCCACATGGGTGCAATCTAGGGCACCGGGCACTTTGGGGAAGTGTGCCACCCTGTATAAATCCTGGACCATGCCCTGCCTTTCTGAGGATGTTCTGGGCATGTATATTTGCCTGCGGACTGAGGGTCGTGCAGTCATGATTGCCAACACCTGGTATAGGCAGTGTGACTGCGTAGGCTGTGAGACCCCGCCGCTATGGCAGTGGTCCGCTGAAATGACCTAGTGGCCAAGAAATGCAGTACATTGAGCACCCTTTTCAAGGGGCTCAGTGCTTGGGAGCACAAGGTGGGTGATGTGAGCTCATCCTCCACTGCTGGACCAGGTATAGGATGATACGAGGTGTAAACCTGTACCTGCCATAGACCTGGTCATCAGGCATCCCAAAAAGGCTGGTCCTGGCCAAAATAATTTGGGGCCTGGCTACTCTCCTCCTCCTGCGGTGTCCCATGATCACTTTTGCGAGAAATGGGACATTCATCGTAGCTGTATGTACATGTTTGTTGTTTGCGCACACTTTTATACTGCACAGGGATGCTTCCGCCTGCCTTCGTGTGGCAGACGTGTTTGGGCCTGTGCATGTCTTTTGGCGTGCGCGTGTTTCCCCTATCCGATTCCATGAATACATGTAGTTTGCGTGCGTGTGGGCATTCCGTGCACTTCAGAGCAGTACTTCCCCAGTTACGCCCTTATTTTCACGCGTTGTTCCCCATTCCGAGTGTTCTGCCCCGTGTTCCGCCCCCTTTTTGGTGTGTGCGCTAACGCTGTGTGCTTTCACTGTGTGCGTCGTGTCCGGCGTTCGGGATGTTGCAGTGACGTGTGCGACCGTGTGCGCCACCCGCGGATTTGGCGCACATCCCGGGAAAACACGTGCAGGGCCTTCTGTGAATCGCACGCGTGCGCATGCGCTTGCTTTTTCACGCTTGCACCAGCTTGCGCCACAAATTTTGGCGCACATTTGTTCCATGAATCGGCCCTTATAGTATTTTTTCCAGATACTTTCCCAAGACAAATTCAGGAATAGCAAAGATATTATAAAGGCAAGAGTCTATTGAACACCTCAGCCTTCCAATTTAAAGTTTCTTCATTCCAACGCCCCCTTGTAGAATAACAGGATGGAGAGCTCCACAAAACATAAACACAGGTGAGAAGGGAGGGATTACCAAAAGCACACAGTTATACAGTAACTTCTCAGAAATCAGGTATTATAGCAGTTCTATTGTTGTTATTGTTGTTTATACAGAAAAGGAATCCTAATGGTGCCCAAGTAACAGGTCCACAGGCTGAGAAGGCAGTACGCTCCCGAGGAGTCCAGGTACACGTTACACTGGTCTCCTGCTCCCATATCTCTCATGCCAGCCCTCTACATCTTCTTTGGCTCACCAGCCACCACATCCACTGCGAGGCTCCATGGCAGAGTGCCCCACTACGGGTGAGCGGTCTTCTCTATCACCCTCACTCAATGCAGGGGTGCAATCCACATATCTGCATGCTTGGTGCTCCACCTGGAAGTGTCAGGCCTCGTCACTTCAGACTGCAGCAGCTGTACAATGCCACAGGGGGTTTCCTCTGATACCCCACCAACGAGGCGGTCCAAGGCTCACCGGAGGGACTGGATAGTCACACGTCCATGAAAGTACCTCACTAGGTGTCAGCCCAGCATAATTTAGCGGTAGCTTAATCAATCCAACCCGCAATCTAGGCCAATACTGCCTCCATAAAGCTGTTGGTCTTCATCTTGAAGGGCCACTTCACCATCCAACTCCACCAAATATCTTCTGAACGCAGTCCCCAAACGGTCAAGTATTCATGCGGACCCTGTTGCAAACCATCCAAACAGCTCTTCCATAAAATTCAGCTACCATATGCACCTATAGAGGGTCAAACACAGGTTCAATCTCAGGATGTGTTCGGTCACCTCCACACAGCATGGCCACCTTGTTTTCTTGATGATCAATGTATGTGCTACAGAGCCTCAGTTTTCAAGGCCACAGGCAAGATGGACTGCCTTAATTATGATAGTCTGCAGCTGATGTGTTAACTGCTTCAGAAGGCTGAGGTGAAAACTGTTCAGTATTCTAAATGTGAAGTTTTCATGGCAACTTCTTACCTGAATTTGTTGTGTTATATTCAAGAATTGTAGTATATGTTTGACCAATGGGAGTTGAACTTTGTTGTGTTTTGTATGAATGATGACACTGCATTAGTGCTTGCCATGTATTATATTATTAAGATTTGACCATATAATAGTTTTTGAAAACCTCTCTTAAATGTTATATTGAGTGTATGCTGGTTTAATGGCGCCCTTCTATCATATGTTGATACATGTCTTTCGTTCATTGATAATATATGGTGCTTCCTTTACGATTTGGAAGAAAAAAAGAAGATTGCACTACAAAACTGCTGGAAATGTGTTGCAATAAATTCTGCTATATTTCCGCCAATCACAAGTAGCATAAAGTGGCTTCGTTTTCACTGAAGGAAACAATGTTCTATCGCTCACACCATTACTAACCTGATTGACAACCGCTGGCTCACTTTCAGTAAAGGGAGGGAATATAAGGGGGAGGTGAGTTGGAGGTAGTTTGGGTTAGTTTGGATGGTGCGCTGATAAGGTGTTATTTGTGTTCCTGGTTTTCAAGCCTTTATTAAAGATTATCTTGCGTTGTCCATTTTCAATATGACTCCTCCGTCCTTTTGTCTGATTTTACATTTACAGATGTCGCACAATGCTGCAGACCGCCGATCCCCAAGGGCCTCCACCTGGACACCCCCACGAGTGCTGGAAACTATAAGGTAGGAGACCTACTTGAAAATGTCAACAGGGGGTTTCTGGAGGAAGAGATTAGGAGCTGGTGAGAGTGCATGCAAGGCTGCACGGGAAACCGAGGGTCCCGTTTGGGACCAGAAAATGGACAACGTGAGATTGGATGTATTCGAGGGATATGCTGAATTTGAATGGATATGTTGGACTTTGAGTGTGGTATTGGTAATCCTGGCAACCTGGCAAAATATCGAGATTAGGGGCTAAACCCAGTACAACGAACGGCATTGGGGAAAAGTAACAGGTTAGGAGGGGACAAACTAAAGCCCAGAAGTAAATAGCGACAGGTGGATCTGTGTATAGTGAGAGCCCTTATCCTTGTCAGGGCCCCTCTGCGGTGTTTTTGATTGTTTGAACCCATTTACCCTCTCATGAGCACAAAGGAGTGGGGTTTAAAGAACAAGTGGAATAGGGGCACGTGGGTAAGGGGGCAAGTGATGAGTGAAAGCAGAGATAAATAGAAAAAGGAAAAATGGGCAAACAGCAATCAGAACAGGCAGAAGAACCCCCAGTTCATCTTGTGATTATTTGGATTTAGGGCAATATGTGATTCGATGAAACAGAGAGACTCAATTCCCGATTAAGGGTATATTCAACATAGTCAAACTAGGTGCCCTTAGAAGGGTGCTGGAGAAAGACTGGACTAAAATATCAGCAGTACAGCCGGGGAGCATTTGCAACATTGCTGAAAGAGGACAGAGATAAAAGCTGCAACTGAAAGGTTAGAGGACTGAGGGGCACAAATGAACGACTCTGGGGACAGATACAATTTGTGATGCATAGGAGAGACAGAGAAGAGGTGAGATTATGCCCCTAATCATCAAGAAGGAAGAACCAAAATATACCAAAAAGACAGGGGAGGATCAGCAGAAACTGGATAGTGAAATGCTAGAAGATATACTTCATTGTTTCACTAGTTTGAGACCACGTGGAGGTGCAGGATGCGAGGAGGCACAGCAGGGGACACTAGTGGTAGAGATGCCCCAACAGAGGCTGATGGACCCTGGGACTTCCAGGCAGAGCAGATTAGGGTCCGTTCGGACGCAGATACTCAGATGGCCACCACCATTATATGACGGCTTGACAAGGGGAGGTAAAATATAGGGAATGGAATCAAACATTTTCCAGGCTCCAATCAGACACGTGCATTCATTACAGTCCATGTACCTTGGACAGCTGGGGATCTCAGGACACTGGCTAAATCGGGCCATTACTGATCACTGGGAAGAGACTTGCTCTGCAAGATGAGGTGCACTATTTATTGCACCCCAGATGGGGTTTTATTGAGTGTATCCCCAGACAATGTGGTTGCAATAATGGTCATAGTAATGGAAGAAGAAAAGGGGAGAATGGTGGAAGCTGATTAGCATTGGGTAGAGGACATACAGGAATTGATTGAATCTATATCAGGGTGCCTGTGAGATTACCATGACAATGAGGTAGGATAAATACACACTGTTGAACCAGTAAAGATAAAAGAAGGAATGTTTAAAAGATTGCCTCACATGCCACAGTACCGCTTGATGCATGAAGCAGAGGCAGGGATTATGCCAGTTATCGAGTCTTTCCCGAGTCATATGTAACACGCCTACTTTTCCTGCAAAGAAACCAAAGAAGTAGGTATATCATGTTGTTCAAGACCTACCCGCTATCAATATCGTGGTAATACCTTCCTTTCATGTGGTGTCAAATCAGGCAACTATACTGCCATGTATTCCCCAGAGGCCACACATTTTACAGTGGTTAATTTGTGTTTGGCTTTCTTCTCGGTCCCTAAGCATAAGGTTAGTATATGTTAGCAATAGCGCATACGGGATCCAGCACATGCAAATCCGGTTGGCCCAGGGGCATACACAGACCCCAAACCACTTATCACAGCAGTTAAAGAAGGCTTTGGATGAATTTAACTACACTAGTATTGTAATTTGCTGCTTTTGAATTTGATCACACTACATTTATAGTAGTTAGTTAACACAGCTTCTGAATTCAGTCACACTAGAATTGCAACTTGCTGCTTTTGAATTTAGCCACACTAGAATTGTAACTTGCTGCTTTTGAATTTGAACACACTAAAATTATAAAGAGTTAGTTAACTCTGCTTTTAAATTCAGCCACACTAGAATTGCAATCTGCTGCCTTTGAATTCAGCCACAATAGAACCTTACTGATTTGACATCCGCTGCTTTTGAATTTAGCCATACTTGAATTGAACTGATTTATTTGTTTAGATTTAGTTTAGATGTGCCACTCTGCAAAGCATATACCAGGACCGAAGCAAACATGGGACAATGTAGAAGGAAGAACTGATAATAAAACTACTCAACAACAAGAGATCACCTGAAACCAACTAACCACCACCTTCTCGTCTCCACACCCTCACACCACTCACATACTACTGTTAAGGATTTCAATCAGGTAACACACCTTAGTCTCAGCCCAGTATACAGCTTGCAATTGAAGTATAAGCAACGCACTTAGTTTAACCTTCTATTGACACATCTACAAAACACCAGGGAATAGGAGCACTTTTTGATTTTAGGTAAGGTAGCACTTGAGTTAGAATTTCCCCCTGCAATGATCTTTCAACCCACAAATAATCAATTTTAAGTGGATAAACAGTGTAAGAGGATTCAATTCAACACTACAGCTAAGTCAATGCCTAGTCTGGGATACTGAATGGAAACCCTTATTCATATATCTTTAAGTCCAGTTCATGCATTCTGGATGACTACCCCTATATAACACCCCTCTCTTGGAATCCCTCTGACCTCACTGAGCCAAGAAGTAGTTCTGTTTTGCGAGTTTAAAAGGTTTATTTGATAATTTAAACAATAGATATATATATCACACTTTATAATACATTAATAATTGAATATCACACTTAATCTGAGCAGTAATAAATAAGGGATAGTCCGGCACTAGCACACTTCTTTATAATCAATGATGAGTGGTTATAGGATGGATACGATCGCAACAATACTTTTATGGTTTCAAATGGATGCAAGGTGGAATGAAATTGCAGTACAGAAATACTCAATATGATTTCAACAAAACAATGTAATCACTTTTCTCTGGCAATCCACTCCCCCCTTTATGCAATGCAAGGAAATGGAAGGAAAGCACACAGTTCTCAGAAATGCAATCAAATGTAATTCAGTTCACCCCAGCAAGCTTAGACTACAGAAGTTTGAAACACAGGCCCCAAAATGCTTTTATATGTTCTGGCAATGAAGTGAAAAATATGCTAAAATGCTTTTAATTCCCTCTAGAGGTTCAGGGTGAGTGGTATCTAGTTAATATTAGTCCAGGCTCACTCTAGCAATGATTCAGGAATGGTTCTTAAGAGGCAAACGAATTTTTAGCAAGGAAAGCAAGGAAGCTGCTGTTTTCACACGTGGCTGGATTTTTAACCAAATCGCAAATCGCGGTAAAATTCGCGATGCGAGAATCGTGATTACGGCAAAAGTATGAGGAGTATGGGGTTAGTTCTAGGCTTGTTGAAAAGTTGAGATTCTAAGCTTTCAGAGGAAAGTTAAACCAAGTTCCTAGCCCAAACAGTTCCAGAGATACAGACGATTAAATAAAGGTTGTTTTTTGGATTTGAAATTTTAAAAGTTCAAAGCGACAGGTTACAGCTTGCAGCTAGAAAATGACAAGTGACAGCTTTGCAAATGACAGGTGACAGTTAGGAGGCAGTTCTGGTTAGATTAAAATAGATTGAATTATATTATTTTAACTAAGAGATTGGTTCTGCACAGTTCTGCTAGGTACTCACAATATATTTAGAAATAGGCCTCGCCACGGATCTGGTCAACAGGTTTTCTTCACTCGCCACGGACGGTTTCTGCGCACAGCGTCTGGGTCAGCTCTACTCTGCTGGTCTGGTCTGAGTCTCTGGTTCTGATCAGGTCTGTGGGTCCGGATACAGCGGTCTCCGGTTCAGCTGGTCTCTCTCTGGATACAACACTGCCCTCTGGCAAATGGCAAGAGTTCTTGCAAAGAATTCAAACAGCTCGCCTGGCTGTGAATAGTGGCAATGATTTGAGGCCTGCAAAAGAGGGATTTAGCTTGTAGTTGACCTCTCTGCTACCAATTCTGAAGTAAAGTCTTGGTCTCTGAAGGTGGATAGATTGAAGTCTCTATGTTGGCTCTCTGGAGGTTGATGGAGGTAAAGTATGGATTTTCCCGGCAGAGCGTCTGCTTTTATGTGTTTTGAAAGTGGGTGGAGAGGCTAGCTTTCTAGGCCCTACCCCTCTCCACTTGTCATTGGCCACTTCCTCCTCTTCCCCTTGATTGGGGGAATGAAATGAAGTGTCATCATGATGAGGTCTGTTTATGATACAGAGAACCCACCCCTGTCAACTTTACACACAATCTATATTTGACCTAAAGACATATTTCCCCGATAGACAGTGGTTTGGCATTGCATACACACATCATGCATTTACTGATGGTAGCCCCTGTTCCAATTCTGTCGTTTCTAGGAGCTTGGGTTAAAAAATGGCAACATATTTCACTTTTTGGTCGGGTTACCAATATTGGATTTGTCCCCGCATTTACACAAATGTTCGCAAAGCATGTGGGCATTAGGTGGTGGAGTGTCAGATTTTTAACATACATACATTTAGAGTAATATCCTCTTTTCCGCTAAAAACCCCCTGAACATACCACCGGGTCCTAACACGTCTTCAAATGTGCACAGAAAAATCACAACAATAATGATATCACTTATAACATTTTCACAAGTCCGCTCTATGAATGATCCATCTTTTTAGATTTATGTTCTGGCCCCAAAGGGGTGTGGTTTCCCAGGTCACATGGTGTAGAAACCAGTTTATCCAGTTTCTGCCAAGCTCAGAGACCCTGCCCCTCCCAGCTTCTGCCAAGAGGAAGCTATTTTACGGTCCCCTAATAGACCAACTGCCTGGGCCCTGGAAGGCCCATTGTTCAAAAGGAAGCCATTTACGACTACCCTAATAAACCATCTGCCTGGGCCCAGGACAGGCCTTTGTTCAACTCCCTGTAGCTGCTCCACCCCTAATCTAATCAGAAAGGTGACAACTCCTTTTGGCAAGGGGAAGAGTGGCTGAGCAGGTTTTAACTCCTGTGGGGGTAGATGTCAGGCAGAATTCAGTTCCTTGAGCCAGGCCCCAGCTAATGTCACTTCTAGTTACCCAGTTTTCTGCATTCTGTCTTTCAGTCCACATTTTCTTAAACTGCTGAAATCCACAGCTCAGCCAGTTTTGCTATGAACATTATTTTAGGCTCATCCTCTTTCCAGATTTTGTATGCCCACAAGACTTTATTCTGTCAAATGTCTGCTGGTGTTCAGTGAGATTGTTGGGTATTCTGCAATGTTTGAAATGGGCATTCTGAGCTTGCCTTCAGAGAAACAAAGGGTGACTTTTAAAGTGCTTTCTAGCGAACAGGCACTGCTGTTTTTCTCTTTGGCACCCCATTTCACTCATGGCTCTTCTGACCCAGCACACAAGCACCAGGGGGTGGCAAGTCAGGCGACCATTTTGGTGTGCGCACAAACTGCGCGGTTTTCATAGATTCTGGCGCACATGTGGGCTTTTTCGGCCATCTTGGATTTCCTAAGCCCACAGCACCAAATGTTGTAGCATAATAGTCCAAACGTGGGTCAGAACACCCAACAAACCCCCCCGCCCGACTGCACTTGGATTGAGTCGAGGG
The DNA here is from genome assembly GCF_040938575.1 of Ambystoma mexicanum. Lineage (NCBI taxonomy): Eukaryota > Metazoa > Chordata > Amphibia > Caudata > Ambystomatidae > Ambystoma > Ambystoma mexicanum. The sequence goes on along the minus strand of NC_090929.1, from coordinate 1,338,581,815 downwards.
GATGTCGGGTGCTAAGGATGTTGACCCACGTGCTCGGAGGTCCGCATCATCTTCTTCCAATTCCGCAGATGACAAAGTTCAGCATCCTTTCCTCCATCAGGGGTGGATCAGTCGGTTCTCCTCGCCGGTCCTGATGGGAGTATTGGGCGGTACACTGGGCCCCTTGCGTCTCTGCTCCCGGTCTCCGGATCGTCCTCCTTGGCCAGTCTCCAGGATTTCTTTCACCTAGGACGACAAAGGAAGAGCGGCAATACCTATTCATTGACATTTCTCCCCCACCATTGATATAGTGGGGTGGCATATATATTTTAGAACTCAACAGATATGAACATGCACTTTTTTTTAAATTAAGAGACAGGAACACATAAACTTGAGAAACACATAATTTGATAGGCTATAGGTTGGATCTTGTAGGGTTGGAATTGAATTACTCTGGAGCGGTACCCTCTGGGATTACCGAGGACTCCTCCAGTTGCTGCAAAGTGTGCCTGGGATGGCAACACTTCAACTGGTTTATGTGGACCCACTTGTCTTCCCCCTCTGCCAAACCGCCTTTGGAGATGCGGATCTTGTAGGCCACAGGGGAGATCTTGTCTATAATCTCATAGGGTCCCTTCCATGTAGGCAAAAATGTCCACTGTTTGGCCTGGTTCCTTTGGAAATTGTATAGATAGACCCGGTCTCCCACCTGATAGTCCTTCCTGGAAGTTTTCAGGTCATAGTGGGTCTTCATGCTATCAGCTGATCTTTCTAGATTCCGCTGAGCATAGGCAAAAGCATGCTGAAGGTGTTTCCTTAAATTCTCCACATACTCATGAGTTGTGGAGGCATTTATCAACGTTTGCTCTTGGGTTCTGTAGAGCAAATGCTGAGGAAGCACCATCTTGCGTCCAGTCATCAACTCAAATGGTGACATTTTGGTTGCAGATGAAGGGGTAGATCTGATGGCCATTAGGACCAGAGGTAATCGGATATCCCAACTTGGCCCAGAATCTGCCACAAACTTCTTTAATATGCTCACAATGGTTTGGTTGTATCTCTCCACTGCTCCAGAAGAAGCTGGCCTGTAAGCAATGTGTAGCTTTCTCTTGACCCCCAGTATCTCCCACATCTTTGTCATTACTTCACTGGTGAAGTGGCTACCTCTATCTGACTCAATCCTTTGAGGTAGACCAAAACGGGAAAAGATGTGGTTAATCATCAGGGCAGCTGCTGTTTCTGCCTTGCAATTTGGGGCTGGGAGACATTCCACCCACTTGGTAAACAAGCATGTCACAGTCAACATGTACTTATTTCCTCTAGACAAGCGAATCACAGGGCCTACGAAGTCGATTTGTAAATCTGACCATGGCAGTGTCATCCCCCTCTTTTGGAGAGGCGCCCGGTGTGTGAGGGATGTTGGCTGAAATTGTGCACACACAAGACAACCCTTCAAGTATTGGTTGAGGTCCTGGCCCATGTGTGGCCAATATGCAACCTCTCTTAAGATTTCCAGTGTTGTGTGAAACCCCCTATGACCGGCGGTGGCTGCATCATGGGTGTGACTTAACATCAGGCTTCGGAATGAGGTAGGAACCACCCACTGGTCGTGGCCAGCTTTGGATTTCCTTACCAGCAAACCGTCTTGGATTCGGAACATTTTTGGACATTTCATCAACACTCTTAGGTCCTCTTTCCCAATGTAATCGGTATCCGTCAGGGGAAAGTTCTCAGGGACCTCAAGGTGCTGGTAAAATTTACCAATTATTGGATCCCCCTTCTGAGCGGTAATCAAATCAGCATCAGGGGTCTCCTTACTCAATTGTGCAATTGAAAGGTCATTGTGAGCATTTGTCTGGGACCTAGTGATAGCAGTGACCTGGATTTCCCCCAACAGGGACTCAATCTCAATTAGATCCCCTTGGATGGCCCCGGTTTTGGCCAGCTGATCAGCTAAGTCATTTCCAGTTTTGTCTGGTCCCTCTACTTTGGAATGACCCTTGATCTTTTTCCAATAGATGGTCATCTCATTCGAGGTGACCAGATCATCAATGTTTTCCCATGTTTCAAGGGTTTGTTATTAGCACATAACATGCCTCTGGTTTTCCAATTAACCAGGTGCTCCACGAACCCGTTCCGGACATAATCCGAATCTGTGATTATGACCAGTTTGTGGAGTTGATGTTGGACAGCAGTGAGGATGGCTTGATGCACAGCCATCAATTCTGCCACCTGACTACTTCGGGGACCAATTTTGTATCCAGAGGAGGGTTCTGGGAACTCATTCACCCATGCATTCCCTACGCCGGCCACCAGTTCTTTCTCCCCGTTGTTGTCAACATGGTAAGAGCATCCATCCACATAGACAGTGGGCACACCCTCACACTTGTCCTCTTCAAAGACTTTGTGTGGGGAATTAAGGTATGCCTCCATGTTGTCCTTGATTTTTAGACTTTTGTCCTCAAGACAGTTTTCTCTGGCACAATCATGCAAGTCAGCCAGACCTTGCGCGAGGGGACTCTTCCTGTTTTGGCCATATCGGACCTCCACAGGAAAGCCTTGCATTGACAGAATCCAGGAAGTAATTCGGGAATTACTCACATTTCCGGCCCGGATTCTGTCACTTTGGAGATATTGCAGAGGCTGGTGTGGAGTCTCCACTATGATGTGTTCCCCCTGGATAAACGGGCGGTAATTCTTCAATGCCCACACCGTTGCCAGGAGTGCCTTCTCACAATCGTTGAATTTTTCCTCCACAGAGGATAAAGTTTTGCTCGCATAGGAGATTACTTTATTGACCTTGTCATGCTTTTGGTATAATACTGCCGTCAAGCACGTATTAGAGAACCCCGTCTCCAGGAAGAACTCCTTGTTTCTGACAGGGTAAGCTAGGCAGGGCGCTTGTGAGAGGCTTCTTTTGAGTTGTCTTACTGCCTCGGCTTGTTCTGGACCCCATTCCCACTTGACCCCCCCTTCAGGAGATGAATCAGGGGTCTGGTGATCTCTGCGTAGCCCTCAATGAACTTTCTGCTGTAATTAGTCAGTCCAAGGAGGCTCCTTAGTTCCCGCAGAGTTGTGGGGTCTTTCAGTTTCTGAAGTGCTTCCACTTTCTTTTCCTGGGGACAGAGACCCTGAGGAGTAATCTCATGTCCCAAGAAATTAACACGGGTTCTACACCACTGTGCTTTCTGAAAGGAAAGTTTTGCTCCGGCGGCCCTCAACTGGGTCAGAACATAACGGATCTCTGCTATGTGTTCCTCCACAGATGAACTTTTGATGAGGACATCATCTACATAAGCCAGGTTACCCCTTGCACCCAGGTCGGGCATGGCCTTGTGTAGGAAAATGTTGAATTCATTGCCGGAGTTGAGGTATCCGAAGGGAGTCCGGGTCCATGTGTACTGCTGGCCCCCAAAGGTAAAAGCCAGCTTGTATTGGTCCTCCCTACTGACAGGCACGGTCCAGTATCCATTGGTCAGGTCTATTGCAGTGAATACCTGTGACCCCTGGATCTGGGCCAGCCCTTGGTCAATGTAGGGCAGAGGCCATCGGGAAGTATGGACCCGTTTGTTGAGCACCCTAAGGTCGGCGCAGAGTCTCCACTGGCCGTTTGGCTTCAATATTCCCAGCACCGGATTATTAAAGTTGCTGTGAACTGGACGGATTTTTCCCCGGGACTCAAGGTTCTTAATTATTTCAGTAAGGGACTCCATGGATGCGAGAGGCAAACGATATTGCTTCACAAACACTGGAGTCTTGCCAGGGTCCGTGGGGATTGTTGTTGTGTGGATGTTGGTGCGGCCACAGTCATATGAGTCTACCGCAAAGAGATCTTGGAAATCCAAGAAAACTTGTTTCAACTTTTGCTTTTGTTCCAGAGTCACGCAGGCATCAGCTAGGTTGACTCTCTCTTCCACCATCTGCCTGAAGCCTGGAAAGACTTCTGGTTTGGCTATTTCAGGGGCCTCCTCCAGCTGGGTGGAGAAGTCCCTGGTCAGAGTGCTGATTTGGACTGGAGGCTTCAGGTGGGAAAGGCAGCCCTCATGGACCTGGAAAATCACCTCATCCCTCCTGAAGTCACAAGTCACATCTTCCTTACCATAAGGGCAAGAAGTGTACACCAGGAAGTTCCCCCCATGGCGGGTACAAATCCTGTCTGGTGTTGTATTGTCCTCACTGTCACTGTCAAAACAGTCCTTGGGGATTGGTCCTAACAGTTCATTTCCTAAATCGATGGAAAAATGTCGGTCATCAACCGCCATTCCAATAATGGTGTCTGCGGCTAGAGTAATACTCTTTAAGTCGCTGTTATCCACCTCTATTAGAATGGTGCCATGTTCTATGTTGACTAATGGAGTTGGGTTTACCCCCAACCCTTGCTGTAGGAGAGAAGCATTTAGATGTATGTAAGCATCAGGGTTTTTCAAATGTTGTCCTCTTTTAACTTTCACTTCCAGGGAGAATTGTCGGGTCCTTTCTGGGATGGTGACTTCCTCTTTAATCTGAATTTCAACTGCATAAGGTAGCAATTGAGCTGACCTAAATGCTTTTTCTGGATCATCAAAGCCCATGGGATTATCCGCTAATCGGGACCAAGCTTTGAAGTTTATTAGGTCCAAACTAATGGCAAAGCGATTGAGAATGTCACTGCCTAAGTAAAAGGCGGCAGTGACGTCTCGCACGACCCAACAATTATGGACTATGCTCTTGTTGCCAATGGAGATTTTGAGCATACACCTGCTTGGCAGGAGATGTTTGGAATTAGGCGCTTCCAGGTCCATTTCCCATTTGTCTATCAGTTTGAATGTGGGAATGGCTGGATCTTTTGGGAGTTGGCGGAACATGGCTTCGCTGATGAAGCTCTTACCGTTGTTCACACACACTTGAGCTAGAACAGAGTACTTCCCATCATTTAACTGAACAGGGATGAACAACTGCTCTCCAATTTGCTGAATATCAGCCAGGCTCTGAGCTGATTTCACATCTTTCTGGACTATAGGAGTGGGAGTTTCTGATTGTGGATTAGTAAAGAAGTTCAGGGTGTTTCCTTCCAGTGCGCAATACCACCTTAAACTGGAAGGAAGGTTGATTTTCAAAAATAGAGAGGACCCCCTATCACCAGTCTGTTGTCCTACTGCTATTACTGTCACGTCTTGAATCTGGTTGTTCTGGAAGTGAAATTCTACTTGGTCAGATTTTTGTTCAACCATGTGGCAGGTGCCGTTTAAACTAACATGGTTGACACTCTGTTTTAATTTTATTGGTTGGCTAGTCTGGGTCCAGAGGATCTTGTTGACACAATCTATTAGGGGTGACAACCTTCTCGGGAGGTCATTCCCTAGTAAACAAGGGGTGCCCTCTGGAGTCACTACTATGACTGGGTGTCTCACCTTGTGTCGCCCAATTTTAATGTCCAAGTCTGCAGTCCCCTCAACGGGAATTTCCTTCCCATCAAAGTTCTGCAGTGGTCCAGGAAGAGAGGTGAGAGGAATTTGGTAATTCTCCCCCCTTCTATCATTTAGTTCCTCAAAGGCCCTTTTGGACAGAAGGGTAGCTTGGGATCCAGTGTCCACCAGTGCCAAAATTGTACCCTGCCCCTGTACTTGTACCGGTGCATAGTATCTTCCCTCCTTCTCCTCAAGGGGGCACAGATAATGCACATTTTTGGACAACTGGTGGGCTAACTTTCTGGTTTTGGACATTGCTAGCGAAGAGATTTGGGCAGAATTCTGTGGAGAGCCTTGGGAATCTGAAAGAAAAAGTTGGCAACTGGAGATCAGAGCCATTGTGGGTTCCCCTGGTTCCGGTTCTGGGCCGCCCCCCCTTTTTGGAGGCAGTCACCAGGATGGGTTTGAACCAGGGGATTTTGGTATTGTGGGTTCTGGGATGAGATGATGGGCGGCGGTAGCTCAGTCTCCATATCTCCCCAGTCCGAATTGGCATCCATTGGGACCCATTTTTCCTTGGGAGGAGTTCCCCCATCTCTGAAGGAGAAGGTCCTTTCCCCAGGAACCTCTGAGGATCCCTCTCCCTCAAATTGGAAGACCTGTACCTCCTCCAAAAAGTGGGTCTGTTTGGGTCCTTTGTTTCACCTACCCCCCCTCTGCTCCTTGGGAGGTGGGCTTTCAGGGGCAGGAGATTTTGTTTCCGGTTCCTGGTTTTCCAGGGGCTGTTTACAAGTTGGGAAGGAAGCTTCCTCCAAGGCTTTACACCCCCCTTCCCCTTGTGCCTCCTCCCTGGGAACCGGTGTGTTATCGGGGTGCTGCCCCCGTCATTGTTCTGGAGCACCAGGTCCAGAGTTTGGGGCATTCTGCGGTGGAATGCTCATCTGAGGGTTCTGTTGAGCCCTCAGTATGTGACCCAGATCCCGTGCCATATTTTGGACCTGGCGCTCTAACTGGGAAACCCGCTCAGGCTGATACGGGGCTCTATTTTCTCCCCTGGGCTGATCCCGGGAAGGGTAGCTATCCCTTCTCTGGTAGTACCCCTGGTTGGGAAGATTTTGGTACCCCTCCACCCTTGGCCTCCCCTCTCCCAGATTAGGTTGTCTGGGCTCAGGGAATTGGGGAAAGAAGGATGGATGATTTTTGGGCTGGAAATTGGATGGATACCTGGGGAAAAAGTTCTGCCCAGGATTTGGAGAATTTCTGCCCTCCTGGGGGAAGTTAGGAGGGAAGTTCCCCGGGTCAGGTGCTTGGCTGGATCCCCCCCCTTGGGCTGGAGGAGTCCACACATAACCCAGGATTGGTCGGTTTCCCTTGTAGTGGGGACTTACATAGTCAGGGGAGCGGGGGACCCCATTTGTGGGACTACCTCCTTGACTCCCTGTCTGTGACTGGCCCGAGGGCCTTCTGGGCTGTGAATTATTAGGTGCAGGTAGGTTTTTAGGCCCCCCCATCTCCAAATCCAAAACGGGGGTGACCTTTACCTCTGCCACCTTGGCAGCAGCAGGGGTGCTGTTGGTTTTGGGATTTTTCTGGGTATTGCTTTTATTTTCTATGGGCTTCTGCACCTCATAGATCCGGGTAGCCTGTTCAATGACCCAGTCTAAAGATATTTTCTCATGAAAATCTCTCACGAGCTGGGTCATTATATATTTGGGCAAGGCATGGAAAAATGTATTGACAAATTCTCTGCTGTCTGTGCGCACCCTTCTGGTGGTCTGCGCAAAGGCACGTTTCAGTTCTTGCACAAATTCTTGTGGGGCCTGATCCTCCCCACATTGCAAATTGTAGGCTGCCTTGCGAGCCTCTTGAGGATTTCTGTGAACAGAAAAATGTTTCAAGATGGCCACCTTATAGGTGGACCATCTTAAATGATTTTGGTCCTCCAGCCCCGCAAAGAAACTGGAGTATTCTGGGGAGAATGTCCATTTGACGTACTGGATGCAGCTACTGTTGTCCTTCAAATGGAAAGTCTCCATCATTTGCTCATAGAGCTCCAAGTGTTCCCATACGGAATACTTGGCATTCTTATAATAAGGCGTGATAACACTCCTTATTGCCTTTATTTGCTTCAATGGGTCCTTAAGCAAGGCCCTTTTTGCCTTATTGGCCTTTTTGGTTCGGGTAACCCTGGTCCATTCATCCTCTGACTCAGAGTCACTGCTCCCAGAGGTTCCTGTCTATTTCCAGGTTTTCCCGGATTCTGCGAGCCTGGGAATGGCTGGCAGAATGTGGGGACCTGGTCTCCTGTGTCCTGTACCGTTCAGAGGAGTCTTCAGATTCCTCTTTGCTGCCAGATTTGGATGGGTACCCCCCCCCCACTGACCTAACTGGGCAGAGGTATTCAGGATGCCCTTAATGGGCCTACTCTGCTGGGGTTCCCCACTAAATTGCACTGTGCTTGGGTGCCCATACCCGGATGCCCGCCCATCCATTCCTGGGAGGTACTGGCCTATGAGCCCCATGCTTCTGACTGGATAGTAATCTGACATCCCTATGGCCCGACGCTCATGTGCGCCAGGGGACATGGGGGTGGCAGAGTCCAGGGACTGAGAGAGATAAAGGCCTCTGGTACTAGGGCTCCTGAGGTTATGCTCAGGAGTTTCCCTTTCCCAGCAAACCTGGTCTCTATCCGCCCCTGCTCCCTGTTGCAATGCAAGAGCCTGCGCTTTCAGTTCCTCAGTTAAGGCCTTACTAGACTCTATCAGTCGCTCCTGCATCGCTACCTGTTGTTGGAGCCTATCATTGTGCTGACAGAGAGCCTCATTTTCTCTCTGTGTTTCCTGATTGGTCCTGGAGCACTGGGTCAGTCTTTGCTGCAGGAGGGTTACCTCCTGAGCTGTGTCCCTATTGGCCTGCTCCTTTCTTGCCAGAGCATCCTCCACCTTCCTGGTGTGCTCTAACAAGTTCTGGTGTTCTTTTTGGAGGTCACCCAGTCCCTGGAGGGCCAGGTGATTTTCTTCCATTTTCATTTTTAAGTGGCAGACTTCCTGGCCTAAGGTATCCCTTTCCTGACTAAGAGCCTGCATCTGTGCCGCCAGGTCGTCCCTTTGCCTTTGGAAGGCACCAGTTTTCTGGCGCTCCTGGTCAAACTCTGCCTGGGTATCCAGGTCTTTCAAAATCAGTTTATTGCTCTCTGCCTTCTCCCTATCTAGGTGGCTTTGCAGGGTGACTACCTGCTCAGCACATGCCCTATTGAAGTCTTACTGTTGCTCCAGCTTTTTCTGGCTCTGCAGTAGGGAGTCCAAACCTTCTTGGTACTCCTTCTGCAAGGCCAGAAATCTGGTATCCTGGTCCGCCTTTTCCTGTTGCAGCACATCCATATCCTCCTTTATTTTAGTGATGTACTGTCTGCTGTCATTTTCTGACTCCTGGCTCCTGAGCAGCCTCTGCTCAGAAGAGTCCAGATCAGATTGGGCCTTCTGTAATGCCAGCAGTTGCCTACTCGCCAGATCTTGGCCTTCAGCACATTTGTCCTGCATGGCTCCCATATGTAAATATAAATATGCCGCTACCCTGGCAATCTTGTGGTGCTCATCCTTGGCCTTCGGGGCCATGTATAGTTCACTCAGGGCCACATGTAGGGGACCCTGATCTCCCCATCTATCTAACCCTGTTTCAGTGACCTGTTGCGCGATTGCCTGCAACCAGACCGTTTGGTCCTGATGAGTCCACTCACCTCTCACAAATAGCTTATGTAAGAAGTGTTCTCTGGCTATTTTCATATCTACCAAGGTCGTCATTCTAGAGATTGGTCTCTGTCCTGACTTACAGAAGTTTGTATTTTATTTTTGCAAAACAGACCTTTTCCTTAGAGCGTTCCTTTGAGGAGTGCTTTACAGCGTAACACAGCGTGGTGATCCGACCGGATATGTGTATGTGGTCAGCTTGCACGCTGTATTAATCTGCACAAGTGATAGATCTAACCCAAACGTCCGGCTCGAGCCCCCAATTTGTAAGAGGATTCAATTCAACACTACAGCTAAGTCAATGCCTAGTCTGGGATACTGAATGGAAACCCTTATTGATATATCTTTACGTCCAGTTCATGCGTTCTGGATGACTACCGCTATATAACACCCCTCTCTTGGAATCCCCCTGACCCCACTGAGCCAAGAAGTAGTTCTGTTTTGCGAGTTTAAAAGGTTTATTTGATAATTTAAACAATAGATATATATATCACACTTTATAATAAATTAATAATTGAATATCACACTTAATCTGAGCAGTAATCAATAAGGGATAGTCCGGCACTAGCACACTTCTTTATAATCAATGATGAGTGGTTATGGGATGGATACGATCGCAACAATACTTTTATGGTTTCAAATGGATGCAAGGTGGAATGAAATTGCAGGACAGAAATACTCAATATGATTTCAACAAAACAATGTAATCACTTTTCTCTGGCAATCCACTCCTCCCTTTATGCAATGCAAGGAAATGGAAGGAAAGCACACAGTTCTCAGAAATGCAATCAAATGTAATTCAGTTCACCCCAGCAAGCTTAGACTACAGAAGTTTGAAACACAGGCCCCAAAATGCTTTTATATGTACTGGCAATGAAGTGAAAAATATGCTAAAATGCTTTTAATTCCCTCTAGAGGTTCAGGGTGAGTGGTATCTAGTTAATATTAGTCCAGGCTCACTCTAGCAATGATTCAGGGATGGTTCTTAAGAGGCAAATTAATTTTTAGCAAGGAAAGCAAGGAAGCTGCTGTTTTCACACGTGGCTGGATTTTTAACCTAATCGCAAATCGCGGTAAAATTTGCGAGTGCGAGAATCGTGATTACGGCAAAAGTATGAGGAGTAGGAAGTTGATTCTAGGCTTGTCGAAAAGTTGAGATTCTAAGCTTTCAGAGGAAAGTTAAACCAAGTTCCTAGCCCAAACGGTTCCAGAGGTACGGACGATTAAATAAAGGTCGTTTTTTGGATTTGAAATTTTAAAAGTTCAAAGCGACAGGTTACAGCTTGCAGCTAGAAAATGACAAGTGACAGCTTTGCAAATGACAGGTGACAGTTAGGAGGCAGTTCTGGTTAGATTAAAATAGATTGAATTATATTATTTTAACTAAGAGATTGGTTCTGCACAGTTCTGCTAGGTACTCACAATATATTTAGAAATAGGCCTCGCCACGGATCTGGTCAACAGGTTTTCTTCACTCGCCACGGACGGTTTCTGCGCACAGCGTCTGGGTCAGCTCTACTCTGCTGGTCTGGTCTGGGTCTCTGGTTCTGATCAGGTCTGTGGGTCCGAATACAGCGGTCTCCGGTTCAGCTGGTCTCTCTCTGGATACAACACTGCCCTCTGGCAAATGGCAAGAGTTCTTGCAAAGAATTCAAACAGCTCGCCTGGCTATGAATAGTGGCAATGATTTGAGGCCTGCAAAAGAGGGATTTAGCTTGTAGTTGACCTCTCTGCTACCAATTCTGAAGTAAAGTCTTGGTCTCTGAAGGTGGATAGATTGAAGTCTCTATGTTGGCTCTCTGGAGGTTGATGGAGGTAAAGTATGGATTTTTCCGGCAGAGCGTCCCGCAGCAGATGGAATAGAATGTCTCTATCTGTCCTGACTGTCTGCTTTTATGTGTTTTGAAAGTGGGTGGAGAGGCTAGCTTTCTAGGCCCTACCCCTCTCCACTTGTCATTAGCCACTTCCTCCTATTCCCCTTGATTGGGGGAATGAAATGAAGTGTCATCATGATGAGGTCTGTTTATGATACAGAGAACCCACCCCTGTCAACTTTACACACAATCTATATTTGACCTAAAGACATATTTCCCCGATAGACAGTGGTTTGGCATTGCATACACACATCATGCATTTACTGATGGTAGCCCCTGTTCCAATTATGTCGTTTCTAGGAGCTTGGGTTCAAAAATGGCAACATATTTCACTTTTTGGTCGGGTTACCAATATTGGATTTGTCCCCGCATTTACACAAATGTTCGCAAAGCATGTGGGCATTAGGTGGTGGAGTGTCAGATTTTTAACATACATACATTTAGAGTAATATCCTCTTTTCCGCTAAAACCCCCCCTGAACATACCACCGGGTCCTAACACGTCTTCAAATGTCCACAGAAAAATCACAAGAATAATGATATGACTTATAAAATTTTCACAAGTCCGCTCTATGAATGATCCATCTTTTTAGATTTATGTTCTGGGCCCAAAGGGGTGTGGTTTCCCAGGTCACATGGTGTAGAAACCAGTTTATCCAGTTTCTGCCAAGCACAGATACCCTGCCCCTCCCAGCTTCTGCCAAGAGGAAGCTATTTTACGGTCCCCCTAATAAACCTTCTGCCTGTGCCCTGGAAGGCCCATTGTTCAAAAGGAAGGCATTTACGACTACCCTAATAAACCATCTGCCTGGGCCCAGGACAGGCCTTTGTTCAACTCCCTGTAGCTGCTCCACCCCTAATCTAATCAGAAAGGTGACAACTCCTTTTGGCAAGGGGAAGAGTGGCTGAGCAGGTTTTAACTCCTGTGGGGGTAGAGGTCAGGCAGAATTCAGTTCCTTGAGCCAGGCCTCAGCTAATGTCACTTCTAGTTACCCAGTTTTCTGCATTCAAATAAACTAACAATTTTTAAACATGCAGCTAGAATGCTGATTCTAAGTTTAAAACTATGACATTTAAACAATTGAAACCTATGTGACACTCAAAAGTAGGTCACTCATTTCTTTTAAACATTTAGATTGTTAGTGTTTTTCAGTCCAAATTTACTTAAACTGCTGAAATCCACAGCTCAGCCAGTTTTGCTATGAACATTATTTTAGGCTCATCCTCTTTCCAGATTTTGTATGCCCACAAGACTTTATTCTGTCAAATGTCTGCTGGTGTTCAGTGAGATTGTTGGATATTCTGCAATGTTTGAAATGGGCATTCTGAGCTTGCCTTCAGAGAAACAAAGGGTGACTTTTAAAGTGCTTTCTAGCGAACAGGCACTGCTGTTTTTCTCTGTGGCACCCCATTTCACTCATGGCTCTTCTGACCCAGCACACCCGCACCGGGGGGTGGCAAGTCAGGCGACCATTTTGGTGTGCGCACAAACTGCGCGGTTTTCATAGATTCTGGCGCACATGTGGGCTTTTTCGGCCATCTTGGATTTCCTAAGCCCACAGCACCAAATGTTGTAGCATACTAGTCCAAACGTGGGTCAGAACACCCAACAACAGAATCAGCAGGTAATCAGGAATAACAGACAAGAAACAGAATTTAAATCCGACCCTCTCTCCCCAAACAAGAGGGAAAAACAGATTACAAACAGTGGCAATGCTAAACTGACACTCAAATGGATGAATGAATGGGTATAACTCTTGAAACAAAAACAATTCTTTACTGGTGCAACACTGGAAAGGTACTAGCAACCACAAGCAATGGATCGAGCAAAAGCATACAATTCAAAATTGAATGGAAGATTGAAAACAGTTTATAATCAAAATGACACGTTTTAAAATTAACACACTTTTGCAAATTCCGTCTGAATTTACCAAAACTAAAGGCCACAAATGTACTTTTACACTGTGAAAATTCTACATTGTTACCAATTTTGGTTGCTGAGTTAAAAGTCTTTAAAGTTTCCTAATGGAATAGTCTTTAGAACAAATGGGAGTCACTGTCTATCATTTTTTCTCTTTCCAGCTGACACCAACTGGCATTTCCTTTCAAGCAGGATGGGGACGTTCATTCAACTTGATTGAAGTTTTAGGGTCTTTCACACATCTGTCTTCCTTCTCTGAGAACTGCATTGTCTTGAGTTCCAACAGAGACAAAGGTCTGCTCCATCCTATAGTTATCAGTGGGTTGGCAGGATCTGCTGGGAGAGATAGCCCTTTTGGCAGAAAAACTGTTCTTCAACTTGGTAACTCAAGCCACACTGGGTTTAACATCTTTCACTTTAGATCTTAAATCCAGAAATAAGCCTGTTACACCAAATAACACATGTGGTATATTATCCCCAGTAACAAACCCATTTATATTTCTCTTCTCAAGACACGTAAAACTTTTATTTACCAGTGTACTGTTTTAAAACACAGGCCTTTGTTTTTCCTAATTTTGTAAGCAGCCTATTTTCACATGTGGTGCAAGCTGACATGTCTTTCTTTCATTCAGTTTTGCGCAGCTCACTCAGATTTCCACAATGTCCTTGCAGCTAAAGTCATTTTTCTTTGAATGCATGAGTTTTATCTGAACACTGGTATATGAAACTGACCAGGCTCAGATAGTTAAAGTTCTTTTTAAGACCGCTGATGTTTGTTACATTGTAAAGAAAATGAACGCGCGTTGCCGTGTTAGTAAAAATAAAGATCCTTGTTGATTTCTTTCCAAGCTGCTTTCATTAAGGAATTATGCCTGTTTTTTCTGAGGCACACTGACTTATCCTGGGCCTGGCTGGGCAGTTTCAATCACAATGGTTTCAGAATGTACAGTTGGAAATAGCGTAACCCAGCATTTTGAAAGGGTGTCATTTTGGAGGGGAGTTTTTGGCTTTTGCATCAATGCAGTGCTGCTGGTTCACTTGATTCCAGATATGTGTCTCAGAACACACTGGCATACTTTTCAAGTGTGTCCCCTTGTTCCATTTTGCCTGAAGTGTGTGCGGCAAGATGGTTCAGCCATTTTTCTGTTGCTGCCAAAACACAGTTTTGAGGTCCTGGTGCGTACAGGTAACCAGCGCACCCAGGTTGCTGTTTCTTGTGCAAATGCAGCTTAGTGATGTGGTGCAATGCCATTGAGTGGGTCAATATATCCCACACATCCCCCCTGACTTCTTCTGGGTTTCCAAATCGAAGGGGAGTCGGTTAAGTGGGTTTTCTCCATGGGCTTCCAGCCGGAACAGGCAGGTATGAGACCCATCAGAGAACGGTGCGTCCTACTCCTCTTGTTGTCTCTGGATGGAAAGTGGAACAACACTCCCCGCTTTCTCTGGGATCTTCCTTTCATGGCATGGAGCAACACTCATGGATCTCCTTTGGTTTCTCCTTTCCAGGCTGCTTGGGCAGTCCTCCTTGGTTGTTAGATAGACACAACCAGTACGAATCTATGACAGAGAACACAAACCAGTTACGACAATTTCCCACTAACTGCCGACCAATTGGGTTGACAGCAGTGGGATACAAAGTCATTTAATAATAACAATTAATAATGAAGAATATACTCACTGTTCCATAATCATATCTATAAATCCTGTTAGCTCCCTTCTGGTTCTTCTTTTCCTCATTCTCATGTTTCCAATGTCTCATCTGTTTGATTCTCTCTGTGCTCCTCCATTTGTTGCAAAGTGTGCCTAGGATGGAAGCTCTTTAGTTGATTAATATGGATCCATTTCTCTTCTGTCAAGTCACCTTTGGGGATTCGGATTCTGAAGGCAACAGGTGAGATTTTGTCTACAATTTCAAAAGGTCCTCATCAGCTAGGCAAAAATGTGCGCTCTTTGGTCTGGTTCTTTTGGAAATTGTACAAGTAGACCCTGTCTCCTACTTGGTATTCCTTTTTGGTGGTCTTTAGATCATACTGAGTCTTAATGCCCTCTGCAGATCTTTCTAGATTCCGAATACTCATGAGTTGTGGAGGCGTTAATCAGTGCCTGCTCTTGTGTTCTGTAGAGCAGATGCTGAGATAGCAACATCCTTCGTCCAGTCATCAGCTCAATGGAGACAACTTAGTTGCAGAAGAAGGTGTAGATCCAATGGCCATCAGGACAAGCGGTAATCGGATGTCCCAACCTGGCCCAGAATCTGCCACAAACGTGTTTTAAATGCTCACAATGGTTTTATTGTACCTCTCATCTCCACCACTAGAGGACTGGTGGTATGCAATGTGAAGTTTCTTTTTTACCCCAAGTATCCCCACATCTTTGTCATCACCAGAGGACTGGTGGTATGCAATGTGAAGTTTCTTTTTTACCCCAAGTATCACCACATCTTTGTCATCACCTCGCTGGTGAAGTGACTACCTCGGTCTGACTCAATCCTTTGGGGTAGGCCAAAACGCGCAAAGATGTGATTGATCATCAGGGCAGCTGCTGTTTCTGCCTTGCAATTTGGGGCTGGAAGACATTCCACCCATTTGGTAAACAATCATGTTACGGTTAACATGTACTTGTTCCCCCTAGAAGAGCGAATCACGGGCCTGAGGAAATCTACTTGTAAATCTGACCTAGGCAGTGTCATCTCCCTCTTCTGGAGGGGAGCTCGGTGTGTGAGTGAAGTTGGCTGAAATTGTGCACACACAAGACACCCCTTCAAGTATTGGTCGAGATCCTGCCCCATATGTGGCCAGTATGCAACCTCTCGCAAGATTTCTAAAGTAGTGTGAAACCCCCGATGACCGGCTGTGGCTGCATGATGGGTGTGACTTAGCATCAGGCTTCGGAATGAGGTAGGGACTACCCACTGGTCACAGCCAGATATGAATCTCCTTACCAACAAACCGACTCTTCTGAACATTTTTGGACATTTCATCAACACCCTGAGGTCCTCTTTGCCAATGTAATCGATATCCGTCAGGGGAAAGTTCTCTGGGTCCTCAATGTGTTGATAAAAATTACCAATAATCGGATCCCTTTTTTGTGCCGTGATTAAATCAGCATCTGGGGTCTCCTTACTCCATTGGGCAGTTGAGAGTTAATTGTGAGAGTTTATCTGGGACCTAGTGATAGCAGTGACTTGGATTTCCCCCAATAGGTGCTCGATCTCGAGGAGCTCCCGCTGGATGGCTCTGGTTTTTGCCAGGTGATCAGCTAGGTCATTTCCAGTTTTGTCTGGCCCCTCTATTCTGGAATGACCCTTGATCTTCTTCCAATAGATGGACATCCCACTAGAGGCGACCAGATCATCAATATTTTGGATGAGCTTGCCATGTTTGATCGGTTTATTATTAGCACATAGCATGCCTCTCGTTTTCCAATTAACCAGGTGCTCCACAAACCCACTCTGGACATAATCTGAATCAGTGATTATGACCAGTTTGTGGAGTTGGTGTTGGACAGCATTGAGGATGGCTTGATGAACTCCCATCAACTCTGCCACTTGACTACTACGAGGACCGATTTTGAACCCAGCAGAGGGTTGTGGGGCATAATTCACCCAACTATTCCCAACGCCAGCCACCAGTTCATTTTCCCTATTGTGGTCAACATGGTAGGAGCCTCCATGTTGTCCTGTGGTCCTCGAGACAGTTTTCTCTGGCACAATCATGCAAGTCAGCCAGACCTTGTGCGAGGGGACTCTTCTTGTTTTGGCCATATCTGACCTCCACAGGAAAGCCTTGCATTGAGCGAATCCAGGAAGTAATTACTCACATTTCCATGCTGGATTCTGTCACTTTCGAGATATTGCAAAGGCTGGTGGGGTGTCTCCACTATGATGTGTTCCCCATGGATGAACGGGCAGTAATTTTTCAATGCCCACACCATTGCTAGGAGTGTCTTCTCACAATCGTTGAATTTCTCCTTCACAGGGAATAAGTCTTGCTTGCATAGGAGATGATTTTATTGACCTTGTCATGCTTTTGATATAATACTGCTGTCAAGCATATATTCGAGAACCCTGTCTCCAAGAAGAACTCCTTATTTTTGACACGGTAAACTAGACAAGGTGCTTGTGAGAGGCTTATTTTGAGTTGCTTTACTGCCTTGGCTTGTTCCGGACCCCACTCCCTCTTGACCCACCCCTTCAATAGATGGATCAGGGGTCTTGTGATCTCTGCGTAATCCTCAATGAACTTCTTACTGTTATTAGTCAGTCCAAGGAGGCTCCTTTGTTCCCTCAGAGTTGTGGGAACTTTGAGTTTTGGAGTGCTTCCACTTTCTTTTCCTGGGGACAGAGACCCTCAGGAGTTATCTCATGCCCCAGGAAATTGATACGGGTCCTGCACCACTGTGCCTTTTGAAAGGAGAGTTTTGCTATGGCAACCCTCAACTGTGTCTGAACATAACGGATTTCCGCTATGTGTTCCTCCACAGTTGAGCTTTTGATCAGACATCATCTACATAGGACAGGTTAACCCTTTTACCCAAGTTGGGCATGGCCTTATGCAAGAAGATGTTAAATTCATTGCTGGAGCTGATGTATCCGAAGGGAATCCTGGTCCATGTGTACTGCTGTCCCCCGAAGGTAAAGGAAAGCTTGTATTGGTCCTCCCTACTGACAGGCACAGTCCTGTACCCATTTGTCAGGTCAATGGCAGACTATATCCTTGACCCCTGGATCTGGGCCAGCCCCTGGTAAATGTAGGGGAGAGGCCATCGGGCCCTGTGGACCCATTTGTTCAGCTCCCTCAGGTCAGCACAGAGTCTCCACTTGTCGTTAGGTTTTAAAATCCCTTGCACAGGATTATTAAAAGTGCTGTGGATTGGACAAATTATCCCACGGGACTTAAGTTTTTTGATAATTTCCGTCAGGTACTCCATGGATGCGAGAGGCATGCGGTATTGCTTCACAAACACTGGAGTCATGCCAGGGTCCGTGGGAATAGATGTTGTGTGGATTTCAGTGCGATCACAGTCATACAAGTCCACCGCAAAGAGATCTTGAAAATCTAAGGAAACTTGTTTCAACTTTTGCTTTTGCTCCAGAGTCTCACAGACATTAGCTAGGTTGACTCGCTCTTCAACCATTTGCCTGAAACCTGGAAAGACTTCCAGTTTTGTTATCTCCGCGGCCTCCTCCAGCTGGGTGGAGAGGTCCTTGGTGAGAGTATTGACCGGGACAGAGGGTTTCAGGTAGGCAGGGCTCTTATTGGGGACCTGGAAGATCACCTCTTCCTGCCTGATGTTACAAGTCACCTCTCCCTCCCCGTACGGGCAGGAAGAGTACACCAGGAAATTCCCCCCTTGCTGGGTGAAGATCTTGTCTGGTGGTACGTCATTGTCACTATCACTGTCAAAACAGTCATTGGGGATTGGTCCTATCAGTTCATTACCTAGATCCCTGGACATATGTAGGTCATCAACCTCCATTCCAATAATGGTGCCTGCGCCCAGAGTGATACTCCTAAGATCGCTGTTATCCATCACTATTGGAATGGTGTTGCATTCTACATTGAATAATAGTGTTGGGTTTAACTCCAATCCTTGCTGTTGAAGATGGGCGTTGAGGTGAAAATAGGTGTCACGATTTTGCAGTCTCTGTACTCTTTTAATTTTCTATTCAAGTGGGAATAGTCGGGTCTGTCCTGGGATGGTGACCTCCTCTCCAATTTGAACTTAAACTGCACACGGCAGCAATTGGGCTGACCAAAATGCTTTCTCTGAATCATCAAAGTCCATGGGATTGCCCCAGAGCCGGGACCAGGGTTTGTAATTGATCAGGTCCAAATTAATGGCAAACTGATTTAGAATGTCACAGCCTAAATAGAATGCAGCAGGCACATCTCGCACGAATCAACAATTATGTACTATGCTTTTGTTGCCTATAGAACTTTTGAGCATACACCTGCTAGGCAGGAGATGTTTGGAATTGGAAGTTTCCAGGTCCATTTCCCATTTATCGATCAATGTAAATGTGGGAATGGCTGGATCTTTTTGGAGTCTTCGGAACATGGCTTCGCTGATTAAGCTCTTACCGTTGTTCGCGCACACTCGGGCAAGAACAGATTCCTTCCCCTCATTTAACTGAATCGGGATGAATAGATGTTCTGTAAATTTCTGAATGTCAGCTAAACTTTGAGCTGGTTTCTCATCACTCTTGACTATGGAATTGGGATTTTCAGATTGTAAATTGGTATAGAATTTCAAAGTATTTGCTTCCAGTGTGGAATGCCATTTGAAACTGGAAGGAAGTTTGATTTTCAGAAATGGAGAGGAGTTCCCATCACCAGTTTGTCGTCCTACAGCAATTACTGTCACGTCTGGTATTTGCTTGTTCTGAAAATGGAACTCAATATGATCAGGTTTTTGTTCAACCATGTGGCATGTGCCATTTAAAGTAACATGGTTGACACTATGTTTTAATTTTATTGGCCTGTTAGTCTGGGTCCAGAGGACCTTGTTCACACAGTCTATTATGGGGGACAACCTTTGCAGGATGTCATTCCCTAGTAGAACGGGTGTGCCCTCTGGAGTTACGACTATGACAGGGTGTTTCACCTTATGTCGCGCAATTTTTATTTCCAAAACCGTAGTCCCCTCGAAAGGAATTTCATTCCCAGCTAAGTTCTGAAGTTGTCCAGGAAGAGGGGTGAGAGGGATCTGGTATCTCCCCCCCCCCTTCCTGAATTCAGCTGATCAAAGGCCCTTTTGACAAAAGATTGGCTGGGGATCCAGTGTCCACCAGTGCCAAAAATGTGCACTGCCCTTGCACCTGGATTGGGAGTAAAATCTACCCTACTTCTCCTCCAATGGGCAAAGGTAATGGGCATTCTGGGCAAGTTTGGTGGTCAATTTGTTTATTTTTTTATTCCGACACAGGGGTAGTTTGGTCATGATCTGGTGTTGGAGTTTGGGGATCTGAAGGAAAAATTTGACATTGGGATATATGGGGAGTTTTGGGCTCCCCTTTTCCTGATTCTGGGCCGCCCCCCACCCCCCTTTTGAAGGCAGTCCCCAGACTTGGTTTGGATAGTGTGGTTTCCTTGATGCTCATTCTGGGGTTCAATGATGGGCGATTCTGACACATTCATCCAGTCTTCATTTGGATCTCTTGGGACCCATTTTTCTTTGGGAGGAGTTCCCCATACCCGAAGGAGAAGATATTTTTTCCCAGAATCCTCTGAGGATTCCTCTCCTTCAAATTGGAGTACACTTATCTCCTCCATAAATGGGTCTTTTTGGGTTCTTTATTTCTCCTACCCGCCCTCTGTTCCATGTGTTGCAGGTTTTCGGGGGCAGGAGATTTTGGTTGCGTTTCCTGGGTGTCCAGGGGCTTTTCATGAGTGAGGAAGGAAGCTTCCTCTACGGCTTTACACCTCACATCGCCCCATGCCTCCCCGTCATTGTTACGGAGTAACAGACCCTTGGTTGGTGGAGTTCTGAGCTGCCATGTTCATCTGAGGGTTCTGTTGAGCCCTCAACATGCGACCCAGATCCTGGGATAGGTTCTGGACCTGGTGCTCCAGTTGTGACATCCGTTCCAGCTGGTACGGGGGTCTCTGGTCATCCCTAGGTGAGTCACGGGAATACCCATAGTCCCCTGGGTATTGAGAATTTTGGTAACCCTCCACCTTTGGCCTCCCCTCTCCCAGATTGGGTTGTCTGGGCTCTTGAAAGCGAGGAAAGAAAGGAGGGTTGTCCTGCAGGTTGGGGTTTTGTGGGTACCGGGGAAAGAAACTCAACCCAGCATTTGGAGAATTACTGCCTTCCTGGGGGAGATTAGGAGGGAAGTTTCCCGGGGCAGCACTTACCTGGTTGGATTCTCCCCTCTTGGGCTGGGGGAGTCCATACGTACCACAGGATTGGTCTGTTACCCTTGTATCGGTGGCTGATTTAATCAGGGGAGTTGGGGGTCCCATTTGGGGTATCACCTCCCTGACTACCAACTGTGTGGGATT
Organism: Ambystoma mexicanum; assembly: GCF_040938575.1. Taxonomy (NCBI): domain Eukaryota; kingdom Metazoa; phylum Chordata; class Amphibia; order Caudata; family Ambystomatidae; genus Ambystoma; species Ambystoma mexicanum. The sequence goes on along the minus strand of NC_090929.1, from coordinate 1,338,560,900 downwards.
GGCCTGAAGGCCTTCTGGGTCTTTAATTGGGTGGGTTTGGTACAGGTATATTTTTAGGCTCCCCCATCTCCAGATCTAAAATGGGGGCAACCTTCACCTCCGCCACCTTAGCAGCAGCAAGGGTGTTGGCTGGTTTGGGGGTTTTGTTTGGATTTTTGTTATCTGCAGGATTTTGGACCTCATAAATGCAGGTTGCCTGCTCTATGACCCAGTCCAGCGATCTTTTCTCATGAAAGTCCCTCACCAGCTGCGTCATTATATATTTTGGGAGGGTATGAAAGAAGGTGGTGAGGAACTCCCGACTATCTGTGCGCACCCTCCTGGTGGTTTGTGCAAAGGCACGTTTGAGCTCCTGCACAAATTCTTGGGGGGCCTGATATCCCCGCACTGCAGATTGTAGGCCGCCTTGCGGGCCTCTTTGGGGTTTCTGTGACCAGAAAAATGTTTCAAGATGGCCGCCCTGTAGGTGGACCATCTGGAGTGGTTCTGGTCCTCCAGTCCCACAAAGAAACTGGAGTATTCAGGGGAGAAGATCCATTTCACATACTCTATGCAATTCTGGCTGTCATTCATATGAAAAGTATCCATCATTTGCTCATATAGTTCTAAGTGTTCCCGAACCGATTACTTCCCATTTTTATGATATGGAGTTATGACACTCTTAATGGCCTTAATCTGCCTAATGGGATCGTTGTTCATAGCTCTCTTAAGTTTGTTTGCCTTCTTTGTTTTAATCATGCAAGTCCAATCTCCCTCAGACTCAGAGCCGCTGCTACTGGAGGTCCCTTCTTGAACCTCTAGGCACTCCCAGATTCTGTGAGCTTGAGAGGGGCTCACAGAATGTTGGGGCCTAGTTTCTCTACTCTTCTGACTCTCCCCTGCTCCCAGGGTTGGTGGAGTATCCCCCCACTGCCCTGACTGGGTAGAGGTCTTCATGATGCTCTTTTTGGGCCTTATTTCCTTTAGTTCCTCATCAAATTTAACCCATCAAATTTAACCAACTGGTCCCTTGGAAGGTGGTATTTCAGTGGATCTGACTCTCTGACCCTCCCCAATAGGAGTCTTCCTTGTCAGAGAGATCAGCCCTAACATTTGGGTATCTGTCAGTCCTATTTTACCAAATTTATTGAATTCTGCCATCCCCATGGCTCCCGGCTCATGTGATCCAGTAGCCATGAAGTTGGCAGTGTTCATGGTATTGAATGGGTTGGACTCCCTGAGTACAGATGTCCGTATGCTATGATCAGGGGTTGCCCTGTCCCTCTCTACCTGTTCAGGGTCCCTCCAGTTAGGATTTAGTCTAGCACCCTCTTTCTCCAACCTTGCTAGCTTTTCCTTTTCAGCCCTTATTTCTTGGCAATAAGCAAAGATATGAGCCTTTTGTTAATCTATCAAGGCCTTACTGGTCTCAATGATTCGCTCTTGCGCTGCCACTTGCTGGTGGAGCCCATCATTCTTTACACAGAGAACCTCATTGTCTCTCTGTGCTTCCTGTACAGTCTGGGAATACTGGGACAATTTCTGCCGCAGGAGACTCACCTCCTGAGTTTTAACATCTTTGGTCTGGGTGTTCTCTTCCAGAGCACCCTCCACCCGTTTGGCATGCCCCAGTAGCTTCCCATACTCTGTTTTTAATTGATTGAGCTCATGGAGGGCTGACTCTCTTCACTCCAACTCGGTTTTTAACTCGCTTATTTTCTGGCCTAGGGCGTCTTTATCTTGATTTGGGGTGCCCCTCTGCTCCGCCAGGTCATCTCTTTGTTTTTTGATAGTGTTGGATTTCTGGCCTGATCAAATTCCTCTTGAGAGTGGAGGTCTCTCATAATTCATCTATTATTTTCCTCTTCCAATGTTTCTATCTGATTTTGTAGGGTAACTGCCTTATTCTGCGCAGGCTCTATTAAAATTTAATTGTTGCGCCAGCTTCTGTTGACTCTCTTGCAGAGTCAACCCTTTCCTTACACTCCTCTTTCAATGCCTGTAATTCAGTCTCTTTTTCTGCATTTTCGTGCTGTTGGAGAGCTAACTCCTCTTTTAATTTTGTGACATAATCTCTAGATTCTGCCTCCAATTCTTGGCTCTTCCGTAATTTTTGTTCTGCTGAATCTAGAACAGTCTGGATTTTAACTAATAATTCAATTTGATTGTGTGCCAGAATTGTGTTATCAACATGCTTTTCCCGTATCACTCCCATGTCGAGATATTGGTAGGCTGCAATTCTGGCAATTTTGCTTTGCTCCTCTTTCATTTTTGGGACCATGTATAATTCACTCAGAGCTTGGTGTAATAGGCCATTGTCCTGCCATGTATCCAGGTTCATGGTGGTGACCTGTTGTGTGATTTCCTGCAGCCAAACATTTTCATCCTGTTCTGGCCATTAACCCCTGACAAAAAGCTTGTGCAGGAGGTGCTCCCTAGCCATACAGATTTCTACTGGAACAGCCATCTTGGCAATTGTTATTTCTTTATTAATTATTTCAGGGTTGATTTAATTTTACTTTTATAGACAGGCCTGGTGTTTAGGGTATTTGTTTGGGGGTGGGGGGTGCTTGTACAGTGTAACACAGTATTCACACCACACAAAGTATTACTACTCTGCAGGTTAGTGTGCTGTGTTAGACTGTCACAGGTGGCAGCCAAACTCAGATCCCGAACGAGCTTCCAAGTTTGTTAAGGATTTCAATCAGGCGACACACACCTTAGTCTCAGCCCAGTATGCAGCGCGCAATTGAAATGCTTATGTTAGATTAGATTCAATATTGAGATGATACACCACTCATATCACACCCCCTTTTCAAATACCCCAGGTCCCAATGGACCATGAACCAGGCTGGTTGATAAAATATAAAAAAAAATGTTTTTTTGAAAATTAAAAGAAATCATACAATGTTTAATATGGGGTAGCAATCACCAATGGGGTGATAAGAACAACAGGAATATAAGCAATACACTTAGTTTAACCTTCTATTGACACATCTAGAAAACACCAGGGAATAAGAACACATTTCGATTTTAGGTAAAATAGCACTCGAGTTAGAATTTCCCCCTGAAAAGTTCCCTCAACCCACAAATAATCAATTTTAAGTGGATAAACATAATCAGCAGGTAATCAGGAATAACAGACAAGAAACAGAATTTAAATCCAACCCTCTCTCCCCAAACAAGAGATAAAACCAGATTTCAAACCCTGGCAATGCTAAACTGACGCTCGGAAATGGATGAATAAATGAATGAATGGGTATAACTCTTATAACAAAAACAATTCTTTACTGGAGAAACACTGGAAAGATACTAGCAACCACAAGCAATGGATCGAGCAAAAGCACATAATTCGAAATTGAATGGAAGATTGAAAACAGTTTAAATCAAAATGACACGTTGTAAAATTAACACACTTTTGCAAATCCCGCCTGAATTTACCAAAACGATTTTTAATAGAAATGGGTGAATTATTTTAAATAACAATGCGGTTATTGTATTGGGGTGTAGTTATGGATCATAGGTGCAATATAAAAGTGAAATGGGGTCTCTAGCTGTTAAATTCAGTGAGTTATGCAAGATCTAGTGAGGTGCGTTTTTGAGAAAATTAAGGCGCGAAAAAGGCAACGAAATCAGTTTTGACAAGGAACAGTTTTACTCTACACTAGGGCATTCAGGCTAGGCTACCAAATTGAGACACAGTGAGCTCCGGGGTTGACTCACAAGTTCAACCCTAGCACCTCCGCACCCGCCTTGGCAGAACCAGTCTGATCACTCGAGAGAGAACTAGGGGTTTAGGATTTCACAAGACAAAATTATTAAAGAAATTGGCGCTAGGACAAGAAAGCAAAGCAGGGTAGCAAGAATGATTGTGACAATATTATAAGTTATCGGGGTCAGAATAGGATAGCTTAGAGATTGGAACTAAGGACAATGCACAACAAGGTATACTATGTTTCTATGGTTCCTATTGATACTCACAGTCCATTTTTAGTTTGGTTTTTGGACAGTCAGTGGTTCTGGTCACCACACAGATCTGGTCTAACACAGGACAGCTGGACAAAATCAGCGGGACAGGGTCAGCTGGGCAGGGACTGGATACCAAAGGATAGTTCTTTAGGATTGGCAATTCTGGTTACTGTATACTATATGGCATCAGGAGAGCTGGATGGCAGCAGCATGCAGTGAGCGGCAAGCCAGGTTAATTAAGGATGCTTCCCAAGACACCACAGCGTTTCCCTTGGTTATTGGGATTAATTTAGAATTGAGGCTTAGGTGAAGCAAGATCAGCAATTCTTGGCCTTGTGGTTGGGATCTGGAGTTTAGATGGATAGATGCAAGATGAAAACAGGAACAGACAGGAACAGACAGGAACAGGACACTGGCGTAGGGAATCAGGAATCAGTGTCTGTCTGTGTGTTGTCAGGGGCTCTTATTTATAATGCCAGGTGACATCATCACAGTACATGACAGGGTTAGGCTTTACTACACACACCTCTAACAATAGGATTGGGCAAAGGTAGAAGTCTCCGCCTAGCTCTTTGCTGGTGGATCTCAGAAAAATGATGTCATGTTTATGGGGTGATATTTACAGTGTCCAGAAACCTCCCAGAGTTACTGGAACTAAAATCTAATTTTGCCACAAACACATCTTTACACAATTGCAACCTTTTAGTAAATCCGATACACAGGTTACATATTTTTTTCCTCACATTTCAATCCAAACCCCAGTCCGTGAGGCCTGTTTTCACTCCTCTACCACTTTTTCACACTTTTTACTGTGATTTACAACTCTCTTAATTCTACAACTTTACACATGAGTGGGGATTGTCATAAGGTAGAGATTTACAACATTTTACATTTGCAACATGGGTGCTTTTCTTGTAATTCCACATATATCACCATTTCTGTCCCCTTGGTTCCACTACATTCTACCAAGTTCTAAACTAAATAACACAAATTTACTTTTACACTGTGAAAATTCTACATTGTTACCAAATTTGGTTGCTGAGTTAAAAGTCTTTAAAGTTTCCTTATGGAATAATCTTTAGAACAAATGGGAGTCACTGTCTGTCATTTCTTTCTTTCCAGCTGACACCAACTGGCATTTCCTTTCAAGCAGGATGGGGGGTTCCTTCAGCCTGATTGAAGTTTTATGGTCTTTCACACCTCTGTCTTCCTTCCCTGATAACTGCATTGTCCTGGGTTCCAACAGAGACGAAAGTCTGCTCCACCCTATAATGATCAGTGGGCTGGCAGGATCTGCTGGGAGAGATAGCCCTTTTGGCAAAAACCCTGTTTTCAACTTGGTAACTCAAGCCACACTGGGTTTAACATCTTTCACTTTAGATCTTAAATCCAGAATTAAATAAGCCTGTTACATTAAATAACACATGTGATATATTCTCCCCAGTAACAAACCCCTTTATATTTCTAAAGACAAAGTAAAACTTTTATTTACCAGTGGACTGTTTTAAAACACAGGCATTTGTTTTTCCTTATTTTGTAAGCAGCCTACTTTCACAGGTGGTGCTGCTGACATTTCTTTCTTTAATTCGGTTTTGGGCAGCTCACTTAGATTTCCACAATGTCCTTGCAGCTAAAGTCATTTTTTCTTTGAATGCATGAGTTTTATCTGAACACTGGTATATGAAACTGACCAGGCTCAGATAGTTAAAGTTCTTTTGAAGACCGCTGATGTTTTTTACATTGTAAAGAAAATGAACGCCCATTGTCATGTTAGTAAAAATAAAGATCCTTGTTGATTTCTTTCCAAGCTACTCTGACTGGGCCTTTCATTCAGGAATTATGCCAGTTTTTTCTGAGGCATAATGACTTATCCTGGGGCTAGCTGGGCCGTTTCCGTCACAGTGGTTTCAGGTTTCAAAATGTACAGATGGAAATAGCATAACACAGCATTTTGAAAGGGTGAAAAATGATTTCATTTTGGAGGGGAATTTTTGGCCTTTGCAGCAATGCAGTGCTGCCGGTTCACTTGATGCCATATATATGTCTCAAAACACACTGGCATACTTTTTTCAGTGTGTCCCCTTGTTCCATTTTGCCTGAAGTGTGTGAGGCAGGATGGTGCAGCCAACACACTTTTGAGGTCCTGGTACGCACAGGAGCCAGCACAGCCAGGTTGCTGTTTCTTACGCAAATGCAGTTCAGCGATGTGATGCAATGCCGTTGAATGGATCGATATATTTCACACTACATATGCCCAAAGGGCTGGTGAAACAACCCACCAAAAGCATGTACAGACTGCACACCCCTCTCTAATCATACTGCAAGCCCAATACCTGCAAATAACAAACAACTCAGACAATGGACGCTACCATTGCAGCACAACAAGTCCATTGGTCATACCAAAGTACACTTAGAAAGCTCACACTCACAGATGCCAGTTCCTCCTCGTTTTGCATGCATCAACAGATGAGCACACATACTATCCTACCCCTCTCTCCCTCACTAACAAACCCTACCCACTTTTTTTACAGAGCTATGTGATTGGCTGGAGACCATGCAAATGGTAGCAGTGCTCAGTGTAAATCAACATAACATAACATAGAAAATGGCCTGGGAAATCAGCAGAGAAAGGGTGTCTGGCAATGGATCAGTGGATTTTCCAAAATAGACAAACTACTCCAAGATTACACCCGATTGAACATTGTCAAACCACTGCAGTGGACACAAGTGCCAGAAGGGGTATTCACAAGAATTGAAAGGTTGTTAGCGGAGGCACCCTCATTGGGGCTGCACGATTACAGAAAGGTATTTACCTTGTTTTTGCTCTGGCTGTATTTACCTAGAAACATGGGATACATCATTGACCCGCAGCCTATTATAGCAAATAATTGGACCCCTTTGTGACATGAATGCTACCCTGTCTGCAAGCTGTAACTGCTGCAGCTCTAGTGGTGGAGCAAAGTGAGGACATCATATTGGGATCACCATTGGAAGTGGCTGTTCCTCACGCATTTGTATCACTATTATTGAAAACAAAATCTCAGCCCATGTCAGTCTTTGGAGCTGGCATATATGAAATACTCTTACTCAATTCATCAAACATTACCTTGACTAGATGCTCTGCTCTAAACCCAGCATCATTCTTACCCACCCAGGAAGAGGAAGAGCCACATGAGTCCATCCCACACGGATTGTCTGGTGATTCCCATGCAGACCTCTCTGATGTACCACTGCCAGATCCCAAGTACTTCATTGGTTGGTCTTGTTTTAGAAATGAAGAGGGGAAAGTGGTCTTGGTGTACGCGGTGTGCACACATGGAAAAGTGGTGGAGAGTGGCAAGTTGCCCCAAGTGATGTCAGCTCAGGTAGCTGAATTAGTGGCCCTGACACAAGCCTGACGGCTGGCTGCTTAAAAGGTTTGTTAACATTTACACAGAATCAAGAAACACATTCAACGTAGCCCATGCCTTTGGCCAACTCTGGAAGCAGAGAGGCTTCATGACCTCAACTCGTACACCCATAAAATACTGTCAGTATATATCAGACTTTTGGATGCAATAATTTAAGCCAAGTGAATTGCTATCATCAAATGTGCCACTAACAGAGACTGGATGACTCCATTAGTTGTGGAAATTATTTTGCAGATTGAAATGCCAATTTGGCAGCTACACAGTGGGGAAATGAGGTGTACATTTTGCCAGTGCATGCAGTATAGTAGGACATTCTGTATACAACTTTAGAAGACATTGTGCTTATGCCAGAGAATGTGCTACCCAACAAAAAAGATAAATGGATCAGAAAGGGGTTCTGGTTAAATGAGGATTCTCTGTGGCAAGATGAGCAGAGTCAGTTTGTGGCTCCAACAATATTAGTGTCACATCGAATCAGAATGTATCATGGGCAAACACCTGTTGGGAGGGATGCAATGACAATGCTAGTGGAACAATCCTGGTTCGCACCAGAACTTGATACAATGGCTCAGGATAACTTCCAAAGATATGCAATATGTTAACACAATAACATGTGGCATAGTGGGCTGATAAGGCAAGGTGCACACCGCCCACCATACAGCCCATCTGTGGAGCTACAATTTGATTTGTACATTGCCAAATATAAACAATGGCAATATCTGCTAGTAATAGAGGATGTTTTTTTTCAGGATGGGTGCAAGTTCAAACTTGTAGAAAGGCAGATGCAAAAAAAAAAATATTCAGGAATGATTGCCCAGATTTTGGATATATATATGCATTAACAGTGACAAGGGGAACTCACTTTGTTAAGAACATTATCAAAATACTGTTCTGCACTTTGAAGGGTCAGCATAAATTGCCTTGCCCTCCCCACCTCTGGTCTATGAGGGAAGTGGAGAGATGAAATGGGGTATTGAAAAACAAATTGGCTAAGTTATGTCAGGAAACAGGGTTGAAGTGGCCACAAACCCTCCCACTAGTTTGTTTAGCATGAGAAGTACACCCACTAACAAAACAGGGTCCAGTCCGTATGAAATTCTTTAAGGAATACCTATGAGATTGCCTGTAGTACCACGAGTGAAAATTGTACTAGATTATTTGCAACTGATGTTATATGTCAGGACATTAATGTCTATTGTCAGTCTCAAGCTGCACTGCCAAGAGGACCATACTCTCCAGGCCATTCCTTACAGCCCGGTGAGAGTGTCATGATAAAGGTCCAGAAAGAAAGACTACTATGGCCCCCAGTTGGAAGGGGCCCTACATCACTCTACTCACCTCTAACTCAGCTGTTAAAGTTCAGGGGCAACCAACATGGGTGTACGTGAGTCAGTGCAGACAGGTGGTAGCCCCCTGCATTGTAGCTACCAGTCGCTGTCTGGTGTGTTTAGTTGTATTGGCTTGTACTAATGTAGAGGTGGGAGAAAATGTTTGTGTTGCATAAATGATTCTAACCATGAAAAACTTGACTAACATTGTGACATCGGCTGATGTCAGGGCCTGGCCCTGGTATAAGAAGTGTTGGATAGTACATTGGCAAGGGGGAACATGTGATCTAAATGTATCTTGGGAATGCAGGGTGGATCTGTGGTTGGGATTTATACCAAGGCCAGCAAAATGTCCAATGGGATAGTACCATCTGCCTGTGATGCTCTACCAAATAGGATGAGGGAGGAAGATTACCTGGAAGAAATCAACTCCAAATGGAAAAAGCCGACAGCGAGGCCCCATCCTAATCTTAGAAATAAAGAAACGAGTATAACGACTAACATATTTATCACAGTAACTAATAAACCCATTTTTTTATATCCAGAACCGTCACATATCTCTGATTTAATGTACTATTGTCATTCTATTATTTTTACTAGGAAACAAACCAAAATAGTCTCCAAAATAATTTACTGGTATAAGCAGTGGACAACACAAAGATAACTGGGTGGTAATGGAAGTGTAGTTCTGGGCTCTGTAAACACACCCATGGATCTGCACAGAGTAGTAGTGCAAGGCCGTTGTGAGATGGAAAATCTCAGTGGTGTTGTAGGTAAAGGGAAGGCACAGCCATTGTGACTGTAATGTTATTTATTAACAATAGTGAACGGAGAGAATAGCACTATGTCAGTGAAGGTGTGTTCAAATTCTATCGATGCCCAGAGTCCGTTTTCAGACTGTTTGGAAAATAGAATGTGCACTGTGATTCAGCACTCGCAATCACCAGTGATGGGGGGAGGTAGAAGTTTTTTTTTTTATTTCTTTTTTAAGTATAATACAGTGTTGAATCCAGATATGGCCGGATACAGATATATGTTATTAAATGAAACATTAGCAATGGGTTTGTCTACCCACTATCCTAACTGTGGGGCTGCCATCTGACTGGCTCAGCAACAGGAGGAGTTGATGAATGATCCATAAGAAATGGGAAGTACTAGATACAATGTGGAGTGGGGCTACTACAGCACTTGCAACTCGTGGCATATACAAAGGAACACATTTAGAAGGTCCATTAGATCGACTTGAGAAAGCAATGGGGCTCATGTATGGGGCAGTGATGGCAGGGAGTGAGGCACAGATCAGTGAGCTCCACATAATTTGGTCATTGAGTCAGCTGACCCATGTCCCCTTTATAAACTGATGGAAGGTGTGCTGGAAGAAGGCTGGAATGGGACAGTGTGTGGAAATAAGTGCAAGACTATCTGAATTCCAAGCTGATATCGATGGATCAATGGAGATGTGTAACATAATAGCTGGCAGCAGTTTTGAAGAATGACTCTGGGATACCTGAATGCCTGCGCCCACGGAAAACTTTCTGGATGTACAGCGGGTGGTACTGTAAAGACGAAGAGTGTTTGTTTACAGCACACAGGCTAAATAAAGAACTTTGGGTACTGGGCAGCAAAATACTAACCAGATGTTGCGCAGGTTGCAACGGGAGTGGATAACTCACCATGAAATATGGACAATCAAACTACCCAATAATTCCACCAGATATATGATCTCTGCCCCAGGGATAACACCTGATCTGTGCTTTAGTATTGGATCAAATTGGGAGCAATGGCCCTTACAGCCTACACTATTGCAATGCCTGAGAAAATTGAGTGTCAGTGTTTCTTGGAAATAGAATGTGTTGGAAAGGTGAAGGAGCAGGATGTAGCTTGGTAGGGAGAAGGTTGTTTTGAGCAAGATTGTAGTGTCACCAGAATCTGATGTTCATTTTACTATTCACACAAGTACCAAGCAGTTTACGGTTTTCTGGCTGGCTACAGAGCAGTAAAGGTGTAGGTGGAAACTTTAAGAGTATGGCCGAGGCTGATGCCACAAAGGTTCAGGCATTTAGAGATAGTAGAAGAAGCAGTGAGAAATGTGAAAGATGTGACACAAGGTATATTCCTTGGTATTGTCTCTGGTTTCCTCCGACCCACGTTGTCTTTCAGTGCCAGGCACTCAAGAATCTTCTTTCATAGGGTGTATTAAAGGTAATGCCACGTCCTGCGTGCATATTTTTTTTTCCTTGCATTGCACCTTGAACACAGTGTTGACAAGGGATGACGGCATACCTCTTTTCTCCTGTCTACTGAATGAGCGAGCCTTTGCACTTGGTTGCTGATTCTCCATCGGCATCATGTTGCCACCCAGCACCTCAAGCTCAGTGCCAGTGAGAGGTGTTGGCCTACCAATAACCCAAAGTCTTCGTCTGGTCCGACGGTATGTTTTCTGCCAGTCTTGCACCTAGTCTCATATGAATGTGCAGGTTTTCAGGGAATAGGCGGGGCATATTTTTCAGTTGCAATGGCACCTGCTCAGTTGTCAGAGACTGACGCCGGAAGGAGGCACATGTTTCTTCAATGGCAGCCATTCCATTTCTGACACTGGAAGGAGGCACATGTTTCTTCACTGAAAGCCATTCCATTGCTGACGCCGGAAGGAGGCACATGTTACTTCACTGCCAGCCATTCCATTGTTGAGAGGAGGTGTGAACCACGTACCGCCACCAGTCATCCTCATTCTGGACGGACATTCATGTCACTTCATATGTAGAGCCTTGTTAGACAGTGCATGTCTTCTTACATTATAGGATTCAGAACCATGGGGGGTGGCTTCAATATATGGCTAAAACAGTGCTCTGCAGTGGCCACAAATGGACAGGAAAGGGTTCAACAACAAAACACGAAAGAAATAATCACGCACATCTTTTTTTGTTCGCCACCTAATCAAATGTACAATACAAGATACACGAGCAAATTGTGCATCTGAACATAGTATTCAATAGCCTAAAATGTCTGTGCACGTTCTTATTTCTATATATACCTCTTTATTACTTATGCTGGCAATAAAACATTGTTATGCCTCAAAGCACATTGTAATCCGGGCCTACAAACCTCAGGTTACCAGACATATAATTGAACAATGTCACGCCTTTGATTTCTGAGCTTTAGCTCTAAATACTTTTGCAATGCACTTCAACTGCATGGTACTTGCAGATAATATTAAATTAAGTACCGTATTTGTAAACATGCATGCATGTTAATTAGGGATGGATTTATGGTATTAAACATCCACACATCATTTATATTAAGCATTACAAAGCCAGAAACAAATTGCAATGACATGGTTAATAAAGTACATTTAGGTCATACGCAACACAGTACTGTTGAAACATAAGAGACATTACTAGTATCCTTTGTGGTTCTCTTAGCATTGTAATGAAAGGATGTCCCTTTACGTAAAGTTATGTATTTATTGTGTGTATGCTGGCTAATAAACAGTTAGATGTCCCTGCTATAAAGCAGCAAAACAAAATCTACACTACTGAAGATGATTTGCTGAATGTGTTATTTGCCGATATTTATAGTATTGGCGTTATGGCAGAACATGGCTATTTTCTTTTGATTCTAAATTCTCAATTATAAGTAAATTACAATGTTCCAACGTGACTATATGTGAGTTAGTCATTTCCAAAAGGATTTTACCTTCAATTTTCATTACGTTTTTGGGGTGTAGTAGTAGTAGTTTTAGTAGTTGTCATTTATATAGCACCATTTCCCATTTAGCGCTTTGTGGTAGGAACGCCCTCAGGGACCAAAGTCCAGTTATGGGAACATTCTCAAAAAATACTCAGAGTGCGTGTGTGCATTTGGTCACGATTAGGAATAAGGTGGGATGGCGGGTATCCAGTAAGCAACCCAAGAGTCAAGCATGTGGCTGGGTGCCGAGGTAGATCATGACAGAGCACTAGTGCAAGAGATTTGATATGTGACCAGGTAGACCAAAAATTGCTGTAGGTTGTCGCTGTATTCTAATGCAGAGGTGCTGTGACAAGTCTGGTGTAAGGGGCGAGTCCATTACGTGTCCAGCCAGACCAAATTAATCATAGTCGTAGCTGCATTCTAAAGTGTATGGATGATATCCGTGCCTGCGGCAGATGTCCACCAAAGTGCTGCGTTTATACATACCTTAAGCTCAGATGGAGCTTAAATTTGATCTCATTTTGTGATCTGATCGTCTGTGTGAAAAAGACAAGCTCCTCTCATATGCACTTCTAGGCGCTATAGATAGGCTACCCTCAAAGTCCTCTAAGCACAAATAGACTGGCTATCTTATGCCATCTTCTAGACATGGGTTAAAGACTTCCTTAAGATCTAGGGTCATGGTATTTTCTGGCACAATAGACAGGCTACCCTTATAGTCTTACTCTATATCTTCTAAGTTCCCTAATAGGCAAGCATAAGACATCTTCTAGTGCAGTATCAAGGATACCTGCATATATCATTATGTGTTACAATGGCTAACCGGTAGATCTTCTAATTGCAATTGATCGGTTTGCATCACATAACTTTGAGCGCAGTAGACAGGTTAACATTATAGGGTGCTGCCCATAGTGTCCGCTCCCAGATCTGTCTGGGTGCAGCACATTGCCCACCCTTCAATCCGTACAACCTTCACTGATCTTCTAAGTGAAATACACGTGCTATCACAATCCCTTCTAGAGCAGTACCAGCGCTAGTCCTCACAGTTCTTAATTGCAATTGTCTGTGAAGTAGTTGGTACTTAGAGTCGTCAGTAAATGCTGTGTTCTCTCTAGATTGGAACCAGACATGATGGCCTGATATATTGTATTCGTAATAGACAGGTTGTCGTCCTTGAACTTGTGATTCCAGTTTCAAGAACATTCTGAGCGCATTATCAGAAATTCCGTTAAAAGCTTTGCCATGGAATGGGCTCCCAGTATGGGTCATGCAGGTGTGCAGCCGAGGTGGGTGTAATGGATCGGAACACAGTGCATATTTCAACATGTGCTGATAGGTAACTGGTAAGTTACTCAACAGCATTATTTTAGGCTGCCTGGTTTCTTCAAATAGGTCCACATTGAAATAGCTAAGGAATGTTTCATCTATAAGTAGCAGTAACGTTAAGCAACCAAGTTTCATACAGCCGGTAAGATAGCTCAACGGGTTGAGCACATTCTATGTGTGATCAGCAGGTCAAAGGTATGAATCCCAGCAAGACCAACTCAGCCTTTCATTCTTCAAAGGTCGATAAATGACTACCAACTTCGGTTGGGATGATAAATGTGTGTATGTAAATCTGTTCTATGTACAGCACTTAGGTGTAAGTGCTGCATAAATAACACATCCTTATCATTGTGTACCCAAAGGAATATTTTCACACATGTGTTCCGACTCACTGCAGTAATACATGCACTGTTATCTACTATTGCTGGTGTTAGGTTTGCATATTTAGAATGAGGTAAACTATTTTGTAATTTTTTTGTGGCTAGCACACTACAAAACGCTGGTCTCAAAACCACCATTAGTGCACTCTCAGCCAGGGAATATTTACAGTGAAGTCAGCTAAAAATGAGAAAACACAAAAAGAAGGGCCTGCAGAAGGATCCTTCACATTCATAGAGAACTCTAAAATGCAGAATGCAATAGCACAGCTTCCAACGTAAAGAAAAGACAACAACTTATTGAATCTGGTCTGAGCATGTCATCTTCTGCAGCTGTTGGCTCCACACTTGTGGGTCAATGTATGCATGCACTAAATCGTGGCTTGATGTTACATGATATTACAGCAAACATTCCTATATGTGCAAGTATAGTTGCAACTTTGCTTGAAGAAAGAAAACAGGCAACAGGAAAAACACAAATTACCCCAAATTGGGCTAAGCACACCAGTCATGTCAAGCTCTCAAATGATGACATCAAAGACAGTACATCACTGACATCTGTTGAAATCTTTGTGAGAGGTGTGGTGGACAGGTGCCTGATGCCTGTCTAGTAGATACTTTACCTGTGGTAAGGGATTATGACCCATTACAGTACAGAAAGAAGCCAGCCTGACCAACAGTACTTGTGCGTGTTGCTGTAGAATTGCTTAGCTTTCTTAAACCCCACACGTGTGCATTCTGCAAGAGTTTTTAATATGGACCGGGGTATTGTTCGGAAATGGTTGGCTGTAGTAGTAAAGAATGTGAGAGGCCCTGACCAGTTGCTACCTTATACATGTAATTGGCTACAGTGGGAATATTGATTTTGATTCTTCATATTGCCACATGGTCATACCACTTGTTAAAACTTCTCATGTACATCCATTGGTTGCAGCCACCCACTAAGGGTCCTGGGCATTTTCACAGGTTGCAGCCATCAACTAATGGTCATAGACTTTTTTCTCAGGGTTGTTTCTGTAACGCTTGCCTGTGCTCCAGGTCTTGTGGGGTGCTGTGGAAGTCACCACCAGTCCCACACGGATCCCAAGTGTGCGGCCTCTAGAGCACAAGTGGGATGACTGTGGAGGAATAGGGTTGTACCTCTATTCTCCTTTCCTTTCGTCTAACTGGCTCAGGTTGGAGGGCTCCCTGCAAGGCATTTTAAGGGTATGAAAACTTGGTGTGCAAAAAACATAAGCCTATCTAATGTTCCCCCTTGTTCTCACCTCACTGTGTTTGCACTACCATAGTGGGAGTTGAAGGTGGCCTGTCCAGTTGCCTCCCTGGGTTCAACAGCTCGATCCTGCTGGTTTCGGCGTTGGGCAACACTGGGTTGGGAAAGTGGTTATTCTCTTTTTTGCATAATGTCTCTTCCTGATGCAGTAACTCTGTAGCTACAATGTTCTTTAACCCAGGGAATATGTTATGCCTGTCTCTTCCCTCTCTACTTTTAATTTCGGGCAGATCTCAATAAGAAGTGGAGACATGGAGTAACACGATAAAGTCAGTATTTGAAGTGTCTTGTTATGTCCTGTGTCTCTTTGCTTTGGCCCTGAGTGGATGATTGCCTGATGGAATGCCTAATGTAATGCCTGGTAGAATGCTAACTGTGGAATGCTGTGGTGTGAGAGCCTTGTGTGTTCCATGAGATTCAGTTAGAGTGTGAAAGTGGAGGCCTGTGGATGTCTTCTTATATATCCTTCTTGTACCATCTACTTAGCTACCTGAAGTATCTGGAGACACGTAAGTATTTAACTTTTCTTTATTTACTTCTATATAGCCGGCGTCCCACACAGCGTCCCTCCCTTCCACCTCGTACCTCCGCCAACCGTCACTTTCAGAACGTTCGCTTTTCCCTCAACATTCTACATCTTACAACTCACGCGCCAGCGGGGACACAGAGCGTGATACATACATTAAACTTAAATGGAATACAACATCATCCCCCCCATTACAAAATTGATTAAGGAAAAAGGCTCTACCTAAAGAAAATGTAAACACATGTGTGTCAGGTATAATAATTAAAAACATTTCAAACATAACACATTTGTGCCGAATTGTAAAACTGTAAAAATTAACACATAACAGAGTTTAACACAATATACAATTCTTTTACCAATAACCTCTATATGTAAATTACTTAGTTCTGCATGACATAATCTCTAGACCAAAACGGTAACCTTTTTTCCCTAGAACTACGCACACTCTTATTGTCAAGATCTACCACAGTTCGTTGAGTGTTAACATCTTCAACTCGTCTCAACACATTACCGTACCTACTCACATTTTCTGATCCATTTTGAATTAGATCATCTCCAAATAAATCTCTTCTCCCGAATTTAACCTGTTCAATTTTTTCATTCTTACCATTCCACATCCATTTACTAACTCTGTCCAAATTCCACACTGATCCTCCCTCAACTCTAACTGCTCTCCTGAACACTTGTAACACCTTGACAGGACTACTGTATTTAGAGTCACCTTTCATAACATTACGACCATGCTTGATTCTCACAAAATCTCCTGGTGATAGTCTCATCTTAACCCTTCCAGAAGACGTGGTCTTTCCTGGAGACACATTTCTCCTAATTACGTTTTCATCAGAATTACGCGATTCCGTGTTTCCACTTTTCCTACGATTAACCCAAACAGGATTTAGCAAGGTATTTGGAGTTCTTCCCCTCATCAATTCAAAAGGAGAAACTTTCATTCCTCTTTTAACAGACATCCTGGTACTCCATACTCTCTCCTTAAGAACTTCGTCCACCGGTATGTTGTTACTTAAGGCTAACTCCACCGCCTCTACAATTACACAGTTATATCTCTCCACCAATCCATTGGTTTGTGGGTGATACAACAACGAAAATCTCCATTCAATACCTGATTTCTTGGCAAATTCTTTCATTTGTCTACTTCTAAACTGAACTCCATTATCACTCACTATTATTTTGGGAAACCCTTCCCTTCTACAGATTTGCATTATGAATTTTATCACCTCATCAGTATCAATCTTTCTCACCGTTTTGACTTCCACCCAACCTGAATAGTAATCAACCAAAACCAATATGAATTTCTTCTCTCCACTTAACTTCACATATGGTCCAATGATATTAATTCCTACCTTCTCCCATGGTGCATCACCTTTGTCAATACTCATCGGCTTAGACTTCACTATCCTGCAGCTCTTGTCACTGTTCTGACATGGCCAACAATTTCTAATAAACCTCTCAACCATAAGATCTATGCCTGGCCACCAGTATCTCAAACGCACATTGTTCTTAGTCCCAGTAATACCAGGATGACCCTGGTGTGCTTTCTCAATAAGGTCATTCCAGAACTTACATGGGGGAATCAACTTGTCTCCCCTCACTAAAAATCCATCTTCCATAGACAATTCATCCTTAACCTCCCAATACCTTCTACAATTTTCGCTAATTTCTCTTTTATCAGGCCACCCTGATTCGGAGTATCTTCTTATCTCTTGTAATTCATCATCTTTATTTAATTCTTCAATCCACATTTCCTTAGACGTAACCTCAAAAACTACTGCCACCATCTCTTCATCCATATCTACATTTGTTTCATCACTACTTAATGGCAGTCTCGATAAATAATCAGCCACAATATTCCTTTTCCCTGGCACATATTTCACTGAGAAATTGTAATCCTGTAATTTAAGACTAATCCTGGCTAACCTGGGAGAAGATTTACACATACCTTTTACCGTGAGTACTTCAATTAATGGCTTGTGATCTGTCTGAATTACAAATTTGCTTCCCCACAAATATTTTCTAAAGTAATTCACTGCCCATGAACATGCTAATAACTCTTTTTCAATCACGGAATATCTGCTTTCTGTTTCTGAAATAGCTCTAGAAGCATGACTAATCACCTTCTCATATGCATCTTCATTTATTTGTGTTAAAACTGCTCCTATGCCACTTCCACTGGCATCCACCGTAACCTTCGTCAACCTTCCAAATTCGAACCCTCCCAATTCCAAAGAGTCACAAATTTCTCCCTTTATGCTTTCAACCGCCTTACTACATTCAGCACCCCATGTTAATTTTGCATCCTTTTTTAATAACTTTCTCAATGGTTCAGTTATACTCGCAAAATTTTTTACAAACCTGTTGTAATATTCACATAATCCTAAAAACGATCTTAATTCGTCTTTATTGTTAGGATTCGGTGACTCTCTGATTGCTTTCATGGCATCTCCTTTGGGCTTATAACCTTTACCATTCACAGTATGCCCTAAATATTCCACTTCCTCCAATCCAAATTTGCATTTGCTTTTCTCAACTTTCAACCCAACTTCTCGTAATCTTTTCAACACTTCTTGCAACCTCCCATCATGTTCCACAGATCCCTTACCAAACACAATTATATCATCCTGATATACCATAGTTCCACTTAGACCTTTCAGCACATGCGTCATAATCCTTTGAAATACTGCTGCCGCAGACGCTAATCCAAACGGCATACGTCTATACCTAAACAATCCATGTGGCGTTATAAATGCTGTAATGTCCCTGCAATCCTCCGTCAAAGAGATTTGATGGTAAGCACTCGAAAGATCTAATGTGGAAAATACATCAGCATTACCAATACGATTCAACATTTCAGATATGATAGGGAGTGGAAAAATGTCAGCTATAATATTCTTGTTGACATCTCTCAAGTCTACGCAAATCCTAAGTTTGCCACTTTTCTTCAATGTAACCACAATTGGGCTCACCCATTCAGATGATTCAATTTTTTCTATTACTCCTTCAGACTCCAATGATGCAAGTTCTTGCTCAACCTTATCAGCAATGGCAAATGGAATTGGCCTGGATTTTGTGTGCTTAACAGGTATTGCTCCCTTCTTGAGACGAATCCTGTGCGCAAAGTCTTTGAGCAAACCCACTTTTACTGTCTCCACTCTCTCTTCTTTGACATTCTCATTACCTTGTTCTTGGCTCCCGTTTACCACTAGGATTTGTTCTTTAACACATGGATCCAACCTGATCCTCAATCCAGCTTGGTCTCTCCAACCCAGTACATTCACACCCTTTTCTGCTACGTATACCTTCACTTGAGATCGTCTATCCTTGAACTGAACAACACACGAAAACCATCCAATCATCTTGATCTTGGATCCTTCAAACCCACCAGGATTTGGTATGTCTGGCATCTCCATCCTACTTTTGAGGCCTCTTGACTCTAAATTCTTCCATGTTTTCTTGGTAATGATCGTCCAAGGTGAACAACTGTCAACCTTTACTTTAAGTTTCCAATTATCAAAAATTACTTCACAACTCGGGCATTTCAATTCTCCAGTTGGTGGCTCACGAATCAAAAACACTCTCTCTTCCTCTGATTCTTCCTCTTCTTCTAAAATGGCAGATACTTTTTTCCTCCTCCTACATGTGACCGCGAAATGACCTCTTATGCCACAATTTCCACATTTTTGCCCCAATGCTGGGCACTGTTTAGCGTTGGCATAATGGCCCACTCTGCCACAATTATAGCACCTGTCTCCTTCTCTCGGCTGGACATTCTGAAATCTTTGTTCGTATTGGACTTTTTGTTCATTCTTTACCCAATTCTTTCCTCGATTAGAACTCCCTCTCTGCTCAAAGTTCTTCATTTTGTTATTTCTTCCTGCATTGACTTCGACTTTATCTTTGTTTTTAAAATTAGCTCCACTTCTGCCTTTTGACCGTAGCACATTAACCTGGCCTTGTTCTTCTGTTTCTTTTTCCTGTATCTCCTTACTATTATGCTTCTGCATACTTTGTACAACCTCTTCTTTCTTGTTCTTCATTTCCTTCGAACACAACTGACTATGTTCTACACGTTTAGCAATCGCTATGGTTTCTGGTAGGGATGGATTGCCAACCATCCATAGTCTGTCTTGGACTAAATTGTCCTTAGAGTGAATAATGATCTGATCCCTGATCAACACGTCCAAAGTGATACCATTGCCAAATTGGCAAGTCCGCGATAACACTCCCAATGCAGAAACATATTCCTCAATGCTTTCATGTTCTTTTTGTATCCGCGTATAGAATTTGTATCTATTTATGGCTACATTAGTTTCTGGAGCATAGTACTTGTCCAATTGCCTTAAGGCCCTGTCATGTTCATCAGCATCACCTGCCTCATCAACAGTCAATTCTGGTAGCTCCCTGAACTTCCTCTGCCCTTCCAATCCTAATGCATGTAATAATAATAACTTCTTCTTCCTAGACGTGAGATCTTCATGCTCGACTGCTTGAATGTAATTTAACCAGAATTCTTTCCATTCTGACCATATAACTACTGGTTGGCCTGGCGCTGGAAGAAAACTTGCTGGCGGTTGAATGTTGATACCTTGCATATTTCCGTGGAATTTTAATTCTTAATATTCAAATAACAACAAAATTGCAATTATCAACAAACAAAAAAAAAACTTCAATTCTCTCCCACTTTATCTTGTAATGTTAGATCTCATTAATTGCAGTGCATGGATTTACTGTTGCCCAAAAAAAAAACTTTTTTTTTTTTTTTAAAAGTACTGCCACGAAGGTGAAGGGATCACTGTGTCCTCTTCATTATGTTATTTCCTGATTGAGAAGTCACCTGACCTCAAACTGACGGGTCCTTTCTTCTAACCCTTTTTGGGTCTCTGCACAAACCAACACGAAATGCGCGTCAGTTCGGAGCATCCGCTCTCTCCAGCTCTCCCCAAGTAATTAGCTGTGAACCTAATAACCAGCACAAATCAACGCAGCTACAGGCGTCGACTCGGAGCTCCCGCTCTCGCTTTCTTTCAAACAGCCACCGTCAGCACAAACCTACGCAATGTGCGCAACGGTTCGGAGCATCTGCTCTACACCAGTCTTCTCCTCGCGGGTTCTCCGGACGCCGGCATCCTCGTCGCCATGTGAAGTATCTGGAGACACGTAAGTATTTAACTTTTCTTTATTTACTTCTATATAGCCGGCGTCCCACACAGCATCCCTCCCTTCCACCTCGTACCTCCGCCAACCGTCACTTTCAGAACGTTCGCTTTTCCCTCAACATTCTACATCTTACAACTCACGCGCCAGCGGGGACACAGAGCGTGATACATACATTAAACTTAAATGGAATACAACACTACCCATGAACCTAACTCTTGTGTCATCTTGTAACCCAGAACCTAGTAAAGAAGCTTGTTCCCTACCTGTGGATCTGCAGTATTTCTTTCAGCACAAGAGTACATCTTAACAATGGTGATGAGGATACATGCATTCCAACAGTTTCAGAGCAGGAAGTAATCAGCTGGAGGTGCGACGAGACTGTAGCAGTTGGAAGTATGGCCACTGGGGAAGCCCCAGCAACAGTGGAGACACCTTGCAGTGACTGTCAATCAGTATAATCTATGGCCACTAGAGAGCAGTGAGCCATCCGTTACAATTGGGTCCATCCCTAAGTTCATGGCTGTGGGCCAACCGTGACCGGTGGGGGTATCCCTATAGTTTATGGCCACTGGGCAGCAGCAAACCATTTGTGTGTTTGGTGCTAATGTAGCACATCATCAGAGGCCTGGGAGAGTGGGTCTAGATGAAGCAAGCAGCTAACCACCGTCTGCAAGCAGAATTGGGGCCAGTGTGCACACCTCTTTCAGCTGTGTGTGCATAGTAGCAGGTTGTGGTGAGGGGCAGCGGCACATATGTCCTAATAGGTAAAGACCGGCATTGACAAGTTGTGGCGAGGGGAAGCACATCAGCATTCCCAGACCTACCGTGCACAATCCCAGCATTGGACCGTTCCCAGGGGACACAGCAGGGCACATCATTGCTACAATAGAGAATACTGAATTGGTTACTAGTGTGATCTGAAGCTTGTTATAGGGTTAAATGTTGCAATGTTTTGGGCAACCTTTACTTGTTCACTGTTAAAGAATTAGTGTTGAGGATGATACCTTAGGGTGGATGCATTGAGGTGAATGCGTTCCCTGTATGTGAGTTTGGAGAATGTTTGACGTGGTCTCTGAGATAAGTTTACTGTGTGTCATGACAGCAATTTATTTATTTATTTGAATTTTGTTCATGAAATAACTTTTACAAAATCAATAAACAAACAAAATTCATACTGTTATTTAACAAAACAACACATAACACATAACAATTATACATTAAAATTAATACAAGAGGACTTACATACATAATTTAATAAATATATTATTAACACATCCATATTCTATGATGGAACCAAATATAACACTTTCCACATTTCCGATCTTCTTAACATTTCTCTCACATCATTTGAGCAATAAAACAGCTAAATACCCAGGTTATCCTTGACTATATCATTTTTTTTGTACTGTAAACCATTGCAGGCTTTCAAAATTACCCAAATATTTTTTTACTGGACACCTAACTTTATACAATGCAATATGGGTTGCGTCACATTCAGTGTTCAAACAATAGGACCAACACTCAGGGTTTTTTATCTAGTCATAGTCATATGTTAGATGGCCCAGAATGGTCATATAAATATGGCACAACTTGAAGCATTCCATCAGTAGATGCCTAGCAGTTTCTATGTACCCTGTCATCTCACATATAATGCAGATTCTATCATCACTAGGGTTTTCCATTGTCCACCCCGAAACGATTTTACAGGGAGTTGATTTGTGTGCAGTAACAGTCTAAACTGTCGCACTTCGGGTTCTGGGCAACAGAACAGATATCGTTGTGGTTTCATAAATGTGTGACAAACTTGCACAGCCTGATTATAACTGTTTAATGTCTGCAAGTGATCATGGTTCTTGACCTAATCCCACTATTCCAAAAGACGAGAAAAGGCACCCTTTCGTTTTTTAATATTCGAGCAATGCCGGAAATCAGGTTCCCAATCAAGACTTTGAAACAAGTCTCTTACCAGTTTCATAAACCCACACTTCCATGTTTTAGACAGTAGTTGGAACCTATCTTTATGAGCAGCGGGTACATAGGAGATGTTTTAGATTTCAGGAAGAACTCTCCTCTGCGTTTTAATGCCAATGATTTTAACAACATTAATCCCAATTCAAGTCCTACAAATTCAATAGATGTGGAGCGAGGGAGTCCTAACACACATCGCCAGAAATGCCCTTTCAGTAATTTCAAACTTTCAAAATCATACATCTCTAGAGCATCAAGCCCATATAAAACTACCAGACACAACCATTGTTTATATAGGTCAAGAATACCTCCTAATGTAAATCCAGCATGGTGATGAACACATCGGGCCTCGTATTACCATTCCGCCTCCGTGACTCCCAGAATTACCAGGGCATTACAGCCCCGGTGTCCTGGGAGTCACGGAGGCGGAATGGTGTTAATCCCCATTCCCATTGAGTCCAACAGGACTCAATGGGAATGGGGAAGTGGAAACACCGGCACCATCTTGTGATGTTGCTGGTGTTTCCACGTCCGCCTGCAGGCGGGAGGTATTCAACCCGCCAGGTCAGACCTGGCGGGAAGATCACCTTCCGCCTGCAGGGGTCGGGATCGGGCGGTCCGGAATTAACAGTGGCGGCGGGTTTACCGCCACTGGTAATTCCGGACCACCCGACCCATAATGAGGCCCATCGTTTGGGTTTTTATGTCTTGTGGATAACCAGCTTGCGATATCCCTTTTCGTCTGACATCTCAATTCCGAGATATTTATAGTACTGTGTATATTCAATATGACCCAGATCAGTGATCAAGGGATACTTTTAAACCTGTCGAGCAGTGACCAACAATGATTTAGTTTTATTTAAATTAATAGATAATCTGTGCTCCTCTGCATAACAGGCAAGGGCATTCAACATAGCTTTCATTACCAAGAACATCTGATCACACAGCACCAAGTGACCAGTGTATAGACTGGCTGCAACAACGCATTATCCAATTTTAGGAGGACATTTGGCATATATCATCATCCTAGAGGAGAGATTGGCAATATAGTGGTTAAAAAGCAGGGCAGAAAGCATGTATCCCTGTTTTATCCCTCTATCTATGCCAATCTCACCGGATAAGTGACCATTATTACTGAGCGCATCTGAGCAGTAGTCCCAGTATGTAAAGCCACTAGAATTTGGAGTAGCCATTCAGGGCAACCGAGTGCCTGTAGTTTCTTCCGTAGCAACTCACAGTTTGCTTGGTCAAATGCTGCGCAGAAATCAATGAGAGTGATGTGGACTGAAGTGCTATTTTTCATTTAAGCCCTCTCCATTACAGAGTCTAGCAATCAAATATTGTGAGTGGTACTGGAACCCCTATGGAAACCCATCTGGTAAGGGTGTAAGATGTTATGTTCAGAAAACCCATGCCTCCAGATGATCTAGAACAAACCTGGCAAAAACCTTTCCAGTGGTATCAAGGAGTGACAATTAATGATAATTTTCCAGGAGTAGCCGATTTTAAACAATGAAATATATATCACCTTTTCCACGAGGTGGGGATATGCCTCTCTCGGCATACTTTTTAAAATAAATTACATAATACAAACACCCATAATTCATAATTACCCTTGAGTACTCCTGCAGAAAGGCCATTAGGCTCTGGTGTTCTACATTATTTAGTTTTGCTAAATCGGCTATCATATCAGAGAGTTCAAAATTCATTGGCCACTTCAAATGTTTAGGGTGGTAAGGCAACTCCTTGATATTACTTTTCTTCATTTTGTCTTCAATGAAGGAGCACCATGCATTCTCAGAAATAGGGTTAATGATGGTTCTGTCAGTAGAGGTCTGGCTAAGTTAACAATACGCCATACCTTTTCAGTGCTTTTGCTACTGAGTGCTCCCATCATCTTTTGCCAATTTGCAGTCGTGCCAATCATTTCCTTTGTTTTAACCAATTATAATATTGATTGTTCTTTCTACGTTTTGCAATGTGGGCATCTAGACTAGACATTCCTTTGTTTTTGAATTTGCGAATGCAGATGCGCAACCTTCGCTTATGTTTTTGAATTTCAATGTCAAAGGTATCTTTTTTCAGGCAACACCAATATATTCTTCTTTGGTTTTACACTTTCACACACCATCCTCTTCGGCAAGGCTTCAATCTCATTGCCAGTGTGTAGACCCACACAAACTTCAAAAGAAAACGCCAGCTTCTTACACATCTTACTAATATTTTGCTCAGACCATACAACACGATTACCCACCTGATTGGGCACTAAACCACTAGTAGCATATTGTTGTGTCTTTATCAAAGTAGAATCTAAGCTCAAACACACAGTGACATTGTCACTATATGCATTTTTACTGCTACTTAGGTTTTTGATGATATTAATCAATTGGCAATTTCCACACAGGTAGTCTAAATTAGTAACTTTGTTTCCAAATTTCCATGTGTTTTGGCCAGGTGTGTCGCCAATTGTATGCCCATTTAGTATAACAATGCTCCATAGATCCAGAAAATGGAGCCACTGCTTGCCCTTTGCATTAGCTGATTTCTGTATCAGTACACTGTATTTAGCAATAGTCGAGTAAGACTCCTCTATTGTATGTTCCCCGCATATTGCACCCGTATTAATAACAAATCTGTATCTGCATCTTCATACCATTTAGTGATCATTCAATCAATTGATTCAATTGATTCAAATATGTTATCAGTCGTTAAAGTGTCAGGGGGATCATACACATTAATAATGAGCATACGTTGGTAATGTATATACCCATTGAGAATCAATTCTACAGCCAATACATGATCATTGGCATCAGGGTGAAATACTATAGAAGAATCAATCTCTTGTTTGACTCCTATGATAAGACCACCGAACGGGCGCCCTTTCAACCCTCTCTTTGCTGGGGACTGATGGATAACATATCCATCAATAAATAACTGATCCACCAGCCATGTCTCCTGAAGCCTAAATACCGAAAACGTTTTGAACATGTCAAGAGAATGATCTTTTGTATAAAATGTGCATGGCCACGGGTGTTCCAAGAAATAATATCAAAATATCTCGTCTGCGAGTATTCAATCCCGGTATCATTATTTTTGGCCATAGCCATCTTCTTTTGGCATCATAGTCATCAGTGAGCTTTTTACCGGGGACTTCACTGACAGATGGCATCGCTGATGACAATTTTTTACAATGTCACAACAAGAAGTAATAGGGGGATGTACATAGGGTTTGTCTAATTCAAATCCTAAGAACTCCAATGAGTCTATCTGATTTCTTATTAGTACCCGGCGAGAGCCAAGGAGAATGCAACACGCATTCTGATTGGCTCTCGCTGGGTCGTTACCCGGCCGGGAATCCCTCAGCCGGGATTCCATGGCCATTGTTCCCGGCGGGGGCGTGGCAGCCCCTCAGCCAATGAGGAGGCTCGAAGCGGGGCCATCCCCGCTCCGAGCCTCCCCGCGGCTGAGAGGCTGCCTTCGCCCCCCGCCGTGAACTCGGGTAAGTCTTTTTTTTTTATTCCCTTCCCTCCCACCGCCCACCCAACTTACCTTCTTGTTCCTGCGTCCCTGGCAGGGGGACGAGGGAAGCCTCCAGCCGTGTGGAGACTCGGAGCGGGGCCACCCCCGCTCCACGCCTCCACACGGCTGGAGGCTTCCCTCGTCCCTCGCCGGGGACACAGGTACGTTCCCCCCCCAATCCCACTCACGCCCTCCCAACCCCACTTACCTTCTTTTTGATCCTTTTTCGGAAGCAGACGCACTGGGAACACTTGTGTTCCCAGCGCGTCCGCTCCCGATGGCTGCCATGGAAAGGGAAAACGGACTCCGTTTCCCTTTCCATGGCGGCGGCCATTTTCTTTTTTTTTTCTCCCGAAATGCTGCAGCGTTTCGGGACAAAAAAAAGCTTTTAGTGCCCGGTCACGCAATTTTTGCGGCCCGGGGTACTTATAGCAATATTACCCTCGCGTAGGGGGCATTACCGACTCTGGTAATGCCCCAGGGCTTCTCTCAGGGCCTTACCTATGTGCCCCGGGGCATTACCTGAGTCGGTAATACCCCTGACGCTCGGGTTATATTGCTTAAATAAAGATTCTGTCATAGGTTATACACAATGGACACAAGCCATACAAGAGTTCAAGCTACATAGAGATGGTATTTTAGCGAAGATCTGTAGTAGATTTGGTCTGTTAATATGCTTTTTCCCTACCTCAGCTCTGTATTTGATAGTCAAAGTTCGAGCATCTAGGGTTACTCCAGTAATTAATGTGCTGGCATGAGCTAGCAGAGGATTATTACGCCCAGAATCTACTCCTACAAACTCCTCAATGGCAAGTACACTCAGCAGACAAGGTAGTGCAGCATTGGTACTCACAGGGTCAACTATTGATTCATCAGCGGGTACATTTCTGTCGTTAGGATAAGAAGCATTAGCCTCACTATCTTGTAACAACCAGCTAGTAAACGTACCCACACTTTGTTGTTGATGTTTTTTCCTCTCCAATGCTTTTTTCTTCGACTTCTTAGTCAATTCACTCTCAGTAATTACCGTCACAATAGTCAAATTCAAGGGCTTGACAGTAACTACCTCTACTGGGGTGACAGCTAAGCCCAAGTCAGCACATTTTCAACTTTTTCCTTTAACTTTTTAATCCTTTCTGCTTGCTTGTGTGTAGGATAACTAATAGGCGAGTCCACAGCCTCATTGGACTGTGACTCTACCTCTACGTCTACTGCTTCATGCGACTAATTTAATATAATAATGTAATTAATGGGGTTACTAGATACATTTTCATTATTTGTACGTTGAGCATTGTTATTATTTAGCAATAATTGTGCAAGTGATATACCTTGCTTCTGTACATCATCGTGTTTGCATCCACAAAGTTTCAATAAGATTTTTATAGTGAAACCTAGCACCCCTCCCCCCCCCCCCCCCCCCCCCCCCGATGCAGGATCCTCGCTTAATTGCACACACCCAATTAAGGATTTAAAAGTAGATTGACTATTAGATTCATCAATTTGGTTAACAGAAGCCCCATGCAGAGAAAAAAATGCCAAAGACTATTAAATATACAGTTAGCAAAACTTTGGCTGCCTTGGAAATCCACCCATGCCCCTAATAGCAAACAGGGAGGCGGGGCACACGCGCAAAGAGCAATGAGTGCTTACCGTGCAAATGGTGGGAGGTTTCTTACAAACACTTGGTACTAACAATGCTCAGCTTCTCTACTTCCTCTGGCTCCCCGCCGATCACGCCAATCATTTGGCACACTTCACGCTCTTCGCTTCTGGCAAGGTTTTTATGAGCAAATCTTAAAGGGCCAAACACTACGCTGCAGGAGCACCACTGAGCAAAGGTTCACAATGCAGCAATTTCACCAGAATGAGATCAGCTTCCCAAATCACGCCAATCACTTGGCACACTTCAAATTCAGCAATGCAAATATTGAACAGTGAAATGTTTTGCACTAATGTTTCTTCCACAGGACCAACGTGCACTTTATGGACTTTTTTACACAAAATGTTAAGAGTATTAGCATTTGGTATGGAGTTATCACCTGTGTGTGTGCATGAAGGTGATGTGCAGTGGGAGAATGGTGGACTTTTTTTTAAAAATTTTGGGCTTTGGAACCCGGCAGTAGTGCCACAGATTTTGGGGTTTGGAACCCGGCAGTAGTGGCACAAATGGTAGGGTTTGGAACCCAACAGTAGTGCCACAGATTTTGGGGTTTGGAACCCGGCAATCATGCCACAGATCTTAGGGTTTGGAACCCGGACATGTGCTACAGATTTTGGGGTTTGGAACTAGTGCAAGTTTTTGAGAGAGGTGTTCTGTCACCTTGCCATTGACATTGGGGTTTTGGACACCTGCACGTGGGGGGAGGGCGGGAGGGGTGTTCCTGCCTGCACACTGGAGAGTGGGATCACAAGGGTTTTCTCTTCTGCCAGTTAGTGCAATGGAGTGGGTTCCTCTGCCCTGTGCATCAGTAGTTGATTGGTTATTTTTGTCTCATGTGGAAGTGTTTCTCGGTCTCAGTGCACCTTACTTGTTGGTGGTTGGATGATGGTTGGTGTTGGTTTGTGAGTTTTAGTGGCATTGTTGGGTGCAGTGTAGCAGTGCTGGTTCCCTTGCAGTTGTGGGCCTGCAACATATTTTGAGTGACTCTGTGGCTGTTGTGGTGTGAGTGCCCTATGTATTCCATGAGATTCCTTTAAAGTGAGCTGCCTGTGAGAGTGGAGGCCGGTGCATCCTTCTTGCACCATCTACTTACCTACCCATTAACTTAAACTCTTGTGTCATCTTGTAACCCAGAACATACTAAAGAAACGTATTCGCTGCCTGTGGCTCTGGAGTACTTCTTTCAGCACAAGAGTACATCTCAACATGTCTGTTATGTGTTTTTTGTGAATGTCCTTCTCTCATATTTCTCTTCTTTTCATTAGCGCGGAAGTAGAGGCATGGAAAAGCAGGATTAGTTTGGTAGTTGAAATCTCGGGTTTCAGGTTTTTTTGTTCTGCAGTTTTTTCTGAATATCCTTCTCTCACCTTTCTTTTCTTTCATTGAAGGCAAAGCCGCTTGCAGAGCAAGGAGATCCCCGGGTTCCAGGAGCAGAAGCGTTGGACCGGAGCAGAGTCAGGTAAGAGACTGATAGCCCAAGCAGTGCAGTGTTGCTTTTAAGGAATGCTAAGCACAGGCTTTGGGATGAGCATGGCTTATATAGCCTTTCCCGGCAACATGGTACCCAACAATCCCTGATCCCACAAGATTGTATAGTCCCGCAGGATCTCAGAGAAATGGGATGTCACAGTCCTTCACTGTGTCTGAGGACATGGTCTGGTCCAGTGGGCCCACCTTGAACTGTGCACTAATAACCCCAATGAGATGGCCCCAGGATGGGTCTGGGAGTGTGCCTTCTGGGGGGCTTTACCTAAAGGGTTTCACACTTTGCTACTTGGGTGGGTCCCAGGAGCCCCTGACATGGCTATTGGATTATTTCACAGTGTGCAGCCACACCGTGAGGTCCTTAGGCTCTTTCACAGGGCACATCCTCTCACTAAGTTTCTCAGTCTCATTCCCAGAGTGTAGCCACCCACTGAGGTTCGTGGGCTCCTTCACAGTGCCCAGCTACCCACTGTGGTTCTTGGGATTTTTCCCAGTTCACATCCATCCAGCAGTGTTCTGAGGCTCTTTCTAAGTGTGCTGCCACCTAATAGGGATTTCAAGATCTTTCACATGTTTCAGCCAACCATTAAAGTTCTCTGCTCTTTCACATGGTGCAGCCACACAATAAGATCCTCAAGCTCTGTACCCATCCAGTTCGTTCTCAGACTCTTACACAGGGTACACCTACCCATTAATGTTTCCGGGTTCTTTTGCAGGACACAACCACCCACTATGTTTCTCTGGATCATTTAGAAGGTGCTGCCATGAAATGATGTTTTTGGGGTCTTGCACAGGGCTTAGCGACCCACTAAGGTTTTCTGGATCTTTCACAGGACAGAGACACCCTTTGAAGTTGTTAGGCTATTTCAGATTTCACAGCTATGTACTAAGATCTTTGGATTGCCCACAGGGCAACCACTAAGGTTTCTCAGCCTTTTTCACAGGACATAGTCACCCACTAAGGGTTTAGGGCTCTTTCAAAGGCCAAAGTCCCACACTAAAGTTCTCTACCATAGAGCATTTAAATAATGTCTTCACTTCTCCCACAAACCGGTGCCATAGTTGCCATGATGGAATTTTTAGTTGTGAGGCTAGTTCCCCATGAATGATTGATTCCTTCCACCATGCCCTACAATAGGGAAGAGTGTTGGAGCTCCATATGACTGCCCAGTCTGGCCATCCACAACAACAAAGTCCAGCTCCCCTTGGCTACAGATCTACCTATAATTAAGGCAATAGGTCTCTCATTATGTAGTCCAGATGCTGCTTCCCAAAGACTGTGCTACCAGTGGTACTCCCCACGACTTCTTGATCATGCTGCACAGGCAACGTGGGCCTGTCAATGGGCACATTAGCCTATGCAACTGGCACTGATTGGTCAGGTAGTAAAGTTGTGGGGGTTTCGTCACAGCATGCCCAAAGTCACAGCCATGCTGAGTCCTGGCCCTGCAACATCCCTGGACCCATTCCCTCCTCACAGACACTGAAGGGTGCAGTAGTGTCTGCATGGTTGCTAGAGGCCCCCATGGAAAAAGAGGAAGAGAGGACTCATGCACCTGGTGCACCTTATTGTGCCACCGGTGCAAAAGGTTCCTAATTGGTGTCATCCTTAAAGTGTGGCCTTTGCATATTCCCTTCTTCCCCTGATTCTCCAACAGCCATCCACTGTGCAGAAGACCTCAGGCCTCACCCCCTTTGACAGTCTTCATGGTGACAGGGCAAAATAAGCTCACAACCAAGAGGACCATGTGGCTGTGTAGCCGGGTTGATGTGGCAGCTCCCTCAGGCTACCCCCATGTGTGGCTTTCTCCATCCACCGTCGCAGGAGCAGGAAGGAGCTCTTCCTTTACCACTTCCTTCAACTGCCCTCCTCTTCACCCACATTTAGGTTCTCCACTTCCAAAATGTGGTCATCCAAGCCTTCACCTGATTAATCTTCCTCTCATCCTCAGCATCACCCTTGCCCTGCTCTGTTGAAACCACTTCATCTATGCCCCCCACCCAGACATGAACTGGTCCAAATGCCCCTTCGTGGGTGCTTGCTGTTGCTGTCTCCTCCTGCCACATGAGGAATATGCCCTCTCACTCCTCCACTGTCTATATTGTCTCTGTGGAGGCACCTGCATGAGCTCTGAATTGCCTGTCTCTGTGGGGGCATCAACATATGGGCTTGTCCCCCTTGCATCAGTGTGGATGTCTACATGAGGCCTACCTTCCCTGCCTCTGAGGAGACACCCTCTAGTGGCCCTGTCTCTCCTGCATCCATGCAGGTGTCGGCAAGATACCCTTACATGACTGCCTATGCAATACTTGTTACTGGAGCCTCTGTGATGAACCTGCCTCCTCTCACTCTCCCTCTCCGGATACCTCACCCAATGACTCAGCCCCACCCCCACTGATTTAGGGGTTCAGTGATGCTATGTGGTCGAGGCCTGCAAACCAGCACCAACGTACAGCACATGGTTTTCCTGTCCTCATCTGTCATGAAGAATCCTCTTCCTCGATTGAGGATGAATGCAGTCCTCCTCCCTCAGCCTCCTTCCCCTTCTCCTATCACGAGCGCTATGACCAATACCACAAATGTCAATGCTGAGACCTAGATCACACCCACAAATGATCAATCCTATCACTAAACCCATTACTAAAACACTACATTACTTCAACAATACACTAATAAAGCATTACAAACAACAGTAAACGACAAACACACAGGAAAAACTGGGGAAGTGTACATTTTTTTCTTCTTTTTGGAGATTTTTCAGGCTTAGATTAGGCGAATAAAACATTTTTGGAAAAGGGAAAAGGCACAAGAGTAAAGGGCTATGTGTTTTTCCTCATATTCATATGGGAAACTAACACAGCATACTATCACACACTGAGAAAACCCTAAGAAAAAGGTGACAAACTGCACTAAAAACAAGTAACTTTGCAAAAGACCAACACTAAACAGATATAACTCCAGGAAACCCCTCAAAACACTGCTCCAAAGCTCCAAAATCCCTCAAAACACACTCCAAGTGTGGGCCTGCCCTGTGTACTGCTTGCATCACGCCTATCAAAACACACAAAAGAACATGACGTGAGTTGGGCCTTACGTATGAGTTTAAACATCCTTTAGGAGATTCTAGGGCTCTGATTTGCTAAACAAACGTGACTGATTGAATGGAAGAAGTCATCAAATCATTCTGTCATTTGTCCTGAGAGCTGAGTTTAAAGATGGGGTGTCAAATCAACAATAGAGACCTGCAAGCCCACCACAAGTTTGCAGTTATTGATTAATGCTAAAATCCAGTACCATTCCCATTGTAGGGATGACTCTTCTCCAACAGATTTGTATATTACAGTCCATCCAGGGCTTGTAAGGATGTAATTGGAGAGTAACAGGGGGCAGCACTCACGAGACATGAGTTCAGTGTATAATGGATATGGTTGATAGTATGAATTATAAAAATATAGTACAGGTTTATCAAAAGAAATATGCACTTTAGAGTAAATGAAAGGTGGTTGTTCAGAGGAAGAGGAGTACCGGCTGAGAAATCAGGTGCCCCTTCTAACGAGAGATGGTGATCATTAAGGGCAGTTTTGAAGCCAAATAAAGTGGGAATGGATTTCATATTGGCTGAGAAGGGAGTTCAAGTGGTGGATCAAATGTTTTGGGGATTGAGAATATGATTTGGGTGCCATTGGCAAAGATATGATGTGTGCATGATATATGAACCCAGAGAAGGAGATGGGTTTCCAAAGGAGTAAAAGGAGATATCCAAGGACAAACACTAGAAGGCCCCCAAATGGTAGATAGTGAATAGGAAGTTCCAGCATTACAGGATATGTAAAATCAGAAGGCAATCCAGACAAGGGCTGTGCCCTAGGAGCCTAGGTATAAGCATGCAATTTGAAAGGATGCCAGTTAAACAATTACGAATGCAGCACAGGGACCAATGTTTAATAGGATAGGGGAAAGGCAGTGGTGGTGTACAGTAGTAAGAGTCCATCCTCCACCAGATAAGTAGTAATCTGCGTCAACGGCAGATGGTCAAGTTTTTAGAGTAGTGGGGGTGGGTGGAGATAGGAAAGTGTTTGGCAGCATTGTTGGGGACAACATGGATTTTTTCAAGAGGGTTAGGATGGTGGCATTCTTGTAACAGGTTGAAAAGATCACAGAGGACAAAGGGAGGTTGACGAGATGGGTAGCTAGGGTCAGATAAGTGTCACATCCGTGAATGTCCTAAGTGCATATTTATAAACCCTTGCTGCAGGAAGTTTTGGCGAAATTTAGAATTACTTCTAGTTCAGATGGAGTGTTGGCTGAAAAGTCAACCTGACAGATTCTAATTTAGGTGATAAGAGAGTATGAATGGGGTGGCAAAGGAAGTTTGAGAAAGTATCCCAGATATTTGTGATTTTGGTAGGAATGCATCAGACATAGGCCCTCATTCTGAGTTTGACAGTAACATGCTGGTACTATAGACAGGTTGCAGCTGAACTAGTAACACTGTTCCATCACATGATATTCCAGTGCCACTAGGACATTACAAGTCCTGGCGGCCTGGGATATTAGGCAGCAGAAAATGGAAGTCCCCATTCCCGTGTGGGGACACAGAAGCACAGCACTGTTGCTAACGGTGCTGGTGCTTCTGTGAAAACCCTGCCTGCAGGGGGCGCTGCCCAAGCAGGTCAAGCCTTTTGTTTTCATTTCTAGCATTAGATCTGCCCACAATGAAATGCATCACATTGCCCCTTTTTCACATAATTTAACAAAAAGGATGAGCGATTTGATGGACTCCAAGTCGCTTGAAAGTGAAGTAGCTTAAAGTTCACTCTAATTAGTTCTACACTATCTCGTGATTAGAAGAAGCATCTTTCCAAACATTTGAGTGACTGACACATTATGCTGTAGGTTATACCGCTATGTTTTTCTTGCCAACTTGACAAGCAGCTATTAATTCAAATTTCCATTTATAAGCATGTGCTGAAATATGAGTACATGTTGTTAATCTATTAGCCTACAATAAGCGCTTATTATCAGTGGAGCAAATAGATTTACAACTACCTATCTATTGATCATTTGATTAAATCGTAGGTCCTTAAAAATTCTCCATTGTGTATTAATAAGTTCATTGGTTAACTTAGCAAAACAGATGCTACAGAAAATTCCTTACCCCTACCAGAAGTGCAGGCCTTTGCAACAACAGGTTTAAAATAGAAACACAAACATGGAATAATACACTAAACTCCCACAAATTAGAACAACATTGCTGGTACCTTTTCTGAGAAAAGAGCGTGTTGTGCTCCACCTGCGGTAACCAGACAATGGCCCTCATTACAACACTGGCATCTCATTTGCAATTACTTTTCCCAGAATGCCTGGAGAATCAAGGGGGAGTGTGTGCATGAGCTATAATAATAATAATAATAATAATAATAATAATAATAATAATAATAATAATAATAATAATAATAATAATAATAATAATAATAATTAAAAGGCAGGTTCTGGTTATTACAGTAATTAAGCATGGACCCAGGCCACAGCGAGTGAGGAGCTATAGTACCACAAAAGCGAGCAGACACACCAGGGCAGTAGACCATAAAGTGGAGACACCAACACTGGAAGAACATGTAGAGAAGCCGTCCTGCTCACACAGATAATTAGCTGCCCATTTTGTTAACTTATTGTACTAGTATACTCCAGTACAACTCACGCACTGTGTTACTGACTATACTCTTGAGGAACACGAGGGAGCTGCGAACTTGCTAAGAAAGGCATCCATACCTCAGTACACTATAGTGTTGGCTATTTGCTGACAACAAAGTAGTGTTTGTAAAGAAGAACTTGGGGTCGTTTTTGCTCAATGTATTGCTTGTTTGTCATGTGTTCATTTGCAGGCTACAACATTGTGACTGCTGCTTTCTGAAACACAAGCGTTCTGGCAGCCAGAAGTTCATGAATGTTAAAGGCGGGTTAAAGGCAGTGTGTTATAGCAAAACACTGCTTGAGGTGTGACTTTGCACACACATCAATTGTATTGTGTGAGGAAGCACCAGTGCAAGAGTAACCAAAGTACATGCAGAGCGAAGGTGTGCATATATGAGGGAGAGTGTATGTATTGTATAACTGAGTCACTAAGGACAACCACCATGCAAAGAGCACCACAGACAAAACGACCTCAGGAGTCTCTTGCTGGAACCACCTTACCTAACCTCCACTTCCCATTCACTTGAGTCCCCTAATCTTCTTCCCCTTTTCGGGCTAAGAGCAGCCACAGTGGTCATTCTCGTCTGCTTACAGCTAAGAGAGGAAGGCAGGTTGCTTGCCACTTCTGCGTGGAGGAACCACAGACCTGAAAGTCAGAATCCCTTGTTGTTTCTCCATGAAGTATATCCCAGTGTCTTCAAAAAGCCTAAACCCCTCTCAAGTAAGCAGTTGTCAAGCTGGTCTCCCTATGCTACCTCCTCTTCCTCAGTTATTAACAACGGGCACCAATTGAGTCCAATGTGAAAAGGTGCAAGGTGCAAACACAGACAGTAATAAGCACTCTGCAGGAGGTTATCACTAACAAAACAGCTACAAAGCCAAGCACATATTGTATTATAAAAGTCACAATAAGCAGAAAACATGTAGGGGTTATATCAAACCACCCCTAGGCTCCTTTCTACAGCAGGCAAGACAGTGACAGAACCCCTTGACCAACCAAGCAGTGATACTGCTCCAATTGTACATAACCATAGAAGTACTATAAGCTGCAATTAGCATTTGTGTTCTATGTTTTTTTTTTCGTGTGTTAGTTATTGTATTCTAATTGCTTAAAGGCCCCAGAGCAAAATCACCAAAATTCATTTTAAATGGAGAATTCCAAAATGCTTAGGCCGGATTAGGAATCAAACCCAACTCCACCGGCTTCCTATCATTAGTGGCAAACTACCTAACAGTTTGACCCCCAACATTGTGAAGATGGAGCCTGTTGAGCCTTAAATGAGCATTGTCACATCCCCATACATCACACTACACCTTGCTACAAAGTGACAATCACATTATGATGTGCCACAGGATGTTAGCCGCACTGCCGCTCCAAACTTGTCTGTTCCTGTTTCCATAGTCATTTACACTATTACAAAACCAACAAACATGACCGTTGGCAAAGTTAGTTTTGGTTTGTGTGAAGGTCTGCAATCTGTGACTCTTCTGATGTTTTACACTGAAACTCCCATGAGTCCTTCCCAATACCAAATTCCACTTTTTTTCCTCTTGTCAAACAAACTCGTTAATACTTGTGCTACTGCTAGGGGTAACA
Organism: Ambystoma mexicanum; assembly: GCF_040938575.1. Lineage (NCBI taxonomy): Eukaryota > Metazoa > Chordata > Amphibia > Caudata > Ambystomatidae > Ambystoma > Ambystoma mexicanum. Next base: position 1,338,523,923 of record NC_090929.1, on the reverse strand, counting down.
TGTTTTCACTTTCTTCCATTATAGATTCCTTAGGTACCGTGATTTCATCTTTTTCATCTCCCCATTTATTTTTATTTTTTTGTGAATATCAAATGTTATTGGCATTTAGGATATAAAAGCATATAATAACAGTCATACAATACCACCTAGTTTCAATTATAATATTTGACCCCTCCCCTCACCCGCCCCCTCCCACCTGCCTAGCCATGGGTCGTTCATTTGCTACTTCAGCAGGGATAGGACGCACTTTAAATGCATTAAATCCCCGTTCAGGGTAGCTCTACTGTGTACGTTAGAACATTGGGAGTGCCTATCTCTGTATCCCATTGCTCATCACAGGCAACATGTCCTTTGAGCACCGTGTTCCCACCGATCAATTGCGCTACCAGGTCTCTCCTGTAGTCACTCCCTCCCATCAAGTCATTCCTTTCAGTCCCCTCAATGTATGTCTCTGGGCACTGTATGATAGCAGACCAGGCCTCAGGATATCGGGCCACCTGAATCTCTTAATGTTAGTTGTGTATACCTCCTTGAAAGAGACCTTTCCGAGAGACAGGGGTGCTGTGCCCACGTTCTCCCCTACTGGCTCAAGATCTGCACCTTCCAGCCGGACTCTCCGATGGCTGGGGGAGCACTGAGGTGCGTAGTTCCTCCCCCCAGGTGTTGGCCTTCCTTAGTCTCTTGGTATGGGGCCCTGTGAGCTTTGTGCGGGCCCCAGAGTCTCCAATCTCTCCCCCTGCCGGGATGTGGGGAAGGCTGTCTTCAACTGCTTTCCTCACCTACAGTGTGCCACCACTAGTGTTCCCCCAGCCAGTGTTGTTAAGGGCACGCTCTTGCAACGGCCCAGGCTGGGAGAACCTTGCAGGAGACGGGACCGCTGATACTGCAGGGCCCTTGTGGCAGTCCCTAGGCCATTGCGACGTGGGTAAAACAGCCTTTCATATGCAGAGGAGGTGGTGATTCAGCACCTCCTGCTCCTCCTCCCCCCTCAGAGGGACCAGCCCATGCGCCCTCTCTCTCCACCACGTGTAGCGCAGTTGGCAGGCAGGAGGCGCCCGCACTGCCTGGATCGCACTATCATCTCTAAGAGCCTCCTCTGGGAGCAGTGTGTAGAGTTCCGTGGTAGGGGCGCAGTGGATTCAAAGGCACCAGCGTGTGAACAAGCGACCCTCCGCTGTGGCGTCCCTGCAAGCCAGGGGTCGGGTCATCTCGCTCTCGCCCACCGTGCATTGCTTGGGGAGAGAGGTGCCTCCAAGTAGCGTGAAGCCGTTCCATGGTTAGAGAGCAGTGTAGAGCCCTGGGATTCGCCCTTCTGCAGGTCTCAGGTTCAGCCAGCAATTGAGTCACCACTGGAGCATGAAGGGACCCTTACACCAAGTTTTCACCTCAAGTTTTCCGGGGTTAGGGGCAGAGCATACAGCTCAGGCAGCCATCTTGCCTGCGCCCCCTGACTGGCCTCCCTTTCTCGATTTCAATTTTGGGTTTAGGTTGATGTGGGGCAAGGGTGCCCTCTCATATAGCAATATCGGAGACGGAGATTCTACATTCACTATGTTAACATAACATAGTGAATATAGAATGTACCATTGAAAAATATGTAGGTTGTTTGATTGCCTGAGCACTAACTCCTTTGACATTTTCAACAAAATAGAACTAATTTTTTTGTTTCATCATATGTTTTTTTGAGCGGGTCCTAAAAACATGTTGATTTAATTGATGAACATTTTTATTTTCACCTTATTCTTAATATTTTGGATAACCTTAACTACTTGTGAAGCACATTCGTGTGAATGATTTGAATGTGGCTGGGGTAAAGTCTATTTTGCCTTGCTCACAATTGTCCTCTAACTCATGTCTGGTCAAAGGGCCATTGTTAAGATTGATGGCAGGGCTAGAGTTATATGAGAATATTCAGACATGGAAAGGTGAGAGAAATAATCATGAGCTGGTGTATTGGTGTCAGAGCAGTGGGTGGTGGGGCTGGGAGAACAAGTGAAGAAAGACAATAAGTGTGTGTCTCCCCCTCAGCCATGCTGCAATTAAGTACTTATGCACATAAATGGTGCTGAATGTGTGGCCAGCAGGTCTAAATCTGGAGTGTAAACTGTACTGTACAATGATATGGAACACTGAAAGAAATGTGCGGTTTCTGTACCAGACAGATCACACTTTACTTTTGCTTATAGGTGATTGACCCTGTCCTACTCTCTTCAGAAATGTACCTGTGATGGCAGTTGCTGCTTTTATTTAACCTAACCAACAGTCAGGGACACGGTTCTGATGCCATGTCCAGCAACAGTACTAAAAGACAACTAAGTGCCTGTTATAGAACATCTTTTGAGCTCTTACTTGTTGTCAGAAATGGTTCTTCTTGAGGTCAAACCTGTAGTGTTGTATCTTTATTTAATGAAATAAATATTTTATTGATCTGACAGAACCTTACCAATTTTTGACCCTTTTCTCCCATTTCAGTGACATTTCTGTCAGAATCGCATAGTTCACCCTTTGTTTCGAGACCATTCAATACTTTCTGTGGCCTTCCGTAGGTGCTGTGTCCTCCCTCTCCCACATTTGACTTCATATGTATTTTCAGGTTAAATTTTACTGTAGGACTTCTATGTACATGTTTTTATTACAAGGTTGATACTTTTACATGTTGGATTTTGGTGGTTTGGGCTGTAAGAGCACAACACTCATGAGCAGATTTGAAGCTCCCGAGGAGTGTTTGATTCCAGCTCTGTCCACCTCTGCATGTTGGAACCAGTTGCTGTCTGATTACAACAGATAGTGGAGGGTTGTTACGTGAAGGGAAAGCAGGTTCAACCTTTGCTGAACAATCATTTTCAATAAGGTGTGGGTTTATCTAGAAGCATGTTGTAAAAGTGGGTTTGTTTCTCTTTGTGATGTATGCAGTGCATACTAATACAGCATGCCCCATGCATTCAACATGTACTGAAAAAACAGGAGGAGATAAACACAAAGAATAAACAATTAGCAAGTAAAACTACACCCACCCCCACCCACCTCTGCTTCCTTTTGGTGATTAGTTCCTGCACCCACAAACAGTGAGTTTATAAAAAGTCATGCAAAATAGCAGGTGATAAATAAAAAGAAAATGATGAATAACAGATATATGTCACTGGTAAAAAAAGATTTTCTGAATGTATTCTAAGTATCATCAGTGGAACGGATTCCATCCTGGGATCCAGTTGTTTTATGGGTCACCAATTGATGAGGTGTTCACTCAGTTGGTGAGACAAAGAGCAGGTATGGATCCTGGTCAACAATCTATAGTGTTCTAACTGCCCAGCAGCCACTGCACAGAGCGTCTGAGTTCCTATGTGCTTGAAATGACACCCATGTCACTCTCTCCTCCCATCTTCCAATCCCAGTGACCCTGTGGCCAGAGCCAGCACATAATTGTATGGGTACTTCTACCCACATTGAATAGCAAGGAGCTGCTTACAGGTGAAATGATAGACAGTGTTTTGAAAGGCTGTGTGACCAGTATCCAACATACATCAGTGGCAAATCAGAGTTCAGATCCATGGATACTATGGCTGATTCATCCAATAAAAAGAGTGATATGGAGAAACATTGCTCTCAAATACTGCATGAGTAGTAAGAAAGCCCCAACCTAATAAGGTAATTGTCAGATGACTATTTTAAAAACTATGCAGCAGAGTTCTACTTTAATACATAAGTTTAGTGGCAACAAGTCATCTCCAACAAAATAGGAGAAATGTGATCACATTTGTGAAGCCTGATATTATATGTAAAACACCATGAAGATTACTGACATGTATTCCCCATGTTTGCCCATATTTGACATGCTTAAAATAGCATGTCATCTGAGCCACAGACCAGGCCTTCTTGCTAAATGTACAATGCAATGAAAACGCTTTCATGTTTAGTGAAATAAAAGCCGTGAGATTTGCTTTTGCATGTTGCTTTGATGTACAGTACAGTTTTTTTTTTCCAATAGCCTGGGCTGTGCGCCAACAGCCTTGAGCCAGGTAGAAAACATAGATAACGGCAAACACTGTGAACTACAAAAGGCAGTCATGTCTGCAGTTTTATTTTGTAGTTTTAAACTGGATTCTATAGTCCGCTGACACTTTTATTTGAAAAATACCTAGTGGTGAATGTCGAAAGCCGTCCTTGGCTAATATTTACACAAGAAAAGTGCAGTCCACTAAAAACATTTGTTGGAAAAATGCCTAGTGTCTGACACTTGTGTCCTTGATATTTATGTTTAGAACAATTTGTGCATTTTTGATGAAAAGCTCATGGTGCAGTAATAGGTGGCTTTTTGAAACGTATTCCAATGTATTTCTTTTTTGTTTAATGTTTCCAATTTTCCTTGAATTGTGGATATTTCCAGGCATCCAATCCTGCCCAGCCCTCATCTCTCTATCCTCTACAGTTAATAAGTATGCAGTGTTTTGTTTTGCCCATCATTTAATATTGCATTGAGAAAGGTATCTAGGTATTGATGAAGCAGATGCTTCTATGAGATTGCTTATCACGATTTGGTGAGGCAGGTACTAGAGTGCCTAGCATGATTTGTGAGGTTACCTATCACGACCTGGTGAGGCAGGTAGTTGGTTTTTAAGGTGAACAAGTTTGATCAGTCTAAGTCTTGATTTGAGGTAGAGGAAATGACACTGATTTCAGCCATTTAATTAATAACTGTCTGCATTTTAAGTGTGCAGTGCATAGTGATGACAATAATGTCAATGTTTCTTTCGCATCAATTACTCATTAAATGATTTATTTTTTACATGAGAGTGTAAGAAACATTCATGGAGTGTTCATTACCGAGTGACAAGTATTCGCACATGAATATTAAATGTGGGGCATCTACTTGAACTACCGTGTGTTGATGTGTTATATATGGTACATGTCTTGTAATACACGTATGAAGGGTTGCTGGATGGAGTGAGCAGTGGACTATCAATACAAATACATTTGACATTGGCAAACCTCTCCTGTGTTGGCGCTTGAGAACATCTGCCTACTGCAGGGATTGTTGCCTTCTCCTTTTACTGTTGCACAGTGAAAGGTACAGGTTTTCCCTACCCTGCCCACTACCACAGCCCCTGCTGGGGAGGTGATGGACACTCCCCCGGGGGTGGAGGGAAGGCTCTGTATGAAGGGGGTGATACAAATGACATCAGTATTCTTCTGTTATTCAGGATACAGTTTTGGTGCATTGACAAGTTCACTGCTATATGTCATGACGAAGTAACATTGACAATCACAATCAGGATGAAACCAGCTACAAGGATGTAAAGCACAGGTGTGCTCCCCATGACTAAGTTTCCAATGAAGTCCAAGAAACGTTTGAATGGTTTGAAGTAAGCAACTGTATTTGTGAGCCAGTAGATGGAACTCAGGAAGGAGCTCCCATTTGTTGGAGTAGAGCTTTCCAACAGGGCATTATTTTCCTTTGGCCATTCTGATATTATTCCAGTAGGTCTTTGGCCAACTGTAGTGCTCTGTTTGATGCTTCTATGAACATGTTTTCGTATCCAGGAGATATACCAGTCTCAGTGATAATTGCGGGAACTTCAGCGATGACAGCTTCACCTCAGACCAGTTCAGTAGCATTAGCTCAGTCCGCACTGGTGGATGGAAAATGATCTTGCAACACTTTATCATTCTTGAGACTGTGATTAAGCTGGCAACCCCCGACTGGCACACCACAGCATGAAGCGTTAACCTAGATGATGTAGGATATATTGGGTAGTAGCTTAGCTATGCTACCAAAGGTTTTCATTTGAATTGCACTCAGCATGCACTTGTTTGAGTTTGAATTCTGCTCAAATAGGCTGATCCTGAGAATGTCCTGCCATCTTGTGTGGGGTGTTCCCACACAGTTCTTCAGGGAGTTCAGGTGTACCATAGAATTCTCATGAGTCACACAAGCATGGGTGTAGGGCACCTCGTAGAGAGTGTGTATCCATTGCTTCTCTACTTGATGAGTGGTGCCCCAGGACTGCAGCTCTTCACACAACAGAGGTGTTTCTGCTGGCATGGAAATGTTTTGAATCCCATACAGCGTCCATGACATTAAGTCTTTGTCCCATGTCAATATTCCGTAGAATGTTTTCTTGAGTACACTCCGCAAAGTATAGGTAGACTCTGAAATGGCATGTTTTTGAGCTTGTCGTCATAGATTCAGTTTGGTCAGCTGCTCTAGTTATGTGATGGTAGACCAGTCTGGAACACCTGTAGAGAGTGTGTCCAGGAAGTCTGTGATCTTCTGAAGTTCATTAATTAATTGCTGTTTATTCTGTAAAGTGTCCAAGTCCTCTTGGATGATATGCACCGCATCCACTACCACATCTCCTCAGCTTGTAGATTCCCTGCTGTAATGCAATAAAGTTGTCATGGGCTGCAAGATGGCTCATCTCAATGGGCAATCTAGCCAGTCCATGGATTTTCAGGACAGTTTTCTTCCAGGTAAGTGCAGTTTCTTTGACCTTCCTTTTGGCCATAGCCTTTTCTAGGTGATTTGCCTAGGATTGTTGACCAATTACCTGACTTTCCCTATGTGTCTATTACCCTAACAACTCCATGTACACGTTCTTGCTTTGCCATTAGTTGGCATGATTTGCCTATGGAATCAGCATAGGTTTGTGAAAGATTTTGTGAAGCCCAAGCTGTTTAAGGCCCTTTGCTTAAACCTTCCTGTCATTTGTGATATTCATTGCCTCGAAAATTCCAGTCTACTGAAATGCCTGAGGCATATTTAATATGTTCATATTTACCTTCCTTTATCGCTTTAGTAGGCTGTTTGGTTGTCCACAAAAAGCCACCCTCCTTGACCTCCAAAACTAGATACTTGGGTAAATGGTTTGGACTACACATTACTGCAAAATTAGTGTGATTGAGAACACATCAAATGTGGATATCTACATGCTACATTTAGTGTGTCTGTTCCATGCACTTGCCAAGAGTAACCCCCCATGACGCGTTAAGAGGGCATGTATCTTGCCATGTATGTTCTGTCATTGTGGCATAGAACACTTCATCATACATTACAGAAAGTGTAGACCATATATGCTGGCCATCTGTAGGAGGTGCCGGAATATGTGTCCATTTTGAGCTGTGTGCTATTCCTCCAGTTGGGGCTTTGGTATAAAAGGGAAGTGTGCCTTAAACTCTGTTGGTGAGTCCAAATGATTAACAAGACAATGCTCCCAGAAGGTTGTGTCTAACCACTGCACAGGTTTAAGCTTATAGATAAGGAAGGTGTCAACATATTTGACAGAAAATACATGTTTGCCATGTCATCTAGCTGATGTAGATCATCGTCAGGATCTATCAATGCTCGTTGAGCAAAAGCTTCTATCTTGGATCTCACTGGGTTCCGATAGGTGTCTGTGGTGTACATCATGGGGGTCACTAGCCTAGATCCATCTATCACCAAAAGTGTATGTACCTGTAGTTGCATACTAGGCACACAGTAGAATTATACTGGCTTGTCGTAAGTGTACTAACTCTAGTGGGTACATGTTTATTTGTATAGAGACTCCTCACAAATCAGCCTGCACCACCCTCTCATGTATTGGGTTTGGAGTGTGTGCTGTTTCTAAGGTTGAAATGTTCAAATGTTCGCTGATCATTGGGCTCTCCAGTGGGATGAAAACATTTCTCAAGGTCAATAAGACGAAAAAGATGAGAAGGCTGATCCACAGCAAAATGTAAAACAGGATCACTGTTGCAACAGAAAGTTTACAAGTTTTCATTTACTTTAGACAGTCAGAAAATCTTAATCTTCATGATGGACTTTGCACTTGCCTTTGTTTCTAGCCTTAATTTTAGGTATGTTTGCATTGGATGTGGAGGTTTTGGAGTTATTGTTAACTTAACATTCTTGTCTGTTCTTGCCTGCTTATCAGTTTGTTCAAGATAGAGAGTTTGTTTACTCGGGAACAGGGGCATACCCATCGGGAGCTGGCTTAAGGTGGTCGATGGATACTTGTTGAGTACCCTTCTTAGGGGGCAGGGCTGGTAGGACGGCTGTTCTTTAGCCAATAAGCTTCAGTACCTTTACAGGAGGTCAGTATCGCCATCCAAATTATTCTTTTTCATTAATTTTCTCTAGGACGTAGTCCCCTGCTTGTAAGGCAGTCCGTGATTTTTCTTTGTCTTGATGCTGTGGTGCTTCTTCACAATTGATGGTGTCTTTTAGGAGATTTATGAGGAGCAGCTAGTCTCATGATAGAACCTTCAAGAATTGTGTATATCAGGCATATGCATTGGCGTGCCAAACAGCAACTCATAAGGTGTTTTACCCTAACATTGAGAAAGGCTACGTAGATTATTTATGCTACACTGCACTATTGGAATGTAACTCACCTAATTATCACCAGAAGAAAGGGTGCATTAAGTCAAGGCTTGCCTTACTATACCAATTGCTCTCTCTATGACACCATTAGCTTGTGGGAAAAACAGGTTTAGAGACTTTCAGAGTACAGCTCCAGCTTGACAGGGCCTCTCTTAAGGTTTTGCTTGAAAAGCCTGGCCCATTGTCAGCTTGGAGCTAAATTGGTGCTGTCATAGCTACTAAGGACAGCAAACCCTTTATGTCCTTGTTACAACCAAGTTTCTTCTGAAGAATTAGCCAAGTGAACCCTAGTGCACAAGTCCACCACGACCAACATATATTTGTACTTGTTGACAAGTGTCAGTGGACCTATGTGGTCCATATACATGCATTAAAAAATACTGTTGCCCTAGTTATTTTGCCTACTAGTGATTTGTAGGAATTGCCTACTGTTGTCTATAAACATATTGGGCAATGTTTCAATGTCCTGTTGCACCTCTTTACTAAGCCCTGGCCACCAGTATATATTCTGAAAGTCGTGTATTCGCTGAAATCCCAAAGCATGTTCAGTGGAGATTAATTTCAATCTACCCTGCTTGTTCGATAGTACCCTGTCAACAGGGCCTTCTTTTGACTAAGGTACAGTGACTATTACTTTATTCTCATTTACAGTATAGCTATAAATTGTGAGGAATTCTTGAGGGTTTGCATCTAGGCATGTCATATATGTATGTGTCTGAGCGTGTTATTGTGGCTATCACTTTGTGTGCTGTCTGATGTCTTACAGATGGTTCAGCAAAGTGCATTGCCTGCACTGTGCACAGAATCTTTTCTATGTGTTTGTGTATGCATAACCTAGATGAGATGTCTACGCTTCTTGATGTCCCAAATCTTTTGTAAAATGTGTTTTGACAAAATTGGCTTGCCTTTAGAATCTCTGAGTGAGTTGGTTTGCCACCACTAAAGGTCAAAGGTATAACCTTGCACTAAATAGACTGATCAGACACAATAAGAGTGGCCTTATGTGGATCAATATGTTTTAGTGCAAGCAGGAGGCCACCAACCTGAGCTGATGTATCCCCAAAATGTTTGGTTTGTGTATCCTGGTGTTCAAACTCATTGTTATGGTTGAATATCCCTTTTACTGCAGAACCGGCAGCAGAATATTTAGAGTGTGTCCAAACTGCTGGAACAGCACTTCCATCACAGTACATTATGTTTGCAAACATCTAAAGCTGGATGTCTTGTACTGCCATTTCTGCTTCCGGTTGTAGAGACGCCTTATGTCTGTTGCTGTCTGTGTTGCTTATGCACTATCATTTGTACAGCAGCCAGAATCTTTTCTACTGGAGTACAATTTAGTTCAGGAATTGTATAGACATGTGAATGGTATGCTATGGGTTTTGTCTCGCCATGATTCCATCCTACATATGTTAGAGTTTTTGGACCAGGAAATAGTGTCATTTCTAAGTCCTTGTCTGTGTTCCTGTCCTGAAGAGGACTACTTTGAGTCATCTTTTGGTAGACATGGTGCAGGGGACATGTGTGTCCCCCTCTCAGTCTGTTGGACAGAGGTTGGGCTCCATGAAGTCATATAAAATTTTCACAAATGCTACACAGTCTGCCACCTATGATTGCCCAAATTTAAAAAGGCCAAGTATGGCCTGTAATTGCTTAAGCATGCATGGGAACATTTCTCTAAGAATTGTGAAGCAAGTCCCCTCCCCTCATCAGATAATGGAAAACCATATGATTTCTTTATGGGTTAACATGGACTTTTTATGTAGCTTTCAGCTGCTGGTGTCCTATTGATCAAGTTCACTCTCTCTAAGTGTTCATCTAAGTCATCATCTGTATAGTAGATGTAATCTACATATGTACATCATGTCTGTATGTCTTCTGATAGGGACTGTGTTCTGCTAGAAAAAAGCCCAGGACTGTTTTTACCCCCGTGGGTGTCTAGTGAAGCATATTGTTTTCCCCTAAAGGTTATAGCTGTGTATGTATAGCTCTCTGAATCCAAAGGTTGCATAGGTTGTGTAATAAAACCATCCCCAGTCCCAATACAATATTATGTTTGTTCAGAAGTCTTGAACTATGCATGTTCTGTACAGCCTCTGTGTATTGTGAGAAACCTGAAGGTGTCTCCCTGGCTATTCCACAGGGATCTGTCATCCAGGACACAGCCATCACTATTGGATCCAGTTCCTGGGGGTGGACTAGTGAGGGAGAATCACCTGGATGAGGGGTCCTTGGGGAGTACGAGTGGGACACTGATGGGTGATATACCGTATTCCCCTTCCTTCAACACCTTTTTACCATCCTACCACATAGGATATTCCAAAACACTGCCCCCACCCTTTTCCGACACAAACACTTTCGCACAACATGAAAGACAATGGACTAACACCAGAGCCATTTACCTGACATGTCCTAATAGAAGGGTCAGGCAAAGTCAGGCAATTGAGCAGAATTACACACACCAGATGGCCCTTTCCCTAACCCACAGGGATAAAAGGTGGAGCACTAAAGCACAGAACGAGCAAGGCAGACCACACAACGTTAAGGCTAACTCATCATGGCAGTTCAAGAGGAGGTGAAACACAGCAAATATTGAGAGAGTGACAAGCAGAGAAGTGACCTTGCCCTTTCTGAGCCAGACCTGTGAAGCCTCTACAAACTGAAACATAAGATGCAAACAAAGGCCAGTGTGTGTTGCAGCAGATGTCTGTGGTATGCAAGACCCTCCTCTGCTGATAACCAAGCTGGGGAACAACCTTCGTCTCAGTGGTACCGACCTTCACTCCAAGGATAAGGAAAGTCAAGCGGTTTGTTACAGCTGGTGAGTCGAGGGGAGAATCGAAGAGACCAAGCTCTGTTGAGCGAAAGCTAGCCAACAGCTAGATTGAACTTTGAAAGATATAAAGACATTTTGAAGAAAGAGGAGGAAAACCAGATACAGAGGAGTCCGGCACCACATGGGTTTTCAAGCAGGAAACTCTGGGTGATTAGCCAACGGTAAAAAGACTACCGTAACCAGAAGGCCTTGGCAAGAGGTGAAAAAGTGGTCATATAGGGGTTGTGTAAAATCCTCTGTACTGTCAGAAGTCTTTGACCGACAGAGAACTGTGAAAGCTACGGGAAGTGAATCCCACATGTTGAAAGTTAGCACAAGAACTGTGGTGTGTGGAAATTTTCACATGAACTGTATATCATGGAAATTAGCAAGAGTGAACCCGGGCGGGCTGCTAATGAAAAAAGACAGAATTTAAAAGTCCCATGAGGAATTGTTAGTAAAAGTCGATGAGCGTGAGCCTGGCAGAGGGAAGCCGACAACCAAAAGTCGGTGAGAGTGAACCCTGCAGAGGGAAGCCGACAATCAAGGGCAGAGGCAGAGAAACCTTGTTAATAAAAACAGTTGGATTTTTGGAAGCATGAACATTGCACGACAAGAGAAAAGGAAGTGTTCCCCTTGTCTTCTGCAGTCCGAGCCCAGCCGAGGGAGATCCAGGGGTGGAAAGCTATCACCCAAAGTTCACTGAGAAGGGCACTGTCCTGTGAATTTGTTGAATGCAATTTCTGAGGGTTCTGCACCCAAAAGAGGGGGACCCAGAGGTGAAGACATCACCTAAAGTGTTCATAGAACAGAACTTTATGTTTGTTTGTTGAAATTGCCAGGCCTCGGAGGCAAGAGACTTTTCATCGAAGAACCTGATAGCTGATGCGGAACTGTTAGCTGGTACTGGGAAAGCTCGAGTGTGTGCTGTGCTCCAAATCACACCATGTTCTGTGCTAAAAACAAAGGGCACAGAGACCCCTCGCAATCACATCCTGACTTATTATTTGGAATACTTATTTTCTTTATTGAAAACCTATCCCACACTCTTTCTATAAGTAGTTGCAAGGAATTGGCAATATGTTTTTCTTAGTATAGGCCCTTTTATTATGACATGACCCCACTAGGACTGCCTTATTTTTCATTTGATGGTCAACGCTTGTTCTTATCTTAGATGTAGGTTTAGCCTAGGCGTTTTTCTACCCTGCATTCATTAGTCAATAAACACTCTTGAACTGTGATCACTTGTGTCTGTCTTTACTGCTGCCACCATGAGTTCCTTACAGCGTGTACTAGCATTTACGATTTTAAAATGTATTAGCAACCAGTATGAACCATCTGATATGGATACTGGAATGAATGCTGTATTGTAGGGGCTTTCGTGTTGTAACTAAACCGTTTGTTCCAATAATTGAATCACAATTACTTTCAAATGTGGTATGGCCTGTGCTTTGATTGGATATTGTCTCTAAGGCTTTGTGTTGCAAATGCTTAGCATTGTATGTGGAAGGTAATCATTGGCATGTCCTACATGATATTCGTATATCTGATCTGCACCCAAAGCAGCCCATAAGCCTGCATAGGAGTTCAATACATGTTCTCCAACTTTCTCTCGAAAAGCTGGTTTAATTACCTCCCACCCGCCCACCCCCCACCCCCAGGGCTTTCTCTAACATATAACCTGGGCCTATTATGTTCTGCTAAAAGGCCCTCTTCTATTATATGCAAACTAGACCAAAATAGTGCCTCTATCTCCTTTGGATATTCCTCTTCAAGAATAATTGTAAAGATATACATCATATTCTCCTCAACCACTTCTCATGTGGGAGGAATAACCTCTACTGATTAGTAGTTATATGATGTAAAAGATTCTTGTGTTGTTCTTTGAATATGGAAACATGGAATATGAGATATGCCAGAGTCCAGTTGTACCATTAACCAATCCCTTGGATTTTTGTCTCTGGCATTATCCAGTGAGTCTGGTTTAGAGTTTCCATTGTTGCCTTTGTCCATTCTCAAAGCTGCATTTTGCTTCCTTTTGTCTTTCTTCTCCTCCTTCCTGGCAGACTTCTTCTCTCCATCAGGTGCTGAGTCCTGTTTCTTCTCTTTCTGTGAAGGAAAAGTAGGATAGTCTTCATCTCTGTACCTTTGTGGCTGCCAAAGCGTACCATTTCTCTTATCTGATAGGTGCTTTACTTACCACTTCTACCCTTTAAAGGTCTTCTGTTCCAACCAGCTTCTTGCCTGGGTCAGGAACTATCGTTCTCTCTAGATATTGTTCTGCTATGAAAGGTATCCCTTTCTTCATTGGAAGGGGGAACACTTGAAGCCTTTGTCCTTCCCTCTCCACCTCTGCTGAGAATATATTTCTGCATGGTTCCTGTCTGGTACCAATGATGTTAATAGGTGGTGCTCTCTTAGAGTGATTATTCTCTCCTGATTCCTTCCTTTTCTCTTCCCCAGGGGGTCTGCACAGGTGATCTCTGCCTAGGGACCTATAGGAAACTCATATAAAGTTTCCTTTCTTGATCACTTCGCAAAACTACTAGGCTTCTCAGAACATCTAGTCATATTGATTCACCTTTTATGAGGGGCATTAGTACTCCTTCTACCATGGGATAATTGCCCCAGCTATTACCAGCACTAAAATAATTGCTGCTTCTGCTCCCTGAGAGTTTAATATCTCTTTCAGAATGTAGGTTAGTGCTGTAATTGAAGGAGTCCGAATTAAAAGAAGGTACAACCAACTGTAAACATAAACCCAACTTTCACAGTGTTCCATGGGAGGATTACAACCTGTTGGCATTATAATTGCTAGCACCCTCTGCCTCTGCTTATGTGTGACCTGAGGGTAGGCTGCCTCTAGCTGGCTGTGATTAGTGGATTACCATTAGGGATGTCCGCCTGCCTTGTGACATAAGTGCCCAATAAGCCTTGAGGGTCTGGAATGGAAGTGTTCCTTCCTCCCCTGCTAACATTGGTCTTGGTTATGCTGGGGCAGATCCCAAGGCTCTGTATTCTACAACCTGAGAACAGACAGTGTCAAATCGTCTTTCCAGGATGTCACACCGTTTCCACCACCAGGATATCACAAGTTGTGGCGGAACGGTTACTCCCCAGTCCCATAGCACTCTACAGGAATGGAGAAACTGAAGCACTGGCACCGTTAGTAATGGTGCCGGTGCTTCAGTGAGAAGTCTGCCAACAGGGTCCTGAATTCCCAACAGGTCAGGTCTGCTGGGAGATCAGTGACCCCTAACTGCAGACTCAGAGCTTGCCAGTCCATCACATTTATTTCTGGACCGGCAAACTCATAATGAGGCCCTTTATCTAGCCCTTGTGGTGGGGTATGTCAAGCCCACTTGAAACCAGTTCTGGTGGTCTACCTGCTGTAAGTATACTTAAGGATACTCATAGGGTTTGTACTGTGTACTGTGTTTGGATCTATATCCCTCCTAATGTGTAGGGTCCAAAACACACCTGCTGGTTTGGTACCAGGTTTATTCCTATATGTGAACATTGTTTCCTCTGGCAATCCTCCAGGCACTGCCACTGTGAAGTTGGTGTCAACATTCCTTATACCTCCACCCTGTAACCACCTGGTTACTGCACGGCAGAGGTTCACGGGTATATGTACATCAACATGTGGGTTAGCCATTCTACTTAACTAAATAGCTTACTTGGAAAAACACCCCGCTTTTCACTAGAGTGCCTTGTTTTAGCTATTTGTTAGACACCATGCTCTTCACTAGAGTGTTTTAATTCCTCCTAGCTTGATAGGTGCATAGAGAACTAGCTTAAAAAGACATCCTGCTTTTCACTAGAGTGATTTAAGCTCTGGTTTACACTCAGCTCTTCATTAGAGTGCATTGTATTCTTTGTATTGCCAGGCCTGTAACAACCCCTGTGGATAATCCTCAGTAGCCAGGTGGGGAGGATATTGTTAAGGTGTGGTAAAGGTGAGCACTGTCCCATCAGGGGTGTGAATGTGACATGTTTTTTATCACCCTACCTCCAGAGCCTTCCCTCCACCCCCAGGGGAGTGTCAATGACCCCCCCAGTAGGGGCTATGGTAGGAGTAGATATAGGGAAAACATGTACCTGTCACTGTGCAACAGTAAAGTGGGCAGGCAACATGCAAAAGCAAATCTCATGGCGTGCATTTCACTAAACATGAACATGTTTTCATTGCACTGTACATGTAGAATGAAGGCCTTGTCTGCAGCTCAGACCACATGCCATTTTAAGCATGGGTAACAAGGGCAGACATGGGAGCTGCCGCCACCTGGATCAAGGAAATAGTTAATTAAGTCAAACAGACCCAAGGAGAGGTCACTGTCATGGGATAATAACCTACCCTAAAGTTATTGCCTAAATCAAAGTTGTTTGTGTTTGAAGTTGTTTATTGGTCTGTGGATTTAAAGTGCACATGCACATCTATGCCTTAATACAGCTTGAGCCAATTGTTCCAGTGCTGCCTTTCAGGCTACTGCTCAAGTCAGAATAGTTGGACTGAGGCCTATACTAGAGTTTAAAGCCTGCAGCCTGATCATTCTGATTGTCTGAGAGGTCACATGTAATACATATGCTAGACTTCCCTAAAGTAGGTAGATAGAAACAGCAATATTTCCACTATGGGATTTAAATGCAAGGGTAGGAAACATTGGATGCATAATGATGGCATCGTAGAAAGCTATGTTTGGGCAGGTAATGAGTGTTAGGAAAGATTTCGTAATTGTAGGTAATTTTCCTTCCATGTGGAAACCCCTAAACTTTTTGCTGTTGTTTTTCACCTTGTTCTTGACTTTGCCAGAGAAGTGCAGCCTTCTGCCGCACTCCTCTGGGTTTTCGCTCCTTTCTTACGGGGAAACTGACATGCCCTTAAGACAGTCAGTACCGGGGAACGCTGTTTCCCGTAGTTTCTTTTATCATGTTGCGGCTTTCGTGCAACATGACACAAGAGGGCACTGTAAGCTAAGTTACAGCTCTCTTGGGTCTCAAGCCTTCTACAGGCCCTAGATACTTGTTTAGGATTGTATCCGATCGGTGCAAGTGATTCAGGGACAGGAATGGTGGCAGCGATCGTTTCTTGTGTTTTGAGCTCCTTTTGGCGTTCTAAGCGCGTTTCTCGCGCTTAACCCAAAATGGTGGCCTGGCTCCCAAAATGGCCAGACCACGAGGCTCCTTTGTCCTGTCCGCTGACCGTCTTGCTCCCTTCACCTTCCCCAGGTCGAGCCGACCCGGGGCCTTCCTTATTTGGGCATGTACTTTCCCGCGAAACACGGATGCTTTCGCGGGCTTCTACATGTCTTGTGTGTGCCTCCAGGATGTGGGCTGGGATGTCTGGTCCCAATACACATCCTGGGTGCCAGAGAGTCTAGGGTGGTGTGAATGCCTGGGACCACCGTGGTCCGTGATTGGTCCACGAATGGTGTGAGTATTGATGAGCGGATCTCCCATTGGGTCCCCTCCGTTTTGGCGCGAAGGGAACCGTGGATAAGAGGGGGCTGGAAACACCACTACCAGGTCGATCTCCTGAGTTCTCATGAACGAAGGAATACAGGAGCCAAGTATCCTGCAACCAAGAGGCTGGACCGAGGAATCACTGGTGACCCGCTGAAGGACTTCTCCTCTGCACTGCTGTTGCCTTGTGAAACCCTTTTCACCTTTGATCAAACCAGAAGGCCTGTACTGGTACTTCGACCCTTGGAATAGCGGGAACAGCTATTCTCGGCATCTTCACCATCTCCTTCCAGTAAGCCTTCGGAAGCGTCTCTGGGCCATCCAGCTGACTGACCAGCTTACACAGGAGTCTTGCTCTGTAACCGCCGCCAGGTTGTGTAGTATTTCGAGTCCTTGTCACTCTCACATGCTTCGTACACTTGGCGTTCCCAGGTCTGAAGTGAGTAGTGTACATTTGGCTCAGAAACACACGGCCGCTCCGTTGCCCTGCTGTGGTAACAAACTGTGCGGGTTTCTTCGATTGGGACGTCTTTTTACTCAACACGACGACGAGGCGTTCCCTGCTCTTCTGAACCTGCCAGCTGCTGAAACGGACACTGAGAAGCCTGGGTCTGCTTGCATCGGGGACCGGTGAGTAGCATAGCTAGGATCTGGTCGCCCTCCTGCAGGAGCCCATTGCTTTTCCCCGCTGTGTCAAACAGCACCCTTTTCCGTACTCGCGCTCTGCTTCTGCCCACTGTGGAGGCTGCGCTTGAGTCGCGGAACATGTTCTTCTTCTTTTGTGCACTAAACTGAACTGCCTGATTTCCCTCGAAGAGCTTCTCCTTTTGCCCGTTGGCACCAGCGCGTGCAGGTACTTTTGAGCACAAGGCTCCACTCTTCGCAGGGCTCAGACTTCCATCTAGTTAGGTGCCTCTGAAGGTCGAACTGGGTCTAAGCATTATTTCGCACTGCCTGTCTTCCTTCCCTTTTAGGTGGACTACCCATTTCGTGCATTTAACGCTTGAGACTGTCGTATTTGTATATATATTGTGTTGATATGGTATGTGTTGGTTTACTATCGTTATATTGTGATTTTCTCGCTACGGTCAGTGTTTTAAAGGCCTTGGAATAAATGTGTATATATTTTTAATATAACAACTGTTTGGAGTAGTTTGTAAGTGATCTTGCTTTGTGTGCTCATTGCGGGCTTTCAGTTACCCTCACCCCTCTTGAGACCTAGTCTTGACCGCCGCGATCGCTACCTTGATTGGTCTGGCTCGTCCAGAGGTTACCCTGTTCCAAGTAATTAGGTTGGCCTTCTGAACTTCTGCGCCACCAGGACAGAGTTCAGAAATCCGTCTTAACAAATTGGTGTACAGCGGTGGGATACGACTGAAGGTATCCAGTGTTGCGCACTAGCTAAGGCATTTCAGGTTAT
The DNA here is from genome assembly GCF_040938575.1 of Ambystoma mexicanum. Lineage (NCBI taxonomy): Eukaryota > Metazoa > Chordata > Amphibia > Caudata > Ambystomatidae > Ambystoma > Ambystoma mexicanum. Next base: position 1,338,505,866 of record NC_090929.1, on the reverse strand, counting down.
TCCAACCAGGACACGTAGTGAATTTTTGTAGTATAACTTTAAAAAGGCCATGAGTCCTATCTAACAGTATGGAAACAAATACCTTGTTAACTTTAAATGCTTCCAAATCAGAAACATTGAAAAAGATGTGTGCGGAGAGAGGTGTTTCCTCTCAAGGCACGAAATTGGAAATGATCCAAAGAATCGTGGCGTGGCAAGAAGCGCAGCTTGACGCTATAACTTCTGAGGACAGTGCGGAAGGAGGTGGGGCTGCTCTCACTGGTAGAACCAACGGTTCTGCCGCTGCACTGATCCATCGCGACCACGAGGACAGGGAGGACGAGATGTCTAATGTTTCCTCTGCCAGTGCTGATGGGGAGGCTATGCTTGAATTCAAGAAGCAAGAGCTGCGGTTTAGGCAGCAGGAGCTTGAATTCAGCATAGCCAAACTAAAAATCGAACAGGCAGAAAAACAAAAAGACAGGGATCACCAGTTGGAACTGGCCAAGCTTCAGGTTGCAAATGGGTCCAAGGGTCCTGGACATGGGTCTGGGGCCTCCTCTCATCCACGGTTTCCGAAAGATCTGCTCAGTGTGTATGAGGAAAGGAATGACATTATGGACTGGCTGAATGCGTTTGAGTATGCATGCGAAGTTCAACAAGTTGACAATGCTGATAAGATTGCCTGGTTACTCAGCAGACTGGCCCATTCTGTCTGTAGTGCCATTATGGAAATGTCGAAGGCTGAGCGAGCTGATTTCGCAATGTTAAAGCAAACTCTCATTTTAAAGTTTGGGAAGACTCCGGCCCAATATTTGAAACGTTTCAGAGAGTATAAGAAAAAGGAAGGTGGTACTTGGGTATCTTATGTCACTGAGTCCTTGAAAAACTTAACTGGCTGGGTCGAAGGTTATAAGGTTTCTACCTTCGAAGGCATGATAAATCTTGTCATGCTGGAACACATTTTTGCATCTTCTTCCCCGGAGCTTAAGCAGCATTTGGCCGATTCGAAGGAGATAGATCCTAAGAAGCTGGCCATTGCAGCCGACTTATGGGTGTCACATCGAGTGTCCCATAAGGACAAAACTCATCCTGGTAAGCAGGAGGAAGGGAAAAAGTCCAAAGATAAGGAGGGTGGAGAATCTGATAAATCTTCTTCTCATAAGGGCCACAAAAAGAAAAATAAGGGTAAGACACAAGAGAACTCACAGGGTAGTGGAGGTCAGCCTCCGAAACAGAACTCTGGTTACAATAAGCCTTCCTATGTAAACAGACCCAATGGATCTTGTTTTGCTTGTGGAGCAACTGACCACGTGAAGGGGGATCCCCGGTGTAAGGTTAGACCTTTGGGGGTACACTCTGCTAATCTGGCCTTCTCCTCCTACGAGGAAGAAGAGATTACAGGAGCATCCTTCTCCTCAGACTCATTTCCCAGCGGGATAGAGGCTGAGGTAGTTTTAGTGTCCCTGGGTTCCTGGGAGCCTAAAGTCGCAGAGGCTTATGCTAGGATTCCAGATAATACCAAGCACTACTTTAAAGACAGTGTGCTGATCAATGGAGTAGATACTCCAGCTCTTACGGATAGTGGGTGCAGTCGCACTGTAGTGGATTCTACCTTGGTAGACTCAGAGGAAGTTGCCAGAGCTACTCTGATGCCCACTAAGTTGGCTGACGGCCCACTCCGTATGTTCCCAGTAATACCTGTAAATCTTACTTTAAATGGTACAGCAGTCAGGATTCCAGTGAGCATTCAGAGAAACGTCCTGGGAAAGGTCTTGTTAGGTAATGATCTCAGAGCTTTAGGGCTCGTAGGAGACACTGCCGAAAGACCCTACACACAGTCTCAAGCACGGGCAGCATTGGCCAAGCCCAATACGCTGCCCCAGCCGAAGGGGAAACCCAAGGCGAAAGGAGTCGACAAGTCAAGACGAGGGAAAGAGAATATTCCCCCGAGCTCACCTACCACTGCGGTGGAGGAAGTTGGTCAATCGCCCGGGCCTGACGAGGAGGTGGCGATGCCTGAAGTATTTGACCCCAACGATCATCCTGAACTAAAAGGCATGTTAGTTGAAGGAGGTCCTGATAGGGACGAATTCAGTAAAGGCCAACGTGAGTGCCCATCTCTGGAAGGCCTAAGGAGACAGGCCTGCTCCCAGCTTGAGGGTGAACCTCCTGGGACGCATAGGATTTATTTGGAAGGTGGACTCCTGTATAGTGAGCCCACAGAGTCTACAGAAGGAGACCATAGGAGGTTGGTGATTCCCCTTGCTGTTAGGCCCTTCCTCCTGCAGTTGGCGCATGAAGTTCCCCTTGCTGGTCACCTTGGTATGAAGAGGACCAAGCAAAGGTTATCCATGCACTTCTACTGGCCCAAGATGGGGGTGCAAGTAGAAAGTCACTGCAGGAGTTGTGCCTCCTGCCAGTTGTCTGGTAAGGTTGGCGCGACAATCCAAGCTCCATTGGTACCGCTCCCAGTTGTGGGGTACCATTTGAAAGGGTAGGGATCGACATCGTTGGTCCCCTTGACCCGCAAACATCCTCGGGCAATAGGTTTATCCTGGTGCTGGTCAACCATGCCACCAGATATCCTGAGGCCATCCCATTGAAAACTGTAACTGCCAAGTCAGTTGCAAAAGCTTTACTTGGCATATTTACTAGGGTTGGCTTCCCTAAAGAAGTTGTGTCGGATCGTGGCAGCAACTTTATGTCGAAGTATATGCAGGCTATGTGGAAAGAATGTGGGGTCACCTACAAGTTCTCTTCTGCATACCACCCTCAGACCAATGGTCTGGTGGAACGTTTCAACAGAACATTAAAGAGCATGATTGGGGCTCTGGAGGAACCTCAGAGAAGAAAATGGGATCTTCTTTTACCATGCTTACTGTTTGCCTACCGAGAGGTACCACAGGAGGGTGTTGGCTTCAGCCCCTTCGAACTTCTGTTCGGTCATCCCGTACGGGGACCCTTAGCCATCGTCAAAGAGGGATGGGAGATGCCTACTCCCCCTGTTATTACCAACGTAGTTGATTATGTGCTAGGGCTCAGAAAACGGATGGTACTTCTGATGGGCTTGGCTAGTGATAAATTGAAGGCAGGACAAGCGCTGGTGAAACATTGGTACGACCAGAAAGCTTCCCTCATCAACTTTACACCTGGTCAGCAAGTCCTGATCATGAATCCCATAAGGCCTCGTGCTTTACAGGACAAATGGTCAGGCCCTTACACAGTGGTGGAGCCCCTGGGTGAGGTTAACTATTTAGTGGACCTTGGAAGGCCTGGACAGGCTCCAAAAGTGTTTCACATGAATAGGCTGAAGGCTTTCGTCCCAAGAGTCGAAATCGCAGCACTGCTACTGGCTTCAAATTTTGAGGAAGAGGAGTCTGAACCTCTCCCCGACCTGTTCCAAAGCGGTCCTTCAGATAGCTCCTTTGAGGGTGTCCGAGTGGCCCCTCACCTGACTTCTGATCAACAGGCTGAGGTGAAAAGTTTGCTTAGGCAGTTTTCCCCCCTTTTTTCACAGTCGCCTGGTTTGACACCTTGGTGCAAACATAACATTGACACAGGAGACAGTGTACCTACCAAAAGTAGGGGATACAGGATGTCAGACAAAGTACGGTCTTATATTAAGACCGAGGTCAACAAGATGTTAGACCTTGGGGTGATTGAACCCTCTAGTAGACCTTGGTCCAGCCCTGTGGTTTTGGTTCCAAAGGCAGGCACTTCTGAATTGAGGTTCTGAGTGGATTACAGGGCTCTGAATGCTGTCACCAAGACAGATGCACACCCCTTGCCTCGAACAGATGAGCTGGTGGATACTTTGGGTGCCTCCAAGTACCTCAGCACGTTTGACCTCACTGCTGGCTATTGGCAAATAGCTTTAGCAGAACATGCCAAGGAGAAGACAGCATTTTCTACTCCAGACGGCCTTTACCAATTCCGGGTAATGCCGTTCGGGTTGAAGAATGCACCTGCCACTTTCCAGAGGCTTGTGAATCATGTGTTGAATGGGTTGGACGAATTCTGTCTTGCATATCTGGACGATATAGCAGTTTTCAGTGCCACCTGGGAAGACCATGTGAAACACCTCGGGATTGTGCTCCTGGCTCTTCAGAAAGCACACCTGACCATAAAGGCTAGTAAATGCCAGATTGGACAAGGCTCAGTGGTTTACCCTGGACATGAAGTAGGTGGAGGGAGGATACAGCCTCTTCCCAGTAAAGTACAAGCAGTACAAGACTGGCCTACCCCCACTACGCAAACCCAAGTGAGAGCCTTCTTAGGACTCACGGGGTATTACCGCAATTTTGTGGCAGACTATGGCACCATAGCTGCCCCTCTGACTGCCCTCACAACTCCGAAGAAACCCAAGAAGGTAACTTGGACCGACAAGTGTGAGAAGGCCTTCAATGGCTTAAAAGACTCCTTGTGCCAGGCCCCTGTCCTCAGGGCCCCTGATTATCAAAGACCTTTTATTGTGCAGACGGACACCTCTGACACTGGGATAGGAGCTGTACTATCACAAGTAGATGAGAAGGGTAAGGAACACCCTATTGGTTTTATTAGCTGCCAGCTTAAGGACAGAGAGCTCAGATGGTCCACGGTAGAGAAAGAATGTTTCTCTGTTGTGTGGGCCCTAAGGAAGTTGAGGCCCTACCTCTATGGGACCCACTTCACTGTGCAAACTGACCATAAGCCCTTAAAGTGGCTAATGAACATGAAGGGGGAGAATCCAAAGTTGCTTAGGTGGTCCATAAGTCTACAAGGCTTCGACTTCACTATTGAGCATAGGCCAGGTGTCCAACATAGCAATGCTGATGGGTTGTCCAGAATGTTTAACCGACCTGAACAAGAGACTCATCCAGGGGTGGATTAGTCCCCCCTGTCCATAGTCTGGGAGGGGCGAGTGTTAGGAAAGATTTCGTAATTGTAGGTAATTTTTCTTCCATGTGGCAACCCCTAAACTTTTTGCTGTTGTTTTTCACCTTGTTCTTGACTTTGCCAGAGAAGTGCAGCCTTCTGCCGCACTCCTCTGGGCTTTCGCTCCTTTCTTACGGGGAAACTGACATGTCAGTACCGGGGAACGCTGTTTCCCGTAGTTTCTTTTATCATGTTGCGGCTTTCGTGCAACATGACACAAGAGGGCACTGTAAGCTAAGTTACAGCTCTCTTGGGTCTCTAGCCTTCTACAGGCCCTAGATACTCGTTTAGGATTGTATCTGATCGGTGCAAGTGATTCAGGGACGGGAATGGTGGCAGCGATCGTTTCTTGTGTTTTGAGCTCCTTTTGGCGTTCTAAGCGCGTTTCTCGCGCTTAACCCAAAATGGTGGCCTGGCTCCCAAAATGGCCAGACCACAAGGCTCCTTTGTCCTGTCCGCTGACCGTCTTGCTCCCTTCACCTTCCCCAGGTCGAGCCGACCCGGGGCCTTCCTTATTTGGGCATGTACTTTCCCGCGAAACACGGATGCTTTCGCGGGCTTCTACATGTCTTGTGTGTGCCTCCAGGATGTGGGCTGGGATGTCTGGTCCCAATACACATCCTGGGTGCCAGAGAGTCTAGGGTGGTGTGAATGCCTGGGACCACCGTGGTCCGTGATTGGTCCACGAATGGTGTGAGTGTTGATGAGCGGATCTCCCATTGGGTCCCCTCCGTTTTGGCGCGAAGGGAACCGTGGATAAGAGGGGGCTGGAAACACCACTACCAGGTCGATCTCCTGAGTTCTCACGAACGAAGGAATACAGGAGCCAAGTATCCTGCAACCAAGAGGCTGGACCGAGGAATCACTGGTGACCCGCTGAAGGACTTCTCCTCTGCACTGCTGTTGCCTTGTGAAACCCTTTTCACCTTTGATCAAACCAGAAGGCCTGTACTGGTACTTCGACCCTTGGAATAGCGGGAACAGCTATTCTCGGCATCTTCACCATCTCCTTCCAGTAAGCCTTCGGAAGCGTCTCTGGGCCATCCAGCTGACTGACCAGCTTACACAGGAGTCTTGCTCTGTAACCGCCGCCAGGTTGTGTAGTATTTCGAGTCCTTGTCACTCTCACATGCTTCGTACACTTGGCGTTCCCAGGTCTGAAGTGAGTAGTGTACATTTGGCTCAGAAACACACGGCCGCTCCGTTGCCCTGCTGTGGTAACAAACTGTGCGGGTTTCTTCGATTGGGACATCTTTTTACTCAACACGACGACGAGGCGTTCCCTGCTCTTCTGAACCTGCCAGCTGCTGAAACGGACACGGAGAAGCCTGGGTCTGCTTGCATCGGGGACCGGTGAGTAGCATAGCTAGGATCTGGTCGCCCTCCTGCAGGAGCCCATTGCTTTTCCCCGCTGTGTCAAACAGCACCCTTTTCCGTACTCGCGCTCTGCTTCTGCCCACTGTGGAGGCTGTGCTTGAGTCGCGGAACATGTTCTTCTTCTTTTGTGCACTAAACTGAACTGCCTGATTTCCCTCGAAGAGCTTCTCCTTTTGCCCGTTGGCACCAGCGCGTGCAGGTACTTTTGAGCACAAGGCTCCACTCTTCGCAGGGCTCAGACTTCCATCTAGTTAGGTGCCTCTGAAGGTCGAACTGGGTCTAAGCATTATTTCGCACTGCCTGTCTTCCTTCCCTTTTAGGTGGACTACCCATTTCGTGCATTTAACGCTTGAGACTGTCGTATTTGTATATATATTGTGTTGATATGGTATGTGTTGGTTTACTATCGTTATATTGTGATTTTCTCGCTACGGTCAGTGTTTTAAAGGCCTTGGAATAAATGTGTATATATTTTTAATATAACAACTGTTTGGAGTAGTTTGTAAGTGATCTTGCTTTGTGTGCTCATTGCGGGCTTTCAGTTACCCTCACCCCTCTTGAGACCTAGTCTTGACCGCCGCGATCGCTACCTTGATTGGTCTGGCTCGTCCAGAGGTTACCCTGTTCCAAGTAATTAGGTTGGCCTTCTGAACTTCTGCGCCACCAGGACAGAGTTCAGAAATCCGTCTTAACAAATTGGTGTACAGCGGTGGGATACGACTGAAGGTATCCAGTGTTGCGCACTAGCTAAGGCATTTCAGGTTATTCCAACCAGGACACGTAGTGAATTGTTGTAGTATAACTTTAAAAAGGCCATAGTCCTATCTAACAGTATGGAAACAAATACCTTGTTAACTTTAAATGCTTCCAAATCAGAAACATTGAAAAAGATGTGTGCGGAGAGAGGTGTTTCCTCTCAAGGCACGAAATTGGAAATGATCCAAAGAATCGTGGCGTGGCAAGAAGCGCAGCTTGACGCTATAACTTCTGAGGACAGTGCGGAAGGAGGTGGGGCTGCTCTCACTGGTAGAACCGACGGTTCTGCCGCTGCACTGATCCATCGCGACCATGAGGACAGGGAGGACGAGATGTCTAATGTTTCCTCTGCCAGTGCTGATGGGGAGGCTATGCTTGAATTCAAGAAGCAAGAGCTGCGGTTTAGGCAGCAGGAGCTTGAATTCAGCATAGCCAAACTAAAAATCGAACAGGCAGAAAAACAAAAAGACAGGGATCACCAGTTGGAACTGGCCAAGCTTCAGGTTGCAAATGGGTCCAAGGGTCCTGGACATGGGTCTGGGGCCTCCTCTCATCCACGGTTTCCGAAAGATCTGCTCAGTGTGTATGAGGAAAGGAATGACATTATGGACTGGCTGAATGCGTTTGAGTATGCATGCGAAGTTCAACAAGTTGACAATGCTGATAAGATTGCCTGGTTACTCAGCAGACTGGCCCATTCTGTCTGTAGTGCCATTATGGAAATGTCGAAGGCTGAGCGAGCTGATTTCGCAATGTTAAAGCAAACTCTCATTTTAAAGTTTGGGAAGACTCCGGCCCAATATTTGAAACGTTTCAGAGAGTATAAGAAAAAGGAAGGTGGTACTTGGGTATCTTATGTCACTGAGTCCTTGAAAAACTTAACTGGCTGGGTCGAAGGTTATAAGGTTTCTACCTTCGAAGGCATGATAAATCTTGTCATGCTGGAACACATTTTTGCATCTTCTTCCCCGGAGCTTAAGCAGCATTTGGCCGATTCGAAGGAGATAGATCCTAAGAAGCTGGCCATTGCAGCCGACTTATGGGTGACACATCGAGTGTCCCATAAGGACAAAACTCATCCTGGTAAGCAGGAGGAAGGGAAAAAGTCCAAAGATAAGGAGGGTGGAGAATCTGATAAATCTTCTTCTCATAAGGGCCACAAAAAGAAAAATAAGGGTAAGACACAAGAGAACTCACAGGGTAGTGGAGGTCAGACTCCGAAACAGAACTCTAGTTACAATAAGCCTTCCTATGTAAACAGACCCAATGGATCTTGTTTTGCTTGTGGAGCAACTGACCACGTGAAGGGGGATCCCCGGTGTAAGGTTAGACCTTTGGGGGTACACTCCGCTAATCTGGCCTTCTCCTCCTACGAGGAAGAAGAGATTACAGGAGCATCCTTCTCCTCAGACTCATTTCCCAGCGGGATAGAGGCTGAGGTAGTTTTAGTGTCCCTGGGTTCCTGGGAGCCTAAAGTCGCAGAGGCTTATGCTAGGATTCCAGATAATACCAAGCACTACTTTAAAGACAGTGTGCTGATCAATGGAGTAGATACTCCAGCTCTTAGGGATAGTGGGTGCAGTCGCACTGTAGTGGATTCTACCTTGGTAGACTCAGAGGAAGTTGCCAGAGCTACTCTGATGCCCACTAAGTTGGCTGACGGCCCACTCCGTATGTTCCCAGTAATACCTGTAAATCTTACTTTAAATGGTACAGCAGTCAGGATTCCAGTGAGCATTCAGAGAAACGTCCTGGGAAAGGTCTTGTTAGGTAATGATCTCAGAGCTTTAGGGCTCGTAGGAGACACTGCCGAAAGACCCTACACACGGTCTCAAGCACGGGCAGCATTGGCCAAGCCCAATACGCTGCCCCAGCCGAAGGGGAAACCCAAGGCGAAAGGAGTCGACAAGTCAAGACGAGGGAAAGAGAATATTCCCCCGAGCTCGCCTACCACTGCGGTGGAGGAAGTTGGTCAATCGCCCGGGCCTGACGAGGAGGTGGCGATGCCTGAAGAATTTGACCCCAACGATCATCCTGAACTAAAAGACATGTTAGTTGAAGGAGGTCCTGATAGGGACGAATTCAGTAAAGGCCAACGTGAGTGCCCATCTCTGGAAGGCCTAAGGAGACAGGCCTGCTCCCAGCTTGAGGGTGAACCTCCTGGGACGCATAGGATTTATTTGGAAGGTGGACTCCTGTATAGTGAGCCCACAGAGTCTACAGAAGGAGACCATAGGAGGTTGGTGGTTCCCCTTGCTGTTAGGCCCTTCCTCCTGCAGTTGGCGCATGAAGTTCCCCTTGCTGGTCACCTTGGTATGAAGAGGACCAAGCAAAGGTTATCCATGCACTTCTACTGGCCCAAGATGGGGGTGCAAGTAGAAAGTCACTGCAGGAGTTGTGCCTCCTGCCAGTTGTCTGGTAAGGTTGGCGCGACAATCCAAGCTCCGTTGGTACCGCTCCCAGTTGTGGGGTACCATTTGAAAGGGTAGGGATCGACATCGTTGGTCCCCTTGACCCGCAAACATCCTCAGGCAATAGGTTTATCCTGGTGCTGGTCAACCATGCAACCAGATATCCTGAGGCCATCCCATTGAAAACTGTAACTGCCAAGTCAGTTGCAAAAGCTTTACTTGGCATATTTACTAGGGTTGGCTTCCCTAAAGAAGTTGTGTCGGATCGTGGCAGCAACTTTATGTCGAAGTATATGCAGGCTATGTGGAAAGAATGTGGGGTCACCTACAAGTTCTCTTCTGCATACCACCCTCAGACCAATGGTCTGGTGGAACGTTTCAACAGAACATTAAAGAGCATGATTGGGGCTCTGGAGGAACCTCAGAGAAGAAAATGGGATCTTCTTTTACCATGCTTACTGTTTGCCTACCGAGAGGTACCACAGGAGGGTGTTGGCTTCAGCCCCTTCGAACTTCTGTTCGGTCATCCCGTACGGGGACCCTTAGCCATCGTCAAAGAGGGATGGGAGATGCCTACTCCCCCTGTTATTACCAACGTAGTTGATTATGTGCTAGTGCTCAGAAAACGGATGGTACTTCTGATGGGCTTGGCTAGTGATAAATTGAAGGCAGGACAAGCGCTGGTGAAACATTGGTACGACCAGAAAGCTTCCCTCATCAACTTTACACCTGGTCAGTAAGTCCTGATCATGAATCCCATAAGGCCTCGTGCTTTACAGGACAAATGGTCAGGCCCTTACACAGTGGTGGAGCCCCTGGGTGAGGTTAACTATTTAGTGGACCTTGGAAGGCCTGGACAGGCTCCAAAAGTGTTTCACATGAATAGGCTGAAGGCTTTCGTCCCAAGAGTCGAAATCGCAGCACTTCTACTGGCTTCAAATTTTGAGGAAGAGGAGTCTGAACCTCTCCCCGACCTGTTCCAAAGCGGTCCTTCAGATAGCTCCTTTGAGGGTGTCCGAGTGGCCCCTCACCTGACTTCTGATCAACAGGCTGAGGTGAAAAGTTTGCTTAGGCAGTTTTCCCCCCTTTTTTCACAGTCGCCTGGTTTGACACCTTGGTGCAAACATAACATTGACACAGGAGACAGTGTACCTACCAAAAGTAGGGGATACAGGATGTCAGACAAAGTACGGTCTTATATTAAGACCGAGGTCAACAAGATGTTAGACCTTGGGGTGATTGAACCCTCTAGTAGACCTTGGTCCAGCCCTGTGGTTTTGGTTCCAAAGGCAGGCACTTCTGAATTGAGGTTCTGCGTGGATTACAGGGCTCTGAATGCTGTCACCAAGACAGATGCACACCCCTTGCCTCGAACAGATGAGCTGGTGGATACTTTGGGTGCCTCCAAGTACCTCAGCACGTTTGACCTCACTGCTGGCTATTGGCAAATAGCTTTAGCAGAACATGCCAAGGAGAAGACAGCATTTTCTACTCCAGACGGCCTTTACCAATTCCGGGTAATGCCGTTTGGGTTGAAGAATGCACCTGCCACTTTCCAGAGGCTTGTGAATCATGTGTTGAATGGGTTGGACGAATTCTGTCTTGCATATCTGGACGATATAGCAGTTTTCAGTGCCACCTGGGAAGACCATGTGAAACACCTCGGGATTGTGCTCCTGGCTCTTCAGAAAGCACACCTGACCATAAAGGCTAGTAAATGCCAGATTGGACAAGGCTCAGTGGTTTACCCTGGACATGAAGTAGGTGGAGGGAGGATACAGCCTCTTCCCAGTAAAGTACAAGCAGTACAAGACTGGCCTACCCCCACTACGCAAACCCAAGTGAGAGCCTTCTTAGGACTCACGGGGTATTACCGCAATTTTGTGGCAGACTATGGCACCATAGCTGCCCCTCTGACTGCCCTCACAACTCCGAAGAAACCCAAGAAGGTAACTTGGACCGACGAGTGTGAGAAGGCCTTCAATGGCTTAAAAGACTCCTTGTGCCAGGCCCCTGTCCTCAGGGCCCCTGATTATCAAAGACCTTTTATCGTGCAGACGGACACCTCTGACACTGGGATAGGAGCTGTACTATCACAAGTAGATGAGAAGGGTAAGGAACACCCTATTGGTTTTATTAGCTGCCAGCTTAAGGACAGAGAGCTCAGATGGTCCACGGTAGAGAAAGAATGTTTCTCTGTTGTGTGGGCCCTAAGGAAGCTGAGGCCCTACCTCTATGGGACCCACTTCACTGTGCAAACTGACCATAAGCCCTTAAAGTGGCTAATGAACATGAAGGGGGAGAATCCAAAGTTGCTTAGGTGGTCCATAAGTCTACAAGGCTTCGACTTCACTATTGAGCATAGGCCAGGTGTCCAACATAGCAATGCTGATGGGTTGTCCAGAATGTTTAACCGACCTGAACAAGAGACTCATCCAGGGGTGGATTAGTTCCCCCTGTCCATAGTCTGGGAGGGGCGAGTGTTAGGAAAGATTTCGTAATTGTAGGTAATTTTTCTTCCATGTGGCAACCCCTAAACTTTTTGCTGTTGTTTTTCACCTTGTTCTTGACTTTGCCAGAGAAGTGCAGCCTTCTGCCGCACTCCTCTGGGCTTTCGCTCCTTTCTTACGGGGAAACTGACATGCCCTTAAGACAGTCAGTACCGGGGAACGCTGTTTCCCGTAGTTTCTTTTATCATGTTGCGGCTTTCGTGCAACATGACACAAGAGGGCACTGTAAGCTAAGTTACAGCTCTCTTGGGTCTCTAGCCTTCTACAGGCCCTAGATACTCGTTTAGGATTGTATCTGATCGGTGCAAGTGATTCAGGGACGGGAATGGTGGCAGCGATCGTTTCTTGTGTTTTGAGCTCCTTTTGGCGTTCTAAGCGCGTTTCTCGCGCTTAACCCAAAATGGTGGCCTGGCTCCCAAAATGGCCAGACCACAAGGCTCCTTTGTCCTGTCCGCTGACCGTCTTGCTCCCTTCACCTTCCCCAGGTCGAGCCGACCCGGGGCCTTCCTTATTTGGGCATGTACTTTCCCGCGAAACACGGATGCTTTCGCGGGCTTCTACATGTCTTGTGTGTGCCTCCAGGATGTGGGCTGGGATGTCTGGTCCCAATACACATCCTGGGTGCCAGAGAGTCTAGGGTGGTGTGAATGCCTGGGACCACCGTGGTCCGTGATTGGTCCACGAATGGTGTGAGTGTTGATGAGCGGATCTCCCATTGGGTCCCCTCCGTTTTGGCGCGAAGGGAACCGTGGATAAGAGGGGGCTGGAAACACCACTACCAGGTCGATCTCCTGAGTTCTCACGAACGAAGGAATACAGGAGCCAAGTATCCTGCAACCAAGAGGCTGGACCGAGGAATCACTGGTGACCCGCTGAAGGACTTCTCCTCTGCACTGCTGTTGCCTTGTGAAACCCTTTTCACCTTTGATCAAACCAGAAGGCCTGTACTGGTACTTCGACCCTTGGAATAGCGGGAACAGCTATTCTCGGCATCTTCACCATCTCCTTCCAGTAAGCCTTCGGAAGCGTCTCTGGGCCATCCAGCTGACTGACCAGCTTACACAGGAGTCTTGCTCTGTAACCGCCGCCAGGTTGTGTAGTATTTCGAGTCCTTGTCACTCTCACATGCTTCGTACACTTGGCGTTCCCAGGTCTGAAGTGAGTAGTGTACATTTGGCTCAGAAACACACGGCCGCTCCGTTGCCCTGCTGTGGTAACAAACTGTGCGGGTTTCTTCGATTGGGACATCTTTTTACTCAACACGACGACGAGGCGTTCCCTGCTCTTCTGAACCTGCCAGCTGCTGAAACGGACACGGAGAAGCCTGGGTCTGCTTGCATCGGGGACCGGTGAGTAGCATAGCTAGGATCTGGTCGCCCTCCTGCAGGAGCCCATTGCTTTTCCCCGCTGTGTCAAACAGCACCCTTTTCCGTACTCGCGCTCTGCTTCTGCCCACTGTGGAGGCTGCGCTTGAGTCGCGGAACATGTTCTTCTTCTTTTGTGCACTAAACTGAACTGCCTGATTTCCCTCGAAGAGCTTCTCCTTTTGCCCGTTGGCACCAGCGCGTGCAGGTACTTTTGAGCACAAGGCTCCACTCTTCGCAGGGCTCAGACTTCCATCTAGTTAGGTGCCTCTGAAGGTCGAACTGGGTCTAAGCATTATTTTGCACTGCCTGTCTTCCTTCCCTTTTAGGTGGACTACCCATTTCGTGCATTTAACGCTTGAGACTGTCGTATTTGTATATATATTGTGTTGATATGGTATGTGTTGGTTTACTATCGTTATATTGTGATTTTCTCGCTACGGTCAGTGTTTTAAAGGCCTTGGAATAAATGTGTATATATTTTTAATATAACAACTGTTTGGAGTAGTTTGTAAGTGATCTTGCTTTGTGTGCTCATTGCGGGCTTTCAGTTACCCTCACCCCTCTTGAGACCTAGTCTTGACCGCCGCGATCGCTACCTTGATTGGTCTGGCTCGTCCAGAGGTTACCCTGTTCCAAGTAATTAGGTTGGCCTTCTGAACTTCTGCGCCACCAGGACAGAGTTCAGAAATCCGTCTTAACAAATTGGTGTACAGCGGTGGGATACGACTGAAGGTATCCAGTGTTGCGCACTAGCTAAGGCATTTCAGGTTATTCCAACCAGGACACGTAGTGAATTGTTGTAGTATAACTTTAAAAAGGCCATAGTCCTATCTAACAGTATGGAAACAAATACCTTGTTAACTTTAAATGCTTCCAAATCAGAAACATTGAAAAAGATGTGTGCGGAGAGAGGTGTTTCCTCTCAAGGCACGAAATTGGAAATGATCCAAAGAATTGTGGCGTGGCAAGAAGCGCAGCTTGACGCTATAACTTCTGAGGACAGTGCGGAAGGAGGTGGGGCTGCTCTCACTGGTAGAACCGACGGTTCTGCCGCTGCACTGATCCATCACGACCACGAGGACAGGGAGGACGAGATGTCTAATGTTTCCTCTGCCAGTGCTGATGGGGAGGCTATGCTTGAATTCAAGAAGCAAGAGCTGCGGTTTAGGCAGCAGGAGCTTGAATTCAGCATAGCCAAACTAAAAATCGAACAGGCAGAAAAACAAAAAGACAGGGATCACCAGTTGGAACTGGCCAAGCTTCAGGTTGCAAATGGGTCCAAGGGTCCTGGACATGGGTCTGGGGCCTCCTCTCATCCACGGTTTCCGAAAGATCTGCTCAGTGTGTATGAGGAAAGGAATGACATTATGGACTGGCTGAATGCGTTTGAGTATGCATGCGAAGTTCAACAAGTTGACAATGCTGATAAGATTGCCTGGTTACTCAGCAGACTGGCCCATTCTGTCTGTAGTGCCATTATGGAAATGTCGAAGGCTGAGCGAGCTGATTTCGCAATGTTAAAGCAAACTCTCATTTTAAAGTTTGGGAAGACTCCGGCCCAATATTTGAAACGTTTCAGAGAGTATAAGAAAAAGGAAGGTGGTACTTGGGTATCTTATGTCACTGAGTCCTTGAAAAACTTAACTGGCTGGGTCGAAGGTTATAAGGTTTCTACCTTCGAAGGCATGATAAATCTTGTCATGCTGGAACACATTTTTGCATCTTCTTCCCCGGAGCTTAAGCAGCATTTGGCCGATTCGAAGGAGATAGATCCTAAGAAGCTGGCCATTGCAGCCGACTTATGGGTGTCACATCGAGTGTCCCATAAGGACAAAACTCATCCTGGTAAGCAGGAGGAAGGGAAAAAGTCCAAAGATAAGGAGGGTGGAGAATCTGATAAATCTTCTTCTCATAAGGGCCACAAAAAGAAAAATAAGGGTAAGACACAAGAGAACTCACAGGGTAGTGGAGGTCAGACTCCGAAACAGAACTCTAGTTACAATAAGCCTTCCTATGTAAACAGACCCAATGGATCTTGTTTTGCTTGTGGAGCAACTGACCACGTGAAGGGGGATCCCCGGTGTAAGGTTAGACCTTTGGGGGTACACTCCGCTAATCTGGCCTTCTCCTCCTACGAGGAAGAAGAGATTACAGGAGCATCCTTCTCCTCAGACACATTTCCCAGCGGGATAGAGGCTGAGGTAGTTTTAGTGTCCCTGGGTTCCTGGGAGCCTAAAGTCGCAGAGGCTTATGCTAGGATTCCAGATAATACCAAGCACTACTTTAAAGACAGTGTGCTGATCAATGGAGTAGATACTCCAGCTCTTAGGGATAGTGGGTGCAGTCGCACTGTAGTGGATTCTACCTTGGTAGACTCAGAGGAAGTTGCCAGAGCTACTCTGATGCCCACTAAGTTGGCTGACGGCCCACTCCGTATGTTCCCAGTAATACCTGTAAATCTTACTTTAAATGGTACAGCAGTCAGGATTCCAGTGAGCATTCAGAGAAACGTCCTGGGAAAGGTCTTGTTAGGTAATGATCTCAGAGCTTTAGGGCTCGTAGGAGACACTGCCGAAAGACCCTACACACGGTCTCAAGCACGGGCAGCATTGGCCAAGCCCAATACGCTGCCCCAGCCGAAGGGGAAACCCAAGGCGAAAGGAGTCGACAAGTCAAGACGAGGGAAAGAGAATATTCCCCCGAGCTCGCCTACCACTGCGGTGGAGGAAGTTGGTCAATCGCCCGGGCCTGACGAGGAGGTGGCGATGCCTGAAGTATTTGACCCCAACGATCATCCTGAACTAAAAGACATGTTAGTTGAAGGAGGTCCTGATAGGGACGAATTCAGTAAAGGCCAACGTGAGTGCCCATCTCTGGAAGGCCTAAGGAGACAGGCCTGCTCCCAGCTTGAGGGTGAACCTCCTGGGACGCATAGGATTTATTTGGAAGGTGGACTCCTGTATAGTGAGCCCACAGAGTCTACAGAAGGAGACCATAGGAGGTTGGTGGTTCCCCTTGCTGTTAGGCCCTTCCTCCTGCAGTTGGCGCATGAAGTTCCCCTTGCTGGTCACCTTGGTATGAAGAGGACCAAGCAAAGGTTATCCATGCACTTCTACTGGCCCAAGATGGGGGTGCAAGTAGAAAGTCACTGCAGGAGTTGTGCCTCCTGCCAGTTGTCTGGTAAGGTTGGCGCGACAATCCAAGCTCCGTTGGTACCGCTCCCAGTTGTGGGGTACCATTTGAAAGGGTAGGGATCGACATCGTTGGTCCCCTTGACCCGCAAACATCCTCGGGCAATAGGTTTATCCTGGTGCTGGTCAACCATGCCACCAGATATCCTGAGGCCATCCCATTGAAAACTGTAACTGCCAAGTCAGTTGCAAAAGCTTTACTTGGCATATTTACTAGGGTTGGCTTCCCTAAAGAAGTTGTGTCGGATCGTGGCAGCAACTTTATGTCGAAGTATATGCAGGCTATGTGGAAAGAATGTGGGGTCACCTACAAGTTCTCTTTTGCATACCACCCTCAGACCAATGGTCTGGTGGAACGTTTCAACAGAACATTAAAGAGCATGATTGGGGCTCTGGAGGAACCTCAGAGAAGAAAATGGGATCTTCTTTTACCATGCTTACTGTTTGCCTACCGAGAGGTACCACAGGAGGGTGTTGGCTTCAGCCCCTTCGAACTTCTGTTCGGTCATCCCGTACGGGGACCCTTAGCCATCGTCAAAGAGGGATGGGAGATGCCTACTCCCCCTGTTATTACCAACGTAGTTGATTATGTGCTAGTGCTCAGAAAACGGATGGTACTTCTGATGGGCTTGGCTAGTGATAAATTGAAGGCAGGACAAGCGCTGGTGAAACATTGGTACGACCAGAAAGCTTCCCTCATCAACTTTACACCTGGTCAGCAAGTCCTGATCATGAATCCCATAAGGCCTCGTGCTTTACAGGACAAATGGTCAGGCCCTTACACAGTGGTGGAGCCCCTGGGTGAGGTTAACTATTTAGTGGACCTTGGAAGGCCTGGACAGGCTCCAAAAGTGTTTCACATGAATAGGCTGAAGGCTTTCGTCCCAAGAGTCGAAATCGCAGCACTTCTACTGGCTTCAAATTTTGAGGAAGAGGAGTCTGAACCTCTCCCCGACCTGTTCCAAAGCGGTCCTTCAGATAGCTCCTTTGAGGGTGTCCGAGTGGCCCATCACCTGACTTCTGATCAACAGGCTGAGGTGAAAAGTTTGCTTAGGCAGTTTTCCCCCCTTTTTTCACAGTCGCCTGGTTTGACACCTTGGTGCAAGCATAACATTGACACAGGAGACAGTGTACCTACCAAAAGTAGGGGATACAGGATGTCAGACAAAGTACGGTCTTATATTAAGACCGAGGTCAACAAGATGTTAGACCTTGGGGTGATTGAACCCTCTAGTAGACCTTGGTCCAGCCCTGTGGTTTTGGTTCCAAAGGCAGGCACTTCTGAATTGAGGTTCTGCGTGGATTACAGGGCTCTGAATGCTGTCACCAAGACAGATGCACACCCCTTGCCTCGAACAGATGAGCTGGTGGATACTTTGGGTGCCTCCAAGTACCTCAGCACGTTTGACCTCACTGCTGGCTATTGGCAAATAGCTTTAGCAGAACATGCCAAGGAGAAGACAGCATTTTCTACTCCAGACGGCCTTTACCAATTCCGGGTAATGCCGTTCGGGTTGAAGAATGCACCTGCCACTTTCCAGAGGCTTGTGAATCATGTGTTGAATGGGTTGGACGAATTCTGTCTTGCATATCTGGACGATATAGCAGTTTTCAGTGCAACCTGGGAAGACCATGTGAAACACCTCGGGATTGTGCTCCTGGCTCTTCAGAAAGCACACCTGACCATAAAGGCTAGTAAATGCCAGATTGGACAAGGCTCAGTGGTTTACCTTGGACATGAAGTAGGTGGAGGGAGGATACAGCCTCTTCCCAGTAAAGTACAAGCAGTACAAGACTGGCCTACCCCCACTACGCAAACCCAAGTGAGAGCCTTCTTAGGACTCACGGGGTATTACCGCAATTTTGTGGCAGACTATGGCACCATAGCTGCCCCTCTGACTGCCCTCACAACTCCGAAGAAACCCAAGAAGGTAACTTGGACCGACGAGTGTGAGAAGGCCTTCAATGGCTTAAAAGACTCCTTGTGCCAGGCCCCTGTCCTCAGGGCCCCTGATTATCAAAGACCTTTTATCGTGCAGACGGACACCTCTGACACTGGGATAGGAGCTGTACTATCACAAGTAGATGAGAAGGGTAAGGAACACCCTATTGGTTTTATTAGCTGCCAGCTTAAGGACAGAGAGCTCAGATGGTCCACGGTAGAGAAAGAATGTTTCTCTGTTGTGTGGGCCCTAAGGAAGCTGAGGCCCTACCTCTATGGGACCCACTTCACTGTGCAAACTGACCATAAGCCCTTAAAGTGGCTAATGAACATGAAGGGGGAGAATCCAAAGTTGCTTAGGTGGTCCATAAGTCTACAAGGCTTCGACTTCACTATTGAGCATAGGCCAGGTGTCCAACATAGCAATGCTGATGGGTTGTCCAGAATGTTTAACCGACCTGAACAAGAGACTCATCCAGGGGTGGATTAGTTCCCCCTGTCCATAGTCTGGGAGGGGCGAGTGTTAGGAAAGATTTCGTAATTGTAGGTAATTTTTCTTCCATGTGGCAACCCCTAAACTTTTTGCTGTTGTTTTTCACCTTGTTCTTGACTTTTCCAGAGAAGTGCAGCCTTCTGCCGCACTCCTCTGGGCTTTCGCTCCTTTCTTACGGGGAAACTGACATGCCCTTAAGACAGTCAGTACCGGGGAACGCTGTTTCCCGTAGTTTCTTTTATCATGTTGCGGCTTTCGTGCAACATGACACAAGAGGACACTGTAAGCTAAGTTACAGCTCTCTTGGGTCTCTAGCCTTCTACAGGCCCTAGATACTCGTTTAGGATTGTATCTGATCGGTGCAAGTGATTCAGGGACGGGAATGGTGGCAGCGATCGTTTCTTGTGTTTTGAGCTCCTTTTGGCGTTCTAAGCGCGTTTCTCGCGCTTAACCCAAAATGGTGGCCTGGCTCCCAAAATGGCCAGACCACAAGGCTCCTTTGTCCTGTCCGCTGACCGTCTTGCTCCCTTCACCTTCCCCAGGTCGAGCCGACCCGGGGCCTTCCTTATTTGGGCATGTACTTTCCCGCGAAACACGGATGCTTTCGCGGGCTTCTACATGTCTTGTGTGTGCCTCCAGGATGTGGGCTGGGATGTCTGGTCCCAATACACATCCTGGGTGCCAGAGAGTCTAGGGTGGTGTGAATGCCTGGGACCACCGTGGTCCGTGATTGGTCCACGAATGGTGTGAGTGTTGATGAGCGGATCTCCCATTGGGTCCCCTCCGTTTTGGCGCGAAGGGAACCGTGGATAAGAGGGGGCTGGAAACACCACTACCAGGTCGATCTCCTGAGTTCTCACGAACGAAGGAATACAGGAGCCAAGTATCCTGCAACCAAGAGGCTGGACCGAGGAATCACTGGTGACCCGCTGAAGGACTTCTCCTCTGCACTGCTGTTGCCTTGTGAAACCCTTTTCACCTTTGATCAAACCAGAAGGCCTGTACTGGTACTTCGACCCTTGGAATAGCGGGAACAGCTATTCTCGGCATCTTCACCATCTCCTTCCAGTAAGCCTTCGGAAGCGTCTCTGGGCCATCCAGCTGACTGACCAGCTTACACAGGAGTCTTACTCTGTAACCGCCGCCAGGTTGTGTAGTATTTCAAGTCCTTGTCACTCTCACATGCTTCGTACACTTGGCGTTCCCAGGTCTGAAGTGAGTAGTGTACATTTGGCTCAGAAACACACGGCCGCTCCGTTGCCCTGCTGTGGTAACAAACTGTGCGGGTTTCTTCGATTGGGACATCTTTTTACTCAACACGACGACGAGGCGTTCCCTGCTCTTCTGAACCTGCCAGCTGCTGAAATGGACACAGAGAAGCCTGGGTCTGCTTGCATCGGGGACCGGTGAGTAGCATAGCTAGGATCTGGTCGCCCTCCTGCAGGAGCCCATTGCTTTTCCCCGCTGTGTCAAACAGCACCCTTTTCCGTACTCGCGCTCTGCTTCTGCCCACTGTGGAGGCTGCGCTTGAGTCGCGGAACATGTTCTTCTTCTTTTGTGCACTAAACTGAACTGCCTGATTTCCCTCGAAGAGCTTCTCCTTTTGCCCGTTGGCACCAGCGCGTGCAGGTACTTTTGAGCACAAGGCTCCACTCTTCGCAGGGCTCAGACTTCCATCTAGTTAGGTGCCTCTGAAGGTCGAACTGGGTCTAAGCATTATTTTGCACTGCCTGTCTTCCTTCCCTTTTAGGTGGACTACCCATTTCGTGCATTTAACGCTTGAGACTGTCGTATTTGTATATATATTGTGTTGATATGGTATGTGTTGGTTTACTATCGTTATATTGTGATTTTCTCGCTACGGTCAGTGTTTTAAAGGCCTTGGAATAAATGTGTATATATTTTTAATATAACAACTGTTTGGAGTAGTTTGTAAGTGATCTTGCTTTGTGTGCTCATTGCGGGCTTTCAGTTACCCTCACCCCTCTTGAGACCTAGTCTTGACCGCCGCGATCGCTACCTTGATTGGTCTGGCTCGTCCAGAGGTTACCCTGTTCCAAGTAATTAGGTTGGCCTTCTGAACTTCTGCGCCACCAGGACAGAGTTCAGAAATCCGTCTTAACAAATTGGTGTACAGCGGTGGGATACGACTGAAGGTATCCAGTGTTGCGCACTAGCTAAGGCATTTCAGGTTATTCTAACCAGGACACGTAGTGAATTGTTGTAGTATAACTTTAAAAAGGCCATAGTCCTATCTAACAGTATGGAAACAAATACCTTGTTAACTTTAAATGCTTCCAAATCAGAAACATTGAAAAAGATGTGTGCGGAGAGAGGTGTTTCCTCTCAAGGCACGAAATTGGAAATGATCCAAAGAATCGTGGCGTGGCAAGAAGCGCAGCTTGACGCTATAACTTCTGAGGACAGTGCGGAAGGAGGTGGGGCTGCTCTCACTGGTAGAACCGACGGTTCTGCCGCTGCACTGATCCATCGCGACCACGAGGACAGGGAGGACGAGATGTCTAATGTTTCCTCTGCCAGTGCTGATGGGGAGGCTATGCTTGAATTCAAGAAGCAAGAGTTGCGGTTTAGGCAGCAGGAGCTTGAATTCAGCATAGCCAAACTAAAAATCGAACAGGCAGAAAAACAAAAAGACAGGGATCACCAGTTGGAACTGGCCAAGCTTCAGGTTGCAAATGGGTCCAAGGGTCCTGGACATGGGTCTGGGGCCTCCTCTCATCCACGGTTTCCGAAAGATCTGCTCAGTGTGTATGAGGAAAGGAATGACATTATGGACTGGCTGAATGCGTTTGAGTATGCATGCGAAGTTCAACAAGTTG
Organism: Ambystoma mexicanum; assembly: GCF_040938575.1. Classification (NCBI taxonomy): domain Eukaryota; kingdom Metazoa; phylum Chordata; class Amphibia; order Caudata; family Ambystomatidae; genus Ambystoma; species Ambystoma mexicanum. The sequence goes on along the minus strand of NC_090929.1, from coordinate 1,338,484,083 downwards.
ACAATGCTGATAAGATTGCCTGGTTACTCAGCAGACTGGCCCATTCTGTCTGTAGTGCCATTATGGAAATGTCGAAGGCTGAGCGAGCTGATTTCGCAATGTTAAAGCAAACTCTCATTTTAAAGTTTGGGAAGACTCCGGCCCAATATTTGAAACGTTTCAGAGAGTATAAGAAAAAGGAAGGTGGTACTTGGGTATCTTATGTCACTGAGTCCTTGAAAAACTTAACTGGCTGGGTCGAAGGTTATAAGGTTTCTACCTTCGAAGGCATGATAAATCTTGTCATGCTGGAACACATTTTTGCATCTTCTTCCCCGGAGCTTAAGCAGCATTTGGCCGATTCGAAGGAGATAGATCCTAAGAAGCTGGCCATTGCAGCCGACTTATGGGTGTCACATCGAGTGTCCCATAAGGACAAAACTCATCCTGGTAAGCAGGAGGAAGGGAAAAAGTCCAAAGATAAGGAGGGTGGAGAATCTGATAAATCTTCTTCTCATAAGGGCCACAAAAAGAAAAATAAGGGTAAGACACAAGAGAACTCACAGGGTAGTGGAGGTCAGCCTCCGAAACAGAACTCTAGTTACAATAAGCCTTCCTATGTAAACAGACCCAATGGATCTTGTTTTGTTTGTGGAGCAACTGACCACGTGAAGGGGGATCCCCGGTGTAAGGTTAGACCTTTGGGGGTACACTCCGCTAATCTGGCCTTCTCCTCCTACGAGGAAGAAGAGATTACAGGAGCATCCTTCTCCTCAGACTCATTTCCCAGCGGGATAGAGGCTGAGGTAGTTTTAGTGTCCCTGGGTTCCTGGGAGCCTAAAGTCGCAGAGGCTTATGCTAGGATTCCAGATAATACCAAGCACTACTTTAAAGACAGTGTGCTGATCAATGGAGTAGATACTCCAGCTCTTAGGGATAGTGGGTGCAGTCGCACTGTAGTGGATTCTACCTTGGTAGACTCAGAGGAAGTTGCCAGAGCTACTCTGATGCCCACTAAGTTGGCTGACGGCCCACTCCGTATGTTCCCAGTAATACCTGTAAATCTTACTTTAAATGGTACAGCAGTCAGGATTCCAGTGAGCATTCAGAGAAACGTCCTGGGAAAGGTCTTGTTAGGTAATGATCTCAGAGCTTTAGGGCTCGTAGGAGACACTGCCGAAAGACCCTACACACGGTCTCAAGCACGGGCAGCATTGGCCAAGCCCAATACGCTGCCCCAGCTGAAGGGGAAACCCAAGGCGAAAGGAGTCGACAAGTCAAAACGAGGGAAAGAGAATATTCCCCCGAGCTCGCCTACCACTGCGGTGGAGGAAGTTGGTCAATCGCCCGGGCCTGACGAGGAGGTGGCGATGCCTGAAGTATTTGACCCCAACGATCATCCTGAACTAAAAGACATGTTAGTTGAAGGAGGTCCTGATAGGGACGAATTCAGTAAAGGCCAACGTGAGTGCCCATCTCTGGAAGGCCTAAGGAGACAGGCCTGCTCCCAGCTTGAGGGTGAACCTCCTGGGACGCATAGGATTTATTTGGAAGGTGGACTCCTGTATAGTGAGCCCACAGAGTCTACAGAAGGAGACCATAGGAGGTTGGTGGTTCCCCTTGCTGTTAGGCCCTTCCTCCTGCAGTTGGCGCATGAAGTTCCCCTTGCTGGTCACCTTGGTATGAAGAGGACCAAGCAAAGGTTATCCATGCACTTCTACTGGCCCAAGATGGGGGTGCAAGTAGAAAGTCACTGCAGGAGTTGTGCCTCCTGCCAGTTGTCTGGTAAGGTTGGCGCGACAATCCAAGCTCCGTTGGTACCGCTCCCAGTTGTGGGGTACCATTTGAAAGGGTAGGGATCGACATCGTTGGTCCCCTTGACCCGCAAACATCCTCGGGCAATAGGTTTATCCTGGTGCTGGTCAACCATGCAACCAGATATCCTGAGGCCATCCCATTGAAAACTGTAACTGCCAAGTCAGTTGCAAAAGCTTTACTTGGCATATTTACTAGGGTTGGCTTCCCTAAAGAAGTTGTGTCGGATCGTGGCAGCAACTTTATGTCGAAGTATATGCAGGCTATGTGGAAAGAATGTGGGGTCACCTACAAGTTCTCTTCTGCATACCACCCTCAGACCAATGGTCTGGTGGAACGTTTCAACAGAACATTAAAGAGCATGATTGGGGCTCTGGAGGAACCTCAGAGAAGAAAATGGGATCTTCTTTTACCATGCTTACTGTTTGCCTACCGAGAGGTACCACAGGAGGGTGTTGGCTTCAGCCCCTTCGAACTTCTGTTCGGTCATCCCGTACGGGGACCCTTAGCCATCGTCAAAGAGGGATGGGAGATGCCTACTCCCCCTGTTATTACCAACGTAGTTGATTATGTGCTAGGGCTCAGAAAACGGATGGTACTTCTGATGGGCTTGGCTAGTGATAAATTGAAGGCAGGACAAGCGCTGGTGAAACATTGGTACGACCAGAAAGCTTCCCTCATCAACTTTACACCTGGTCAGCAAGTCCTGATCATGAATCCCATAAGGCCTCGTGCTTTACAGGACAAATGGTCAGGCCCTTACACAGTGGTGGAGCCCCTGGGTGAGGTTAACTATTTAGTGGACCTTGGAAGGCCTGGACAGGCTCCAAAAGTGTTTCACATGAATAGGCTGAAGGCTTTCGTCCCAAGAGTCGAAATCGCAGCACTGCTACTGGCTTCAAATTTTGAGGAAGAGGAGTCTGAACCTCTCCCCGACCTGTTCCAAAGCGGTCCTTCAGATAGCTCCTTTGAGGGTGTCCGAGTGGCCCCTTACCTGACTTCTGATCAACAGGCTGAGGTGAAAAGTTTGCTTAGGCAGTTTTCCCCCCTTTTTTCACAGTCGCCTGGTTTGACACCTTGGTGCAAACATAACATTGACACAGGAGACAGTGTACCTACCAAAAGTAGGGGATACAGGATGTCAGACAAAGTACGGTCTTATATTAAGACCGAGGTCAACAAGATGTTAGACCTTGGGGTGATTGAACCCTCTAGTAGACCTTGGTCCAGCCCTGTGGTTTTGGTTCCAAAGGCAGGCACTTCTGAATTGAGGTTCTGCGTGGATTACAGGGCTCTGAATGCTGTCACCAAGACAGATGCACACCCCTTGCCTCGAACAGATGAGCTGGTGGATACTTTGGGTGCCTCCGAGTACCTCAGCACGTTTGACCTCACTGCTGGCTATTGGCAAATAGCTTTAGCAGAACATGCCAAGGAGAAGACAGCATTTTCTACTCCAGACGGCCTTTACCAATTCCGGGTAATGCCGTTCGGGTTGAAGAATGCACCTGCCACTTTCCAGAGGCTTGTGAATCATGTGTTGAATGGGTTGGACGAATTCTGTCTTGCATATCTGGACGATATTGCAGTTTTCAGTGCCACCTGGGAAGACCATGTGAAACACCTCGGGATTGTGCTCCTGGCTCTTCAGAAAGCACACCTGACCATAAAGGCTAGTAAATGCCAGATTGGACAAGGCTCAGTGGTTTACCTTGGACATGAAGTAGGTGGAGGGAGGATACAGCCTCTTCCGAGTAAAGTACAAGCAGTACAAGACTGGCCTACCCCCACTACGCAAACCCAAGTGAGAGCCTTCTTAGGACTCACGGGGTATTACCGCAATTTTGTGGCAGACTATGGCACCATAGCTGCCCCTCTGACTGCCCTCACAACTCCGAAGAAACCCAAGAAGGTAACTTGGACCGACGAGTGTGAGAAGGCCTTCAATGGCTTAAAAGACTCCTTTTGCCAGGCCCCTGTCCTCAGGGCCCCAGATTATCAAAGACCTTTTATCGTGCAGACGGACACCTCTGACACTGGGATAGGAGCTGTACTATCACAAGTAGATGAGAAGGGTAAGGAACACCCTATTGGTTTTATTAGCCGCCAGCTTAAGGACAGAGAGCTCAGATGGTCCACGGTAGAGAAAGAATGTTTCTCTGTTGTGTGGGCCCTAAGGAAGCTGAGGCCCTACCTCTATGGGACCCACTTCACTGTGCAAACTGACCATAAGCCCTTAAAGTGGCTAATGAACATGAAGGGGGAGAATCCAAAGTTGCTTAGGTGGTCCATAAGTCTACAAGGCTTCGACTTCACTATTGAGCATAGGCCAGGTGTCCAACATAGCAATGCTGATGGGTTGTCCAGAATGTTTAACCGACCTGAACAAGAGACTCATCCAGGGGTGGATTAGTTCCCCCTGTCCATAGTCTGGGAGGGGCGAGTGTTAGGAAAGATTTCGTAATTGTAGGTAATTTTTCTTCCATGTGGCAACCCCTAAACTTTTTGCTGTTGTTTTTCACCTTGTTCTTGACTTTGCCAGAGAAGTGCAGCCTTCTGCCGCACTCCTCTGGGCTTTCGCTCCTTTCTTACGGGGAAACTGACATGCCCTTAAGACAGTCAGTACCGGGGAACGCTGTTTCCCGTAGTTTCTTTTATCATGTTGCGGCTTTCGTGCAACATGACACAAGAGGGCACTGTAAGCTAAGTTACAGCTCTCTTGGGTCTCTAGCCTTCTACAGGCCCTAGATACTCGTTTATTGTATCTGATTGGTGCAAGTGATTCAGGGACGGGAATGGTGGCAGCGATCGTTTCTTGTGTTTTGAGCTCCTTTTGGCGTTCTAAGCGCGTTTCTCGCGCTTAACCCAAAATGGTGGCCTGGCTCCCAAAATGGCCAGACCACAAGGCTCCTTTTTCCTGTCCGCTGACCGTCTTGCTCCCTTCACCTTCCCCAGGTCGAGCCGACCCGGGGCCTTCCTTATTTGGGCATGTACTTTCCCGCGAAACACGTATGCTTTCGCAGGCTTCTACATGTCTTGTGTGTGCCTCCAGGATGTGGGCTGGGATGTCTGGTCCCAATACACATCCTGGGTGCCAGAGAGTCTAGGGTGGTGTGAATGCCTGGGACCACCGTGGTCCGTGATTGGTCCACGAATGGTGTGAGTGTTGATGAGCGGATCTCCCATTGGGTCCCCTCCGTTTTGGCACGAAGGGAACCGTGGATAAGAGGGGGCTGGAAACACCACTACCAGGTCGATCTCCTGAGTTCTCACGAACGAAGGAATACAGGAGCCAAGTATCCTGCAACCAAGAGGCTGGACCGAGGAATCGCTGGTGACCCGCTGAAGGACTTCTCCTCTGCACTGCTGTCGCCTTGTGAAACCCTTTTCACCTTTGATCGAACCAGAAGGCCTGTACTGGTACTTCGACCCTTGGAATAACGGGAACAGCTATTCTCGGCATCTTCACCATCTCCTGCCAGTAAGCCTTCGGAAGCGTCTCTGGGCCATCCAGCTGACTGACCAGCTTACACGGGAGTCTTGCTCTGTAACCGCCGCCAGGTTGTGTAGTATTACGAGTCCTTGTCACTCTCACATGCTTCGTACACTTGGCGTTCCCAGGTCTGAAGTGAATAGTGTACATTTGGCTTAGAAACACACGGCCGCTCCGTTGCCCTGCTGTGGTAACAAACTGTGCGGGTTTCTTCGATTGGGACGTCTTTTTACTCAACACGACGACGAGGCGTTCCCTGCTCTTCTGAACCTGCCAGCTGCTGAAACGGACGTGGAGAAGCCTGGGTCTGCTTGCATCGGGGACCGGTGAGTAGCATAGCTAGGATCTGGCTGCCCTCCTGCAGGAGCCCATTGCTTTTCCCCGCTGTGTCAAACAGCACCCTTTTCCGTACTCGCGCTCTGCTTCTGCCCACTGTGGAGGCTGCGCTTGAGTCGCGGAACGTGTTCTTCTTCTTTTGTGCACTAAACTGAACTGCCTGATTTCCCTCGAAGAGCTTCTCCTTTTGCCCGTTGGCACCAGCGCGTGCAGGTACTTTTGAGCACAAGGCTCCACTCTTCGCAGGGCTCGGACTTCCATCTAGTTAGGTGCCTCTGAAGGCGAACTAGGTCTAAGCATTAATTCGCACTGCCTGTCTTCCTTCCCTTTTAGGTGGACTACCCATTTTGTGCATCTAACGCTTGAGACTGTCGTATTTGTATACATATTGTGTTGATATGGTATGTGTTGGTTTACTATCGTTATATTGTGATTTTCTCGCTACGGTCATTGTTTTAAAGGCCTTGGAATAAATGTGTATATATTTTTAATATAACAACTGTTTGGAGTAGTTTGTAAGTGATCTTGCTTTGTGTGCTCATTGCGGGCTTTCAGTCACCCTCACCCCTCTTGAGACCTAGTCTTGACCGCCGCGATCGCTACCTTGATTGGTCTGGCTCGTCCAGAGGTTACCCTGTTCCAAGTAATTAGGTTGGCCTTCTGAACTTCTGCGCCACCAGGACAGAGTTCAGAAATCCGTCTTAACAATGAGTATGTTCTGTGTGTGGCTTTTTATTGGCTTTAATTTGAAAAATATAAAGACTTCCAGTCACCATTAACATTTAGACCAGTGGTCTTCAAATGTTTTAGCTCTGGGCCCCCAACGAGAAAAATGTGGACAGACCGTGCCCCCTTCAAAAATGCCAAATGGATAGTACATCCAAATGACTATGAACTATCACGCACTGTCACTGCACCCTACCCCAAGTATAGTCCCTAGGCTGTCCCACCTGCTCCCATCACAGTCTCTGGGCTCCATCATCCCACACCTACCCGGTCCCTGGGTGCTCCCCATCTCACCACAGGCCCTTGGCTCTTCCTACCCTGCTCCCACCACTATCCCATGGCTCCCACCCATGCTGTTCCCACCACAGTCCATGGGCTCCCCCACCCTGCACCCAGGACCTGTGGCAGCTGGTGAATTGTTTAAGTGCAGGGGCATAAATATTTCCCCAAGATGACCATAATGACCGAGCGTAGCGAAGGAGCCTTAACAATCAAGGGGAGTTAGGGCCTTTTCCCTACAGGAATTTCTTTCAAAATAATGGATTAAAGCGTTGCATTTTAGAGCATACTTTAAAAACAATTGGGTAAAAAGCCAAACAACAATTGGTGCTGGGGGGTCCAGGGGGCAGGTATGATATTTTTTACTGGACATCTATGATAGATGTCCTGTAATATACCATCCCTGGGCACCACAGTGCCTAACACAATCAACATGATTATATGTGTATGCAAGACGCTGGGGGGCCGAGGGGGAAAGCATGGTATTTTTGACTGGACATCTATGATAGATGTCCAGTTAAACAATATCATCCCTGTCCCCTGTGATCCACAGCACCTCATAATGAGAGCAAAATTTGGCAGGTGGATAGGGGATTTTTTTTAATGCCTTTGTTGTACAACTCCCCAACCCCCACTCCCCAAAATCAGCTCCACGGACCAACACAAACACACACACATTCACACATCATTCAAACAGCAAGCACTTCATCATTCACACGAGCACCCATCATCATACACTCACTCATAACACTAGCATAGACGCATCCATTCACATATTTAAATAGAAAATAAATGAACATAAATGTACCTTCTGCTCTGGTCCTGAGGTTTCCTCCCCAGCGCTCCAGCTCCTGCATCATGAATAGGAATTGGGAAGCGTGTGGGTGCTGAAATGGCCTGCTCCAGGCTGATCGGTCCGTGTGTTTGAGGAGGTGCAGGAGGTCCCCCTCGCACATACAGACATGCAGTTCCCCAGCCAGCATTTCCAATAAGCTATGCAAGGCTTGCGAAGCAAAACGCCCCAACCTTGCATGGCTCAGTTAGCACGTGCGGCTTGGGAACTGAACTCTCAAACAGAAACAGCAGTTTCCTTTCACAGTTCAGCCAGCCCAGGAGTACTCCCTCAGCTGGAAAAAGCTGCTGAGGGAGTGCTCAGAGTTTCACTGGGCTGGCTCCTCGGCTCCTCCATAATGGGGAGGGGCCACTGGGTCGACTCCCCCTGGGCCATTATGAATGAACCACCAGGCTCGGACTGGCATGTAGGGCAATAAGACAATGCCCAAACCAAAAATGCAAAATGCTATTGTGGGCCAGTTTTTTTTGTCAAAATGGGCCACTTTATGGGCCAAAGTGGGCCGGTTTGATGAGTTACTTCAATATGCAGCTAGTAGTTTTGACCATTGTTGCTGGATAAATATTCTTTAAATATCACAATTTTCTTACATTTGAACAAAAACAAAACCCTCGGGTACTATTCAAACAGTCTGTAACTAAAGGAATGAATTGTCATTTTCAACTGCGGGACACCTTTTCATTGGTGCACAAGTCAGTGTTATGCTCCAGTACGCCCCTGTGAGACGCCCTTGCCCATTTCCTGCATAAAAAAGTGTGTAAGTTTCAGGCTTGGGTCTCGCGCCCCTTCTGGAATGGGGCCGTAGGTTCTTGATCTGGAGGACGTACAGTTCATGTGGAGTCTACTAAATGACTCATTAGAAAAGGGCAGGGTTCCCAAAGATTTTAAATTAGCATTGAAAGCATTTCATCAGAAGAAACCTCATACCACCTAATGACTATTCTAATTTATGGCCTGTCTGCAACTTGCATAAAAAGCTATGTTACTGGAGTGATTGGTCAAAAATCAGTTCCAAGGCTGTGAACAGAAGAATCATAAACTGGAGGTGGCTCACTGAGGTGTCACCGAGAACATAGTGCAGAGACTGCGAGCACCACTATTTTTGAAAACCTCAGATGGGAACATGATTAGAGAGGGCTAATGGCCTTGGTGCTTCTAGATCTCTCAACAGCATGTTATGCTCCAGTCCAGGGTTAGTGCTCAAGGGTGGCAGCCTCGAGAGCCTGGAGTGGCGGACCCAGCCGGAAACTGTTTAGTTTCTTTTGAGGGACCGTGTGTTAGCAAGTGGCCACTTTTGTTAGCTCTTGATGGTGGCAGCCCTGGACACAAGGAGCATTGTGTCCTTGGACTAATTGGTTGAAGTATTGCTTACAGGCTTGTGTGTGCTAGGTTGGAGCCCTTTTGCTGCAGGTGTGTGTGAGCTTGCACAGCGGCGTAGCTTTGTTCTGTTACAGAGGGAGATGTGTTTTATCTGCATCTCAGTGCCATTCTTGTGTCCCCTGAGTCACTGAGGTCAGCGATAGAATGCTACTGTGAGCTTGAAATGTTTGGGTGTGAATGAAGATTCTCTCTGGGTCAGGTTGGTGCCAGCCTGCCTGGGTGGTGGGTGCTGGTGAGGCACAGCCCCTCAGCAATGTCATCTGCCTGTCATCTTATTAAATAATAACTTGGATGAACTTAAAAAAAAAAGAAAAACAGCATTTTATATGGTCAGCTGTGCCATTCTTCTGAATTGTCTCAGACAAATAGCTGTCAAAGGTACAGCATTCAAACGGTTCTGATCCTTTCATCCAGGCGTTTCCGGCAAGTGACCATGCCATCTATTCACTCGCATACCCATAGCCCCGGGCTGCTCCCCGTCTCTCCTATGATGTAATGCATATTTGGTTTTTCTATTTCTAAAGTACACAAATTTAGCTAAGTTCCATGCGCTCCTTGAAGCAAGAATCTGGTCCATTAATGTACAGTGCATTGGCATTCCCTTACTTAGAAGGTTTTGGGAATGCGGAGATGGCATTATTATGTGCCATGTAAAATAGCAATAAACAATATAGGGTCACTTATCAAAGATCAATCAGGCAGCACAAACCACGTAGGGTCACCTAGAATAATATATGTACTATTCTGGAAGGAACAGCCAAACCGAGCAAGTAAACATTGTGAGGGACAAGCATTAATCGATACATACATTTATATGCCAGGGATAGGTGAGAATGGGGCTTGGCCCCACCGAGTAGAGAGATTTAAAGATCTTAAACAAGCAGCAAGTCATGAACAAACTGTTAATTTAAGAGCAAAAACTCTGTGCATTTAGGCAGAACAATAACAACAGCAATATGTAGAAACATACAGATATATACAGATTGGTTCACCTATTGTTGAGGCAACACAATGAGCACATCTGAACCCCTCTTGAGTAATAGGCATTGGGCACTGGAACGCCCAGAAATAGCATTAGAAGAATAGTCAAGGTTATTATGTTAAATAACGATGAAGTCACACGTAAAACGTGCAACATTACGTTGCTATAAATGGACCGCACACGAAACCGCAGCTGTTTGGAGACGTATAGCGGCAACCTACCACTTCAGCAACCACCGGAACAGTGTGGGCTACAATCACACAAAAACAAGTGAGTAACAATTGCTCAACAGTGTAGTTATGTAACGTACAAGGACAATAATATTTCATTATCTCGAATTGGATGTTAGGTGGATCATTTTATGTGTTGAGATATATACAAGTTCAGTATATAGAGTGGGGATTTTGCCTTGAACATGTAATTGAATGATACCACATTGATCTAGGCAGGTGATTTAACATGCTATGGATAATGAAATGTGTAGCATTTCTTGCTCTACATGCAATATTCCATGATCTGTTAGGCATGGAGTGTGAAATGTAGAGTATGGCATGTTAGTGGAAAGATGCACTGAGAAAAACTGTTATTGATGTGAGAGCAACTTCAGTGAGGAGCCAGTGGGCATACATGAGATAGACAATAAAGATCATCTTACCTGCAATTCGTATCCTGATATTTTTAGTGGCGAGGAGGATACAGGCCCACCGAGTAGCCGTCTGTTAATGAACCCAGCGGCCATCTGCAAAGGCAGAACTGGCCAGAAAGCAGAAGACCCATTTTTGTTGAGGTCGTCTGAGGAGGTGGGAGAGAGAGAATTGGGAGGCGTCCAGACCTCTAAAGAGTCCTGGTATTGAGGATGGTGTCCAAATCCAAGAGGCATCCAAGACTCTGAGATATCCTGGCAAGAAGGAAAATGTCCAAGCCCCTCTGCTGCGAGACCCAGAAGTAACTGAACTTCTGTATTGAGGATGGCATAAAGTAAGTGAACAGCCAGCAGCATGGGCCCCAATACCAGTGCAGCAAACCGTGCCAGGCGCGAGCGCTAGGAAGACGCTAGAGCCCCAACTCAGGCAGAGAATGCCGTAAGCGACGTGCAACTAATCTCCTCGTGCACCCAGTCTTCTGCATTAGAGAAAAGGACCAGCAGAGCATCATGTTACATGCCGCCATCTTGGTTTCCATAGAAACCAGTATAAACAGTAAACCACACCAACTACAAAAACAAGGAAAAATACCTCAATCATCATGCAGGGAATCCCTCCTCCCAACTTTTTTCTAGATTCCATAGGTGAACGCCCATACCATGGAAACATTGAAAGAAGAGACTTTATCACTATGTGTTTGCATCACATGGTTTACACTTTGCAAGTGAGAGGAAGAAATGTTGACTTATGCATTGTGAAATTGCGGTCCAGAACAATTTGAGAATCTTCCCTCTCTCAGATGAAGAATCAGAAAACCTTACTGAATATGAAAAATGCATTGGGATGCTTGATAAGCACTATCGTAAATCTGTGAGCATCATACTCAAAGGCACCACTATGGGAAAAGAAAACAAGAACATGGAGAGACAGTTGAACAATATATCATAGCCCTTACAGGTTTAAATTCTTCATGTGAATTCGGAGCCACTCTCAATGAGAGCTTATGGGACCAATTAATGCTCGAATGTTGCGTTGGGAAAGTAAGAGAAGCTTTATGGTGGAACAGCAACCCCTCCATAGATTAGGTTATCAAAGTAGCCAAAGAAGAGGAGCATACCAACAAGTGTGTGAGAGAGTTAGAAAAGAGGACTGAAACAGAAATGAAGACAGAAGAAACATCTCAAGTGATGGAAGTCCTAGCCGTGCAAGAAAGACAGTAAGAAGGAAACAACGAACTAGGAAGGAAAGCACGATAAATAAGAAAGTGGGGAGGTTCGAGGAAAGAAAAAATTAAAATGAAAGAAAATGTTTTTGTTGCGACATTCTGTATCACTTAGCCAGCGTTGGCAAATGTCCTGGTATTAAGGCAATGTTCAATAAATGCAACAAAAAGGTCATTTCACTAACTGTTGCAAGACAAAACCTGACAATATTGATTGTGTTGGTGAACTGTGTGAAGAGTTAGAAGAATGCACATGTGTCATTGGCAATGAAATAGACAATGTGGAGGATGAAGATGCTGTTGTGGAGAAGCCCATGTCAACCATAGATATAGGTGGTACGAAAATGGAGATGGTCATGGACTCTGGGGCCAAGTACACTTTACTGCACAGGGTCATTTTTTAAGCAAAAATGGGGAAAGGAATCATACTCGATGAAGTGGATGTAAAACCAGCGGCTTATGGAGGCAAATGCATGGGGCCTCATTACAATGTTGCCGGTCCAGAAACTAGGGTGCTGGTAAACTCTCTGGCACCCTTGTTTCTGGACCGACAAACTACGATTGTGCTTGCCGGAGCTGCTGGGCCCGACAGGTCTGACCCAATTGTTTCACCACATGGAGGGAATGGTATGTTTCCAAAGATTACGTTTTAGTTCATGGGAGAACTCTTGAAGAACATAATTCCACAGTTAAGAAGGTGTTAGACACCTACAAAGCAGCTGGTTTAACAATGAGTAAGGAAAAGTGTATGCTTCATAAGATAATGCGTTGAAACACGGCAGCTGCTGATATAAGACCGAAAGGCATGCGCTTACATTGAAACAACCCTTCAGGCTGTTATATTCCTAGAGTGTGGATGTAAAACAGTCTGGTGGTATGAAACCCACTCGAAGGACTCAACTCTTTCGATGCAACCTTGCCTCTCCAATTGATCAAGTTCATCCTTTGCGACAGCTCTGATGGCTAGATGTACTGGTCTCACTTTTTGCACAACAGGAATAACATTGGACTTCATTTGAATTTTGTGCATAATACCTTTCAAATTGCCTAAACCAACTCGGAACACTGTGTGCTGGGTAATCGATTCTGGGGATTTATCATAATATACAGCATAAACTGCTTCTCCAGAATATGGGTCAAGTTTGATCTTGAGTCTCTTCTCATGTGACCAACTAAGAAGTGGAAGTGTGCCTTTGCTGGAAATATAAATCTTCCCTTTGGCTGATCTGTTCTTAAAACGCATAAAAGACAAGAACCAACCTTCCAAGTCAATGGGCCTCATTACCGGCCGGCGGTAACTTTACCGGTGCTAGCGGCTGGTTGCAGCCAGACCCTTAATAATTTACTTGCACCTGACTTCCCAGTGCCACCGGCTCATTATAAGTCTAGTGGCCGGGAAGTCAGGCGACGGTATATTTGTTAATCCCCATTCCCATAGAGTCCCATTGGACTCTATGGGAGTGGGGACACGGGAGCACAGGCACTGTTAGCAATGGTGCCGGTGCTCCCATGAAGAGTCTGCCTACCGTGGCCACTGTGTCCGGCAGGGTAATTGGCTATCAATGGAGGCTCTGCCCGGATTTGAACTAACCACACCTGAGCTGTCATTTAATATCCTCTCCCTGAATTCCCGGGGTCGTGATTCATTTCTACAAAACCCAGAGGGCAGACTTGCAATATAGAAAGTAAATGTATTCTTTTTTCAAGAAATATGGTTAACATCACAGTTTTGAGTTAGATGCCTACTCTCTGATATTTGCCCTGGCAGCACATCCCCTGAGAGGTCGCCCAAAGGGTGGTCTCTGTATTGGGGCAAAATCAGCCCTCTCTTTAAGTTCATACTCTGGGGCTAGACCCTATGTGAATTTCTTGTGTGAAAATCTCCCGGATTTTCCAAATGCAGGTGCTCCAACATGGGTTGCAATGATATATGACCCAGTGGAGGGAGGATATACAGAAGAATTAATGAAGGTGGCATTGGACGTCTTGAGGTCATGGGCAACGCAATACCCCAGGGATGGAATAATATTAACTGGAGACTTCAACGCAGGCTGCTCGCAGGCTTGGTTGATCAAAAATGCTGTTAAAAGTCGCTCCAAGGATTGTGACGATGACATCTCTAAATCACAAAAAAGAGGAGAACTATGGCTGGATCTATTGCTCAAGTTTGAACTGCATCCTTCAAGGTCTAAGGCTTTGACCCAGCATGTGACTTAGAGCAATGGCTCCCTTGGCAGCTGTATTGATTTTATTATGTTAATCTCTTTATAAGTGAATTTTTCCATGAACTTGAAATCTTGCATTTCGTCTTGGGAGGATTTTCGTCTGCGAGGCTCCTGCCTGGGGACTCTTGCTTGCGGCCTACTTGGGGATAGTTTCTGGGTGGCGGTACATAACCCATAATATGGGGGTTGGGGCGACAGAGTGTCACAAGCAGCATTAGGTATACATGGTGTAGTCTTCATAGGGATATGTAGCGGGAAAGCTTCAGCAAGCATATACACAAGCTCTTCAGGCGTCTTGCATTTCTGCGGTGCTGTAGAAGGCCTATGTGAAAAATAACAACGATGCATGTCCGTGGGTATGTCAGTCCGCTATGTCATAGCACTGAATATGTTCTTCGTGTGGGTTGGTGTGTGAGTGACCAGTGTGCATGGTGGCACGAGTGTTCTTGTCTGTTGGCTATGTCGTCATGGCATCTCTAACGATGATGATTTTTGTGGTTGGTGTCTAATCAAGCTGGTCCATGGTGCAGGCGTCGGCTTGACCAGGGCGTACTAGTGGGCATGCTCCTCGTTCGTGTATGCCTTTAAACAGGATACTTTGTCATCTGGTAAGGAAGAGGTTTGGTCGAACTCCTCTCGCGAGTGGTGCTTAGGCCGTGCTCCCCTAGGCCATGGTCTGGATGAGACTGGGGGGAGGATATTTTCCCATTCTCCCACTTCACTCCCCCCTCTGGTTGACTTGTCAACCACAAAATTATCCTTTTTTCTTATCTCCACGTACTCTCCATATTTTCGTTATTCCAGCCAGGTGTCCATAGTGGTTGACATGATCTTCAAATGACCAATACATATAAACACAGCCACCACCTGGTTTGCAGTAGACCCACTTTCCAACATAGCTCTTCGGGTTCCTTGGGTTCTCTACCTTCACAGATGGTGTGTCCAAGTGTGTTTCTAGTATTTGCTTGTGCAACCTTTCTCGTTTCTGTATAATTATGTCTGTGTGCTTGTCACCTTCGGCTGGTAGTAAGGCGTGCATGCCAACCATTTCCATCATTTCATCTGTTGTACGTGCTGTTCTAGGCTTTCCATAACCTCATTCCTATCAACACAGCCATTCCCAGTATTATGCACCCAGCTATTATTTTTAGTCCATCTGACAGCCATGATGGCATCCACGACCACAGGAAGGAAAACCAGCTTCCATCTTTCCTCACTCCCTTAGCTTTTTCTTCCATCTTGGAGTGCATACTGCCTCAGTAAGTGTGCCGTTGTCTGCGTCATTTGCTCGGTTGAATGTGCAACATGATTTTCCAATTTTTGCACAAATTCCTCCTTCCATCGCCGTCAGTAGATCCAGCACATATCTATTCTGCAGTGCTACCATTCGTACTGCCCTCAATTCTTCTTTTATTGCATTAAATCCATTGACGGTGGAGTTTCTTGTCATCATTAGCTCCCATCTTATTATCTGGAGCCATTTTGCATTTGCATATGCCTGCAGTCCTGAATGTATTATTGAGAAGAACATTGCTGCTCTGCTAAACAGTCTGTGTCCAGGTGGAATGTCACTGAGAGCTGTTTCCGATCTTCCCCACAAGTAGTTTCCTGTCAGTGGTTCTCCTTGTCTTTTCACTCTTGACAATGTGTTTGTGTCGTTATTTTCTTTACCTTCTTCAATCGTCACAGATCTTTTCCTCCTTTTATTCTCTTTGTCCTTCTTAGGGAAATTCCCCAAGTTGACATCCTTTTGTGGTACCACTAGGGATGGCACATTTATGTGTACCATTGTGCATAGTCCATTCCAAGATGTCGGCAAGCTGTGGTATGCCTTATCTCAGCAGGCCCAATAGTGGTCCATTAAAACCGCTGTACCGGCACCCTCCTTAGTTATCGTCACTATCCTTTTGCATTTGCTGTTTCTTCCGACATGGACATCTCTGTTGTGTCATAGTGTCGGTGCAGTTAGTGGAAGTATTGTTACTGGGTCTTCGTCCTTCTCCAACCATGTTACCAGTCCAGCTGTCTTTATCCATCCATTGAAACAATTGGTGTGTATTTCGTCTATTTTGACTATATTTGGTTTCGTCAGGGTTACCATCTCGCTCCCCACAACTTCTCAATTGCGCGCCATTCACATGGTAGGTAATTCAGTGTCACTTCCTTCGTCTCTCCTTTATTTGGCCCATCCGTCACATAATGGAGCCCTTCTGTTAGCTGCCAGTAGTGATTGTACATGTGGAGTGTCTTGATGAAATTATTTTCATACAGGTATGTGTCTCTTGTCTTCCATTTTATTATTGCCATTCTCCCTTGAAAAAGTCCTTTTGTTTGGAACATGGCCAGTTATATCAGGCATTGTACTGATGTTGCTGGTACTTCAGTAGCAACAAATGTTCTGGAGGCGCTCATGGCATATGGGATCAATGAGCACACATAGCAGCTGTCCTTAGTTTCCTCTTACCAATT
The DNA here is from genome assembly GCF_040938575.1 of Ambystoma mexicanum. Classification (NCBI taxonomy): domain Eukaryota; kingdom Metazoa; phylum Chordata; class Amphibia; order Caudata; family Ambystomatidae; genus Ambystoma; species Ambystoma mexicanum. Next base: position 1,338,467,680 of record NC_090929.1, on the reverse strand, counting down.
TTAGACATGTGCTGATACCACATGTTGTTTGAGACGTGTGCGGAATCTTTAAGATATGTGTCAACCCCATTATTTTCACCAGATGTGCTATGTCTACTTCTTCCCCTGTTTATTCTTGTTCTGCTTGTACCACCTGACACCATACCCGTTCAGCCGTGGTGGGGGGGTTCATTAGTAGGAGGTGCAGCCATAACAGAGGAAGCATAGTGTGTCTGCCAGACAGAGGCAGCGAGTAGACCAGTGATAAACAACACGTCTATTATTTCTATTACAATAGCTAATATCACCAGCATTTTCCTCTTACCTTTGCTGCGGTCCTGCAGTTTATTATTCTCTATTATATAGATGCCCGCCTGAAAATTTCTAAAAATAAGCATTCATTTGTTAGTTATGTTTATTCAAGCTCTCCCTATCAAATAATCATTTAATGCCCAAGCGAAAAGCTGTTCCCACGCTACTCCTAGTGACTATCTCTCAGGGCTGGTAAGTTCTTGTGGAGATGTGGGAATGATTGTTCTATGGCCAAAATGAACGTGTTGTAATATACATGTATCCTTCTCATTTTTAGATATTTTGTTCTTTTTATAGCTTATACAATTGGTGTGACAGTGCTTCAGGTGTGTTGTCGTCTGTGGGCAGCATTTACTCTTGGGCAAAAAACGCACTTTAGTTACTTCACTTTTCTTTTATACATAAACAGTTGTACGCGGTACCTGCATGTGCAAGACAAAAAGAGAAAGAGAACATGCATGTGTCTACAAGTGTGGTGCAATATTACAGTTTGTTAGGCAATGTCCTTTATTTGGCTAGTGGCAGGGGCGGGGCTAGCCGGGGCAGTGTTTTGTTTGCTCTGGGATCTCTTGAGCATGTGGTGGGCTATGGGCAATTGTCCATTTGAGTCCTTAGTAGTGTCTGTTGTTTGGGAGGGGTTAGGGGTGGCATTGCAGTTGTCTTTTGCTGTGTTGTCTTCTGTTGCTGCAATGTTGGCCCTGTCGTCAACGCAAGGACAGGTCCGATCTTTGTAGGGCTTGACGTCTTGCAGATGATTCCAGATGTGCTTATCTCTCAACTTTTTTGCTCTAAGAGCTACTGCTTCCACCTGGTGGGGCCCGGTAAATCGTGGGCTATTCCACCGGTGGTTGAAGTTTCAGAGGAGGACGTGGTCCCCTTCCTTACTAGTCCACTGTGATGGTTGTTCCTGTTCCTCATTTGTTTCTTCTTGTTGGGTGTTTTTTTACCTGCCCTGTGTCCGCTCGAGCTGTTGAGAGATAAAGGCGACACTAGTAATCAAGGAAGACACGTATTTGTACATTTCATCACCAAAAACATTAGCGGAGGTATGGTAGTCTGACATGGCCCTTGATGGTGGAGTTAGTGGAAGGTGCATCTGATGTCCAGTCACCACCTTGTAGGGTGTGAGGTGGTGATCTGACCCTGGCTTATTCCTTAATTCAAACAGGGCCAAGGGGAGGCAGTACAACCAATGTTTCTTAGTTGTCTGCTGAATGTTTGCAATCTCTTCTTTTAGGAGGCCGTTGAGGCGTTCGCAAACACCATTAGCTTGCGGGCGGTATGCGCATGCAAATTTGTGCTTAATGCCAAGTAGTGTATTTATGTGTTGGAACATTTAATTGGCAAAGTGTGGGCCATTGTCTGACCACAGCACCTCGCAAACCACCCCACCACGGGAAGACCTCCCTCACCAGGAACCTAGCTGCTCTGAAGGTGTCTGCATGAGAGCAGGGTCCAGCCTCGATCCACCTTGAAAATGGACATACCACCACAATCATGTATCTGTGTCCTTGACATACGTTGATCTTGTCAACGTAGTCAATGTGCAGGTGCAGAAAGGGTCCTTCTGGCCGGGGTATAGTACCTTTGATCACTTGCAGTGTGTGACCGGCCGTAAACTGTTGACAGGTTAGGCAATTGCTAATAAAGTTTGTAACATGTGAATTTAGCTCGGGACAGAACCAGGCCTCTTTTATCCGTGCTGCAATCACTTCCTTTCCTGTTTGTGTGGGCTGGTGTAGTTGAGCCAGGGCTGTTTTCAATAGGGCTAGGGGCATCACAACTTTGCCTGTATTATTCTGATGTCATAATGAATCTGTGGGGGACATTGTGCATCCTCTTTTCACCCATAGTTCTTTAACAGCCATGGGTGCTGCTGCCTGTAATTCCATAATTTGAGTTTCAGAGATGTGTGTGTACCCCTCCTTCATCAACATCTATCTTGACCCTGCCCTCCCCTTATCTTTTTGTTTTTCTGGGAGGGTCCGAATCTCGCCAGAATATGCAGCATGTTTGGCATGTCCGTCTGCTGTTTCATTACCTTTAGACATAGGGTCATCCCCGTTAGTGTGGGCCTGACCCTTTACCAGGGCAATTTCTCTAGGGTCATTAATCACTTCAATCAGTTCAGCAAGTAGGAGGGCATGTTGTAGTGGGGTACCATCTGCTCTTCTGAACCCCCTTCGTTGCCATTTTATTAACCCTGAGTGCACTATCGATGTGACGTATGCACTGTCCGAATATATTGTTACCCTCTTGTCATTGCTCTCTTTTAGTGCCAAAGTTAGGGCCACTAGTTCTGCTGCTTGGGCTGAGTAATGTTGTGGTAGTTGAATACATTTTACTGGTACATACATCCAATCCTCTGTCAAACGAACCACTGCTGCTCCTGTCCTTCGAACCCCATCACTCTGGTCAATTGTTGAGGACCCATCAATGTACATTATCTCTCCCCCCTCTAGGGCATTTTCCTCAACCTTTCTTGCGCTGGAGTATATTTCGATGGCCTGTGTGCAATCATGAGCGTAGTCACCATCTTCTACTACCTCTGCTATGAACCTTGCTGGGTTTACATTAATGCATCTTACAATCTTCAGTTCCGGTCTGGATAAAATGATCTCGTAACCTGATGCCCTCTGTGTGGTCAATGTTGATTTGGGTTTGTTCAGTATTGCAAAGAGGGCATGTACCACAAACAGTGTGGGGCACCCCATTGTTATGGATGATGATTTTTCCACCGCAAAGGCTGCGGCGGCCAGGCTCTGTTCGCAAGGGAAGTGACCTAACATTACAGGGTCCAAGTGTCCGCTGTAAAATGCTACAGGCTTGTGCCCCATGCTTGTTTTCTGTGTCAGTACTGCCTTCATTACTGCTGAGTCACAATGTGAGGAGATGAAAAATTGGTGTTCATAGTTTGGAGTGGCTAGTACAGGTGCTGTTGAGATGGCGTGTTTCAATTCATCAAATGCCTCTTTCATTTCTCTTGTCCATCCCAACTTCTTATCCCCCTTCTGTGCTTCTCTGGGGGCCTCTAGTAGGGGTTCTATGTATGAGCTGTAGTCAAAAACCCATGCCCTGCAGTAGTTGCAGAGGCCCAAAAACTGCTGTAATTCTCTCACTGTCTGTGGTTGTGGTGTGTTTGTTATTGCTTGTGCCCTTTGTGGTCCAATGTCTCTTCCATGTTGTGAAATGAGCCGACCAATGTAGAGCACCTGTTCTTGGCAGTACTGTAACTTCTCTTTGTCTACCTTGTACCCCTTCTCAGCTAACACTGTGAGCATCTTCACTGAGTCCTTCCTACACCTCTCCTCTGTGGTGCTGCAGATGATTATGTCATCCACATATTGCAGCACCGTGCTCTCTATCTCAATGTTGCCCAAATCCATTTGTATCACTCTGTTGAAGATGGATGGTGACTCACAGTACCCTTGTGGCAGTCTTGTGTGTTTCCATTTTGTGTTGTGGTATGTGAAGCTTGTCAGGTCTTGTGAGTCAGGGTGCAGAGGTATCGAAAAGAATGCATTTTTTAGGTCAATCACGGTGAACCGTGATGCCTCTGCTGGTATTCCACACAGTATGGTGGCTGGGTTAGCTGCTATGGGGTACAATGTAGTTCAAAGGTCTCAGGTCCTGGATAAAACACCAAGAACCTCCTTTCGCTTTGTGCACAGGGTACACAGCAGTGTTGCATGGTGAATCTGATGGTACTAGTATACCGTTGTTTATTAAGGCTGTTGTTGTTTCATATATGCCCTCATCTGCCTCTTTTGGTAGTGGGTATTGCTTCACTCTTGGTAGCATTGCTCTTTTTTTCAGTTTTATTTTTACTCCTCCAATGCTTTTGATGCAGCCAATGTCATATGGACTGGTGGTCCACAGGAGTATTGGTACAGTTGCCATGTCTTCCTCGTAAAATGACACTGGTGTAGGGGCAGGTGCCTCTAGTGCCATGGCCCTTTTTGTGCCACTTGTATGTTACTTACAACCAGATGTTAATGCTCATCCCAAACACCATTCCTCCCTCTCCATTATCGTCTGAGAAGAGCTCCTCATCCGATACCTGTGTAAGCCTACACCCCTCTGCCAGTGCTATTACAGCTCTCCAGGCCCTCCCCTCCCTATCCTGTGCATGTACTGCAATGTAGTCTGCAGTAGCCATAATGCTCTCGATGCTTACTGAAATCATTTTCCCCTCCTTTTCATTTGCTGGTGTTTCTGGTCTGAATAGGTAAGCTGCTGGCCTCCTCCAAATTTTGCCCTCAATTCCAGGCAACCATGCTATTGCCATGTCAGTCCCGTATTGGAAGTGGTCTCCATCCACTGGCTCAGCCCAGGCCACTGTTTGGCCACAATAAGACTGCAATATTTGTCATGCTCTGAGCATGTTAATGCCTGGTGTAGAGCAAATTATGCCCTTCTCCGTGAAGGAGATGGTCATATTCAACCTGCTCATGATATCTCTTCCAAGTATGTTTACTGGTGACTGCTCTGAATACAGAAGTGGAAGAGACATGTCGTGATATACTATAGATAAGGAGATGTTATCAGTGAAGGGAACCAACCCTCGAGCCCCAGAAAATCCTTGAGTGTGCATAGCTTCACCTGACATTTTGAACTTCCCCTCCCTTATGCAAGACCTAGTTGCCCCGGTGTCAACTAAGAAGGAAAAACTTTTGTCACCTATCGCCACCTGTATGCGTGGTTCCTCCGCAGTATTAGGTGTTACTGATAGGATGTGTATATAGTGACTGACTGCTTCCTGTGTAAGGGTTGTGACCCAATATTGTCACCTTCCCTAGCTGTGTCTGCTGTAGGGGATCATCAGTTGTTGATACTGCATTGTCCTGTATTTGTGTGAGCTGCTGTACCGGTTGCACTTGATGTTGTTGTGTAGCTATCGCCTGTTGCTGTGGTGGTGTGTATGTTTGTACCTGTATCTGTGGCTGTGGTGGTGCCTGCTGTGCCTGTTGTTGTATTTGTGGTTGTTCTATGTAGGCCAGTGTTTGTGGCTGGGGTTGTTGTGGTGGCGCCTGTTGTTGTGGTATAAATTTCTGTGTTCCTTGCTGTTGTTGGTAAAATTGCTGTTCCCCCATAGGCCCTTGCTGCAGTTGATCCCCCCAGGCTGCTTGGGGGGGTCTCATCCTGCAAGTGCGTGACATGTGTCCCACTATCCCACATATCCAACATATTGGTGGTTCTCGGGCCTGCCATGCATGGGAAACCCCCCATGTTGTCTTGGTACTCCTGTTGTCCTTTTGGGTTGTAGCCCTGGAACCCTCCCCCTTGTTGTTGTGCAGATGGGCCATAACCCCTCCCTCTCATCTGACCACACCTCCCCCTGTAGTTGTTTAAATATCCGTTTCCCATCTACATATACCGACTTCCAGTGTATGCCGTGTATGGTGGGGGCATCTGCTGTGTTATTATTTGTGCTGGCTGCTGTAACTGTGCCACCTGCTGTTGTGTTGTGTCTTGTGCAACCGTGACCTGTGTGGGGGTGGGTGTAGTTATTAGTGCACCTTCCATGGCATATTTTTATAGTTTCTTCTGTACCAATTTTGCCTCCTCTGCCTTTCTATCTTCCTCCTTTTGTTTCATCTTTTCCTGCCAAATCCTGCAGTGGTGAACTATAGTTAGTTGTATTTCTGGCCAGGCCTTAACTTCCATCCCCACTACTTTCTTCAGCTGCTTTTGTACTTGCTCCGGGAGCCCTTGTACTATTATATGGTAGAAAAGTGCTAGTGTTTTGTCCCACGGTTCCCGCGTTTCCAAGCGCCACTTCTCCTGAATCTCCTGGATGTAATGAACAGGATCTTCATTCTCACGCATCTTGCGTGACGTTATTGCTCCTATGTCTGACGTGTCTGGGTACTGGACCCTCAATGCCTGCCACAGCGCATGTCTGCAGTTGGCAAATGGTGCTCCATCATGTGACGTGTCTGTTATTGTGACACCTGGGAAGCCCGCCCTTTTCTAAATGTCATCTGCAGCATTCCCCAATATTGAGATCAGGAGCCCCTTGATGTCCCCCACGGCTAGTTTTTGCCCCGCAGTGTGTTTTTCATCTCATAGATCAACTTCCCAGTTCCTCCACTTAGTGATGGAAGCCTGCATTTTATATTTTCTGTATCGGCATGCTTCCAGGGGACATATTGTGGTCTGGCCCCTCCCCTCTCCAGAAGTGGCATTAAATTGTACTCCCTCACCTCCCCCGGTGTGCATGTGGTTATGTTGGTGTATTCATCTTCTTCCTCTGTGTTAGGTAGCTCTTCAATAATGTCAATGCTACAATTGTTTGTTCTTTTGTCCCCTGCATCCTTTCTTCCTCTCCTGTTACCCTCTTCTCTCACCATGGGCGTGCTTACCCATTCTTCCTACCTGCGTCCTGGGAGGTCCCTTAGTCTGCCAACATATGGGGTGTGCACAGGGGTTGGTGTCAGTGGTCGTGGTGTCAATGGGCGTGGTGTTTGTACTGGTGTCAGTGTTAGTGGTTGTGGCATTTTTCTTTTTGCCTCCCTTACCTGTGTTTCTCCTGTTTTTACTTCTTCCCTCCTTTCGCATGCCCATGGTGACTCGCAGTTAGTGCGCGTTATGTATAACTTGTCTAAACTCTCCCTATTTCCATCTCTTCCACTTGTTCCCGAACCTTCCTCTTCCTCGCTGCAAAATCCATCAGGAAATGACAATCCCCACTCTGTGCGTTTTCCCCCCACTGTTACCGTCCTTAAATCTATTAAGTCCATTTCCTTGTGCTCACCTCCTTTAACAGCGGTCCCCTGTGTTGACGTTGTTGCCACCTCCAAGTCCTGGCGTGTGTACTTTTTAACTCTGTGTTCCACTCTCCTATCTCTTTTCTCCTCTTCCTTCTCTCCCACTACTTCACCTCCTATTTCTGCTCGTTTCTTGTGTAGTTCTTCCAATACCTCTTTAGTCACCTTTGCCAATATCCTCTCTTCTTCTTCCTTTCTCCCCCTTATTCCCTCTTCCCTCTTTAATATGCTCTCTATTACTTTACCTTCTTCATACTTCCGGGTGCTTTCAGATAGTATCTTCTTTTTCCACAGTTCCATTTCCCTGCCCTTCTCTTCCTCCTTCCTTTTCATTTCCCGTTGCTCCGCGCGTGACACCCTCTCTGCTATTGCCCTCATCCACTCCTCCTCCATCTTGCTCTCTTACGTTCATTCCTTCATCCTCGCCTGCCCCTCCCTATTCTCCTTTCTTTCCTTCTTCCTTTCTCATGTTTCTTGCTCGAACTGTCTGATCAGTGCGCTTCGTACTTCCCTTAATTCAGCCAACCTTTTCTCCAACATTTCTTCCTCTACCTGTTACAGTCGCCCTTCTCTTGTTTTACTCACCTCGGTCCCTGTCTGTGCGTTGTCCATTTCTTCTTTGTTCACTCTCCTTACTGCATCCTCTTCTTCCCCTGTTAGTGTCCCCCAGAGCTTTAGGAGCACCTCTCCTGCTATCCATTCATCTGGTCCTATGTTTGCGATGTTTTCCACAGTTCTCTTCCCTCCCCCCGTGCCTGCTTGTGTTGTGCTTAAGTATATTGTGGCGGTCGCCGCCACCCCCCTCTGGTAGCTATCTGTAGGGGCGTATGGTGGAGGGCTGTACCCGGGGTTTGAGTACCCCTCAGTGGCTGTTAATTGTTGTCTGGCAGCTTCTCTTAATTCTGTTACTGTGTACAACCCTCCTTCTTCCTTCTTCACTACCTTCGCCAGAGGCATATCTTCTGTCCCTTCCTTTTTCACCTTTGCTTCTGATACTGCAACCGATCCTTCTTTCTCCCTCTTGCCCTCTTCTGAGCCTAGCGCGTTGCTGAGCGCCGTACCCATGCCTCCTCCGTTCTCCTTCTCCTTTTTAACCTCCTTCTTTTCTTTGCTCCCTTTCTCCTCTGTTGCCCCTTCCATAGCAAACATTCCCATTGCCCCTGGCCTGGCTCCCTGGAACATCTTCCATAAGTTAAACATCTCTATATGGTGAGCTAATTTCTTTCCTTTGTATGTGTTGTGTATGTATGTCAAGAGTGAGTGCTGGTTATATGAATCAAAGCTGCCATTAGGCGGCCATGGTGTTAGTATTTTGTTATCTGTCCCTTGTGTCCAGTCAATGCTGTACCTTATAATTTTCTCCTTATGTGGTGATAGAGACGTGCAAATGTACTGAAGGGATGTAGTTAAAGCGCTTCCTCTCATCCCCAACCCGTAGTAGGTAGCCATATTACAATTTGCTTTTTCCCGATATCAACCTTTTTTACTTGGCCCATAAGTTTGGGACTTCCGACTGTCCGCTGAAAAGTAATACAATTGCAAGTGTACAGTTCCTTCTCTTTTATTATTTGTTTCCCTAAATGTTACTATTATGGCTCCCTGCAGCCATGGCCCACGAATCCCTCTGCGGCTGCATACCCTGTGTGGCGTGCTTTATAGCCGCCCCACCTTCCTTTCTTCGTCAGACTTCTCCCTCCCCTTTTTCAAACCCCTTGTCGAGCGTGACCGGCGTTCTCCGTGCGCAGCCACCTCTCCCTTTTTCGCCCCTCCCTTATTGAGTGCTGAGGGCATTCTGCATGTGCGGCCTCCTCACCCGTTCTGTCCCGCCCTTTTCCACTTCCTGCCCCCCGGCCACCCTTTGATGAGCACGAGATGGTCAGGGTGTCCTATACAAGCCCTATGGGTGACATCACCAATTTCTGCAAGCTATTACCGGTAAGAAAACTTTACAAAACCAAAGAGCGCACGATATGTTTTAACCCTCTTGTCCCCCGTAAACCCCACAGCTGTCTTCCCACCTCATCTATGGTGGAGTATGCAACACTCAATAAACTCATTACAATCGGACTGCGCACGCTGTGTCGCCTCGCGTGTGACACGCCCCCCCCTCCCTCGGGGAGCTTAACCAGCCAATTGTCTTCCGCACTTGGGAACAAACTAGCTACCTCCTGCAGGAAAACATCATCTACCTAACGAGCATCAACACTCAATTAGTAGGAATACTTGTCTACTCATTGATCTATAACGTCAATTCATAGGAAAACCACACCTTTCCCCTACAGGTGCCCGGGATCTAGACAAATCAGTGCCTTCTAACAACCACACGTGGTAGCCTTGAGCTCCACCCAGTTCACTTGGTGATGTGGTAGAAGACAGCCCTCATGCCTGTCCCACTACCACTCACACGTCTTTTGCCACTTATTAATCAAATCTTCTACAACACACTGTAAAGGCCTCCGGCCACCCTCATTACAATTGCTCCCCCCTCCCACACAACATTACATTGCTGGTTGGGCGTGTCATACTCACCAAGTCCTCGTGAGCCTTGGCCGCTCGACCGCGTGCACCCCTCCAAAGCAGCTCGCCACCTCCCCTCGTCTGGACCACGTCTGAACACTCGCCAACCGCGGGCGGGATACTTCTCAAGTCGGCTCCCGAGGGCCAATATCCGGATTGCACTGTCCGGGTGTCTCGTAGTTCCGCGATGGTCCTGTAGTCCTCAAAAGGGGGCCACGCTGCCGGGTTGCCTCGTTGCAAGAGGCCTTGGAATGCTGCCCACAGGTTAGGTGGACCTCAAATAGATCTCAGCAGTGCCTCCAACTTGTTGGGGTGAATTTCCCGGGGGCCGGCAGAGCCGTCAGCGGACCTCTGGGGCTGGGGAGGCCCCAACTCCTCCCGTGTCCCAAGAGGAGTATGAGACACACCCAACCAAGAACAAGGTAATAACTACTGTTTATTAGAGTAACAGCAGGGATACGCTCAGACCGTATGCATCCGGAGAGGCTCTCGTCGTTAGTGGGACTCACAGGCCCTTTTTACAGCAGTATGACACGCTACTTGCGTCACCTGGGAAGAATCATCACAAAACGTAACGCCACTTCGGGTTGGTCCCCCAAGTGGTAGGGTTAATATAGGTGCCTATGGAAGGGAATATTAGTGGATAAGGACGGGTCGGGTGGTACACTTGGGCTGTCCCTAACAGTTGCTACACCTAAATTGTTACACGGGGACACTTGGTGATTGGCTAAGGGTAATGGCGTCAGTGATGAGCTCCTTGTATTCTGATTGGTTCTCCTGCGAGCCTCCAAGCCTGGGACCGTCGCTGTTCCCAGCTCGCGGTGTACCTGGCGTTGGCAACAATGTGCAACTAGGTGTTTGTGGTGGGCAATGGACAGGTCTTCTTAAGGGCTGGTGCTCATGTCTTTCCCATCGCTGTAGGTGTCCAACTTGCCGCTTTGTTGTTGCAGATTGTGTCCCAGACGTGGGACCCTGGCGACTTTTCTGGCGAGCTTGGCATCTTGTCAGTTCGGCTTGGTCACGTGTGGGGAGACCGTAGCTGGAGCAGAATTATGAGCATTAGATTTGTGTTTTTCGTCTCTGAGGACTTGGCACTGGCAGGTGTAACCTTGGCGCTGGGAGCGCAGCATGTGGGTTGCAACATCGTGGCCTTGGCTGTGAGCTCTCGTTGGGGGCTCGTTCTGTATGGCCAGCACTTGCATTTCGTCTTGGGAGGATTTTCAACTGCGAGGCTCCTGCCTGGGGACTCTTGCTTGCGGCCTACTTGGGCCTAGTTTCTGGGTGGCGATACATAACCCATAATGTGGGCGTCGTGGGGCAACAGAGTGTCACAAGCAGCATTAGGTATACATGGTGTCGTCTTCATAGGGATAGTATCGGGAAAGCATCAGCAAGCATATACACGAGCTCTTCAGGCGTCTTGCGTTTCTGCGGGGCTGTAAAAGGCCTATGTGAAAAATAACAACGATGCATGTCCATGGGTATATCAGTCCGCTATGTCATAGCACTGAATATGTTCTTCGTGTGAGTGACCAGTGTGCATGGTGGCACGAGTGTTCTTGTCTGTTGACTATGTCATCATGGCATCTCTAACAATGATGATTTTCGTGGTGTGTGTATCTAATCGAGCTGGTCCATGGCGCAAGCGTCGGCTTGACCAGGCGTACTAGTGGGCATGCTCCTCGTATGTGTGTGCCTTTGAAACAGGATAGTTTGTCATCTGAAAAGGAAGAGGTTTGGTCGAACTCCTCTTGCGGGTTGGGGCTTAGGCCGTGATCCCCTAGGCCATGGTTTGGATGAGACTGGGTGGAGGGTATTTTCCCATTCTCCCACTTCAACAATTAGGATACATAGATCTTAGAAATAAGCTATTTGATTTGGCCATTAAGATTCTGTCATCGTTTTAAGAAAACAATAGATGCATATTGTGAGGATAAGCTACTCAAATGTACTCAATATATGTACAATATATTTCGCAAAATGTCCCTTTATGCAAAAAATTACCTAGTTTTTGTATTTCATAACAGCTCAGCAGGAGCCTGAGTAAAGTGATTTGCGTCAAAGTGCCTATAAAGTAGAATGAATAGGTATTCTAGTGGATCTAGGTCACCTGTCCAAAGCCCTGCCAACTGGTGCTTTCCTTGACCCGCTATTTTTCCCCACTTAGCAATCCCCGCCCACCCCGTGTCTTCCTGGTTGCTGGTCTTTTTCCCTACTTAAGGAGCCCTCCACCCTCTTTTCCTTTGCAGAGAGGGAATAGGTAGAAATGTGGATCTAGGTCACATGGCCTTAGCCCCGGCCAACCTCTTAGCCCTGCCTCTTCCTTCCTGCTCTTAACTCTTAGATCAAGGGAGTCTCTCACCCGGGCGCCCGAAACGAAGGGCAGTAGAAGAAAAGAGAAATTTCTGTTTGGTATTTGGACCTGGTCGGATCCAGGGCCTGAACAGCTGCTCAGACAGCAGATAATCATGCACCAACATATGTTTACTCCCTCTGTCCCCACAGGCCATCCCCACCCCTCTGGTCCACCTGCGATGTTCCCTTGTGCCCCCCCTTCTCGTACACAGGTGTTGCTTGTTTCGCTTGATTCTTCTACCCTGCTGCCCCCTTCCAGCCTACTTCTGCAGGAGTCAGTCCTGATACATTCTGGTTTCATCATCACCGTCTCGTGGCCAATTCTGTATTTGACTTTTATGGACTTCATTGATTCAGTGTGTCACCCTTTCTCATGGTGGCCCTGAATCATGTTGTTCCCATCTTCATCTTGTATCCAGTGTTTCAACATTATGTTTTACTACTGACTTCTGAAATTGTATTCGATCTCCCCTCTTGCTTCTCCACTCTGTTTGACTGCTTAATCTCTGTTCTCTCCTCCTCTCCCTTTCTCCCTTTTCATATCTCCTCCCCTTACTTTTTTCTATGCACTTACTCTATCAGAATTGTCCCTGCACCTAGTATGATAGCAACCTCATCTGTCTCCTTCCCCCCTCCCCTTACTTGTTTTTCTCTTCACCCCCCCCTAGCACTATCTGAAATGTTGTCAGGCCTAGTATGATAGTCGCTTGTTTTGTTCCCCCCCCTTTCTGCACCCCTCTCCCTCACCTTTTGTTTTCTCCGGCTCTACCTGAAATGTTGTCAGGCCTAGTAGGGTAGTCGCCTGTCTATTTCCATTTCATTCCCACTCTCCCCCTCCCTTCCTTACCTATGTCTTAGCTCTTGCACTATCTGAAATGTCGTCAGGCCGAGTATGATGGTTAATTTCACATCCTTACTGTTCATGGCCTGTAAGAATGTTTTTGTATTTCCCCTTGTTCCCTCCCTTGCCTTGAAGCGCTTTGAAACACATTATGTATAGGCACTATATAAATTAACTATCATATCATATCATACACAAAGAGCATTTTTGACTACGTGAAAATTGGTATGATAGGATTGGAACTGTCAACAGAAAAAAAGTAGTGAAGCACAGTTCCGTTAGATCGTCTTCACTTCAGCTTCTGCATTAGCATTGTATAAGCAATGGATTTATGAATAACAACAATAGCCAATAGTGCCAATCTCCACACTGGGAACAAATATCGTTCCATATACCATAAAACTAATAAGGCAGAATCCTACATCAGAAAAGGCCATTATCACTTCTAATATAGTAATGGAGCTGGTAGTGGCATCTATAGTCCTGTGACTCTCATGAAAAAATTATTGTGTGCATGTAAAAGTGTTGGCTCATATCTGTGCTCTTGCTTCTTAATCATGCAACTGTTTCCTGGAAGACTTGTACATACAATGTGTGCATGGCAAACTGCAATAATGTGCTTGATTGTATAATTTAGGTTTAGAGTACAGTCATGTTTTCACAAGTTAGTAGTAAAAAAAATCTCAAATGATGTTTCTCTCTAGACAATGTGGTTCTGTATATCTGGGACAAAAATTGACATGCGCAGTTGGGCATATGTGAGCTGTGGGGTGCCTTCAAAGGCCCCAAATCAAAGGTCTGTTTCACATGAAAAGCAGGATTTTTCAATACTGACACAGCAATAGCTTTGCATGTGTGATTGCACATGAAAACTTAAGGGCCATGTGAAAAAGGCCTACCTATCATTACCCAATGAAAAGCAGCATTGTAATTCACAAATCAAGATGAAAAATCAAAGGTCCCTTTCAGATTAAAAACAGGAATTTTAAACACTGTCACAAAAACTGCTTCGCATGGGTGTGTTAAAGTTAAAGCAGTTGAAATGTGAAAAATGTAGCCCTGATAACAAAAAAAGGTCAGGGAAAAGACATGATGTGTGTGTTGACAAAAAGTAAGGTATATTATGTTATGCATGCAAAATTCCAGGAGGCATTTGAAAGGAAAAGCCACTTTGTTTTTGTGAAACAATGTCTCTAGGCCAGAGGAAAACCCTTTTCCTGGCTGTTGGGCACATGTCACCACCAACTCCCCCACTGGAAGGCAGGCATTCTAGTGTTAACAATGGAAATACAATGTGGCCTTCCTGAAAGATGTTGTCCCTGTGCAGAGACACCTGGCCTTAGCTGGAGCATGACCAGAATGTAGACAGTAGGTGTGAAAAGTGAGGCTGGAATGCCAAATTAAAACAGGAAATCAACTTGAAAGAGCAAGCTGCAAACACAAAGAGATAAAGAATTTTTAAAAGAAACTCTGGTTACAGGCGAGCCCCGTGAGACCATGTGGCCTGGAGGCAGGAGTATTTCCGTTTGTCCCACATGAAGATTTACTATTCATTTAAAATTATTATTATCATTTAGGCCTTTTTCCCAGCAACAATAAGTCGTTTATGTACCATTTTTTAGGTAATTTCCAGGTGATTATGGAAATATAAAATGCATGCACCTAGGAATTAGGGCACTGTAATGGCCAGTTAAACTAGGTTCCTGGCTGATCTGAACATCTCCCGAACGAGAGAGTTGGTGAAGGGTAAAACTAGGAATATGGGTAGGAAATGATATGTTCATAACTGTTATGCTTTCTGTGAAAATAGTGGAAAATTGTCAAATGGCCGTGCAAAATTGTGCATGCCTGGCTGTTTTCTTATTTAATTCTCCATGATTAACTGAAAAGGAAATTATATATATTATGATATTGATATTTTATTTGTATTGCGCTCGTATACAAGGGAGGGGAACAAGGGAGAACAAAAAAAAGATCTTACTAGGTCCAGTGGCATTGAGAACGCGCAAGTGCATGGACGAGGAAAAGGGGAAAGTGCATGGGTGGTGAGAAAGAGGAAAGTGATGAGCAAAATAAACACAAATAAATAATAAATAAATAATAAAAATAACAAACAGTAGTAGTGCAGCCAGCAAGTGACAAGTGCTAGGCTTAGGGCAGCAGACAGGGTGTGTCTGATAGGTGCAGAAACAAAAGGGGCGGACTGTAGGGTTACAGATGCAGACCCCAGTGCAAGGGATTGCCAGGAGGCAGTGCGGGTGGGTGGCAGGTTGAGGAGGTAACTGGGCCTGAAAGTCAGAGGGTAACCAGGTGCACGATGCCGAGACAGAACAGATCAATAGGGGAGAAGAGGAGCGAAGGCAGAAGCAAAGAGAAAGGTCTCGAGGTGCTTTTAGAACCAGAGGTGGTTATCCTCAAGTCCAGAGTGGCAGGGAGGCTGTTCCAGAAGGAAGCCCCAGCCAAAGACAGAGATCTACTCCCAGCTCGTTTCTTTGAAAAACTAATGACCCTGAGGGAGTTAGAGGTGGTGGAGCGAAAAGCTTGAGAGAGATGGAAGTTATTAGTAAATGTATGATGTTTTGCCACATAACTAGATTTGTACAAACATTTGAGATGAGAACAAATGGGGTCTGTATAATTAGTCTGACATATGTCTGCTCGAGACCCCAAACCAATCCTGACTGGGAGGCTGGGTTTGGGAGAAGAGAGAAGGGTAACTGTCCAATCCTATTGGTGTGACCTCTAGCAGGGTACTTCCCCCAAGACTGTAAAATTGGTGGTGTGATCACTGTCATATAAGGGGACTGCACTGGGAGGAAGGGACAGAGCTACTGAAATTTACATTGAAAAGAGTGCTGTTGCAACATACTATCTGACAGCTGCAAGGAAACACCAGAGGAGATTGCTGAGAGTGCATTTGGGTGGAGCTGTCTATTGCTAGGAAGGCCTAAATACTGACTGGGTCCTTTGGTGGATAGCTGGAGGCCATCCTAGAGAGTGTAATCACCAGACCCTGCCCTATCTTTCCAGAGGGTCCTGACATGCAGTTGGCTGTCCTGAACTTTAAACATAGGCTTTCTATGTAAATAGAACTGAGCCCTGTGTAACCAAAAGGTGGCGGAATGTGCTACCCTTAAATACTTTCCCTTTATAGTGGGCAGTGGGCAAAACTGTGGAGATCCTTAGCCTATTTAACTAAAATGATTAATTTAATTAATTATCCATTTGGTGGAACATTAAGGTGTGATCTTTGTTAAAATTCGAACTTAACAAAGTTCACTTCCCAGTGTGCGCTGAAAAACAATAGCCTATAATTTAATTGGATAATCATTTATGATCTGTTGCTCCCCACTTCTTTAAGGAAGAGGGGTGTCTTTGTTCTTACATCAGTCCAATTCTTTGTCCAACTTTCCCCTAACACAGACCTTCCAGTAGAGCGGGGTCTGAAATCCAAAATTACCCAAATCATTTAAATTTTTCTATTCAACTTCCCCAGCACAGACCACAAAGTAGGGGTGTCTGAAAAACAAACCGCTAAATCACTCTGGCCCTCATTACGACCCTTGCGGAAAGTGACTGACCGGACCGCCACAGCGTAAATAGCGTTTCCGCCATTGCACGATGGAGCAAAGTGCGGCCCATTCCGACCCATCGGGCACGAGCACCACGCCATGGCGGAAGTGCAAAGTCTGCGATGGTGGAAATGACCCCAAAACGGCCCACACCGCCGCCGTACGGCGCCCTAGGTGCAATACCGCCACCCATCTTAGCGGACACCGCAGTGAGCGCCAACCGGAAAGTACGGCGACCGTAAATATACGGAAACGGAAGTAAAAACATGGGCCCGGAACGGGAAACAACACCCCGTACACCTATAAAACCACAAAATACACACAACCACTAAAAACACCACCCTGAGACACATCCCAACCCGTCATCCACCCTAGTGAAACCAAGAAAAATGGGAAAAGTAGCGAAGAAAGCGTGCGACCGCAAGCGGCAGGTCCACTTCTCCCGTGAGGAACTCACCGTGCTTACAGAGACCCTCCAGGAGAATGCCGCCGCCGTCTTCTCCACGCAAATGACCAGGACGGCACTTGCGAACAAGAAGGCCATATGGGCCCTGGTGGCACAGCGGGTAAGTGCGGTGGGGACCGCACCCCGCAACCCACAGCAATGCAGGAAGCGGTGGGACGACCTGCGGATACGCGTCCGTAGCATACTTTCTGCCAACCGCAACATTGCCACAGCCACCGGGGGAGGGTCGGAATCACCCATCAAGTTGACCCCCTGGGAAGAAATCTATGCCTCCACCATTGGAATGGAGAGCATAGAGGGAGTCGGAGGGATGGAGAAAGGAGTGCAGACATCCGGAGAATCAGGTAGGTGGCCCAAATAAAACCATGCCAAATCCACAATGTCCAATCATGTGACTCACATGTGTCCACATAGCGCAACAGCAACACATGGCCAGGAGAACGTCCACACACATTGGCCTGATAGCGCACTTTAAAACACACAATAAATACATAAATAAGTAAAAACCCCAAAAACACCCACTACACGTGCAGCAGGCACACCCTAACTGCAGGCTGCCAAACAACTGCACCCTCACTCCACACACAAATGAAAGCACCTCCAAGGCCCCGACCCAAATCACCCTCAGGTACCACCCCAATGCATGTGATACATTGCCATTCCAATTCCCACAGACCCATTAATAACGCTCGCCCTCCTTTACTCCACCACAGGGTCCGATCCAAACGACGAGCTCCAGGACACCCCTACCAGCACACCTGCAAAGAGGGCCAAGACCGACGGCCAAAGACCCTCCACCTCAGCTGCACGCATCAAGACACGGCAGCAGCACATATCAAGTGGCAGCACACAGGAGGGAACATCAACAGGCACCCCAGCAGCCAGCATGCCCACAACAGCACCACCACAGGTCCCCCCAATGGATGCCACAGAAGGTACTGCCTCTGGTGGCAGCAGCACCATAGGTGACACCCCATTAATGGCAGCATGCTCCGACACAGAAGACGGGGATGTCGAAGTCAGATCCATCCATGACCTGTCCCAATCCCCCTGTCTGTTCCATCCCGTACACCATGAGGATACCACGCAGGGGCACCCACAAGACGACGACTGGCCATCCCCCACAAGCCCTGTGGCAGGGCAACATGAGGCGAACAGCCCCTCTGTGACACCACCGCAAATGGCCATGGCCCAGCAGAGGCAACAGTCCCTCGACCAGTTAATCGTGCAACAGCAGCAACTGGCCACGCTCCTCAAGGACCATGCCGATGGATGTGGGGGCACCAAGGCAGACATAGAAACATCAACTGAGACACTTAGGGCACAAATGGAGAGTAGCACCGAGAGCCTGAGAGTCCAAATGGAGAGTAGCACCGAGAGCCTGAGAGTCCAAATGGAGAGTAGCACCGAGAGCCTGAGAGTCCAAATGGAGAGTAGCACCGAGAGCCTGAGAGTCCAAATGGAGAGCAGCACCGAGAGCCTGAGGGGGGAACTGCATGCGACGTCCAAAGACGTATGTGCCGAACTTGCCGCAGTGCGCCGTGTGCTCACTGAGCTCTCACAAACCCTTAGGGACATGCATGGACGTGAGCAGGCAGAGACATCATCCGTTGCAAGTTCCGTCCAGGGCAGCCCCCAACGTAGATCTGGGAGGAACCTGCGCTCCACAGGCAGGGGTGCCCCTGATACCCGCAGAGGGGGCTTGCAATAGCGACTGCCCACTGACAATGAGCATCTTTGGACACTGGTGTTCGGGGGGGAGGTGGGAGG
Organism: Ambystoma mexicanum; assembly: GCF_040938575.1. NCBI lineage: Eukaryota > Metazoa > Chordata > Amphibia > Caudata > Ambystomatidae > Ambystoma > Ambystoma mexicanum. The sequence goes on along the minus strand of NC_090929.1, from coordinate 1,338,449,098 downwards.
GTGGAGGGGGTGTGTTGGGCTCACTTGGGTGGCGGGTCGATAGGGTGTTCCACATGATATCACATATGCCATAAACAATGCACGATCAAACAATGAGATGTGTGGACAATGATCTTTGTGTACTAGGCCATCATAGGCGTACAGTCCATATTGTGCATGTACCAGACACACACAGTGCCACGAGTCCCGTGTCCATGTATCAGCCACCAGGCGTGAGTGCTAGAAGCATGCATCTATGAGATGCTGACGAATTTCACGGCCCTCCTGTGCCTCGCAGACTCCTTGAGGTGCTGCCACATCCCCACCCTCATCATGACCATCTTCAGGTGCTTGCAGTTCTGCGTCAGGGGGCATGGGCACATTTCTACGTACGCACATGTTGTGGAGCATGACACATGCCATCACCATCTTTGCAACCTTCTCATGGCGGTACAGGAGTGCCCCGCCAGACCTGCTGAGGCACCGGAAACGAGTCTTCAGTAGGCCGAATGCCTGTTCAATGACTACACGGGTACGTGAGTGGGCATGGTTGTAGTCCTCCTCATGCTGGTCCCGTGGGTTCCGGACTGGTGTGAGGAGCCATCTCTTCAGTGGATATCCGGCATCACCTGTATGTGGACGATAAACGAATTATGTGGAATGCCATTGCTACGTACGCACCCCCCCCCTTCCTGCCAGGTCATTGCCGCATCACATACCCCACATCATCATGCATGAAATGAGACTCACCGAGTAGACAGGATCTGTTCCCTGCATGTCGCTCCATGTAGCGTGGTATTGTAGAGTTCCTCAAGACCATAGAATCATGGGTTGATCCAGGGAATCGGGCACAACAATGTGTAATGATCCTGTTGGAGTCACACACCATTTGTACATTCAGTGAATGAAATTGTTTTCGGTTGCGGTACTGGGCCTCCATGGCATGTGGGACGACCAATTCCACATGGGTGCAGTCGATGGCACCAATGCAACCCGGTATGCCGCCAAGTGCATGGAATCCCACTTTTGTGTTGGTTATTTCCTGCTCCGAGCGTGGTAGAGAGATGTAGTCGTCTGCGTGCTGCAGGAGGGCATCGAGCACTTGCAATAGTGTCCGTGAGAACAGTGGCTGAGAAATGCCATGCAACTGTCCGACTGTGTGCTGGTAGGTGCCTGTGGCCAGGAAGTGGAGTACAGACACCACCTTCAGTAGGGGTGGGATGGCGGTTGGGCTATCTATCATGCTGACAAGGTCAGCCTGTGTCATGTCCACAATGGCGGCTATGGTGTCCCGGTCCAAACGGTAGAGGGTGTGGATCTGCTCATCAGTGAGGTTGAACGGATGTGCTCGGAGGCGTGGGATTGCGGGCTGCCTGCGTGGTGGTAGTGGCTGTGCTGGCAGCCCTTGCTGGCCCTGCCTTGCCCTCCTCCTCCTCCTGCGTCTCCTCCGTGCGGCCGGTTGTAGTTGGTGTTCGTCTTCTTCTTGGAGTTGGAGTACTTGCAGTGCTATCAGGTCCCCCAGGGCCAACATCGCGAGTCCTGCCGGTAGCATTTCGGAGTGGTTGTGGGAGGAGACTGGGCGTGCAATTTATGTGTTTTCAGGCTGTATGGCCTCCACCTGTGGTGATTCATTCCACCTGTGCAAGCTGCTCTCCCCTTTGGGCGAGCACGTCCCGCACACAACGCTGCAATTCGAGGAATGGCATCTTGCTATTACAATCATGTATTAGTACCCGATGGCCGTGTAACATTGGTTGATATGTTCATTCGGCTATGGTCCCATTGTTTCACATGCATTCTTTGCAGTCGCGAACAGACTTGTGAAGGGTCAGTGGAACGTAGTACTCGAGTAACGGTGGACCCTCATGCATCACTGTACCGAGGTACACCGACGGGCGGGGCGTCCCATTTGTGAGTGAAGGCAGTTGCCATTTTCACACACAGCCGCACTAGATGGATTAATTTGTGATTTCAAGCGGCCACAGATGCCTTTTCGACGTGATGTTGCAAATGAGGAATTCGAAGGGCGGCGCTTTCGGTCTTCAGCTAGCGGCGAGGAGATGCCCACAGGTCTGACTGCAAATATAACGTTCTATTGTTCAGTGTCCTTGGGACAGGGGCCATGGCGAGGATGCAATGATTGATATGAATAGTTTGGGATGCGCAATAGCGAAGTGGATGATGAGGCCGGACGTTCCCAAATACATGTTACTTCACAACACTGGAATTACGGGCTGGGGCACAGTGGATTTTGCAGGCTGCATAACGCACAGACTCAATGGAATTCTCACATGTTATGTGAGTATGGAAACAGGCGTTATCATTACGGGATGAGGGAATGATGAATGGATGCATGGGCAGATGATTTGATACGGTGTTTGCCATGTACAGGGCTTCTTGGAATCTGTCCGCCTCCCCTGCGCTATGTGATGCAGGGCTGCCATAGTGGGACCATCGTCTATCTGGCCTTGTTGAGCCCTCCCTGTCTCGACGCGCCTTCAGACACTTGTGTCCATGCACGTTACCAATCCCATCTGATGGATTCTGTTTTCACAGACGCATGCACAGGTACACTCGTTTGTGATGGTGTTTTCACCTCGATATGGATAGTTATGAGTCGCAAGTGGTTTTGGGGTGGTGATGATCCTTTGGAGTGGGCTAGCATGCATATGGCTGTGGATCTAGTGTGATCATTGAAGTGAGTTGTTCGAATGTAGTTCTGATGGCCATTCTTTTCTTTTTCTTTTCTTTTGGTTGACAGGTATCTCCTCCCCTTTTGCCACTGCCATCTGTATGCCATTCCTGCAGATGGGTTTTACTCCCGACACCTGCTGCTTCGTGTTAATCAGTGGAGCAGCATTACGATCTTATGGGACGATCGCCAATGGGCCACATGCCCTTACGCAGTACTAGTGGCTCGGAGCAACATTTCGGCCTTTCAGCTGGACTAGTGCCTCCCTATTGGGACGGCCCTGCGGTTCTAGGCACTTCCATGTTGCCTTTTCGTACGAGAATGTAGCCCCTGTGTACCATGAAGGAACAGGGCGTCACACAAGAAGTAGCTGGTCATTTATTGCGGATGCAGCCCACAATGGTGAAATGTGTTTTGGAGTTCATGGCCTAATGGCTGTATGGGCTTGGTGAATTTGTTGTGCATTAAATTTCTATTCTGATATGGGCCGTGTAGCGTTCTTCTTTGCAAGTGATGTGGCATATTCCTATTTGGGGAGCGATGTATTGTGAGGAGATCTGCATTGGGTTCCAGCTTCGGAGTATAGTTGCGTGGTACTGTGCTGGGCGCGTTTGCCTACGAAGCCCAGTGAGGTCAGGGGTGAGGGCTGCCAATATGACTGTTTGGATGATGTCATGCTCAGGGGCGGGGGATTAGGTTTTGTGTAACAGATGCCGGTCAGCCAGGTGGATTGGTGGAATGATGTGATTATCGGAATATTGCTGGTCACAGGTGCATGTGTTTGCGTGCGTTTCTTGGTGGGAGACTGGGGTCATGTCCATTGGTATAGCTTCTGTATTCGTGCCATCTGTGCCCTGCAGCTCCCATTGGCCCCTCTTGTGATTCTTTTGTTCGTTGGCATGCATGGGTGACTTGTACATTTCACTGGTTGCATTGTGGCTTCGTTGCACCTACGGGGAGTTGTACTATGTGGCCAGGGAGCGGTGTACAGGCACTCAGTGGGGCCGTTTACGGTTGATTCGCGATGCCGTACTTCTCACCATGGCGGAATGGTACTTTCCGCCGTGCTTGATGGCGTTAAGTACATGTCCGCTAGGGTCGGAATTCGCGTACCCTTGCGCCATGGTGCTAATTACGGTTTGGCATGGCGCGCGCGCGCGTACTTGGTGCAGTTAGCGTTGGCGTTCACTACGGTGTCGCTAATGGCATCGTACTTTACGGTGACGGGTCATAGTCACACCGAGCGCTATTCGATGGCGGTATTGCATTTCCGCCATCGTTTTTCGATTTCCGCCAGGGTCGTAATGAGGGCCTCTGTGTTTATTTGAAACCAACATTGTGGGTAAAATCATAATTACCATTTGTGTTTATACCATTCTTGAAATTCTACTGCTAGCCTTTTAAGCCTGCTTGAAAATCAAATTTTTGCAGCACTAGATTTATAAATGTGTTCACTGACCAGCGCTAATTCTTTCTTGAAGTGAAATGTGTTGAAAGTAAAGAATTGTGATTGGAGTTCTTTTCAACTCACTTGTGTGATTTATTTATGTTGAGAGAAGTGGATTGTGTTGTTCAATCGATAATGTGGTGTTTGACATTTTCACGCAAATTTCTATTACTTTTAATTTAAATAATGACCAATATATTTCCTGTACACCGGCATGGTTCATGGCTCATTGTTAGCTCAGGGGGAGAGAGGATGCAAGGGGGATGATATGATGATATGTGTCTGAGTGTCAAACAATTTGTTACATGACACCTTGAGTGGGGAGAGAAGGAACTCCCCATGTTGAAGGTGGTCTCTCAATAAACTGTTACTAATTGGGTGCTCATGATAAGGATTTAGATGCCAATTCCTGACCCATGACAAGTACATTGTGACAGACTGTTCATTTTGATGCAATTGCATTAAGGTGGAGGGAAAGCCATCTTTGCCTTGTTAAAGTGCTGCAAGCACTTGACCCCTGAGTTCCAGGGAGGTGTAAAGATGAAAGATTAAGATTGTGTAAGAATTGATTTGTGTGAGGAAATCAAGCAGGAACAGGGTGGTTTTTGCATCTGCATGAAGACAGTTTTACTAAGGTACAAAAGGTCATTGTGAAAATGACTACTGTATAACTTGGCGAAGCCAGGGTGCATCTCCTAGCTAAATTATTTCTTAAAGAAGAATGGGTTGAGGGTGATGTTGGAAACTGGCAAACTAAAATTGTGCGAAGGTTACCTCAGTAAGCAATGCTATTTAGCTTGAAGGTGGAATATTGCACAAAGCACTAAAGGCAACAGAAAATATGAATAATCCTGTTAGCACCAAGGAAAAGAATAACCAAGTAATGTAATCTCTGCTCAAAGAATATCAGGATAACATCAAGTCAGGAAATTTCATAAATTCTTTCGTGATGAGAGAGACTACAACAATGATCGAGTTTATACTTTTCAAGCTAAATTTGATGCAGGCAGCAAATTCTGTACTGTTAGCACACCAACTAGTACATCTGGTACCTCAAATGCTGATTCCGAGGGTGAAAATGCTACTAAATCAGAATCACTGTCCCTAAGTCCAAAGATAATAGGAGAGGTTTTCTAGCCGAAATCAAGAGATACAAAAAAGGAAATCAGCAAAACCTCAACAACTCTTTCAAGCAAGTGAGATTTCAAGCCCCTTTAGGGTGCAATACTATAACAACAAAAACCTCTTCAGATGAAGAAGAGGAAGAGGATCAAGAAGCAGGTACAGGAAGCAACACCAACAAAAGGCTAACCAGGTTGATCATGAGAACCCTGAAGTTTAAGTATATTATGAAAACCTAGTCAACAATCTATCATACAGTACATTGTCGCATAGCATTATTAGATTGCGCTTTTGGGATTATAGTAGATATTTGTTGGTCGCTTATCTGTGAGGATCTTTCTGTTCTTACTTATGGTGAACAAAGATTGTATTTTAGAGTGTTGTCTTATATTTGCAATGCAAAATGTTATACTAAAATGAAATAATTGTGATGTTAGGTTGTTTGATTGAGTGTGAATGACGTATGTCTGGTGTATGTTTTATGGAATAATATGACAAGTGTGTGCCAAATCAGACAGGTTAATTGTTCTTCTGGATGTTTTATAAGTGCACTGATGTTGACACAATTGATGATTTTTATACAATGAAGATCATTTTATTGTGATGTTTTTTCTATATTTGAATAAAAAATGTTAATATTTCAATGTGTCCAGTGAAGTGAATTGAATGTTTTCACCCCACGAGCCTGATTTATATGTACATCTTATTTCTTCATAATAAATTGTTATTAGATAATGGTTGTATAGATATATACACTGTTTCGAGGCTCACCACACAGAATCATAGGTTCTATGATCTTCTACTTTGAAGCAAATATAACGGTTCTGTCCAGGTTAGGTCATAGAACAGAGATAGGCCTGGTATCCCCTGTCACTCCTGTTTGTTGCTGGTAATCATTTAGATACACCAGAACACTACAAGTTACCAGTAGCCCTACTCGACAAACGGTACAAGATTTGATGTGTTTAATTCAAGAATGGTATTCCAAAGGTACTCTGACAGATCAGGAGAAAGCATTCCTGACAAGACCGAATCCGGACATTCCAACAATGTGCTTTTTACCAAAAGTACATAAGCATTATGAACATGTCCCAGATGTCCACCTAGAATGAGCAGTCTGGGTTGGGCAACTGAAGGACTATCAGAGTATATAGACACAGCCATTAAAGATCTGGTACCATTACTACCTTCTTATCTTAGAGACGCCACACAAACTTTGACTATTCTCAATCAAATCTCATGGCAATCAGATTACCAATTGGCCACACTAGATGTCAAGTCATTGTACACTTCTAGTCCGCACAATTTAGCTATGGACACTCTGGACTTTGCGTTTCACAATCATTCTGCTTCACACAGCACTCATATAGAGATGATCAAGGTATTTTTTGTATTTACTCTTAATCACAATCAATTTCTCTTCAACAAAACAGTACTTTTCGCAGACCAAGGGTTTCGCCATGGGAGCGAGATATGCGCCTTCCTTGGCTATCCTCTTCATGGGCTTCTTTGAACACACATTTATCTATAACTCCCATGACTATGTCACAGAAGTTCTTTTATGGAAACCTTATATCGATTATGTTTTGGTGGTTTGGAAGGGTCTTCTGAATGTTTTTCTTCTTTCACACATCATTTCAATACGAATACTTTTGGTATTGAGTTCACGGGCAACATCAATGCTTTCGCTATAGGGTTTCTTGACCTTACCATATATATAGAGAACAACACTCTGCATACACATACACACAGAAGTACAACGGAAGTCAACTCGATTCTGTATGCAACGAGTTGCCATAAAAAATCAGTAATTAACAATATTCTGGTAGGTGAGTTCCACCATGCGAAAAGAAATTGCAGCTCTCAAGAAACATACATACAAGAGTGCAATCTGCTCGGGCGCAGGTTTAAAGAACACGGGTACTCTACCACCTATATTGAGAAAGATCATACCAAGACAAACCTCTTACATAGAGATCTGATGCTGAACAAGAAATCAAAAAACAAGCAGGAACCTTTTCAAAGTGTCAGTTTTATTACTAAGTACTCACACGATAGTGACTGTCTACACAGGTTACTTGACTAGCACTGGCACCTTCTTAAACTGGATTAAGATCTGAAACAATACATTACCAACCGACCTAAATTGATTTTTACCAAGACCATAACCCTTAAGGATAAACAGAGTCTCTCCTTTCTTAAACCTAAACCAGACTCTAGGATTGATACTAATTGGCTGAAAAGTGATTGAACTAGTTTTCACAAATGTGGCAACTGCAATTTTTGTCAGTTTGCCCTGTCACCCACCACCTCATTTGAATGTCACGGTGGTCTCAAAACTGAAAGTTACGACTTCATTAATTGCAAATCAAAGTTTATAGTCTATGCAATTGTATGTGTCTGCAACAAAGTATTAATTGGGAGTACCATCCGTGAATTACGGATCGGGATAAGATAGCACTTATCGAAACTCAACAGTCAAGATCATAAATTGCCCTTCGCAGTCCACTGGCAAACCAACCATCAATTGGCCAACAAAATAGATATACGCTTCGTGGGACTACAACAAGCACGAGCACACATAAGAGGGGGCGACCGTCAACTTCATCTTAGACATTTAGAATCACGCATGATATGTAAATTGAGGTGTACTAAACTTGGCCTAAACAGCGATCATGAACTTAATGTGTTTCTATGACTTTATTGTAACAATGTCTTTATGGTCTCACATGCTCTGACCAAAATTACAGACATGTTGATGCTATAGAAATTATTTAGAAATGTATGGAGATTATTAATGACCAATCTTTGCCATGTATAATCCCAGCATGGTACCCCAAACAAGTGCACGGTCTTCACCACGATCAGTTTTATTTGACAACAAACCAATAACGGTAACAAGGGTAATGGATGAAAGACCTAAATGAATGGTGGCAATAGGCATTGCAGCCTCGTTTAAAACCCTATTTTGGGTACAAGTAAATCAGATTGAATGAGTGTCATTCTATGGTTCACTAATTTTACTGCACATCATCAACTTCAACAAAATGGGTAATCTGGAATCTCAACAACTGCTACATCCAGGCATGAAGAACGGATAATCATATACTCATTCTTATGTTGCACAAATAACCACATGATGACAGTATGACCAAGCCATATTTTAGAACGTGTGGCCAGAAAACGACTTGCTAACCAGCAATGTACAACTAACCTAACAATATTCGGTATCCCAATACGCATATCAACATGATATGTGAGTAGGTTATTGAGCTTTTACAATAACTAGTACATAAGTTAATCAATATCACAACACAGTGCTAACTGGATACAATGCAGGAAAGAGTAATGTACGATAATGAATCACATTGGGAGGTATTAATTAAGAATGCAAGAGTATGCAGCAGCCTGGTCACATGTTACGTAGTGGTCATGTGACCAACCTGTGACTGAATATTTTCAAGCAACAGGCAGACGCGAGCATTGCTCACCAGGACACTAGCCCGATGAAGGCAGGGACATGTGCAGACCCGACATGAACTAAGGTAATCCCCGTGGAGCAAAACAGTGCTCTGTTTCTGTGGCCTCCAGTATCTCATAACACTTAATGACTATCAGAGTAGTTAATGCACATTTCATGTGTTTCTTTGGGATTAAGGTAACACAATTGGAATGGAGGAAAGTGTGCCACCAAGCCATGACCAATTGTTTCTGCAAATAGTTGCGAGCGCTGCTCACTAGGACGTTAGCCAGATGAAAAACTGAGATGCATTCACAAGCGGACCAGACGGATTACAGGTACTCCCTATATAGCATACAAGCGCAATAGTGTTGTGTTCCTTTGGTTTTCATTTCATTTAATAATTATTTATTAATAAAGATAACGTAAACACCATGTACTTTGTTGGTATACAGGCAAAACAAACTGAACTCTGGTGTACTGAGCCACTCTAATTAGTACTATTTTACTCAGCATCAATAAATGCACACTCAATCTCATCCCAACCATGACTTGGATCGATCACGAACATAGTCAATTTAAAACGTGCATAGCGGAGCGTGGGCTATTCTATTCACATTGCTGGAATGAGCATAATGCACAGAACTACTTGGCGATTCTCTCGACTGCTTAAACACAACTCACTTTATATCTCCATGCATGCAGTGGTGGCTACATTCACTTAAGTGTTAGGATGAACATATGCTTAAATGACACAAATTTAACTGGGGGTATTTTCACAGAGTTACGTAATTGGCAACAGGACAGACATTAATAAGGTGTTACCGGCTATACACTTACCAGGAACTATCAGTCAAGAACATTTTAAAAATTGGGTACGAACTGAGTTATCGTATGGAAATGTGTATTGTATACATGTAGTAATGGCTCATAATGCCGTACGACCTTCATTATAGTTCCATATGACAACTATTGGATGATTTGTAATAATTATGCATCAAACCATTGATTACTAATATCTAGATTTGATGCATAGTAACGCCCATGTTATTAGATAGGGTTTTGAAATTTTTAAGGATTTTCTATACACTCCATCTTGCTCTCCAAGACTTTATCTAGAATGATGTTGAACCTAGTAAACAGTATGTCACAGGCATCTATCACAACATCTAGCACCTGATATTTTAGAAACCAAAGAATAGGACGAGATATAACAGTTCACAAGAAAATATGTCGGTACATGCCACATTGTTTCTTACTTATATCCAACTTAGTCAACAGTATGTTACAAGCATCTACAATCATACGCAGTGCTCAACTTTGCTCAAGCCAAAGCATATGATGCTATTTAACAGATTGTAAGAGAACATGTCTGAATATGTTATATTGGTTTGTACATATATCTAACTTTCTCTTTTTCTTATTTTCTCTTCTTCTCCTCTCCATTTTCTACATATATTTTATACGTATTGTTATATGCATTTCTCCTTTTCATTCCTTGTCTATTTTTGTTTTCATATGATCATTGGATGATTTAAATTAGTGTTGGTATGCTAATTTCATTATTTGTTCTTGCAATTCATCTTTTCCAATGGTTATCATATCTTTTATTATTGACAGTGACATGAATGAATGTAAACTTTTGTTCATAAATAATGCAGAACATAGACTAGATACTGTGCCTTGACAAATACTGAGGAGGTTGAAACACGTGTCAGCAACCATAGTATCGATTTTGGAACAAATAGTGTGATCATCAAGCTCGATTTTGTGTCATTACAATGTCTTTATCCCATCACATGTATATGGAACACATTTAATTGTTCTATTGTTACTTTAGGTGTGGGTAGTCTACAGTTCCATAGACTGTAGATGTTCAGGAATTTGTAACATGCTCAATTATTTTAGCTTCTGCACACTTCATCCTGGTTACTCCAAACACACACACATTTTATATGACCACAACTGCTTGTGATGAACAGATACAAATAGTTAAGCTAACTGCTCGTTATATTTTAATTTGCTGTTAGTAAAAGAGCATTGGCAAAATAGTCAGGCTAGTAGTATGAATCAGGCGGGAGACATGTCACAGGCCCAGGATCTCATTAAACAACTGAAACATGAGTTAAATACCAAGCAGCAAGAGAGTACAGAGCGGGAAAATGTTTTCTTCACTGCAAAATGCACATAAAGAGTGTGTGGAAAATGTGAGCACTCTTCAGCATAAGTTTAACGATCAGACTATTCATAATAGAGGGTTGTTAGAAGACATTATGGCCCTAAAACAACTAATTAGGCAATTGGAAAGGCAAAATAATCAGTCCATTATTAAAGAGATGAACTCACAAAAAAAACTTGAGGAAATGCATAAAGGTATAAGTACTCTGAAACAACAGAGGACACAACTGATTAAGGAAAAATACCTCTTGAATCAGGATAACCATGACCTATTACAGATGATAAATCAGTTGGAAATGGTGGTAGAAACGGAACAGTCAGGTTCTCAGGAACTGACCAAAATTAGGGAAGAAAGGAATGAGCTAGAAAGGCGTGTGAGACAAATAGTAGCTGATCTATCATTGGCAGCGAATTGTTGGGATGAGTAAGAGAAAGAGATTAGCCTCCAGAAGGAAAAGTGCCTTGAATATGTATGCAGCATAGAGGGCTCACAGGGGGAGAATTAATCATTTCAGCATGAGGTGCAGCAAACAAAAGATTGGTTGGCATCTCAGAGCAGTATGCATGATATTAATCCGGCCTTAGTGTCAGAATTAAAAAAAGCCAGCTCTCTGATTACTGTACAGAAGACATGGTATCAAAGCATGACAGACACAAGTGATCACAGTTCAAGGGTTTCTATTAAACTGTACAGATGGGTGAGATAAACACCTAATCTAAACCCAAATCTAAGATGGGAGCAAGCTATGTCTATCAAATAATAATAACACAGTACTAGTGGAGGAATGATCTAGAAAGGTGTGTGAGACAAATAGAAGCTGAAGTATCAGAGGCAGAGAATTGTAGGGATGAGCAAGAGAAAGAGATCAGACTCTTGAAGAAAAGGCGCCTTGAATATGCATGCAGCAAACAAGGCTCACAGAGGGAGAACTAATCACTTCAGCATGAGGTGCAGCAAAAAATGATCAGTTGGCAGCTGAGAGCAGGGTGCATGAGATTAATTAGGCCTTAGTGTCAGTATTAAAAATCCAGCTCTCTGAATACTGTAGGAAAGGCATGGTATCAAAGGAAGACATACACAAGTGATCACAGTTCAAATGTATTTATTAAACTGTACAAATTAGTGAGTAATCTAAACCTAAATCTAAGCTAGGAACAAGCTACGACCATAAAATAATAATAATACAGTCCTAGTGGAGTCTAGTCAAATAAAAAGGGCCTATACTAAGAAAGACTTATTGCTAATCCTTACCACTATGCTGAAGAATATTGTGGGATAATGTTCACAAAGAAAGAAAGAAGTGTTCTCAAAATGATAAGACCGGATGTTATGGCTGGGGTCTCCCTTCCGCACGTTTGAAGCATGGGACAAGGCGGGACTCTCGAGCACAGCACACTTCTGGGCCTCTCCGGCCCGAGTTTACAGTTCCATTTCCAATATCAGGGCCTTCTGTGCTACAGTTTCTTTTATGCAAAGTATCTTGCTTCAGAGGGCCTGATGTATCACAACCAACAAACAGAAGTTCCTCCTATTAATGTTCACATCGGGCAATTACTCTTCACCCGAGCATCCACCTCAGCCGGGCTCCGATCCCCTTAACACCGTCAGCCTCCCTCAATCGGGCTCAGACAAAGAACACACTGTGATATCCCTCAGTCAGGTTCACGTTTTTTACTACAATGCAGATCACTTAGATTTTCAATTCACACCTTGTCAAAGACTTTCTACTGTACAAAGGGTTTTAACTTGACCCTTGAATGACCACTTTGACATGGTGTCCATCTCTCGCTGGCCTCCGCTAGGGCCTCTTGGTTCTTGTAGTTTTCGCAACTTAGCATATCCTCCTTGTTCAGGAGTGGGACATTTGTTAGAGTTTTTCAAATGAGCGCCCACTCTAAATCTAATACCTTGGATGTTCACAAAAGACCTTTGTCTATTATCTTCTTTTCTTTTATGCAAATGTTGCCACTGCAACCTTGAGCTTAACGCAGTTCAGTCCACTAGTTCCACCGACTCACTGGCTGTGCTGAACTCGTTGGCTTTTCTTCTGCTGGAGTCAAGGACGGTACCACATGTAAGTGACTTCAATCCAGCACTCCAACTAAGTCAATGCCTAGTCTGCAATGCCCAATGGAAGCCCTTATTTATATATTTTTATGTCAAAGTTCTTTAAATCTGGATGATGAAGCCCTATATAACGCCCTTCTCTTTGAATCTCCCCGACCTCACTGAGCCAAGAAGTAGGTTTGTTTTGCAAATTAAAAGGTTTATTTGAAGAATTGAACTATATATATATCACACTTTTATGAATAAAATAATATCAGTATAGCACACTTATGAATATGAATGGTAATCAGCAATGGGTAATATTACAGTCTCAACAATCTCTTTAATCAGTAAGGAGTTGGAATAGGAAGGATACTGTATCCGAGAATACTTATATGGATTCAAGGAAATGCAATAATGGGAAAAATGCAACACAGAAATAAACTTGACATGGTTTCAATCAAAAGACAAGATAATCACTTTTTCCCCTGTGACTACTCACTTCCGCCACTATGCAATATGAAGAGATGGAAATGAGGGCACACAGGTTTCAAGAATACAATCAATAATGCAGTTCAATCCCAGTTCCCCCAGCAAGCTTAGAGAGAACAGGTATGATTTTAAAATAGGCAAAAATACTTTTGAATGTGATTGCAATGAATGTGAAAATATGCTAAAATGATTTTAATTCACTAAAGGATAATCAGCACTAGTGAGAGTTACTTTAGATTGGTTCAGGTCAACACTAGCAATGATTCATGAATGATTATCAGATTGAAAGCGAATCTCAGCAGTTGCAAACAAGAAACAGCTATTTTGGCATGTGTTGAAATGGAGCTAAATGGCAATTCGTGGCCATTTTTCCACGTACATGAAACACGATTACGGAAAATTAGCTTCAAAATGACAGTTAAATTCCGGTTCTAGGACATGCAGTTCAAAAGTTACAGAGGTTTTTGTGAAGGTAGATTTTCAGAAACAAAGTCAAGATTTCAAAATGACAGATTGCGCTTTACAGATTTGGAATCAACAGGATGGACACAAGATTCTGCAATGCAGTTCTGGACAGGTTGAAATGGATGGAAGAGGATTACTTTAAACTAAGAGATGACTATGTACAGTTCTAGACTAAATATTCATTCCTAGGCTTTGGGATGGAATGGAATGGGCCTTGTCAAAGATCTGGTCAAGGGTTTGGCTTCACTCGCCACTGGACAGGTCTCAGGCACTGGGTTCTGCTCAGAGCATGGTCTCTGGTCTGCTCGGTCTCTCGGACTGGATCAGACGGGTTCTGGGTTACAGCACTGCTCTCTCTGGCTCTGGATCTTGGTTCTAGCACAGGGTTCTTAGCTAGAAGCAACACAGCTCAGCCAAGCTGTTGAATGGTTTGGTTAGGCCCCGTGGAAGTTTAGGGGCTAGAATCAGGTTTGCAAAAGATTCTGAAGCCTGCTGAAAAGGGTTCAGCTTGTGGGTTAGGCCTCTCTGCTTCAAGGTTCTAGAGTTTGGGTTCTAGAGCTTGGTTCTGGAGTCTGGATCTATCTGGAGTCTGGATCTATCTGGAGTCTGGAGTCTAAGTTCTGGAGTCTGGAGTCCTGCAGGGTGCTGCGTCGAGAAATCGGATGATGAGTGGAAAAAACAAGTGTCTCTGGGTCTCAGCAGTCCCTATTTATGTGTTTCCAAAGTGGGTGGGGAGGCTGACTCTCTATGCCCAACCCTCTAAGGATCCTGATAGGTCAGAGAATTTACTGTTCCCTGATTTGAGACGGGAGCAGTGTGTCATATGGGTCAGAGTGATGCCGTGTTTTATGGCTTAACTGAAATCCCTCCCCTTTGCTTTTACATAGAGGGCCTCATTCCGAGTCTGGCGCTAACCAATGGCGCTATTAGCGCCTTGGTCGGCGCCGGACCCGTACCGGCACCGCCCTGGTGGAATGGGAAATTACCGCCCTATTCCGAGTTGACCAGGGCGGAAATTTCCCATTCCCCAGGGCTCTTCCCCATTCCCAAATGAGCCCCCATAGGGCTCAATGGGAATGGGGAAATTGCAAATAACGGTGACCGTACTTTACGGTCACCGTTATTGGCTTAAAAGCCCCTTTGCGCCCTCGTTCCTAACGCCTGCTAAAAGCAGGCGTTAAGGACGAGGGCACAAAGGGAAATCGGAATGTGGCGGTAAGGGATTACCGGCACCGGTCTCGTTAACGGTGACCGGTATCCCTTACCGCCATACTCGGAATGAGGCCCAGAAACTCTATTTTTCCGTAAAAACATATTTCCCAGATCCAAAAGTTGTTCATAATACATATACACATCACAGACTAATTAAGGCATGTCTCTGTTCAAGTCCCATGTTCCTACGAGCTTGGGTTCAGAAATGACCACTTATTTGCACTTTTGGTGGGTTTCCCAATATTGGTTCTGCACCACATTTTACACAGGCATACACACTCCATCTGAGCACATCTCTGTAATTTTGCATGTCCCTAGCATAAACATAGCAGCCCCAAGATGAATAAAATCCGGGGTTTAGTCTTTGAAAATCTCACAGATTCCAGCTTAGTCTTAACTTGTGAGTGAACTTTTCATTTTAAGAACCTCAAAGTTTCCCATTTTTGTCAGCTTGGTACAATTTGTTATACGCATTTTTATAAAACATACATTTGCTTTCAATTCAATTCACATCTCAGTCTGGTCCGCCCCCAGAGCTGGGCTGACTCAGACGGTCACATGTCTTGTTTCCTGCCAGAGCAGTTGTTGGCCAGTCACACCCGAAATTAGCATTCCCTATTCAGTTGAAAGACTCTATTGTCCCTTTCTCCTGCCAGCAGAGAAAATCCCCTCCCCATCTGATTAACATGTCCATGCGACATCCTCCCTTTTGGTGGGAAGGCCCAAGGTGTGAAGGGTTCTCAGGGGAAGCAAGCCTTTTGGAATTTTAACTGCATCAGGTTACTTTCTGATCAATTGCAACATAGTTCCTTGTAAAAAAAAAATACATTTATAAACTTAAAATAAGCAACATATCTTTAAATCAAGTCTTTTTCAACATGAGATCACTGCCTGGCACTCTATATGGCATTTTGATGGAATTCTCTTCTTTTGGCATAGTTTGGGTTCAATTGTTCAACTTTACCCAAATGGTTTTAAAACGCCGGCTTTCTGGTAGAGGTGAGCAACGGTACTGCACCCATTTTTGACAGCTGTCTTTCCATCAGTATCTTTAAAAGGGGATTTTGCTCTGATAGCATATGATTCTTGCTGATATTGTATTGATGTGGATTCTTGCAGTAGAGTAATGTGGAACACCCAACAAGAAGGTTAGATCTTTTTGGTGGTTTTGTGAGCCATGATTTTAGCACATTTTTGACAATCAAGAAAACGGATTCCCAAACAGCTCTGTATTTCTTTTGGCAATCAGCATTGCTATTTCCAAGTGGTTTCAGGCTAGTTGTGGGTAGCCCAATGGCGTTTTTTGCCAGTGATCTCCTGTGCTCACTACTGACATAGGCACAAAGTAGATGGTGGCCTATTTTTCAGGTTTTCACTGTGCAATTTCTGGTGATTTCTAGCGAGCAGCATACTTTCCGGTGGCCATTATGATGTTTTTGCTGCCAGCGATGCACAGTGATGTTGCAGGGCTTGGATGAGTGGGTTGATACATCCCACACACAGCAGCAAACTCTTTTCCCCGCCCTGGCTATCAGGGCGGGAGGGCCCTGTGTTTCCTTGACAACTGCCACACCAATTGCAGGCTGCAATTCCCAGTCTTACTGTTCTTTTATTGACGGCTTTGCGGCTCCGGTTTGAAAAAGGCAAGGGCAATTCCCTTTCTGTCCTCCTTTCAGTTTCTACTGCCTTTCTCCTCCGTTTGAACTGCTGTCCTGGAATAGCTGCTTCCTCATGCTTTCGGCCCTGCTCAAAGTATACTCTCGTGCTCCGCCTTTAATCCCTGTGGGGAGGGAATGGGCCATCAGTTGTG
Organism: Ambystoma mexicanum; assembly: GCF_040938575.1. NCBI lineage: Eukaryota > Metazoa > Chordata > Amphibia > Caudata > Ambystomatidae > Ambystoma > Ambystoma mexicanum. The sequence goes on along the minus strand of NC_090929.1, from coordinate 1,338,432,194 downwards.
TGTAGTTATCCGCAATTGCCTCACTCTGCCTGACACTTATGTTGGGACATGTCAGGTGAATGGCTCTGGTGTTAGTCCATTGTCTTTCTCGCTGTGAGGAAGTGTTTGTCTAAGAAAAGGGGGGGGCTTTTAAATATCCTACGGGGTAGGATGGGGAAAAGGTGTCATAAGGAAGGGGGTACCGCATCTCACCCTTTGGTGTCCCACTTCCACTCCCCAAAGACCACCCATCGAAGTGATCCTCCTGCACTGTTCTACCCTCTGGAACTGAATCCAATACCAATGGCTGTATCCTGGCCACCTGGATGACAGATCCCCGGGGACTAGCGGGTGGGACACCTTCAGGCTTCGCACAATACCAACAGGAAATAAGGACAGAGAGAAGCAGGGGTTAGAGTCTCACCAAGGAAATTGAGAATTACAAATAGGCTCTGAGGCACCCTGACCAATCATGATATGGGACAAGGCCCACTGATCAAAGTAAGATTCCCATCCCATCAGGGACCTCAGGCCCATCATTTACAACCTCCCAGGTTCAAATGGGAACTGACCTCATGCATGCACTGACAAAGAACAGGGGAGCATAAGGCAGTTGGCCTTACCCAGGTTTAGCCCGACTGATCCAAAAGGTTAGTCATTGTCTGATACGGATAAATATTGAACTACTCCACACAGAAGGGAAAGGGGCTGGATCAGTGTGTCCTGGGAAGGAAGGAATAATACTATAAATACTTCACACCATAAAAACTCTTATGAGGAGAAAGTCAGGGAATTGGCTGAAGGTGAGACTACTGCGAGACCACCTTGCCCACTTCGCTGAAGGGGATAAGCCAGACTCTCAGCCTACGAAGGGCATTCTGAAAACATCTGTATATTCAGGAAAAGGGGGTATTCCTTGGACTCCCTTGTAGGAGGGATGAGGAAACTGGGTTCTATCCTGGGTCTGAAAGGAAATCCATGGAGAGTGACTCTGAGAGTTCACATTGATCCAGGCGGGTGGAGTCCAGACCCTGTCGTTCTGAGAGATATTGCCAGTCTCATAGAGATAGGGAGTGTCAGTGCGCGATACTGCTACTGGTCCTTGCATGACCAGTAGTGATCGGTTTGCCAGCCACAACATTGTGAAGGATTCTAACCGGGCGTCACACAAGGGACCAGGACATTCGCCCTCAGCCTTAGATGAAGCATGCAATTAGAATGCTTTTTCTTTAATTTCAACAAATTAGAATTGAGCCAATACCCGACCCATCTCACACCTCCTTTTACAAGTACCCCGGATCACAATGGCCCATGAACCAGGCCGGTGGGTGGTAACACAATATTTATCTATTTTAAAATTCAAAGAAAATCACACCATTTTTATATTGGGCAGCAATCACCAATGGGGTGATAGTTACATTGAATACCACTGAAATACACCTGGGTAACCTTCTACAAGAACCTATCCAAAGCACAAATTAATAGGAGCACTTTTTCATTCAGGATAGATAGCACCAGAGTTACGATTTTCCCCTGCGAAGTTCCCTCAACCCACATTTAATCTAATTCTGAGGGGATAGAAAGAAGCAGCAGGTAGCCAGGGATATGTGGCAGGAAACAGAATCAAAATCTGACCTTCCCTCACAAAATAAGATTTAAATCCTTTGCAATGGCCTAAAATGACACTCGGATTTTAACAAATTATTAATTATATGTGTAATGAAATAATGATGTACCTATGCTTTATCACAGTCTCAGGGATGTCATATCACTAGAAACTATAAGTTAAGGTATCATCAAAGACATACAGTTCACAAAGCAGGTTGAAATTGAAAATATAGTGCAGTCAAATCACACATGAAAAAGTTGCATTTTTTCTAGTTTGCAGTTTTAAATGTCAAAAACGTTTTTTCAGAAAAATGGATAAAATACTCTGAATTGAAATGCGGTTTGTGGGCTGGGGGATAGAGGCACATCACAGCGACAATACAGAAGTGAAAGGATGGCTATAGCTGAAGAATTGAATGAGAGTTTCAAGGTGGAATGAGGTTCGATTTTAGGAAAATAAAGCAATTAAAAATAAAAATCGGTTTAGAAGGAAAGGAAAAGGTTTACTTACATGAGATTTAATGGCTAGAAAAGAGGAACGCTGCTCATGAAAATAAAAGTTACACTGCAGTTGTAACCCTTCATGCAGTGTATCCCTTTTCTTTAAAGAAAATCAATGCATTTAATCAAAATATTGCTATGGAGTTACAAGATGGGGTGAATTAAAGAATGGTGCTAACACTACAAAAACAAGGACAGGGTGCATAGAGAATTAGAACAGTTTAGACAAGTAATCAGGGTATGGATAGGATTACTTAGAAAATAGGGCAAAGACAAAAGGGTCAAGATGGGGTATGTTATGTGTTGTTCTGGGATGGGGGAATACTCACAATCAGCGCTGGAGTTTGGAATTCGGAATTTGGGACAGCCAACCGAATTCTGTACTCAAAAGGTTCTGTTCACCAGATAGTGGGCTCTCAAAAGACAGTGGGGCAAAGGTCTGGTCACGGCACAGCAATGCCTCAGCTGGATGGAGCGTGTAAGCAGGGCAAGCAGGCAGCACTGGAGAATCCCAAAGCAGGCTCAGCCACTTTTCCCCTTTCTCCGTGAAGTTAGTGGGATTTTGTTATAGGGTTTTACTGCTGAAGGGTGGTTCTGCCTGGATAGGAAGGACTGGGTCAACTATCCCTTTTTTGGGACTGGGGTCTGGAATCTTTCAGAGTGAAGGTGGAATATTTGGATATGCAGGCGCTGGAAAATTCACAAGAGAGTGTCCTGTCCCTGTGAGCTCCCACCCTTTATATAAAAGCAGGTGACATCATCGGTTTATTGTTGGGCAGAACTGAGCTAGGCCTACCCCCAAGACCCGGATAGGTCAGCCAATGCTGGTTGCCTCCTCTAGGAGGTGACTCAGTTTATGGGGTTGTACTTTATGATGTAGAAAGCCTTCCCACAGTCATTTTTGCCAAAAATCTATCTGGACATAATTTACACATTTGTACAGTTGTGGCATTTTAAAAAATTATATAGGCAGATTACATATTTTATGCAGAGCATTACAGTCCAATTCTCATGGTTGCAGGACTTTGTTTGGCCTGTCTAATAGTTTTTTGTGATTTTCAGTGATAAATATTCGACCTAAAATTCTATAACTTTATACATGGGTATAGATTATCATAAGGCATGTAAGCATTGAATTTCAGAGTGGCATCATGTACACTTTCCTCAGAATATCCACTTCTCTGTCATTTCTGTTCCCGATATGGCAATGAAGGCTACCTCGTCTTGTTTAAAAAGCACAAAAATTACATTAAAACTGTTAACTTTTTACATTCCTGCAAAGTCCTGTTGCAGAGGTAAAAGTCTTATAATGTTATTAACAAAATAGCCTTTTGAGGCAAATGTTAAGCATTGTTCACCAAATAAGGGCCTAGCTTACAAGAATGCTCTTGAGCTGGCTTTGAAGCTCCCAGTAGAAGTTGTGGGGATGTGTATTTTCCCATTTCACATTCAGTGACCCAGAATTTCTATTGTAAGAGGCCTAAACCCAGACAAAAGTCTGATGAGCCCGGGCTGTTTATTGCTTTTGGTCCATTTAAAGTTTTCAAAGGTGGCAATTATCATGCATGTGTCCAAGAATCTATTGTGGCTCTTTCTGTTGCCAGAACCTGTTTGACTAGTTTCAGAAGGCAGCCCATGTCTTTATTTCCTGATGTTTTTGTTATTTTTGTTCTAAATCAGAAGCAAGCCTGTTGAATAAAACATCCCAGATATGTTTCCCAGCAAAAACTCCTTTATATTGCTAGGCAAGGGCTGGGCCTTATCCAACATACACTGTAAAACAGGTATTTTTCTTATTTGCAAAAGTGCATTTAAACATGTGGTGGAACCTGCTGGCATGTTCCTTTCAAAAGGTTCCATCTGAATTTCCCACGTTGTTCTGCAACAATAGTCAGTTTCTTTTATACAGCAATTTGTTTAAAACACAGATTCACTGAAATTGACATAGGCCAAGAGAGCCAGGGCATCTTTGAAGCATTGATTTTTGACATTTTGTAGCCCAAAAGTCAAGCGTTTTCCATCATGGCTAAAAGTAAGTAGTTCTTTTGATTTCCCAGTTCTGAACAACAGCCTGTCCTTCAGGGATACTGCTCTTTTCTGCTAGAGTACAATGTAAATACAGGTGGGCATGGCAGGGTCTCACTGATAAAAATATTGTGATGAGGTACGTGTGAAAATAGCATTAGGGCTGCATCCTTTTTAATGTAACATATTCCCTTTTCAATGGGAACTTTTTTAGCAAACAGCCGAACAACACTGCTTTTCAATGTGCTTCTTTTGGTGCACACAAGAACACACACTGGCACCTTTCTTCTTGTGCTCTCTGTTCCAATTCGCCCAATAGGTTTTTGGCCAGATGGTGCAGCCATCATTTTGCAGCTGCAAAACTCAGTTTTGATGCGGGGCAATGGTGCTCTAAGGAGCCAGCACAGCCATTTTGCTGTTGACTGCAGAAGCGCAGCTTGGTTATGGACGGGAATTGTGCTGACTGGGTCAATGTAGCCCACAAATTCCCCCCGAATCTTCTGAGATCCTTGTCGAGGGAGAGTAGGGCAAAGTGGGATTCATTAATAGGGCAAAGTGGGGTTCATCGGGTGGAATCCTTCCATCAGGGAGCGGTAAGCCACGATCATCCCGCTATCTCTCGTTGGAGTGTGGAGCGACAGCCACAACTTTCCCTTATGTCTTCCTTTGTGGTGAGGACCGACACCCCCAGATTTTTCATCAATCTCTCCTTTCCAGGGTGGTCCTCCTTGGCCTATGAAGGGCGCAACCAGTACGAATCTATTAAATAAATAAGAACTGTTTACTACATTTTCCCACTGACTGCCTTCCTGGAAGGTTGACAGCAGTGGGACACACATGCATTGCAATAATGACAATATTTAAACAATAAAGACAAATGATCACTTACAAGGCACAGATACTTATTGGTTTTTTATTTGAAGTTTTGGGAATCCTTTTTGTCCTGACAATGAAGAAAAATACTCCCTGTTAAATATTTGAACCCATAAACCTACGTTTTCCCTTCTGGTTCTTCTTTTTCTTGTTTTTATTCTCCAGATGTCTACTCTATTTCATTTTATCTGGACTCCTCAATTAGCTGCAAAGTGTGCCTAGGCTGACAACTTTTTAACTGATTAATATGGACCCATTTCTCTTCTGTCAGTTCTCCTTTGGGTATGCGGATTCTGTAGGTGACAGGTGAAATTTCATCTACAATTTCAAAAGGACTGGGCCAGCTCGTTAAACATTTCTGCTCCTTGGTCTGGTTCCTTTGGAAATTGTACAAGTAGACCCTGTCTCCTACTTGGTATTCCTTTTTGTTTGTTTTTAAATCATATTGAGTCTTCATCCCCTCTGCAGATTTTTCCAGATTCCGCTGAGCATACGCAAAAGCATGTTGAAGGTGTTTTGTTAGATTCTCAACATACTCATGAGTTGTGGATGCGTTTATCAGTGTTTTCTCTTGTGTTCTTTAGAGCAAATGCTAAGGTAGCACCATCCTTCATCCAGTAATTTGCTGAAATGGAGACATCTTGGTCGCAGAAGAAGGTGTAGATCTGATGGCCATCAGGACAAGCAGTAATCGGATGTCCCAACTTGGCCCTGAGTCTTCCACAAACTTTTTTAGAATGATCACAATTGTTTGGTTGTACCTCTCAACTCCCCACTAGAGGACTAGTGGTATGCACTGTGAAGTTTCCTTTTTACCCCAAGTATCTCCCACATCTTTATCATCACTTCACTGGTGAAGTGACTACCTCGGTCTGACTCAATCCTTTGGGGTAGGCCAAAACGCGAGAAGATGTGGTTGATCATCAGGGCAGCTGCTGTTTCTGCCTTGCATTTTGGGGCAGGGATCAATTCCATCCATTTGGTAAACAAGCATGTTACTGTTAACATGTACTTATTCCCCCTAGAGGAGCGAATCACAGGCCCAATGAAATCTACTTGTAGGTCTGACCAAGGCAGTGTCATCCGCCTCTTCTGGAGGGGAGCTTGGCGTGTGAGTGAAGTTGGCTGAAATTGTGTACACACAAGACACCCCTTCAAATATTGGTCGAGGTCCTGCCCCATGTGTGGCCAGTATGTGACCTCCCGCAAGAGTAGTGTGAAACCCCTGATGACCGGCTGCGGACGTGTCATGGGCATGACATAGCATCAGGCTTTGGAATGATGTGGGGACTACCCACTGGTCACCACCAGATATGGATCTCCTTACCAACAAACTGTCTTGGATTCAGAACATTTTGGGGCACTTCATCAACACCCTGAGGTCCTCTTTCCCAAAGTAATCGGTATTTGTCAGAGAACATTTCTCAGGGTCCTCAATGTGTTGATAACATCTCCCAATGATTGGATCCCCTTTTTGTGCCGTGATTAAATCAGCACCTGGGGTCTCCTTACTCCACTGGGCAGTTGAGAGTTCATTGTGAGCATTTGTCTGGGACCTAGTGACAGCAGTGACCTGGATTTCCCCCAACAGGGACTCAATCTCGAGGAGGTCCCCCCTGGATGGCTCTGGTTTTGGCCAGCTGATCAGCTAGGTCATTTCCACTTTTGTCTGGACCCTCTATTCTGGAATTAACCTTAATCTTTTTCCAATAGATGGTCATCCCACTAGAGGTGACCAGATCATCAATATTTTATATTAGCTTGCCATGTTTCAGCAGTTTGTTATTAGCACATAGCATGCTTCTGGTTTTCCAATTAACCAGGTGCTCTACGAACCCGTTCCGGACATAATCTGAGGCAGTGATTAGGATCAGTTTGTGGAGTTGGTGTTGGACGGCAGTGAGGATGGCCTGATGAACTGCCATCAACTCCACCACCTGACTACTACAGGGACCGATTTTGTACCCAGCGAAGGGTTTGAGGCATCATTCACCCAGGCATTCCCAACACCGGCCACCAGTTGCTTTTCCCCATTGTTGTCAATATGTTAGGAGCACCCGTCCATATAAACTGTGGGCATTCCCTCGCACTTGTCTTCTTCATAGGCTTTGTGCAGGGAATTTAGGTACGCCTCCTTGTTGCCCTGAATGTTAAGACTTTCATCCTCGAGGCAGTTTTCTGTGGCACAATCATGCAAGTCAGCAAGACCTCGCGCGAGGGGACTCTTCGTGTTTTGGCCATATCTGACCTCGACAGGAAAGCCTTGCATTGACAGAATCCAGGAAGTAATTCTGGAATTACTCACATTTCCGGTCCGGATTCTTTCACATTGGAGGTATTGCAGAGGCTGGTGTGGAGTCTCCACTATGATGTGTTCCACCTGGATGAACGGGCGGTAATTCTTCAATGCCCACACCGTTGCCAGGAGTGCCGTTTCACAATTGTTGATTTTTTCCTCCACAGAGAAGAAAGTCTTACTTGCATAGGAGATTACTTTATTGACCTTGTCATCCTGTCTCCAAGAAGAACTCCTTGTTTTTTACTGGGTAATCTACACAAGGCGCTTGTGAGATACTTCTTTTGAGTTACTTTTCTTGCCTCGGCTCGTTCTGGACCCCATTTCCACTTGAACCCTCCCTTCAACAGATGGATCAGGCGTCTTGTGATCTCTGTGTAACCCTCAATGAACTTCCTACTGTAATTAGTCTGTCCAAGGAGGCTTCTTAGCACATGCAGAGTAGTGGGGTATTTTAGTTTTAGGAGTGCTTCCACTTTCTTCTCCTGGGGACAGAGACCCTCAGGAGTTATTTCATGTCCCAAGAAGTTGACACGGGTTCTGCACCACTGTGCCTTTTGGAAGGACAGTTTTGCTCCGGCAACCCTCAACTGGGTCAGAACATAATGGATTTCTGATATATGTTGTTCCACAGTTGAGCTTTTTATCAGGGCATCATCCACATAGGCCAGGTTACCCCTTTCACCCAAGTCGGGCATGGCTTTATGTAGGAACATGTTGAATATGTTGCCGGAGTTGATGTATCCGAAGGGAGTCCGGATCCACGTATACTGCTGCCCCTGAAGGAAAAGGCCAGCTTGTATTGGTCCTCCCTACTGGCAGGCATGGCCCAGTACCCATTGGTCAGGTCAATGGCGGTATATACATTTGACCCCTGGATCTGGTCCCGTCCTTGGTCAATGTAGGGAAGAGGCCATCGTGACATGTGGACCCATTTATTTAGCTCCCTAAGGTCTGCGCAGAGTCTTGAATGGCCATTTGGTTTTAAAATCTCCAGCACCGCATTATTAAAGGCGCTGTGGACTGGATGAATTATCCCACGGGACTCAAGGTTTTTGATGATTTCTGTCAGGGACTCCATGGATGCGAGAGGCAAGTGATATTGCTTCACAAACACTGGAGTAATTCTTGGGTCCGTGGGAATTGTTGTTGTATGGATTTAGGTGCGACCACAGTAGTAAAAGTCCACAGCAGAGAGATCTTGAAAATCTAAGAACACCTGTTTCAACTTTTGGTTTTGCTCCGGAGTCTCACAGGCATCAGCCAGGTTGACCTGCTCTTCAACCATTTGCCTGAAGCCTGGAAAGACTTCGGGTTTTGCTATCTCAGCGGCCTCCTCCAGCTGGGTGGAGACGTCTCTGGTTAGAGTGTTGACTTGGACCGGGGGGTTCAGGTAGGAGAGGCAGTCATTGTGGACCTGGAATTTCACCTCATCCTGCCTAATGCCAAAAGTCACCTCTTCCTGCCTGTAAGGGCAGGATGAGTAGACCAGGAAATTCCTCCCTTGCCGGGTGAAGATCCTGTCTGGTGGTAAGTCATTGTCACTATCATTGTCAAAACAGTCATTGGGGATTGGTCCTATCAGTTAATTTCCTAGACCCATGTAAACATTTCGGTCATTGTGGGATGTTTCAACCCACTAGTCCAGGCCCTGCAACATTCTTGTGCGCTGCTTGCATCAGGAACATCAAAATGGCTACCGGAGAGCATTTTGATCACTAGAAATCATCCACGAGTGCGCAGTGAAAATCAGAAAAATAGGCCGCCATCTGCTTTTTCCTATCTCAGTGGTAACACAGGAGACCACTGCCAAAACCTATCATTTGGCTGCCCACAGAGCAAGGCTAATTGCAAAGGAAACACAGAGCTGTGTGAAAATCCGTTTTTTCTTGGTTGTCAAATTTGCAAAAATCATGGCCCACAAACCACCCAAAAGATCCAACCTCCTGTTGGGTGTTAAACATCATTCTACTTCAAGAATCCAGATAAATATAATGTCAGCAGGAGTATATGTTATCTGAACAAAGTCCACTTTTGAAGATGGTTGCTGGGAAGAAATATGTCGAAAATGGGTGCAATACCGTTACTCACCTCTGTCAGAAGCTGGTGAGTTCTAAAACCTGCCATGTGTAAAGTTGAACATTGAACTCAAAGTATGCCAAAGAAAGACTTGCTATCAGAAGCTAAGAGGTGGAGACAATCCAAAATTATATTTTAAAAAGGCTTGAATTAAGAAATTGGTTGAAGTATTTGTTAAAAAGGTAATTTATATTTTAGGACAAGACAATTTCAGACATTGTGTTTAAAAGTTAAAGTTTCCCACACTGAGCTCCAAAGACATTCCACACCCTTTTACCCAACAAAGGAACCTTCCCCCTGCTCTCGGCTAAGAAATTGGCAGGCTGGTGGGAAAGGAAATTGGAGGGGCACTATGGCATGTGGCTCTGGGAAAGAGACAATGGAGACCTTGAACTGAATGCAAATGCTAATTCGGGTGTGACTGACATCAACTGCCCTGGCAGGAAGACAAGCCATGTTTGTCTCTGACTCAGCCAAGCTTTGGAGGCGGGCCAGACTGAAAATGTGGATTTGATATTGGACCAAATATATGTTTTGTGAAAAGACAAACTGACAAAAATATGAAATTTAGAGATTATTAAAATTAAAAATTCGCTCACAGTTTAAAACTAATCTGGAATCTGTGCGACATTCAGAGACTGAACCACAACATTTTAATATTGTAGCTATTGTGATTATGCTAGGAACATGAAAAATTACAGGAATATGCCCAGGGGGTATGTGCACGTATGTGTAAAAGACTGTACAGATCCGAAAATGTGTAACCAACCAAAAGCGTGAAAATTGTCATTTATGAACCAAAACTCGTAGGAAGAGAAGATTTTTTAACAGAAACATACCTTAGGCAATCTGTGATGTGTATATGTATTATTAACAAGTTGTGCATATTGAAAATATGTTTTTTGGGAAAAATAGATTTTCTGGGTAAGAGCAAAGGGAAGTTTCTTCCCTAGATTGTAAATGGCAGCATCACTCTGACACATGATGACACATCATGACACACTGTTCCTTTCTCAAATCAGGGGACAGGGAATTCTCTGACCTATCAGATCCTTAGAGGGTTGGGCATTGTGTATCAGCCTCCCCACCCACTTTGGAAAATTGATAAATAGGGACTGCTGAGGACAGGCAAGACACACACTTTCACTCATCAACTGATTCACTGGCGAAACACCATGCGGGAAGATCTAGACTCCAGAACCAGACTCCAGATCCAGACTCTAGATCCAGACTCCAGAACCCTGAAGCAGAGGCCAATCCAAAAAGCGGAACCCTTTTCAGCAGGCCTTTAAAATCTAGCAACCTGATTTAAACCCTAAACTTCCACGGGGCCTAATTCATTCAACAGCCTGGCTGTTTGCTGCTTCTGGCCAACAACCTTTGCTAGAACCCAAGATCCAGATCAGTCCACCAGAGCTGTAACCCAGAACCCGTCAGATCCAGTCCAAAAGGCCGCGCAGAGACCAGAGTGCTGAGAGCGGAACCAAGCACCTGAGACCTGTCTGGTGGCGTAGCGAAGTCCAGTTCAAACCTTTGACCAGATCTTTGACGGGTCCATTTTAACCAGAGTTGTGAGTATTTAGCGTAGAACTGTCCATAGTTTAAAGTAATCCATCCAACCCATTCCAACATATCCAGACTGCATTGTAGAATCTCTTTTGTCCATTCTGAATCCTTTCTCATCCATCTAACCCTGTGATAATTGTTAGTATAAGCCAACCTGTTTGTAATTCAAGGCGCAATTTCATTACAAATCTTGACTCTTTTTGAGAAAAATCGACCTTTACTAAAAACTCTGTAACTTTTGAACTGTATGTGCTAGGAACAACATGTCATTTAGAAGCTAACATCCTCAGCTTCCAAACAAACCCAAAACGACATTCCAATTCCTTATAGTTTTTCCTTAATCGCGTTTCCCGCACGTGGAAAAGTTGGCACGAATTTGCATTTGGCTAAATTTCACTCCATATAAAAACAGCTATTTCTTGTTTTCAACTTCTGAATTTCGTTTTCCATCTGCTAACCATTCAACAATCATTGCTAGTGTTTCCCTGAACTTATCCAAAGCAACCCTCACTTGGTCTGAATTCAATTTAGCGAATTAAAATCATTTTTAGCATTTTTCCCATTCAATTCAAACCACATTTAAAAGCAATTGACCTGTTTTAAAATCATTACTGTTCTGTCTAAATTTGCTGGGGGGAATCAGGATTGAAACTGCAATTTTTGATTGTTCTTCCTGATACCTGTGTGCCCTCATTCCATCTCTTCATATTGCATATTGGGGGGAGTGAGTAGTGACAGGGGGAAAGATTGATCACATTGTCTTTGATTGAAGTCATATCAAGTTTTATTTCTGTGTTGCATTCTTTCCTATCATTGCATTTCCTTGAACCCATACAAAGTTATTCTCTGGTACATTATTCTTCCTATTCCTACTCCCAATTGATTAAAGAGATTGTTGATATTGTAATATTACCCATTGCTGAACATTGCATGTTCTATGCTTTTGTTACCTATAGAAATTTTGAGCATACACCTGCTAGGCAGGGGATGTTTGGAATTGGGAGTTTTCAGACCCATTTCACACTTATCGATCAATCTAAATTTGGTAGTGGCTGGATCTTTTGGGAGTTTTCTGAACATGGCTTTGCTGATGAAGCTCTTTCCATTGTTCATGCACACTCAGGCAAAAACAGACTTCTTCCCCTCATTTAACTGAATAGGGAGGAATAACTGTTTTCAAATTTTCTGAATGAGCTGAACTTTGATCTGGTTTCTCATCACTTTTGACTATAGAATTGGGGTTTTCAGAATGTGAATCAGTATAAAATTCCAAAGTATTTCCCTCCAGTGTGGAATGCCACTTAAAACTGGAAGGTTGATTTTCAGGTATGGAGAGGAGTTCCCATCACCAGTTTGTTGTCCTACAGCAATTACTGTCACGTCAGGTATTTCATTATTCTGGAAATGAAACTCAATATGATCAGATTTTTGTTAAAAAATGTGCCATTTAAACTAAAATGTTTGACACTCTGTTTTAATTTTATTGGCCTGTTAGTCTCTGTCCAGAGGACCTTGTTCACACAGTCTATTAGGGGGGACAACCTGCACAGGATGTCATTCCCCAGTAGACAGGGTGTTCCCTCTGGAGTCACGACAATAACCCGGTGTTTCGCCTTGTGTTGACCAATTTTTATTTCCAAATCCGCAGTCCCCTCAACAGGAATTTCATTCCCATCGAAGTTCTGGAGTTGTCTTGGAAGAGGGGTGAGAGGGATCTGATATCTCTCCCCCCTTCCTGAATTTAGCTGCTCAAAGGCCCTTTTTGACAGAAGAGTGGCTTGGGATCCAGTGTCCACCAATGCTGAAAATGCACATTGCCTTTGCACTCGAACGGGGGCATAGAATCTCCCATCCTTCTCCTCAAGAGGGCAAAAGTAATGAGCATTTCGGGTAAGCTGGGTGGTCAATTTTTTTATTTTGGACTCTGACTCTGGCATTTTGGACTATTTTCTGTACTGGAGACTGGGAATCTGTAATGAAAATTTGGCATCCTTAAATAGTGGAGATTTTGAAATCCCCTGTTGCCCTTAGCTCTGTGCTATCCCCACTTACCGGGTGGCAGTCACTACAACCAATTTGTGGGGAAAATCCATCAATTACTATTTTTTTCTCAGGATGACCATCTGAGGTTCAGGGATGGGTGACTCTGAATCAGTCTCCACACCCATCCAGTCTTCATTTTGATCTCTTGGGACCCATTTCGGAGGAATTCCCCCATCACTGAAGGAGAAGATTTTTTCCTAGAATCTTCTAAGGATTCTTCCCCTTCAAACTGGAGGACACTAACTTACTCCACAAAATGGGCCTTTTTACTGTCTTTATTTCTCCTACCCACTCTCTGTTCCCTGGGTTGCAGTGTAAAAGAGAACGAGATATCCACCGACGGGACCATAGGTCAGTGCTCACCCTCTAGTACTTGTAAGACAAGATAGCTGCAACACGACTCAATAATGAGGACTCAGTAGTTTGGCAAAGGAAAGTCTGTTTAATGACAAGTACATCAAAACGGGAAGCAGTTGGGAATCAGCATCGTTGTGACCACCTATCTCGCTCCGACTACCTCAAACTTCAATTGAACAGCAATTTTTATACACAAAACTCGTCATCATTGACGTCTAATTCTAAAAAACATGTCATGCAATATAATTGGTTAGGAAAGGTAACTTAAATATAGGTGTCATATCTGTATATGATAATGCAGTATGCGGATTGGATAACTCTTATCGGGTGGGCGTCTACACCCCTCCCTCTACATCACACGTGATAGACGTCACTATAAGTACGATGTCTCATTAGTTCTACGATATATAGGACCGTGGATAACTTGGTCCATTGCGATTGGGCATACATTTCCACTTTTAATTACGGCATGCAGAATGGACACCCAGGTGCCTGGTGTCCCAAGTTTTACCCTGCCTCCCTTCCATCAATCAATATCTTGGGGCTATGTGTCAATTAGTTGGCTGGGCATGGCCTCGAAACTGTAGCCTCTTATCTGGAGAAGTTATGGCACCCTTGGATCTGGGTGACATCAGACGTTGGTAATTCTTTGCGCCTGTCTTGGTCACATGTCTGTTCACCGTGAATCTGCTTCAGTTTCCAGCTTTTAGTGTATTTAATTCTGTTTTCGGCCTCGCCACTTGCATGGGCCTCCCTTATCTTGACCTTCACGGGACAGGCTGGTATGCTCTGAAGTTTCGATTCCTATTAGCTGACGCTCTCCTCCCTTTCTCTGGTTGACCTCGATTTCCCAGGCATGAGCTGCTCTTTGTTGAGTTTCGATTGCGCCCCTTCTCCTGGCTTTGGCTGGGATATGAAACCAGGCCTGTTAGGCCTCTGGCTGCCTGGGCATACTTTTGCTTTTTCAAAATGGAGTCGCACTTGTATAGCATGCCTTATTGAGGTAGATATAGTTGGCGCTTGCCACTCTATTCTTCGACTAAGCATTGCACGCAGTATCATTTTCTTAGCTTCTTGCGTTCCAACCCTATTTACACGTGTTTAACTGGTTGGTTACTTCTATCTTGTCTCATAGCAACGTTTCCTCATGTTTTAACATCGTCTCTTTCCTGTGTCCATTACATCTATTTTCATAGCTACTCGCACTGGCATGCTATCTTCGATAGCTGCTTTCATTCATTCGCGAGTCTGTCCAGGCCCTTGTGTCATTTCCACTGGCCTTCCATTACAGCTCTTTGGGTCTCTTCATGGACCGTCTGTAGGTACTCTTCATTTCGTCTCAGCAGCTGGTACAGCTGTCTGATAGGGTACCGTGCTGCCCAGGGCTGTCTGGTTATGGGCGCTTCTACCAGTATGGATCCTCTGATGTACACTGGGCAGAGTCCCAGTGCAGTTCTTTGTTGGTTCATCTGCTCCTCATATGTCACATACCTTGGCGAGTCCCTTCCTCGAAATGAGGGGCAGGGGTGCAGGCCATGGCCCTCATTATGACCCTGACGGAAAGTGACTGACCGGACCGCCACAGCGTAAATAGCGTTTCCGCCATTGCACGATGGAGCAAAGTGCGGCCCATTCCGACCCATCGGGCACGAGCACCACGCCATGGCGGAAGTGCAAAGTCCGCGATGGCGGAAATGACCCCAAAACGGCCCACACCGCCGCCGTACGGCGCCCTAGGTGCAATACCGCCACCCATCATTGCGGACACCGCAGTGAGCGCCAACCGGAAAGTACGGCGACCGTAAATATACGGAAACGGAAGTAAAAACATGGGCCCGGAACGGGAAACAACACCCCGTACACCTATAAAACCACAAAATACACACAACCACTAAAAACACCACCCTGAGACACATCCCAACCCGTCATCCACCCTAGTGAAACCAAGAAAAATGGGAAAAGTAGCGAAGAAAGCGTGCGACCGCAAGCGGCAGGTCCACTTCTCCCGTGAGGAACTCACCGTACTCACAGAGACCCTCCAGGAGAATGCCGCCGCCGTCTTCTCCACGCAAATGACCAGGACGGCACTTGCGAACAAGAAGGCCATATGGGCCCTGGTGGCACAGCGGGTAAGTGCGGTGGGGACCGCACCCCGCAACCCACAGCAATGCAGGAAGCGGTGGGACGACCTGCGGATACGCGTCCGTAGCATACTTTCTGCCAACCGCAACATTGCCACAGCCACCGGGGGAGGGTCGGAATCACCCATCAAGTTGACCCCCTGGGAAGAAATCTGTGCCTCCACCATTGGAATGGAGAGCATAGAGGGAGTCGGAGGGATGGAGAAAGGAGTGCAGACATCCGGAGAATCAGGTAGGTGGCCCAAATAAAACCATGCCAAATCCACAATGTCCAATCATGTGACTCACATGTGTCCACATAGCGCAACAGCAACACATGGCCAGGAGAACGTCCACACACATTGGCCTGATAGCGCACTTTAAAACACACAATAAATACATAAATAAGTAAAAACCCCAAAAACACCCACTACACGTGCAGCAGGCACACCCTAACTGCAGGCTGCCAAACAACTGCACCCTCACTCCACACACAAATGAAAGCACCTCCAAGGCCCCGACCCAAATCACCCTCAGGTACCACCCCAATGCATGTGATACATTGCCATTCCAATTCCCACAGACCCATTAATAACGCTCGCCCTCCTTTACTCCACCACAGGGTCCGATCCAAACGACGAGCTCCAGGACACCCCTACCAGCACACCTGCAAAGAGGGCCAAGACCGACGGCCAAAGACCCTCCACCTCAGCTGCACGCATCAAGACACGGCAGCAGCACATATCAAGTGGCAGCACACAGGAGGGAACATCAACAGGCACCCCAGCAGCCAGCATGCCCACAACAGCACCACCACAGGTCCCCCCAATGGATGCCACAGAAGGTACTGCCTCTGGTGGCAGCAGCACCATAAGTGACACCCCATTAATGGCAGCATGCTCCGACACAGAAGACGGGGATGTCGAAGTCAGATCTATCCATGACCTGTCCCAATCCCCCTGTCTGTTCCATCCCGTACACCATGAGGATACCACGCAGGGGCACCCACAAGACGACGACTGGCCATCCCCCACAAGCCCTGTGGCAGGGCAACATGAGGCGAACAGCCCCTCTGTGACACCACCGCAAATGGCCATGGCCCAGCAGAGGCAACAGTCCCTCGACCAGTTAATCGTGCAACAGCAGCAACTGGAAACGCTCCTCAAGGACCATGCCGATGGATGTGGGGGCACTAAGGCAGACATAGAAACATCAACTGAGACACTTAGGGCACAAATGGAGAGTAGCACCGAGAGCCTGAGAGTCCAAATGGAGAGAAGCACCGAGAGCCTGAGGGGGGAACTGCATGCGACGTCCAAAGACGTATGTGCCGAACTTGCCGCAGTGCGCCGTGTGCTCACTGAGCTCTCACAAACCCTTAGGGACATGCATGGACGTGAGCAGGCAGAGACATCATCCGTTGCAAGTTCCGTCCAGGGCAGCCCCCAACGTAGATCTGGGAGGAACCTGCGCTCCACAGGCAGGGGTGCCCCTGATACCCGCAGAGGGGGCTTGCAATAGCGACTGCCCACTGACAATGAGCATCTTTGGACACTGGTGTTCGGGGGGGAGGTGGGAGGGTGGAGGGGGTGTGTTGGGCTCACTTGGGTGGCGGGTCGATAGGGTGTTCCACATGATATCACATATGCCATAAACAATGCACGATCAAACAATGAGATGTGTGGACAATGATCTTTGTGTACTAGGCCATCATAGGCGTACAGTCCATATTGTGCATGTACCAGACACACACAGTGCCACGAGTCCCGTGTCCATGTATCAGCCACCAGGCGTGAGTGCTAGAAGCATGCATCTATGAGATGCTGACGAATTTCACGGCCCTCCTGTGCCTCGCAGACTCCTTGAGGTGCTGCCACATCCCCACCCTCATCATGACCATCTTCAGGTGCTTGCAGTTCTGCGTCAGGGGGCATGGGCACATTTCTACGTACGCACATGTTGTGGAGCATGACACATGCCATCACCATCTTTGCAACCTTCTCATGGCGGTACAGGAGTGCCCCGCCAGACCTGCTGAGGCACCGGAAACGAGTCTTCAGTAGGCCGAACGCCTGTTCAATGACTACACGGGTACGTGAGTGGGCATGGTTGTAGTCCTCCTCATGCTGGTCCCGTGGGTTCCGGACTGGTGTGAGGAGCCATCTCTTCAGTGGATATCCGGCATCACCTGTATGTGGACGATAAACGAATTATGTGGAATGCCACTGCTACGTACGCACCCCCCCCCCTTCCTGCCAGGTCATTGCCGCATCACATACCCCACATCATCATGCATGAAATGAGACTCACCGAGTAGCCAGGATCTGTTCCCTGCGTGTCGCTCCATGTAGCGTGGTATTGTAGAGTTCCTCAAGACCATAGAATCATGGGTTGATCCAGGGAATCGGGCACAACAATGTGTAATGATCCTGTTGGAGTCACACACCATTTGTACATTCAGTGAATGAAATTGTTTTCGGTTGCGGTACTGGGCCTCCATGGCATGTGGGACGACCAATTCCACATGGGTGCAGTCGATGGCACCAATGCAACCCGGTATGCCGCCAAGTGCATGGAATCCCACTTTTGTGTTGGTAATTTCCTGCTCCGAGCGTGGTAGAGAGATGTAGTCGTCTGCGTGCTGCAGGAGGGCATTGAGCACTTGCAATAGTGTCCGTGAGAACAGTGGCTGAGAAATGCCATGCAACTGTCCGACTGTGTGCTGGTAGGTGCCTGTGGCCAGGAAGTGGAGTACAGACACCACCTTCAGTAGGGGTGGGATGGCGGTTGGGCTATCTATCATGCTGACAAGGTCAGCCTGTGTCATGTCCACAATGGCGGCTATGGTGTCCCGGTCCAAACGGTAGAGGGTGTGGATCTGCTCATCAGTGAGGTTGAACGGATGTGCTCGGAGGCGTGGGATTGCGGGCTGCCTGCGTGGTGGTAGTGGCTGTGCTGGCAGCCCTTGCTGGCCCTGCCTTGCCCTCCTCCTCCTGCGTCTCCTCCGTGCGGCCGGTTGTAGTTGGTGTTCGTCTTCTTCTTGGAGTTGGAGTACTTGCAGTGCTATCAGGTCCCCCAGGGCCAACATCGCGAGTCCTGCCGGTAGCATTTCGGAGTGGTTGTGGGAGGAGACTGGGCGTGCAATTTATGTGTTTTCAGGCTGTATGGCCTCCACCTGTGGTGATTCATTCCACCTGTGCAAGCTGCTCTCCCCTTTGGGCGAGCACGTCCCGCACACAACGCTGCAATTCGAGGAATGGCATCTTGCTATTACAATTATGTATTAGTACCCGATGGCCGTGTAACATTGGTTGATATGTTCATTCGGCTATGGTCCCATTGTTTCACATGCATTCTTTGCAGTCGCGAACAGACTTGTGAAGGGTCAGTGGAACGTAGTACTCGAGTAACGGTGGGCCCTCATGCATCACTGTACCGAGTTGCACCGACGGGCGGGGCGTCCCATTTGTGGGTGAAGGCAGTTGCCATTTTCACACACAGCCGCACTAGATGGATTAATTTGTGATTTCAAGCGGCCACAGATGCCTTTTCGACGTGATGTTGCAAATGAGGAATTCGAAGGGCGGCGCTTTCGGTCTTCAGCTAGCGGCGAGGAGATGCCCACAGGTCTGACTGCAAATATAACGTTCTATTGTTCAGTGTCCTTGGGACAGGGGCCATGGCGAGGATGCAATGATTGATATGAATAGTTTGGGATGCGCAATAGCGAAGTGGATGATGAGGCCGGACGTTCCCAAATACATGTTACTTCACAACACTGGAATTACGGGCTGGGGCACAGTGGATTTTGCAGGCTGCATAACGCACAGACTCAATGGAATTCTCACATGTTATGTGAGTATGGAAACAGGCGTTATCATTACGGGATGAGGGAATGATGAATGGATGCATGGGCAGATGATTTGATACGGTGTTTGCCATGTACAGGGCTTCTTGGAATCTGTCCGCCTCCCCTGCGCTATGTGATGCAGGGCTGCCATAGTGGGACCATCGTCTATCTGGCCTTGTTGAGCCCTCCCTGTCTCGACGCGCCTTCAGACACTTGTGTCCATGCACGTTACCAATCCCATCTGATGGATTCTGTTTTCACAGACGCATGCACAGGTACACTCGTTTGTGATGGTGTTTTCACCTCGATATGGATAGTTATGAGTCGCAAGTGGTTTTGGGGTGGTGATGATCCTTTGGAGTGGGCTAGCATGCATATGGCTGTGGATCTAGTGTGATCATTGAAGTGAGTTGTTCGAATGTAGTTCTGATGGCCATTCTTTTCTTTTTCTTTTCTTTTGGTTGACAGGTATCTCCTCCCCTTTTGCCACTGCCATCTGTATGCCACTCCTGCAGATGGGTTTTACTCCCGACACCTGCTGCTTCGTGTCAATCAGTGGAGCAGCATTACGATCTTATGGGACGATCGCCAATGGGCCACATGCCCTTACGCAGTACTAGTGGCTAGGAGCAACATTTCGGCCTTTCAGCTGGACTAGTGCCTCCCTATTGGGACGGCCCTGCGGTTCTAGGCGCTTCCATGTTGCCTTTTCGTACGAGAAGGTAGCCCCTGTGTACCATGAAGGAACAGGGCGTCACACAAGAAGTAGCTGGTCATTTATTGCGGATGCAGCCCACAATGGTGAAATGTGTTTTGGAGTTCATGGCCTGATGGCTGTATGGGCTTGGTGAATTTGTTGTGCATTAAATTTCTATTCTGATATGGGCCGTGTAGCGTTCTTCTTTGCAAGTGATGTGGCATATTCCTATTTGGGGAGCGATGTATTGTGAGGAGATCTGCATTGGGTTCCAGCTTCGGAGTATAGTTGCGTGGTACTGTGCTGGGCGCGTTTGCCTACGAAGCCCAGTGAGGTCAGGGGTGAGGGCTGCCAATATGACTGTTTGGATGATGTCATGCTCAGGGGCGGGGGATTAGGTTTTGTGTAACAGATGCCGGTCAGCCAGGTGGATTGGTGGAATGATGTGATTATCGGAATGTTGCTGGTCACAGGTGCCTGTGTTTGCGTGCGTTTCTTGGTGGGAGACTGGGGTCATGTCCATTGGTATAGCTTCTGTATTCGTGCCATCTGTGCCCTGCAGCTCCCATTGGCCCCTCTTGTGATTCTTTTGTTCGTTGGCATGCATGGGTGACTTGTACATTTCACTGGTTGCATTGTGACTTCGTTGCACCTACGGGGAGTTGTACTATGTGGCCAGGGAGCGGTGTACAGGCACTCAGTGGGGCCGTTTACGGTTGATTCGCGATGCCGTACTTCTCACCATGGCGGAATGGTACTTTCCGCCGTGCTTGATGGCGTTAAGTACATGTCCGCTAGGGTCGGAATTCGCGTACCCTTGCGCCATGGTGCTAATTACGGTTTGGCATGGCGCGCGCGCGCGTACTTGGTGCAGTTAGCGTTGGCGTTCACTACGGTGTCGCTAATGGCATCGTACTTTACGGTGACGGGTCATAATCGCACCGAGCGCTATTCGATGGCGGTATTGCATTTCCGCCATCGTTTTTCGATTTCCGCAAGGGTCGTAATGAGGGCCCATGTCTGGGACATCCTCTACACTCCCCCCTCTGGTCGGTTCATCGACCACTTCTGTGATCTCTTATGCATTTATTTCCTTTGATTCTTCTGTGTTATGGTCATCGTCTTCAGAGTTTGTACATGATGGTGTGAATGTGTGTTTCAAACTCCCTGTTTCAAACTCCCTGCTGTTTTCACGTGTTCGTCTTTGTTCCATGTCATTAGCTGACATTATCCATTTGGACTGCAGTAGACCCACCCAGATCCATTTTCCTTCATAGCTTCTTCGTTTCTTAGGATATGTGAACCTTGGTCCTTCTGGTGAAAAGTTGCTGGCCTTCACAAAGTCTCTTATTTCTTCATCAGTCAGGTCTCTGGTTTTCCATCCTGGTTCGACATCAACCATTATTTTCATCCCTATGGCTTTCTTCGCAGTTTTCTGGCACTGTGTAATGATTATCTTGATAACACAGCATCCTAGCAGTACCATTGCTAGTAAAGCTCCCAGCAACTTGAATATATCTGCCATCCATTGTGGGACCCATGAGAACAGGGCTCCAAACCAGCTGTCATCGTCCACTTCAGCACTTTCATCAATCATCTGGTTTTTCAGGTTTGTCAACATACTTATGGCTTCTGTCAGGGTTCCATTTTCTTCATCGTGCGATGGTATAAATGTGTAACATGATTCTCCAATGTTTGCACAAACTCCTCCATCCATTGCTATGATCATGTCTAGTACATATCTGTTCTGGAGGGTCATCAGTCGGATTGCTCTTAGTACTTCTTTGATTGCGTTAAATCCCTTTATAGTAGAGTTGATGGTCTGCAATAACTCCCATCTGGTTATCTACAACCATTTTGTATTAACACCAACTTTGACGTGGGGCAGGAGTAGTGTTGTGAATACTGTTGAGGTGAGGCTAAACAGTCTGTGCTCGTATAGGATTGCATGGAATGCTTCTTCTGATTTGGTAGAAAGGTAATTCTCTCTTTTCATCCTGGATACCAGTTCCGCAGATCTCCTTTTTCTTAGATGAGCATCTGCCCTCGGGAAATTGTCAATACTCTGGTCATTTTTCGGGATCACTAGTGCAGGAATGTGGACGTTCACTAGTGTGCATATGCCTCCCCAATTTTTCAGCAACCTTATGTAAGCTTTGGATCCACACGCCCAGTAATGGTCCATAATTACTGCGGTCCCTTGCGTCATTCCTGGGGCTTCAAAGATTTGGCCGCAGTTTAGAATCTCTCCCATATTCCTTGTGCCATTGTTTCAGAAGCAAGGTTTCGGGCTCTCCAGTGGCACTATCTGCAGGGGTCCCCCTCTATCTTTGACCCATGTTAGTAACTTTACTTGCACAGTTTTTGAGAGTTTTTCATTGCTTCCTTGCAGGCTCCAAGGACAATCCAAGTTCGGCAGATCACTACTCCTTCTTCCCATCCATTTGGGGAAACCACTGTTCCCCAGATCTGCATTTGTCCTCTATTCTTCCAGATGTGTGCCTCTTCTGCAGTTGTTCCTTGAATGTTCAGTCTCTGGTTTGTTACGCATCGTGTTCCTGATCCTTTGACGTCAGGATTCTCATATCTGATCACCTGATTCCTGGTGTGCGCCCAGTTTCTTGTTTTAATGTCCTGGACGAAGCCATCTTCATCGGGTAGTCCCTTTCGGTGGCCCATATCAGTAAAGCGTCTCTTCCCATAAATTTTCCTCTGGAGTTTCACATTGCTACGTGTGACATACAGTCTGCTATGGGGACATCAATTTCTACAGCCACGAAAATCTTGGATTTTCTGCCTTTGTCCTACTTCCTTCATGTGTTGATACTATATGTTGTTTCTGAGATGGGCTGTCCTGTCCAGGTAATCATTGAGTTCATTGTTGTCTTCATGTGAGTTTCTCTTGATCCTCAATGTCCTTTTGTAGTTAGCTATAACCACGTCTCTAAATGTGTCTATATGACTCTTTCTTGCTGGAGGATTCTGGGGCATGCTTGTTAGCGCAGCGGGTTTCCTTACCTGTATCGCTTTGGTAGGAGAAGGTTTTGCGTTTCTCTTCCTTTCCTTTTGTAATTTTTCGTAGATGTTCTCACCAACTCCCCAATGCGTGGCTTTGTCGTAGGTCTGGTGCTTGTTCCTTGCGTCTGAGCTGGTGTGCTTACTGTTATAGTCTGTGTAGTTCTAGTTTTCAGTTCCTCGTGTAGTTTCTTAGCTCTGACTATGAACGGGAACAGATGGTCCATTAGCATTTGTGTTTTCTCTGTGAGTTCCTTTGTGGCTACTTCTGTTCTTTTGAGGGATTTTGCTATGCCCTCTCCCTTTGGTTTCTCACTTGGCTCCTCTTGGTTACTTCCACTATTTTCTGGAGCTGTTCGTTCTGTAGGCAGTTTCCCTTTCTCGGTTGCCCTTGTTTGAGGCCCTGTTGCCATTGACACTTGCCGTTGTTTGTGTGTGTTCAGTGTGCGTGTGTGTGCAGTGGTCAGTGCTACATTTTCATTCACTCCGTGCTGACACTTTCTCCAGCCTTTTTCTTCATTCATTACCTCAAGTGTGTATGGATCACTGCTAGTTACATTTAGTTTTATCTCGTTTGCTTTTCTGAGGACTGGGATCACTATATAGGGTCTGGTGCTTTTGTAGGCCCCAGACATTTGTTATCTGGTGGATGCACTGAAATTGGGACGCTTCGTGCACCAATAAAGAAAGCAGTTCTGATAGTCAACGACAGAAAGACAATGATAATTACTAAGCATATACACATGATAGACTTGTAGGACATCTGGCAGAATTTCCTCCCATAATGCATATCTATAGTAGGTAAACTCCCAGTGCACTCCATGAATTTGCCTTGGTCCTGAGGACATACTGGAACCTGTTCAATGCAAAGGAATGAAAAGACGGAACTGCAAAAATCACACAAAAATAAAATGACGTAAAAATAAAAACAAAAATACAAATAAAAGTGAACATGGAAAAAATAAAAATAAGGAAAAATAGAGGAAAAGTGAAAAGGAAAAATAAGATTGTGAACTTTCTTGTTTCTGCTCTTCTCGATCTGTCCTTCGGCAGAAAATATGGCACTGTGTCTCTTTCTCTTGGTCTGTCCCACGGCGGCAATATAAGCACTGTCTCTCTGTTTCCTCGATCTGTCCCATGGCGGAAATATAAGCACTGTCTCTCTGTTTCCTCGATCTGTCCCACGGCGGAAATATAAGCATTGTCTCTCTGTTTCCTCGATCTGTCCCATGGCGGAAAGTCTCACTGGAACCTCCTTAGGTATTCTCGCTGGAAGTTAGATAGCTCCACCTGGAGGATTATGCCGTGGAGGAGTGTGCCCATGTGTGAGATGTTGGCTGGATCTCTAAGGAAGGTGATGACATCAACATCTGCAGGCCTCCCCACCATTTCCGGATAGTCTGTGACTAGTCTAAGCAGGACGTTGTACGCCAGCCGGATGTCCTCGGGCGATAGGGACATTTGTCCTGTTTGGCTGGGTCCTGGTCATGAGCTTTCCTTTTGATTCGCACAGTCTCTGCACCTTCCTGTTCCGTGGACTACCACGAGGTGCTTTAGTTTAGTGCACAGCTGGTTCAACTGAGCTAGGTTTCCTGGGTCTCTGATGAAAGTACGTGTGTCAGTTGTTCTCCCGATGAGTCCTGGGCATTTCTCGATTATTTGAAAGAACAAAGTGAATGTGAGTTTATCAATGTCTACCGGAGGCGGAAGCATTGTGTCGCCTTCGCTGTGCTCGGGTAACTCAGTGAAGGCTTCCGTGATGACAGTCAGCAGTTGCAAGATTATTTTCTCGTTTGCAGGATCTTGAATAAAGTCTGTGACACTGGTTTCTCTCCCTATGAGTGTCGGGTATGATATTACCAGCAGCTGGAAGTGGGTTAGCACATCCCACTTGAGGTTTCTGCTGGGAGATAAGATAAGTTCTGTAAACAAAGTCTTGACACTGGTTGCTTTCAGGATGCTGTGTTACGCTCTCAAGAAATGTCCTTCTCCTTTTTTTTCAGTCTATTAGAGTCTTGATTCTTTATACTACTTGAGCGTGACGTTATTTCAAAAGTTCGTTTTATCAGCATTGTTGTAGCTTTGTGTATGTAGTTGTCTTCTTTATCCTGCAACTGTGGTGCACAGAGTGTCTCTATTATTGTTCTTTATTACCTTTCTCTGGTTTGGGGAAATGCTCTTATTCAAAAATCACAAATGAAAACAGAGTTCTTTGTCATTGTGTTGCTGCTCATGCGTCCTTCTTCCTCGCCATGGATCTTGTCTCGGGGGGCAAGAGGGGTCCTCATCCTTCTGCCTGTGACAATCTCGTGCAGCGTGAGATGATGGTCGGAGCCTGGTTGGTTCCGAAGTGCATACAATGCCAGTGGTAGACAGTGCAGCCATCCCTTTTTCAATGTGAGTTTCAGCTTGGCTATCCTCTCCTTTAACAAGCCGTTGAGCCGTTCACATATACCATTCCCCTCCGGATGATACGCCAATGAGAACTTTATACCAAGCAACAAGCTGATCTGCTCGAAAACTGCATTAACAAAGTGAGCCCCATTGTCTGACCTCATTACCTCGCACACCTCCCATCTAGGGAATACTTCCCTCACAAAACCTTTGGCAGCAAAGGTAGAGTCTGGGTGTGCACAGGGACCTGCTTCTATCCATCTAGAGAATGGACACACCACCACAATTAATTACCTGTACCCAATGCACACTTGAATCATGTCGACGTAGTCGATATGCAAGTGCTGGAATGGCCCCTATGGCCGGGGGATAATTCCTCTTACTACTTTTAGTGTGTGCCCAGCTGTGAATTGCTGGCAGATTATGCAGTTCACCATCAAGAACTCAACATGCTCTGATAAATTCGGTGTAAACCAGTCTTCTGCGAGCGTTGCAGCGAGATTTTCTTTTGACATATGTATATGGCAGTGTAATTGCTCCAATGTTACTTTCAGTAGGGCAACAGGCATTACTGGTTTACCAGTGCTGTCTTTCCTCCACAACCCATCAGAGGGGTTTAAGGAACACCCTCAAAGTTTCCACAAATGTTTCTCCTCCTGAGGTGCCTCCCCTTGAAGTTCCATTAGCTGAGTCTGTCCCATGTTGCTATAGGCCTCTGGTGTGGCTTGTGCAACCATAATACGCTCATGGGTATGTGCCACCTCCACGTCCATGATTGTTTCATCCTTGGATGCCATGTACTTGGTTTCCGTGTCTGCTTCATGATTTCCACGTGAAACGAAATCTGTCCCTTTGGTGTGGGCGGCGCATTTCATGACCGCTATGCCCACTGGGAGCTGTAGTGCTTTTATCAACCTGTCCAATAAGGCTGCATGTTGCCCCTCCTTTTCCAGCGTGCTAAGCCTGCGTGCACAGTAGATGTCACATAGGCAGAGTCACTGTACACCGTTACTTCCTGGTCTGCATGATTCTCAATGGCGAGTATCAGCACCAATAGTTCTGCAGCTTGCGCAGAATAATGAGATGGTATTCGTGCACTGACGAGTACCTGGAACTCTCCATTCACTAGGTGTTTTATCACGGCCACGCCTGTGTATTTTTGTCCATCTTCTTGGCGATTCTAGATGAGCCGTCAATAAACACGATCTCACCACCTGCGAGGGCATTTTCTTTTACCCTGGGGATTTCATCATAGAATTACTCATAATTCGCGCAGTCATGTACAGGTTCTCCTTCTGTGACCGGCTCAGCTATGAACGTAGCTGGATTCACAGTTTTACATTGCACTATTTTGATCGATGGGTTAGAAATAATCACTTCATATGCCGATGCTCTCTGAGATGTCAGTGTGCCCTTTGACTTCTCTAGTATGGCGAACAAGTGCTCAACATACAATGTCATGGAGCACCCCATCACAATGGATGATGCCTTTTTAATGGTGAACGCGGCAGCAGCTAGATTTTGTTCACATGGGAAGTGGCCCTTCATGACCGGGTCCAGACTCCTGCTGTAATATGCCAGGGGCTTGTACCCCATTGAGGTTCTCTGCGTGAGCACCTCCGTCATAAAATTAACATCGGTGTGTGAGAACAGGTAGAATTCCTCTGCATAATTAGGAATCCTGAGTACTGGGGCCTTACAAATCGCCCCCTTGAGTTCTGCAAACCGCTTATCCATTGCCTCAGTCCATTCGATGTTTTCCCTTGTCGCCAGGGCCTTCTTTGGGGAAGCAAGGGCTTGGTATATGAGCTGTAGTCGAAGACCCATGCTCTGACATAATTGCACAGGCCTAAGAAACTTTGCATTTGTTTTATCGTGAGCGGTTTAGCCGTGTTCATGATAGCTTCAGTCCTTTCTGGGATTACCTTTATCCCTTCGTGTGAGATTAGCTGTCCTATACACAGCACCTCTCGTTGGCAGTATTGTAGCTTTTCCTTGTCAACTTTATATCCTTTCTCAGCCAGGATAGTCAATAGCTGGACAGAGTCACGCCTGCATTGTTCCTCAGTGACGCTGCAGATCAGAATGTCATCCACATACTGCAAAACAACACTGTCTACTGCAATATTGCTTAGGTCCATCTGCAGGACTCTGTTGAATATGGATGGAGACTCACAGTACCCCTGTGGCAGACTCGTGCTTTTCAGGCGCATTTGCCTGAAAGTAAATGACGTCAGGTCGTGTGAGTCACGGTGCAACGGGATTGAGAAAAACACATTTTTCAAGTCAATCACCGTGAAATATTTTGCCTCATTGGGTATGTTGCATAGAATTGTGGATGGATTAGGGACTAGAGGGAACTCGGCTTCAACTATATTGTTTAATGCTCTTAAATCTTGGATTAAACGCCAAGACCCTCCCTTTGATTTCTTGACAGGGTAAATCACTGGGTTGCAAGGTGATTCTGACGTCACTAGGATGCCCTGCTCCATCATGGCGGAAGTTTAATTTTCACTTCACCTGCCCCCTTCAGGAGGCCTACTTCATAGGGCCCTGTAGTCCATACCGCGACAGGTACTTGGGCCATGTCGTCATCAAAGTATTCTGGACGTATCAGCGCCAACATCATTCTCTGTGGCACCTCCGGTTTGATCATTTTGACCCAAAATACGAGACTTACTTCCACCCTTGTCTCTTGTAGGTCAGGGTGTTCTTCGAACAGATTGTCATTGGTGACGTCAGTCACTCGATACCCTTCTTCGATGGCGATAATCGCACACCATTGTCTGCCTTCGTCACCATATCCTTCAACCAAAACCACTTTCCCTCGCACTGCGGCAGATTGTTGCATTAAGAGAAATACTTGTCCCTCTTCTTCATGCATAGGTATTCTTGGTCTGAATAGAAACTCATTGGGTGTCCTCATAGTTCTATCTGCAAGGCCTGGCAATCCCGCCATGAGCACCCATACGCCATATGCGAATACTTCTGGCTCTAATGGTATAGCTCTCATGGCTATACGTCCGGAGTATGCTCTGATCATTTTGCACATGTTTGAATAATGCATTCCTGGAGTGGAGCACACTATACCATTCTCGGTAAACAAGATTGTCATATTCAACTTAGTCATTAAGTCCGGACTCAGGATATTTACTGGGGTCTGACGTGAATATAATAAGGCTACATTCATTTCGCTATCTCCCATAGAGACTGGGAGCACGTCTGTAAAGGGAAGTCTACTGTGAGCTCCCGTGAAACTCTGAGTATCTATGGCCTCGCAGGACAAGGAAAACTTGCCTTCTCATATGCACGAGCGTGTCGCACCCGTGTCAACTAAGAAGGAATATTCTTTACCCCCTATGACGACATTCATCCTAGGTTCCCTATTAGGGTCTGGTGTCACTGATAGGATAGAACACATCAGAGTTCCCCGTGAGCTGTCCTATTTCATATATAAGTTTGGCCCACTGTATACTTGATGATTTCCCCCATTTCTCGGGTTGCATCCCCCTCCGGAGTTTGTGCCCTGCGACATTTGCGACGGTGCCTGCTGGGATTGTCCCTGCGGTACATTCCCCATGTGCGAGGGTTGAACCACTTGCTGCGCACCTTAATGCAAAACCTGGCGGCTGCTGCTGCTCTGTGTGATTTTGTGCACTGCCCTGGTATGGGATGGCAGGCTGATTCACCATGCCTATTCTCATTCCTTGGCCGCTTTACCACATGCCTTGGCTTCCGCACATGCGCACCACATGTCCTGTCATTCCACACAGCCAACACACTGGCGGTGGCCGGGCCATCTGTGCATCTGGCATAGCTGGACTGCCCATCTGCGCATTCTGAAAGCCACCTTGATTATTCCAAAAGCCACACGGGTTACTTCAAAACCCACCCTGATTACTCTGCCATCCTCTTCCTCCAAAACCCCTTCCCCTCGGGTAAAATCCTGCAATACCCGGATTATTCAGCGATGGGTTAGTCGGTTGCTGTGCGTGTGGTTCAGCTGGGCTTGTCAGCATGGCTCCCTCGAGAGCATACTTTGAGAGTTTCTTTTGCACCAGCTTAGCTTCCTCATCCTTACGAGTTGCCTCCTTTTTCCGATTCTTTTCTTGCAACAATCTACAGTAATGTGTAATTGTCAACTGTATTTCAGCCCATGGTTTGGATTCTATTCCTACCAATTTCTTAAGTTGTTTTTGCACTGGCTCAGGCAACCCTTGGCATAATATATGGTAGAATACAGGGATAGATTTCGTCCAAGACTCATGCGTTTCGAGCATCCACGCATCTTGAAAATTCTGGATATAAATCAACGGATCCTCAGACTCTTTTATTTTCCGAGTCATTATAGCCCCATATCAGAAGTGTCTGGATATAGCGTTTGCAGCGCTTTCCACACTGCTGCTCTACAATTATTAAATGGCGCTCCGTCATGGGAGGTGTTAATTAGGGTTACCCTAGGGTAACCTGCCCATTTCCATACATTGTCTGCTCTTTCACCAAGTATGGCAATTAGGAGGCCCTTAATGTCCCCTATTGCTAAGGTGACACCCCCCCGTCATTTTCTCTAACTCATGTATCCACTTCCCGGCTCCCGATGTCAGCATTGGAAGCTTATTTTTTAGGTTCTCTCGGTCCATGTGTGGCCATGGAATATATTGTGGTCTTGCTCCCCCCTTTTCTAGCAGCGGGAATTGGAATGCGCAGTCTTCCTTTTCTTTCCCCATAGCTCTTTGGTCTATCGCTGGGGTGGCATTTCCGCCTTGTCGTCTCCCTGGCAATGCCCTTAATCTATCTGCATAGGCAGATGCTGACGCCCCCCCTGACCATGGGGTGTTTTTCATGTCGGCCGGACTGCACGGCAGAATTCGGTGTCCTACTTGTGGACTCGCTAGCATCTGACCATCGTACCCCTCGGTCCCCTGGGAGCCATTTTCTGCACCGTCTCCCTTCCTCGTGTGCCTCATCCTCCGTTTCCCCACCGGAGTCAGATCCTGAACACTCCCAGTTTACACAACTCCTTGCATCTTCTTCGTCCTGCCCAACCCCAGTCCGTCTAGGGACAATCCCCTGTTCGTACTACTTTGGGTGACATCCTCTGTGTCATACAAACAAACAAACAAACATATAGCTGAGTGCTCTCCAGGCGCTCATCTTCCCTTCCCCCATGGAATCTTCGGGATCACTAGTGCAGGAATGTGGAGGTTCACTAGTGTGCATATGCCTCCCCAATTTTTCAGCAACCTTATGTAAGATTTGGATCCACACGCCCAGTAATGGTCCATAATTACTGCGGTCCCTTGCGTCATTCCTGGGGCTTCAAAGATTCGGCCGCAGTTTAGAATCTCTCCCATCTTCCTTGTGCCATTGTTTCACAAGCAAAGTTTCGGGCCTCCAGTGGCACTATCTGCAGGGGTCCCCCTCTATCTTTGACCCATGTTAGTAACTTTACTTGCACAGTTTTTGAGAGTTTTCCATTGCTTCCTTGCAGGCTCCAAGGACAATCCAAGTTCGGCAGATCACTACTCCTTCTTCCCATCCATTTGGGGAAACCACTGTTCCCCAGATCTGCATTTGTCCTCTATTCTTCCAGATGTGTGCCTCTTCTGCAGTTTTTCTTTGAATGTTCAGTCTCTGGTTTGTTACCCATCGTGTTCCTGATCCTTTGACGTCAGGATTCTCATATCTGATCACGTGATTCCTGGTGTGCCCCCTGTTTCTTGTTTTAATGTCCTGGACGTAGCCATCTTCATCGGGTAGTCCCTTTCGGTGGCTCATATCAGTAAAGCGTCTCTTCCCATAAATTATCCTCTGGTGTTGCACATTGCTACGTGTGACATACTGTCTGCTATGGGGACATCAATTTCTACAGCCACGAAGATCTTGGATTTTCCGCCTTTGTCCTACGTCCTTCATGTGTTGATACTATATGTTGTTTCCGAGATGGGCTGTCCTGTCCAGGTAATCATTGAGTTCATTGTTGTCTTCATGTGAGTTTCTCTTGATCCTCAATGTCCTTTTGTAGTTAGCTATAACCACGTCTCTAAATGCGTCTATATGACTCTTTCTTGCTGGAGGATTCTTGGGCATGCTTGTTAGCGCAGCGGGTTTCCTTACCTGTATCGCTTTGGTAGGAGAAGGTTTTGCGTTTCTCTTCCTTTCCTTTTGTAATTTTTCGTAGATGTTCTCTAACCGCCGTTGGCTCACCAACTCCCCAATGCGTGGCTTTGTCGTAGGTCTGGTGCTTGTTCATTGCGTCTGAGCTGGTGTGCTTACTGTTATAGTCTGTGTAGTTCTAGTTTTCAGTTCCTTGTGTAGTTTCTTAGCTCTGACTATGAACGGGAACAGATGGTCCATTAGCATTTGTGTTTTCTCTGTGAGTTCCTTTGTGGCTACTTCTGTTCTTTTGAGGGATTTTGCTATGCCCTCTCCCTTTGGTTTCTCACTTGGCTCCTCTTGGTTACTTCCACTATTTTCTGGAGCTGTTCGTTCTGTAGGCAGTTTCCCTTTCTCAGTTGCCCTTGTTTGAGGCCCTGTTGCCATTGACACTTGCCGTTGTTTGTGTGTGTTCAGTGTGCGTGTGTGTGCAGTGGTCAGTGCTACATTTTCATTCACTCTCTGCTGACCCTTTCTCCAGCCTTTTTCTTCATTCATTACCTCAAGTGTGTATGAATCACTGCTTGTTACATTTAGTTTTATCTCGTTCGTTTTACCATCAGCTTTTCTGAGGACTGGGATCACTATATAGGGTCTGGTGCTTTTGTAGGCCCCAGACATTTGTTATCTGGTGGATGCACTGAAATTGGGACGCTTCGTGCACCAATAAAGAAAGCAGTTCTGATAGTCAACGACAGAAAGACAATGATAATTACTAAGCATATACACATGATAGACTTGTAGGTCATCTGGCAGAATTTCCTCCCATAATGCATATCTATAGTAGGTAAACTCCCAGTGCACTCCATGAATTTGCCTTGGTCCTGAGGACATACTGGAACCTGTTCAATGCAAAGGAATGAAAAGACGGAACTGCAAAAATCACGCAAAAATAAAATGACATAAAAATAAAAACAAAAATACAAATAAAAGTGAACATGGAAAAAATAAAAATAAGGAAAAATAGAGGAAAAGTGAAAAGGAAAAATAAGATTGTGAACTTTCTTGTTTCTGCTCTTCTCGATCTGTCCTTCGGCAGAAAATATGGCACTGTGCCTCTTTCTCTTGGTCTGTCCCACAGCGGCAATATAAGCACTGTCTCTCTGTTTCCTCGATCTGTACCATGGCGGAAATATAAGCATTGTCTCTCTGTTTCCTCGATCTGTCCCACGGCGGAAAGTCTCACTGGAACCTCCTTGGGTATTCTCGCTGGAAGTTAGATAGCTCCACCTGGAGGATTATGCCGTGGAGGAGTGTGCCCATGTTTGAGATGTTGGCTGAATCTCTAAGAAAGGTGATGACATCAACATCTGCAGGCCTCCCCACCATTTCCGGATAGTCTGTGACTAGTCTAAGCAGGACGTTGTACGCCAGCCGGGTGTCCTCGGGCGATAGGGACATTTGTCCTGTTTGGCTGGGTCCTGGTCATGAGCTTTCCTTTTGATTCGCACAGTCTCTGCACCTTCCTGTTCCGTGGACTACCACGAGGTGCTTTAGTTTAGTGCACAGCTGGTTCAACTGAGCTAGGTTTCCTGGGTCTCTGATGAAAGTACGTGTGTCAGTTGTTCTCCTGATGAGTCCTGGGCATTTCTCGATTATTTGAAAGAACAAAGTGAATGTGAGTTTATCAATGTCTACCGGAGGCGGAAGCATTTGTGTCCCCTTCGCTGTGCTCGGGTAACTCAGCGAAGGCTTCCGTGATGACAGTCAGCAGTTGCAAGATTATTTTCTCGTTTGCAGGATCTTGAATAAAGTCTGTGACACTGGTTTCTCTCCCTATGAGTGTCGGATATGATATTACCAGCAGCTGGAAGTGGGTTAGCACATCCCACTTGAGGTCTCTGCTGGGAGATACCATAAGTTCTGTAAACAAAGTCTTGACACTGGTTGCTTTCAGGATGCTGTGTTACGCTCTCAAGAAATGTCCTTCTCCTTTTTTTTCAGTCTATTAGAGTCTTGATTCTTTATACTACTTGAGCGTGACGTTATTTCAAAAGTTCGTTTTATCAGCATTGTTGTAGCTTTGTGTATGTAGTTGTCTTCTTTATCCTGCAACTGTGGTGCACAGAGTGTCTGTATTATTGTTCTTTATCACCTTTCTCTGGTTTGGGAAAATGCTCTTATTCAAAAATCACAAATGAAAACAGAGTTCTTTGTCATTGTGTTGCTGCTCATGCGTCCTTCTTCCTCGCCATGGATCTTGTCTGCACGTGCTGAGGTTCTTCCCCATTGTCCGTAGCTTCTTTGTGGTTGGATGCAGCTAGAGGGCTTTCTCCTATATAAGGTTTAATGTCATTCAGGAAGAGCCATGCCCTTCTACCCTGGACTTTGACGGCTGAAGGAATGTTGTCCTCTATGATGAAAGGGCAATTGAATCGTGGCTCATCCCACTTCTTCCTTGTAAAGTTCCTTATAAGAACTGCATCCCCAGGGAAGATGAGAGGCGCGCCTAAACCTTGCGCAACATATATTTCAGCATTTCTTGTTGTATTTTGTACTGTGCTGCACCCTTTTTGCTGTCGCTGCAGCTGGCCTGAAATGACAGAGACGCTGGATGTCATACAATTCAAGTACTCCTGCATCTCTGTCCTCAAGACCTCACTTGTTGGCTGGGCATCACATCTAGCTCTATCTCGGGGAGTAAGAGGGGTCCTCATCCTTCTGCCTGTGACTATCTCGTGCAGCGTGAGATGATGGTCGGAGCCTGGTTGGTTCCGAAGTGCATACAATGCCAGTGGTAGACAGTGCAGCCATCCCTTTTTCAACGTGAGTTTCAGCTTGGCTATCCTCTCCTTTAACAAGCCGTTGAGCCGTTCACATATGCCATTCCCCTCCGGATGATACGCCAATGAGAACTTTATACCAAGCAACAAGCTGATCTGCTCGAAAACTGCATTAACAAAGTGAGCCCCATTGTCTGACCTCATTACCTCGCACACCTCCCATCTAGGGAATACTTCCCTCACAAAACATTTGGCACCAAAGGTAGAGTCTGGGTGTGCACAGGGACCTGATTCTATTCATCTAGAGAATGGACACACCACCACAATTAATTACCTGTACCCAATGCACACTTGAATCATGTCGACGTAGTCGATATGCAAGTGCTGGAATGGCCCCTATGGCCGGGGGATAATTCCTCTTACTACTTTTAGTGTGTGCCCAGCGGTGAATTGCTGGCAGATTATGCAGTTCATCATCAAGAACTCAACATGCTCTGATAAATTCGGTGTAAACCAGTCTTCTGCAAGCGTTGCAGCGAGATTTTCTTTTGACATATGTATATGGCAGTGTAATTGCTCCAATGCTACTTTCAGTAGGGCAACAGGCATTACTGGTTTACCAGTGCTGTCTTGCCTCCACAACCCATCAGAGGGGTTTAAGGTACACCCTCAAAGTTTCCACAAATGTTTTTCCTCCTGAGGTGCCTCCCCTTGAAGTTCCATTAGCTGAGTCTGTCCCATGTTGCTATAGGCCTCTGGTGTGGCTTGTGCAACCATAATACGTTCATGGGTATGTGCCACCTCCACATCCATGATTGTTTCATCCTTGGATGCCATGTACTTGGTTGCCGTGTCTGCTTCATGATTTCCACGTGAAACGAAATCTGTCCCTTTGGTGTGGGCGGCGCATTTCATGACCGCTATGCCCACTGGGAGCTGTAGTGCTTTTATCAACCTGTCCAATAAGGCTGCATGTTGCCCCTCCTTTTCCAGCGTGCTAAGCCTGCGTGCACAGTAGATGTCACATAGGCAGAGTCACTGTACACCGTTACTTCCTGGTCTGCATGTTTCTCAATGGCGAGTATCAGCACCAATAGTTCTGCAGCTTGCGCAGAATAGTGAGATGGTATTCGTGCACTGACGAGTACCTGGAACTCTCCATTCGCTAGGTGTTTTATCACGGCCACGCCTGTGTATTTTTGTCCATCTTCTTGGCGATTCTAGATGAGCCGTCAATAAACACAATCTCACCACCTGCCAGGGCATTTTCTTTTACCCTGGGGATTTCATCATAGAATTACTCATAATTTGCGCAGTCATGTACAGGTTCTCCTTCTGTGACCGGCTCAGCTATGAACGTAGCTGGATTCACAGTTTTACATTGCACTATTTTGATCGATGGGTTAGAAATAATCACTTCATATGCCGATGCTCTCTGAGATGTCAGTGTGCCCTTTGACTTCTCTAGTATGGCGAACAACAAGTGCTCAACATACAATGTCATGGAGCACCCCATCACAATGGATGATGCCTTTTTAATGGTGAACACGGCAGCAGCTAGATTTTGTTCACATGGGAAGTGGCCCTTCATGACCGGGTCCAGACTCCCGCTGTAATATGCCAGGGGCTTGTACCCCAGTGAGGTTCTCTGCGTGAGCACCTCCGTCATAAAATTAACATCGGTGTGTGAGAACAGGTAGAATTCCTCTGCATAATTAGGAATCCTGAGTACTGGGGCCTTACAAATCGCCCCCTTGAGTTCTGCAAACCGCTTATCCATTGCCTCAGTCCATTCGATATTTTCCCTTGTGGCCTGGGCCTTCTTTGGGGAAGCAAGGGCTTGGTATATGAGCTGTAGTCGAAGACCCATGCTCTGACATAATTGCACAGGCCTAAAAAACTTTGCATTTGTTTTATCGTGAGCGGTTTAGCCGTGTTCATGATAGCTTCAGTCCTTTCTGAGATTACCTTTATCCCTTCGTGTGAGATTAGCTGTCCTATGTACAGCACCTCTCGCTGGCAGTATTGTAGCTTTTCCTTGTCAACTTTATATCCTTTCTCAGCCAGGATAGTCAATAGCTGGACAGAGTCACGCCTGCATTGTTCCTCAGTGACGCTGCAGATCAGAATGTCATCCACATACTGCAAAACAACACTGTCTACTGCAATATTGCTTAGGTCCATCTGCAGGACTCTGTTGAATATGGATGGAGACTCACAGTACCCCTGTGGCAGCCTCGTGCTTTTCAGGCGCATTTGCCTGAAAGTAAATGACGTCAGGTCGTGTGAGTCACGGTGCAACGGGATTGAGAAAAACACATTTTTCAAGTCAATCACCGTGAAATATTTTGCCTCATTGGGTATGTTGCATAGAATTGTGGATGGATTAGGGACTAGAGGGAACTCAGCTTCAACTATATTGTTTAATGCTCTTAAATCTTGGATTAAACGCCAAGACCCTCCCTTTGATTTCTTGACAGGGTAAATCACTGGGTTGCAAGGTGATTCTGACGTCACTAGGATGCCCTGCTCCATCATGGCGGAAGTTTAATTTTCACTTCACCTGCCCCCTTCAGGAGGCCTACTTCATAGGGCCCTGTAGTCCATACCGCGGCAGGTACTTGGGCCATGTCGTCATCAAAGTATTCTGGACGTATCAGCGCCAACATCATTATCTGTGGCACCTCCGGTTTGATCATTTTGACGCAAAATACGAGACTTACTTCCCCCCTTGTCTCTTCTAGGTCAGGGTGTTCTTCGAACAGATTGTCATTGGTGACGTCAGTCACTCGATACCCTTCTTCGATGGCGATAATCGCACACCATTGTCTGCCTTCGTCGTCATATCCTTCAACCAATACCACTTTCCCTCGCACTGCGGCAGATTGTTACATTAAGAGAAATACTTGTCCCTCTTCTTCATGCATAGGTATTCTTGGTCTGAATAGAAACTCATCGGGTGTCCTCATAGTTCTATCTGCAAGGCCTGGCAATCCCGTCATGAGCACCCATACGCCATATGCGAAGACTTCTGGCTCTAATGGTATAGCTCTCATGGCTATACGTCCAGAGTATGCTCTGATTATTTTGCACATGTTTGAATAATGCATTCCTGGAATTGAGCACACTATACCATTCTCGGTAAACAAGATTGTCACATTCAACTTAGTCATTAAGTCCCGACTCAGGATATTTACTGGGGTCTGACGTGAATATAATAAGGGTACATTCATTTCGCTATCTCCCATAGAGACTGGGAGCACGTCTGTAAAGGGAAGTCTACTGTGAGCTCCCGTGAAACTCTGAGTATCTATGGCCTCGCAGGACAAGGAAAACTTGCCTTCTCATATGCACGAGCGTGTCGCACCCGTGTCAACTAAGAAGGAATATTCTTTAACCCCTATGACGACATTCACCACAGGTTCCCTATTAGGGTCTGGTGTCACTGATAGGATAGAACACATCAGAGTTCCCCGTGAGCTGTCCTATTTCATATATAACTTTGGCCCACTGTATACTTGATGATTTCCCCCATTTCTCGGGTTGCATCCCCCTCCGGAGATTTTGCCCTGCGACATTTGCGACGGTGCCTGCTGGGATTGTCCCTGCGGTACATTCCCCATGTGCGAGGGTTGAACCACTTGCTGCGCACCTTAATGCAAAACCTGGCGGCTGCTGCTGCTCTGTGTGATTTTTTGCACTGCCCTGGTATGGGATGGCAGGCTGATTCACCATGCCTATTCCCATTCCTTGGCCGCTTTACCACATGCCTTGGCTTCCGCACATGCGCACCACATGTCCTGTCATTCCACACAGCCAACACACTGGCGGTGGCCGGGCCATCTGTGTATCTGGCATAGCTGGACTGCCTATCTGCGCATTCTGAAAGCCATCTTGATTATTCCGAAAGCCACCCGGGTTACCTCAAAACCCACCCTGATCACTCTGCCATCCTCTTCCTCCAAAACCCCTTCCCCTCGGGTAAAATCCTGCAATAGCCGGATTATTCAGCGATGGGTTAGTCGGTTGCTGTGCGTGTGGTTCAGCTGGGCTTGACAGCATGGCTCCCTCGAGAGCATACTTTGAGAGTTTCTTTTGCACCAGCTTCGCCTCCTTATCCTTACGAGTTGCCTCCTTTTTCCGATTCTTTTCTTGCAACAATCTACAGTAATGTGTAATTGTCAACTGTATTTCAGCCCATGGTTTGGCTTCTATTCCTACCAATTTCTTAAGTTGTTTTTGCACTGGCTCAGGCAACCCTTGGCATAATATATGGTAGAATACAGGGATAGATTTCGTCCAAGACTCATGCGTTTCAAGCATCCACGCATCTTGAAAATTCTGGATATAAATCAACGGATCCTCAGACTCTTTTATTTTCCGAGTCATTATAGCCCCATATCAGAAGTGTCTGGATATAGCGTTTGCAGCGCTTTCCACACTGCTGCTCTACAATTATTAAATGGCGCTCCGTCATGGGAGGTGTTAATTAGGGTTACTCTAGGGTAACCTGCCCATTTCCATACATTGTCTGCTCTTTCACCAAGTATGGCAATTAGGAGGCCCTTAATGTCCCCTATTGCTAAGGTGACACCCCCCCGTCATTTTCTCTAACTCATGTATCCACTTCCCGGCTCCCGATGTCAGCATTGGAAGCTTATTTTTTAGGTTCTCTCGGTCCATGTGTGGCCATCGAATATATTGTGGTCTTGCTCCCCCCTTTTCTAGCAGCGGGAATTGGAATGCGCAGTCTTCCTTTTCTTTCCCCATAGCTCTCTGGTCTATCGCTGGGGTGGCATTTCCGCCTTGTCGTCTCCCTGGCAATGCCCTTAATCTATCTGCATAGGCAGGTGCTGACGCACCCCCTGACCATGGGGTATTTTTCATGTCGGCCGGACGGCACGGCAGACTTCGGTGTCCTACTTGTGGACTCGCTAGCATCTGACCATCGTACCCCTCGGTCCCCTGGGAGCCATTTTCCGCACCGTCTCCCTTCCTCGTGTGCCTCATCCTCCGTTTCCCCACCGGAGTCAGATCCTGAACACTCCCAGTTTACACAACTCCTTGCATCTTCTTCGTCCTGCCCAATCCCCAGTCCGTCTAGGGACAGTCCCCTGTTCGTACTACTTTGGGTGACATCCTCTGTGTCATACAAACAAACAAACAAACAAACATATAGCTGAGTGCTCTGCAGTCACTCATCTTCCCTTCCCCCATGGAATCTTCGGGATCACTAGTGCAGGAATGTGGACGTTCACTAGTGTGCATATGCCTCCCCAATTTTTCAGCAACCTTATGTAAGCTTTGGATCCACACGCCCAGTAATGGTCCATAATTACTGCGGTCCCTTGCGTCCTTCCTGGGGCTTCAAAGATTCGGCCGCAGTTTAGAATCTCCCCCATCTTC
Source organism: Ambystoma mexicanum (assembly GCF_040938575.1). NCBI lineage: Eukaryota > Metazoa > Chordata > Amphibia > Caudata > Ambystomatidae > Ambystoma > Ambystoma mexicanum. The sequence goes on along the minus strand of NC_090929.1, from coordinate 1,338,392,506 downwards.
CTTGTGCCATTGTTTCAGAAGCAAAGTTTCGGGCTCTCCAGTGCCACTATCTGCAGGGGTCCCCCTCTATCTTTGACCCATATTAGTAACTTTACTTGCACAGTTTTTGAGAGTTTTCCATTGCTTCCTTGCAGGCTCCAAGGACAATCCAAGTTCGGCAGATCACTACTCCTTCTTCCCATCCATTTGGGGAAACCACTGTTCCCCAGATCTGCATTTGTCCTCTGTTCTTCCAGATGTGTGCCTCTTCTGCAGTTTTTCCTTGAATGTTCAGTCTCTGGTTTGTTACCCATCGTGTTCCTGATCCTTTGACGTCAGGATTCTCATATCTGATCACGTGATTCCTGGTGTGCGCCCTGTTTCGTGTTTTAATGTCCTGGACGTAGCCATCTTCATCGGGTAGTCCCTTTCGGTGGCCCATATCAGTAAAGCGTCTCTTCCCATAAATTATCCTCTGGTGTTGCACATTGCTATGTGTGACATACAGTCTGCTATGGGGACATCAATTTCTACAGCCACGAAGATCTTGGATTTTCCTCCTTTGTCCTACTTCCTTCATGTGTTGATACTATATGTTGTTTCCGAGATGGGCTGTCCTGTCCAGGTAATCATTGAGTTCATTGTTGTCTTCATGTGAGTTTCTCTTGATCCTCAATGTCCTTTTGTAGTTAGCTATAACCACGTCTCTAAATGCGTCTATATGACTCTTTCTTGCTGGAGGATTCTTGGGCATGCTTGTTAGCGCAGCGGGTTTCCTTACCTGTATCGCTTCGGTAGGAGAAGGTTTTGCGTTTCTCTTCCTTTCCTTTTGTAATTTTTCGTAGATGTTCTCTAACCGCCGTTGGCTCACCAACTCCCCAATGCGTGGCTTTGTCGTAGATCTGGTGCTTTTTCCTTGCGTCTGAGCTGGTGTGCTTACTGTTATAGTCTGTGTAGTTCTAGTTTTCAGTTCCTCGTGTAGTTTCTTAGCTCTGACTATGAACGGGAACAGATGGTCCATTAGCATTTGTGTTTTCTCTGTGAGTTCCTTTGTGGCTACTTCTGTTCTTTTGAGGGATTGTGCTATGCCCTCTCCCTTTGGTTTCTCACTTGGCTCCTCTTGGTTACTTCCACTATTTTCTGGAGCTGTTCGTTCTGTAGGCAGTTTCCCTTTCTCGGTTGCCCTTGTTTGAGGCCCTGTTGCCATTGACACTTGCCTTGTTTGTGTGTGTTCAGTGTGCGTGTGTGTGCAGTGGTCAGTGCTACATTTTCATTCACTCTGTGCTGACCCTTTCTCCAGCCTTTTTCTTCATTCATTACCTCAAGTGTGTATGAATCACTGCTAGTTACATTTAGTTTTATCTCGTTTGTTTTACCATCAGCTTTTCTGAGGACTGGGATCACTATATAGGGTCTGGTGCTTTTGTAGGCCCCAGACATTTGTTGTCTGGTGGATGCACTGAAATTGGGACGCTTCGTGCACCAATAAAGAAAGCAGTTCTGATAGTCAACGACAGAAAGACAATGATAATTACTAAGCATATACACATGATAGACTTGTAGGACATCTGGCAGAATTTCCTCCCATAATGCATATCTATAGTAGGTAAACTCCCAGTGCACTCCATGAATTTGCCTTGGTCCTGAGGACATACTGGAACCTGTTCAATGCAAAGGAATGAAAAGACGGAACTGCAAAAATCACACAAAAATAAAATGACGTAAAAATAAAAACAAAAATACAAATAAAAGTGAACATGGAAAAAATAAAAATAAGGAAAAATAGAGGAAAAGTGAAAAGGAAAAATAAGATTGTGAACTTTCTTGTTTCTTCTCTTCTCGATCTGTCCTTCGGCAGAAAATATGGCACTGTGTCTCTTTCTCTTGGTCTGTCCCACGGCGGCAATATAAGCACTGTCTCTCTGTTTCCTCGATCTGTCCCATGGCGGAAATATAAGCACTGTCTCTCTGTTTCCTATATCTGTCCCACGGCGGAAATATAAGCATTGTCTCTCTGTTTCCTCGATCTGTCCCACGGCGGAAAGTCTCACTGGAACCTCCTTAGGTATTCTCGCTGGAAGTTAGATAGCTCCACATGGAGGATTATGCCGTGGAGGAGTGTGCCCATGTGTGAGATGTTGGCTGAATCTCTAAGGAAGGTGATGACATCATCATCTGCAGGCCTCCCCACCATTTCCGGATAGTCTGTGACTAGTCTAAGCAGGACGTTGTACGCCAGTCGGGTGTCCTCGGGCGATAGGGACATTTGTCCTGTTTGGCTGGGTCCTGGTCATGAGCTTTCCTTTTGATTCGCACAGTCTCTGCACCTTCCTGTTCCGTGGACTACCACGAGGTGCTTTAGTTTAGTGCACAGCTCGTTCAACTGAGCTAGGTTTCCTGGGTCTCTGATGAAAGTACGTGTGTCAGTTGTTCTCCCGATGAGTCCTGGGCATTTCTCGATTATTTGAAAGAACAAAGTGAATGTGAGTTTATCAATGTCTACCGGAGGCAGAAGCATTTGTGTCCCCTTCGCTGTGCTCGGGTAACTCAGCGAAGGCTTCCGTGATGACAGTCAGCAGTTGCAAGATTATTTTCTCGTTTGCAGGATCTTGAATAAAGTCTGTGACACTGGTTTCTCTCCCTATGAGTGTCAGATATGATATTACCAGCAGCTGGAAGTGGGTTAGCACATCCCACTTGAGGTCTCTGCTGGGAGATACCATAGGTTCTGTAAACAAAGTCTTGACACTGGTTGCTTTCAGGATGCTGTGTTACGCTCTCAAGAAATGTCCTTCTCCTTTTTTTTCAGTCTATTAGAGTCTTGATTCTTTATACTACTTGAGCGTGACGTTATTTCAAAAGTTCGTTTTATCAGCATTGTTGTAGCTTTGTGTATGTAGTTGTCTTCTTTATCCTGCAACTGTGGTGCACAGAGTGTCTGTATTATTGTTCTTTATCACCTTTCTCTGGTTTGGGGAAATGCTCTTATTCAAAAATCACAAATGAAAACAGAGTTCTTTGTCATTGTGTTGCTGCTCATGCGTCCTTCTTCCTCGCCATGGATCTTGTCTGCACGTGCTGAGGTTCTTCCCCATTGTCCGTAGCTTCTTTGTGGTTGGATGCAGCTAGAGGGCTTTCTCCTATATAAGGTTTAATGTCATTCAGGAAGAGCCATGCCCTTCTACCCTGGACTTTGACGGCTGAAGGAATGTTGTCCTCTATGATGAAAGGGCAATTGAATCGTGGCTCATCCCAATTCTTCCTTGTAAAGTTCCTTATAAGAACTGCATCCCCAGGGAAGATGAGAGGCGCGCCTAAACCTTGCGCGGCATCTATTTCAGCATTTCCTCTTGTAATTTGTACTGTGCTGCACCCTTTTTGCTGTTGCTGCAGCTGGCCTGAAATGACAGAGACGCTGGATGTCATACAATTCAAGTACTCCTGCATCTCTGTCCTCAAGACCTCACTTGTTGGAGGGCATCACATCTAGCTCTATCTCGGGGGTAAGAGGGGTCCTCATCCTTCTGCCTGTGACTATCTCGTGCAGCGTGAGATGATGGTCAGAGCCTGGTTGGTTCCGAAGTGCATACAATGCCAGTGGTAGACAGTGCAGCCATCCCTTTTTCAATGTGAGTTTCAGCTTGGCTATCCTCTCCTTTAACAAGCCGTTGAGCCGTCCACATATGCCATTCCCCTCCGGATGATACGCCAATGAGAACTTTATACCAAGCAACAAGCTGATCTGCTCGAAAACTGCATTAACAAAGTGAGCCCCATTGTCTGACCTCATTACCTTGCACACCTCCCATCTAGGGAATACTTCCCTCACAAAACATTTGGCAGCAAAGGTAGAGTCTGGGTGTGCACAGGGACCTGCTTCTATCCATCTAGAGAATGGACACACCACCACAATAAATTACCTGTACCCAATGCACACTTGTATCATGTCGACGTAGTCGATATGCAAGTGTTGGAATGGCCCCTATGGCCGGGGGATAATTCCTCTTACTACTTTTAGTGTGTGCCCAGCGGTGAATTGCTGGCAGATTATGCAGTTCACCATCAAGAACTCAACATGCTCTGATAAATTTGGTGTAAACCAGTCTTCTGCGAGCTTTGCAGCCTGATTTTCTTTTGACATATGTATATGGCAGTGTAATTGCTCCAATGCTACTTTCAGTAGGACAACAGGCATTACTGGTTTACCAGTGCTGTCTTGCCTCCACAACCCATCAGAGGGGTTTAAGGAACACCCTCAAAGTTTCCACAAATGTTTCTCCTCCTGAGGTGCCTCCCCTTGAAGTTACATTAGCTGAGTCTGTCCCATGTTGCTATAGGCCTCTGGTGTGGCTTGTGCAACCATAATACGCTCATGGGTATGTGCCACCTCCACGTCCATGATTGTTTCATCCTTGGCTGCCATGTACTTGGTTTCCGTGTCTGCTTCATGATTTCCACGTGATACGAAATCTGTCCCTTTGGTGTGGGCGGCGCATTTCATGACCGCTATGCCCACTGGGAGCTGTAGTGCTTTTATCAACCTGTCCAATAAGGCTGCATGTTGTCCCTCCTTTTCCAGCGTGCTAAGCCTGCGTGCACAGTAGATGTCACATAGGCAGAGTCACTGTACACCGTTACTTCCTGGTCTGCATGATTCTCAATGGCGAGTATCAGCACCAATAGTTCTGCAGCTTGCGCAGAATAGTGAGATGGTATTCGTGCACTGACGAGTACCTGGAACTCTCCATTCGCTAGGTGTTTTATCAAGGCCACGCCTGTGTATTTTTGTCCATCTTCTTGGCGATTCTAGATGAGCCGTCAATAAACACGATCTCACCACCTGCGAGGGCATTTTCTTTTACCCTGGGGATTTCATCATAGAATTACTCATCATTCACGCAGTCATGTACAGGTTCTCCTTCTGTGACCGGCTCAGCTATGAACGTAGCTGGATTCACAGTTTTACATTGCACTATTTTGATCGATGGGTTAGAAATAATCACTTCATATGCCGATGCTCTCTGAGATGTCAGTGTGCCCTTTGACTTCTCTAGTATGGCGAACAACAAGTGCTCAACATACAATGTCATGGAGCACCCCATCACAATGGATGATGCCTTTTTAATGGTGAACGCGGCAGCAGCTAGATTTTGTTCACATGGGAAGTGGCCCTTCATGACCGGGTCCAGACTCCCGCTGTAATATGCCAGGGGCGTGTACCCCAGTGAGGTTCCCTGCGTGAGCACCTCTGTCATAAAATTAACATCGGTGTGTGAGAACAGGTACAATTCCTCTGCATAATTAGGAATCCTGAGTACTGGGACCTTACAAATCGCCCCCTTGAGTTCTGCAAACCGCTTTTCCATTGCCTCAGTCCATTCAATGTTTTCCCTTGTCGCCTGGGACTTCTTTGGGGAAGCAAGGGCTTGGTATATGAGCTGTAGTCGAAGACCCATGCTCTGACATAATTGCACAGGCCTAAGAAACTTTGCATTTGTTTTATCGTGAGCGGTTTAGCCATGTACATGATAGCTTCAGTCCTTTCTGGGATTACCTTTATCCCTTTGTGTGAGATTAGCTGTCCTATGTACAGCACCTCTCGCTGGCAGTATTGTAGCTTTTCCTTGTCAACTTTATATCCTTTCTCAGCCAGGATAGTCAATAGCTGGACAGAGTCACGCCTGCATTGTTCCTCAGTGACGCTGCAGATCAGAATGTCATCCGCATACTGCAAAACAACACTGTCTACTGCAATATTGCTTAGGTCCATCTGCAGGACTCTGTTGAATATGGATGGAGACTCACAGTACCCCTGTGGCAGTCTGGTGCTTTTCGGGCGCATTTGCCTGAAAGTAAATGACGTCAGGTCGTGTGAGTCACGGTGCAACGGGATTGAGAAAAACACATTTTTCAAGTCAATCACCGTGAAATATTTTGCCTCATTGGGTATGTTGCATAGAATTGTGGATGGATTAGGGACTAGAGGGAACTCGGCTTCAACTATATTGTTTAATTCTCTTAAATCTTGGATTAAACGCCAAGACCCTCCCTTTGATTTCTTGACAGGGTAAATCACTGGGTTGCAAGGTGATTCTGACGTCACTAGGATGCCCTGCTCCATCATGGCGGAAGTTTAATTTTCACTTCACCTGCCCCCTTCAGGAGGCCTACTTCATAGGGCCCTGTAGTCCATACCGCGGCAGGTACTTGGGCCATGTCGTCATCAAAGTATTCTGGACGTATCAGCGCCAACATCATTATCTGTGGCACCTCCGGTTTGATCATTTTGACCCAAAATACGAGACTTACTTCCACCCTTGTCTCTTCTAGGTCAGGGTGTTCTTTGAACAGATTGTCATTGGTGACGTCAGTCACTCGATACCCTTCTTCGATGGCGATAATCGCACACCATTGTCTGCCTTTGTCGTCATATCCTTCAACCAACACCACTTTCCCTCGCACTGTGGCAGATTCTTACATTAAGAGAAATACTTGTCCCTCTTCTTCATGCATAGGTATTCTTGGTCTGAATAGAAACTCATCGGGTGTCCTCATAGTTCTATCTGCAAGGCCTGGCATTCCCGCCATGAGCACCCATACGCCATATGCAAAGACTTCTGGCTCTAATGGTATAGCTCTCATGGCTATGCGTCCGGAGTATGCTCTGATCATTTTGCACATGTTTGAATAATGCATTCCTGGAGTGGAGCACACTATACCATTCTCGGTAAACAAGATTGCCATATTCAACTTAGTCATTAAGTCCCGACTCAGGATATTTACTGGGGTCTGACGTGAATATAATAAGGGTACATTCATTTCGCTATCTTCCATACAGACTGGGAGCACGTCTGTAAAGGGAACTCTACTGTGAGCTCCCGTGAAACTCTGAGTATCTATGGCCTCGCAGGACAAGGAAAACTTGCCTTCTCATATGCACGAGCGTGTCGCACCCGTGTCAACTAAGAAGGAATATTCTTTACCCCCTATGACGACATTCACCCTAGGTTCCCTATTAGGGTCTGGTGTCACTGATAGGATAGAACACATCAGAGTTCCCCGTGAGCTGTCCTATTTCATATATAAGTTTGGCCCACTGTATACTTGATGATTTCCCCCATTTCTCGGGTTGCATCCCCCTCCGGAGCTTGTGCCCTGCGACATTTGCGACGGTGCCTGCTGGGATTGTCCCTGCGGTACATTCCCCATGTGCGACGGTTGAACCACTTGCTGCGCACCTTAATGCAAAACCTGGCGGCTGCTGCTGCTCTGTGTGATTTTGTGCACTGCCCTGGTATGGCATGGCAGGCTGATTCACCATGCCTATTCCCATTCCTTGGCCGCTTTACCACATGCCTTGGCTTCCGCACATGCACACCACATGTCCTGTCATTCCACACAGCCAACACACTGGCGGTGGCCGGGCCATCTGTGCATCTGGCATAGCTGGACTGCCCATCTGCGCATTCTGAAAGCCACCTTGATTATTCCGAAAGCCACCCGGGTTACCTCAAAACCCACCCTGATTACTCTGCCATCCTCTTCCTCCAAAACCCCTTCCCCTCGGGTAAAATCCTGCAATACCCGGATTATTCAGCGATGGGTTAGTCGGTTGCTGTGCGTGTGGTTCAGCTGGGCTTGTCAGCATGGCTCCCTCGAGAGCATACTTTGAGAGTTTCTTTTGCACCAGCTTCGCCTCCTCATCCTTACGAGTTGCCTCCTTTTTACGATTCTTTTCTTGCAACAATCTACAGTAATGTGTAATTGTCAACTGCATTTCAGCCCATGGTTTGGCTTCTATTCCTACCAATTTCTTAAGTTGTTTTTGCACTGGCTCAGGCAACCCTTGGCATAATATATGGTAGAATACAGGGATAGATTTCGTCCAAGACTCATGCGTTTCGAGCATCCACGCATCTTGAAAATTCTGGATATAAATCAACGGATCCTCAGACTCTTTTATTTTCTGAGTCATTATAGCCCCATATCAGAAGTGTCTGGATATAGCGTTTGCAGCGCTTTCCACGCTGCTGCTCTACAATTATTAAATGGCGCTCCGTCATGGGAGGTGTTAATTAGGGTTACCCTAGGGTGACCTGCCCATTTCCATAAATTGTCTGCTCTTTCACCAAGTATGGCAATTAGGAGGCCCTTAATGTCCCCTATTGCTAAGGTGACACCCCCCGTCATTTTCTCTAACTCATGTATCCACTTCCCGGCTCCCAATGTCAGCATTGGAAGCTTATTTTTTAGGTTCTCTCGGTCCATGTGTGGCCATGGAATATATTGTGGTCTTGCTCCCCCCTTTTCTAGCAGCGGGAATTGGAATGCGCAGTCTTCCTTTTCTTTCCCCATAGCTCTCTGGTCTATCGCTGGGGTGGCATTTCCGCCTTGTCGTCTCCCTGGCAATGCCCTTAATCTATCTGCATAGGCAGGTGCTGACGCCCCCCCCTGACCATGGGGTGTTTTTCATGTCGGCCGGACTGCACGGCAGACTTTGGTGTCCTACTTGTGGACTCGCTAGCATCTGACCACCGTACCCCTCGGTCCCCTGGGAGCCATTTTCCACACCGTCTCCCTTCCACGTGTGCCTCGTCCTCCGTTTCCCCACCGGAGTCAGATCCTGAACACTCCCAGTTTACACAACTCCTTGCATCTTCTTCATCCTGCCCAATCCCCAGTCCGTCTAGGGACAGTCCCCTGTTCGTACTACTTTGGGTGACATCCTCTGTGTCATATAGCTGAGTGCTCTCCAGGCGCTCATCTTCCCTTCCCCCATGGAATCTCTATTCTAGCCCCATCTCATCGTATATCTTATCAATCATTTCCCCGATGCTTCTGGTGTCGAAGTCATCCTCTATATTTGTCCCACTCGTACCTGGTACCGAGTCATGTGCAGGAAATAATTCTTCTATGTCTTCCCATTCTACAACAGGATTGGGTTTTTTAACTTCCCGCTCCAAATATTCAAGATCTCGTGCCCTCTGTCTGCGCTTCCTCATCTATTCCCTTGCGCTTCCTCGCTTCTTCTCTAGCCTTGTCTACTTCCCTCATCTTTTCGTTTCTACATTCCTTTGCCCTTCTAATTTCCTCATCTTCTTTTCTCTTCATTCTCTTTTCTCGTACCCTTTGCTCTTCTTCCAACCTTTGCTTATTCTCTTTGTACTGGTCATAGGCTGCCTTATGTTTGCGATCAAGGTGTTTCTCTTGCTCTTTGAGATATAGTTGTTCTTGCTTCAGCCTATCCTTCCCTCTTGTCCTTTCATCCCTTATTTCCTTTTCCTTTTCTCTCTCTCTCTCCTTGGCGTCTCATCAGACCTCTCTCTTGGCCTTTCATCATCACTTCCTTTTCCATCTAGTTTCAGCAATATCTGCCCTCCCATCCATTCGTCTTTTGCAAATGTTATCTCATCAGTTCTACCTTCACTTCCTTTCCCTTTCTTTCCCTCTCTCTCCCTAATGAGAGATGCACAACTCTGTGCCTGATCCTTTCCTTCGTCATTGTGTCTCTCCTTGCGGAGTCAAGATTAATTTCCTGGTCCTTTTCTTTATTGTCATCGTTACTATACGTAGGCGACTCATATGAGGAGTTGCTATACCCTGTGGCTGCCTTTAGTTCTCTTATTGGGTAGAGCCCCTCTGTCTTACTTCCCTCGATGGCTGGCTTCGGCAGGGCCGGTGGTGCAGTAGGCGTCTGAACCCCCTCTGTGCATATGTTTAATATCCAATCTGCAGGAGGCTCTACCTCCTTCGTCTGCTCAAACATCTTCCAAAGCTCTAGAACAGCAAGACGTCTCTCTAGCTTCTTGCTTGTATATGTGGCATGTAGATAAGTCGTCATGTGCTGTAAGATGGCTTTTGATAGGGACCAATTCTGTGGCCAGGGCATAAACATCTTGTGGGCAGTACCCTTAACCCACTCTGTGCTATACTTTTTTAGATAGTTGCTTAGGTAGTTGCGTGCATAGATGCACAAGTGGGGTGACCTCCTCCATTTTCAATTCCGTTACCAACAATATATATTCAGTTTGTTATCCTTCTACTAGTATGAACGAGCACAAGATACGCAAGCTCCAATCCAATCTTTTCCCACCAAAATGTATACTATCAATTAACTCAAAACCATTAATTCATTGGCGATTCCCTCTTCTTCACAGAATCGCATAAAACCCAATTTCATCTGAAACAATCAACAATATGGTTCTCTTACATTCAACACACAACAGAACACATAGGACAGACACTTGACAGACTAGACGGACACCAGCTGGTCATACACATACCTGCCTTCTAATCAATACCCTGTCATGGAGTTTTAACAAACTCCTTTAATGCGTCTTTAAACGTCATTGTAGTCTAATTGTCCCTTATTATATGGGCTATGAGTTCACGTTTATTCTGACCACTGTATTAAAGCGCAGGAACAAGGCTAATCCTTATGTTTTTCTCTCGGGTGCCCCCCGGTATCCTTACGTTTTTCTCTCGGGTGCCCCCCCGGTACCCTTATGTTTTTCTCTCGGGTGCCGGCTCCGGTAACCTTACGTTTTTCTCTTGGGTGCCTCCCCCCGGTACCCTTACGTTTTCCTCTCGGGTGCCCCCCCGGTATCCTTATGTTTTTCTCTCGGGTGCCCCCCCGGTAACCTTACGTTTTTCTCTCGGGTGCCCCCCGGTCTCCTTAAGTTTTTTTCTCGGGTGCCCCCCCGGTATCCTTACGTTTTTCTCTCAGGTGTCCCTCCGGTATCCTTATGTTTTTCTCTCGGGAGCCCCCCCGGTAACCTTACGTTTTTCTCTTATACTCGAGTCATTACCCCTTATATACAGTCTTCTCTACTTCTGACTATTCATTATTCTCTGCCACCCTCCTTTACCTTTACCTTGCTTGTTCTGATGCCTACAAGACATTTGCCAGTTTGTTGTTTTACTCACCAATCGCATCTTTTTCCCCTCTGGAGCTTCGGGATCACCGCCCCTTCCTCTTCAGCCTCTTTGGTCTTTTCGTCCGAATGGCTGCCAATGGGAATGAGAAGGGTTATGCTTGGAAAGGCGGGTTCCTTCACACCTAATGCAGATTTTTATGGACTTACGCTATCATTGTCCATGGGAAGCTTCTCAATCTACCCAGCCAGAATGGTGAAAGGAGTCGAGATATTGCCGAAGGCCTAGAGTTACTCCGTGCCGTCGGTCTGTAGGTGTCTTATAACTAAATTAATCAATAATTCATAATCGACGGCCGAAACAATCCTCTGCTACCAAGAGTAAAAGAGGACGAGATATCCACCGACGGGCCCATAGGTCAGTGCTCACCCTCTAGTTCTTGTAAGACAAGATAGCTGCACCATGTGAGGGATGGGGGTGCAGGAATCACTTACTCCAACACGACTCAATAATGAGGATTCAGTAGTTTGGCAAAGGGAAGTCTGTTTAATGATAAGTACATCAAACAGGGAAGCAGTTGGGAATCAGCATCGTTGCGACCACCTGTCTCGCTCCGACTTCCTCTAACTTCAGTTGAACAGCAATATTTATACACAAAACTCGTCATCATTGACGTCTAATTCTAAAAAACTTGTCATGCAATATAATTGGTTAGGAAAGGTAACTTAAATATAGGTGTAATTTCTGTATATGATAATGGAGCATGCGGATTGGATAACTCTTATCGGGTGAGCGTCTACACCCCTCCCTCTACATCACACGTGATAGATGTCACTACAGGTACGACGTCTCATTGGTTCTACGATATAGAGGACCCTAGATAACTTGGTCCATTGCGATTGGGTAGGTTACACCCCTAGACATAAATTTCCACTTTTAATTAGCAGCATGCAGAATGAACACCCAGGTGCCTGGTGTCCCAAGTTTCACCCTGCCTCCCTTCCATCAATCAGTATCTTGGGGCTATGTGTCAATTAGTTGGCTGGGAATGGTCTTGAAACTGTAGCCTCTTATCTGGAGAAGTTATGGCACACCTTGAATCTGGGTGACATCAGACGTTGGTAATTCTTCGCACCTGTCTTGGTCACATGTCTGTTCACCGTGAATCTGCTTCAGTTTCCAGCTTTTAGTGTATTTAATTCTGTTTTCGGCCTCACCACTTGCATGGGCCTCCCTTATCTTGACCTTCACGGGACAGGCTGGTATGCTCTGAAGTTTCGATTCCTATTAGCTGACGCTCTCCTCCCTTTCTCTGGTTGACCTCGATTTCCCAGGCATGAGCTGCTCTTTGTTGAGTTTCGATTGCGACCCTTCTCCTGGCGTTGGCTGGGATATGAAACCAGGCCTGTTAGGCCTCTGGCCGCCTGGGCATATTTCTGCTTTTACAAAATGGAGTCGCACTTGTATAGCGTGCCTTATTGAGGTAGATATAGTTGGTGCTCGCCGCTCTATTCTTCGACTAAGCATTCCAAGCAGTACCGTTTTCTTAGCTTCTTGTGTTCAAAGCCTATTTACACACGTTTAACTGGTTGGTTACTTCCGTCGTGTCTCATAGCAACATTTCCTCACGTTTTAGCATCGTCTCTTTCCTGTGTCCATTACATCTATTTTCATAGCTACTTGCACTGGCGTGCTATCTTCGATAGCTGCTTTCGTTCATTCGTGAGTCTGTCCAGGCCCTTGTGTCATTTCCACTAGCCTTCCATTACAGCTCTTTGGGTCTCTTCATGGACCGTCTGTAGGTACTCCTCATTTCGTCTCAGCGGCTGGTACGGCTGTCTGATAGGGTACCGTGCTGCCCAGGGCTGTCAGGTTATGGGCGCTTCTACTGGTTTGGATCTTCTGATGTACACTGGGCAGAGTCCCAGTGCAGTTCTTTGTTGGTTCATCTGCTCCTCATACGTCACATACCTTTGCGAGTCTGTTCCTGGTACCTCAAAAGGAGGGGCAGGGGTGCAGGCCATGTCTGGGGCCTCCTATACAGCAGATTGTCGGGGGCAATAGATTTTTGTTCCGGTTCCTGGGTATCCAGAGGCTTTTCACGGGTGAGGAAGGAAGCTTCCTCTAGGGCTTTACACCTCCTTACCCCCGTGCCTCCTCCTCTGGAACCGGTGAGTTGTCGGGGTTCTCTCCCCATCATATTTCTGGGGTGCCCAACCCTTGGTTGGTGGGGTTCTGAGCCGCCATGTTCATCTGAGGGTTCTGTTGAGCCCTCAACATGTGACTCAGATCCTGTGTGAGGTTCTGGACCTGGTGCTCCAGTTGGGACACCGGTTCAGGCTAGTATGGGGGTCTCTGTTCATATCTAGGTGGTGCGCAGGAAGGGTAACTATCCCTTCTCCCGGAGTACCCTGGATATTGTGGATTTTGATAACCCTCCACCCTTGGCCTCCCCTCTCCCGGATTGGGTTGTCTGGGCTCCTGAAAGCGGGAGAAGAAAGGAGGGCTGTCCTGCAGGTTAGGGTTTTGTGGATACCAGGGAAAGAAACTTTACCTAGCATTTGGGGGATTACTTCCCTCCTGCGGGAAGCTTGGAGGGAAGTTTTCGGGGCAGTACTTACCTGATTGGATCTCCCTTGGGCTGGGGGAGTTCATACATACCCCAAGATCGGTCGGTTGCCCTTGTATCTGGGACTTATATAATCAGGAGAATTAGGGATCCCATTGGTGGGATTGCCTCCCTGACCGCCACCTTTTTGTGATTGGCCTGAAGACATTTTTGGCCTCTGGTTTTTCTGGTTTGGGATTGATTCCTTTTTAGGCTCCCCCATTTCTAGGTCCAAAATGGGGGCAGCCTTCACCTCTGCCCCCATAGCAGCAGCTGGGGTGTTGGCTGGTTTGAGGTTTTTGGTCTGGTTTTTATTTTCTGCAGGTTTTTGGACTTCATAAATGCAGGTAGCATGCTCTATTACCCATTCCAGAGAACTTTTATCATGGAAAACTCTCACCAGCTGGGTCATGATATATTTGGGGAGGGCATGAAAGTAGGTAGTGACAAATGTTCTGCTATCCGTGCGCAATCTCCTAGTAGTTTGTGCAAAGACGCATTTTAGCTCCTGCACAAATTCACATGGGGCCTGTTGTTCTCCTCACTTTAGATTGAAGGCCGCTTGGCGAGCCTCTTGGGGGTTTCTATGGTAGGAAAATGCTTCAAAATGGCCGCCTTGTAGGTGGACCATCTTGAATGTTTTTGGTTTTCCAGTCCAGCAAAGAAGCTGGCGTATTCAGTTCTGGCTATCTTTTATGTGAAATGTGTCCATCATTTGTTCATAGAGTTCTAAATGCTACCATATAGAATATTTTGCATTTTTATTGTACAGTGTCATGAAATTCCTGATGGCCTTGATCTGTCTAATAGGATCTTTCACCAGAACTCGTTTTGGTTTACCTGCCTTCTTTCGCCGCGTCACCTGAGTCCATTCTCCCTCAGACTCAGAGGGGCAGGTGTTTGAGGTCCCCTTATGATCATCTAGGCACTCCCTCATTCTGTGAGCTGGAGAGGGGCTCGCAGAGTGGTGGGGCCTAGTTTCTTCTCCCATGTGGCGCACAGGAGAGTAGTCTTCTGACTCCTCCCTGCTTCCAGGGTTGGCAGAGTACCCCCCCCCACTGCCCTGATTGGGTGGAGGTCTTCAGGATGCTCTTTTTGGGCCTCTTTTCCTGTTGTTCTTGTGCAAATCGAACTAACTGGTCCCTTTGGAGGTAGTTATTCTGCAGATCAAATTCCCTGACTTTCTCCTCATAGGAGGTTTCTGGATTAGAGACATCAGCCATTAAATTATTGTATCTATACAGGGATGCCCTTCTATAAATTTCTGGGGGGCGCTGACCTGTCAGCTCCATCATGCTAGGCCTATTTAATTCTGATGGTTTCGGGCTCATGTGAACCAGTAGCCAGGAAGTAAGCAGTGCACAAAGTATTAAATGGGTTGGAGTCCCTTAGTACAGAGGTCATCATACTATGATCACGGGTTGCCCCGTCCCTCTCAACCTGTTTGGGGTCCTACTGTTTGGATTTGATCTAGGATACGCTTTCTCCAACCTTGCTAGTTTTTCCTTTTCAGCCCCTATCTCTTGACAATAGGCAAAGACTTGTGCCTTTTGCTTGGCTATCAGGGCTTTACTGGCCTCTATAACCGGCTTTTGAGCTGCCACTTGCTTGTGGAGCCCATCTTTCTCCTCACAGAGGGACTCATTATCTATTTGTGATGCCTGTGTAGTTTGGGAACACTGCACCATTTTTTGTTGCAGGAGACTCAACTCCTGAGTTTGTGCATTTTTAGTGTGGGTGTTCTCTTGCAGAGCACCTTCTACCCGTTGGGTGTGCTCAAATAACGTTCCATATTCTGTTTTGAGTTCATTTAGTTTCTGGAGGCCCAACTCACTTTCCTGTACATCTGTTTTTAAATTGCTTAATTCCTGACATAGGGCATCTTTCTCCTGATTTAAAGTGCCCCTCTGTTCAGCCAGGTCATCCCTTTGTTGCTTGATGGCATTTAGTTTTTGGCGTTCTTGATCAAATTTAGTCTGGAGGTGAAGCTCTCTATTTATCAATTCCTTACTCTCCTCTTGCAAAAAGTCAACCATTTCTTGACACTCCATTCTTAAGGCATATAATTGGGCATCTTGGTCTACATTTTTTTGCTGTTGGAGAACCAAGTCCTCTTTTAGCTTTTTAATGTAATTTCCAGATTCTGCCTCAGAATCTTGGCTTTTTTGCAATTTTTGCATTTTAAAAACGAAAATCAGTTTGGAAGGAAAGGAAAAGTTTTACTTACACGAGATTTAATGGATAGAAAAGAGGAACACCACCCGTGAATATAAAGGTTATGCTGCAGTTGGAACCCTTCAAGCAGTGTACCCCTTTTCTTTAGGTAAAATCAATTTATTTGATCAAAATATTGCTAAGGAGTTACAAGATGGGGTGAATGAAAGAAAGGTGCTAACACTAGAAAAAGAAGGACAGGGTGCACAGAGAATTTGAACAGTTTAGACAAGTTATCAAGGTGTGGATAGGATTACTTAGAAAATAGGGCAAAGACAAAGGGGTCAAGATGGGGTATGCTATGTGTTGTTCTGGGATGGGGAAATTCTCACAATCAGTGCTGGAGTTTGGAATTTGGGACAGCCAACCGAATTCTGTACTCAAAAGGTTCTGGTCACCGGATAGTGGGTTCTCCTGGCAAAATACAGCTGGGCAAATGTGTGGTCACGGCACAGTGATGCATTAGCTGGATGGAGTGGGTAAGCAGGGAAAGCAGGTGGCACTGGAGAATCCCAAAGTGGGCTCAGCCACCTTTTCCCTTTCTCCCTGAAGTTAGTGGGATTTTGTTATGGGGTTTTAGTGGTGAAGGGGGGTTTTGCCTGGATAGGAAGGCCTGGGTCAACTATCCCTTTTCTGGCAGTGGGGTCTGGAACCTGGATAGGTCAGCTAATGTTGGTTGCCTCATCTAGGAGATGACTCAGTTTATGGGGTTGTACTTTATGATGTACAAAGCCTTCCCACAGTCCTTTTTGCCAAAAATCAATCTGGACGTAATTTACAAATTTGTACAGTTGTGGCATTTTAACAAATTACATAAGCAGATTACATATTTTATGCAGAGCATGGCAGTCCAATTGTCACTGTTGCAGGACTTTGTTTCACCCGTCTAATAGTTTTTCGCAATTTTCAATGATAGATATTCGACCTAAAATTCTATAATATTATACATGGGTATAGATTATCATATGCCATGTAAGTATAGAATTTCAGAGTGACATCATGTACACTTTTCTCAGAATATCCACTTCTCTGCCATTTCTGTTCCCGATATGGCAGTGAAGGCTACCTCATCCTGTTTGAAAAACACAAAAATTACATTTAAACTGTTAACTTTTTACATTCCTGCGAAGTCCTGTTGTAAAGATAAAAGTCTAAAAATTGTATTCATAAAATAGCCTTTTAAGGCAAATTGTCAGCATTGTTCACCAAATAAGGGCCTGGCTTACAAGGCTGCTCTCGAGTTGTCTTTGAAGCTCCCAGTAGAAGCTGCAGAAATGTGTGATTTCCCATTTCACATGTCAGTGTCCCAGAATCTCTATTGTAAGAGGTCTCAGTCCAGACAAAAGTCTCATGAGCCTGGGCTGTTTAGTGCTTTTGGTCCATTTAAAGTTTTCAAAGGTGGCAATTATCAAGTGTGTGTCCTAGAAAGTATTGTAGCTCCTTCTGTTGCTAGCAGCCCACCTGAGCAGTACCTGTTTCACTAGTTTCAGAAGGCAGCCCATGTCTTTATTTTATTTCCTGATTTTATTTTATTTTTGTTCTGAATCAGAAGCAAGCCTGTTGAAAAAAACATCCCATAAATGTTTCCCAGCAAAACCCCCTTTATATTGCTAAGCAAGAGCAGGGCCTTATCCAACATACACTTTTAAAACCAGTATTTTTCTTATTTGCATAAGTACATTTAGAAATGTGGTGAAGCCTGCTGGCATGTTCCTTTCAAAAGGTTCCATCTGAATTTCCCACATTGTTCTGCAGCCATAGTCAGTTTCCTTTATACAGCAATTTGTTTAAAACACAGATCCACTGAAATTAACATAGGCCCAGAGAGCAATGGCCTCTTCAAAGTATTGATTTTTGACATTTTGTAGCCCAAAAGTCAAGAATTTTAGCACAGTGCTAAAAGTAAAGCTTCTTCTGATTTCCCATTTCTGAACAACAACCTGTCCTTCGGGGATACTGCTCTCTTCTGCTAGAGCACAATGTAAATATGAATGGCATGGCAGGGTCTCACTGATAAAAGTAGTGTGATGATGAACAGGTGAAAATAGCATCAGGGCCATATCCTTTTTGATGTAAAATATTCCCTTTTCAATCGGAACTTTCTAGCAAACAGCCGAGCAGCGCTGCTTTTCAATTTGCTTCTTTTGGTGCACACAAGAACACACACTGGCACCTTTCTTCTTGTGCTCCCTGTTCTAACTCACCAAAAGGTGTTTGGCCAGATGGTGCAGCCATTATTTTGCAGCTGCAAAGCACAGTTTTGATGCGGGGCAATGGTGCTCCAAGGAGCCAGCGCAGCCATTTTGCTGTTGACTGCAGAAGCGTAGCTTGGTTATGGATGGGAATTCTGCTGAACGGGTCAATGTAGCCCACAACATGGTGCCCCCACATCACACACTTTTGCCAACCAAGACATGGCGCCTAACGCATACGGCCAACCAACCTGTTTTGGCCAACCAAGTCAGGTTCCAGCATGCCTTACGCAGTGATATGCTCCTGGGAGGAGCTCTCTCACAACCTGTCATGTAAACCATCAGAAGAACACAATGCATTGCGTTGCAACTTTCCTGTTGCTGGTGACACTCTTTTCCTTTCCTATTACGCTCCCCAGTGTTGTCCCTTGCTCTTGTTTCAGTCCCTTTTCATCCCACTGTGACCTCCATCTTAGCAGCTTCATTCCTCCTACCTTCTTCTGACCCATGGCTCTGCTTCCATGTTCCTTGTTTCTTTTCCAGTGCTCTCTACAGTCTGTTTTCAACCTACCGTGATTCGTAGGCTCAGGTCATTAGCCTGTGTTGATACTACAATACAGCAACCAGTACTGGATTACTCACCTTGTCTGGATTACAGCTCTGCACCAAGTGCTTTTACTCCAATTGGTGTTTTTCCTTCCCTTAGCCAGGCCGGTCTTTTACATCAAGACAGCCCTGGCATCAGGAGAGGAGAGACCCTATCTTTTTTAAGGGTGATACACATCTTGTGAAGCCCCGGTACCTAGGCCTTCCCCCGGGTATAGTAACTACTCGGGCACAAGTCTTATTCTGTCGGGCTCCAGGCATGCACTAACTTGCTGCATGGGCATGCCCCCTTTATTCATCTTGCGTGCAACAGCTTGCCACTGCCGTCACCCAGTCACATGACTACATCACAATCTTCATCTCAGAAAGACCGCTGCAAAGGATTTGGGTAAAGAAAAGACTAAAAGCACTACAAAGGGAGTGCATAGAAAACAGGGAAGGGAGTACCAGAAGCATCTCTGAGACAGAAGGTGAATGGACTCCGGTGCAGAAGAAGAAAAAGACAGAAACCGAAGAAGGGTTTTGTTAAAGACCCAATTCAACAGATAAAGGCCATAAAGTGTGTTTTGACTCACTACCATAATAATGCAAAATATGCAGTATGGGCGCACTTAGAGCTTTATGAGCAAATGATGGCATCATTCCAGATCATAAATGATGTGAATTGTATAGTATTTGCTAAATGGACTTTCTCACCTGAGTACTCTGGTTTCTTTGCAGGACTGGAGGACCAGAATCATTATAAATGGTGCACCTATAAGGCGACCATATTGAAAAAAATGCATAGGAAACCACAAGAAGCCTGTAAGGCTTCATATAACTTTCAGTGTGCAGAAGATCAGGCACCTAGGGAGTTTGTGCAAGAGTTAAAACGGGCCAAGCCATAGAGGAAGCTTCCTTTCTGACCCAAACAGAACCCCTAAAAACCTCTCAGCCTGAAAGAGTCTCTTCGACCCCCAAAATGTTAGAACCCACACCCAAAGAGCAAAGGGTAAGTAGGAGAGGCCAAAGAAGAGCCCACTTTGTGGAGGAACTCCGGATTATCCCCCTTGAAAAAGAATAATTCAGGAGGATTCAGGTAAGCAGACCTTCTCTTTCAAAAGTGGGGTTCCCTCCCAAAGGAAAATGGGTGCCAAAAGACCGTGAGTGAGAAAAGGTAAGTGTGGAGCCTGACTGAGAACAAGAAACTATTCCACCCCAAACATGTGATCCAGACAGATTGGAAATGGAATTGGTGTCCTTTCTCTGAGAAATGTCACCAGGTAAAGGTGGACAGCCACGGATCCAGGGAAAAGGAGGATTCCCCAACAACTCCCATTGACAGCTGTAAAGTTTTTGTTTAGAGATTCCCAAACTCTGACACAAAAATCTGCCCAAGATCACACAGTGTTGGAGTTCAATATTAAGAAAATTGCCACCGGGCTGTCAAATAGCTCACACTTTCTTTGCACCTTGGAGGAGAAAGAAGGCAGTTTTTATGCAACGGTCAAGGTGCAGGGTCAGTGTGAATTATCAGTTCTGGTGGATATTGGATAGTGAATGGGGGTGGTCTCCTGTATGCATCGGGATGCAAAAGCAAGGGTACGCTTTTTCCAATAACAATTGGATACTGGATCCCAAGCCATCCCCCTGTCCAAAAGGGCCTTTGACCAACTAAACTAATGATGGGGGAGGGTCACCAAATTTCACTCCTACCATTTCCGGACAACCCCAAAATCTCAACGAGAATTATATTTCCATCTAAGAGACTGCAGATCTGGAAATAAAAATTGAACGGTACTGGCTAAAACACCCGGTGATAGTCATGACTCCAGAGGGCAAACCTTGTTTACTAGGGAACAATCTTCTGAAAAGGTTATAACCTCTGATCGACTATGTAAACAAGATCCTCTGGACTCAGACTACCCGCACTATAAAATTAAAGATGAGTACAAATTATGTGAGCAGGAATGGTACCTGTCATTTAATTGATCAACTGTCTGAGAATTTAGAGTTCCATTTAAAAAATAACCAAGTCTCAGACATCACTGTAGGAGTCAAACTGGTGATGGGAACTCTTCTCCATTCTTGAAAATCAACTTTCCTTCCAGTTTTAAGTTTTAAGTTTTCCTCCCGATACAAATCTAAATTCCCATCTTCAACAACAAGGTTTGTATTTAAATCCGACACCTTTAGTATACCTAGAACATGACACCATTTGAATATTGGTGGATAACAGTAACCCACGAAGTATCACTTTTGGCGCAGACATCTTTATTGGAATGGCAGATTGTGCCCAACATTATTCTATTGATTTAGGTAAGGAAATCATGGGACCAATGGCAAATGACTATTTTATCATGAGCGATGGTATTCCTCCAGAAAGTTTTGCACTAGGAATGGGGGAATTTCCTTGTGTACTCTTCCTGCCTCTATGGTGTGGAAGAGGTGACCTGTGACATTAGGAGGGAGGAGGTAGGGTTTCAGAGTCAAGAACCACTAACTCGAATCCCCTGTCCAGGGCACACACCATCACAAGAATTCTCTCTACCCAACTGGAGAATACTGCTGAAATTGCCAAGCCTGATGTATTTCCAGGTTTCAAGCATATGGTTTCTGATGCCAGTGAGACCGAGGAGCAAAGACAAAAGCTAACACAGTTCTTCGTGGAATTCCAAGATATCTTTTCAGTGGACTCATATGACTATGGACGCTCATCCATTCATGCAATCACCATTTCTACAGAACTCGAGATGGCTGCAGTATTTGTGAAACAATGGTGGTTACCTCTTGCGTCCATGGAATCACTCACAGAGATTTTGAACTTAGAATCCTATGGGATAATTTGTCTGATCCACAGTACATTCAACAAACAGTTACAGGCGATACTCAACCCAAACAGCCAAGGTAGTATATGTGCAGACCTGAGAGAGTTGAAAAAACGGGTCCATGGGTCAAGAGGGCCCCTTTCCTACATCGATCAGGGACTGGGCCATATTCAAGGGTCAAAGGTGTACATCACCATTGACCTGACCAACGGTTACTGGACAGTACCTGTGAGTAGAGAAAACCAGTACAAGCTCGCCTTTACCTTCGGGAGCAGCAGTACACGTGGAATCGAACCCCCTTTGAATACATAAACTCCAACAATGAGTTCAACATCTTCCTACAGAAGACAAGTCCCGATGTGGGCAAAATTTGAAACTGGATTATGTGGAGGATGTTTCAATCAAGAGCTTAACTGTGGCGGAACATATAGCAGAAATCTGGTATGTTTTAGCCCATTTGCAGAAAGTTGGAGCAAAACTGTCCTTTCAGAAGGCACAGTGGTGTAAGACCCGAGTGAACTTCTTAGGGCACAAGATCACCTTCGAGGGTCTTAATTCCCAGGTGAAGAAGGTGGAAGCCTTATTGAAATTAAAATACCCTACCGCTCTGTGAGAATTAAGAAGCCTTCTTTGACTCACTAATTATAGTTGGAAGTTCATTGAAGACTATGCAGAGGTCGCTCAATGCTTGATCCATTTATTAAAGGTCGGTATCAAGCAGGAGTGGGGTCCAGAACAATCTGAGGCAGTTAAACAACTGAAAAGAAGCATTTCCTAGACTCCTTGTTTGGCTTACCCCCTAAAGAAAAAGGAGTTCTTCTTGTAGACAAGATTCTCAGATGCTTGCCTAACAGTGGTGTTGTATCAAAAGCATGACAAGGTCAACAATGTAATCTCCTATACGAGCAAGTCTTTGTCCTCTGTGGAGGAAAAATTCAATGACTTTGAGAAGGCAGTCCTGGCAACAGTGTGGGTGTTGAAAAATTACCACCCATTCATACAGGGGGAGCACATCATTGTCGAGACTCCTCACCAACCCTTGTAACATCTTGAAAATGACAGAATCTGGGCAGGGACGTTAGTAATCCCAGAATTACTTCCTGGATTCTGTCCATGCAAGGCTTTTCTATGGAGGTCAAATATGGCCAAAACAAGAAGAGTCCCATAGCATGAGGGTTGGTGCAATTAAATGATTGCACACAAGAATACTGTCTTGAGGATGAATGTCTAATGACCAACAACAGCATGGAGGTTGATGTGAGTAGGTGTTCCTACCATGTTGATAACAATGGGGAGAAAGAACTGGTGGTTGATATTGGGAATGCCTGGGTGAATGATACCTCACAGCCCTCTGCTGGGTCTAAAATAGGATCCCAAAGTAGTCAGGTTGCAGACTTGATGGCTGTTCATCAAGCCATCCTCACTGCAGTGCACCACCAACTCAATGAACTGGCCATACTCACTTACTCCGATTAACTGGAGGAATGTTGGCATGCTTTGTGCCAACAAAAAAGCCCTATGCATGCCAAAACCTAATCCAGTTTATTGATGATCTGGTGACCTCCAATGAGATGACCATCTATTGGAAGAAGATAACGGATAATTTCAAGATATAGGAGCCAGATAAGGATGGGATGACCTGGCCAATCAGCTGGCTAAAACCAGAGATCTGCAGGGGGATTTCATAGAAACAGAATCCAAGGGCAGTCAGCAGTACCAGCACGCTGTGCTGGTGATCGAGTATTTTTTCCAGTTTCATCATTGGAGGCGTGTGCTTAGAGGCGTGTCCCGAGCCCTCCACTCTACATACCCTCAGTCTTCCGCGAAGCGGACCGCGAAGGGACTGACAAGGGCAGTCAGCAGTACCAGCACGCTGTGCTGGTGATCGAGTATTTTTTCCAGTTTCATCATTGGAGGCATGTGCTCAGAGGCGTGTCCCGAGCCCTCCACTCTACATACCCTCAGTCTTCCACGAAGCGGACCGCGAAGGGACTGACAAGGGCAGTCAGCAGTACCAGCACGCTGTGCTGGTGATCGAGTATTTTTTCCAGTTTCATCATTGGAGGCGTGTGCTCAGAGGCGTGTCCCGAGCCCTCCACTCTACATACCCTCAGTCTTCCGCGAAGCGGACCGCGAAGGGACTGACAAGGGCAGTCAGCAGTCTGCGGGCCCGCGTGACCGCGTGTTGATTCAACTCTGAGACATTTTCTACAACTGTTCCCACTGTTCCTCAGGCCCGGCGGATGGCAGCCCCAGACGAATCCGTAAAGCGGAAATCTGGGTTGGAAGACCTGGACAAGCGCTTGCTAAGAAACGGTAAACCTCGCCAGCCGCCGACCTATAACAAGGACCATGTAACCTCGCCGGAAAGCGTGGAGCAGTTGGCTACTCAGAGGCTTCAACGGATTTCCCGCATTAAACACGCGAGCAAAGTGATTCAGGCAAATACAAATCGCCCAGCTGAGCTTAACGAAGTAAGTGACTTCATGTTTCCCCCGATTGAATCCCTGGGCTTGGAGGGCACACCGTCTCTGACGGTGCCAATTGCAGAACACGATCAAACTATCCCTCAAGAGGCCATCTCAATAACGACGTGTCCCGCGTCTACCCACACACTTCCCTCACCTCTACCCAATACGGAGGTCCAAGGTCCAGAAACAGGAAGGGGAAGCCCGATAAACCCGGAGTTGATCCCACTGTGTGGCGAGGGAGCGCAAGAGGCCACGCCCGAGCAGCCCACGACCCCCACACAGGACGTGGAGGGGGGGGAGCCAGACACCGTCCTGCATTTTGGACTCCCCCGTGGAGCAAGCAATGCGCACGGGCGACAGGAAAATACCCCGGATAGACCCAATCCCGCTCTCACTTCCGGGGGAGCCAGTAGTGATCATGATACACAATACAGAGGGAGTGGCGGCAGTGGAGGATTTACGAACACCACCGGGACTAGTCGTCCCACTTTCCTCTCCCCAATCGCTGTTCGAACTTGCTGGTGAGGAGGGAAGGGACGAACACCGGGGGCTGGAGATCGTGGGGACTGCTCTGGAAGAGGGGGGTACCCAAGTCATTGCTCCCCGTTCTCAGTTGGGAATTCCGAAGCCCAGCTCCTGCCCAGCGAAAAAACTTCCATTTTTACCCAGTATACCCCCCCCACCCTTACTCGATGCGGTTGATGCAACAGCAAATGCCGAGATTCTGAGCAACTTGCCGAAACTTTCGGGAGGCTCTCAAAAGATGTCCTCTCGTAGAACGGTGAGGGCCAAACCCCCGTACAAAAGAGGACAGGTGAGGGGTAAAAAACATCTTATACCTCACTGTATGTCAACTCTGAAAGAGTTTTTTGGGAAAAAAATACGAACGGAGGGCGAAGGATACCAAGACGTATCAGATGCAGAGCTTTTGGCCATAGTTGAAGATAGAGCCATACTCCCCTCAACCCTGAACTTCCCTGTTAAGATGACCGCATCGTTAGAGAAAGCGGTTAATAGTGCTTCACACTCAACCGCTCAAGGGAGTCGGAGTCTCAATTTAATAAACACGGGATCAGAAGCTGTAACGGGGAGGGACATAATACAACCGGTTAATGGTGCTGGAACTTGTGACCTGTTGGACAAGATGATTGTTTCAACTCAGCCGTATACCGAGTTAACAGACGCAGGAAGGGGGACCTTGGGAAGTGCCACCTTGATTACTGGCACCCCACGCTCCATTAATAAACAAGTAGAGGGAATGGGGCTGTCAGGAACCCCAGTGGGAGAGACACACCTGCCCCTGGCTCTGGTTAATGGCCCCCCTGCGCTGCCCAAAGTGACCGTCCCCTTTTATGCTCGACCTCTGGAGTCCAGCTTGGAACCGCACATTAGAGGGGTGGGCCCTCCGTATGAGGAAAGTCCGAGCCACCCCAAAGAACGGGGCTCTTCGATGCCCCTCAGATGTCAAGGCGAATCTCCTTCTAGCCAAGTGACTGAAATTCCCTCGCAAAAAGAGGATCTTATGTCTATTCTAGCTACAGTCACTATCGCGCTGGCACCATTCGGGAAATTATATGAAGCCATCAGCGATACTTTAAAAGATCAAACCATTCTGATCGCACATATGCACACCAAACTGAATTTCCTAGAGGGGTTCATTACTGCTTTTCAACAGCACAAAGGCGATGACATGGAAGGTTCGAGTGTGGGGAGCAAATCCCTGTCAGTGGACCAGTTACCAACCGACCACTCGAGCTCTGGAAACAGGCCAGGAAACGCTCAGGGGACACAACCGACCGAACGGCCTTGCTCGAGAGAATCCCCTGAGATGAACCAAGGTTTCGAGTCTGGCCGGGAGATAGAGGTGGGCACTTGGCCCACTGATAGACCACTACATTTGGCGAAATGTGCAACACAGACGGAACTCCGCTCAAAGGGGGGTCTGTCTTCGAATGAATCGACTGGCAAACCAGGAAGGAAAAATGGATCAGTGGCATTTGCCCTCCCAGAAAGTGCAGCGATCCAATCAGTCGCGAAACCAATAGACTTCTCCAAAATGAAAATCCCGTCTACCTTTGAAATATTCCAACACAAAGGCCAAAGTGAACCGGTCTGTAAGGGCAAAAAGGCTTCGAAACATAAGCCCCCTCAACAGCCCGCACAAAAAGATAAAACAGAGAGCAGAGGTCAAAGTAACCAAGAGAAACCTACTCCACCAACACAAAATCGTCAAGTTTTCAAATTAAAACCCTCGGATAAGACGCGGAAGGCCCTACGGAGTCTAGAGAGGTCGCGAGAGGATTCTTGGAACTCACTTGACCTAATGAACATGAGTACATACACGGTCGAGGATTCAGAATCAGAAATTCCGCAAGCGCTGAATCAAAAAAGAAAAAAAACGGAAAGTCGCGATAACAGAGAAGCAGATGAACCGAAATCAAAGGCTCTGCTCCTTGATTCTCCCTCGACCTCGCCGCGAGCTTTGGAAAAAACTACTTTGCCACAAAAAAGAGCAAGTAGGAACTTGGGACAATTGCGGGCTAAGGGGCATCAGGGGAGAAATCAAGGTGAAGTCCACCCCCGAGACCCTCAGCTCTCCAGGGGAGATCGTGCTCTCCAGGGGAGAAAAACCCTTGGGTTCAACATGACAGAAAAAGGGATAGGAGCCCAGCAATGGACAAACCTAAATGCCACTACAGAACCAGGGCTCATGCTCCGTCGGGATCATCAGGCCGGCGGGTCGATGGAGCCACCCGTTCTAACCGCTCTCCTCCGCCTATACAAAGGAAAACGACGACAAGAACTTTTAATTTGCAAAGAATACATGAAAGACAGGACAGTTGGACACTGAACCGTAAAGCTCTACTCAAACTGTTTCAGGAGAGTCGGTTGTCTCATATCGATGTCACAAAAGACATAAAAATCTTGGAACCGAATCCTAACGGAAGAAAAGACAGTTCGTTCCTACACATAGGATCGAATTATATTCAAGAACAAATCTGGAAAGCAAGAGACAAATTGTACAATCTTGGTTTCGATCTGTCAAATGCGGGGGAGGGCAAAACATCGTCTGTGCCCCCGCAGGAGCGGTCTTATTATCGATCTAGACAGCAGGAACCTGATCGAGGCTCTCTGCCGCACAAGATTCCTACCGGGGAACAAGCTCTCAGTAAATATGTCGAAAACCGGATCCGGCGCGAATCTAACATTCTGAACACTCGACGGGATGTGAATAGGAGAGTGAGTTTGGAGAGGGATCTCTAACCGGCATCACACCCGACACGTAATGTAACTCACAGAATCTTTCAACGCATTGATCAAACAGATGAGACAATGAAGCACGGTAGAAGCTTATCGGGAAAAATTGACCCGGTTGTGGAGGGAACGATTTACAGCAGGCACTCCCCGAAATCCCAAGTTAGAAGGCAGTAGCCACCAGAGGGTCCTTCCGGCGATTCCTTCAGGAAGGCATGGGCTTCTATGGAACCCCCAGAAGTATCGTTGAAACTGGGATCGTGGAATACCAGAGGTTTTGCTCACTTAACTGTCACATCAGACGTCAACTTTGGGAGCTTCGACGCCTTATGTCTGCAGGAAACATGGCTAATCGAGCCACCCACTTTGGACGGTTTCCAAATGGCACATTCACCGGCTCAAAGAAGCGAGAGGGGCAGACCGAGATCTGGCCTTATTACTGCCATAAGAGTGGGCTCCGGCTTATCACTGTCAAAGACACTTTTGGCCTCGGAATTCATTCTGGCGACGCTCTTGGAGTGGGAAAGGACGGAAGGTTCTCCGGAGCCTAATCAAAGTGCAGAGATTCTTTTGATCAACGCCTACTGGAACCCAAAGCGAGTGACCAACGACTACTTTCTCGCTCAAATTGAGACTCTAATAGATGACTTTCTGATAACATCTAACTCCAGCGACGTGATTATCGCCGGAGACCTGAATACTGATCTAACCCTTCACTCCAAAGTGCTCCAAAGTAGAAACAATATGTGGCACAACCTTCTAAACGCAAGAGAGATGTACATCCTCAAGCAAAAGGACGTGAAGAAGCTCAAAGCCATCCCAACTTGGGAGAGAGAGGATCAAGCGGCAATAATAGACTACATACAGGTTTCGAGGAGCCTACTGCCATTGCTCACATCCTTTACAATTACCAGGACGCAACATAGCGACCATAACTTGCTTACCTTCTCGTGGCATTCACGGAGAAGAGAGGCGGTTTATGACGCTCAGAACCTGGAAGTAAATCAGAGCGGGATAAGGCTGAGACTGTCAGAAGTAGCCATTGCCAATATAACCACCCAATATAAGGCACGTACGCTGGTTGACCATTTATGCCCGGAAGGACGGATCGAATACTCGCCCCTTCTGACAGTGTACCATCGGAAAAAGGAGCGTTGAAGCAAGAAAACAAGGTCCCACTTACAATGAACAGCTGGTTGCCCGAAGAAAGGGGGTCAGAAAATTGCAACGGGAGGCCGCAAAAACAACGTCCTTAAGTAAGAAGGATGAAGCTATTAAGGCAGCAAAAACCTATAAAGCCTGGCTGAAGTCAACAAAAGCAAATAGGTCCCAAGCTGACGCGGAGAATATGCTGCGTGCTATCAGTGGTCATAAGGCACGCGACTTCTGGTCACTGATTAAGGGTAATTCTAAAGTAGTGAACCAGGCACTGCAAAATTCAATTGGTGAAAAAACATGGCTATCCCACTTCGAAAAACTTTACGGAGTCCTAGATAAAGAAAAAGAGAGCAAGGCCCCCAGCTCTGGGGATCGGTGGGAAATCCCTCTGGACCTGAATACAATCAAAGGGAAAATAATACATCTCAATGGATCCAGAGCGGCAGGCCCCGACGGAATAACCAATTTTGATATAAAAAACAAATTGGAATTCTGGGCACTCTTCATCAAGGAGGTTTTCTCAAACTGCGTCAGACTCTCGACCATTCCATCATCATGGAAAAAAGCGATTCTGGTCCCCATTTTCAAAAAGGGAGCTAAAGACAACCCTTCACACTACCGCCCTATCGCTCTACTTGATTCCATAGGAAAGCTCTTTGGTGCCCTAATCCTGGATAATTTTAGTAATTGGATCTCCGTGACTGGCCTGTCGGATCCTTTCCAGGCGGGTTTCGTGAAAAACGTCGGAACTACGGTTAACATCTTGGCGGTGAGCACACTCAAAGCTAAAGTGTTCGAGGGCAGCCCGAAGATCTACATGGCATTCATCGACCTGGTGCAGGCCTTTGATCGGGTAGACAGGCAACGTCTCTGGGTAAAATTACAACTTCACGCCTGTCCCCCAAGGATACTGGGGCCCATAAAGGCCTTGTACACGGAAACCACAATATGTGTTCGGTTAAACAACCAAGGCCTTTTATCTTCCTGGATGAAGACGGAAAGAGGGGGAAAGCAGGGATGTCCCTTAGCCCCCGCCCTGTACAACGCATACACGGCCGATTTCAAAGAGCATGAAACCAGAGTCCGGATGTTCCCTCCAACACTGGGATCCAGCAAAATCTCACGCTTATTATATGCGGATGATATAATACTCTTTGATGTTACTCCGATCGGCCTCCAGAGGCAGATAAATAACCTCGACTCCTATCTGAAGGAAAACAACCTCTTGATGAATTTGGAAAAGACTAAGATCATGACTTTGGGCGGAAACGAAAGGAAGTTGGAGAAATTCACATGGGCGGTAAATAACACCAAAATTGAACTGGTGGATAGCTTCAAATACCTGGGCGTTATTATCAACAAGAACAGTAAGGAAACAATGATGCAGGAGAGCATCATGTCCAAAGCGAGACTGCTCATTTCACAATCCCGGGCAGTACTGAAAAAATATGGAAAATTCACTATGGCGCCAGTGGTGACTTTCTACAAGTCTAAAGTGATCCCAACGCTCACCTACGGGGCAGAAGCTCTACCAAACCTTCCAACATCCTTTTGGTCAAAACTGGAAGGATTCTATTGGAGAAAGGTCCTTAACCTTCCTGACTCGCTACCAATGGTGTTAATAAGAAGGGAACTCTCTCTACAATCGCTGACCTCCATTGTGACCCGTAACGAAGCCATGCTATTCCGAAAGTCTTTACTTCCAAGCCCTCCTCTGATTATGCAAGAAATCCAGCAAGAAATTCAGTCGGGATCATGCAAAATGCTAACAAAATGGGCGGCAAAGATCGACGCAATTCTAGAGGGTGTTGGAAGCTCTAAAGACGAATTAATTCACAACCCTTCTAAGGTCAAACTGCATCTACTACACCAAGATTGGATTGATACATTGGAAAAAGTAGCCGCATCGAAATTGTTCACAGATCTGCCTCCACAACTGACTAAAGTGAACGAACTTAAGCCTTACTTGGTAAAAGTGCCAGACTCGAATCTCAGGGTGAACTTCTTAAGAATCCACCTGAACATTCTTCACACAAGGGAAGTTCTATTCCGAAGAAAATTGGTTTCGGATGAAACCTGCAGATTCTGTAGAAAGTTAGAGATGGCAGAAACCATAAGACACCTCCTGTTAAACTGCTTAGGAGTCACGGGCCCCCGCCTGAGACATCTGGGACACTTGTTTAAAAATCTATATATCTATGATGAAGAGGAATGGTGGTGTCGGCTTCTAAGTGGGGAAAAGACTACTTGGGTGATTGCGGTGGTGGGCTTCTTCCGAGAGATAAAACTGCTTACCTGATGGCAGTTAAGAGTGGGCTGGATCGCCAGCTGGGCGTCCTTACCTCAACTTCTCCTGGGGGGAAGCCGAATCTGACTCTGATTCTGAATCTGAACTCGAACCGAAAAATAATTGATCTGACGGAGCCTCCCGGGTGAGATGTTTGGGGCTCAGGACAAAGAATGACTGTGGGGAATCTGGAACAGTTAACGTGGAGATTTCTCTCTTTTTATCTCTTCAACTTTGTAAAAATTGTTCTATACAATTAAATCAAATAAAAAAAATAAAAAAAAAAGAAACAGAATCCATGGTGGGGGAATTCCAAATTACAGCTGTCACCAGGTCACAAACTCATGCAAAGAGCAAACTCTTGACTGCTCACTTGAGTAAAGATACCCCTGATGCAGACTTGATCACTACACAAAATGGGGACCCAATCATTGGGAAATTCGGGTGTTGATAAAGTTTTCCAAGTTGTTCCGGATCCAAGACGGTTTGTTGGTAAGTAGAGACCTATCTGGCTGTGACCAGTGGGTGGTAGCAACCTCATTCCAAAGCCTGATATTGAATCATGCCCCATGACGCTGTCACTGCCGGTCATATGGAGTTTCACACGACATTACAAATCTTATGCGAGGTTGCCTACTGACCACACATGGGGCAGGATCTTGATGCTTACCTAAAGGGGTGTCTTGTGTGTGCTCAATTTCAACCCAGTTCATTCACACACAGAGATCCCCTACAAAAAAGGGGAATTATACTGTCTTGGTTAGATTTGTGAGTGGATTTAATAAGACCAGTGATTTTCTCCTCTCTAGGAAACAAGTACATGTTGACTGTGACATGTTTGTTCATAAAGTGGGTAGAATGTCTCCCAGGACTGAATTGTATGGCAGAGACAGCTGCTGCACTAATGATCAATTACATCTTCCCTCGTTTTGGCCTCCCACAAAGGATTGAGTCGGACCAAGGAAGCCATTTTACCAATGAGGTGATGGCGAAGATGTGGGAGATTCTAGGGGTAAAAAGAAAACTCCACATTGCCTACCGCCTCTGCCTCAAGCGGGGGTAGAGTGATACAACAACAAAATTGTGAGTATCTTAAAGAAGTTTTTGCCAGACCCAGGACCCAGTTGGGACATCAAATTACCGCTTGTCCTGGTTGCTATTAGGTATACACCATCTTCTGAAACAAAGATGTCCCCATTTGAATTCATGGCCGGACGACAAATGGTGTTACCGCAGCATCTGCACTACAGGTGTCAGGAGCAGACACTGATAAATGCATCCACAACTCATGAGTACATTGAAGATTTAAGGAAGCACCTCCAGCATGCTTTTGCTTATACTAAGTGCAATTTAGAAAAGTTGGCTGAAGGAATGAAGACCTATTATGACCTAAAGACCACCAAGAAAGAATATGAGGTAGGGGACAAGGTTTACCTGTACAATTTTCAAGGAGTGTAAATTCCTGCCATCTTGGCATGGTGCCTTTGAAATTGCCGATACAATATCACCTGTTGCCTACAAGATCTGCATTCCAAAAGGAAAACAGACAGGAGAAAAATGGGTCCCCATCAATCAGCTGAAAATCTGTCACCCCATACATGCTTTACAACTGATTGAGGAGCCAATGGAAAGGCGAGCAGAGGAACCATCTGAAGAATGAAAGGGAAGGATGGAAAATTGGATGGAAACTAAGACAAAAATATGTATACAACAGGGAGTAATTTATTTGGTGCTCATGGTGAAAAAGAAATAAAATAAATAAAATGTGTTTAGTGAAATGGTGAAAATGCCTTTTTATACTTGTATGCTGCTGTTGTTGTCCATTCTATGTACATCCTCCGGGGAAATAGGTGTGTAAAAAGTACTGAACCTCTTTTTCTTTCTATTTTTAGAAAACTAACCTCCTTAATTTCCAGCTTGGAGGCAAGAGGGGAGTCCGCTGAGAGCCCCACAGACCCCACACCTTCCAACCCAAAGAGGGAAGGAGAGGCTTGAGTGGCCACTCTCTAAAGAAGGAAGAAAGGGGTGCTGTGCCACACCCCCTAACCCAAAGATGCAAGGGGAGGCTGGAGTGTCCACACCCAATGAAGAAAATTGTGCTAATTGTGCTAATGAAACCCCACTATGCCCTCCTCTTCCCCACCAAAGAGTCATGGAAGAACAGGGGGGGGGCATGTGGAGTGCATTCAAATGCCCAAAAACAAAGGTCCCTTTGACATGAAAAGTAGAAATGGTTAATACTGAGATATAAAAAAGCTTTTCCTGTGTCATTGCAAATGGAAACGGAAGGGCCGTGTGAAAAAGGCCTACCTGGCATTACACAAGGAAAAGCGGTGTTTCAATTTACAAAGCAAAAAGAAAAATCAAAGGTCCCTTTCACATGAAAAACAGGATTTTTAAACAGTCACAAAAACAGCTTTGCATGGGAGTGTGCAAGTAAAATCAGTTTAAATGTGAAAAATGTACCCCTGCTAACATAAAAAGGTCAGGCAAAAGTGACGTGCGTGTTGGCCAAAAGTAGGAGATATTGGCCCTCATTACGACCCTGGCGGAAAGTGACTGACCGGACCGCCACAGCGTAAATAGCGTTTCCGCCATTGCACGATGGAGCAAAGTGCGGCCCATTCCGACTCATCGGGCACGAGCACCACGCCATGGCGGAAGTGCAAAGTCCGCGATGGCGCAAATGACCCCAAAACGGCCCACACCGCCGCCGTACGGCGCCCTAGGTGCAATACCGCCACCCATCATAGCGGATACCGCAGTGAGCGCCAACCGGAAAGTACGGTGACCGTAAATATACGGAAACGGAAGTAAAAACATGGGCCCGGAACGGGAAACAACACCCCGTACACCTATAAAACCACAAAATACACACAACCACTAAAAACACCACCCTGAGACACATCCCAACCCGTCATCCACCCTAGTGAAACCAAGAAAAATGGGAAAAGTAGCGAAGAAAGCGTGCGACCGCAAGCGGCAGGTCCACTTCTCCCGTGAGGAACTCACCGTGCTTACAGAGACCCTCCAGGAGAATGCCGCCGCCGTCTTCTCCACGCAAATGACCAGGACGGCACTTGCGAACAAGAAGGCCATATGGGCCCTGGTGGCACAGCGGGTAAGTGCGGTGGGGACCGCACCCCGTAACCCACAGCAATGCAGGAAGCGGTGGGACGACCTGCGGATACGCGTCCGTAGCATACTTTCTGCCAACCGCAACATTGCCACAGCCACCGGGGGAGGATCGGAATCACCCATCAAGTTGACCCCCTGGGAAGAAATCTGTGCCTCCACCATTGGAATGGAGAGCATAGAGGGAGTCGGAGGGATGGAGAAAGGAGTGCAGACATCCGGAGAATCAGGTAGGTGGCCCAAATAAAACCATGCCAAATCCACAATGTCCAATCATGTGACTCACATGTGTCCACATAGCGCAACAGCAACACATGGCCAGGAGAACGTCCACACACATTGGCCTGATAGCGCACTTTAAAACTCACAATAAATACATAAATAAGTAAAAACCCCAAAAACACCCACTACACGTGCAGCAGGCACACCCTAACTGCAGGCTGCCAAACAACTGCACCCTCACTCCACACACAAATGAAAGCACCTCCAAGGCCCCGACCCAAATCACCCTCAGGTACCACCCCAATGCATGTGATACATTGCCATTCCAATTCCCACAGACCCATTAATAACGCTCGCCCTCCTTTACTCCACCACAGGGTCCGATCCAAACGACGAGCTCCAGGACACCCCTACCAGCACACCTGCAAAGAGGGGCAAGACCGACGGCCAAAGACCCTCCACCTCAGCTGCACGCATCAAGACACGGCAGCAGCACATATCAAGTGGCAGCACACAGGAGGGAACATCAACAGGCACCCCAGCAGCCAGCATGCCCACAACAGCACCACCACAGGTCCCCCCAATGGATGCCACAGAAGGTACTGCCTCTGGTGGCAGCAGCACCATAGGTGACACCCCATTAATGGCAGCATGCTTCGACACAGAAGACGGGGATGCCGAAGTCAGATCCATCCATGACCTGTCCCAATCCCCCTGTCTGTTCCATCCCGTACACCATGAGGATACCACGCAGGGGCACCCACAAGACGACGACTGGCCATCCCCCACAAGCCCTGTGGCAGGGCAACATGAGGCGAACAGCCCCTCTGTGACACCACCGCAAATGGCCATGGCCCAGCAGAGGCAACAGTCCCTCGACCAGTTAATCGTGCAACAGCAGCAACTGGCCACGCTCCTCAAGGACCATGCCGATGGATGTGGGGGCACTAAGGCAGACATAGAAACATCAACTGAGACACTTAGGGCACAAATGGAGAGTAGCACCGAGAGCCTGAGAGTCCAAATGGAGAGTAGCACCGAGAGCCTGAGAGTCCAAATGGAGAGTAGCACCGAGAGCCTGAGAGTCCAAATGGAGAGAAGCACCGAGAGCCTGAGGGGGGAACTGCATGCGATGTCCAAAGACGTATGTGCCGAACTTGCCGCAGTGCGCCGTGTGCTCACTGAGCTCTCACAAACCCTTAGGGACATGCATGGACGTGAGCAGGCAGAGACATCATCCGTTGCAAGTTCCGTCCAGGGCAGCCCCCAACGTAGATCTGGGAGGAACCTGCGCTCCACAGGCAGGGGTGCCCCTGATACCCGCAGAGGGGGCTTGCAATAGCGACTGCCCACTGACAATGAGCATCTTTGGACACTGGTGTTCGGGGGGGAGGTAGGAGGGTGGAGGGGGTGTGTTGGGCTCACTTGGGTGGCGGGTCGATAGGGTGTTCAACATGATATCACATATGCCATAAACAATGCACGATCAAACAATGAGATGTGTGGACAATGATCTTTGTGTACTAGGCCATCATAGGCGTACAGTCCATATTGTGCATGTACCAGACACACACAGTGCCACGAGTCCCGTGTCCATGTATCAGCCACCAGGCGTGAGTGCTAGAAGCATGCATCTATGAGATGCTGACGAATTTCACGGCCCTCCTGTGCCTCGCAGACTCCTTGAGGTGCTGCCACATCCCCACCCTCATCATGACCATCTTCAGGTGCTTGCAGTTCTGCGTCAGGGGGCATGGGCACATTTCTACGTACGCACATGTTGTGGAGCATGACACATGCCATCACCATCTTTGCAACCTTCTCATGGCGGTACAGGAGTGCCCCGCCAGACCTGCTGAGGCACCGGAAACGGGTCTTCAGTAGGCCGAATGCCTGTTCAATGACTACACGGGTACGTGAGTGGGCATGGTTGTAGTCCTCCTCATGCTGGTCCCGTGGGTTCCGGACTGGTGTGAGGAGCCATCTCTTCAGTGGATATCCGGCATCACCTGTATGTGGACAATAAACGAATTATGTGGAATGCCATTGCTACGTACGCACCCCCCCCCCCTTCCTGCCAGGTCATTGCCGCATCACATACCCCACATCATCATGCATGAAATGAGACTCACCGAGTAGCCAGGATCTGTTCCCTGCGTGTCGCTCCATGTAGCGTGGTATTGTAGAGTTCCTCAAGACCATAGAATCATGGGTTGATCCAGGGAATCGGGCACAACAATGTGTAATGATCCTGTTGGAGTCACACACCATTTGTACATTCAGTGAATGAAATTGTTTTCGGTTGCGGTACTGGGCCTCCATGGCATGTGGGACGACCAATTCCACATGGGTGCAGTCGATGGCACCAAGGCAACCCGGTATGCCGCCAAGTGCATGGAATCCCACTTTTGTGTTGGTTATTTCCTGCTCCGAGCGTGGTAGAGAGATGTAGTCATCTGCCTGCTGCAGGAGGGCATCGAGCACTTGCAATAGTGTCCGTGAGAACAGTGGCTGAGAAATGCCATGCAACTGTCCGACTGTGTGCTGGTAGGTGCCTGTGGCCAGGAAGTGGAGTACAGACACCACCTTCAGTAGGGGTGGGATGGCGGTTGGGCTATCTATCATGCTGACAAGGTCAGCCTGTGTCATGTCCACAATGGCGGCTATGGTGTCCCGGTCCAAACGGTAGAGGGTGTGGATCTGCTCATCAGTGAGGTTGAACGGATGTGCTCGGAGGCGTGGGATTGCGGGCTGCCTGCGTGGTGGTAGTGGCTGTGCTGGCAGCCCTTGCTGGCCCTGCCTTGCCCTCCTCCTCCTCCTGCGTCTCCTCCGTGCGGCCGGTTGTAGTTGGTGTTCATCTTCTTCTTGGAGTTGGAGTACTTGCAGTGCTATCAGGTCCCCCAGGGCCAACATCGCGAGTCCTGCCGGTAGCATTTCGGAGTGGGTGTGGTTGTGGGAGGAGACTGGGTGTGCAATTTATGTGTTTTCAGGCTGTATGGCCTCCACCTGTGGTGATTCATTCCACCTGTGCAAGCTGCTCTCCCCTTTGGGCGAGCACGTCCCGCACACAACGCTGCAATTCGAGGAATGGCATCTTGCTATTACAATCATGTATTAGTACCCGATGGCCGTGTAACATTGGTTGATATGTTCATTCGGCTATGGTCCCATTGTTTCACATGCATTCTTTGCAGTCGCGAACAGACTTGTGAAGGGTCAGTGGAACGTAGTACTCGAGTAACGGTGGACCCTCATGCATCACTGTACCGAGGTTCACCGACGGGCGGGGCCTCCCATTTGTGAGTGAAGGCAGTTGCCATTTTCACACACAGCCGCACTAGATGGATTAATTTGTGATTTCAAGCGGCCACAGATGCCTTTTCGACGTGATGTTGCAAATGAGGAATTCGAAGGGCGGCGCTTTCGGTCTTCAGCTAGCGGCGAGGAGATGCCCACAGGTCTGACTGCAAATATAACGTTCTATTGTTCAGTGTCCTTGGGACAGGGGCCATGGCGAGGATGCAATGATTGATATGAATAGTTTGGGATGCGCAATAGCGAAGTGGATGATGAGGCCGGACGTTCCCAAATACATGTTACTTCACAACACTGGAATTACGGGCTGGGGCACAGTGGATTTTGCAGGCTGCATAACGCACAGACTCAATGGAATTCTCACATGTTATGTGAGTATGGAAACAGGCGTTATCATTACGGGATGAGGGAATGATGAATGGATGCATGGACAGATGATTTGATACGGTGTTTGCCATGTACAGGGCTTCTTGGAATCTGTCCGCCTCCCCTGCGCTATGTGATGCAGGGCTGCCATAGTGGGACCATCGTCTATCTGGCCTTGTTGAGCCCTCCCTGTCTCGACGCGCCTTCAGACACTTGTGTCCATGCACGTTACCAATCCCATCTGATGGATTCTGTTTTCACAGACGCATGCACAGGTACACTCGTTTGTGATGGTGTTTTCACCTCGATATGGATAGTTATGAGTCGCAAGTGGTTTTGGGGTGGTGATGATCCTTTGGAGTGGGCTAGCATGCATATGGCTGTGGATCTAGTGTGATCATTGAAGTGAGTTGTTCGAATGTAGTTCTGATGGCCATTCTATTCTTTTTCTTTTCTTTTGGTTGACAGGTATCTCCTCCCCTTTTGCCACTGCCATCTGTATGCCACTCCTGCAGATGGGTTTTACTCCCGACACCTGCTGCTTCGTGTTAATCAGTGGAGCAGCATTACGATCTTATGGGACGATCGCCAATGGGCCACATGCCCTTACGCAGTACTAGTGGCTCGGAGCAACATTTCGGCCTTTCAGCTGGACTAGTGCCTCCCTATTGGGACGGCCCTGCGGTTCTAGGCGCTTCCATGTTGCCTTTTTGTACGAGAATGTAGCCCCTGTGTACCATGAAGGAACAGGGCGTCACACAAGAAGTAGCTGGTCATTTATTGCGGATGCAGCCCACAATGGTGAAATGTGTTTTGGAGTTCATGGCCTAATGGCTGTATGGGCTTGGTGAATTTGTTGTGCATTAAATTTCTATTCTGATATGGGCCGTGTGGCGTTCTTCTTTGCAAGTGATGTGGCATATTCCTATTTGGGGAGCGATGTATTGTGAGGAGATCTGCATTGGGTTCCAGCTTCGGAGTATAGTTGCGTGGTACTGTGCTGGGCGCGTTTGCCTACGAAGCCCAGTGAGGTCAGGGGTGAGGGCTGCCAATATGACTGTTTGAATGATGTCATGCTCAGGGGCGGGGGATTAGGTTTTGTGTAACAGATGCCGGTCAGCCAGGTGGATTGGTGGAATGATGTGATTATCGGAATATTGCTGGTCACAGGTGCCTGTGTTTGCGTGCGTTTCTTGGTGGGAGACTGAGGTCATGTCCATTGGTATAGCTTCTGTATTCGTGCCATCTGTGCCCTGCAGCTCCCATTGGCCCCTCTTGTGATTCTTTTGTTTGTTGGCATGCATGGGTGACTTGTACATTTCACTGGTTGCATTGTGACTTCGTTGCACCTACGGGGAGTTGTACTATGTGGCCAGGGAGCGGTGTACAGGCACTCAGTGGGGCCGTTTACGGTTGATTCGCGATGCCGTACTTCTCACCATGGCGGAATGGTACTTTCCGCCGTGCTTGATGGCGTTAAGTACATGTCCGCTAGGGTCGGAATTCGCGTACCCTTGCGCCATGGTGCTAATTACGGTTTGGCATGGCGCGCGCGCGCGTACTTGGTGCAGTTAGCGTTGGCGTTCACTACGGTGTCGCTAATGGCATCGTACTTTACGGTGACGGGTCATAATCGCACTGAGCGCTATTCGATGGCGGTATTGCATTTCCGCCATCGTTTTTCGATTTCCGCCAGGGTCGTAATGAGGGCCATTATGTTTTGCATGCAAAATATCAAGAGACATTTGAAAGAAAGAAAATGTGTTTTCCCTTTGATGCTGTTGGACACTCGTCACCACAAACTCCCCCACTGGAAGGCTGGTCCTAGTGTTTACAATGACAATTACTTATTATTATTTATTTATTTGAAAACAGTTCAAAGAACTTTTACAAAACACATCAAATTTTTAGTGATAACATTCAAATTAAACATATACATCGGCAGATATAAACAGAAAATTACAATCACATCTACAATCACATTTACAATCACATTTACATTGCAGACATATTTCAGTTAAAAAGCATATTTCAATACAGTTCAGCAGTTCAACACCTCATAATGCCTTAAAACCAGTGCCTTAAGACCAATACTGGTCCAATGAGTGTGCCATACTACATGGCTACCAAGTTGGAATCTATAGAATTTGATAAATTAGGTAAAATAATGTATCAAGAGTATTTACAATTAAAATTGGTAAGGGTCTGTCTAATTCAACGCTCTATAAATATTACTAAATATTACCAAAATGATTCAAGCAGCCAAGCAGGATACAGTCAATTTTAAAGTAAATTAGTTTAGCACCGTGGTTAGGTTTTGCGCATAGCAGTTCCATTGCCCTACACCTACATAAGGTAGCTCAATAGCTTATATCGTGCCCAGCAGATAACATTCGTAAGACCTTTCTGCATTTACGTCAGGAAGTATTTTAGAGATATAACACCACAGACGATACAAGGCTGTCTTGACTCTTTCCAACTCAGTGTTAATGCAACAGTTCCAGAAATCGTCTTGCTTTATCTCCTCATAGTTGTTCACAAAATGGCCATTGCTGTGATATATACCAGGGAAACTAGTTTACACCCAGTAAAATATGCCTATGTGTTTCCAGGACCCCAGGTACCCTACATATGCAACATGTCCTATCAGCCTCTGGTATCTTGAGCCTAGTGCCAGGAAATATTAACAGGGGCAGTTGGTTTATCTGCAGTTTCAATAAAAAGGTCTGCATTGGAGGGCATGGACATTGTCTCATGTATCTTTGTGTTTGTAGGTATGTGTGTGTCACATTAGCTGTGCACTTGTAACTACATAGGATAGATAAGTGGGAATAATGTTTGATTCAATCCAGACTAGTCAATTTGTTTTTAAACAATTGGTTCAGTATGTGGACCATAGTGCCATGTTTAAAATCAGGGTACCAGTCAATCCTCTCATACATCCTGGACATTCATTTACATTATTCATCTTTGCTGTGCCTAAAGCAGGGGCTGTATGTGCCCTTTAATGTAGCCAATAACTGACAGCAGGGGTGGGAATTAGATTTTATGTACAATAAGCATTGTCTCACCAACAATTGTCCCTTCAGGGAGACCAGCCCCAATTCCAATTGGAGATACGCTATAGGGGTGGAAGGACTCAATTTTAGTAAGCACTTCCACAAGTGTCCCTCTAGGTGGTCCAACCACTTGAAATCACCCATACTCAGTGCCTCCAGCCCATATAGCACCATCGGGCAGAAACACTGTGTGTAGAGGGCAATTATTCCATATAATGTGTAACCAGCAGTTTTAATGGCAAATGTGTCTACCAATGAGGTCAAGTGCTGAGCCTTTATAACCGTAGCCACTTTAATTTCCATGTAGGCCGTATTGGCTCTCATCTCCAAACCCAGTTAGGGGTACGAGTCCACATAGTCAAGGGTCCCTAGGATGGTATCAAAACTCAGGTGCTTAACTCGCTTAGACGAGATTGTCATTACCTTCGTCTTTCCCATGTTAATTGTTAAGTCATTATCTTTTGCGTAACTAACT
Source organism: Ambystoma mexicanum (assembly GCF_040938575.1). Lineage (NCBI taxonomy): Eukaryota > Metazoa > Chordata > Amphibia > Caudata > Ambystomatidae > Ambystoma > Ambystoma mexicanum. The sequence goes on along the minus strand of NC_090929.1, from coordinate 1,338,351,482 downwards.
CGAGTATTGGACATAGAACGAGCACCCCTGAATGTGCGATTAAACATGACCAAATCGTCTGAATATAACATGCAGGGGATAGGGCAATTACCAATCCTGGAAAAACAACCAACCCCTAGCTTAAAGCATCTACGGAGGTCAGCCTGGTATGGATTGTACAGGAAAGGGGCCAGTGTACAGCCTTGATTGACTCCCCTAAAGGTCTGCACCAGTAAAGTCATGGCACTGTGGTCATCCAAGCAAACTTTGTTGTGGGTATTTAGGTGAAATCCCCTAAGGACACTTGGAGCCATCCTGGACACCCCCTGTTTGGCCCACAGCTTCCCTTGAGTCACACCATCAAAGGCTTCCAGAAAGTCCACAAAAATGACATATAGCGTGACCCCACCAGGGGCAGAAGCTTCATGAAACAAGGTATCCATGATCCTCAGGTTATGTGCAGTATTACATCCAGGCCGGAACCCTGTTTGAGTAAATTACAATAGCTGTGTGTTTTCTACCCAACTCTGCAGGACCCTGAGTACAAATATAGAGAACATTTTCCCAGAAACATCCAAGAGTGACAGGAGACTGTAGTTATCTTGCATGGTCCTGTTCCCTTTCTTATACACCGGCACCATTACAGACTGCTGCCAGGAGGTTGGAATCAGTTGCTCTCTGCACACTTTAGCATATAGAATCTTAAGGATTCCAGCCCACTTACCATGGTTTTGCTTTAGGACAACATTGGTCAAGACATTTGGCGTTTTACAATGACAATAAAATGTGGCCTTCCTGGAAGGTGTTGCCCCTGAAGGCTGGGCTCTCTGCACAGACAACTGGCCTTGGCTGCAGCATGATCAGAATGTAGTCAGTAGGTATGAAAAAGGAGGCTGAAACTCCAACTTCAAACAGACAACCAACTTCAAAGATCTAGCTGCAAACACAAAGAGAATAAAAAATTTAAAACTCTGGTTACAGGCGAGCCCAGTGAGACATATCCCCTGCAGAAAAGAGAATTGTCATTTGTCCAACATGAAGATTTACTATTGATCTAAAAGTACTTTTATCATTTAAACCTTATTCCCAGCAACCATTATCAGATTTTCTTCATTTATGTACCATTTTTAATGTAATTTCCAGGCAATTTTGAAGATATAAAATGCATGCACCTACGAGTTAGGGAACATATGGCCAGTTAAACTAGGTTCCTAGCTGATATGAACATTTCCTAAATGTAAGAGTTGGCGAACTGGTGAATGGTAAAATTAGGAATATGGGTAGGAAATTACATGTTCATAACTGTTATGCTTTCTGTGAAAATGGCATACAAATTGCCAAAGGGCCCTGCTAAATGGTGCAGACCTGGATGTTGTCTTATTTAATTCCCCATGATCAACTGAAAATGAAAATAAATATGTTATTGCAGTCAATAGTAAAATTATAAATTTCTGGCGCATAACTAGATTTTTACAGGTGTTTGACATGAGAACAAATTTGGCTTATACATTAAGCTGCCATATGTCTGCTCCAGACCCCTAAACCAATCCCGACTGGGAAGCTGGATTTGGGAGGAGAGAGAAGGGTAACTGTCCAATCCTATTGGTGTGACCTCTTGCAGGGTACCCCCCAAGATTGTAAAATTGGTGGTGTCATTACTGCTATATAAGGGGGACAGCACTAGGAGGAAGAGACATAGCTGCTGAAATTTACCATCAACAGAGTGCTGATGCCACTTACAATCGAACAGCTGCAAGAAAACACTAGAGGAGATTGCTGAGATTGCTTCTGGGTGGAGCAGTCTATTGCTAGGAAGGCCTAGATGCTGACTGGGTCCTATGCTGGAGAGCGGCAAGCCATCCTTGAGAGTGGAGTGACCAGGCCCCTGCCTTATCTTTCCAGAGGGCCCTGACATGCAGCTGACTGTCATGAACTTTGAACAGAGGCTTTCTATGTAAGTAGAACTGAGCACTTTGAAACCAGAATGTGGGGGAATCTTCTGGCCTTAAATCATTTCCCTTTACAGGGGGTGGGGGGCCAAACTGTGCAGATCCTTAGGTTATTTATTGTTATTGTTATTGTTATTTTGCATTTATATAGCGCCTTATATACCATTCGTATGGTCTGAAGGCGCTGGTAGGTTGAACGCCCTTGGGAACCGAAGTTCAGGTCAGTAGAGAGAGTAGAGAGATTCAAGGTGCGTATGAGCACCGGGTATGTGTGCAGCTGGTGCGGTATTCGTGTAATAGCTGCTTCTTAGCAGTAGGTGTGGTGGTTGAGAGATCAGGAGTATGTGTTCGGCCTAGCAGGATTTATCCAGACCGAGTTGTGGCTGTGTTAGGCCTGAGGAGAACGCCTGGCTTGGGGGGGGGGTGTAATCAGCAGTGTTTTACTTAGAGTGTAGTATGCGGCGGATGTTGGTATGAGAACAGTTATACCGAATGGTGTCATAGTATCTCTGTGTTTAGTTGAGTGGTGGTGTAGAGGGGAGAGTAGGCGTGGTGGTGTGATATGATGGGTTGTATGCTCTTTCAAGGGGTTCTCTGCATTCTAAACCATACTATTTACTATATACGTCATGCAATTCAATGTGCTCCAGTCCGTTCCATGCAATCCTGTCCACTACATGCATCACAATCTGCTCCACACACGCCGGTTCACTCGACGCACTCAAGCGCTCCAGTCCGCCCTGCGCGCTCCAGTCTGCCCCACGCATGCACTATGCATTCATCTGTTTTGTGCACTTGCTCCCTCTACGCACTCGCCCCCTCTACGCACTCACCCCCTCTATGCACTCAGCCCTGCTACGCACTCAGCCCCTCTACGCACTCAGCCCCTCTACGCATTCATTCACTTCTACGCATTCATCCCCTTTTATGCGTTCATCCCCTTCTACATTCTCATCCCCTTCTACGCATCTCTTTTTTTTTCATAAGTGCTCTTTCGCTCATATGCACTCGTCTGCTCTATGTACTTGTCGGCCCTACTGTAAAGAAGACCGGTGGGGGGGTCTGTACTTCTGCTCTCTATATGGTAGAGGGGAGGCACAGAGGACCCCAGCCAAGATTCTCTAATACGGTAGCGATGGGCGAGCAATCAAGGCCTAGCTTCTCAGGAGGTGATGCAGGCTGGTTCTTAAGTACAGTGTATCCCCAAGCCCCCACAAAGGAATGTCCACACACTGTATTACTGAAAACACAGTCTTTATATAATTAATATTCAAGGGTTATGTACACTTATCACAATAACGCACTTTGTGCTCAGGAAAATCAGCAATGGTAAATATCTACAATTCTAAAGTGGTACCACTAATATTAGACCTCATTAAAGTGCATTCACAATACTGTAGAAATGGCACACAGATCAATAAGAAGGAAACCAGCAATAGAGAGAGGAGAGATAACAGAGGGTTGAAACAATAGGCAGAATACTGGCCCTTGCTACTGGACACAGTTCTGTGTGGAGATCCCCCCACCTGGGCAACCTGCAAAATAAAGAGATATAACACCAGCCCAGTCCAGATATTGTTCAATAGTCTATTTCTCTCCTATAATGTTTTTACCCCCCCAATGTACCTGGTGGAGTCGAGTTCCTCGAAAAGGCGTCGACAAGCGTCGAGGGACTCGCTGTTCGGCGACGGGGAATCGACGGCCCTTCTTGAATGCCTTCCTTTTCAGGCGGGAGGCACGGGGCGTCGAACGTCCGTCGACAAACGAGGCCGAACGTTGTCGAAGAGGCGGCAGCTCCGTCCGAGCGGTGCTCGTCGGCGTCGGGGCGTCGGCGTCCTGCAAGGCGGAGGTGTGCGGGGCACCTCGATGACAATAGTTCTGGACCGCAAAGATTGTAGAGACGGGAGCCCAGCAAGGGCGTCGAGTCGTCCGAGTCTTTGGGGTCGTCGGGTGGCGGGAAACCCACCGGCAGGTTTCTCCTCGGCGCGTTGGTCGTCCTCGACTTTCTCCGGCAGGATAAGCGGTCGACGATGCGGTCGAGAGAGTCCTTCGATTGAATGTTCTTAGGCAATGGAGCGGACGGCTCCGATCGTCGGCGGCACGGCGTCAAGTGGTTCCCACGGCTGGGCACACAACTTCGACGGGCCTCCAGCGGTTACACAGACCTGCGAACCCTGGTCGACGGCAATGGACTTCGACGGCGTCGATGTCCGGGTGCTTCACTTCGATCTCCTCGGCGGTCCCGTCTCGGGTCGGCAGCCTTTCGAGGGTCTGACTTCCAGGGCGCTTCGGCGAAGATTCAGCGGTGCTCGATGGTCCCTCGGAGCACGGGAAGAGGGCGCCTAGCCAGGTCCTCTCTCGGGTCAGCCCTCGACAATTTCGACAACCTTCAGTTCCGTCGAAGCAAATGCCACAGCAAGTCTTCTTCTTCCAGCTGGACGTCGAGGATCAGCAAATCCAGTTACTCTTGAGTGGAGACTCAGCTTCTGAATGCTTCTGAACAATTTCCAGTGGTGAGAGGTCCCCAGATATACTATTCTGTCTCTCATCCACACTGCTGGCACACACACAGCAGCCAATCACACAGAAGGGCATTCATGCAGTCAGTCAGCCAATCAGGCACACAGTGCATTCAGGCCACACTCCTCCCTTTCAGACACTCACAACAAGGAATGTGGATTGGGACAAGTACCCAGCCATTCAACACTACACACTGCATTCAGGCCAGTTTCGGGCAGGGCTGTCTCAGTCTTTGTCTCTCATGCCAGAAACCAGACAACCACAACAAGGAGTGTATATTGGTCACACACTCCATTCACCCAGGTCCCACCCACAGGAGGTACCCATAACATACAGTCACTGGGAAGGCTCCAGTCAGTCTAGCTGGGCCTTTACAACAACACCATATATGGAACTTCCACCCAACAGCCAGTCAGGGGGAAGGGACAGAGTCAGGGCTTCCCAGGACTTTGGGAAAAACAAGATAACAGGCAATAGAAAGCAAGAGGCCACAGGGGCCATCTTGTTTCCTATCAGGAATCAACTGATTCCAATGGCAGGGCCTGGGTATCCCAAAATGGAGGACACCCAGAGCACCTGTCAAATTCAGCATGGAGCTGCCACCAGCCCATACCCTGCTCTGTGGGCCACCCACAGGTGCCCAAAAACATACACTAGGGGCACAGGGTTGTACCCCTACCCATGGGTGCCATAAGGGTATCCCATGGGTCTGTTCACCAAACCAAAAGAGAGCTGCACTGCCAGGAGTCCCTCATGGACTCCTGGGCAGAAAACATGACAGAACACACGGTAAAAACAGAGAAAGGACAAGGATTCAGAGGCCCTGTCCCTCAGATGCATTTCCGGCATCACAGTCGCCCCCCCCAGACTGAGGTGGAGGGTGCCTAATCTCCCACGGGATAGACACCCTCATCCAGACGGTCAACATACCTTCTGGAAAGGCCATCTGCATTATCGTGACTCTTCCCTGGTCTGTGCTCTATGGTGAAGTCTAGCCCTTGTAGGCTAATCGACCACCTGAGCAATTTCGGATTCTCACCCTTCATCTGCATAAGCCACTTCAGGGGCTTATGATCTGTTTGGACCTTGAAGGTGGACCCCGTAAGGTAGGGCCTAAAACGCCTAAGGCTCCAAACTATACTAAAACATTCCTTTTCAACAGTAGCCCACCTAAGTTCTCTACCCTTGAGTTGTCTACTGATGAATATGATAGGATGTTCTCTCCCTTTGTCATCTAACTGGGACAAGACAGCTCCAATTCCGGTGTCGCAGGCATCCGTCTGGACGATAAAGGGTCGGCTGTAGTCAGGCGCACTCAACACAGGTGCCCTACACAGACTTTCTTTCAAGCCATCAAAGGCCCTCTGACAGTCTTCAGTCCAATTAACCTTCCTAGGCTGTTTGGGTGAAGTTAGAGCTGTCAGGGGTGCAGCTATGGTTCCATAGTCTGCCATGAAATTGCGATAGTACCCAGTGAGGCCCAAAAAGGCTCTCACCTGGGTTTGAGTAGTGGGAGTCTCCCAGTTCTGTACGTCCTGTACTTTACTGGAGAGAGGTTGGATTTGACCCCCTCCTACCTCATGACCAAGATAGGTAACTTTCCCCTGAGCTATCTGGCACTTGGTGGCCTTGATAGTGAGGTTAGCCCTTTTCAAGGCCTGCAACACCTTATCCAGATGTGTCAAATGCTCTTCCCAGGTGGAACTGTAGACGGCAATGTCGTCTAAGTAAGCCACACAAAAGGCTTCCAGCCCACTGAGCGCATGGTTGACCAATCTCTGGAAGGTGGCAGGGGCATTCTTCAACCCAAAGGGCATGACCCTAAACTGGTAGAGTCCCTCAGGTGTGGAGAATGCCGTCTTTTCCTTGGCATGGTCCGTCAGAGCTATTTGCCAATAGCCTGAGGTAAGGTCAAAGGTGCTCACAAATTTGGCAGCACCTATAGTGTCCACGAGCTCATCAGCCCTGGGCAATGGGTGCGCGTCAGTTTTGGTGACGGCATTGACTCCTCGGTAGTCCACACAGAACCTCCAATCCTTGGTACCCGCCGGGGAACTTGCCTTGGGGACAAGGACCACTGGACTGGACCAGGGACTGGTGGAGGGTTCAATAACACCCAGATCCAACATCTTGGCGACCTCAGCCTGGATGTGGTTTTTGACGGTATCTGACATACGATAGCTCCTGCTTTTGACAGGCACACTGTCACCAGTGTCAATTTCGTGCTTACACCACGGTGTAAGGCCCGGTGTCAGTGAAAACAGAGGGGCATACTGCTGGAGCAAAGCCCGGCAGGCCCTCTGCTGCTCTGTTGTCAAATCGGGAGAGAGTTGTACTCCCTCCACTGAGCCATCCTGAGGGTTGCTATGCAGCAAATCAGGAAGGGGCTCACTCTCATCCTCTTCTTGCCCTGAAGCTAGCAAGAGACATGAGACCTCTGCTCGCCTGTGGAAAGGCTTGAGCCTGTTGACATGGAATACCTGGGGGGCTACCCCAGAGGCTCCCATGTCCACCAGATAATTGACTTCGCCCATCTTGGAGATGATCCTGAAGGGTCCAGTCCACTTGTCTGCCAAAGCTCTAGGCTTGGTAGGCTCCATCACAAGGATTTCCTGTCCCGGAGTCCAATCCACTTGCGAAGCTTTCAGGTCATGCCAGTACTTATTCAATTCCTGGCTGGCCTTGAGATTTGCTGTTGCCTGACCCATCATTTGTGTCATCCTCCGCCTGAGGCCTAACACATAGTCCCCCACTTGCTTGGCGGGACCTGGAGGGGTGGCTTCCAAGCCTTCTCGGATCAAGGCGAGGGGCCCCCTCACGGGATGTCCAAAGAGTAACTCAAAGGGGCTGAAACCAACACCCTCTTGAGGTACCTCTCTGTAAGCAAACAGCAGGCATGGCAGGAGGAGATCCCATTTCCTCCTTAGGGGCTCTTCCAAAGCACCTAGCATGCCCTTGAGAGTTTTGTTAAATCTCTCAACCAGACCATTGGTCTGGGGGTGGTAAGAGGTGGAGAACTTGTAGGTTACCCCGCACTCTTTCCACATGGTTTTCATGTAACTAGACATGAAGTTGGATCCTCGGTCAGAGACAACCTCCTTGGGGAATCCAACACGGGTGAAAATGCCCAGGAGAGCCCTGGCAACCACCTTGGCAGTAACAGTCCGAAGGGGTATTGCCTCAGGGTACCTGGTGGCATGATCTACCAAGACCAGGATGAACCGATGTCCACCTGAAGTGGGAGGGTCAAGGGGACCGACGATGTCGATGCCCACCCTCTCAAATGGTGTGCCAACCACTGGTAATGGCTGCAGTGGGGCAATGACCCTGCCTCCAGTCTTGCCAGACAACTGACAAGTTGGGCAGGTCCTGCAGTGGGACTCCACCTCTACTCCCATCCGTGGCCAGTAGAAATGGGCAGAGAGCCTCTGCTTAGTCTTCTTGGTCCCAAGATGACCAGCCAAGGGCACCTCATGCGCCAACTGCAGTAGGAAGGGCCTGTAAACCTGGGGTACCACCAACCTCTTGCGGGCACCAGGTTCGGGCTTAGTGGGCTCACTAACAAGGAGCTCACCCTCCCAATAAATCTTGAATGTCCTAGGCACTTCACCTTGTGCCTGGGACAGGGCCTGTTTCCTCAGGCCCTCGAGAGAGTGGCACTCTCTCTGTCCCTTACAGAAGTCTGCCCGGGAGGGTCCCCCTTCAGCTAACAAGCATTGAAGGTCGGGATGATCCTCCGGGTTGAGAACCTCTCCCACAGGAGAGTCTTCTGTCTCTTCTCCCACAGGAGTTGAGTTTGGGTTTTCCGCTGGACCCAGCCCGTCCGGAGCATGGATCCCATTGGGTGCTGTCGGAACAGCAGGAAGAGAAGGTGTTCCCTCCACAGAGGTGGCCTTCTTGGTCTTCCTTCTTCTTGCCTTAGGCCTCGCCTTTGGCTCGGATACCTGACTCACAGCCAGACCCGGTGTCACCTGTGACCTAGTGACTGCAGCAGCAGTCATGGGAAGACCATCCGAGATCAACCCCAACTCTACTAGATCATTTCCTAACAGAATGTTAGCAGGGACATTGTCCTGAACCAGGACAGGAAGCTTTGCTGTCTTGTCTCCAATCATGAGTGTGACTAGGGCTACAGGCGATAATTTGGGAGGCCCACCAGCTAACCTGGTGGTTTGCAGAGGAGCACCTTCATAGTCCTCTGGCTTGAGCAGGGTCCTGTCCACCACTGTCATGCTTGCCCCAGTGTCTCTCAAACCAGTAGAAGGCTGGCCATTCAAGAGGACACTTCTCAAAAATCTACGGGTGTTCTGTGGGATAGTCGCCAGTACTTCTGCGTACTGGTCCCAGGCCCCAAGGGACACTAAGGAAATCTCTACTGGAGCACCAAATGTGATTCCTGTAGAGGAGGGGAGGACAGTGGCCTCCACCTCAGACACGGGGTAAGGGTAGGTCAGGCTGACAGCCTGTACTCCAAGTGCCTTACCTTTACACTTGGGGTCACCCCTTTTGTGATCCAGAGCCCCACAATCCCAACAAGTGCCAGGAGTGCGGGGTACGGTACTGGAACCACTGGGAGCCTGCTTTGCAGCAGGTGGACCACTACTCTTATTCCCACCCACAGAGGACTTATCCCCACTAGATTTTTGGGTCTTAGGAGAGGAAGGTTTTGGTTTACCCGACTGTGACTGCTTTTGGGACTCCTCAGCTTTCTGAGAGGCCCCCTTTTCTTTGTCCTTGTCCTTCCCACTGGAGTCCTTAGGGGACACCCGGTGGGAGACCCACTTGTCAGCCAACCTAGCCAGCTTAAAGGGGTCCAAAATGTTCTGGTCAGCCACATACTGACGCAGCTCTGGTGAACAGGCTTCAGAAAAATGCTCAAAAAACAAGAGGTGGGACAACTCAACAAAAGTTTTCACCTTGTATCCATCAATCCACCCCATCATGTTCATGTGCGCAGTACTCACCCAGTCAACCCAAGACACATTCTCTCTTTTCTTAAATTCCCTGAACCTTTTAAGGTATTGGGCAGGTGTCTTGCCAAACTTGGCAATCAAAGCAGACTTCATACACTCATACTGACCCCTTTCTTCCACACTCAGCTTCAGAATACAGTCATATCCAGTTTGAGGCACTCTGCTTAACAAACACTTAGCCCAATCTCTTTTATCTACATCATGAATTGCACAAGCCATTTCAAACGCTTCAATCCATTGGAGGATATCTGAACCCTCCACAAACACACCAACCAAATCTTTCATAAACTTGGTGGCTGGGGACCTGCCACTCTCAATTGGTCTAGCTGAAGTCTCCACTCTAGCTCTCTCTAGCTGGATTCTCTGACATTCAGTGTCCTTGTCTTTGAGCGCAAGATCCCTATTCTTGAGTTCCACTTGCTGTGCCAGCTCCTCTTTCTTAAGCTCAGCTTCTATTTCCAACTTGCGATATTCAAAGGCCAATTTCATCCTTAATAACTCAAGTTCCATGGAATTGCTGGGGTTTGGAACAGAGGCAGCAGGAATGGTGGCATTCCCAGAAACAGATTCAGCGACAACCCCAGGGGCAGAGTCCTCACTGGTTGCATCCCCCCCTTCATCAAGGGTTTCACCATCAGTCTGGTAGTCCACCAGGGCAGCTATCAGCTCAGCCCTAGACTTATCCACAAAGTCCAACTCCCTGGCTTCACAAGCACTCTGGAGAGCCTCTAAGCTCATCCGAGTCAATTTACCATTTGCAATGGGCTCCATTGCCTGTAATGCAGTTATTTGGTACACACCCAAACCTTAATCTAATAAAGTGCGGATATTTTGTAAGTGGCACGGTTATACACTGAGTCTTAAAACCATAAGCATCCCACCGCTGCCACCAGCTTTGTAAAGAAGACCGGTGGGGGGGTCTGTACTTCTGCTCTCTATATGGTAGAGGGGAGGCACAGAGGACCCCAGCCAAGATTCTCTAATACGGTAGCGATGGGCGAGCAATCAAGGCCTAGCTTCTCAGGAGGTGATGCAGGCTGGTTCTTAAGTACAGTGTATCCCCAAGCCCCCACAAAGGAATGTCCACACACTGTATTACTGAAAACACAGTCTTTATATAATTAATATTCAAGGGTTATGTACACTTATCACAATAACGCACTTTGTGCTCAGGAAAATCAGCAATGGTAAATATCTACAATTCTAAAGTGGTACCACTAATATTAGACCTCATTAAAGTGCATTCACAATACTGTAGAAATGGCACACAGATCAATAAGAAGGAAACCAGCAATAGAGAGAGGAGAGATAACAGAGGGTTGAAACAATAGGCAGAATACTGGCCCTTGCTACTGGACACAGTTCTGTGTGGAGATCCCCCCACCTGGGCAACCTGCAAAATAAAGAGATATAACACCAGCCCAGTCCAGATATTGTTCAATAGTCTATTTCTCTCCTATAATGTTTTTACCCCCCCAATGTACCTGGTGGAGTCGAGTTCCTCGAAAAGGCGTCGACAAGCGTCGAGGGACTCGCTGTTCGGCGACGGGGAATCGACGGCCCTTCTTGAATGCCTTCCTTTTCAGGCGGGAGGCACGGGGCGTCGAACGTCCGTCGACAAACGAGGCCGAACGTTGTCGAAGAGGCGGCAGCTCCGTCCGAGCGGTGCTCGTCGGCGTCGGGGCGTCGGCGTCCTGCAAGGCGGAGGTGTGCGGGGCACCTCGATGACAATAGTTCTGGACCGCAAAGATTGTAGAGACGGGAGCCCAGCAAGGGCGTCGAGTCGTCCGAGTCTTTGGGGTCGTCGGGTGGCGGGAAACCCACCGGCAGGTTTCTCCTCGGCGCGTTGGTCGTCCTCGACTTTCTCCGGCAGGATAAGCGGTCGACGATGCGGTCGAGAGAGTCCTTCGATTGAATGTTCTTAGGCAATGGAGCGGACGGCTCCGATCGTCGGCGGCACGGCGTCAAGTGGTTCCCACGGCTGGGCACACAACTTCGACGGGCCTCCAGCGGTTACACAGACCTGCGAACCCTGGTCGACGGCAATGGACTTCGACGGCGTCGATGTCCGGGTGCTTCACTTCGATCTCCTCGGCGGTCCCGTCTCGGGTCGGCAGCCTTTCGAGGGTCTGACTTCCAGGGCGCTTCGGCGAAGATTCAGCGGTGCTCGATGGTCCCTCGGAGCACGGGAAGAGGGCGCCTAGCCAGGTCCTCTCTCGGGTCAGCCCTCGACAATTTCGACAACCTTCAGTTCCGTCGAAGCAAATGCCACAGCAAGTCTTCTTCTTCCAGCTGGACGTCGAGGATCAGCAAATCCAGTTACTCTTGAGTGGAGACTCAGCTTCTGAATGCTTCTGAACAATTTCCAGTGGTGAGAGGTCCCCAGATATACTATTCTGTCTCTCATCCACACTGCTGGCACACACACAGCAGCCAATCACACAGAAGGGCATTCATGCAGTCAGTCAGCCAATCAGGCACACAGTGCATTCAGGCCACACTCCTCCCTTTCAGACACTCACAACAAGGAATGTGGATTGGGACAAGTACCCAGCCATTCAACACTACACACTGCATTCAGGCCAGTTTCGGGCAGGGCTGTCTCAGTCTTTGTCTCTCATGCCAGAAACCAGACAACCACAACAAGGAGTGTATATTGGTCACACACTCCATTCACCCAGGTCCCACCCACAGGAGGTACCCATAACATACAGTCACTGGGAAGGCTCCAGTCAGTCTAGCTGGGCCTTTACAACAACACCATATATGGAACTTCCACCCAACAGCCAGTCAGGGGGAAGGGACAGAGTCAGGGCTTCCCAGGACTTTGGGAAAAACAAGATAACAGGCAATAGAAAGCAAGAGGCCACAGGGGCCATCTTGTTTCCTATCAGGAATCAACTGATTCCAATGGCAGGGCCTGGGTATCCCAAAATGGAGGACACCCAGAGCACCTGTCAAATTCAGCATGGAGCTGCCACCAGCCCATACCCTGCTCTGTGGGCCACCCACAGGTGCCCAAAAACATACACTAGGGGCACAGGGTTGTACCCCTACCCATGGGTGCCATAAGGGTATCCCATGGGTCTGTTCACCAAACCAAAAGAGAGCTGCACTGCCAGGAGTCCCTCATGGACTCCTGGGCAGAAAACATGACAGAACACACGGTAAAAACAGAGAAAGGACAAGGATTCAGAGGCCCTGTCCCTCAGATGCATTTCCGGCATCACACCTACACACTAGTCTGTTCTATGCAGCCCTCCATTCTATACGTTCTTCTGGTCAGCTCATCCATCCTGTTTCGCTCATCAATCAGTTCCCCGCACTCACCCGTTCTACGCACTCATCAGCTCTGCATGCATTCCGCAATCATCCGTTCTACATGATTATCCGTTCTGCACACTCATCCGGTCGATGTAACTCCTCCACTCTAGGCATTTGTCCGCTTTATCCCCACGTATGCACCATACCTTCAACTGCTCTATGCATTCATCCAGCCTATGCAGTCACATGCTCCCCGCATTCACCCACTCCCCGAACTCACAAGCTCTCCATGCGCATCCGCCCTCCGCACTCATCCGTCCTCGGCACTCATCCGCCCTCCGCACTCATCTGTCCCCGCACTCATCCGCCCCCAGCACTCATCCGCCCCCCGCATTCATCTGCCCCCCGCACTCATCCACTCCCGCACTCATCCGCTCCCTGCGCTCATCCGCTCCCCGCACACATCCGGTCCCCACGCATTCAACAGCAATATGCACCCATCAGCCTTATAAAGTCATTCACTAATGCGCAGTTATCGTATTCTACCTATTCGTCTGCTCTCTACACTCTTCAGCTCTGTCCACCCATCCGCTCCGTACACCCATCTGCTCTGTACACCCTTCCGTTCTGTACACCCATCCGCTCTGTACACTCCTCTGCTCTGTACACCCATCCGCTCTCTACACTCTTCCGCTCCGTACACTCTTCCGCTCCGTACACTCCTCCGCTCCATACACTCCTCCGCTCCATACACTCCTCCGCTCTTTACACTCCTCCGCTCTGTACACTCCTCCGCTCTGTACACTCATCCGCTGTGTACACTAATCCACTCTGTACACTCATCCGCTCTGTACCCTCATCCGCTGTGTAGACTCATCCGCTCAGTGCACTCAGGCGCTCTATGCACCCAGGCACTCTATGCACTCAGGCGCTCTATGCATTCAGGCGCTCTATGCATTCGGGCACTCTATGTACTCAGCCGCTCTATGCACTCATCCGCCCTACACACCCAACCGCTCAACATGATCATCCATTCTATACACTCATCCAATTTCGATATTCACTCGATTTGTACACTCATTTAAATTATATAGACATCTGTTCTTCCACTCGTGCATTCTTTCACTCAGTGCATTCATCTGGTCCACATGCTTCATCTATTCAAACTATTTCACCCACGCCATTCATTTCGTTCACTCCTCATGCATTATGTCTATTTCAGGAGTTATAAGTCTCTTTACTGTTTCCGTACGATTTATTCTTATTAACCACTTCATTGTTTTGATCTATTTTATTCAGATACTTCTGATTGTCCTTTTAGTTTATGTTAGGGGTTTACTAGCTGTCAATTTCTCGCATCAGGTAGTTTGTTGGGTTTGTGTCATTGAGATTCTGTTAGTCTGTTTGGGTTAGTCTGGTATGGGTTGGTTTTAGGGGAAGAGCCAGGTTTTCAGCAGTTTGCGGAAAGACATTAAATCCTCACTTAGGCGGATGTGGGGTGGGAGTGAGTTCCATAGGGTGGGGGCCAAGGCTGAGAATGATGATCTGCCTAATCTGACTGCGTTTTTCTTAGGTATGACTAGGAGGCCAGCTGAGCTTGATCTTAGGGTGTGTTAGGGGTGATAGGGTTTTAGCTTGTCTTGAAGATATTGAGGTCTGGTTTTATGCAGTGCTCGATGGGAGATGCATAAGGTTTTCAAAGTCACCCTTCGTGCTACAGGAAGTCAGTGCAGCGTCTTAAGGGCTGGGGAGCTGTGATCTCTTGGGCCGAGGGCAAGTAGCATTTTGACTGCTGCATTTTTTGCCCTTTGGAGTTTATTCAATTGGTAGGCGTGGATTCTGAGGTATAGGGGGTTTGCGTAGTCCATTCTTGACATAACGATTGCTTGGACCGCGGAGAGTCTGTTGGGAAAGGAGAGATATGGAAAGATGCGCCTAAGGGTTTTAAGGTGGTAGTGGCAGGACTGTGAGACGTTGTTGACTTGGCACGAGAGAGTTAGGTCAGAGTCAAGGGTGCATCCAAGATTTTTCACTGAGTTGGAGGGGGTCGGTGAGTTGCCCACGGCGGGTGGCCAGGGTAGTGGGTGCGGAAGAAGATCAGAGTTGCCACAAACCATGATTTCCGTTTTGGAGGGGTTTAACAAGAGGTGGCTTTGGGTCATCCAGAGATCTATGTCAAGGAGGCAGGAGGCCAGGTCAGGTCGGGAGTTGGGTTTTGAGTTCAGGAGTTTTAGAAGTAGTTGAGTGTCGTCGACGTAGTTGTAACACAGGATGTTGTGGGAACGGATTATTGGTGGGAGGGTGATCAAGTAGAGATTGAACAGGAGGGCAGATAGGCATGCTCCTTGTGAGACTCCCGTGTCGACCGGTCGGGCTTGGGAGATATATGTGGAGAGTATCGTTATTTGGTACCTGTCTTTGAGGAAAGAAGCTATCCATTTAAGAGCGGTTCCAAGAATTCCTAGGGAGTGGAGGCGGTCTAGGAGGATTGAGTGATTGATTGTGTCAAAGGCGGCGGATAGGTCAAGAAGAATTAGTGTGGCGCATCCTGCGGAGTCTTCTGTCATTTTAAGGCCATCCCAGATAGAGGTTAGGGTGGTTTCAGTTCCGTGACGGGCTCTGAAACCTGATTGTGCGGGGTCTAGGAGATTGTTGGCTTCGACAAAGGCATTTAGTTGGGAGTAGGCAGTTCGGTCAATGAGTTTGGCAAGGAACCTGGTGTTTGAGATGGGGCGAGGGAGGGTTTTTTAATCAGAGGTTTGACATGGACTGTTTTGAATGAGTCAGGAAAGATACCAGAGGAAAGGGAAGCATTTATGATGGATCTTGCGTGTTCTCCTGCGCAGGTGGAGGCGAAAATTTCTTTGAGGGTTGTTGCTGGGCAAGGGTCTAGCGGAGATCCAGATGGTTTGCGTGCATAGCGAAGAAAAATAATTTAATTTATCCTAATTTGTTAACATTCTAAATTAACAGCATGTTCCCAGTGGGTGCTGAAAAACTATAGCCTATAATTTAATTGGGTAATCATTTTTGTCCTGCTGACCACAACTTCTTTAAGGACGAGGAGTGTCTTTGTTCTTAAATAAGTCCAATATTTTTGTCAGACTTTCCCCTAGCACAGGTCTTTTCAGTGGAGCGGGGTCTGAAAGCCAAAATTTCTTAAATCATTCAAATTTTCTATCTGACTTCCCCAAAACAGACCAAAGTAGGGGGATCTGAAAAACAATCCGCTAACTCACACCTGTTTATTTTAAACCAAAACTGTGGGTGAAATCATAATTGCCATATGTATTTGTACCAATCTTGAAATGCTACTCCTAGCCTTTTAAGCATTCATGAAAATCAAAATTGTGCAGCACTACATCTATAAAGGTGTTCATTGACCAGCACTAATTCTTTCTTGATGTGAAATTTGCAGAAAGTAAAGAATAGTGATATGTGTTCTTTTCAACTCACTTTTGTGATTTTTTATGTTGAGAGAAGTTCATTGTGTTGTACCACAAATAACGTGGTGTTTGACATTTTCGTGCACATTTCTATTACTTTTAAGTTAACAAAATGCAAATATATTTCTTGTACATTGGGTCATTGTTAGCTATGGGGGAATCCATGGGGCATGACATATGTGTGAAGAAGGGCTGAATAAAAAAATGTGTTAAAGTTTGTTGCAACACCTTGAGTGGGAATGGAATGAACTCCCCCATTGAAAATGGTCTCTCAATAAACCGTTACAGAGCAGGAACATGGTCCCAGTTCCTTTCTGCCCCTACAACCATGTTATTCCGATCAGAGACATTCTGCAGAAAACTGTGTTGGTAAGAGAAGGCATAACTGAAAGATGAGAGCACATCCACTTCAGATTTCGGACGCAATGCAGTTGAAACACACAGCCAACGAACTCCTGGGGGCTGGTTTACAAAAGCCTTTTACAATGGTGCAATCCAATTAAAAACACATTGGTAAATCAGGCCCTTGGAGGCTAACAAACTTTCAGGATAAGCGATAGAATTCCGAAAAAAGGGTAAATATTTGAGTGACATAAACATGATAAAACATCCCAAGTGAAATGTGTATTTTCAGCACCATATTTAAAACGCTGGCTATATCCCGGGGGCGGGCTGGGAGTGGGGAGGGGGGGCAGTTTGTATGCCCTTTCTCTTTATTAAATTGTAAAGCACAATGAGTACAGCAGACTGATTTTACAGCACAATGAGTACAGCATAATGAGGCCCTGATTTACAAATGCGTTTTTAATGGGAAACCCCATTGAAAAGGTTCTGTAAATCAGGCACCGGGACTGTTGTGCATGTATTTTCTTTTCTTCTCCAGTCCCGTTGTGCTCTATTTTTAATGCCCATGAAAGCCGGAATAAGTGAGCGGGAGGGGCATGGCAAATATTAGGTGCAAACGCCCCTCTCTCAGGAAGCATCTGGCGCACAGTGGGGCCAGCCGGCAGTTTGCAGCTTTGCCTGTTACTTAGAGCAAAATGAAATGCGAAGGCGTCAGTGAGCACCTCCCCGTTCAGGCGTCGCTTTGTGTTTTTCCACTTGGAAAGCTGTACCTCTGCCAGAATTGGCGACCGACGTCCCCCTGTCACCTTTGATGTTTAAGATGTTGAAGTTGTGTTTTACGCAAACAGTTGTTAATGAAACACTGAAATAATCGCAAGGAAATGCCCATTGTGCTGTTTGTTTGTAGGGATGTTTTGTTTACAATAATTAGAGATTCTGTAAAGATACGCAGTCTGTTTTTTTTTTGGCTTTTCCTGGTGCTGCGGAAAAGGGCATCATTGCCCGCTCGTGCGCATATGCCAAAATAACTAATTGTTCAGACCAAACGAAGTGTGTGCGTTAAAGTGCACTTAAGGTCAACAAAGGACCCAGAAAGTCGATGTTGCTCCAATGCTTTTTGGACGTTACCACATTATGCGGCACCCAGAGTGTTGACAGCGTCCCCGTTTAATCCACACGTCATCCGCCTTGGTGTTTATTCGGAGTAGTTATTAGTGTGGACTTGCAGAACTGAATCGCATGTAATACGTCAATGTTACTTTTGGCATTGTGTTTGGGTTTTCATACAAAAATATGGTTGATATACACTTCCATGCCATAGCTGGGACATGCAATAACGGTGGATGCAATGTTTAAATAATGCCTATTTTGTTCACCGAAATGTATATTTAATTGTTTGGGTTTTCTTTGAGAAACTACTTGTAATTGTGAGCCAGATAACATGTTCGTGTACTGTCAAAATCCGAGTGGAAATGTTAAATATGCAAATGTACATATCTGCATTCCACCAAAACCGCACTTGCAAATAATGTATGCTATGTGCAGAGGCAAACTGTGAACGTGTATACACGTTTCCTTTGCACACGACATTAAGCATGGTCTGTCTTTATAATGTTTTCTCCGTTTTGAGATAAACAGTTCTACGTGCCTGGAAGTGGGGGGAAACGATTTTAAATAATATAGAATAGCACTACACCCATAAATACTAAGATGTAATGTAAATTGATATGTATTGTATTTAAATCGCTAAAAAACTGTTCTGAAATGTGTACCTCGTCCCTGTAGGCGCCTGGTAAGTATTGTTGTTGTGCTTCCAGCATTTCATTTCGGGTGGCCAACCAATAGAGGGCACTACAGCTTGTGAGACACGGAGGCATGCTCCTCTCTACCTTATCATCTTTATTAGACCCTCATTCACAGCTATTTTTAGTGCTTACGGATGCATTTGTGAACCTCGTCTTGAAATACCTGACCTGCGTGCGCTACCCGTCTGTGTCAGTGTCGTGAATTAGCTCGCCAGTATTATTACCCCCCAAAAAAACGCACCCTCTCTGCGTCAACTCACGCTCTGCGGACGGGGCTGCAGCCAGACAGAACGATGAAGGATGGCCTTTCTGTGCCTATGATTCCTGCGCCTGCTAACGATGCCCAGGTTGCAGGACTGCAGGACCAGTAACGAAGGGTGCCCTGACACCGGGACCTCTGGGAGTTTCTTCTGAACGAGAGGTGTGCCCCAGCACCGCGTAGGTGCATCGCCAGCAGTCTTTTTTTCTGGGCTCATAATGCTGATTTGCTTCTGCGATATATTCTTGAAGTCCCGAGTACACTTTTTGGCATTCTGACCCTATAGGATGAAATACTTGGGATGACAAAAACGAGCAGTGTGGACTGTGTGCAGTATGCAATTTGCCAAGTAGTGCACCTTGTTATGAGTTGAGTTTACTATTCTAGTAAATAGCAGACTTATGCAATCTGTGCACAATCAAAAACCACGTAAAACAATGAATCAAACGTGAGCCGCAGAACAAAGATGCAGCGTTTGGTTTTAACCGCTTCCTCTGCTGCAGACGAGCAGAAGCAGGTCCCTATGTTTTCTCTCAAAGGATGTTTCCGAGTATTTTGGATGATTTAAAGTTGCCCCGGGGACTTGAATAACGACGGTGCAAACTGGCATGGGGTCAGAAAATAGTAAACTGATGAAATGATCAGCTTATGATTTCTTGCATTAAAAACCATGCTGATTTCTGGATGCCAGCCAACTTTAGACACAAAGGGGTATATAACAGACAAAAATCATCGGTGTACGTGTAATTAGAACTGGCCCAAAGCAAAAAACTTAACAAAAACAAAAAAGCACACGTGTTCAATACATTTTTTCACCAAAGCACCTTTTACAGTAGCACTTGGTTTAGAGCCAGTATTGCCCTGATGCAACAAATGCGCTGGTAGAATATGTTTTGCACAAAGGCAATGCATGCTCTTGCTCTAATTGCACTTGTGCCATTGTAACGATTCTATATTACCTGCGCAAATGTGTAAAATCAACGAAGCAAACACACACACACACACACACGCACGCAAACAGCCACACAGTGCTGCCAAAATATGGCCATAACAGAGGAAACAAAATCACAGAAAGCTGTGTTCTTTTGCCTTGGAATTGAGTTCCTCTGACCTATCAAGTTTCCCCCCATTCAGCCTCGCAGTGCTTTGAACTGCTGACATTGAGACACTGTGCAGCCAGGCACGACAGCTGGCTCTGCAGCATCTAATACCAACACATGCTGTTTTAGCCTATTTCCAGAGAGTAAGATAATGAAAGATTCAAAAATAATATTTGTTTTGGCGGAATTACATTTATAATGAAATAGATGCCCTTGACCATAGAAGAAACTGCATTTTTGCAAGGGTCATTACAAAAAAAATAAAGGTTTCCCAACTCAAAGTGGAACTAAAACGCTTTCTGTTTGTCAAAGACAATGTAGGCTTACGTTAGTTCTCATGCTTTGGCGAGGATCTGATTGGCTGGGCTTGCCTTACAGTAGGTACTGTAACTATGCAAACATGGCCGCAAGGCCTCGCGTAGGGATTGTTGGTGGGCTGGCCGAGGCAACTATATGACATCAAAAAACTGCTGGGGAATTTGGGAGCAAGACTTGCACAATATGTATGCATGTATTTTTGAAATATTAGACATCTGTTAGCAAAAAGTGCTATTTCGTAATTTACTTTTGGTTGAAGGTTTTTATTTCTCAGTTGAACCCATGCACTAAGGTCGCTTGCATTTAATATGCTTCCCCTGGTACTAAGCAGGGTGTGTATTGTACAGGCCAGTGCTTGAGCTGGTGGTACATGTGTCCAGTGAAACACCCCGATTACAGCCACCTGATGATGGCACCTGGAAATGCCGGCAAGAATGCCTTGAGGGCAATAGTGACTGGTGGCATTGCAGGCCCTCGACCACCGATCAGCGGTTCAGCAGCATTTGTGGACCATAATATACATTCTTTTGGCGGTATACTGCCTTCTGATGTGCAGTTGGTGTATTGTGAATTCATGTGTCTATTGCTCATTTCAGCCAAGTGCACACAGCCAGTCCCATGTTGTATACATACAAAAAGATGTATGTGCTGCAGAGTGATTGATGATCTACTGCCACCAATACAATGTGCTTCCTATCCTTCTGGGAGTTTATCTTTATAACAGCATACGATTCAACGGGCATCATCACTCAATGTACAGTCACGGAATGTGCTGCATATGCAGGGCTGAGTGTGTTCACCATATAGATAAGGGGCCGTGAAGCAAGACCCCAGAGCGATGGATCCTTTGTGGAAGACAACTGGTTCTTCAGGTCCCAAAGATCCCGTCTTGCAGGGACTACCTTTATAACAAGAGTCATGGAATTGATGGGATATACAAAAGAAGAAACAAAGGGACAGCAAACCCCTCGGCAGTCGGCAAATGCGACAGGCTTGTGTCTGGAAGATCAAAATATTGGCATGAGTGTAGTGACAGCACATACGAAGGGTCCAGGAACCATAACTTCCAGTATTGGCCACTACCAAAGGTTGTATCACTTTGTAGCATCTCTGAAATGAAACGGCAGTTTACCTCATTGTGCATCCGTTCCTGCTTCTGCTTTAACACAATATCTAATGTAAAGGGTACGGGCCCTGCCACACTACGTTTTACAAAAAAATCTCCAGATGGTAGTTGAGAGAAAGATGAACAGGGGTGGCAGGGAAGATTAGTCCTCTTTCAATTTCTAACTATGGAGAATGAGGAGGAGGAAGTGAGGTGGAAGAGGGAGGTCTAGAACGCAGAGAGGGGAGAACAGGAGCACAAATGATGTCAATGAATAAATACCGGCCGGAGATTGTGTGGGTGGCACGTGGCCTGGCTAGAAAGATCACCCTAGCCATGAGAAACCTGTCATGGTGTACCAGCAGTACTCATGCAGCCCCTCCCATCGTTGAAGGGGGACGGATGCATTTCTGGTCGTTTTACCGGAAGTGACGTTGGGGTTAGGGTGGCGGGTTTTATGAGGGAAGTTAGTTATTGGTGTTTGTTAATAAAGGAGGACGTTGCGCAGCAGCTCTGGTGTCCCACGTATCATTGCAGCTAGGACCGCATGGTGCATGAAGCAAGCGAGTGGCCCCTACAGCTGGCGAGTGGAGTGAAGCCGCCTGAAGGCTTCACAGAATTTTTGGAATACAGAACTGTACAGTGGTTCACAGCCTGGATTTTGACTGACTATCTCAAACGTAATGTTTCATGCTAACAGAAAAACAGGCACCAAATAATCGTGTCTAGCACAGAGGTCTCAAATCTAATGAAACACTCAAGGAGAGGTTTGGGATCCCACCCAGGTTTGGGATCCCACTCTATCCCACACCAGTTCGCTATAAATAACTATTTTTAGAACAGTTCCACCTGCATTGAGGTATTATTTTTTCTATTAATCTTGCAACAGAGTGCATGCTAGAAATAGACTAAATATCATTACTTAGCACGGGTGGGCCTGTGCTACAAATAAAATGTATAAATGTATTCTCTTAAAAAAAATATATAGGGCCTGCGGTACCGGCCCTGTAGCTATGGCTAAATTGCTCAACCAATAAGAAGAGCACTTTTTGGGTGGCTTATAACATCACCCCCGCAGAACTAATCTTCACCAAATTCTATGCAAAAAAAGTATATGGGCCCTGCGAAGTTTGGTGAGGTTTCTTCAAGGGGGGTAAAGTTATAGGTGGGTCCCACAATTTGTGGTGTTTCCCATAGACACAATGGAAAAACATGTTTTGATCACATCTACAGCCCAAACCACTGGACGGAGTTTCACCAAATGTGCGGCAGTAGTGGGGGCTTTGTCCCGATAACATGCTTTTGTAAATTTGGTGTACATTTTTTTTTAAAGACCAAAAATTAGGAAAAAAATAATGTGTGACATCTGGGTTCGGTCCGCGGACTCACTTCCCTGTCCGGGCCGCGGACGGGCATCCGATTGGTCTAGAGGGCGGCGTGATGTCCGCAAACATCGGACGTGCCCGCTGATTGGTCAATACAAAACACGAGGTGCAACAGATTTTTGGAAACTCACGTGATGTTGAATTCATGGATAGCCCTGTTGTCCGCGAACATTGCAGTAAAACATATTGGGCCTCATTCCGAGGCTGGAGGTAAGGGTTAACGGTCACCATTAATGGCAACGGTGACCATTAACACTTACCACCATATTCCGAGTTCCCTTTTGCGGGTTGGCATTTAACGCCTGCTTTTAGCAGGCGTTAAAAATACAACCCGCAAAGGGACCTTGGAGTAAATTACGGCACCGTAATTTACGGTGCCGTAATTTACTCCTTCCCCATTCCCATTGAGCCCTATGGGGGCAGGAATGGGGATGGGGAACCGGTATGGTGAATGGGGAATTACCGGTCCCTCCAACCTTGGAATGGACCGGTAATTACTCCATTCACCATGCCGGATTTCCATGGAGTAAATAGCTCCATGGTTGCTTACCATGGTGCTATTTACTCCATGGGTAGCGCCAGCCTCGGAATGAGGCCCATTGAAAAACACAACATTGCACTTGTCAAACTAATTAAATATTCTCTGGGGAGGTGAGGGGTGATGAGGATGGGATGGAATATGGCCTTAAAAAGCCCAAAAAACTGTAATTTTTCTTCTCTGATGTCCGCAAACAGTCTGGGGGCAGTCCTGTGATGTTCGGGGGCATCTATGATCATTTGTGCATTACAGGGTTGGTGAAAAGCAGTGTTTGCATGGCTTATAACCTTGGTGCCACTCAATGCAACCGAAGTAAATTTAGGAAATTACATTTTAGACCTGATTCTGAATGTTTTTGAAAAGTCTGTTTTGTGTTTTGTGGATCCCAAAATATTGTAAAGGCTTATCCATGTGGTGCCATTTGACGAATCTGCACACAAGTTTGCAAAATGATCTAGATATACATGTTTTTGCAAAGTTTGGTGTGATTTTGTCAGAGGGGGCAAAATTAGATGGAGTCTAAAATATTGCAAAGTCTTATAAATTTGGTGCCACTTGAGGAATCTGCACAACCGTTTGCAAAAATATTTTAGATCTAGATATAAGTGATTTTGCAAAGTTTGGTGGGATTTTGTCAAGAGGGGCGAAATTGGGATAGGTTTGAAAGGTGAAAAAAATTGCTTGTGCTAATATGGTCATAGGGTTCTCTCTTCGCCGTCTGCAGGCCACCATGGAAAGGGAAGAAGGTCTATGCAAGGAGCCCCGCCTTCCCTTTCCACGGTGGCAATCTTGGAAAAGTATTTTCCTTCCTACAGTGGAACACCGCATGTGTCCCAGTGTAGGAAGAACAATCCTTTTTTAGCACTCTAGGTTACTGCTTTGGCAACCCGGGGTGCTAATGGCCTTCATGCCTCATTGCAGGGGCTGAAATGGGGGATAACGGTCTATAGCCCTAGTTATCTGCCCTTGCTTTGCTTGGGCTGATAACTTGGGCTGGCCGGCTGTTATCCCCTGATCCAGTCCCTGGAACGTCGGATGAACCCCACATTATTCCCATTAGCATAACACAAAATGCTAATATAAATGTTGGAAAGTCATTTTGAGTCTATGGGCCTCATTACGACCCTGGCGGTAAGGGGTTAACACCAGCGTTAACTGCGCCGACCCCTTACCGCCAACTACGAGGTCCCTTAGCGCCATGGCGCTTTTAACACCTGCTTTTAGCAGGTGTTAAAATCCATGGCGCTAAGGGACCATGGAGTTAATTACGCCACCGTAATTTACGGTGGCGTAATTAACGCCTTCCCCACTCCCATTATGCCCTATGGGGCAAAAATGGGAATGGGAAAGGGTAAATGGGGATTGGGGACTTACCGCCCCACCGACCTCGGAATGGGGCGGTAAGTCCGCCAACCACCATGGCGTAAACGTAGTTTACGCCATGGTGGTAAAGTCACGGCCCAGGCGGTAACTTACCGCCTGGGTCGTAATGAGGCCCTATGTACTTTACTGAGAAATGTAAAAGTAGATGAAGCCTATACGAATCTTTTAACTGCGAAAGGTAGTTCCTAAAATATGTTTTTTTGTTGTTTTTTTATTACTTTTATTTTGAAGGAGAGGTTAGATGTAAGGTGAGGAGGGAAATGATGGAAGGGGCGCCAAGCACTAATATGGAGGGGCAGGTGGACAGGGGAAGATTTTGCGTGTGTGTTACAACTAAGGTAGGGGGCCGTCTTTCTCATGCTCCTTGATTGCAGCTTCAAAAGCACTTTGAAATTACTCCCCTGCAGAGTGGTGTGTTGCAGTTTATAGAGAGGACTGTTGTCTTTGAAGATATGGATCAACAGCCTCTTTTATTGCTTGCAAGGTAGCTGGTGGGATTTTGTGTCCCAGAGAAGTAGGCTGTGTGGTTACAGTACTGGTTGAGGAAGATGATGTGGCAGAAGACAGCCTACTACTTGCTAAGAAAGGAAGAGCCTTTCTGAAAGCATTGCAGTAGTTGGATTGAGTGTGGCGGCGCATGGAGGTGGTCCCATAGGAGTACTGTCCAGGTAGTCCACGGCTGAGTATTGCACTCAGTGCATTTCACTTTGGTAGCTTTAGCCTTTGGTACATTCCCAAAGTGGTAAAGAACTGCCACAACCATGATTCTCTCTTGGTGCTAGAGGTAGGCACTTCCTCTACATGATCTTCTAGGTCCCCTTCATTGCCATTTCTGATGTCGTCTTTGATGTCCTGGATGTTAGTCTTAGCAGTGCACGGTGGTGGAACGAGTTATGGTTGCTTAGCTTTCCATAACTAGCAAATTTCAGAGGTTTTTTGATTTTACTTGTAACCATAACGTCCCTTTAACAAAATGTTTTCATTGAATTTCATAGGTTTCTATTAGTGCAACTTAACCATAACATCCCTTTAACGAAGTATTTTCAGTGAATGTATATACACCTATTCTTACTCATTATCCATTAACAATCTAGTACACAGTACATACTTGGAAGAATTTTAGCAAAATTGTTATTAATCTTAAAAATGGCATCACCTATTGCCATCCCTCCTCCCCAAGAGCCACCAACACCACCAGCTGGAGGACCTTCACAACAAAAAAAGCAAAGTACTTCCAAAGACAATGAAGAGGACCAAGAAAATGATCTAGGGGAATTGCCTACCTCCACCACCCAGAGAGAATCATGGGTGTGGCAGTTCTTTACCACTGTTGGGAATGTACCAAAACCTAAAGCTGCCAAAGTGAAATACACTGAGTGCAACTTTGTACTCAATTTCAGACTCCCCGGAAAGTACTCCTATGGGACCACCTCCATGTGCTGCCTTGCCCAATCGAATGAACGCAATGCTCTCAGAAAGGTTGTTCCTTTCTTAGCAAGTAGAAGGCTATCTTCCTCAACCAATAGTGTAACCACACAGCCTACTTCTGTGGGAAACATAATCCCACCAGCTACCTTGCAAGCAATAAAAGATGCTGTTGACCCATTTTATTTTAAGACAACAGTCCTCTGATTATACTACAACACATCATTCTACAGAGGGAAGCAATTTCAAAGTGCTTTTGTTTGTTTGTTTGCGCATTTATATAGCGCTATGAACCCTCAGGTATCTGAGCGCTGCTTATTTCCCACAGTGTGTGGTGCTCATTTATCAACCTCGGAAGGATGAAAGGCTGAGTTTGGCCCTGTCGGGATTCAAACCTGCGTCAGCAGGCTCTGAACGGATGTCAAAGCGAGTGCTCTACTCGCTGTGCTATCTGACTTTTAAAGTGGTAATCAAGGAGCATGAGAAACACTGCCCCCTTTGTTAGAAGTAACACATGTGCAACATTTTCCCATTTGTCCACCTGCTCCTCCATATTAGTGCTTGGTGCCTCTTCCCTCTTTTCCCTCCCCACCTTTCGTTCTAAGCTCTCCTGCCAAAAAAATGAATACATCAAAAAACAACAAAAGAAATGTTCCTTTAGGAACCACCTTTCACAGTTAAAAAATAGTAGAAAAAAATGTAGACTCCATCTACTTTGCATTTCTCAGTAAAGTACATAGACTCAATGAGATTTTCCAACATTTTCATTAGCATGTTATGTTATGCTAATGGGAATATTGTGGTATTCATCCCCCATCCAGGGAATGGAAGAGTGGATACCAGCCCGGCAGCCCAAGTTATCAGCCCAAGCAAAGCAAGGGTTGATAACGAGGTCACCGGACCATTATCCCCCCATTCCAGCCCCTGCAATGGGGGATTAAGGCCATTAGTACCACAGGTTCCCAAAACAGGAACCTGGGGTGCTAAAAAAATGTTTTTTTTTCCTACACCGGGGTGCCTGTGGCATCCTGGTGTAGGAAGGAAAATCCTTTTCCAAGACAGCCAACATTGAAAGTGAAGGCAGGGTTCCAAACAGGGCCCCTCTTTGCTTTCCATGGCAACCTGCAGAAGGCGAAGAGAGAACCCTATGACCATATTACCACAAGCAATTTTTTCTTCCTTTCAAATCTATCCCACATTCAAATAACTTTACCACAAAGCCGGCCCCAGGTGGACATGGCCACTTTAACCCCATATGTTGTCCCTCATTGTCATGGCCAGTAGCCAGATTGTTCAGATCATGACCTTATTCCATGACCCAGACAATGTGGCCACTGCCCATGGCCACAGGCTACACTTCAGTCACTAAAGGTATATCACTATTTTTTGTACCTACATTATGACACTTGTCACAAAATAAAACACAAGCACATTTGTAAAACCATGCTTTCAGGTCCTTGCCAATGCTCCTTACACAATTTTCTTGGAAATCCACCCATGTTTTATTTTTTCAAAAGTGTCACATGTATGCACCTACAATAGTCATATAACTAAGCTCCCACTTGACAAAATCCATTCAGACTTTACAAAAACATGTATATCTAGATCTAAAATCTTTTTGCAAACTTTTGTGTAGATTCGTCAAATTGCACCATGTTCATAAACTTTTACCATATTTTCGGACCCCCCCTCTAATTTTGCCCCTCTTGACAGAATCCCACCAGACTTTGCAAAAACATTTATATCTAGATCTATAATCTTTTTGCAAACATTTGTGTAGATTCATCAAATGGCATCCCATTTATAAGACTTTACAATATTTTGGGCCCTCTCTCTAATTTTGCCCCCTGTTGACAAAATCCCACCAAACTTCCCAAGAACATTTATATGTAGATCTATAATCATTTTGTCTAACTTATGTTTAGAGTCATCAAATGGCACCTAATTTATAAGCCTTTACATTATTTTAGGACCCCCCCTCTAATTTTGCCCCTACTTGACAGAATCCCACCAAACTTTGCAAACTCATTCGGAATCAGGTCAAGAACATAATTGCGAAATGTCATGCAGGTTCATTAAGTGGCACCAAAGTTAAAAGCCATCCAAGAACTGCTTTTCACCAACCCTGTAATGCAGAGGTGTCCGCGAACCTCACATGAACTTCACATGACTGTTCGCAGACTTTTACGGCAAAAATCACCAGTTTTTTGCTTCTTGCAGCCATATCCCATCCCATCCTCATCACCCCTCACCTCTGCAGAGATTATTTGATAAATTTCACATGTGCAATGTTGTGTGTTTTAATATGTTTTTACTGCAATGTCCATGGACACCAGGCGAGGTCCGTGAATCCAAGATGGCGGGGGTTTCCAAAAGTCTGATACACTTCACGCTTTTCACCATCCAATCAGTGGGTGCATCCGGTATCCGCAGACACCACTTTGCCTTCTAAGCCAATCGGAGCACTGTCCGCCGAACGCACAGGGAAATGGGTTTGCGGACTGGACCCAGATATCACAAATCTTTTTGGACCTTGTGGCCGTGTAGTTATGGTTAAGTTGCTGTTTCCATAGGAAGAACACTTTTTGGGCGGCTTATAACTTTGCGCTCCCTGGACGAATCATCACCAAAGTTTGCAAAATAAGTATATAGCCCACTCTGAATTATTTTACAAAGTTTGGTGAGGTTTGTTCCAGGGGGGGGGCAAAGTTATAGGGGGTCCCAAAATGTCTTTTTTTCCCCATAGACTGAATGGGGAAAAACTTTGCTCACGCCTACAGCCCAAACCGCTGGACAGAGTTTCACCAAACTTAGACCAGGAGCAGCGGCCTGGTCTCAAAAGTGTGCTTTTGTAAATTTGGCGAAAATCCATCGAGTAGTTTTTTTAAAAATGACCAAAAAGTAGGTCACCAAAACGATATCTATGTCCGGTCCACGGACACACTTCCCTGTTCGGTCCGCAGACAGTGTCCTGATAGGGTAATCGGCTTGCGTCATGTCTGCGGACATGCGACATGTTCGCTGATTGGATGGTGAAGAGCATGAAGTGCATCAGATTTTTGGAAACGCCCGCCATCTTGTATCCGCAGACATCCGTGGACAGTGCAGTGTCAAATGGTGGGGAAATACAATTTTGGGATGGTGAGGGGGTAAGAGATGGTTTGAATATTGTATCTATTCAGGTGCCAGGCACCGCTGTTGTGTTTGTTGTGTCCGTGGACAGTAGCGCTGTCCTTGGTGTCCATAATCGTTCCATATGGGAATGTCCCAGGGACACTATACCTGTCCGTACTGTTCGAAAGCAAGTTGAAAGTGTTCTAAGAACAGGCGCCGTGTCCGGGATGTCTGCAAATAAATGAAAATGGAGGTGTACTGAGGACACTCTACCTGTCCGTACTGTTCGCAGGCAAGTTGAAACTGTTTTAAGTACACACCTGGTGTTTGAGATGTCTGCCATTAATCAAAATGGAGGTGTCCTAAGGACACTATACCTGTCTGTACTGTTCGCAGGCAAGTTGAAATTGTTCTAAGAACACACCTGGTGTTCGGCATGTCCTCCATTAATCAAAATGGAGGTGTCCTGAGGACACTATATCTGTCCGTACTGTTTGCAGGCAAGTTGAAACTGTTCTAAGAACACACCTGGTGTTCGGGATGTCCGCCATTAATCAAAATGGAGGTGTTCTAAGGACACTATACCTGTCCGTACTGTTCGCAGGCAAGTTGAAATTGTTCTAAGACCACACTTGGTGTTCGGGATGTTCGCAAATAAATGAAAATGGAGGTGTCCTGAGGACACTACAATTATCCGTATTGTTCGCAGGCAAGTTAAAACTGTTCTAAGGACACCCAAGTTGTCCGCAGACATTAAAAATGCCATGAGGCCTAGTTAAAAAATGTTGATTATATGGGTGTGATCATAGTTAAAAATGTTTGATTCTATGGTTGTTCTCTGTGGGTGTGATATGCTGTGGGGGTTGCTGCCAGGGCCTAGAGTCTTGGGTGCATGGTCGAAGGCCATCCACCCACGGATCACACCCATAGAATCAAACATAGGTGTGATGTGTAGGTGTGATGTGTTTTGGAGTTGTGGCCAGACCGTACCAAAGACCGAAGTTATAAGTACTGAAGTTATAAGCTACTATGGGTGTGATATGTTGTGGTGGTTGTGGCAGGGTGCACGGGTGAAGGCTGTAGGCTGTAGGCTGTATACTCAATACTCTAGGTCCTGACCAGAACCACTGCACCATATCACAGTCATAGATCATACCTATAGATTCGATTAACTTTCAAATGGTTTCAATTAGACTTACTGCAGGATTTGTTGACATTTGATACATTTTTTACATGAGTTCGGTACCTGGAGGAAGTATTCTTTTTCAAGTTCTGTGATAAAAGAAAAGAGCAAGACTTATTACATTTCATAATATATATTTCAGGTTTTTTTTTTACCCTCATATTTGGTTCCCAAACCAGTGTACTGGGCATTTTGCTCAGTTTCTGTGTTTGTTTTTGAAATCATTGGTTCTGTGGGAAAAAAAAAATCCTTGTCGGATTAAAAAACCCTTTTTTGCTTTGCTACAGTCTATTTGTTTGTTTCCTTTCAGTGTTTCCTTCTTGTTTCTGGTTAATGTTCTGTTGGATTGTTGCAGATTTCTGAAGCAGTTACATACCTGATGGCGCATTGTAACTGTCTATTTTTAGTTGTTATACAATCTTGGGCTAGTTAGATACCTATTGGCGTATTCTAACAGTTTATAGTTTTTTCATTTAAATTTTTTTAATGTTGAAGTACAGATTTGTTATTAAATTTTGGGTTTAAGAAGATTAAAACGCGTTTGTAAGATTTCCTGGTAATATCTGCTTTAGAGTAAACATCCACATTTTTGATGCATATTTCTTAAGCAGTTAGATACCTGATGGCGCATTCTAACTGTAATTATTTGTTTTATTTTTTTATTTAGTGGTATTGATTTATCTGTTTGGTTGTTATAGAATCTTAGGATATTAGGATACCTGTTGGCGTATTATAACAGTTTATAGTTTTCTAATTGAAGTTTTGTTAATGTTTAAGTACAGATTAGTTATTAAATTTCGGTTTTAAGAAGATTAAATAAGCGTTTGTAAGATTTGCTGGTAATCTCTGTTTTAGAGTAATGGTACTATCATTACATGCGACCCATCCACATTTCTATGCAGTGTAGTGACTTGCATTGGTTGTGGCTCCTGCGTGGTAGATTATACCTTTTGTTGTAAAGGTTTTTCTACCAAGTGATCTTTGACCATGTGTGAATCCTGTCAGCTTCCAGTTGTTTGTGGTACCATCTGCATTGTAACGTAGAAACATTACTATTAAGTATTTACTATGTGTTTGTATTAGTAAGGAGGAGTGATTATCTGAATTGTAGTTAGTACATAATCTGCCATGGTTTGCATGTTGTACAAGTTGCTGAAATGGAATGGATTCACAATTTGGTATGGATACATACACAAAGCGCGCATTAGGGATTTCGTCTTGTGTAGCATTGTTGCAGGGAGTGCAGGTATGTTTCCACATGTATGAAATCTGTAAGAATTCATTTATAGGTATGTTTTTGTTTTCTAATACTTGTAGTAAGTACATTAGAAATTCTTGTGGATCTTCTTGTGAGTTTATAGTGAATTTTACCATTCCAGCAGAGTAGTCCAATTTTTGTTTTATTCCGTGAACACTATACATGTTGTTAGGATTGTTTTTTGCGTTTCTATTAAGGACTAACATTTGCAAACACAGTTGGTCTAGACTCTGTAAGTAAATGTTGTCAACAATTGATGGCAATTGAAATAGAATATTAATTGCTACATTTGCGTAACAACTTACACCAGTTACATTTGAAAATTTGAATGGACCAGGTAGTTCTGTGTCCAAGTCATTTTTTTGGAGTGTATGTTGCCTTTCTGAAGAAGTACCTAAGTTACTTTGACTAATAGGTTCCTCTTTACTTATTGTGTGATGGTGAAGTATTAGCTTCTTTTACTCTCTTTGGAGGATTTGCAGTCATATTCTATTGTAGTTCTGTTGAATTAGTTTTCTTTTACGTTTTATTTTTTATGGAACAGGATATGCTTTTAGATTGGGGGTGCATAGTGAACGTAGTCTATTGTATTCTAGAATGCAAGGAATATCAGCATTGACTTTACTTGCATCAAAGTTGATTAGAAATAGACCTTCAAGTATACTTAAGCGTGATAGTGCTACATAGCTCATGCCTTCTTTAAAGACTGTGTTAGCAACATCTATCAATGCTTTATCTAGGGTAAGACCTTGGGATTTATGAATAGTGACTGCATATGCAAGAGTTAGAGAAAATAGTTCTCTACGTACATACATGTCTTTGAAGAGAAGGAATCGAGCTGTTGAGCGCCCTATCCTTTTTACTTCTGAAAGTTTGTCAAAGAGTATATTGACAAACTGAATGTTGTTGTCACGTGGGTAGGTTTGAAAGCCAACAACTGTACCCAGTGCTCCATTAACTAGTCCTTGCTCCATGTCCAGGTTATGTTTAAGCATTACTCTACAGTTTAAGGATCATTTTAATATTTTATCCAAGCCAGCTGTGTTGGAGATTGAATTTTCCAAGGTATTTAGTCTTGTTGTGGCTTGTTGACACATAGGTAGTGTAATACCATGTACGTCCAGTTTGTCTGTGGAGCAAATTTCAATTATTGGTTGCATTTCTTTTTTTAACATTGTTTCATTGAATTTGGAACAGTTTACAAGAGTTGGCATTAAGGCCATACAATTGACATTTTATTGTGCTAATTGTTCCATAACATCAGTAGCACATGAGTTATCGCCATAAAGTGCATGGATGTGCTGGGTTTTTAATATTGTTTGTGATTCTTGAGATAGTATACCAACTCTAATACTTTTTAAAATGTTGGCGTAGGTGAGGTCTGTAGATTGGTGCATGTTCTCTGTTAATTATGTGTATTGGAAATGTTGCCAAAGGGTGACATTTCCTATGCTGCCAATAGTTTTACGGCAGAGTTTGTGTCCTAAGGTTTTAAAAATAGGTTTACCTTTCACTGGTGTCAAATCCTGGATGTCCTCTCACTTCCTTACTCTTAACGCTGATAAAACTGAACTCCTCTTCTTCCCTGCCAATAGTATTCCTCCACCCTCCCCTCCCGCCTTCATTCTCTTTCCCCCCTCCCAGCTCTCCTTCTCTCCACATGCCGTAATCTTGGTCTCAAAATTGACTCTCTCCTCTCTCTATCTCACCACATTTCTCTTACTGCCAAGTCTTGTCGCTTTCACCTCTACAACATCTGTAAAATCCGACCCCTCCTTACCTTTCATGCTACTAAACTTTTAATTACCTCCCTTATCTTCTCCAAACTCTTCTATTGTTCCTCCCTTCTCTTTGGACTCCCCTCTTCTCACCTCGCCCACTCAAATCCATCCCTCTGCCTTCTCTCAACCCTTGATTCTTTCTCCCCTTCTCTCACCTCTTAAGGCTGGCTCTCTTTTCACTCCCAGCTCAAATTCAAGTTCCTCTGTCTTGTTTTCAAATCCCTCTATGGTCTTGCCCCCCCTACCTCTCCTCCCTTCTCACTTTCTATACCCCTTCTCGCTCTCTCCGCTCTGCTAATCTCTCCCTACTCTCTCCTCCACCTCCCGCTTCCGATCTTTCCAACTCCTTGCTCCCTTCCATTGGAACTTCCTCCCCCTTCACATCTGCTCTTCCCCTTCCTTTCCTTCCTTTCGCTCTTCTCTCAAATCTTATCTTTTCCACTCACCTCCCTAACACCCTTCGTTTCCTCTCGCTCTTCCCCCTTCCCCTCTTTCCTCACCTCCTACCACTACTGTCCCTATCCCGCCCTCCCTCCTTCCCCCACTCCCTCCTCTCTTCTAGTCCTGCTCCTCTCTCTCCTCTTCCTCTCACACTCATACATTCCCTCTTACTCCTGATCTTACCCCCACTAAAATCTCCCTTTCCATCTCTCTCCTCTGCCCCTCCATACTCCCTCCTCACCTCTGCATTATTGTAACTTGTTCTTTACACTGTTTTCAAGTTTTGATTCAATTTCTATAAATTTCTATATTATGCTTGATGCATTTTGCGTGTTGTCATGTAAAGCACTTTGGATTGAAGGGCTATATAAATTCAATAAAATACAAATACAAAATTGAAGAAGATCTCCGAAAACAATAATGTGTTTTCCCCCAAAGAGTTCTTCATAGTTTGTTTAAGTATTTCTTGCAATCTTAGGTGAATCAAAGCCAACATTAGTTTGGAGACCATGCTCTCTTCATCTATTAGTATCATTTTCATTTGTTTTATTACTCTGCGTAGTTCCATTGCAGCTTCTGTAGAAAGTTTGTAATCTAATTTGTTTTGGTGTTCTACTGGAAGGAGTAGTAATTGGTGTAAAGTGACACCACCTATGTTGTCGGCAGCTAAACCTGTGGGGGCAGTTACAACAGCTGACAGTTTGTTGTTTGTAAATTGTTCAAGGAACTTGCTGATGGTTTTGATTAAGAATGTTTTACCTGATCCAGCTTCACCACTGACGTATAGTAGTATAGGTTTGCAATTTTGGCAGGTACATTCTTTATTTTCATGTTGTACACCATGTGCAATTTTTTTTTTACTTCTTCAAAAATGGTCTGCTGCTCTTTGTTTAGTTTTGATTGTAGTGCAGTTAAGTCCTCTGTATCTTCTTCAAAGTGAAACATGGTGTTTTCTACTTCTGTCATAGCTAATTCTGCCTCATTTGCTATTAGTGGCTGTCCCGGTGGTTCTTGGCTTCCTGTTATAGAAGGTTGACTACTGTCAGGAGTGTCCTTATCTAGTTGGGCCTGGAGTTCTTCTTCATGTTGCTCTTCATTTTGCAACATTGTTTTGTACTGCATAAAGTTCACATCAGTGATAGTGCTTTCATTTGCTTTGAAAGCATCTTCGTAGCATTCATAGTTATCTAGTAACTCTTCTTCTTTTCTCCATGGTTTAAAAAGTTGCAGGAGGGACATGTAATATAGTTCTTGCTGTTGAGGAGTTTTTAATGACATTTTGATATGATTAATTAAACTTGGTTTGGTAAGTTTTACTAAGCTGCCTTCACAATCTGTCACTGTATATCTACCTTTGCTTTCATCAGGTTTTATATTATTTTTGTATGCAAAGTATTGGGCTATGTAGTATAGACACATGTTTTCCAAAGTGGTGCTCCTGTTCGGGTAGTATGTGTCTAGTAAATTGTTTTTCAAAATGTCTTGGCTGTTTGCATAATTTATGGCTATTCTTTCTATGTCGCCATATGATTTGAGAACTCTTTTTCTAGATTTAGCAGGACCAAGACTTAGCCATACTATATTTTCAGATTTTCCATACAAAGCAGTACCGGTTAAACGATCTGCAGCTTCATAGGCGCCACATTCTTTATGAGAGAGCATTTTTATGCCTAAGCTGTACAATTTCTGAGATAGTGTTTTGCTTGATGATAGGTCATTCCAGAGGTCTTGAAGCTCTGTTTGTTCTGCTTTTGTTAAGTATGCTGTAACATATCGTGCAACTGCAGTGGAATTGTCTGCAATGTACTGCACATCTATGTTTGCATTCCATAAGTGGGCAATGATTGCATTGTAATCATTGATATATTTTGATTCTTCTGTTCTTTTTATGTAATATGTGTTCTTAGGTGATTTACCTTTAACATTATGTCTAACTGAAGACATGAAGTTGTTTACTTGACCTGTTTCTGTAACTGGTCTAAGGGAACCAAACCGGCATTTGGTGTAGTATTTCCCTTTCTTTTTGTATTTGCGACGACAATATTGGCCACATTTGTGTCTTTGAAATTGTACAATTTGTGCATGAATGTCACTATCTGTCGTATGTGACGGGATTTCACAAGTGACATATTTTTGGATGAACTGCAAAACAGTGCATCACTGTCCTGACCAAATTTAGGAGCATCTTTAATCCATAAAAACATGTGGATATGTGGTGCTCCTCTGGCTTGATATTCTTTTCTTCAAAAGAAGTGTTACACTTCTCCGAGTGGAGCAACAGTTTTATTACAACTAAAGTGTAGCATAGCAGTGAAACGATGATGGAAATATCTTGAAACATTAACAGGATCTAAAGAGCAAAGTTCTCCAGGTGTTAGTATATCTATGTTTGTTTTGTTTTTGTTTGATATGCATAGGAAATCATGTAAATCTTCCCATGCATATTCTGCACAACTTAATGTAACAAACCAAGTGGGTGGTCCAAAGTTTCTGATCATATAACATACATCTCTGTGACGTTGCAACCAGTATTCTTTCGTACCACGCATGTTTGCTAACAAATGTGTAATACTTGATTGTAAAATCTCATCTTTTTCTTGCACTTTTTGTATTAATTGTGCAGCCAACATATTTTGAAACTGTGTTCCTGATTTCAATATGTGTGCAACTCCGTAACATAGAGTTGCTAGTTCACTTTCAAAGAGTAGGTGGA
Organism: Ambystoma mexicanum; assembly: GCF_040938575.1. Classification (NCBI taxonomy): domain Eukaryota; kingdom Metazoa; phylum Chordata; class Amphibia; order Caudata; family Ambystomatidae; genus Ambystoma; species Ambystoma mexicanum. The sequence goes on along the minus strand of NC_090929.1, from coordinate 1,338,315,198 downwards.
ATATGTATTCCACATTTTGTCTAAATCTGGGATCTTCAGAATACATTCGTAATGAGCGGTATTCTGATGCTGTTATTTGAGTGGGTCTGTCATCGTATGTTCCTCCTTTGCCAGTAGGAAATAGTAGAGGAAAAGCACATGCTTCTATACTTTTTTTCCCATATGCTCATTGGTGATCCTTTGGTGTGTCACATTTGGTAAGTTTCTAGTGCATCATCTATGCTGTCTTTAGAGTGCAATGGATGAATTGTATAATGGTCTAAAATATTGGATACTGCATCGGTATCCAGAAGTTCAAATTGACCAGTTTCTCGTGACTCTTGAATTATTTCAGTTGTTCCACTTAAGTTTTCTTCAATATTTATTTCTTTGTAGTACTCATTATTGTCTTTTAAATATTGCAAGGCTTGTCTAACTTTATGTAAGTCGACGAGTTGTTGCCAAATTCTTTTGTCTTTTGTTGGTACACCATTTACTAAGATAATTAAAGATTGTTCAATTGGACGTTGCACTCCTAGAGTGTGTACATTTTCTGTCAGATTTAATGGTAAATAAACAACTTTGCCACGAATACCTTTCCCCAATTCTGAGGGAGGTAATTTTGCTGATTTTGGTTGAAGACGTATTATTGCTTGAAATAGGTGTACTGTTGAATTATGATGCTGTCGTATAAATTGAATTGTTGCAGGGGTTTTGGTAGTGGAAATAATTCCAAATTATTTGTGATAGCACGTGAAGGAGTTTGGTTGTTGTCAAGTTTTGTAGTGCAGTAACTTCAAAGTATTAAAGGGTCAGTTATTTCATATTTGTTTTCTGCTATAAGGTAGAGAGCTAATTCAAACCATTTAGAATCTTCATTATTGTGTATTTTGTATGCTATGTCTATAGTTTTTGTGTTAGTTTTATAAAAAGTTTTGCGACAACACACACACACACATGGTTTGGTATTTCAGCTGATGTAATTTTAAATTTGAGTATTTCTTTTTTTGTACGTGTGTAGTAGAAGGTTGCCTTGTGTATAATTGTTGCTAGTTTGTTATAAAGGTATTGCAGTTTGTAAGTTGCTTTCACTTCCAAAATATTTTTCCTGGATATGGTCAATATCTTCAAGTGGTTCTTTGGCTGTACCATGTAGAAGATTTTTATTTAAATTGGGTAGTGCTAATGCAGGACTTTTAGCATAGTACAGTTTATAGACTAGATTTCTTATAGTTGGATTTTAAGTTGATATCGTTTTGATATGATGGAAGGTGCTTTTGCAAATGCAGGCTAATGAATGTCCTGGTAGCTTGGTGTATTTACGCACTGGACAGGTATCCATATTTTGCAGCAGTTTCATTTTGATTTTGTATTTGCCTTTCACATATTGATTGAGAAATTGGCGTAAAGATTTGAAAGATTTTTTGGGAATGTTACACATTGACATGCATGACCATTTGTATACTGGATGTTTTTGTCCAGTCGAATGGAGAGGTAATTCTGAGTTTTCAGGGGATATTTTTGTAAGCAGTATTTCTTGTTCCATTATGATATTATTAATTTTTTCATAACCTCGTCCGCTGCTATGTATAGCAATCGTATTTGTTTGCTTCTTCATTAAAATATTGAGAAGTCTTTTTTGTAATTTACTAATTAGTTTTGTTAGTGGTTTCATTCTTTTTAACAGTAAAATAAATAATTTTCTTTTGAGTAGGAATACACTGTCTATCAAGGCTTCTAGTATTAATTTTCTAGAGTAGGTTTTCAGGGTTGTGTATGATTTCTCTCCTGTTTTTATAAGATTTTGAAGGACTCTGTGGCGGAACATTTTTGCTAAAATATTTTTGGGGTATTTTTACTTGCCATTATATCAAGATTTATAGGAGTAGTTTTAGCAGTTGTGGTAGCTGAATTCTTGATAATCGTTTTCTGTTTCGTTTTAGATTTCGATAGAGGAGGCAACATTTCTGTACTTGAAGCATGTTTATTTTTGCAAAATGACTGTATTAGCTGTTTTGTTTGAACTTTTTGTACAAATTCTGCTAGAGATGGATGCTTATTTTGGATACTTCTTTCTTCATTTGCTCTACTTCTACGTTGTTTTCTACGGACCTGCTTTTTGGTAGTCATTCTTTGGGGTCTGTTGAAAAAAATAAAGACGGTATGGGTTGGGATGTTCTGCAATGCTTGTCTGCTGTGTGCGTGAGTGTCTGAGTATGATGGTAGAGATGTATTTGATGGTGTGTGGAGGCTATTCTTCTATTTGTGTGTTACTATACTGGGGTTCAGATGACAGTAGAAAGTAAGCTAGTGGTGAAGAGAAACACAAATACTAAATGTAATGGTGCAGGATTAAAACAGTTCTTTGTTCTGCAATAATAACATTCTAGAGGCTGAGTTATGTCATTTGTGCACAGGAAAACGGGGATTTGTGCAGCACTCTGTCTGCAGATTCCTGTTTAACAAATGGGTATTTGTAGGTAGAATGGTGCACTTATCTCTTTTTTTGGTGCACAAATACCATGACTCAACCATACAGTGTGTTTGAGTAACAGTAAGAATATTATGGTAATATTGTACTTACTTTTAATTGTGTTGAAATATTAGGTTTCCTCTGAGTTGTTGTTTGTACTTCGGATTCTGCTGCTTTTCAGGAGTGTGGTCTTCACTGTAATTGTAAAAGAAAGAAGTTAGTAATTTTGTGTGTATATAGTATGTAGTTTCCTTTGACTATATGCAGCCTTCATATTTTATTTACATTATGTTAGTTGAACATGCTATGCAAATAAATACAATAGAAAGTGTATGAAACATGCTTGGTTTCTTAAGGCTGTGTTATTGGATGTTAGGAGATAGAAAAAATAATTATATACTTATTTTTCAATTTTGATAAGGTAAATAGCAGATAGTTTATAGAAAAGCATGGAAAGTATGCATTTTGTGAAGGTGTGGGTAATACATCAGAAGGATATGATGTACAGGTAGTGGTGTTACTGCAGTTGGGAGTTTTTAAATGTTAGTGTTTATCTATGTGAGTGTTTGAAGATGCTTGACATTATCCTGGCTGTGTGTAATTTTTTAGATAGCTGTGTGTGTAAATATGTTTTTAGATAGCAGACAGGTTTGGAAGTGACAGTTGAAAATAGTAGATGGGAAAAATGACAGTAAATTTATTTTGTAGGTTATACAGATGAAGTGACAATTACTTTGTTTATATGCATGAATACGATTTGTATTTGTACTGTGTAGAAAAAATGCATACCTGTTGTTCGTATTCATGCATGTGGATATGCATGCAGCTGCAAGTAGAAATCTTGGAGACTTGTACAGTAGTTTTTGTAGTAGGTGCTTTCCAATGATCTGAGACTTGTACTCAGAGTAATCTACAGTACATTTGAAGTGCTGAACTCTGATGATGCATTTAGATGTAGAGGTCTTGAATGTTATTTGTGGATGGTTGTGTGACTGTTTACCTGTATCCAATGAGGGAATGGCACAGAGAGTGACGTGGAAATGGTAGAAGGACTGTCTAGGTTACGATATGTCCGCGGACATAACGGAAGTCCGCGGACACCGCAAATTACATACAGGGATTTTGGGGTGGAGAGGCATGATAATGAGAATGCACAGAGGAATTGATTGGGCAGTAAAGGTTGGTGGGTGTGTTGTGTAAAAAGACAGTTTGTCAGAAGGTCTTTTTCCTGAGAGAAGAACAGTTAGCTATTGCTGTGTGTTTCAGAAAACAGATTGTTGGATTTTGGGAGACTCATGGATACATTGGTTGGAGGTGCATGCACAACGCTGTGGAGGAGCTGTAGATCTTGGATTCCCTCATGTGGAAGTGCGCTGGCATGGAGTACGCGGAATGATGTGGCTAGACTTGCTACCTCTCTGTGCTAGTTTGCAGACAGAGCATCATCCAGACATAATTATAATTCATTTTGGAGGGAACAGTTTGGGACATGTGTCAGGAATTTCATTGCAATTTGCGATGAAAGAAGGACTTGGGAAGGTCATGGATATGTTTCCGAATTCCCAAGTAATTTTTTCTCGTATTGCGCAAAGACAAATGTGGCTGTGTCTTCTTCATTTGGTCCACAAATGGAGAAAACGAGGCATAATGTGAATAAGGCTGTTTGTGCCTTTCTAAGAGATGTTGGCATGTCCTCTTTTCACAATGAAAATATTCGGTTTCGTAGCACATACATTTTTCGCAGATATGGAGTCCATCTTACTTATGTTGGTAATGACATTTTTTAGAGAAATGTACAAAATGCACTGCGTCCTTTTCTGGAATTACAGCCATCCATTTTTCAGTAGGTGTTTACTATTTCAAGTTTTTCAAATGCAAAATAACACCACCAAAAGGCTCTTTTCAGAGCCACCACTTCCTCCCAGAGAAAAGTGCAAAGATTTTGATAGGTTAGCACCCCAAAATTTTAGATGTCGCGAACAGCCCGCAAACTTTAAAAAAAAATGCACAAGGCCCTGCTCCATTTATTTGTCATTTCTATTTTTAGACTGTGAAAGGTGGCTCTGAAAAGAGCCTTCTTTTTGGATTTGTTTTGTTTTATAATTGTTTTGTTTTTTTACACACGGCACACTAGGAGAGTCGGGGAAAGGAGGGTAAGGGGGGACACCAACCACAGGGATAAGAAAGGGCGGGTGGAGAGAGGAAGATGTACGGTGGGCCTTATTTAGGTAGTGGGCAGGTCTTCTCGTGCTCTGAGACCACAGTGTCAAAAGCACTTTGAAGTCTCTCCCCCCTGCAGAGTATTGCGTTGCAGTACATACACAAAACTGTGACCCTCGAAAGGTAAGGGTTATCAGCATTGTGAATGGCCTGTGAGGCAGCTGGAGGGATGCGCTCTCCCACAGGAGTGTCCCTTGTGGTGAGAGGAGCGGAAACAGAGGATGAAGTAGAGGAACTCAACCTACTACGCTCCTCGCAAGGTTGTACCTTGCGAATGGCCCCACTGTGGAACGACCTCAGGTGTTGCTTCATAGTAGTCGTACCAAAGCTGTACGAACCAATCTTCCAGCGACTCAGCACCATTTTGCACTGGTTGCAGGTAACTTTGTTTGCACACGCCTTGGATACGTTACCATGAATGGTAAATAACCGCCACACCCAAGACTCACCGCGGTTGCTGGTAGTAGGGGCTTCCAATACCTCATCCTCGTCATCCTTTTCATCCTCCTCTACATCCTCACGTCTGTTACTCTCTTCAGGCCCTTGGGGAGGTGGTGGTGGTGAAGGGGGTGGGGGTGGTGCTGAGGCAGATGTAGCACCAGGTGGCAGTAGAGGATCCATGGATGCCATCAGGTTTCAGAAGAAAATCTGGAAAGTTGGCAGCAAAATACAACGTGTTATTTAAGGTAGCCAGAAACACAATGAGGATGAGCTCTGGGGTGTGGCCTTTTATAGGGGTGCTAGTGTGCGGTTCTTGGACAGCCGCGCTGTCCGCAGAAAGAACGAACACCCCAAAAGGGCTCAAAAAGTTCTAAAAAATATGTAGAAAGTCAGGGTTATTGTCTGGGACATGTGCTATGCTGCTTTTTTGTATAAAATACTGTGGATTGCCCAAAAAGGTACTTTTAAAATGTTCGGGGACCCGGACAGTGTCCGCAATTCAGGACACATGCTCAGCGTGGGTGTGGTCACATTATGGCGCCGTGAACATGTCCGTGAACGGAAGAGGTGTTCGCAGGACATCAGCTGCACAGGAATGGTTGTGCGCATGCTCATGGGTGTTCTACGGAAAGTGTTCGGGTCCTGAAATTAATTAAAAGTGTGACACAAATGACGCTAACATTAATGGACAGGCGCAATGTTCGGAGAACTTACGGGTGTGGTGCGCATGTGTGTAGATGTTCTTTTGGCAGTACGTACAGGTATAGTGTTCTTAGAACACCTACATTTTGGTTAATTGGACATCCCAGACACCGAGTGTTCTCAGACCAGTTTCAACTTGCCTGCGAACAGTACGGACAGGTGTAGTGTCCTTAGGACACCTCCCTTTTGATTAATGCAGACATCCCGGACACCTCTTGTGTTCTTAGAATAGTTTCAACTTGCCAACAAACAGAAGGGACACGTATAGTGTCCTTAGGACACCTCCATTTTGATTAATTACGGACATCGCAAACACCAGGTGTGTTCTTATAACAGTTTCAACTTGCTTGCGAACGTCATGGACAGGTATAGTGTCCTCAGAACACCTCCATTTCCATTTATTTGCAGACATCCCGGACACCGCGTGTGTTCTTAGAACAGTTTCAACTTGCCTACGAACAGTACGGACAGGTATAGTGTCCTTAGGACACCACCATTTTAGTTTGATTGCGGCCATCCTGGACATTGAATGTGTTCTTAGAACAGTTTGGACTTGCTTGCGAATATTACGGACAGGCATATGTTCTTAGAACATCTCCATTTTGGTTAATTGCGGATATCCATGAACATCTCGTGTGTTCTTAGAACAGTTTCAACTTGCCAGCGAACAGTACGGATAAGAATAGTGTCCTTAGGACACCTCCATTTTGATTAATTACAGACATCACAGACAACTCTTGTGTTCTTAGAACAGTTTCAACTTGCCCGCAAACAATGCGGACAGGTATAGTGTCCTTAGGATACCTCCATTTTGATTAATTATGGACATCATGGACACCTCTTGTGTTCTAAGAACAGTTTCAACTTGCCTGTGAACAGTATGGACAGGTATAGTGTCCTTAGCACACCACCATTTTAGTTTGATTGCGGACATCCCGGATACTGAATGTGTTCTTAGAACAGTTTGGACTTGCTTGTGAACATTACGGACAGGCATAATGTTCTTAGAACATGTTCATTTTGGTTAATTGCGGACATTCCAGACACCTCGTTTGTTCTTAGAACAGTTTAAACTTGCCTGCAAACAGAAATAAATTAGGACACATTATAATAATTTTACTTTATTATATATGGATGTAACATCTATGACAGAGAAGGTGAAGCAGAAACTGAGACAAACACAGGAGAATTGGGGGTTTTAAGAGGATTCACATGAGGTGAAGAAGGGATGGAAGTCTCATCAAAACACTTTTGTCCATGGAGAGGGTTTGGGGATAATTGACTGGGATATGGGGAAAGGGAACAGGTACATGTGGGACAATGGTATCTAGTTGTTTTTCTTTCAAGTGATCCTCCACAAAGTTTTTCAAATTGTTGAAATTTGCCATGAGTATGTCCATTTCTTCTTCCATTCGCTGGAGAGTCTTATCCAAAATTTCTTTTCATGTGCTATTTTCAATGTTTGTATGGTCTGTAAAAAAAAATGTATATGTTAAATGTATATAAAATTATACTTATTAATTGGTTTATATAGAAAAGTGTCTACCATTACGTTCACTATCTTCAGACATTTCCTCATGTGGGAAATTCACCTCTAGCCACTCCAGAGTACTAGACATTTCTGTGAGAAAAAAAAAAAATTATATCTCTTTTTTTGTACCTAATACAGAAATTTTAGAAATATATGAATACAATGAAATACACTTACTGGCTTCTGGTAAGGTGTATTCTTACTGGTTTGTAGCTCTGTTGTTGCACCTAGTTGTGGGGTTTCTGTCAGGTACTTATGTTGGAAGCCTATCTTTCTTCTTTTGATATATTCCATTTTAGACCATATTGTATTTAAATTAATGGTTGATGTGTTACATATATGGGTTACACTTCTTATGTATTACTACATATAATGTGTATGTGTGCTGGTTTGTGAACTTGTGCAGTGTTCATATGTTATGATATAACAATTTAAGATACCCCCCAGACTTTTTGGGTAGTGCTGCTGTTGTCCGCGCCTGTCGTGGACATACAAAGAGTTCGCGGACATCAAATTTAGTAGTGGGGGTTCAATACGTTCTTTGTTACATGTACAGAAAGTCAGGGATATTATTGGTAAGCTGTGCTAGTAAAAACCTATGAAATTCAGTAAAAAAACATTGTTAAAGGGACGTTATGGTTAAGTTGTGCTACTAAAAAAACTATGAAATTCAGTAAAAAAACTTTGTTAAAGGGACCTTATTGTTAAGTTGCGCTACTAAAAACCTATGAAATTCAATAAAAAAACTTTGCTAAAGGGATGTTAGGGTTCCAAGTAAAACCGAAAAACCCCACGAAATTTGCCATTTATGCTAAGTTAAAAAACCATAACTCGTGCCACCACTGTGCACTACTAAGACTAACACCCAGAGATGGCTCAAATATTGTATCAATTTCGGTGGCAGGCACCCATGTTGTGTTCGTTGTGTCTGCGGACAGCCACGCTCTCCTTGATGTTTGTCGACCAAAATGGGGGTGTCCTAAGGACACTATACCTGCCCGTACTGTTCACAGGCAAGTTAAAACTGTTCTAAGAACACAAACGGTGTCCGGGATGTCCGTAATCAAATGAAAATGGAGATGTCCTAAGGACACTATACCTGTCTGTACTGTTCGCAGAAAAGTTGAAACTGTTCTCAGAACACACACGGTGTCCGGGATGTCCGTAATCAAATGAAAATGGAGGTGTCCTAAGGACACTAAGAGGCCGATTCATGGAATTAAAGTGCGCTGAAATTTTCAGCACAAGCGTGCGAAAGAGTGCGAATCGCAGTGCCAGTGCGAAAATCGCAGCGAAACCCGCACACAGCGATTCATGGAAGTCTGTGCGCATGGAAATCCCAGGATATGCGCCAAATTCCTGCGTGGCGCATGCTGGCACACACGTCTCCAAACAGCGTGCACTAAGCGCACAGCGAAATCGCACATAGCGCGGCGCACACTACAAAAGTAGGTGGAAAAGGGGGCGTGACACGCGGAATGGGGAACAACTCGTGAAAATGTGGGCGTCACGGGGGAAGTACAGGAGGCAAATTTGTGGAACGCCCACATGCACATTTAAAACACGTATTCATGGAATTGAACGGGGCTACGGCATGCACCAAAAAAGATGCGCTAATCAGGAAACACGTATGCCAGCAGGAAGCAGGCGTACGTGGACTCGCGCAGCATAAAAGTACGCGCAAACAACAAACAAGCACAGACGCCTGGATGAATATACCGTTCCTAGCAGCAGAGGTCGTGGGATACTGCAGGAGGAGGAGAATAGTCAGGCCCATAATTTTTACACCCAGAACCAGTCTTTTTGGGATGCCTGATGACCAGGTGTATGGGAGGTACAGGTTTCCACCTCACATAATACTCAACCTGGTCAGTGAGTGGGAGGATGACCTCACATCACCCACCCTGTGCTCCAAGCACTCTGCCCCCTGCATAAGGTCCTCAATTTACTGTACTTCTTGGCCACTGGATCATTTCAACGGACAACTGCTATAGTGGGGGGGTGTCACAGGCCACACAGTCATGCTGCCTACACCAGGTCTTGGCCATCATGACTGCATGCCCATCAGTCCGCAGGCACATATACCTACCCAGAACACCTGCAGAAAGGCAGACTGTCTTCCAGGATTTTTACAGGGTGGCACAATTCCCCAAAGTGCTAGGTGCCATTGACTGCACCCATGTGGCTCTACATCCTGTGGGATGTTTTTACCCATGCATCCAAGCCCTACCAAAAAACTGTGCAGTACTGGCATGGAAAACATCATGATGGCCAGGACTCCCCAGAGAGTGCACAGGGAAAACATGAAGAATAGGCTGCCACCCATTTTTGCCTATGTTGTGAGCACAGGAGGGCACTGCCTAAAACCACCATTGGGCTACACACACAGTAGCCTGAAACCATTGGGAATGGCAATGCTGATCGCCAAAAAGCAACTCAGAACTGTGGGGAATTCATTTTCTTAATCCCAAAAATGGTTGCATTACCGGTACTCACTACTATTAGAAAGCCGGCGTTTTAAAACCACCAGACTTTTGTGTAAAACTGAACAGAGGAACCCAAACTAGACCAAGGAAAGACTTGCTAAGAGGTGGATACAATGTAAAACTATATTCTGAAATCACTTGAAGGAAGTAATTATTAAATGTATAGGTAAAAACTGTAAGTTTTGATTTAAACTGGGAACTAAAGTGACATTTAGCTGAATTCTGCCTGACAACTACCACCGACAGGAGAAACCTGCTCAGCCACTCTTCCCAGGCCTAGCTGCATCCTGCTTCCCCGCCAAAAGGTTGACACCTCTCTGATTAGATTAAGGGAGGGGCACTACAGGAGGTTGAACAAACCCTTGTCCTGGACTGTTATATTGGGGGGCCGTAAAGTGGCTTCCTCTTGGGAGAAGTGGGAGGAAAAGTGCCTCTGGGAGCCACCCAAGTTGGAGGCGGGGCAGACAGAAGCTTCCCCCATGTGCTTTGGAACCTAAACCACACCCATCTGGGCCAGAGCATAATTTTATAAAGATAGATAACTCATAGTGTGGACTTGTCAGAATTATATAATTATTCTTGTGATTTTTCTGTGCATGTTTTAAGAGGTGTTAGTACCCTGTGGTGTATGCTGGGGGGTTGCTAGTGGAAAATAGGGTCTTACTCCAAATGTCTGCATGTTAAAAATCTGACACTTCATCAATTAATGTCCGTACTCCTTGCGCACATGTGTGTAATTTTTGGTAAATGTCCGATAGTAGTAAACCAGTCAAAAAAGCGCAAAATGTTGTCATTTTTTAATGCAAGCCCCCAGGAAGATCAGAGGCGGACAAGCATGGACCATAAGGAATATATAATGTGTACATGTAATTTCAACAAATTGTGTATCTGGGAAATATGTATTTGAATCAAATATAGATTTGTGGGCAAATTGACTAGGGGAGGACACTCTGACCCATAAACAGACCTCATCATGATGACAATCCAGTAGAGAGGGGCAGGCTTATCTAGGCCCAGGCACACACCCATTTTCAAAACACATAAAAAGAGACTGCTGGGACAGGTAGAGACATTCAATTCCATTTTCTGCGGGACGCTCTGCCGGGAGACTCCAGACTTCACATCCATCAATCTTCAGAGACCAGAAATTTACTTCAGAACTTAAAGCAAGGGCCTAAATCCACAAACTGAGAACTCTTCTCAGCAGGCCTCAGCATTCTTAAAATCATTTGCAAACTATTCCACAGCCGGGCGAGCTGTCTGAATTCTTTTGCCAAGAACTTTTGCCAGTACCCAGAAAGCAGTGTTACATCCAGAATCCACTTGATCCGGACCGGAAAGCAGAGCAGTTTCCAGAACCAGAGGCCGCTGTATCCAGAGAGGCTAGACCAGCAGAGCAGAGCTGACCCAGACCGCTGTGAGCAGAACCAGAGATCCGGATTGCTGTGAGCAGAACCGGTGCCTGATTGACCCGCCGAGCAGACAGAAACGCCGCCGGACGTGTTGACCAGATCCGTGACGAGGCCTAGTTCAAATTAATATTGTGAGTACTTAGCAGAACTGTGCAGAACCAATCTCTTAGTTAAAATAATCTAATTCAAGCTATTTTAACCTAAGTAGAACTACCTCCTAGAAATTGTGTCATCTGTCATTTTTAAAGCTGCACAACTGTCACCTGTCAATTCTGCAGCTGCAAGCTGTCACCTGTCATTTTGAGTTTTACTTTAAATCCGAAAATCTACCTTTATTAAATCGTCCGTATCTCTGGAACCCTATACTTTTTCCGCAATCGAGATTTACGCACTTGCGAAATTTACCGCGATTTACAATTTTGGCTCAATTTCTCCACTTGTCAAAATAGCAGCTCCATTCTTTCCTTTGTTAAAAATCCATTTGCAACCTGGTAATAACTCATAGAGCATTGCTAAAGTGAGCCTGAACTAATACCAACAAGCATCTCTCACTCACCCTGAATCTCTAGAGGGAATTAAAATCAGTTGGCACATTTTCCCATCCATTGCCATCACATTTAAAAGCATTTTGGGCCTGTGTTTCAAACTTCTGCCTGTTTCCTCTAAGCTTGCTGGGGGGGGGGGAACTGAATTCTGTATTGTATTTGATTGTATTCCCGAAGACTGTGTGTGTTACTTTCATCTCCTTGCATTGCATATGGGGGGGGGGTGAATTGCCACCAGGGGAAAAGTGATTACATTGTCTTTTGTTGAAGCCATATCAAGTTATTTTCTGTACTGCATTTCATTCATCATTGCGTTTACTTGAACCATATAAAGCATTCTTTCCCACCTTATTCTTCTGTCCTATTCATAAGTTACCTCTTGCTGATTACTGCTCATATTCACAAGTGTAATATCCATTATCAATTTATTTATAGAAGTGTGATATATATATATATATATATATATATTTTTTATATTTCTCAAATAAACCTTTTAAATTTGCAAAACAGACCTACTTCTTGGCTCAGTGGGGTCAGGGAGATTCTAAGAGAGGGGTGTTATATAAGGGTTGTCATCCAGAGTACATGAACTGGACCTAAAAATATATCAATAAGGGTTTCCCTCAGCATCCCAGAATAGGCAATGACTTAGCTGTAGTGTTGAAGTGAAGCCGCGTAACAGTCCCCCCAGGGCATCAGAGCACATCTGTAGAAACTGCAAGCACTGGCATTCCATCAACGTCCAGGTAGTTTGTGATGCCAAGGGAATCATCACCTCAGTATATGCCAACTATCCAGGGTCCACCCATGACAGTTTCATTTACAGAATGTCAACCCTAAACAGGGACCTAGAAGCTGGGCAGCATGGCGATACATGGCTGCTCGGTGAGTATAAATGCCACAGCACATGCATGCATGTCAGATACTGAGTAATGTCACAACCCCACTAATGATACCCATCACCACCTCCCCAGGGGACAGTGCCTACCCTCTGAGCAACCACATGATGACGCCAATTCGGAACCCCACCAAGCCACGCAAGGTAAAATACAACACAGCCCACATTGCAACCCGGGGCATAGTGGAACGCACATTCGGAGTGCTCAAGTCACGCTTTCGCTCCCTTGACCGTTCTGGCGGGCAGCTGTTATAAGCTCCCCCAGTAGTGTGCAGGATCATAGTGGCAGCATGTGTCCTGCACAACGTTGCAACATGCCGGGGCCTGCCCGTGGACATGGTGGTGCCCCCACATCCCCAACCACATGCCCGCCCGCTGCGCATGGGAGGGGAAAGGGCACGGGGTGAGGCAGCCCGTACGCAGCTGTTGGCTAATTACTTCACCTAAAATCACACCCCTGTGAAGTGCACACAGCCCTGGCACATACCAGCTGACAATCAATGAAGATGACATAAGGGACAGTCAACTGTCACAACCATACCAGCCTGAGATTGGGCACCTGGAAGTGTTACATTGTGTGCATCCCTACCTACACAAACACCACCAATGAAGTGTCATCAAAAGACACACTTCTATGCTGCAAAAATCATTTTCCCTTGTAAAATACAACATGACAACAGTGCCATGTCACCCAACCCTTCCCCAGCACCGCCGCCCAACACACCATGGCATGTCATGCTATGTGAGAGCAAACAAAGCAATCCCCAAAACATGACACAAGTGTCAAAGTACAGTGTCCCTAATGGAAACTGCCCACACACAATATGCTCCCAGTAATGTAGAACTAACAACACACATGACCAAATACTTACCAACAATACAATGCAGCTACACAACCTCAAACATAGCATAAACATGTCAGTACTAAATTAAAGTAGTGGTAGTCTTACAACCTGATCATGCCAGCACATGGGCCACTTCCAACTGTACAGTGCTGCTGCCACGCAAATGTCCAAGTGCACTGCTTACAACATGAACTGCATCTCAAAAGTAGACGGCCTTGTGAAGACATGAGGAATTAACCTGCAAATTAGGAGAAAGACATGGATGCACAAACACATAGCAATACACCATGCAGTGTACAATTCAACAACAATATCCACTAGGAATGTATAAACGGTATTGACTACAGACTGCCCACACAGCTCATGGGAGTCCCACGTCACCGTGTAAGTCAATGTCACTTGGGCACACCCTTTGCAAGCCCATGGAAACGGGAAGCAGGAGGGGTGTGTGTCTCACGAACCCAAGCATCTAACCCAAACTTAGGACAAGCCTGCATGTGCCCAGCCGGAATACAGTGGATGCCCACGGGAGCCACACAAGGCAACACACTGTAAAAAAAAAAGAAAAAAAAAATCAAAAATCAAAAATTAAAAATCAAAAATGGCCATGAGGAGGTGGGGGTAGGCCACCCAGGAGGTCCGAGGACAGGGTGCGCACCAACACCCACCTGTGTGGATGTTGGGAAAAAAAACACCTCCATGGGTTCATGGCCTGCACGGCTATGCCAATGTGGGAGAACTGCTGCTGTCGCTCTCATCACCCTCTGCTGCTGCCGCAGGAGGTGGTGCTGCCACAGGAGGTGGTGGTGCTATGGGAGGCAGCCCACACAAAGCTCTGGCATTGTCCTCCATGGCAGCAAGCATGCGGGTGTGGAAGTCTCGTTCTGGAGCATTACGTGATGCCCGGATCTCCTCCCGAGTTGCCTGCATCTCAGCTGAGAGTGTATGTGTGATCCGCTCCAGCTGCTGTTCTGTCCTCAAGTTAGTGGAAGCCTCAAGGTCAACAAGAGTCTCCCTGAGGTGATGGAGTTCTACCCTCAGGGCCTCCCTGTAGCCCTGGGACTCTATTGATATCGATTGGCGTAGAGTCTCCAGTGCCGCCCGTCTGTCCCTTTTGGACGCCAACATGTCCTCCCTGTGTGATTGGCAAATGGAGTCTGTTGTCTGCTGTAGTTGCTCCATCTGCCTTTCAGGGGGGACAATGGAAGTGACCACCCTCTCCATTGCTTGAGCCATCATCTCAACTGATGCTGCCTGTTGGGTTGTCATACCGTAAATGGATTGTTCCCATGCGGTATTGCCTGGTGGCGTACGGCTACCGCGTTAGCGGGCACCACACCTGTTTGGGGCAAGGCGATCTGCGCCTTGCTGTGCCGGCATTGTCTGAGGCTGCAGGACTGCATTCCCCCTCTGATCTGCTGGCACAGGAACAGGATCAGATGTTGTGGAGTGTGACCCTGCTTCCGTAACCACCAAAGGTGGACTTACCAACACTGACATCCACATAGAGGGTTCTACCCCTGGTACAGGTGGGTTGGACAGAACAGAATCCCTGCCAGAAACACTTACCTGCGATGCCACATAGGTCTCATCATCCGAATCAGCACCTGAATAGAGGTCTGGAGAGGTGCACCCAGAGTCACCCCTCGACAGAATGGTCTGCAGCAAGTTTGGGTTCTCACCCACCACCACACCATGTCCCCCACTGGTGCCCGGTCATGTCTGAGATTCCTCCTGGGTCTGCACCACCTCCTCAACCTCAACAGCATCAAGTGCGTCATCCCCTGCAAAATCATGAAAGACAAAAAATGGAAACAGGCATTAGCACCATAGCACACAAATAGGCCTGACAAGCTACAGAACCAGTACATGATTTACACATGTCCCACATGACTATAACCCTCCCATGCATGCACTGTCACTGAGTTGGAACGGGAGGCAAAAGGCAGACACTGATGACACCAAGATGGAAGAGCAACACATGTGCTGCATGCTGGGTAGCACTGCCATCACACATTGGCCTGTGAGTGGCATGTCCAATACACATACATGACACATGCCATCACACAGATGGCATGTTCCATAGCCATGGTACATTCCACAAGTACATCCATATGTCAGTGAATGAATACTGTTAGCCATCCATGTGAGATGGACATGATTAGATCAAAAATGCTATATAGTGTGACAAAATACGCATGTGCCACACACTGCAACACATCCAGTGTACAAAAATACAGTGATTGCAGGCCGATGTACACATCAATGGTTGGTCACTTCAACATGACAGGATAGAACTATCATGTTCCACATTCAAACAGGCCCCAAAAATTCCTGTGATCAGGCCAATACTCAATTAGCTGGAATGGTCAAATCATTCATCTAACAAGGTAACACATGTGGGCAAATGTGGGGTTCATCAATGCCAGAAGCATGTCACAATTGTGACAATAGGGCTGGGGAATGCGTAGCAAAAGTGGGAGAATTGTAACAATCAGCCCGAACGAACACTGAAAAATACAAACAATGTTGTTGCAAGATGCCACTTCAAGAGCAACTGCAGTAATGTTGAGCAAAATTACTAAAGTGGGCAGAATGGATACTGTCACACCCAAATCCAAGGCCGCTGAATGTTTTGGATGAAACACATGGGTGACCCATACCACTCAGGCAGACACACCCTCAACTGGCACTCAATCAGAACCTGTCACCCAAACAACATACACATGCATTACACAAACATGCATGGGCACTCACCGGACAATGCATCATAATCAGGTAGTCCTCCCACACCTTGGATCTGTTCCTCTGTGACGAAGGCCCCAGCAACAGACTCATGTTCAGTGAGTTTGTTGTCCTCTTGTGGAGACCCACCGCCGGTCACCAGAGTAGCGGCATGATTTGAGGCCAGCTTGTTCTTTGCTCTGCGTTTCAGGTCATTCCACCGCTTGTAGCAATCATCAGCTGTGTGCCTCACAAATCCAAGGGCACTTATGCGGTCGGCAATGGTCTGCCAGTGTGCCTTACATTGACCAGGTGTGGTCTTGCACCCTGCAGTCACCAGCATTTCGTTGCTGTGTGCCGACACATAGCCCACAAGTGCATCAAGTTCCGGTTCATTAAAGCAAGGCTTCCTTGAGGTACCGGACTGTGTAGCCATGTCTGGGGTCTCAGCCTGTCGTGCCAGAGCACTCTTTTTCCTCTTCTTTAAAGGTGGAGCAGAGCCAGAGTGGCTTACGCTGCTCTGGTCAGTAGGGGCAGAATCACCGGTGGACTGGGTAGTAGGAGTGTGGGAATGCACAATGACCATAGGTCTTGATGCAGGCATGGGTTTCAGGGTAATGTTGGCAGGGGGAACGTCAGTTTGATGGACCTGGACTGACACTGTCCTGGCTGGGAGAGTTAGAGCTGGGGCGGATGGAGCTGAAGCTGCCCCTGCAGCCTCCCCACCCTGCATACTTGGGGCAGCAGATGACATAGCTGTCCCAGATCCACGTGGATTGGTGACAACAACTTGCACTGCCACACATGGCCTAGACTTTCTGACCTGGAAGTCAGCCAGGGAGTCATCCTGTGCCAGGTCAGGTGCCACAATGGGCTGCTCCAACAGGGGCTGAGCTTGGATGGTGTCAGCCGCGTTTCCCTCAACCATGTTGGGGGGGCATGGGTGTCACTGATTGTTCCTCCACACACTGGGGCATAGGGGCACCCTGCAAATCCCGTCCATGTCCCCTACCGCACCCACCACGCCCACCTCTTGAGGGTCGGCCACCTTTGCCTCCCTTACCGCTTGGTCGCCTCCCAACCATGGCACTGATGTTGTTGTGCGTATGGGAGTTGCAGTAAACTATTGTCCTGGGCAATTGGGGGTCAAAGGGGTAGGATACCAGATTGAATTCGTACCCTAGTGCTCTAACAAGGCTGTCTGTGACCCCTGGGGGAAGATGACGCGTCACGCAATGCACAGGCAGCACAAAATCAAAAATAAACGTGCACGCAACCCCTTGTAGACCACGTGCGTGAGCACTACGCTGTGGCACCCAGAAACACAAAAATAAGCGTACGCATAATACACACAGCCTACAATGACCTCTGAAAGGGAACTCGTCACACGGGGCGATCACAGTTGCTAAGTATGTGAGGAACTCACCGTTTGCCTGGAAAAAGAATGTGAAAAATACGCGCGTTGGCAACACCCCCGCCAAAAGAAGAATTGTACGCTGTCTGAGGAGACAGGACAAAAGGAGAAGTGAACTCTGTTTGAGGAAACAGGCCCAACAAAAAATCAGAAAAGATCTGTCAGAGGTAACAGGGAGTATGAACTAGAAACGCTGTGAAGTAATCTCGTATGAACCGACAAGAAGTACAGATTTCACCCACTCGCTCTCCACGAAAAGCACATACAAGGAAATGGCGTCCTACACGCAGCTTTTAAACCGGCCCACACATACACATCAGAGACGCGTGTACGCGGGCGCTTTCCTCCAATTACACGCGATGATACTCGGACGTGCAGTTTTTCCATGTGTGCTCTGTCATCACGTGCTATGAGGGAAACGCCCGCGCGCGTAATGTAACTTACGCGCTTACGCGCTAACAGCCTTTCATCCAATGGAATCGCATCGTGTGCTGACACACTTACGCGCTAAGGCCCTTTCCTCGAATTACACGCTGACGTGCAAGAATTTTACGTGCCAAAACACTCCGTATCAAGCTGGCCACGCGAAAACACATGGAAGACCACGCTCCTGCCCTGAAGGCCGAATTACTGCCCCCCAGAGACCCGAGCACGCTCCCACCTGCCATCTGCTGCTGCCTGCTGCCCAAGTGCCCTGCCATTTGCTGCCTCCATGTCAGCCAGGGGTGTAGTTGCTGTGACCACCCCTGCTGGAACCGAAGACTCCCGACTGGGATTCCATCGCTCCACAGCCCAGCCCTGGACCCAGTTGCCCACCCACTCCTGCCTCTGGGGTTGCCATGTGCAGTACTACTCCATCTGGCAGCACTGGCAACCCCCAGCCAGAGAGGCAGAGGGCCACCAGCTTCAGTGCCACCGAAGTTGGTGTCCTGGTGGAGCAGGTCCTGGGGCAGTATGATGCCCTCTTTGGAAGTTCGCGTGACAACAAGGAAGGATGGACCAGGATCTGGATGGACATCGTGACTGCCATCTGCGCAGAGGGGGTGGCTGTCCGTGACTTACAACATGTCAAGAAGCGCTGGGAGGACTTCAGGTCCAGGACCCTCAACACGGCCCAGCGCCTCACTAAGGCAGCGGATGCCAAGGGGCGCCAGGGCCAGCTGTCAGAATATCAAATGAGGGTCCTGGAACGCATATGCCCAGCACTCTACTTCCAGGTCCTTGAGAGGGAGACCCGTCTAGAGTCGAGCGGTAAGTGTACATGCATGTTGATGGTATGCTGTGCGTGTCGTGTTGTGCCAGTAGTGTGCAGGTTGCACATGTGTTTATGTAGGGCCATGTAGGGATGTATATGAACATGGGAGTGTGGCTGCCACATGTGAGTTCTCTCAGGTGTGAGACACATTGATGGTGTATGTGTTGGTGAGCATGCTGGGCATATGCAGGTGTGGGAGCACACAGGTTTTAATCTCTCTGTATGTACATTGGCATGGTTGTGGCACGGATGGTGGTTCATAATTCATGTATCTGCACTGTATACATGTGCATGTATGTGTATTTCACAAGTGTGCAAATGTGATGCATCATGGATGCATGTGACACTGATATGGACAAGGATGAATGGCAGATGTGACATGTATGGCGATCTCTTCACAGAAACAGTTGCAGGAGATGTAGACATGCATGTAAGTGTGGTGGCATGTCTAGTGCACTCCCTGTGTTTCATGTGATGTCTGGCTCACCTTTGGCTGCTCATGCTGTTGTATGTGTATGGATTTTGCTGGCCGTTGTGATATGGCTGTGGAATAGCTCATGTGTGTGAGTTGAAATGACATGTGTGTTGGGGATTGCGATGCCATGCCTGAAGTTTGACACTGCCACTCATGTGGAACTGTCATGTGTGTATCAGTCCATTGTACAGTGCCCTGATGCCTGTCTCCTATCTCTCCCTGTCTGCAGCGTCAACTGATGAAGAGGGCGGAGAGTGTGCTGTGGAGCACAGCGGCAGGGATCGCACCGCCAGCCGGAGACGCAAGGCCCGGCTCCCCTCCCAGGTTGTGATCTCGTTGGGGAGTGAGGAGTCGGTGCCGCATCCCAGGCTGCAGCTGCCGAGGGTAGGTCCAAGAGGTGAAGGTTGGAGTTAGACTCCTCGGCAGCAGAAGGGGCAGCTGAAACTCCACAGGGTCCAATGGAGGGAGATGGTGGGGGGTTTGGTGGAGGAGGAGGCCGTGCAAGGGACAGACAGGGGTCTGGAGGTGGGGATTCCACTGGTGCTAGTGGTGCAGTGCAGGGGCAGGGACAGGAGGCAGCACAGGCCACCGCGGAGGTGCCTGTGTGTAATCCTGTCCCCGATCCTGTGAATGCATCATCCCGCACAAGCAGGGATGCCTACGTCCAGACCCGTTTTCAGGGAGGGGATCCGCTTACAACAACTGGCCTTGCTCTCCCTGCGGACATGGCTATCTGGGACCGGGTTGAGCCTGTCCTGGTTGGGGTGGCGTTGGGTCAACGGGCCATGTGAGCTGACCTGCAGTCTTTTCATGAGGAGACTGCACGTCTTCTCGGATGGCTCGTTGACCGCGTTGGCCTACTGAGACAGCTCACCAGGGCCGGATTCCTCTGTTTTATGGACCTTGTTCCGACCCCCTCCTCAACTGAACCCCCTATGCCCCAGTTGTCCTCTTGCCATCTTCCCACCCATGTATCACCTGGGTACCCTGTGGAGCCGTGTATTAGGGGGGTTCGTGGGAAGTCTCACACACGATCTCAGCAGGGTATGTGTATAATTGGGGTTCGCGGGAAGTCTCACACACGATTTCAGCAGGGTATGTGTATAACTGGGGTTTGCAGGAAGTCTCATACTCGATTTCAGCAGGGTACGTGTATAACTGGGGTTCGAGGGAAGTCTCACACGCGATTTCAGCAGGGTACATGTATTATGGGGTTCGCGGGAAGTCTCACACATGATTTCAGCAGGGTACGTGTATAACTGGGGTTTGCGGGAAGTCTCACACGTGATTTCAGCAGGGTATGTCTATAACTGGGGTTCGCGGGAAGTCTCACACGTGATTTCAGCAGGGTATGTCTATAACTGGGGTTCGCGGGAAGTCTCACACGCAATTTCAGCAGGGTACATGTATAACTGGGGTTCGCGGGAAGTCTCACACGCGATTTCAGCAGGGTATGTGTATTTCGGGGGTGCAGGGGAGACCTACATGTGATTTGGCAGTGTGGGTCCTCCCAGGTGTTCCCTCTACACCCTCTACGGACCCTGCAGGCAGCCCAAACCACAGGGGACTACCCTGCACCCCTGGTCATGTCCCGCAGGCAGCCCATCCACCATGGGCATGCCCCCCAGCCAAACCACATGTCACCTTGCGCTACTGATCAACAACGCATGACCCCCTGCACCCCCACCCCCCAGCAGTGCAGGGGCACCTGCCAGCAGGCCCCCACTCATGTCCCCCTGAACCCCCACCCCCCAGCAGTGAAATGCTGATCTCATGACACAAACCAAAAGTCAAAACTATGTACATCAACACATGTCCGTCACACACATACACTGGTTGGCATTGCTTGTGTGAACCCACATTTTCACATGCATCAAGCCAATGAGCGAATCCCACACATGGAACTAACAAATGAAAATGTATTATGTACATGAAATCAAAAATGAAATGAAAGCATACCAAAATATGAAACATGAAATGAAAAGCATGTGAAAATGATGATTGAATGAAAATGATAGCCAATCCATATGAATATGAACGAAAAACAGTCCAAAGTCAGCCTCCAACAACGCAAATCCGAAGGAAATGTAAAACAAATAAGAAATCCATTGTTTCATGTTCATAACCAAAAAAAAGAGAAAAATCAATCCATAGTTAAACTATTTACAATCCATTGTCCGGGAAAAAAAATTCCATTGCTCCATGTCCAAAATGCAAAACAAAAATAACAAGGATACATGATGAAACTATATACAATCCATTGTCCAAGGATGTAAAGGGTCCATGATTCCAACCAAACAAATGAAACCTACCTACCTACCTAACAATATTACTATATAAAAATGTGGGTGCCATTGTCCATTGACCACAAATAAAAGGAAAAGATAAAGAAAACCAAACTCTAAAAACTATTTACAAGGGCAGCGGGCTAGTCCGATGGTTCACATTTGGATGTCCCGGGCCAGGGCATCATCGAACTCCTGCTCAATGTCCTGGAGGCGGTCCTCTTCCATGGCCCCGAAGTTTCGCAGGGACGATGACATATTCTCCTCCAACTCTCTGCGAATTTCCTCGAGGCACTTGGCCCGCCTCAGGGCGCCCCGCATGGAGTTCTCCGCCCTGACCATCATGAGTGGTGCCTCTTCTGCCCGCTGCCGCTCCGCATCTATAGCATGGCCTAAACGCTGCCACACGGAAGACTCTTCTAGTCCTGGGTCCTCCTGCCCTCTGGCCGATGCTTGCCCCTCCGATGTCAAAGGCCACGAGCCATCATTGCTCCCACCTAGAGCCTGCTCCTGCTGCTGCTGTCCATGTGCCGTGTCTGATGGTGCCTGCACATCCTCCATCAGCTGGTCTCCAGTTGTGGTGTCCACCCTTGCTGGACCAACGACTCCCAACTGTGGCAGGGATGTGAGCTCCACCAAGCTGGCTGTGTTGGTCGGGCCAGGTCCACAGGGGCCCTGGTGGAATCTGGGCCAGAAGACGGTGTGGAGAACGACTGGCGCATAGTCTCCACAGAGGAGGAGAGGTCCGCCAGAGTGCGCAACACATGTAGGGACCCACCAACCAGGTCAGAGCCCATACGTTTATGGGACCCCTCATCTGCAGGTAGTGGAGAGGCAGATGAAATGGCACTCTCCCCTACCTGCGGATGGGACTGGGACGGGGCCTCCCTGCTGGTGCATGGTGGTGCAGTCACAGGGTCAGGGACAGTGACATGCACAGGCCCCTCCACAGTGACCTGTGCTGCCTCCTGCCCCTGGCCGTGGACTGCACCACTTGCACCAGTGGTATTACCCCCACCAGGCCCCATGTGCGGCTCTGTAGCGGACTCCTCCTCCTCTGTGGAGACCACCAACCTGGATGTCTCCACACCATCTTCCGCCATTGGAAGCCCCTGTGGGGGCTCACGCGGCCCTTCCACCACAGCCGTTGTGGCAGATGCATCACCAGCCCCCTCGGTCCCAGATGATGGTAATTCCTGGGAGGGTGGCTGGGCCTTGCGTCGCCCCCAGTGGAGGCATCCCCGCCACTTGGCTCCACAGCGCCGTCTCCGCCCTCTTCTTCACTTGACGCTACATAGAGGAAGACATAGAACACAAGAATCAGGGTACAGTACAAAATACCCTAGAAAGGAAGCAATAACACATGAGTGGCACTGTCAAATGTCACTTCCATCCTGTCATTCCACAACCCATGGGTCAATGCACACAACACACATGCAGAAACAGTCCTGGCGCCTGCAATCAACATCCATGTAGAAGGGCCCCTGTAAACCAAGATGTTTCCTTCAAAGTCACATGCAGCCATGGCGTTTCATAGTCACACACACACTTCTCTGGCACACACACACACATGCACCATACAAGTACAGGACATCAGCACCCATTCCTCACCCCCCCTTCATGTCCAGGAACAGAGACTTCCATGCTTTCATTAAAACACATGAACCAACCATGTGGTTCACACATAACTGGTCTCACATGCATGACCATGATGTCCCTGCACACACACATCCATACATGGCCTATGTCACACATACAGGCAAGCATCAGACTAGCAGCACACTGCAACATGCCCTGTCTTACACAGCAATGCCTGGCTACTTACCGCTCAACTCCGGACGGGTCTGCCTCCGAAGGATCTGGTCGTGGAGCGCTGGGCCTACGCGTTCCAGGACCCTCATCTGGATGTTACTCATGCGTGCCCGGCCCCCCTCCGCGAGGCGCCAGGCCTTGTGGAGGGTCCTGGACCTGAAGTCCTCCCAGCACTTCTTGACATGCTTGATGTTGCGGGTTGCCACCCCCTCCGTGTTGATGGCAACCACTACGTCGTCCTAGATCCTCTCCCGTCCTTCCTTGCTGGCGCGTGATGTTCCAAGAAGGCATCATAATGCCCCAGGACATGCTCCACCAGGACACCAACTTTGGTGGCAGTGAAGCTGGTGGCCCTCTGCCTCTCTGGCTGGGGGTTGCCAGTGGTGCCAGATGGCGATGTGCCCGACATGGCAACCCCAGAGGCAGGAGTGGGTTGGCAACTGAGTCCTGGGGCTGGGCTGTGGAGCGATGGTATCCCAGTCGGGAGTCTTCTGTTCCAGCAGGGGTGGACACAGCAACTCGACCCCTGCAGATGGCTGATGTGCAGGTACCAAATAGCAGGGTACCTGGGCAGCAGACAGTCAGACAGCAGCAGATGGCAGGTGGGAGCGTGCTCGGGGCTCTGGGGGGCAGGAAAATGGCCTTCAGGGCAGGAGCGTGGTCTTCCGTGTATGTATGCGTGGCCAGCGTGATACGGAGTGATTTGGCACGTGAAAAATGTTCACGTCAGCGTGTAATTTGAGGAAAGGCCCTTAGCGCGTAAGCGGGTCAGCACACGTACGCGATTTCATTGGACCAAAGGCCCTTTGCGCGTAAGCACTTCTGTGACGTGTCACGTATGGGGGATGCCCTTTCGCGTGTCAAACTTCACGCGAACCCCAGGAATACACGTATCCCACTCGCACAGGGCTCTTTCGCGTGTACAACTTCATGCAAACCCCAGGAATACACGTACCCCACTCGCACAGGGCCCTTTCGCGTTTAAAACTTCCCGCAAACCCCAGTTATACACGTATCCTGCTGAAATGGCATGTGAGACATCCCGCGAACCCCATACTACACGTACCCCGCTCGCACAGGGCCCTTTCGCGTGTCAAACTTCCCACGAACCCCAGTTATACACGTACCCTACTGAAATGACATGTGAGACTTCCCGGGAACCCCATAATACACGTACCCTGCTGAAATCACGTGTGAGACTTCCCGCGAACCCCGTAATACACGTACCCTGCTCGCACAGGGCCCTTTCACGTGTGAGACTTCCCGCAAACCCCATAATACACTTACCCTGCTGAAATTGCGTGTGAGACTTCCCGCAAACCCCATAATACACGTACCCCTCTCGCACAGGGCCCTTTCGCGTTTAAAACTTCCCGCGAACCCCAGTTATACACGTACCCTGCTGAAATGGCATGTGAGACATCCCGCGAACCCCATACTACACGTACCCCGCTTGCACAGGGCCCTTTCGCGTGTCAAACTTCCCACGAACCCCAGTTATACACGTACCCTACAGAAATGACATGTGAGACTTCCCGGGAACCCCATAATACACGTACCCTGCTGAAATCACGTGTGAGACTTCCCGCGAACCACGTAATACACGTACCCTGCTCGCACAGGGCCCTTTCACGTGTGAGACTTCCCGCAAACCCCATAATACATGTACCCTCCTGAGATGGCGTGTGAGACTTCCCGCGAACCCCATAATACATGTACCCGCTCGCACAGGGCACTTTGGCGTTTCAAACTTCACGTGAACCCCAGGAATACACGTACCCCACTCGCACAGGCCCTTTCGTGTGTGAAACTTCACGCGCACCCCAGTAATACACGTTCCCCACTTGGTTTTGCTGTTTGGCAGCCCTGTAAACTGGTCCAGGGTTAGCGCGGCCCTTTGCGCTGAATTGAGGATTTTGATGGCTTTTCCTTGCGCAAGGGCATTCCTGGGGGCGTAACTGGCACTGCTGCAGGGTCGCTGCGCCACTCTGCGCCACGGCTGATTTTGGAGGCTAAAATCCATGAATAGGCTGTGCGCGGAAATCGATTTTAGCGCACACAGCTGGCACAGACATTCGCACGCGCACACTGTGTGCCAGCTGCGTGTGCCAATTTTGTGCGAAATTCTATGAATTACCCTGTATACCTGTCAGTACTGTTTGCAGGCAAGTTGAAACTGTTCTAAGAACACAGCCAGTGTCCGGGATGTCCGCAAATAAACAAAAATGGAGGTGTTCTAAGGACACTATACCGGTCCGTACTGTTCGCAGGCAAGTTGAAACTGTTCTAAGAACACACACAGTGTCCGGGATGTCCGTAATCAAACGAAAATGGAGGTGTCATAAGGACTCTATACCTGTCCGTACTGTTTGCAGGTAAGTTGAAAATGTTCTAAGAACAAACACAATGTCCGGGAGGTCCTGTAATCAAATGAAAATGGAGGTGTCCTAAGGACACTATACCAGTCCGTACTGTTCACAGGCAAGTTGAAACTGTTCTAAGAACACACAAGGTGTCCGGGATGTCCATAATAAAATGAAAATGGAGGTGTCCTAAGGACACTTTGCCTGTCTGTACTGTTCGCAGGCAAGTTGAAACTGTTCTAAGAACACACACGGTGTCCAGAATGTCCATAATGAAACGAAAATGGAGGTGTCCTAGGGACACTATGCCTGTCTGTACTGTTCACAGGCAAGTTGAAACTGTTCTAAGTACACACACAGTGTCCAGGATGTCCGTTATCAAATGAAAATGGAGGTGTCCTAAGGACACTATACCTGTCCGTACAGTTCGCAGGCAAGTTGAAACTGTTCTAAGAACACACACGGTGTCCGGGATGTCCGCAAATAAACAAAAATGGAGCTGTCCTAAGGACACTATACCGGTCCATACTGTTCGCAGGCAAGTTGAATCTGTTCTAAGAACACACACAGTGTCCAGGCTGTCCATAATCAAACGAAAATGGAGGTGTCCTAAGGACTCTATACCTGTCTGTACTGTCGCAGGCAAGTTGAAACTGTTCTAAGAACAAACACGGTGTCCGGGAGGTCCTGTAACCAAATTAACATGGAGGTGTCCTAAGGACACTATTCCTGTCCGTACTGTTCACAGGCAAGTTGAAACTGTTCTAAGAACACACACGGTGTCCGGGATGTCCGTAATTAAATGAAAATGGAGGTGTCCTAAGGACACTATACCTGTCCTACAGTTCGCAGGCAAGTTGAAACTGTTCTAAGAACACACACGGTGTCCGGGATGTCCGCAAATAAACAAAAATGGAGCTGTCCTAAGGACACTATACCGGTCCATACTGTACACAGGCAAGTTGAAACTGTTCTAAGAACACACACAGTGTCCAGGCTGTCCATAATCAAATGAAAATGGAGGTGTCCTAAGGACTCTATACCTATCTGTACTGTCGCAGGCAATTTGAAACTGTTCTAAGAACAAACACGGTGTCCGGGAGGTCCTGTAACCAAATGAACATGGAGGTGTCCTAAGGACACTATTCCTGTCCGTACTGTTCACAGGCAATTTGAAACTGTTCTAAGAACACACACGGTGTCCGGGATGTCTGTAATTAAACGAAAATGGAGGTGTCCTAAGGACTCTGTACCTGTCCGTACTGTTCGCAGGCAAGTTGAAACTGTGTTAAGAACAAACACGGTGTCCGAGAGGTCCTGTAATCAAATGAAAATGGAGGTGTCCTAAGGACACTATACCTGTCCGTACTGTTCGCAGGCAAGTTGAAACTGTTCTAAGAACACACACGGTGTCCGGGATGTCTATAATAAAATGAAAATGGAGGTGTCCTAAGGACACTATGCCTGTCTGTACTGTTCGCAGGCAAGTTGAAACTGTTCTAAGAGCACACACGGTGTCTGGGATGTCTGTAATCAAACGAAAATAGAGGTGTCCTAAGGACACAATACCTGTCCGTACTGTTCGCAGGCAAGTTGAAACTGTTCTAAGAGCACACACGGTGTCCGGGATGTCTGCAAATAAACAAAAATGGAGGTGTCCTAAGGACACTATACCGGTCCGTGCGGCTCGCAGGCAAGTTGAAACTGTTCTAAGAACACACACGGTGTCCGTGGACATAAAAACTGTCCATATGACATTGTTAAAATGTTTGATTTATGGGTGTGATCTATGGGTGTGATCTATGGGTGTGATATGCTGCGGTGGTTGTGGCCAGGGCCTAGAGTCGTGGGTGCATGGCCGAAGGCCATAGGCCGTAGTCCATGCACCCACGACTGTAGGCCCTGGCCACAACCATCGCAGCATATCACACCCATAGATCACACCCATAGAATGAAATATGGGTGTGATCTATGGGTGTGATATGCTGCAGTGGTTGTGGCAAGGCCTAGAGTCTTGGGTGCATGCGGTGGTTGTGGTCAGGGCCTAGAGTCATGGGTGCATGTGGTGGTTGTGGTCAGGGCCTAGAGTCTTGGGTGCATGGCCAAAGGCCAAAGGCCATGCACCCAAGACCAAAGTTATAAGTACCGAAATTATAAGCTAGCATGGGTGTGATATGTTGCGGTGGTTGTGGCCAGGGCCTACCCAAGATCAAAGTTATAAGTACCGAAGTTATAAGCTACCATGGGTGTGTTATGTTTTGGTGGTTGTGGCCAGGGCCTACCCAAGACCAAAGTTATAAGTACCAAAGTTATAAGCTACCATGGTGTGATATGCTGCGGTGGTTGTGGCCAGGTCCTAGAGTCTTGGGTGCATGGGCCATGCACCCAAGACCGAAGTTTTATGCACTGTTTGCTTCAGTGGTTGTGTTATGGAGCAGTATTTATGAGTTGTACTTATTGTGATATAATTACTGTTTGGTTTGGTAACTGGAGTACATATATTCTTTGTCAATTTCTGTGATAAAAGAAACAATCATGTTAGTATTGGTAGTTTGTAAGAATTTATTACATTGAATAATAGACATTCTTTATTCATTTTGACCCTCATATTTAGTAGATTACAAACCAGTTGACTGTGCAATTTGCTCAGTTTCTGTGTTTGTTTTTCAAATCATTGGGTCTGTGAAAAAAAAAAATCCATGTCAGATTAAAAAACCCTTTTTTTGTAATGCTACACTCCATTTGTTTGTTTGTTTTCAGTGTTCACTTGTTGTTTTTGGCTAATGTTCTATCTGTTGGCATGTTGCACATTTTTGGAGCAGTTAGATACCTGTTGGCGTATTCTAACTGTCTATATATTGTTATAATTTAGTGGTATTGATTTATCTGTTTGGTTGTTGCAAAATCTTGGGGCAGTTAGATACCTGTTGGCATATTCTATCTGTTTATTTCTTGTTATAATTTAGTGGTATTCATTTATCTGTTTGGTTGTTATAGAATCTTGGGGCAGTTAGATACCTGTTGGCGTGTTCTAACAGTTTATAGGTTTTTAATTGAAGTTTTGTTAATGTTACGTACAGATTAGTTATTACATTTTTGTTTTAAGAAGATTAAATAAGTGTTTGTAAGATTTGCTGGTAATCTCTGCTTTAGAGTAATGGTACTATCATTACATTCAAAGCATCCAAATTTCTTTTTAATATATGCAGTGTAGTGACCTGCATTGGTTGTGGCTCCTGCGTGGTAGATAAAAAAACCTTTTTTTGTTATGCTACAGTCTATTTGTTTGTTTGTTTTCAGTGTTCACTTCTTGTTTTTGGCTAATGTTCTATCTGTTGGCATGTTGCACATTTTTGGTGCAGTTAGATGCCTGTTGGCGTATTCTAACTGTCTATATATTGTTATAATTTAGTGGTATTGATTTATCTGTTTGGTTGTTGCAAAATCTTGGGGCAGTTAGATACCTGTTGGCGTATTCTAACTGTTTATTTCTTGTTATAATTTAGTGGTATTCATTTATCTGATTGGTTGTTATAGAATCTTGCGGCAGTTAGATACCTGTCAGCGTGTTCTAACAGTTTATAGTTTTTTAATTGAAGTTTTGTTAATGTTTAAGTACAGATTTTGGTTTGAAGAAGATTAAATAAGCGTGTGTAAGATTTGCTTGTAATCTCTGCTTTAGAGTAATGGTACTATCATTACATTCAAATCATCCACATTTCTTTTTAATATAGTCAATGTAGTGACCTGCATTGGTTGTGGCTCCTGTGTGGTAGATAAAAAACCCTTTTTATGTTATGCTACAGTCTATTTGTTTGTTTGTTTTCAGTGTTCACTTGTTGTTTTTGACTAATGTTCTATCTGTTGGCTTGTTGCACATTTTTGGAGCTGTTAGATACCTGTTGGAGCATTCTAACTGTCTATTTTTTGTTACAATTTAGTGGTATCCCTTTATCTGTTTGGTTGTTGCAAAATCTTGGGGCAGTTAGATACCTGTTGGTGTATTCTAACTGTTTATTTTTTGTTATAATTTAGTGGTATTCATTTATCTGTTTGGTTGTTATAGAATCTTGGGGCTGTCAGATACCTGTTGGTGTATTCTAACAGTTTATAGTTTTTTAATTGAAGTTTTGTTAATGTTTAAGTATAGATTAGTCATTACATTTTTTTTTAAGAGGATGAAATAAGTGTTTGTAAGATTTGCTGGTAATCTCTGCTTTAGAGTAATGGTACTATCATTACATTCAAACCATCCACATTTCTTTTTAATATATGCAGTGTAGTGAACTGCATTTGTTGTGGCTCCTGCGTGGTAGATATAAAACCCTTTTTTTGTTATGCTACAGTCTATTTGTTTGTTTGTTTTTGTTTTCAGTGTTCACTTGTTGTTTTTGACTAATGTTCTATCTGTTGGCTTGTTGCACATTTTTAGAGCTGTTAGATACCTGTTGGAGTATTCTAACTGTCTATTTTTTGTTATAATTTAGTGGTATCCATTTATCTGTTTGGTTGTTTCAAAATCTTGGGGCAGTTAGATACCTGTTGGCGTATTCTAACTGTTTATTTTTTGTTATAATTTAGTGGTATTCATTTATCTGTTTGGTTGTTATATAATCTTGGGGCTGTTAGATACCCGTTGGTGTATTCTAACTGTTTATTTCTTGTTATAATTTAGTGGTATTCATTTATCTGTTTGCTTGTTATGGAATCTTGGGCAGTTAGATACCTGTTTGTGTATTCTAACAGTTTCTAGTTTTTTAATTGAAGTTTTGTTAATGTTTAAGTACAGATTAGTTGTTAAATTTTGATTTTAAGAAGATTAAATAAGAGTTTGTAAGATTTGCTGGTAATCTCTACTTTAGAGTAATGGTACTATCATTACATTCGAACCATCCACATTTCTTTTTAATATATGCAGTGTAGTGACCTGCATTGGTTGTGGCTCCTGCGTGGTTGATTCTACCTATTGTTGTGAAGGTTTTCTTACCAAGTGATACTTGACCATGTGTGAATCCAGTCAGCTCGCAGTTGTTTTTGGTACCATCTGCATTGTAACGTAGAAGCATTAGTATTACGTATTTACTATGTGTTTGTATTAGTAAGGTGGAGCGATTATCTGAATTGCAGGTAGTAAATCATTTACAATGGTTTGCATTTTGTACAACTGCTGAAATGGAACGGATTGACAATTAGGTATGGATACATACGCAACACACTCATTAGGGATTTGTTCCTGTGTCATACTGTTGCAGAGAGTGCATGTATGTTTCGACATGTATGAAATCTGGAAATTTCATTTATAGGTATGTTTTGTTTTCCAGTACTTGTAGTAAGTACATTAGAAATTCTTGTGGATCTTCTTGTGAGTTCATAGTGAATTTCACCATTCCAGCCCAGTAGTCCAATTCTTGTCTTAATCCATTAACACTATACGTGTTGTCAGGATTGTTTGTTGCGTTTCTATGAAGTACTAACACTTACAAAAACAATTGGTCTGTACTGTGTAAGTAAATGTTGTCAACAATTGGTGGTTGAAATAGAATATTAATTGCAACATTTGCGTAGCAACTTACACCAGTTATATTTGAAAATTTGAATGGACCAAGTAGGTCTGTGTCCAAGTCATTTTTTCGGAGTGTTTGTTGCTTCTTTGAAGAAGTACCTGAGTTACTTTGAGTAATAGGTTGTTCATTGGTTGTGGTAATTGATGAAGTATTAGCTTCTTTTCTTCTCTTTGGAGGATTTGCAGTGAGATCCTGTTGAATTTCTGTTTGAATTAGTTTTCTTTTACAACGTTTTCCTTTTTGTGGAACAGGATATGTTTTTAGATAGGGGTGTATAGTGAACATAGTCTATTGTATTCTAAATTGCAAGGAATATCAGAATTTACTTTACTTGCATTAAAGTTGATTAGAAATAGACCGTCAAGTGTACGTAAGCGTGATAGTGCTACATAGCTCATGCCTTCTTTAAAGACCGTCTTACCAATATCTATCAATGCTTTGTCTAGGGTAAGACCTTGTGATTTATGAATGGTGACGAGAAGAGAAGGAATTGAGCTGTTGAGCGCCCTATTCTTTTTAAATTCTGAAAGTCTGTCAAGGAGAATATTGACAAACTGAATGTTGTTGTCTTGTGGGTATGTTTGAAAGCCAACAACTGTACCCAGTGCTCCATTAACTAGTCCTTGCTCGACGTCAAGGTTACGTTTAAGGATTACTCTACAGTTTAAGGATAATTTTAATATTTTTTCCAAACCAGCTGTGTTGGAGATAGAATTTTCTAAGGTAATTAGTCTTGTTGTGGCTTGTTGACACATGGGTAGTGTCATACCATGTACGTCCAGTTTGTCTGTGGAGCAAATTTTAATTATTGGTTGCATTTCTTTTTTCAACATTGTCTCATTGAATTTGGAACAGCTTGCAAGAGTTGGCATAAGAACATATAATTGACATTTTTGTGCACTAATTGTACCATAACATCAGTAGCACATGAGTTATGGCCATAAAGTGCATGGCTGTGCCGGGTTTTTAATATTGCTTGTGCTTCTTGAGATAGTACACCAACTCTTATACTTTTTAAAATGTTGTTGTAGGTGAGGTCTGCAGACTGTTGCATGTTTTCTGTTAATTGTCTGTATTGGAAATGTTGCCAAAGGTTGACATTTCCGGCCGAGTTTGTGTCCTAAGGTTTTAAAAATTGGTTT
The DNA here is from genome assembly GCF_040938575.1 of Ambystoma mexicanum. NCBI lineage: Eukaryota > Metazoa > Chordata > Amphibia > Caudata > Ambystomatidae > Ambystoma > Ambystoma mexicanum. The sequence continues at coordinate 1,338,282,632 of NC_090929.1, read as the reverse complement.
ACCTTTCACTGGTGTCAATTGAAGAAGATCTCATAAAACAATAATATGTTTTCCTCCAAAGAGCTCTTCATAGTTTGTTTTAAGTACTTCTTGTAATCTGAGGTGAATCAAAGCTAACATTAGGTTGGAGACCATGCTCACTTCATCTATTAGTAGCATTTTCATTTGTTTTAACACTCTGCGTAGTTCCATTGCAGCTTCTGTAGAAAGTTTGTAATATTCTTATTTGTTTTGGTGTTCTACTGGCAGGAGTAGTAATCGGTGTAAAGTGACACTACCTATGTTGTAGGCAGCTAAACCTGTGGGGGCAGTTACAACAGTTGACAGTTTGTTGTTTGTCAATTGTTGAAGGAACTTGCTGATGATTTTGATTAAGAATGTTCTGCCTGAACCAGCTTCACCACTGACGTATAATAGTATAGGTTTGTAATTTTGGCAGGTACATTCTTTATTTTCATGTTGTACACCGTGTGCAATTTCTTTTGTTACTTCTTGAAAAATGCTACGCTGCTCATTGTTTAGTTTTGATTGTAGTATACTTAAGTCTTCTGTATCTTCATGCTGACACATGGTGTTTACTACTTCTGCCATAGCTAATTCTGTCTCATTTGCTATTTGTGGCTGTCCCAGTGGTTCTTGGCTTCCTGTTACTGAAGGTTGACTACTGTCAGGAGTGTCCTTATCTAGTTGGGCCCAGAGTTCTTCTTCGTGTTGCTGTTCATTGTGCAACATTGTTTTGTACTGTGTAAAGTTTACGTCAGTGCTTCCATTTGCTTTGAAAGCATCTCAATAGGAGTGATAGTTATCTAGTATTTCTTCTTCTTTTCTCCATGATTTAAAGAGTTGTAGCAGGGACATGTAATATAGTTCTTTATGTGGAGGAGTTTATAATGACAATTTGATATGATTAATTAAACTTGGTTTGGTAAGTTTTATTAAGCTTCTTTCACAATTTGTCATTCTGTATCTACCTTTTTTGATCGGGTTTTATATTATTTTTGTATGTGAAGTTTTGGGCTATGTGGTATAGACACATGGTTTTCAAAGTGGTACTTCTGTTTGGGTAGTATGTGTCATGTAAATTGTTTTTCAAAATGTCTTGGCTGGTGGGATCATTTTTGGCTATTGTTTCTATGTCTTTGTATGGTTTGAGAACTCTTTTTCTAGATTTAGCAGGACCAAGACTTAGCCATACTATATTTTCAGGTTTTCCGTACAAAGCAGTACCAGTTAAACAATCTGCAGCTTCATATCAGCCACATTCTCTAGGGGAGAGCATTTTTTTGCCCAAGCTGTACAATTTCTGAGACAGTGTTTTGTCTGATGACATTTCATTCCAGAGGTCTTGAAGCTCTGTTTTTTCTGCTTTGGTTAAGTAGGCTGTAAGATATCGTGCAACTGAAGTGGAATTGTCTGCAATGCACTGCACATCTATGTTTGCATTCCACAATTGGGCAATGATTGCATTGTAATCATTGATATATTTTGCTTCTTCTGTTCTTTTAATGTAATATGTTTTTTAGGTGATTTACCTTTAACATTATTCTAACTGAAGACATGAAGTTGTTCACTTCACCTGTTTCTGTAACTGGTCTAGGGAAACCAAAGCGGCATTTGGTGTCGTATTTCCCTTTGTTTTTGTATTTGCGACGACAATATTTGCCACATTTGTGTTTTTGAAATTCTACAATTTGTGCTTGAAGATCACTATTTGTTGCTTCTGATCGAATTTCACAAGTGACATATTTTTCGATAAACTGTAAAACAGTGGCATCATTGTCTTGACCAAATTTAGGAGCATCTTTAATCCATAAAAGCATGTGGATATGTGGTGCTCCTCTGGCTTGGTATTCTTTTCTCCAAAAGAAGTGTTGCACTTCTCCGAGGGGAGGAACAGTTTTATTACAAATAAAGTATAGCATAGCAATGAAGCGATGATGGAAATATATTGAAACATTAACAGGATCTAGAGAGCAAAGTTCTCCAGGTGTTAGTATATCTATGTTTGTTTTGTTTCTGTTTGATATGCATAGGAAATCATGTAGATCTTCCCATGCATATTCTGCACAACTTAATGTAACAAACCAAGTGGGTAGGCCAAGGTTTCTTATCATACAATGTATATCTCCGTGACGTCGGAACCAGTACTCTTTCCTACCACACATGTTTGCTAACAGATTTGTAATGCTTGATTGTAAAACCTCATCTTTTTCTTGTACTTTTTGTAATAATTGCATAGCTCACATATTTTGAAAGTGGGTTCTGATTTTAATGTGTGTGCAACTCCATAACATAGAGTTGATTGTTCACTTTCAAAGAATAGGTGAAATATGTATTCCACATTTTGTCTAAATCTGTGGTCTTCAGAATACATCCGTAACAAGCGGTATTCTGCTGCTGTTATTTGAATAGGTCTATTATCGTACCTTCCTCCTTTGCCAGTAGGAAAGAGTAGAGGAAAAGAACGTGCTTCTATACTTTTTTCCCATATGCTGATTGGTGATCCTTTTGTTTGTCGCATTTGGTATGTTTTCTAGTGCATCGTCTATGGTGTCATTAGAGTGTAATGGATGCATTGTATAATGGTCTAAAATATTGGATACTGTAGCAGGATCTAGAAGTTCAAATTGACCAGTTTCTGGTGACTCTTGAATTATTTCAGTGGTTTCCCTTAAGTTTTCTTCAATATTGTTTTCTTTGTAGTATTCATTATTGTCTTTTAGATATTGGAAGGCTTGTCCAACTTTATGTAAGTCTACCAGTTGTCTTTTGTAGGTACACCATTTACTAAGACAATTAAAGATTGTTCTATTGGATGTTGCACTCCCAGAGTATGCACATTTTATTTTAGATCTAATGGTAAATATACTACTTTGCCGCAAATTCCTTTGATCAATTGAGATGGAGGTAATTTTGCTGTTATTGGTTGAAGGCGTATTATTGCTTAAAATGGGTGCACTGTTTGAATTATGATGCTCTCATATAAATTGAGTTGTTATAGGGGTTTTGTTAGAGGGAATAATTCCAAATTATTTGTGATAGCACGTGAAGGAGTTTGATTGTTGTCAAGTTTTGTAGTGCAGTAACTTCAATGTGTTAAGGGGTCAGTTATTTTCTGCTATGAGGTAGAGAGCTAATTCAAACCATTTGGAATCTTCATTGTCTTCTATTTTGTATGTCATGTCTATAGTTTTTGTGTTACTTTTATAAAAAGTTCTGCGGCAACACACACACACATGGTTTGGTACTTCAGCGGAAGTACTTTTGAATTTTAGTATTCCTTTTTTGTATGTGTGTAGTAGAAGGTTGCCATTTGCAAAATTTTTGCTAGTCTCTTGTAAAGCTATTGCATTTTGTAAGTGGTTTTCACTTCCAAAATATTTACTCTGGATATGGTTGATTTCTTCGAGTAGGTCTTTGTCTGTACAATGTAGAAAATTGTTATTTAAATTGGCTAGTGCTAAAGCAGGACTTTTAGCATAGTACATTTTTTAGACTAGATTTCTTATAGTTGAATGATGTGTTGATGTCATTTTGATATGATGTAAGCTGCTTTTGCAAATAGGTCCTGAAATGTAGGCCAATGAATGTCCTTGCAGTCTTGTGTATTTGCGCACTGGACAGGTATCCATATTTTGCAGCAGTTTAATTTTGATTTTGTCTTTGCTTTTCACATATTGATTGAGGAACTGGGGTAAAGATTTGAAAGATTTTTTGGCAATGTTACACATTGACGTGCATGGCCATTTCTATACTGGACGTTCTGGTTCAGTCGAATGGAGAATTGATACTGAGTTTTCTGGGGATATTTTTGTAAGCAGTATTTCTTGTTGCATTATGGTATTATTAAGTTTTTCATAACCTCGTCCACTGCTCTGTGATTGTGGTGTGACTCTATTCACCTCCACAGATATTTAAGAAGTAATTTTTGTTGACATTTCATTTATTGAGAAGTCTTTTTTGTAATTTAGTACTTAGTTTTGTTAGTGGTTTCATTCTTTTTAACACTAAAATAAATAATTTTCGTTTGAGTAGGATTGCACTGTCTATCAAGGCTTCTAATATTAATTTTCTACAGTAGGTTTTCAGGGTTGTGTATCTTTGATGTCATTGGTGTTAGTCGTAGCAGTGCACGGTGGTGGCACGAGTTATGGTTGCTTAGCTTACCATAACTGGCGAATTTCAGGGGGTTTTCGGTTTTACTTGGAACCATAACGTCCCTTTAACAACGTTTTTTCTCTGAATTTCATAGGTTTTTGGTAGCGCAACTTACCCATAATGTCCCTTTAACAAAGTTGTTTTACTGAATATATATAAAATATATATATATATATATATATATATATATATATATATATATATATACGTGAAAATGTGTGTGTGGGTCTGTTCGAAATGTTCATAATACTTCACAACATGCAACAAATGTGAAATTTGGAATGTGGGTAGGTTATATGATGTAGACAATGCAAAAAGTATAAAATATACATTTTTAGAATTTGTTTTTTCAGCAGTCTGTAATGCTCACCCCTGCTATATCTATATATATTACAGGGCCTGTTCTAGTGTTCCTGGAGTTATGGTTAAGTTGTTCCACCCATAGGAAAAGCACTTTTTGTGCTGGCTTATAACTTCACCCCCCTGGACCAATCCCCGCAAAACTTTGCAAAAAAAGAATATGGCCCCATCAGACTGATCCTGCAAAGGGAGGGCAAAGCTATATGGTGGTCCCAAAATGTGTGTTTTTTCCCATAGACACAATGGAAAAAGAATTTTACTCATGCCTACAGCCCAAACCATTGGACAGACTTTCACCAAATTTGTGGCAGGAGAGACGGCTTGGTCCCAAAAGCGTGCTTTTGTAAATGTGGTGTAAATCTGGCCAGTAGTTCTTTTTAAAATGACCAAAAAGTAGGTCAAAAGAATGTAGTGATATCTGGGTTTGTTCCACAGACTCACTTGCCTGTTCAGTCCATGGACAAGCCTCCATTTGGCTCAAAGTATGACATGATTTCGGCAGACATTGGATGCGCCTGCTGATTGGATGGTGAAGAGCATGAGGTGCATAATATTTTTGGAAACGCCTGTCATGTTGGATACGCGGACAGTTGCAGCTGTCCCTGGACAGTGCAATATAGTAAAAGTCTGGAAAACATATTTTGGGTCATTTGGTGGTGGAAAGAGGGTCTGCGAAGTGTCGGGATTGAAGAAAGATGATATGGGGATGTTTCTTTAGGTTGAAAATGGCAGGTCAGGTGTCATAACTGTCCGCGGACACCACAGTAGTTTGTGGACAGTGCGTGAATGGATGGCTTGGAAAAGACATTTGGGGTTATTTGATGGCTAGAAGAAGGCATAGAAATGGTAGGGAAGTGAAATGAAGGAAATGTGGAGCTGTTTTTATAGGTGAATAATGGGTTTGGAAATTCTGCAGAGTCCACAGACACCAATTCGATTGCTGGGGGGTCAGGGTGTTTTTTATTAGTTGACGGTGTATGATACGTGCTTGTTATATAGTTAATTGTATTGTGGTGGTTGTGCACAGTGGCCAGATTCTGGGGGGCATGGTTGCAGGCCATGGCCCCAAGAATATGTGCACTTTGCACAACCACCACAGTAATAATGTGTGTATAGTAATTGTAGGTAATGTAGTAGGAGTATAGCTAGAATCACAATAGTAGCAATATGCGTACAGCAATTGTAGGCAATGTAGTGGGAGTACAAAGTATTTGTGATTTGGAGGAATTATGCAATTAAACTGTATAAGGATACTTATGATTGTAGTACAATTTAGGATAGTGCTCACTGAATATGTAGTTGATTATAATTGCTGTGGTTACTTAGTGTTGTAGCGTTATGAAGCTGCAAGCTCTGGTTTCTGTTCTGTGGAAAAAAACCAGTACAATTGGTTAAGCATGATAGTACAAAAGCTGCAGGTTTAAAAATGCATTTTCTTTTTTAGACCCTCATAAACAGTACATTTTAGGTATTATGACACACTGCTGTTGTTTTGACATTACGTAATAATTGGGTCATTGGGTAAACAAATATGTACTGTATTAAACACATCCGATTACAGTTACATGAGTGTAAGGGTGATAGTAGGTTTGCTTGAAGTATGTTGTGATTAATGGAATGTTTGAAATAGTTAGATATGTTTTGATGTATTCTAACTACATTAGAGGTTAGAAGATGTTTTGTCATACAAGAATTGAGATGGCGGATTTGAAGTGCTTTGCAATGAAGGGTGTTTTTAAAGTAGTTAGATACCTGTTGGCCTATTCTAACTAGGTTGACTTTGAAAAGTGCTATTGTAGTATTACGGATGTAGTTAGATACCTGCTGGCATATGCTAACTGTTAATTGTGCTATAGTTTCGTGACTACATTTGGGTTGAAGGAATATGAATTAGGCATTTGTTAAATTTGCTGCTAGCCTATGTTTTGTAGTAACAGAGCTATTGTTACATTCAAAGCTACCACTTATTTTTTGACATATGCAGTGTAGTGCCCTGAAGTGGATGTGGCATGAGTCTGGTATACTATACCTACTGTTGTGAAGGTTTTCCTTTCCAAGAGATACTTGGCCATGTGTGAAGCCTGTAAACTTACAGTCATGTTTGGTACTATCTTCATTGTACCTTAGAAGCATTAGTATGACATATTGGCTATGTGAGTTTATTTTTATGGTGGAACACTCTCTGAATTGTAAAAAGGGAATAATATGCCATGATTTTAATTCTGCAGAAGCTGGTGGAATGGGATGGATTCAGAATTTGGTATGGATACATATACAAATCATTCATTAGGGATGTGGTATTGTGAAACATGGTTGCAGAAAGTGCATGTATGTTTCCACGTGTATGAAATCTGGAAGATTTCATTTATAGCAATGTTGGTTTATAGTACTTGCATTAAGTACATAAGGAATTCTTGTCGATCCTGTGTGTTTATGGTCAATTTTAACATTCCTGCACAATAGTCCAGTTCTTGCCTTATGCCTAAGTGTTGTCAGGATTATATGTGGCTTTTCTGTGAAGGATGAGCATTTGCAAACACAATAGGCCCTAGCCGTTTAAGTAAATGTTGTGAACAATTGGTGGCAAATAAAAGAGAAGATTTATTGTCACATTAGCATAAAAATTTACTCCAGTTGTGTTTCTGAATTTAAATGGACCAGAGAGTTTTGTTTGTGGATCGTTTGAAGGGCCTATAGGTGTTTCTTGAGAGGTTTGTTTGTTTCTCTTGTGATGGATGTGCAGTTGATTTTGTACTAGTATGGTTTGATGCAGAAGGAGTTGGTCATAGTATTTTAGTGATATTGTTGTGATATCTGCAATAGGTTCTGTTTCTATTATTTGTCTTTTAAAAGGTTTCTTTTTTGAGATACAGGGTGCACATCTAGATGGGGGTATATAGAGCCCACAGCCTGTTGTATTCCAGGATGCAAGGAATGTCAGAGTTGACTTTGTTTGCATTAAAGTTAACTAGGAATAGGCCATTGGGTGTACGCACACGTGAAAGTGCTACTTAACTCATACCTTCTTTAAAGACTGTGCTGCCAATGCCAATCAATGCTTCATCTAGGGTTAGACCTTGTGATTTGTGAATAGTGACAGCATATGCAAGAGAAAGATAAAATTGCTCTCTGCGTATGTACATGTCTTTGAAAAGAAGGAAACATGTATTGTCCGGAACATTTTTATTTGAGTTCTGCAAGTTTGTAAAAGTGGATGCTGACAAACAGAATGTTGTTATCATGTGGATATATTTGGAAGCCAACAAATGTACAAATTGTTCCATTGACAAAAACCTTTTTCTATGTAAAGGTTACATTTTATAATTACTCTGCAATTGAGACACAAAGTCAATACTTTCTCTGATCCAGCTGTGTTGGATAAACATGTTTCTAAGATATTTAGCCGTGCTGTTGCATGTTGAAACATAGGAAGTGTCAAGCTGTGAACTTGCAGTTTGTCTGTGGAGCTGATATGCAGTATGGGTTGCATTGTCTCATTGAATTCACTACAGCTTGCAAGGGTTGGTGTTAAGGACATGTGTTTTAGATTTTGTTGAGTTAATTGTTCAATGATATCAGGAGCAGATGTGATTCATCCATATAGCTCATGGATTTATCTACTATTTAAGATGGATTTTGCAGCTTTAGTACGCAGACCAGTTCTAATGCTTTTTAAAATGTTTGCATAGGTGCGGTCTGCAGACTGACGTATGTTTTGAGTTAGTGTTGCCAGAGATTTACATTTCCAATGCTGCTGAGGGTGTTGCAGCATTGTTTGTGTCCTAATGTTTTTGAAAATAGGTTGACCGTTGACTTGTGTTAACTCTAGGAGGTCTCTGAAAACAACAACATGTTTTCCTCCGAACAGTTCTTCATAGGTAGTTTTTAAGACTTCTTGCATTCTGAGATGAATTAAAGCCAACATGAGATTGGAAACCATACTTACGTCATCTATCAGGAGCACTTTCATTTGTTTTAGAATTCTGTGTACTTCAGTAGCAGCCTCTACTCATAATTGGTAGTATTCTAATTTGTTTTGGTGCTCTATGGGGAGTAGCAGTAGTCGGTATAATGTTATATCTCCTATGTTGTAGGCAGCTAAACCTGTGGGGGCTGTTACTACAACCAAAATGTTGTTGTTTGTTAAATTATATAGACATCTGCTGATTATTTTAATTAAGAATGTTTTACCCGAACCAGCTTTACCACTTACAACCAGGACCAGAGGTTAATAATATTTATTTCTAGAGGTTTTACTTTCATGTTTAAAACCATGTTCAATTTCTTGAGTGACATCTAGATTAATGGTGAGTTGTTCATCATTTACCTGTGATGGGAGCACTGACAATTCTTCCTCAGATTATTTATATTGATACATGATATTTTCTACCTCAGTCATGGCTATTTCTGCTTCATTTAGAGTGCAAGTGGGTTTTGGCTTCGTGTAAGGGAAGATTGACTGCCCTTAGGAGTCTCTTTGTCTAGTTGAACTTGCATTTCTTCTTCTTGTTGTCCTTCATTGTTCAACATTTGTTTGTATTGTTTGAAATTGTCACTTATTATACTGCATTAATTTTCTTTTAATGCAGCTTCACATTAGTCATAGTCAACGAATAATTATTTTTCTTTTCTCCAATATTTAAAAGGTTGGAGTAAGGCCATGTAATGTAGTTCTCTATATTTTGGAGATTTAAAGGATAACTTTATATTATTAAATAGACTGGGTTTGGCAAATTTCACTAGGCTTCCTTCACAAGCTGAGACTGACAGGGTAATTCATAGAATTCAGCGCACAAGTGGATCACGTGGCTGGCGCACAGTGTGCGCGTGCGAATCCCTGCGCCAGCCGCGTGCGCTAAAATCCATTTCCGCGCACATCGTATTCATGGATTCCAGCCACCAAAACCAGCCATGGCGCACAGTGGCGCAGCGACCCTGCAGCAGCGCCAGTTACGGCCCCCAAGAACACCTCTCGCACAGGGAAAAGCCATCAATATACCCAATCCAGTGCAAAGGGCTGCACTATCCCTGTACCAGCACGGCAAGCGGGCTACGTTTATCACTGGGGTGCGCGGGAAGTAACTCACGCGATTGGCCCCGTGCGAGCAGGGTACGCGTATTTCAGAGGTGCGCGGGAAGTTCCACACGCGATTTCCGCAGGGTACGCGTATCTCAGGGGTGCGCGGAAAGTGCCACACGCGATTTCAGCAGGGTACGTGTATTTCGGGGTGCGGGGCAAGTTTCACACGCGATTTCAGCAGGGTACCTGTATTTCAGGGGTGCGTGGGAATTTCCACACGCGATTGGGCCCGTGCGAGCAGGGTACGCGTATCTCAGGGGTGCGCGGGAAGTTCCACATGCGATTTCATCAGGGTACGTGTATTTCGTGGTGCGGGGGAAGTTTCACACGCGACATCAGCAGGGTACGTGTATTCAGGGGTGCGCGGGAAGTTCCACACGCGATTCCATCAGGGTACGTGTATTTCAGGGGTGCGCGGGAAGTTCCACACGCGATTGGGCCCATGCGAGCAGGGTACGCGCATTTCAGGGGTGCGCGGGAAGTTCCACAAGCGATTCCATCAGGGTACGTGTATTACAGGGGTGCGCGGGGAGCACCACATGTGAATTGCACGCGTGGGTCCTCCCAGGTGTTCCCTCTACACCCTCCACGGCCCCTGCAGGTGGCTCACACCACAGGGGCCTACCCTGCACATATCCTGCAGGCACACCATCCACCATGGCCATGACCCTCAGCCAACCCACATGTCAACTTGCACTACTGCCCACCAACGCATGTCCCCCTGCACCCCCAGCCACCAGGGGCACCCTCCACCAGGCCCCCACCCATGTCTCCCACCACCCCCACCCCGCAGCAGTGCAGGGGCACCCTCCACCAGGCCCCCACCCATGTCTCCCACCCCCCAGCACTGTGGGGCACCCTCCACCAGGCCCCCAACCATGTCTCCCACCACCCCCACCCCCCAGCACTGTGGGCACCTGCCAGCAGGCCCCCACCCATGTCCAATTCATGTCTCCCACCACCCCCACCCCCCAGCACTGTGGGGCACCTGCCAGCAGGCCCCCACCCATGTGCAACTCATGTCTCCCACCACCCCCACCCCCCAGCACTGTGGGGCACCTGCCAGCAGGCCCCCACCCATGTCCAACTCATGTCTCCCACCACCCCCACCCCCCAGCACTGTGGGGCACCTGCCAGCAGGCCCCCACCCATGTCCAACTCATGTCTCCCACCACCCCCACCCCCCAGCACTGTGGGGCAGCCTCCACCAGGCCCCCACCCATGTCTCCCAGCACCCCCACCCCCCAGCAGTGCAGGGGCACCCTCCACCTGGCCCCACCCATGTCTCCCAGCACCCCCACCCCCAGCCACCAGGGGCAGCCTCCACCAGGCCCCCACCCATGTCTCCCAGCACCCCCACCCCCCAGCACTGTGGGGCACCTGTCAGCAGGCCCCCACCCATGTCTCCCACCACCCCCACCCCCCAGCAGTGCAGGGGCACCCTCTACCAGGCCCCCACCCATGTCTCCCACCCCCCAACCTCCAGCACTGTGGGGCACCTGCCAGCAGGCCCCCACCCATGTCTCCCAGCACCCCCACCCCCCAGCAGTGCAGGGGCACCCTCCACCAGGCCCCACCCATGTCTCCCACCCCCCACCCCCCCAGCACTGTGGGGCACCTGCCAGCAGGCCCCCACCCATGTCTCCCACCACCCTCACCCCCAGCAGTGCAGGGGCACCCTCCACCAGGCCCCCACCCATGTCTCCCACCACCCCCACCCCCCAGCCACCTGGGGCACCCTCCACCAGGCCCCCACCCATGTCTCCCACCACCCCCACCCTCCAGCACTGTGGGGCACCTGCCAGCAGGCCCCCACCCATGTCTCCCACCACCCCCACCCCCAGCAGTGCAGGGGGACCCTCCACCAGGTCCCAACCTATGTCTCCCACCACCCCCACCCCCCAGCCACCAGGGGCAGCCTCCACCAGGCCCCCACCCATGTCTCCTACCACCCCCACCCCCCAGCACTGTGGGGTACCCTCCACCAGCCCCCCCCATGTCTCCCACCACCCCCACCCACAGCACTGTGGGGCACCTGCCAGCAGGCCCCCACCCATGTGCAACTCATGTCTCCCACCACCCCCACCCCCCAGCACTGTGGGGCACCTGCCAGCAGGCCCCCACCCATGTGCAACTCATGTCTCTCACTACCCCCCACCCCCCAGCACTGTGGGGCACCTGCCAGCAGGCCCCCACCCATGTCTCCCAGCACCCCCACCCCCCAGCCACCAGGGGCAGCCTCCACCAGGCCCCCACCCATGTCTCCCACCACCCTCACCCCCCAGCACTGTGGGGCACCTGCCAGCAGGCCCCCACCCATGCCCAACTCATGTTCCCCACCACCCCCACCCCCCAGCACTGTGTGGCACCTGCCAGCAGGCCCCCACCCATGTCCAACTCATGTTCCCCAGCCAACATGTCATCACAATCTAGATCCCTGGTCCCTATGGTCAGCCTCCAAATGCAAAACACCCATCCAAGTATTGCATCCACCCACTCATAAATTGCAATTACATCACAGAACACCAATTGCAAGTTCCGAAACATACACATCTCCCTCACATACACCCAATGGGTGTCAGTGAATCTCAAAAGCCATATCATGAAATGCATGAAACCAATGAGATACCACACATTGAAGTTCACCAAAAACAATATGTATTAAAGGAAACATAAATAGAATCAAAAATAAAGAAACAGAAATGTGAATGTAAAAAAATCAAAAGAAGCATGTCCGTGAAAAAAAGCAAAACCAAAAATAAAATTCCAAAGTAATGGTGTCCAAAGTCAATGTCCACAAAACAAAATCCAATGGGAAATACAAAAGAAAGCCATTGCTCCATGGTTAAAATGTGAAAAAAAAATACAATCCAACAGTGAACTATGTACATGGGAACAAGCCAGGGTCTATTATCCCAACAAAAGAAAGGAAACCTATCTAACTACACTAACTAATAAAATAAACTATATACAAACATGTGGCCAATGTCCGAAAGGTCCAAATAAAATCAAAACAAAAATGAAACCTAACACTACCTACATAACTATGTACAAGGGCAGCGGGCTAGTTTGATGGCTCACTTGTGGATGTCTCGGGCCAGGGCATCATCGAACTCCTGCTCAATGTCCCAGAGGCGGTCCTCCTCCATGGCCCCGAGGGTCCGCAGGGCCGTCGCCGTGTCCACCTCCAAACCCCTGCGGATTGCCTCGAGGCACTCGGCCCGCCTCAGGGCCCTCCGCATGGAGTTCTCCGCCCTGACCATTGCGAGCCGTGCCTCTTCCGCCCGCTGCCGCTCTGCATCTATGGCGTGGCCCAACCGCTGCCACACGGAAGACACTCTCTGTCCTGGGTCCTCCTGCTCTGTGGCTGATGCCTGCCCTTCCGATGTTGAAGGCCCCGAGCCTTCATGGCTCCCACCACGTTGCTGCTGCTGCTGTGCCTCTACCTGTGCACTGCCTCCTGCTGCCTGCACATCCTCCGCCGGCTGGGGTGCAGTCGTAGATGTGGCCACCCCTGCTGGACGTCCGACTCCCGACTGTGGCAGGGATGCCTCCTCCACCAGCCTGACCGCACCGTCAGAGGCAGCTCCACAGGGCACCCAGGTGACTGATGGGTGGGAAGATGGCACAGAGGACGACTGGCAAGTAGGGGGTCCAGTTGAGGAGGTCGTCATAGCAAGCCCCATCATACGGAGGAATCCGGCCTGGGTGACCTGTCCCAGCAGGCTGACGTGGTCAACGAGCCATTCGAGATGACGTGCAGTCTCCTCATGAAAAGACTGCAGGTCATCTCGCATGGCCCGTTGACGCAACGCCACACCAGTCAGGACAGGCTCAACCCGGACCCGGATAGCCACGTCTGCAGGCAGAGGAAGTCCAGTTGACGTGAGCTCATCCCCTGTCTGAAAACGGGTCTGGACGTAGGCATCCCTGCTGGTGCAAGATGATGCAGGGACAGAATCAGGGACAGGATTGCACACAGGCACCTCTGCGGCGGCCTGTGCTGCCTCCTGTCCCTGGTCCTGCACTGCACCACTAGCACCAGTGGGATCCCCACCTCCAGACCCCATCTCTGGTGCTTGCACAGCCTCCTCCTCCACCAAACCCCCCACCAACCTGGATGACTCCGTGGCATCTTCCCCTGTTGGGCCCTGTAGGGTCCCAGCTGCCCCTTCTGCTCCGAGGAGTCCAACTCCAACCTCCGCCTCTTGGACCTCTCCCCGGCAGCTGCGGCCTGGGACACGGCACCGGACTCCACACTCCCCAACGAGATGACAACATGGGAGGGGAGCCGGGCCTTGCGTCTCCGGCTGGCGGTGGGATCCCCGCCGCTGTGCTCCACAGCACCTTCTCCGCCCTCTTCATCAGTTGACGCTGCAGACAGGGAGAAACAAAACACAGGCATCAGGGCACTGTACAATGGACACATACACACATGACTGTTGTACATGAGTGGCATTGGCAAACCTCAGACATGTCATCAGAATCCCCAACACACATGTCATTTCAACTCGGACACATGAGCAATACCACAGCCATATCGCAACTGCCAGCACCATCCATACACATACAACAGCATGAGCAGGCAAAGGTGAGCCAGACATCACATGCAACACAGGAAGTGCACCACACATGTACACACACCACCACACTTGCATGCATGTGTACACCCCTGCCAAGTGTCGCAGTATTCAGACGGCCATCCATGTCACATCTGCCAATCAGGCTTCCACATACCGCTGTCACATGCATCCATGTTGCATCACTGTTGCACCCTTGTCAAATACACACACATGCACATGTACACAGTGCTGATACATGCAGCCCAAAACAACATACATGCGTGACATCACGGACATGTCTACTTACATACACATTCATCGAAACATGTGTGCCCACACAACTGCATTTGGCATGCAATCCTACACACACAAGCACCATCCATGTCTCACACATTCCAACCCTCGCATGTGTTAGCCACACAGCCCTGTACACCCCCACCCATACTCGACCCCATACAAACAGATGTGCAACCTGCACACTACTGAAAAATCACCACACGCACTGCTCACAATCAGGATGCATGTACACTTACCGCTCGACTCCAGACGGGTCTGCCTCTCAAGGACCTGGACGTGGAGCACTGGGGATATGCGTTCCAGGACCCTCATCTGTTCTTCCGACAAGTGGCCCCGGCGCCCCTTGGCATCCGCTGCCTTCAAGAGGTGCTGGGCCTTGTTCAGGGTCCTGGACCTGAAGTCCTCCCAGCGCTTCTTGACATGTTGTAAGTCGTGGACTGCCACCCCCTCCGCGTTGATGGCAGTCACGATGTCAGTCCAGATCCGAGTCCGTCCTTCCTTGTCGGCGCGGGAACTTCCGAAGAGGGCATCATACTGCCCCAGGACTTGCTCCACCAGGACACCAACTTCGGTGGCACTGAAGCTGGTGCCCCTCTGCCTCTCTGGCCGGGGGTTGTCAGTGGTCTCAGATGGTGTTTGCCCCGACATGACAACCCCAGAGGCAGGAGTGGGTTGGCAACTGAGTCCTGGGGCTGGGCTGTGGAGCGATGGTATCCCAGTCGGGAGTCTTCTGTTCCAGCAGGGGTGGACACAGCAACTGGACCCCTGCAGATGGCTGATGTGCAGGCAGCAAATGGCAGGGCACGTGGGCAGCAGGCAGTCAGGCAGCAGCAGATGGCAGGTGGGAGCGTGCTCGGGGCTCTGGGGAGCAGTAGTTTGGCCTTCTGGGCAGGAGCGTGGTCTTCCGTGTGCTTGCGCGTGGCCAGCTTGATACGGAGTGATTTGGCACGTGAAAAATCTGCACGTCAGTGTGTAATTCGAGGAAAGGCCCTTAACGCATATGCACGGCAGCACGCATATGCGATTTCATTGGACCAAAGGCCCTTAGCGCGTGAGCGCGTCTGTGACATGACGCGCGCAGGTGTTTCCCTCATTGCACGTGATGACAGAACACACGTGGATTTCCACCAATCGCGTGTGAAAGTTCCCACGCACCCCGAAACACACATACCCAGGCTAATCGCGTGTGGAACTTCCCGCACACCCCGAAACACACGTACCCAGGCCAATCGCATGTACGCTCACTCCCCTCCGATCACACGCGATGACACTCGGACGTACAGTCTTACCACATATCCGAATACGGGAAACCCGCGCACGGCAAAAGACGTGCACAGGCGTCAACGCGTCCGCCCACACGAATGCAGGCGGAAGCATCCCCGCGCACAGCATAAAAGTGCGCGCAAACAACAAACGTGTATATACAGCTACGATGAATGCCCCATTTGTCGCTGCACTGATCGTGGGACACCGCAGGAGGAGGAGAATAGCCAGGGCACGCATTTTCGCACCACGGACAAGCCTTTTTGGGATTCCTGACGACCAGGTCTACGGCAGTTATAGGTTTCCAACCCATATCATCCTAGACCTGGTCAGGGAGTGGGAAGATGACCTTACATCCCCCACCCTTTGCTCCCAAGCATTGAGCCCCTTGGAGAAGCTGCTCAATGTCCTGCATTTTTTGGCCACTGGGTCATTTCAGCGGACCACTGCCATAGTGGGGGGGTCTCACAGGCTGCGCAGTCACGCTGCCTACACCAGGTACTGGCAATCATGACAGCGCGCCCCTCAGTCCGCAGGCACATATACATGCCCAGAACACCCACAGAAAGGCAGGCTGTTGTCCTGGATTTTTTCAGGGTGGCACACTTCCCCAAAGTGCTCGGTGCCATAGATTGCACCCGTGTGGCCCTATGTCCACCTAGGGCCACTGAGCACATCTACCGAAACCGCAAGCACTGGAATTCCATCAATGTACAGGTGGTATGCGATGCAAAGGGAATCATCACCTCTGTCTATGCAAACTACCCTGGCTCCACCCATGACAGTTTCATATACAGAATGTCCACCCTGAGCCGGGCCCTGGAAGCTGGGCAGCCTGGCGACACATGGCTCCTAGGTCAGTACAAATGCCCTTGCACATGCATGCAAGTCACACACAGACAAATATCCAAACCCTAATAATCTCAACTATTATCACCTCCCCAGGGGACAGTGCCTACCCTCTGAGCAACCACATGATGACGCAAATCCGGAACCCCACCACACCACCCCAGGTAAGATACAACGCTGCCCATATTGCAACCAGGGGCATAGTGGAGCGCACATTCGGAGTGCTAAAGTCACGTTTCCGCTCCCTTGACCGCTCTGGTGGGCAACTATTCTATGCACCACCAGTAGTGTGCAGGATCATTGTGGCAGCATGTGTCCTGCACAATGTTGCAACACGGCAGGGCATCCCGGTGGACATGGTGGTGCCCCCACATCCCCAACCACAGGCACAGGTGCTGCCCATGGGAGGGGACAGGGCACGTGGCGAGGAAGCCCGGACCCAGCTTGTGGCCACATTTTTCACCTAAACTCCCACCCCTGCGGAGTGCACACAGGCCTGGCACATACCAGGTGACAATCGATGATGACAAAGAGACAGTCAACTGTCACAACCCTACCACCCTGAGATAGTTGCCATGGAAGTGCCACATTGTCTGCATCCCTAGCTACTTAAACACAAGCTATCCTTTGTGACCAAAAGGCACACATGACATATGACATGTGTAAGAGGATTCAATTCAGCACTACAGCCAAGTTAACGCCTAGTCTAGAATACTGAATGAAAACCCTTATTGATATATCTTTAGGTCCAGTTCATGCGTTCTGGATGACTACCCTTGTATAACACCCCTCTCTTGGAATCCCCCTGACCCCACTGAGCCAAGAAGTAATTCTGTTTTGCAAGTTTAAAAGGTTTATTTGATAAATTAAAATATATATCACACTTTTTAATAAATTAATAATTGAATATCACACTTAATCTGATATGGTAAATATTAACAACGGAGAATCTGGCACTAGCACACTTCTTTAATCACTAATGAGTTGACATGAAATGGATAAGGTAGCACACTGGTAAATAGGAACAAAAGTATAATGTGGTAGAGGATGCTTTATGTAGGCTCAGGTGGATGCAATATTCAATGAATGCAGTACAGAAAATACGCAATATGATTTCAACCAAACAATGTAATCACTTTTCTCTGGCTACTCCCCTCCCCCCCTTGATGCAAGGCAAGGAAATGGAAGGAAAACACACAGTTCTCAGAAATGCAATCAACTGTAATTCAGTTCAATCCAGCAAGCTTAAACAGAAGTTTGAAAACACAGGCAAATGCTTTGATAGGTGCTAGCAATGAATGAGAAATATGCTGGAAACGCTCTTAATTCCCTTTTAGAGGTTCAGGATGAGTGGTATCTAGTTAATATTAGTCCAGGCTCACACTAGCAATGATGCAGGGATAGTTAACAGGTTAAACGAATTTCTGGCAAATGAAATCAGGCAGCAGCAGTTTTTTTACATGTGAAGAAATTGCAAATCGCGGCAAAATTCGCGGATGCGCCGAGCGCTATTACAAAGGAACCGCAAGGACTATCTCTACCGTTTTGGGGTCCTAGGAAAGCCTGGGATCTCAGCTTCCAAATGAAAGTTATTGCAAGTCTCTAGCCCAAACGGTTGCGGAGATATGAGTAATTTAGTAAAGGTCGTTTTTGGTTTTGTAAATTTTAAACGCACACTTTTTCAAAATGACAAATTTTACTAGAAATGACAGGTGACAGATAGGAGGCAGTTCTACTTAGGTTAAATAGATTGAATTAGATGAATTTAAACTAAGAGATGTGTTCTGAGTTTTGCTAAGTACTCACAAGAGATTTTGAACAGGAAAGCGACTTGGTCACGATCTTCAGTCTGGTCAGGTCTTTCCGGATTCTGCTCACAGCGCCTGGTCTGGTCTCGGCTAGGCACAGCACTGCTTTCTCTCTGGTCTGGTCTCTGCTAGGCACTGCACTGCTTTCTCTCTGGTCTGGTCTCTGCTAGGCACAGCACTGCTTTCTCTCTGGTCTGGTCTCTGCTAGGCACAGCACTGCTTTCTCTCTGGTCTGGTCTCTGCTCTGGATAGATTGAAGTCTCTAGTTGGCTTTCTGGAGTTTGATGGAGGTAAGTATGGATTTTTCCGGCAGGGCTTCCAGCGGCAGATGAAATTGAATGTCTCTATGTGTCCTGACTCTCTGCTTTTATCTGTTTCTTGAGAATGGGTGTGTGTGTTGCATCACTAGACTTGCCCCTCTCATTCGTCATTGGTCAGGCTTCCATTCCTCCGCTTGATTGGCAAACTGAACTGTGAGTCAGATTGATGTCATTTTATGATCTCTTGAAACAACCTCCCTTATCATCTGTGCACCCAAATATATATATGATCAAAATCCATACTTCAGAGTTACACAGTTGTTTGAAATTACATATACATGGTGTGGCTGAATTTAGCCATGTCTATGTCCAAATCTGCTCATTCTCGGAGCTTGCATTCAAAGAGTGTACATAATTGACTTTTTAACTGCTTTTTCAATTTCCGACATGGACCCAACTTTACATACATGTGTGCAGGGGGTAGGGACATTAACTGATGAAGTTTCAGATTTTTAACATGCACACATTTAGAGTAATATCCACTTTTCCGCTAAAACCCCCCTGAACATACCACCGGTTCCTACCACGTCTTAAACTGTGGGCAGAAAAATCACAAGAATTATGGTATCATTTATAAAATTTTCACATGTCCGCACTATGAATTATCCCCCTTTTTATAAAACCATATCCTTGCTGCAGGGGTGTGTCTTTTCAGGTCACATGGTACAGAAACCAGTCTTTCCAGTTTCTGCCAAGCCAGCTTGCTTCTCACAGGCAGTGCCCCTCCCAGCTTCTCCAGGAGGAAGCCACTTTTTACGACGTCTGTAATAAAAACCTTTGCCTGAGTGGAGAGGGCTTTGTTCACTCTCTGGCAGAGCACAGGAAATTCAATTATCAGATAGATGGCATATCCTTAGTGTGGGCAGCAAAAGGAACATTGGCCTGGGAACATAGTTGTGACTCAAGTTTCACTGCTGATGGGATCCGTTGCTAGGCAAAATCAAGTTCCTTAAGCCAGACCTTCAGCTAACTTTTTGTTGCTTTTAAAATAACTTGTAATTTTACACATGCAGCTAGAATGCTGATTCTAAGTGCAAAACTATGACATTTCAACAGTTACAAAGGCATGTGACACCAAACATAGGTCACTCATTTAATTTAACATTTTCGATTTTGGTGGTTTTAAATCCAGTTGCAGTTAGGCTTAAGCTGCTGACTCCATAGCATTTTTGTTATAAGCATTGTTTTTGGGCTCTTCATTTCCCAGATTTTGTAGGCACACAAAACTCCATTCTGCCAAATGTCTGCTGGTGTTCAGTGAATATTTTGCACATGTTGCAAGGTTTGAAATAGGCATTTTGCTTGCCTTCAGAAAAACACACAGTGGGTTTTAAAACGCCGGCTTTTGGATAGTGGTGAGTACTGGTACTGCACCCATTTTTGGGATTTTCTTGGATTAATGCATTCTAAACAGGAATGGTTCTTACATGGTAGTAAATCCTTGCTTAACATTGTTTTGATGGGGCTCCTTACAGTAAGATGGTTATGTGGAACCCCACAAAAAGGGTTGAATCTTTAAAGTGGTCCAATGAGTCACGATTTCAGCAACTTTTTGACATCAGTAAAAGTGGATTTTGTTAACAAAGACCTTTCTTTACCCTGGTGGGTGGCAAGTTAGGTAACCATTTTGGTGTGCGCACAACTGCGCAGCTTTCCTGGATTTCGGCGCACATGTGGGTTTTCCGCCATCTTGAATTTCCTAAGCCCACAGCACCAAATGTTGTAGCAGGGTAGCTTAAACGTGGGTCAGGACACCCTACACATGATATGGCCCATACACAAGTTTTTCAAGGCGCGATGAGGCAGGGATGGGGGAACAAGGGAAGATAGACAACGGTACTACTAGGCTAGGTGTCATTGAGATTGTGCAAGTGCAGGGGTAGGGGAAGGGAAAAGTGCAAGGGGAAGGGTGGGGGGGAGTCCAGTACAGGGAAAGTAGCCCAAAAAAATAATGCATAGGTTGGCTGGTGGCAACTGTAAAGGTAAGTGCAGACAAGTGCTGGGAAGGGAGGGCTGTAGGGATAGAGAGACAGTACTGCAGTGCAGGGGTTGCCAGGGAGGCAGTGCAAGTGGAGAGTGGCTGGGCCAGGTACCGAGGTCGGTGAGAGTGGCCCAGTTGCAGCTCCTGTGCAGTTCCAGTGAAGAATTCTGCAAGGAAGAGGCAGAGAGTAAGCAGAAGCAAAGAGGAAGATCTTGAGGTGCTTCCAGAACTGGAGATGGTTCCCCTCAGGTTCAAGTCAGGCAGGAAGTATGTTCCAGGGGGAGGGCCCTGCCGCAGAGAGAAATCTACCCCCAGCTAGTTGCTCTGAGAAGCGGATGACCCTGACATGCAAGGTGTGCATCACACACACCTGCAAAACAGGCCATGGCCATCACTTTCATGTCACTCAAACCCTCCCAAACCACAACATGACATGGCAAGCAATACCCATACACCAACAAAGTAACGATAAGGTACACATTGCCATGTCCTAAATGTACAGTGGCATCAGACAATGATGCCTGACCCGGAATCAGATGAAATGACAGACCAACAAAATATTCCACCCAAAATATGTCATTTCCAAATGCATTACAACAGTCGTAGACGTAACATAACAATGAATGCCTGTCTACATGCACATTATGCATTGCAAAATCAACACTGCAGCTCATGTGTGCAGTGTACTATTACTGCAAAACACTGCTCAGCGCACAGCACAGTGAACAGCCATAGTGTGTGATGCACACCCTGAGCATCACATCTAAGTGACAGACCACATCAAACATCAAATTAGGCATGTACTGGATCCATAATCGGTCACAGAACATGTGCTGCAGGGACACAGTGGGCACCAGAAGGCAAACAGTGTACACGTGGATATGCAAGGGTGAGAGTACATGTAGTGCATCAGAGTGCAAGTGTGTGGTTCTGCAAGGAAATGCACTCCACATATGCATGTGCACTCAAGTGACCATCAATGTTCCCTACACATCACATGTGAACATTCACCATGTGTACACCCCAGCATGTCAAACCACAACTATCCCCTCGCACCTGAAAGGAAAACACAACACATGAACAGGCATTGATCAGCAGAACACAACATGTACATAGGATACCACCATTACAATGTCAGGGTTCCCATCACACAAATGACCATGACCCACTGAACAACTGCACCTGGGTCATGGAGCCTCCAACCCTCAATTCCACCTGGCCACAGGATCACCTTTACCCTTCGTCACCATCTCCCACCTTGTGTGTAAAAAGATGCCTGAACCCTCAGAATCCACACTCATTTCCAAGATCACAAAATCCAAGGCATACAAACAAACCCGAACACCCTCCAGTAGATGACTTGACGTAGCAGTACCTCACAAAGGCCAAGTACTACCACAATGATGCAACAACCAAGGTAGCACAGTAAAACAATGTCACAACAGGATGTGAACCATGTGTGGTACATAACATAGGATGATGCATCATGAACGGATGTGTATTGTCACAGGTCCCTTGTACAGGCGCGGGAGTGTCATGAAACAACCACCCCCACCATGTCCCGGGTGCCTGCAAGGTCAAACTCACACAGGCCCCTGAGACCCTGGTGGGGAAGGAGGTTCAGGGATATGCAGTCGGGACAGGTGTTGGCACACTGGATAACTGGAATGAGTGGCAGGAGAGGGGTGGAGCAATGACACATGAAAGTAGGGAATGCACGAAAATGTACTACCTGCATGAACACATACACAATCCAAACGAACTTGGACATCATTGTTATGGCCTTCTGTAGTCCAGGCTTAGGAGTGGTACGAACCAACCACCCCCTCTAGGGTTTTGGCGCCTGCAAGTTCGGGGCTTACACAGGCATCCGCAACCCCAGCGGGGAAAGAGGGTTAGGGAACGTTGCTTGGATAGGTACGGGAAGCAGGGACACCGGGTAGAGGGTACACGGTTCAAAATTGCATAGGATTCCAGGTGATTAGGGGGAAAAAAACATACCAAATTGAATCACACATACATCCATGCATTAGTGCACCCCCCCAGCAAGCCTATGCAGAGCAGTTTGAAAGAAAAACAACAAGACACTTAGCTCTGGTTTTGAGTGCTGGCCTCCTGCCTGCGCACTCTCAGGTCCGGTTACAGGAGCACTGCAATGCTGCAAAGAGAGCCACAGTCAACAACCAGTATGTGCCAATTACACAAAAACACACCACCAAACATGCCCCATAGCAACAAAGTACTCTACAAACAGACAATCTGATGTAGATGCTTCGTACTCATATATATTAGTACCCCTGTGACGGGTCATACACAGTCAATGCAGTAAGTCAGCCACCGGTGGGTGCGTGGCAAATGGAACACCAATGTGTCACAATTCACACAACATGCAATGTTCCCTGGGTAAGCAGACAGACCCATATAGCAAGCCATGACTTCAGTGCAAGTTGCGTACCACCATGACCGAAACAAAGTTGGCAGTGCATTTATCATAAAGTACATGGAAATGAAATGCACTGCATCCGAGTATGTCCCTTGCTGTATGTCCCTGTGAGCTGCCCCTTTCCATGTCTTGGAAGGCTACATGGTTGATACAAGTGCCTCAATGGACCTTGGTGTACCGGAGGGTATGTGCCACTGCCCCTGCATGTGTCCCAGACAACCCTACTATCAACAGCCATCAGTCCACAAACACATCTGAGCTGCATTGTGTGCTTCAACACCAATATTCGTCTAAGCTCACCCTCAGTGCTGTGACTAAGCCTGCATGTGCAACTCGCCTGGTGCAAGCTTTGCTGTGTCGTGGCCCCCCTGTGATGCTCACCTTGCCTGGAGTTCCTTGGAACATGTCAGCAGTTCTAGGATGTGGGTCTGCAATCACTGTGCCTCTGCTTGTGCACACATGTGCATGTGGGCATCAACAAACGGGCCCAGATTTCCATCATCCAATGGGCCATGTCTGCTGGCAAAGGTGCTCTGGAGGCTCATCCCCCTGCAGAAAGGGCATGAATCACATGATTAATTCTTCAAAGTCATCTTTGTGTGTCTCATCAGGCATCTCATTACTTGACCATGTCAGAGAGTCACATCACAAATCACACCATCAGTCCGTCTTTCACATCCAAAATGTGGTACACTATCTACAGCATGAATTGCAACAAGCACGTGTACAGGAAAGATATGAAACATACTACACAATGCATAGCAATCAATGTACACATTATTCATGACACACCCCATCTAGCAAAAGCCAAACAGTGGACAATGGCACCAAAATCATCCCCACTAGGGGTGTCAACACAAGTCACACAGCACCAGACATGCCACAGATATGACAGTCCAAAGCCCTTGTGTAATATTCTGTAACACCGAACCATCCTTGCGAGCCCATGGATAAGGGAGGCAGGATTGGCATTTGTGAGTCAAGGACCCCAAGCAGCAAACACATACACAAGACAACCATGAAGGGCCCAGCTGGAACAGACAGTGGATGCCTTCAAAAGCCACAAAGCACTGCACCGTCACATGAAAGCACAATAGACTAGCAATTTTAAACTAAATTAACTATTAACTAATTGCACTAACAATGGAAAGCCTACATTACCTATTTAAACTAACTATCAAACAGAAACTTAACTAACTAAACAAAAAGAAAAATCAAAAATGGCCACAAACGACCTGGGGGGGAGGGGAGGCACCCAGGAGGGGGGAGGTACAGGGTGCTGCTCAACATCCACATGCGATGATGCTGAGCCAAAAAAAAAACCTCCATGGGCTCAACGCCTGCACAGCCCGACCTATGTGGGAGATAGATGGTCGTCCGAGTCTGGCTCATCCTGGAAAGGAGGACGTGGCACAGCAGCCTGGCCACGCCTAGCCGCAGCTTGCCTCTCGTCGGCAGCAAGTCTGCTGGACGTTTGGGCCCGGTTATGTGTGGCGATGTGACATAGGTCTGCATGCAGAACCTCACGTGATACACGTGCTTCCTCTTGCAAGGTAGCACGTGTAACACGGAGTTCCTCCTGCAAGGCCTGGCTGGACAACCGCTGCACCTCCCGGCAAGCCTATAGCTCAGCCGAGATGGTACGCTCAAGCTGTGCAAACCTCTCCTCTGCCTGCTGCCTCTGGGACATCATAAGGACACCCAGAGTGGATCTGAGGGAAGCATACTCCTCCCTCAGGGCATCCATGTGCGCCTCTGCGTGAGCAGCAATTGCTTGACGCAGAGACGACATTTCAGCCTGGCGTGCCCTGTCTGAGGCCGCCATGCCCAGCCTGAGCGAGCGGGCCGTGGACCGTGCCACCTGCTGCTGGAGAAGCACCTGCCTAGCAGGGGGGAGCACAGATCGGGCCACACGCTCCATGCTCTCTGCGATGTTCTCCATTCCTGCCCCCTGCCGTTCTGAATTGGCAGTCATGTCTTGCTCCCACTCAGTATACAGCGGTTGCGCGCGGCGACCGCGTTGCCGGGCTTGACCCCTGCGGGACCCAGGGACCGGGGGTCCTCGCTGTGTTGGCACCGCCTGCGGCTGCACGACTACATGCCCCCGTCGAGGTGATGTCCCAGGCACATCAGTGACTGGTGTGGAGGGTGACCCTGCGTCCCGATCCACCACGGGCGGAGGAACCAAGACTGTCTGATCCCTCAGTGCAGGTGTCGCAGACAGAGGAGTATCCACATCAGAATCACTCACCCCTGACACATGGACTTGATGCTCATCCAACTCAACATGGACGTCAGAGTTGTCATCAAGGCTGGACTCATAGGCAGCCAGAGACAAGATGGACGGCAGCACTTGGGGGTTTTCGTGGCCTACCACCCCACGATCCCCACTAGTGCCGGGTTGATGTGGTGTTACCAACCCTGTGTCTGGCATGACAACACCATCCTCCGCCTCCATTGCGTCATCACCTGAAAAATAGAGAGAAAAAAGGTCACTACACATGTCAGAAGCACACGACACACACACACACCGACAGCAAAGGCATCCGGCAGACATGTGACACACAACATATGACCTGGCATGCATGCTGGGTCTACTTTGAATAGCTTCTGTGATCAGACCTGTTAAAAGGTGGCAGTTTCCATGGAAGTGGGTCTATGCAGTGCAGAAAATGTGTACGCCACTCACTGCCTACATGTACAAGCACTCCATGGTGTGTGCCAGGAAATGTGAAGGCAGTGCAATGTCAAATTCACACATCATGTGCATTGTGCATTCAATGTGTACCATGTCTAGAAGCCAAGCACCCATCCACCCCAGTACCAAAGCAGGGATGCCTAGCATGGTATCAAAAGGCTGACCATACACCTGTGTATTGACAGGCAGTGTTGACTGGCATCAACAGCTTAATGTGATTCAAATTACAACACTGCAAATGATGCTGGGACAGTGGGCAGGACACATGATGAAAACTCCAGAGGCCGCCCACATGTGAAGAAGACACAACAAGAGTTGGACAGAGTCATTGGCCATTGAACAGGCTGAGGCCTGTGAGCCACACATATTGTCAGAGCCTAAACATGTGTGCAATGCAGGACTGGGCCACAGTTGACATGGGGAGGCCGATGAGATGGCAGGCAATGTATGTAACCAAGGACTCATATTACATTGATCATCCAGTCAAGGACACATAGGGGCATGCGTGCAATGCACATGGAGCATGAATGGGCACTCATGTCCCTGCGGGACATCTGACCCATGCACAGTACAAGTGAGATACCCTGCATCGAGTACTAAGGCTGTACCACACAGCATATGTCTGGCAGTTTCTACGCTGGAAGTTAGCATCTACACAGGACACATGAACAAGAAACTACACATTGGCAAGATTGAAGCAGATCAGTGCAAAGTTGGAACTGGGGTGCAGAGTGGTGGAGGAGGGGCAAGGGAGCATGCCCACATGGAGTCCCGCATGCAGGCAGAGGAGACATGCATGACGGAAGCATTGCATTACTTACACATCAGAACCATGTACACGTCACATGTAGCAGCAATCATGCACAACACATCCCACAAGTGAAACACACACGTCCTCAACAAATACGCATCAACACTCACTGGACTGGGCATCAAAGTCCAGCATCTCTCCCACTCCTTCAACCAATTCAGGTGGTATGAACTCCGCAACGAGAACCTCATGCGGAGTGAGTTCTTCCTCCTCTGGTGCAGGCCCACCGCCAGTCACCAGAGTCAAGTTGTAATTTGAGGCACGCTTAGCCTTAGTGCTGCGCTTGATGTCATTCCAACGCTTTTTGCACTCCTGCGCCATGCGCACCTCATGGCCGAATGAACTGACATGTTCCGCAACATGCTTCCAGTGGTTGTCACGTTGGGCAGCCGTAGTCTGACTATTGGCACCCACTAGCATGTCACGGCTGTGGCCCCGCACGTAGTCCACGAGGAAGTCCAGTTCCTGCTTACAGAAAGGCTTCTTCCTCGACGTGCAGGAGGTCGTGGCTGTGTTTGGGGTCCCAGCCTGTGCTGGGTGGCGGTGTCCACAGCTGCACCTGCAGCTACCACTACCCTTGGGCCCGTGGCATTTGATGGAACGGACTGCCGGGTCGTACGGGTGCCAGTGCCAGATGCAGGAGCTGCATCCCCCGGAACCACAGGGGGTGGTGGCATGGCTGCACCGACACATGGCACAACATTGTGCTCAAGTGGCGCACCCCTGCCTCTTCCCCCTCTTTGGCTGTCCTGGACACCCTGGAGTCCCCCTACTCCCTGGTCACCACGGCCATGTCCCCGACCACGCCCGCCACGAGGAGGACGCCCAGCTGAGGCGCCCCTCACCTTTGGTGCCCTCCCAACCATGGCACAGATGTAGTAGTGCTGGCACAGATGGAGTGGTGCCAATGGGAGGTGTACACCACAATTGACCTGGGCAATTGGGGTGAAGGGGGTGGGAAGCAAGATGTTAACAGCCCCCCTGCACCTGCAAGGCTGTATGTGCCCCCGGTGATGTGGTGACGGGTCACGCAATGCTCAGACACCCCAAAACTGCAGTAAAACCGTGCACGCAACCCTACAGCCTACGTGCGTGGATTCAACCTCCCGCAGTACACGGTGGCACCCAGTAACACGAATAACGCGCAGGCTACTATGACATCGAAAATGGGTGCGATACACAGGGGCACCCGCAGTGGGAAAAAGAGCGTGTGCGACTCACCGTCTGACTAGCGCGATACAGAAAAACACGCGTAGCCAATACCCCCGCAAAAAGAAGAGATACGTCCTTGATAGCTGTGAAGTTGTGATGGCGCGCGAAACAACAGGAAGCAGCAACACACGTCGGTCTCCACGAAAGGCACGTACAGTGAACTGCTGGGCCCGCTCACCTTTAACCTGTGCTGAGGGAAACGCATGCGCGTGTCACGTCACTTACGCGCATGGGCCCTTTCCTCGTATTACACGCGGACGTGAGTTTTTCACGCGCGCTGAAATGCCCATGCACGTCTGTACGCGTCACGTCACAGGGGCGCTTGCGCTTGAGGGGCCTTCTGCTGCCCACGTGCCCTGCCATTTGCTGCCTGCACATCAGCCATGGGTGCTGTTGCTGTGACCACCCCTGCTGGAACCGAAGACTCCCGACTGGGATTCCATCGCTCAACAGCCCAGCCCCAGGACCCAGTTGCCCACCCACTCCTGCCTCTGGGGTTGTCATGTCGGGGCAAACACCATCTGAGACCACTGACAACCCCCGGCCAGAGAGGCAGAGGGGCACCAGCTTCAGTGCCACCGAAGTTGGTGTCCTGGTGGAGCAAGTCCTGGGGCAGTATGATGCCCTCTTCGGAAGTTCCCGCGCCGACAAGGAAGGACGGACTCGGATCTGGACTGACATCGTGACTGCCATCAACGCGGAGGGGGTTGCAGTTCGCGATTTACAACATGTCAAGAAGCGCAGGTCTAGGACCCTGAACAAGGCCCGGCGCCTCTTGAAGGCAGCGGATGCCAAGGGGCGCAGGGGCTACTTGTCAGAAGAACAGATGAGGGTCCTGGAATGCATATCCCCAGCGCTCCACGTCCAGGTCCTTGAGAGGCAGACCCGTCTGGAGTCGAGCGGTAAGTGTACATGCATCCTGATTGTGAGAAGTGCGTGTGGTGATTTTTCAGTAATGTGCAGGTTGCACATCTGTTTGTATGTGGTCGAGTATGGGTGGGGGTGTACAGGGCCATGGGGCTAACACATGGGAGGGCTGGAATGTGTGAGACATGGATGGTGCTTGTGTGTGTAGGCTTGCATGCCAAATGCAGTTGTGTGGGCACACATTTGTGGATGAATGTGTATGTAAGTAGACATGTCCGTGATGTCAAGCATGTATGTTGTTTTCGGCTGCATGTATCAGCACTGTGTACATGTGCATGTGTGTGTATTTGACAAGTGTGCAACAGTGATGCAACATGGATACATGTGATAGCGGTATGTGGAAGCCTGATTGGCAGATGTGACATGGATGCCCGTCTGAACACTGCGACACTTGGCAGGGGTGTACACATGCATGCAAGTGTGGTGGTGTGTGTACATGTGTGGTGCACTTCCTGTGTTGCATGTGATGTCTGGCTCACCTTTGCCTGCTCATGCTGTTGTATGTGTATGGATAGTGCTGGCAGTTGCGATATGGCTGTGGTATGGCTCATGTGTGCGAGTTGAAATGACATGTGTGTTGGGGATTCTGATGACATGTCTGAGGTTTGCCAATGCCACTCATGTACAACTGTCATGTGTGTATGTGTCCATTGTACAGTGCCCTGATGCCTGTGTTTTGTTTCTCCATGTCTGCAGCGTCAACTGATGAAGAGGGCGGTGAAGGTGCTGTGGAGCACAGCGGCGGGGATCCCACCGCCAGCCGGAGACGCAAGGCCCGGCTCCCCTCCCATGTTGTCATCTCGTCGGGGAGTGAGGAGTCCGGTGCCGCGTCCCAGGCCGAAGCTGCCGGGGGTAGGTCCAAGAGGTGGAGGTTAGAGTTGGACTCCTCGGCAGCAGAAGGGGCAGCTGGGACCCCACAGGGCCCAACAGTGGAAGATGCCACGGAGTCATCCAGGTTGGTGGGGGGTTTGGTGGAGGAGGAGGTCATGCAAGCACCAGAGACGGGGTCTGGAGGTGGGGATCCCACTGGTGCTAGTGGTGCAGTGCAGGACCAGGGACAGGAGGCAGCACAGGCCGCCGCGGAGGTGCCTGTGTGTAATCCTGTCCCTGATCCTGTCCCTGCATCATCTTGCACCAGCAGGGATGCCTACGTCCAGACCCGTTTTCAGGCAGGGGATGAGCTCACGTCAACTGGCCTTCCTCTGCCTGCGGACGTGGCTATCCGGGTTTGGGTTGAGCCTGTCCTGACTGGTGTGGCGTTGCGTCAACGGGCCATGCGAGGTGACCTGCAGTCTTTTCATGAGGAGACTGCACGTCATCTCGAATGGCTCGTTGACCACGTCAGCCTGCTGGGACAGGTCACCCAGGCCGGATTCCTCCGTTTGCTGGGGCTTGCTACGACCCCCTCCTCAACTGAACCCCCTACACGCCAGTTGTCCTCAGTGCCATCTTCCCACCCATCAGTCACCTGGGTGCCCTGTGGAGCTGCCTCTGACGGTGCGGCCAGGCTGGTGGAGGAGGCATCCCTGCCACAGTCGGGAGTCGGACGTCCAGCAGGGTTGGCCACATCAACGACAGCACCCCAGCCGGCGGAGGATGTGCAGGCAGCAGGAGGCAGTGCACGGGCAGAGGCACAGCAGCAGCAGCAACGTGGTGGGAGCCATGAAGGCTCGGGGCCTTCAACATCGGAGGGGCAGGCATCGGCCGGAGGGCAGGAGGACCCAGGACAGAGAGTGTCTTCCATGTGGCAGCGGTTGGGCCACGCCATAGATGCAGAGCGGCAGCGGGCGGAAGAGGCACGGCTCACAATGGTCAGGGCGGAGAACTCCAGGTGGAGGGCCCTGAGGCGGGCCGAGTGCCTCGAGGCAATCCGCAGGGGTTTGGAGGTGGACACGGCGACGGCCCTGCGGACCCTTGGGGCCATGGAGGAGGACCGCCTCCGGGACGTTGAGCAGGAGTTCGATGATGCCCTGGCCCGGGACATCCACAAGTGAGCCGTCAAACTAGCCCGCTGCCCTTGTACATAGTTATGTAGGTAGTGTTAGGTTTCATTTTTTTTTGGATTTATTTTGGACCTTTCGGACATTGGCCACATTTTTGTATATACTTTATTTTATTAGTTAGTGTAGTTAGATAGGTTTCCTTTCTTTTGTTGGGATAATGGACCCTGGCTTATTCCCATGTACGTAGTTCACTGTTGGATTGTATTTTTCTTTCACATTTTAACCATGGAGCAATGGCTTTCTTTTTTTAATTCCCATTGGATTTTCATTTGTGGACAGTGACTTTGGACACCATTACTTTGGGATATGATTTTTGGTTTTGCTTTTTTTCACGGACATGCTTCTTTTGATTTTTGTACATTCACATTTGTGTTTCTTTATTTTTGATTCAATTTATGTTTGCTTTAATACATATATTTTTATCATACTTCGATGTGTAGTATCATCTCATTGGTTTCATGCATTTCATGATATGGGTTTTGAGATTCACTGACACCCATTGTGTGTATGTGAGGGAAATGTGTTGGTTTCGGAACTTGCAATTGGTGTTCTGTGATGTAATTGCCAATTATGAGTGGGTGGATGCAATACTCTGGTGGGTGTTTTGCATTTGGAGGCTGACCATGGGGACCAGGGATCTAGATTGTGATGACATGTTGGCTGCGGAACATGAGTTGGACATGGGTGGAGGCCTGCTGGCAGGTGCCCCACAGTGCTGGGGGGTGGGGGTGGTGGGAGACATGGGTGGGGGCCTGCTGGCAGGTGCCCCACAGTGCTGGGGGGTGGGGGGGTGGTGGGATACATGGTTCGGGCCTGGTGGAAGGTGCCCATGCACTGCTGGGGGGTGGGGGTGGTGGGAGACATGGGTGGGGGCCTGCTGGCAGGTGCCCCACAGTGCTGGGGGGTGGGGGTGCTGGGAGACATGGGTGGGGGCCTGGTGGTGGGTGCCCCTGCACTGCTGGGGGGTGCGGGTGGTGGGGGACATGAGTTGGACATGGGTGGGGGCCTGGTGGAGGGTGTCCCTGCACTGCTGGGGGGTGGGGGTGGTAGGAGACATGGTTGGGGGCCTGCTGGCAGGTGCCCCACAGTGCTGGGGGTTGGGGGTGCTGGGGAACATGAGTTGGACATGGGTGGGGGCCTGCTGGCAGGTGCCCCACAGTGCTGGGGGCTGGGGGTGGTGGGGAACATGAGTTGGACATGGGTGGGGGCCTGCTGGCAGGTGCCCCACAGTGCTGGGGGGTGGGGGAGGGTGGGAGACATGGGTGGGCGCCTGCTGGCAGGTGCCCCACAGTGCTGGGGGTTGGGGGGGTGGGAGACATGGGTCAGGGCCTGCTGGCAGGTGCCCCACAGTGCCGGGGGGTGGGGGTGCTGGGAGACATGGGTGCGAGCCTGGTGGGGGGTGCCCCTGCACTGTTGGGGGGTGGGGGTGGTGGGGAAGATGAGTTGGACATAGGTGGGGGCCTGCTGGCAGGTGCCCCACAGTGCTGGGGGGTGGGGGGTTGGGAGACATGGGTGGAGGCCTGGTGGAGGGTGCCACTGCACTGCTGGGGGGTGGGGGTGGTGGAGAACATGAGTTGGACATGGGTGGGGGCCTGCTGGCAGGTGCCCCACAGTGCTGGGGGGTGGGGGGGGACATGGGTGGGGGCCTGGTGGAGGGTGACCCGCACTGCTGGGGGTGGTGGGAGACATGAGTTGGACATGGGTGGGGGCCTGCTGGCAGGTGCCCCACAGTGCTGGGGGGTGGGGGGGTGGGAGACATGGGTGGGGGCCTGGTGGAGGGTGCCCCTGCACTGCTGGGGGTGGGGGTGGTGGGAGACATGGGTGGGGGCCTGCTGGCAGGTGCCTCACAGTGCTGGGGGGTGGGGGGGTGGGAGACATGGGTGGGGGCCTGGTGGAGGGTGCCCCTGCACTGCTCTGGGGTGGGGGTGGTGGGAGACATGGGTGGGGGCCTGGTGGAGGGTGCCCCTACACTGCTGGGGGGTGGGGGTGGTGGGAGACATGGGTGGGGGCCTGCTGGCAGGTGCCCCACAGTGCTGGGGGGTGAGGGTGCTGGGGAACATGAGTTGGACATGGGTGGGGGCCTGCTGGCCGGTGCCCCACAGTGCTGGGGGTGGGGGGGTGGGAGACATGGGTCGGGGCCTGCTGGCAGGTGCCCCACAGTGCTGGGGGTGGGGGTGCTGGGAGACATGGGCTGGGGCCTGGTGATGGGTGCCCCTGCACTGCTGGGGGATGGGGGTGGTGGGGAACATGAGTTGGACATGGGTGGGGGCCTGCTGGCAGGTGCCCCACAGTGCTGGGGGGTGGGGGAGGGTGGGAGACATGGGTGGGGGCCTTCTGGCAGGTGCCCCACAGTGCTGGGGGTTGGGGGGGTGGGAGACATGGGTAAGGGCCTGCTGGCAGGTGCCCCACAGTGCTGGGGGGTGGGGGTGCTGGGAGACATGGGTGCGGGCCTGGTGGTGGGTGCGCCTGCACTGTTGGGGGGTGGGGGTGGTGGGGGAGATGAGTTGGACATGGGTGGGGGCCTGCTGGCAGGTGCCCCACAGTTCTGGGGGGTGGGGGGGCAGGAGACATGGGTGGGGGCCTGGTGGAGGGTGACCCGCACTGCTGGGGGGTGGTGGGAGACATGAGTTGGACATGGGTGGGGGCCTGCTGGCAGGTGCCCCACAGTGCTGGGGGGTGGGAGGGGTGGGAGACATGGGTGGGGGCCTGGTGGAGGGTGCCCAACACTGCTGGGGGGTGGGGGTGGTGGGTAACATGAGTTGGACATGGGTGGGTGCCTCCTGGCAGATGCCCCACAGTGCTGGGGGGTGGGGGGTGGGAGACATGGGTGGGGGCCTGGTGGAGGGTGACCAGCACTGCTGGGGGGTGGAGGTGGTGGGAGACATGAGTTGAACATGGGTGGGGGCCTGCTGGCAGGTGCCCCACAGTGCTGGGGGGTGGGGGGGTGGGAGACATGGGTGGGGGCCTGGTGGAGGGTGCCTCTGCACTACTGGGGGGTGGGGGTGGTAGGAGACATGGGTGGGGGCCTGCTGGCAGGTGCCCCACAGTGCTGGGGGGTGGGGGGGTGGGAGACATGGGTGGGGGCCTGGTGGAGGGTGACCCGCACTGCTGGGGGCTGGGGGTGGTGGGATACATGAGTTGGACATGGGTGGGGGCCTGCTGGCAGGTGCCCCAGAGTGGTGGGGGGTGGGGAGGTGGGAGACATGGGTGGGGGCCTGGTGGAGGGTGCCCCACAGTGCTGGGGTGTGGGGGGGGTGGGAGACATGGGTGGGGGCCTGGTAGAGGGTGCCCCTGCACTGCTGGGGGGTGGGGTGGTGGGAGACATGGGTGGGGGCTTGGTGGAGGGTGCCCCTGCACTGCTGGGGGGGTGGGGGTGGTGGGAGACATGGGTGGGGGCCTGCTGGCAAGTGCCCCATAGTGCTGGGGGGTGGGGGTGCTGGGGAACATGAGTTGGACATGGGTGGGGGCCTGCTGGCAGGTGCCCCACAGTACTGGGGGGTGGGAGGGGGTGGGACCATGAGTTGGACATGGGTGGGGGCCTGGTGGAGGGTGACCCGCACTGCTGGGGGGTGGGGGTGGTGGGAGACATGGGTGGGGGCCTGCTGGCAGGTGCCCCACAGTGCTGGGGGTTGGGGGTGCTGGGAGACATGGGTGGGGGCCTGGTGGTGGGTGCGCCTGCACTGCTGGGGGGTGGGGGTGGTGGGTAACATGAGTTGGACATGGGTGGGGGCCTGCTGGCAGGTTCCCCACAGTGCTGGGTGGTGGGGGGATGGGAGATATGGGTGGGGGCCTGGTGGTTGATGCCCCTGCACTGCTGGGGGGTGGGGGTGGTGGGGAACATGAGTTGGACATGGGTGGGGGCCTGCTGGCAGGTGCCCCACAGTGCTGGGGGATGGGGGGTGGTGGGAGACATGGGTGGGGGCCTGGTGGAGGGTGCCCATGCACTTCTGGGGGGTGGGGGTGGTGGGAGACATGGGTGGGGGCCTGCTGGCAGGTGCCCCACAGTGCTGGGGGGTGGGGGTGCTGGGAGACATGGGTGGGGGCCTGGTGATGGGTGCCCCTGCACTGCTGGGGGGTGGGGGTGGTGGGGGACATGAGTTGGACATGGGAGGGGGCCTGGTGGAGGGTGCCCCTGCACTGCTGGGGGGTGGGGGTGGTGGGAGACATGGGTGGGGGCCTGCTGGCAGGTGCCCCACAGTGCTGGGGCGTGGGGGTGCTGGGGAACATGAGTTGGACATGGTTGTGTGCCTGCACTGTTGGGGGGTGGGGGTGGTGGGGGAGATGAGTTGGACATGGGTGGGGCCCTGCTGGCAGGTGCCCCACAGTTCTGGGGGGTGGGGGGGTGGGAGACATGGGTGGGGGCCTGGTGGAGGGTGACCCGCACTGCTGGGGGGTGGTGGGAGACATGAGTTGGACATGGGTGGGGGCCTGCTGGCAGGTGCCCCACAGTGCTGGGGGGTGGGAGGGGTGGGAGACATGGGTGGGGGCCTGGTGGAGGGTGCCCAACACTGCTGGGGGGTGGGGGTGGTGGGTAACATGAGTTGGACATGGGTGGGTGCCTCCTGGCAGATGCCCCACAGTGCTGGGGGTGGGGGGTGGGAGACATGGGTGGGGGCCTGGTGGAGGGTGACCAGCACTGCTGGGGGGTGGAGGTGGTGGGAGACATGAGTTGAACATGGGTGGGGGCCTGCTGGCAGGTGCCCCACAGTGCTGGGGGGTGGGGGGGTGGGAGACATGGGTGGGGGCCTGGTGGAGGGTGCCCCTGCACTACTGGGGGGTGGGGGTGGTAGGAGACATGGGTGGGGGCCTGCTGGCAGGTGCCCCACAGTGCTGGGGGGTGGGGGGGTGGGAGACATGGGTGGGGGCCTGGTGGAGGGTGACCCTGCTGGCAGGTGCCCCAGAGTGGTGGGGGGTGGGGAGGTGGGAGACATGGGTGGGGGCCTGGTGGAGGGTGCCCCACAGTGCTGGGGTGTGGGGGGGTGGGAGACATGGGTGGGGGCCTGGTAGAGGGTGCCCCTGCACTGCTGGGGGGTGGGGTGGTGGGAGACATGGGTGGGGGCTTGGTAGAGGGTGCCCCTGCACTGCTGGGGGGTGGGGGTGGTGGGCGACATGAGTTGGACATGGATGGGGGCCTGCTGGCAGGTGCCCCTCAGTACTGGGGGGTGGGGGGGTGGGAGACATGGGTGGGGGCCTGGTGGAGGGTGCCCCTGCACTGCTGGGGGGTGGGGGTGGTGGGAGACATGGGTGGAGGCCTGCTGGCAGGTGCCCCACAGTGCTGGGGGGTAGGGGGGTGGGAGACATGGGTGGGGGCCTGGTGGAGGGTGCCCCTGCACTGCTGGGGGGTGGGGGTGGTGGGAGACATGGGTGGGGGCCTGCAGGCAGGTGCCCCACAGTGCTGGGGGGGGTGGGAGACATGGGTGGGGGCCTGGTGGAGGGTGACCCGCGCTGCTGGGGGGTGGGGGTGGTGGGAGAC
This sequence comes from Ambystoma mexicanum, assembly GCF_040938575.1. NCBI lineage: Eukaryota > Metazoa > Chordata > Amphibia > Caudata > Ambystomatidae > Ambystoma > Ambystoma mexicanum. The sequence continues at coordinate 1,338,246,387 of NC_090929.1, read as the reverse complement.
ATGGGTGGGGGCCTGCTGGCAGGTGCCCCACAATGCTGGGGGGTGGGGGTGCAGGGAGACATGGGTGGGGGCCTGGTGGTGGGTGCCCCTGCACTGCTGGGGGGTGGGGGTGGTGGGAACATGAGTTGGACATGGGTGGGGGCCTGTTGGCAGGTGCCCCACAGTGCTGGGGGGTGGGAGACATGGGTGGGGGCCTGGTGGTGGGTGCCCCGGCACTGCTGGGGGTTGGAGGTGGTGGGGAACATGAGTTGGACATGGGTGAAGGCCTTCCGGCATGTGCTCCACAGTGCTGGGGGGTGGGGGGGTGGGAGACAGGGGTGGTGGCCTGGTGGAGGGTGCCCCTGCACTGCTGGGGGGTGGGGGTGGTGGGGAACATGAGTTGGACATGGGTGGGTGCCTCCTGGCAGATGCCCCACAGTGCCTGGGGTGGGGGGTGGGAGACATGGGTGGGGGCCTGGTGGAGGGTGACCAGCACTGCTGGGGGTGGAGGTGGTGGGAGACATGAGTTGGACATGGGTGGGGGCCTGCTGGCAGGTGCCCCACAGTGCTGGGGGGTGGGGGGTGAGAGACATGGGTGGGGGCCTGGTGGAGGGTGCCCCTGCACTGCTGGGGGGTGGGGGTGGTGGGAGACATGGGTGGGGGCCTGCTGGCAGGTGCCCCACAGTGCTGGGGGGTGGGGGGGTGGGAGACATGGGTGGGGGCCTGGTGGAGGGTGACCCGCACTGCTGGGGGCTGGGGGTGGTGGGATACATGAGTTGGACATGGGTGGGGGCCTGCTGGCAGGTGCCCCAGAGTGGTGGGGGTGGGGAGGTGGGAGACATGGGTGGGGGCCTGGTGGAGGGTGCCCCACAGTGCTGGGGTGTGGGGGGTGGGAGACATGGGTGGGGGCCTGGTAGAGGGTGCCCCTGCACTGCTGGGGGGTGGGGGTGGTGGGAGACATGGGTGGGGGCTTGGTGGAGGGTGCCCCTGCACTGCTGGGGGGGTGGGGGTGGTGGGAGACATGGGTGGGGGCCTGCTGGCAAGTGCCCCATAGTGCTGGGGGGTGGGGGTGCTGGGGAACATGAGTTGGACATGGGTGGGGGCCTGCAGGCAGGTGCCCCACAGTGCTGGGGGGTGGGGGGGTGGGACCATGAGTTGGACATGGGTGGGGGCCTGGTGGAGGGTGACCCGCACTGCTGGGGGGTGGGGGTGGTGGGAGACATGGGTGGGGGCCTGCTGGCAGGTGCCCCACAGTGCTGGGGGTTGGGGGTGCTGGGAGACATGGGTGGGGGCCTGGTGGTGGGTGCGCCTGCACTGCTGGGGGGTGGGGGTGGTGGGTAACATGAGTTGGACATGGGTGGGGGCCTGCTGGCAGGTGCCCCACAGTGCTGGGTGTTGGGGGGATGGGGGATATGGGTGGGGGCCTGGTGGTTGATGCCCCTGCACTGCTAGGGGGTGGGGGTGGTGGGGAACATGAGTTGGACATGGGTTGGTGGCCTGCTGGCAGGTGCCCCACAGTGCTGGGGGATGGGGGGGTGGTGGCTAACATGGGTGGGGGCCTGGTGGAGGGTTCCCATGCACTGCTGGGGGGTGGGGGTGGTGGGAGACATGGGTGGGGGCCTGCTGGCAGGTGCCCCACAGTGCTGGGGGGTGGGGGTGCTGGGAGACATTGGTGGGGGCCTGGTGATGGGTGCCCCTGCACTGCTGGGGGGTGGGGGTGGTGGGGGACATGAGTTGGACATGGGAGGGGGCCTTGTGGAGGGTGCCCCTGCACTGCTGGGGGGTGGGGGTGGTGGGAGACATGGCTGGGGGCCTGCTGGCAGGTGCCCCACAGTGCTGGGGCGTGGGGGTGCTGGGGAACATGAGTTGGACATGGTTGGGGGCCTGCTGGCAGGTGCCTCACAGTGCTGGGGGGTGGGGGTGGTGGGGAACATAAGTTGAACATGGGTGGGGGCCTGCTGGCAGGTGCCCCACAGTGCTGGGGGGTGGGGGGGGTGGGAGACATGGGTGTGGGACTGCTGGCAGGTGCCCCACAGTGCTGGGGGGTGGGGGTGCTGGGAGACATGGGTGGGGGCCTGGTGGTGGGTGCCCCTGCACTGCTGGGGGGTGGGGGTGGTGGGAGACATGGGTGGGGGCCTGCAGGCAGGTGCCCCACAGTGCTGGGGGGGGTGGGAGACATGGGTGGGGGCCTGGTGGAGGGTGACCCGCGCTGCTGGGGGGTGGGGGTGGTGGGAGACATGGGTGGGGGCCTGCTGGCAGGTGCCCCACAATGCTGGGGGGTGGGGGTGCAGGGAGACATGGGTGGGGGCCTGGTGGTGGGTGCCCCTGCACTGCTGGGGGGTGGGGGTGGTGGGAACATGAGTTGGACATGGGTGGGGGCCTGTTGGCAGGTGCCCCACAGTGCTGGGGGGTGGGAGACATGGGTGGGGGCCTGGTGGTGGGTGCCCCGGCACTGCTGGGGGTTGGAGGTGGTGGGGAACATGAGTTGGACATGGGTGAAGGCCTTCCGGCATGTGCTCCACAGTGCTGGGGGGTGGGGGGGTGGGAGACATGGGTGGTGGCCTGGTGGAGGGTGCCCCTGCACTGCTGGGGGGTGGGGGTGGTGGGGAACATGAGTTGGACATGGGTGGGTGCCTCCTGGCAGATGCCCCACAGTGCTGGGGGTGGGGGGTGGGAGACATGGGTGGGGGCCTGGTGGAGGGTGACCAGCACTGCTGGGGGTGGAGGTGGTGGGAGACATGAGTTGGACATGGGTGGGGGCCTGCTGGCAGGTGCCCCACAGTGCTGGGGGGTGGGGGGTGAGAGACTTGGGTGGGGGCCTGGTGGAGGGTGCCCCTGCACTGCTGGGGGGTGGGGGTGGTGGGAGACATGGGTGGGGGCCTGCTGGCAGGTGCCCCACAGTGCTGGGGGGTGGGGGGGTGGGAGACATGGGTGGGGGCCTGGTGGAGGGTGACCCGCACTGCTGGGGGCTGGGGGTGGTGGGATACATGAGTTGGACATGGGTGGGGGCCTGCTGGCAGGTGCCCCAGAGTGGTGGGGGGTGGGGAGGTGGGAGACATGGGTGGGGGCCTGGTGGAGGGTGCCCCACAGTGCTGGGGTGTGGGGGGGTGGGAGACATGGGTGGGGGCCTGGTAGAGGGTGCCCCTGCACTGCTGGGGGGTGGGGGTGGTGGGAGACATGGGTGGGGGCTTGGTGGAGGGTGCCCCTGCACTGCTGGGGGGGTGGGGGGGGTGGGAGACATGGGTGGGGGCCTGCTGGCAAGTGCCCCATAGTGCTGGGGGGTGGGGGTGCTGGGGAACATGAGTTGGACATGGGTGGGGGCCTGCTGGCAGGTGCCCCACAGTGCTGGGGGGTGGGGGGGTGGGACCATGAGTTGGACATGGGTGGGGGCCTGGTGGAGGGTGACCCGCACTGCTGGGGGGTGGGGGTGGTGGGAGACATGGGTGGGGGCCTGCTGGCAGGTGCCCCACAGTGCTGGGGGTTGGGGGTGCTGGGAGACATGGGTGGAGGCCTGGTGGTGGGTGCGCCTGCACTGCTGGGGGGTGGGGGTGGTGGGTAACATGAGTTGGACATGGGTGGGGGCCTGCTGGCAGGTGCCCCACAGTGCTGGGGGTTGGGGGGATGGGGGATATGGGTGGGGGCCTGGTGGTTGATGCCCCTGCACTGCTAGGGGGTGGGGGTGGTGGGGAACATGAGTTGGACATGGGTTGGTGGCCTGCTGGCAGGTGCCCCACAGTGCTGGGGGATGGGGGGGTGGTGGCTAAAATGGGTGGGGGCCTGGAGGAGGGTTCCCATGCACTGCTGGGGGGTGGGGGTGGTGGGAGACATGGGTGGGGGCCTGCTGGCAGGTGCCCCACAGTGCTGGGGGGTGGGGGTGCTGGGAGACATGGGTGGGGGCCTGGTGATGGGTGCCCCTGCACTGCTGGGGGGTGGGGGTGGTGGGGGACATGAGTTGGACATGGGAGGGGGCCTTGTGGAGGGTGCCCCTGCACTGCTGGGGGGTGGGGGTGGTGGGAGACATGGCTGGGGGCCTGCTGGCCGGTGCCCCACAGTGCTGGGGCGTGGGGGTGCTGGGGAACATGAGTTGGACATGGTTGGGGGCCTGCTGGCAGGTGCCTCACAGTGCTGGGGGGTGGGGGTGGTGGGGAACATAAGTTGGACATGGGTGGGGGCCTGCTGGCAGGTGCCCCACAGTGCTGGGGGTTGGGGGGATGGGGGATATGGGTGGGGGCCTGGTGGTTGATGCCCCTGCACTGCTAGGGGGTGGGGGTGGTGGGGAACATGAGTTGGACATGGGTTGGTGGCCTGCTGGCAGGTGCCCCACAGTGCTGGGGGATGGGGGGGTGGTGGCTAAAATGGGTGGGGGCCTGGAGGAGGGTTCCCATGCACTGCTGGGGGGTGGGGGTGGTGGGAGACATGGGTGGGGGCCTGCTGGCAGGTGCCCCACAGTGCTGGGGGGTGGGGGTGCTGGGAGACATGGGTGGGGGCCTGGTGATGGGTGCCCCTGCACTGCTGGGGGGTGGGGGTGGTGGGGGACATGAGTTGGACATGGGAGGGGGCCTTGTGGAGGGTGCCCCTGCACTGCTGGGGGGTGGGGGTGGTGGGAGACATGGCTGGGGGCCTGCTGGCCGGTGCCCCACAGTGCTGGGGCGTGGGGGTGCTGGGGAACATGAGTTGGACATGGTTGGGGGCCTGCTGGCAGGTGCCTCACAGTGCTGGGGGGTGGGGGTGGTGGGGAACATAAGTTGAACATCGGTGGGGGCCTGCTGGCAGGTGCCCCACAGTGCTGGGGGGTGGGGGGGGTGGGAGACATGGGTGGGGGACTGCTGGCAGGTGCCCCACAGTGCTGGGGGGTGCTGGGAGACATGGGTGGGGGCCTGGTGGTGGGTGCCCCTGCACTGCTGGGGGGTGGGGGTGGTGGGGAACATGAGTTGGACATGGGTGGGGGCCTGCTGGCAGGTGCCCCACAGTGATGGGGGGTGGGGGGTGGGAGACATGGGTGGGGGCCTGGTGGAGGGTGCCCCTGCACTGCTGGCGGGTGGGGGTGGTGGGGAACATGAGTTGGACATGGGTGGGGGCCTGCTGGCAGGTGCCCCACAGTGTTGGGGGGTGGGGGGGTGGGAGATATGGGTGGGGGCCTGGTGGAGGGTGACCCGCACTGCTGGGGGGTGGGGGTGGTATGAGACATGAGTTGGACATGGGTGGGGGCCTGCTGGCAGGTGCCCCACAGTGCTGGGGGGTAGGGGGGTGGAAGACATGGGTGGGGGCCTGGTGGAGGGTGCCCCTGCACTGCTGGGGGGTGGGGGTGATGGGAGACATGGGTGGGGGCCTGCTGGCAGGTGCCCCACAGTGCTGGGGGGTGGGGGGTGGGAGACATGGGTGGGGGCCTGGTGGAGGGTGACCCGCACTGCTGGGGGGTGGGGGTGGTGGGAGAAATGAGTTGGACATGGATGGGGGCCTGCTGGCAGGTGCCCCACAGTACTGGGGGGTGGGGGGGGTGGGAGACATGGGTGGGGGCCTGGTGGAGGGTGCCCCTGCACTGCTGGGGGGTGGGGGTGGTGGGAGACATGGGTGGGGGCCTGCTGGCAGGTGCCCCACAGTGCTGGGGGGTGGGGTTGGTGGGACACATGGATGGGGGCCTGGTGGAGGGTGCCGCTGCACTGCTGGGGGGTGGGGGTGGAGGGAGACAAGGGTGGGGCCTGGTGGAGGGTGCCCCTGCACTGCTGGGGGATGGGGGTGGTGGGAGACATGGGTGGGGGCCTGCTGGCAGGTGCCCCACAGTGCTGGGGGGTGGGGGGAGGTGGGAGACATGGGTGGGGGCCTGGTGGAGGGTGACCCGCACTGCTGGGGGGTGGGGGTGATGGGAGACATGAGTTGGACATGGGTGGGGGCCTGCTGGCAGGTTCCCCACAGTGCTGGGGAGTGGGGGGGTGGGAGACATGGGTGGGGGCCTGCTGGCAGGTGCCCCACAGTGCTGGGGGGTGGGGGGGTGCAAGACATGGGTGGGGGCCTGGTGGAGGGTGCCCCTGCACTGCTGGGGGTGGGGGTGGTGGGAGACATGGGTGGGGGCCTGGTGGAGGGTGCCCCTGCACTGCTGGGGGGTGGGGTGGTGGGAGATATGGGTGGGGGCCTGCTGGCAGGTGCCCCACCATGCTGGGGGGTAGGGGTGCTGGGGAACATGAGTTGGACATGGGTGGGGGCCTGGTGGAGGGTGACCCGCGCTGCTGGGGGGTGGGGTTGGTGGGAGACATGGGTGGGGGCCTGCTGGCAGGTGCCCCACAATGCTGGGGGGTGGGGGTGCTGGGAGACATGGGTGGGGGCCTGGTGGTGGGTGCCCCTGCAATGCTGGGGGGTGGGGGTGGTGGGAACATGAGTTGGACATGGGTGGGGGCCTGTTGGCAGGTGCACCACAGTGCTGGGTGTTGGGGGGATGGGGGATATGGGTGGGGGCCTGGTGGTTGATGCCCCTGCACTGCTAGGGGGTGGGGGTGGTGGGGAACATGAGTTGGACATGGGTTGGTGGCCTGCTGGCAGGTGCCCCACAGTGCTGGGGGGTGGGGGGGTGGGAGACATGGGTGGGGGCCTGGTGGAGGGTGCCCCTGCACTGCTGGGGGGTGGGGGTGGTGGGAGACATGGGTGGGGGCCTGCTGGCAGGTGCCCCACAGTGCTGGGGGGTGGGGTTGGTGGGACACATGGATGGGGGCCTGGTGGAGGGTGCCGCTGCACTGCTGGGGGGTGGGGGTGGAGGGAGACAAGGGTGGGGCCTGGTGGAGGGTGCCCCTGCACTGCTGGGGGATGGGGGTGGTGGGAGACATGGGTGGGGGCCTGCTGGCAGGTGCCCCACAGTGCTGGGGGGTGGGGGGAGGTGGGAGACATGGGTGGGGGCCTGGTGGAGGGTGACCCGCACTGCTGGGGGGTGGGGGTGATGGGAGACATGAGTTGGACATGGGTGGGGGCCTGCTGGCAGGTTCCCCACAGTGCTGGGGAGTGGGGGGGTGGGAGACATGGGTGGGGGCCTGCTGGCAGGTGCCCCACAGTGCTGGGGGGTGGGGGGGTGCAAGACATGGGTGGGGGCCTGGTGGAGGGTGCCCCTGCACTGCTGGGGGTGGGGGTGGTGGGAGACATGGGTGGGGGCCTGGTGGAGGGTGCCCCTGCACTGCTGGGGGGTGGGGTGGTGGGAGATATGGGTGGGGGCCTGCTGGCAGGTGCCCCACCATGCTGGGGGGTGGGGGTGCTGGGGAACATGAGTTGGACATGGGTGGGGGCCTGGTGGAGGGTGACCCGCGCTGCTGGGGGGTGGGGGTGGTGGGAGACATGGGTGGGGGCCTGCTGGCAGGTGCCCCACAATGCTGGGGGGTGGGGGTGCTGGGAGACATGGGTGGGGGCCTGGTGGTGGGTGCCCCTGCAATGCTGGGGGGTGGGGGTGGTGGGAACATGAGTTGGACATGGGTGGGGGCCTGTTGGCAGGTGCCCCACAGTGCTGGGTGTTGGGGGGATGGGGGATATGGGTGGGGGCCTGGTGGTTGATGCCCCTGCACTGCTAGGGGGTGGGGGTGGTGGGGAACATGAGTTGGACATGGGTTGGTGGCCTGCTGGCAGGTGCCCCACAGTGCTGGGGGATGGGGGGGTGGTGGCTAAAATGGGTGGGGGCCTGGAGGAGGGTTCCCATGCACTGCTGGGGGGTGGGGGTGGTGGGAGACATGGGTGGGGGCCTGCTGGCAGGTGCCCCACAGTGCTGGGGGGGAGGGGGTGCTGGGAGACATGGGTGGGGGCCTGGTGATGGGTGCCCCTGCACTGCTGGGGGGTGGGGGTGGTGGGGGACATGAGTTGGACATGGGAGGGGGCCTTGTGGAGGGTGCCCCTGCACTGCTGGGGGGTGGGGGTGGTGGGAGACATGGCTGGGGGCCTGCTGGCAGGTGCCCCACAGTGCTGGGGCGTGGGGGTGCTGGGGAACATGAGTTGGACATGGTTGGGGGCCTGCTGGCAGGTGCCTCACAGTGCTGGGGGGTGGGGGTGGTGGGGAACATAAGTTGAACATCGGTGGGGGCCTGCTGGCAGGTGCCCCACAGTGCTGGGGGGTGGGGGGGGTGGGAGACATGGGTGGGGGACTGCTGGCAGGTGCCCCACAGTGCTGGGGGGTGCTGGGAGACATGGGTGGGGGCCTGGTGGTGGGTGCCCCTGCACTGCTGGGGGGTGGGGGTGGTGGGCAACATGAGTTGGACATGGGTGGGGGCCTGCTGGCAGGTGCCCCACAGTGATGGGGGGTGGGGGGTGGGAGACATGGGTGGGGGCCTGGTGGAGGGTGCCCCTGCACTGCTGGGGGGTGGGGGTGGTGGGGAACATGAGTTGGACATGGGTGGGGGCCTGCTGGCAGGTGCCCCACAGTGTTGGGGGGTGGGGGGTGGGAGACATGGGTGGGGGCCTGGTGGAGGGTGACCCGCACTGCTGGGGGGTGGGGGTGGTATGAGACATGAGTTGGACATGGGTGGGGGCCTGCTGGCAGGTGCCCCACAGTGCTGGGGGGTAGGGGGGTGGAAGACATGGGTGGGGGCCTGGTGGAGGGTGCCCCTGCACTGCTGGGGGGTGGGGGTGATGGGAGACATGGGTGGGGGCCTGCTGGCAGGTGCCCCACAGTGCTGGGGGGTGGGGGGTGGGAGACATGGGTGGGGGCCTGGTGGAGGGTGACCCGCACTGCTGGGGGGTGGGGGTGGTGGGAGACATGAGTTGGACATGGATGGGGGCCTGCTGGCAGGTGCCCCACAGTACTGGGGGGTGGGGGGGTGGGAGACATGGGTGGGGGCCTGGTGGAGGGTGCCCCTGCACTGCTGGGGGGTGGGGGTGGTGGGAGACATGGGTGGGGGCCTGCTGGCAGGTGCCCCACAGTGCTGGGGGGTGGGGTTGGTGGGACACATGGATGGGGGCCTGGTGGAGGGTGCCGCTGCACTGCTGGGGGGTGGGGGTGGAGGGAGACAAGGGTGGGGCCTGGTGGAGGGTGCCCCTGCACTGCTGGGGGATGGGGGTGGTGGGAGACATGGGTGGGGGCCTGCTGGCAGGTGCCCCACAGTGCTGGGGGGTGGGGGGAGGTGGGAGACATGGGTGGGGGCCTGGTGGAGGGTGACCCGCACTGCTGGGGGGTGGGGGTGATGGGAGACATGAGTTGGACATGGGTGGGGGCCTGCTGGCAGGTTCCCCACAGTGCTGGGGAGTGGGGGGGTGGGAGACATGGGTGGGGGCCTGCTGGCAGGTGCCCCACAGTGCTGGGGGGTGGGGGGGTGCAAGACATGGGTGGGGGCCTGGTGGAGGGTGCCCCTGCACTGCTGGGGGTGGGGGTGGTGGGAGACATGGGTGGGGGCCTGGTGGAGGGTGCCCCTGCACTGCTGGGGGGTGGGGTGGTGGGAGATATGGGTGGGGGCCTGCTGGCAGGTGCCCCACCATGCTGGGGGGTGGGGGTGCTGGGGAACATGAGTTGGACATGGGTGGGGGCCTGGTGGAGGGTGACCCGCGCTGCTGGGGGGTGGGGGTGGTGGGAGACATGGGTGGGGGCCTGCTGGCAGGTGCCCCACAATGCTGGGGGGTGGGGGTGCTGGGAGACATGGGTGGGGGCCTGGTGGTGGGTGCCCCTGCAATGCTGGGGGGTGGGGGTGGTGGGAACATGAGTTGGACATGGGTGGGGGCCTGTTGGCAGGTGCCCCACAGTGCTGGGTGTTGGGGGGATGGGGGATATGGGTGGGGGCCTGGTGGTTGATGCCCCTGCACTGCTAGGGGGTGGGGGTGGTGGGGAACATGAGTTGGACATGGGTTGGTGGCCTGCTGGCAGGTGCCCCACAGTGCTGGGGGATGGGGGGGTGGTGGCTAAAATGGGTGGGGGCCTGGAGGAGGGTTCCCATGCACTGCTGGGGGGTGGGGGTGGTGGGAGACATGGGTGGGGGCCTGCTGGCAGGTGCCCCACAGTGCTGGGGGGTGGGGGTGCTGGGAGACATGGGTGGGGGCCTGGTGATGGGTGCCCCTGCACTGCTGGGGGGTGGGGGTGGTGGGGGACATGAGTTGGACATGGGAGGGGGCCTTGTGGAGGGTTCCCCTGCACTGCTGGGGGGTGGGGGTGGTGGGAGACATGGCTGGGGGCCTGCTGGCAGGTGCCCCACAGTGCTGGGGCGTGGGGGTGCTGGGGAACATGAGTTGGACATGGTTGGGGGCCTGCTGGCAGGTGCCTCACAGTGCTGGGGGGTGGGGGTGGTGGGGAACATAAGTTGAACATCGGTGGGGGCCTGCTGGCAGGTGCCCCACAGTGCTGGGGGGTGGGGGGGTGGGAGACGTGGGTGGGGGACTGCTGGCAGGTGCCCCACAGTGCTGGGGGGTGCTGGGAGACATGGGTGGGGGCCTGGTGGTGGGTGCCCCTGCACTGCTGGGGGGTGGGGGTGGTGGGGAACATGAGTTGGACATGGGTGGGGGCCTGCTGGCAGGTGCCCCACAGTGATGGGGGGTGGGGGGTGGGAGACATGGGTGGGGGCCTGGTGGAGGGTGCCCCTGCACTGCTGGGGGGTGGGGGTGGTGGGGAACATGAGTTGGACATGGGTGGGGGCCTGCTGGCAGGTGCCCCACAGTGTTGGGGGTGGGGGGGTGGGAGACATGGGTGGGGGCCTGGTGGAGGGTGACCCGCACTGCTGGGGGGTGGGGGTGGTATGAGACATGAGTTGGACATGGGTGGGGGCCTGCTGGCAGGTGCCCCACAGTGCTGGGGGGTAGGGGGGTGGAAGACATGGGTGGGGGCCTGGTGGAGGGTGCCCCTGCACTGCTGGGGGGTGGGGGTGATGGGAGACATGGGTGGGGGCCTGCTGGCAGGTGCCCCACAGTGCTGGGGGGTGGGGGGTGGGAGACATGGGTGGGGGCCTGGTGGAGGGTGACCCGCACTGCTGGGGGGTGGGGGTGGTGGGAGACATGAGTTGGACATGGATGGGGGCCTGCTGGCAGGTGCCCCACAGTACTGGGGGGTGGGGGGGTGGGAGACATGGGTGGGGGCCTGGTGGAGGGTGCCCCTGCACTGCTGGGGGGTGGGGGTGGTGGGAGACATGGGTGGGGGCCTGCTGGCAGGTGCCCCACAGTGCTGGGGGGTGGGGTTGGTGGGACACATGGATGGGGGCCTGGTGGAGGGTGCCGCTGCACTGCTGGGGGGTGGGGGTGGAGGGAGACAAGGGTGGGGCCTGGTGGAGGGTGCCCCTGCACTGCTGGGGGATGGGGGTGGTGGGAGACATGGGTGGGGGCCTGCTGGCAGGTGCCCCACAGTGCTGGGGGGTGGGGGGAGGTGGGAGACATGGGTGGGGGCCTGGTGGAGGGTGACCCGCACTGCTGGGGGGTGGGGGTGATGGGAGACATGAGTTGGACATGGGTGGGGGCCTGCTGGCAGGTTCCCCACAGTGCTGGGGAGTGGGGGGGTGGGAGACATGGGTGGGGGCCTGGTGGAGGGTGCCCCTGCACTGCTGGGGGGTGGGGGTGGTGGGAGACATGGGTGGGGGCCTGCTGGCAGGTGCCCCACAGTGCTGGGGGGTGGGGGGGTGCAAGACATGGGTGGGGGCCTGGTGGAGGGTGACCCGCGCTGCTGGGGGGTGGGGGTGGTGGGAGACATGGGTGGGGGCCTGCTGGCAGGTGCCCCACAATGCTGGGGGGTGGGGGTGCTGGGAGACATGGGTGGGGGCCTGGTGGTGGGTGCCCCTGCAATGCTGGGGGGTGGGGGTGGTGGGAACATGAGTTGGACATGGGTGGGGGCCTGTTGGCAGGTGCCCCACAGTGCTGGGGGGTGGGGGGTGGGAGACATGGGTGGGGGCCTGGTGGTGGGTGCCCCGGCACTGCTGGGGGTTGGGGGTGGTGGGGAACATGAGTTGGACATGGGTGGGGGCCTGCTGGCAGGTGCCCTACAGTGCTGGGGGGTGGGGGGGTAGGAGACATGGGTGGGGGCCTGGTGGAGGGTGCCCCTGCACTGCTGGGGGTGGGGGTGGTGGGGAACATGAGTTGGACATGGGTGGGTGCCTGCTGGCAGGTGCCCCACTGTGCTGGGGGGTGGTGGGGTGGGAGACATGGGTGGGGGCCTGGTGGAGGGTGACCCGCACTGCTGGGGGGTGGGGGTGGTGGGAGACATGATTTGGACATGGGTGGGGGCCTGCTGGCAGGTGCCCCACAGTGCTGGGGGGTGGGGGTGATAGACATGGGTGGGGTCCTGGTGGAGGGTGCCCCTGCACTGCTGGGGGGTGGGGGTGGTGGGAGACATGGGTGGGTGCCTGCTGGCAGGTGCCCCACTGTGCTGGGGGGTGGTGGGGTGGGAGACATGGGTGGGGGCCTGGTGGAGGGTGACCCGCACTGCTGGGGGGTGGGGGTGGTGGGAGACATGATTTGGACATGGGTGGGGGCCTGCTGGCAGGTGCCCCACAGTGCTGGGGGGTGGGGGTGATAGACATGGGTGGGGGCCTGGTGGAGGGTGCCCCTGCACTGCTGGGGGGTGGGGGTGGTGGAGAACATGAGTTGGTCATGGGTGGGGGCCTGCTGGCAGATGCCCCATAGTGCTGGGGGGTGGGGGGGTGGGAGACATGGGTGGGGGCCTGGTGGAGGGTGACCCGCACTGCTGGGGGGTTGGGGTGGTGGGAGACATGAGTTGGACATGGGTGGGGGCCTGCTGGCAGGTGCCCCACAGCGCTGGGGGTGGGGGGTGGGAGACATGGGTGGGGGCCTGGTGGAGGGTGCCCCTGCACTGCTGGGGGGTGGGGGTGGTGGGAGACATGGGTGGGGGCCTGCTGGCAGGTGCCCCACAGTGCTGGGGGTGGGGGTGCTGGGAGACATGGGTGGGGGCCTGGTGGTGGGTGCCCCTGCACTGCTGGGGGGTGGGGGTGGTGGGGGACATGAGTTGGACATGGGCAGGGGCCTGCTGGCAGGTGCCCCACAGTGCTGGGGGGTGGGGGTGGTGGGAGACATGAGTTGGACATGGGTGGGGCCTGCTGGCAGGTGCCCCACAGTGCTGGGCGGTGGGGGGGTGGGAGACATGGGTGGGGGCCTGGTGGAGGGTGCCCCTGCACTGCTGGGAGGTGGTGGTGGTGAGAAACATGGGTGGGGGCCTGGTGGAGGGTGCCCCTTCACTGCTGGGGGGTGGGGGTGGTGGGAGACATGGGTGGGGGCCTGGTGGAGGGTGCCCCTGTACTGCTGGGGGGTCGGGGTGGTGGGAGTCATGGGTGGGGGCCTGCTGGCAGGTGCCCCACAGTGCTGGGAGGGTGGGGGTGGTGGGGAACATGAGTTGGACATGGGTGGGGGCCTGCTGGCAGGTGCCCCACAGTGCTGGGGGTGGGGGTGGTGGGAGACATGGGTGGGTGCCTGGTGGAGGGTGCCCCTGCACTGCTGGGGGTGGTGGGAGACATGGGTGGGGGCCTGGTGGAGGGTGCCCCTGTTGGCTGGGGGTGCAGGGGGACATGCGTTGTTGGGCAGTAGTGCAAGTTGACATGTGGGTTGGCTGGGGGGCATGGCCATGGTGGATGGGGTGCCTGCAGGACATGTGCAGGGTAGGCCCCTGTGGTGTGAGCCACCTGCAGGGGCCGTGGAGGGTGTAGAGGGAACACCTGGGAGGACCCACACGTGCAATTCACGTGTGGTGCTCCCCGCGCACCCCTGTAATACATGTACCCTGATGAGATTTCGTGTGGAACTTCCTGCACACCCCTGTAATACACGTACCCTGATGGAATTGCGTGTGGAACTTCCCGCGCACCCCTGGAATACACGTACCCTGATGGAATTGCGTGTGTAACTTCCCGCGCACCCCCGAAATACACGTACCCCACTCAATGGCGTGTGCAACTTCCCGCACACCCCCGAAATACACGTACCCTGCTCAATCGCATGTGTAACTTCCCGCGCACCACCGAAATACACGTACCCCGCTCAATCGCGTGTGTAACTTCCCACGCACCCCCGCAATACACGTGCCCCACTGCTGTATGTTGCCACTTTTGTAATGCGCAGGGACTCTACCGCCTGCCTTCGTGTGGCGGACGTGTTTCAGCTTATGCGTGTCTTTGGCTGTGCGTGGCTTTGCCCTATTCGATTCCATGAATACGTGTGTTTCGAGTGCATGTGGGCGTTCCGTCTGCTTCCCTGCAGTACATCCCCAGTTATGCCCTTATTTTCGCGCGTTGTTCCCCATTCCGCGCATTACGCCCCGTGTCCCGCCCACTTTCTGGTGTATGCACCGAGGTTGTGCGCTTTCCCTTTCGGGATGTTGCAGTGACTTGTGTGCCATGCACTTGTTTGGCGCACATCCCGAGGTAAACACGTGCAGGGACTTCCATGAATCGCACGCGTGCGTCTGTTTTTTTGCGCTTGCGCCTGCTTGCGCCTGCTTGCGGCAAGATTTTCGGCGCACGTTTGTTCCATGAATCGGCTCCTGAATATTTGCCAGTTGTCTCATGTGTTGTGACATTGTTTTTGTAGGTGTAGTTTTGGTGGGCAATGTCATACAGACACATTTGTCCAAAGCATTACTTCTGTGTGGGTAGCATGTGTCAATGACATTGTTTTTTTTTTTTAATGTGCTGGCTGTTGGGTTCATTTGTGGCTATGTTTTCTATCTCTGGTAGCATTTCAATACTCTTTTTTTGGAATGAAGCTGGTCCACGGTTCAGCCAGACAATGTGTTCAGATGTGCGATATAAGGCTCTACCTGTTAAACGGTCTGCAGTTTCGTAGCACCTGCATTCTCTATGGAAGAGCATATTTAACGAAGATGTACAATTTTTGTGATAGTGTTTTGTCAGATGATATGTCATCCCAGAGGTCTTTTAGCTCTGTTTTCTCAGCTTTGACATATCTTCCAACTGCAGGGGAATTGTCTGCAATGTATTTTATGTTTATATTTGCATTGCACAAGAGGGCAATGATTGCATTGTAATCTGTAATGTACTTAGATGCTTCATTACTTTTAATGTTGTATGTATTTTTAGGGGATTTGTCATTTACGCTGTGTCTAACAGAAGACATCAAGCTATTTACTTGTCCTTTTGTGCAAACCGGTCTCGGGAAGCCAAAGTGACATTTGGTATGGTATTTGCCTTTGTTTTATCTATGTCAGCAGTTTTGCCACACTTATTTTTCTGGAAGGGTAGGATTTGTGTATGTAGGTCACTATATGTGGTTTCTGAATGAATGTCTCAGGCAATGTATTTTTAAATAAACTTGTAAACAGTAGCGTCACTATCATGGCCACATTTTGGAGCATCTTTCATCCACAAAAGCATGTGGATGTGTGGTGCTCCTCTGGGTTGTTATTCTTTTCTCGAAAAGAAATGTTGCATTTCTCCGAGCAGAGGGGTAGATTTATTGCAGATTAAGTGCAGCATGGCAATGAAGCAATGGTGAAAGTATCTTGATACATTGACAAGGACAAGAGAACAGAGTTCTCCCTGTGTTTATATATCTATTCCAACTTTATTTTGGTTTGCAGTGTGTAAGAAGTCATGCAAGTCATCCCTTGCGTACTCTGCATAACTTAAAGTAAGAAACTATGTGGGTGGGCCTGAATTCCTTAGCATAAAATGCACATCAGTGTGACGGCGAAAACAGTATTAATTTGTACCACGTATATTTGCCAAGAGACTTGTGATACGTGACTGCAAAACTTCATCTTTGTCTTTTATTCTTTGAGGCATTTGGGTAGCGGATATGTTTAAAAAGTTAGAGCCTGTTTTTAATTTGTGTGCAACTCCATAACGTAGAGATGCTAGTTCACTTTCGAAGAGGAAGTGGAAAATGGATTCAACATTTTGTCTGAATCTGGGGTCTTCAGAATACATTCTTAAAGAGCGATATTCTGATGCACTAAATTTGTGTGGACTTTTCATCATATGTTTCTCCTTTTCCTGTCGGAAAGAGTACGGGAATAGAACATGCTTCTACACTTTTTTCCCATATCCTCATTGCGGATCCTTTAGCTTGGTGCATTTAATATATTTCTAATGAGTCATCAATGGTATCTTTGAAGTGCATTGGGTGAATTCTATACTGTCCTATAATGTTGGCTGCAGTAACAGGATCTACACTTTCAAATTGGCCAGTTGCTGGTGAGTCTTGAATTATTTGGGTGGTTTCTCTTAGGTTTTCCTCTATGTTTATATCTTTGTTGTATTCATTGTTTTGTTTTAGATATTGTAGGGCTTGTCTAATTTTGTTTAAAATGACTAGTTGTTCACACATTCTTTTGTCTTTTGTTGGCAAACCATTAACTAGTACAATCAAAGATTGACCTATTGGTTGTTGTACCCTTAGAGATTGTACATTTTCTTTCAGATCTAATGGCAAATATATGACTTTGCCTTGATGCCATTTAGTAACTTGGATGGAGGTAATTTGACTGATTTCGGTTGAAGGTGTGTTATAGCTTGAAATGGGTGCACTGTTTGGATTATAATGCTCTCTCACAAGCAAAGTTGTCGGAGAGCTTTCAGAATTGGGAATATTTCTAAGTTATTAGTGATAGCACGTGATGGCATGTGGTTATTGTCAATCTTTTTGTTGCAGTACGCGCAAACTGTTAAGGGGTCAGTTGTTTTGTATTTAGGTTCTGCTTTTAGATGTGAAGCTAATTAGAACCATTGGGATTCTTCATTGTCTTCTATTTCCTAGGCTATATCTACTATTTTTGTGCTCTTTTTAAGAAACGGTCTGTGACAACAGACACATATTAGGTCTGGTATTTCAGCAGATGTGTTTTCAAACATAGCTATTTCCTTTTGGTATGTCTTTATTAGGACATTGGTGTTTATGTGGTTTTCAGTAATGTTTTCTGAAAGTGCAGAATTTTCTAAGTCAACTTCTGTTCCAAAGTATTTACGTTCAATGTGCTCTATTTATAGAAGCAGTTCTTTGGCTGTTGTAGCAGAATGTTATTTACATTTTGCAGTTCTAGAGCAGGACTTTTTGCATAGTATATTCAATGCACACGTTCCGTATAGTAGAATGGTATGTTGCTAACATTGTGATGCAGGGGAAAGTACTTTTGCAAGCAGTTCCTATAATGTAGGCGAATGTATGTCGCTGCGCACTGGACAGGAGTCCATGGTTTGTAAAGTTTTCATTCTACTTTTGTCTTTTAGTTTCACATAGTGATTGAGAAATTGTCATAACAATTTAAAGGATTGTTGGTGAATATTACACATTGAACTGCATGTCCATTTGTACACTGGACAGTTTGTTTGGGTGATTGGAGCATTTGGTTCAAAGTTTGTTGGGTACTTTTATTCCATAAGGGTTTCTTTTGCCATATTGGTGTATTCCACCATTTTGTAACCTCGGCCATTATTGTCGATAGCAATTGTTATTTGTTGTTCTTTTTTTATAAGCTTCTTCATTGAAATATGGTTCTGTGCTGCTTGTGTGAATCCATTCACCATTACAGAAGTTTGAAAAAGTTTGTATATTGACACTGCACATGTTTAGAAGTACATAGTACATTTTTGTAATTTATTGATTAATTTAGTTAGTGGTTTCATTGTGCTTAAAATCAATATAGACAGTTTTCTCTTTAGTAGAAAAAATGCTGTCAATTAGAGCTTGCAGGATTAATCTCCTGTGGTAGTTTTTAAGGGTAGATAATTACTTTTCTGCTGTTTTGTATAAGATTGTGAAGAATTATACAATGGAATATTTTCTGTAACACACATTTGTGGATTGCTTTACAGTGACTAATTAACACTGGTAGATACAGTAGTTACGTTAGTAGGTCTGCTTTTCTTAGTACATATTTTTTTACTTTTAGTTTTTGCATGAGGGCCCTTACCTTTTTTAGTCGTGGCTGGTTTAGTTTTGTTGAGTGAGGTTACCATCCCTTTTGTTTTAATGTTTTCTATAAATTGTTTTAGAGGTGGATGACTGTATGGTGTAGTTTTATTCGTATTTGCTCTTTTTTCTCTCTTTTCTAGAGAGTTGCTTTTTAGTAGGCATTTTGTTATGTCTGCTGGGAAAAGAGAAAGTTGGAATGTTGTGCAATGTAAATGCATGTATGGTTCATGGGTTTGTGGGTGTGATTGTAGAGATGAATAGTGTTCTGTTTGATTGTGAGGTGGTATAGGGGGTGTGGTTGGGAAGGTTGTGAGAGAGAGAGTCTGCAGAGGTGTGATGGTGTTGGGTTAGTGACTAAGGGAGTGTGGTGTGATGGCATCTGTAGGTGCATTGTGCTGTTTTTAAGGAACAAAGGGGGTGTTACAATGGTGGTGTTTAGTTGGGAATAGGAAGAGTGTGAATGGTTTAATATAATGGCTTACAGTGAAAGAAATGTTGGTTTGAAAACAGTAGTCTGAGGTAATATATAGTGGAACTGTGCTGCTGTAATTACATACATATATATGGTACATTAATGTACTTACTTTGTTTGATGTGAAGGGTATTGCTTTCAGTTCTTGTCTTCGGTAATGTGCTTCTTTCCTGGAATTGTAAAAGAAAGTTAGTGAGCATGTAAGTAAAGTACTTTTAGTAAGCAAGGTTATTATTGATGAAGGAAGGAGGATTAGTGGGGAAAAACAGTTAATAAAATAGGTGTATGGTTAAACATGTTTGCTTTTAGGAGAATTTTCATGAAAGTTAAGAAACGTGCATTTATAGAGGCTCTATAACATTTTGTAAAAGAGAAGAAAAGTTGATGGAAAAGATTTGTAGTACCCTTTTAAATGGCAGTTGGTGTGTGGAAGTTTAAGTTGTTAGGCGTATATGCATTTTTGCCAGCATGACCCATTCTAATTTGTAGGTGTTTATGTAGTTCTAGATTTTTTGTTTGTGTTCTTGGGCTTGTAGTTCTACTTTTCCCATTATAAAAAATAGGACTGCATAAGCAACTGAAGCTTGGAATGGGTTATTTTAGGAAGTATACAATATATTAAACTGGAATACACTCAGAGCCAATTAAAATGGTGTTCAAATCTTTTATATCTGCTTTTACTTTATTTTATGAAAAAGTGCCACAGTGCTGCTACAAATGTAGATATGCATATTTTAACTTTCTTCAAAACACTTCAAAAAAATATTTTGAAAAGCACAGCATTGTATATGTTTATTTGATAAACATGTCTCAGTTTCAATTCAGTCATGTTTTTCATTGCATTCTGGGACTTGTAGTTTGAGTTTGATAATGGGTGAAGTGGAATTCGGGGTGACAGAATGCAAAGGAAAACATAAAGACTTAATAAGCACCTATAGATTGGAATGGGTGATGTTAGGGGGTTTGCATGTACTCCCAACACATTAAACTGGCAGACACTGAGTGTCACTTGAAAATGGTTTACAGATCTATTTGATATGCTTTTCATTTTTTTATGAAAAAGCCACACAGTGCTGCTGTACATGCCCATATGCATTTTTTTACTTTCATCGCAATGCTAGTAAAAAACATTTTGAAACACAGAGCATTCTAATTGTTTGCTGCTTCATGTGAGCAGGTGATGTATGCTACAAAGCATGGCATTTGCTACAAAAAGAATATGCTCATTTAGAAGCTTATTACAGGGTAAGTAGCAAAACCCCTATGTATGCAAGGAAAAAACTAGTTTAGACGATAAGATGAGAACGTAACGCAGCACAACCCCTGAAATGCAGCTAAACCCACCTTAACTTCTTGCCCCCTGTTGCACAGCCTTTGACCACAATGATAACATCACAGATGTCATCACTGAAGACATCACTAATGTCATCATTTATGACATACACACATATCAACGTGTTAAAGAATTGGAGACTATTTGCAGATTACTTTTACTTTGTTGTAGGAGAACACTGATGACATTACATATTGCATCACTGATACCACCACTGCTGACAACATTAATTACATTGTATAGAGCTGATTTCATCAATTATGGAATTAGATACAACATCATTAATAAGTTAGCTCACAAAAGCTTTGATTATCTTAATAACAATTTAGGCTGTCTACTTGGCCATGACGAAAGCTGTGGTCACTGGCCATCACCAAACACCATAGGTAGTGATCATTAGTGTTGTAAAATGCCAATGTCCATGGTTAAAATCCATGCCTAGTGTTCCATTACTGTTTTAAAATATATGGTGGGCAAGGTTGAAAGCTGTAGTCAGTGACCATGGCTAAAGGCCATAGCTAGTGCCCATTAATATTTTAGAATATACAGTTAGCTTGACCAAATGCTGCGGCCACTGGCTAGTATTGTGTTGAAGTCCGTGGCTAGTGGCTGGTTAGTGTATATAATATTCAGTGGGCACGGTTGAAGGCCATAGATAGTGGTTGGTTAGTGTTGTATGATACAAAGTGGGCCCGTCCAAAGGTCATACCTTATGGCATGTTTGTATTTTATAATATACAGTGGGCATGGCCAAAAGATGTACAAACTGCTCATACTCAAAGGCCAGGACTAGTGGCCCATTTATATGTTAGAATATATGGTGGGAACAGCCAAAAGCGGTGGGCGCTGACTAGTATTGTGCTAAAGCCAATGGCTAGAGGCCCCTTAGTATACAGTGGACACGGCTGAAGGCTGTAGCCAGTGCTGAAGGAAATAGTCTATGGTTTGTGGCCTGTTGGTGTTTTAAAATAAACAGTGCACAGGGCTGAAGGTTCTGGCCAGTGTCGATGACTAAAGGCCGTGATTTGTGTCCATTAATATAATAATGTATTAATGTATTAAAATATATTTAGTTATACACACTGACCATTGCTAAAGGCCATGTTTAGTGCTGCATAGTGTTGTAATGTAATTAGTGATGTCATCATTGTGGTCATAGACTGCACAACAGGCGATGCGAAATTAAGGTGGGTTTAGCTGAATTTCAGGTGTTCTGTTGTGTTAAGTAAGTTTTGCAACTAAAGTTTTGTCCTTCAATTTCAAAGGTTTTATTACAGTGTATTGCTCAACTTAACGTCCCTGCAGGTTTGTGTTATTCCATACATAATTGACATCAATATTACAGAGAATTGGGCTAATGAAACAATGTATCATGTCTAGAAAGTAAAATAAAAAGAAATTGTGCAGCCACATCCACCCCAAATGTACCTGTTCATAACACAGTTTGTTTGCATGTGTACAATTTTTAATTTAAAGTGTTTACATTTATATGTAATGTTGATGAATAGAAAGCCATTAAAGTGTTAAAGTGACTGTGTACAAAGACTACACTCAATATATCTTCAAAATAAATCTTTACAAGGCTACTGCCCACATATATGTGAAAATATGTTTTTTTTTAAATCAGATTTAAAGCTGCGGCTATTAAATTGCATGCACAGCTAAATGCAGCAGTAGTGGGATCTACAGACGGCTCACAAATGTAATAACTGTGGTTGTAATGAAATACATAAGGGTATGTTGTTTATTTTAACACGCACTGCATTGAAAGGATCAATTAAACATCTTTGATCTATATTTACAGTATGTGTTTTTAATGTATATTTTATAACTTAAAAGTAAGTTGGCCCTGAAAAGGAACGTTTTGGGGAATAATGAAAAAAGAGGTAGGAACTGGAAAGGGAAACACACTAGGATTCATACATATAACAAAGAATAGGGTGAAAAAAGATGTATCATGTGTTCCAACTAAACGAAAAAGAAAACACACTCCCGCCCAAATCAACCTGCTTTCAACAAAGTATGTTTGAATATCTATTTACCGTTATGAAGTAGCTACACTTATATGCATTATTAAGGAATAAATGGTATTTCAAAAGTTACAAACACTACACTATATACATCTTGAAATCTTGAAAAAAAATCCACATTTTATTTGTTTTTCCCAAAATTATGTATAGCCGCGGTTACCAGAAATCCAATTACGCTCGACATTTTGTAACCATGGCTATGCTATTGCATGTGTTTCTTTTCATAAACCTAATGCAACTATATTAATAACAGAAGACACAGTAAAAAAAGAGCAAGTAAATAATGCACTTTTTAAACATTACAGCTATAGCCTCGGTTACAGTCATTGAAACCACAGCTAGGAACCCTCCCAATCATTGCTGCAGTTAACCGTTCCTCCAACATCCAACAGCCCATTAGACTCAAACCTAGCTGCAGTTATACATCTATGTTTAAAAAAAAAATAATATCCTGTCTGAAAAAAAGAAAAATAATCAGTTCAGTGACACACACACATTAATAAACACAATTTAATACAAAACGTTTTTATGACCCTCATATCTTCTATGCAGTGTATCACATGCACCTTATAAGATACAACATTAGTGCACAGTACACAGTTGTTCTCTTTCCACACAGTAATCATTGGGGAAAAAATCCAACTTGTAAATCAAAATAAATCCATACAATAATATACAAAAAGTATATGAACATATCACTTCAAGAAACAAACAGGGATATATAAACAGGGGAAAAGTAAACAAAGAACATATACTGTCAGGTTGCAAGACAAAGAATGGGAAGGTTAATTAAACTTGCTGGACAAGAGAGAATAGGGTAGGATAAGTAAACTTGGAAAACGTGGGATAGCAAACAATTACACAGGTAGAAACACTAGTACTATAACCACGATAGTAACAGCAGTGAAGACAATATCCTTTTATTCTGAATCCATCACCACCAAGGAAGAAGACAACTAAGATGAAAACCACTGCTGACAGTTGCCACTTCTTTAAAGTCAAAGAACACTGTTCCAGAAAAGAAGCAGATGATGTCTTTGCACATTCTGCAAACAAACTGTACGCCATGCGACTTCCATTATTCTGTCTGCAGCACCTCCATCCATGAGTAAAACAACATCACCATATTTGACGTACATATTATCTTCCCTCATCACTGGAACTGTGAGCAGTGGTTGTACAAAATCAACCACCACACATTGAAGGTGCTGCCACCAACGTTATACTGGGTGGTTGCTGTGAGCTGCTTCATATGAATAATATTGAAATTGAAAAGTTATGTTTAACAAATGGCAATAAAAACATTTTAAAATAAATAAATACTGGGTGGTTGCAGGACAAAGGATTCTGAAGGTTAAGTAAACTTGGATAACAAGACAGAATATGATAGGATAGGTAGACTTGGAGAACAAGGGATAGAAAACACACATTTTGAATAGCAACAATGATAATGTCATCATTTGCGTTTCAAATCCATTGACATCCAGAATGAAACCCACTGGTCACAGTTTGCGCTTCCTTAAAGAAACAAAAACTGTTCCAGAAACGATACAGAGGACATGCCAATACACAAAGGCAATAAAATAATTAAACACTTTTATTTATTATACCCAAGGTTACAGGTGAACAACTAACCCCCAACTCATAAGGTGAAATATAGAAGCCAATGAAATAAAGCATGAAATGTGAGAAAGGAAGTATTGAAGGGAAGCAAGTCATGTTTTTAACAAGGAGTTGCAATATTGAACTGGCGATTAACAGTTCACTATGATGACAATGGTGGGAAGATGCTGCCAACCGATAAGGTCTTTGAGAAGAAGATGTAAAGGTTATCATTTTGTTGTCATTTTGTTGACACACTGTCACACTTCACACAGGGATTGGTTAAAATCTATAAAATCAATCAAATCTATAAAGTTGCTCACTGCACAAATACTCCTACTGAGACCGCCAATCAAATGTATAGTCTATGGGATACAAATTATTCAATGCTGCATCCAATCAGCATCATGAGACAGAAGATCATCTCTGTGTCAATTAATTAACAAACTGATGCATTTCTCTGGTCACTAGGGTAGAAAAAGCCAATGGGTTAGGTATTGTATAGAATCACCTATAGTATAAATGACGATGACCAATGAGGGTTTGGGAACGTGTGAATAACCTGTACATTTATTGTAAAAATGCAGCAATTTTTTGTCACCATGTTGAATGTAATGTTTGATTATTCCTGACCCAGTTGTGCTAAAATACTACGCTCAGTGTAGCCCAAAACAGTCTTGTTAAGAACTACTTATGACATTTAAATACACAAATGCAATAAAATAAACAAACACATTTACTTTATTATACCACCGGTTACAGTTCATTGACTTTTTTCATAACCATGGTTACACAAATTGGTTGAAAAAGGGGCTCACTTCATATTTTATACTACAATATAACTTAAAAGATCAATACAATAGAACACTACTCATGTACTTATGTAAAGTAGCTAAAGATAAAGAAAGCAGAGAATAATATATAACAGTAAGCTGGCTAAGCATACATTTCACAGCCATTCCATAAGATAGAATTCACAACCTAAAATACATTGTTTGTGGCATCTAAAACTGGAATACGATTCCTCCTTTTTATATTAATTTTGTCAAACTATTTTCTTCTCTTTTTTTCCAAAGTCTCACATTTTCAAAAATCTAAAATTGAAAACACCCACAATAAAAAAGACTCACAAATACCCACCAGGTCACTGACCATCTCCTTTGGCCTGGCAGTGAATTTTTACCCCCTACATCACTAGACCAACAAAATCATCCCCAACAAACTTTCAACCAAATGTTCCTTTCGCCCAAACAAATCATCCAGTGTACAAATGGACACACAGCTCAATAAGACACAGGCCATGTAATATATTTATAATATTGCAAGAGAAAAAAGTTGTTGCACATCTAAGCCCCCCAACTCATGAGGTGAAATAAAGAAGCCAATGAGGTAATGCATGCAATGTGAGAAAGGAAGTGTTAAAGGGAAGCAAGTTATGTTTTTAACGAGGAGTTGTAACAGTGAAATGTTGATGAACATTTCATAATTATGAGAATGGAAAGACGCTGCCAACTGACGAGATCTTTCAGAAGAGGATGTAAACATTATCATTTTGTTGTCACATTGTCACACCTCACACACAGATTGGATTAAATCTATATGTTGTTCACTGCACAAATTCTCCTCTTGAGACCAACAATCAACTTTTTAGTCTAGGGGATACAAATTATGCAATGCAGCTTCCATTCTTGTGCCTTTCTTGCTGACAATTCTGGACAGGGCAGCCTACCTGAAAATACAGACTCATCACGAAACAAATAACCTCTTAGGCCTGCGACAATCCGGGTTCAGACACAGACATTGGATGGAAACTGCTCTAATTGACATTAAAATGCAGATCGATGACCAACAGGGCAAAGGCAACATAACCCTGCTCTTCTTGCTAGACTTATCAATTGTGTTTGACCTTGTCAGCCACAAAGTCCTTTGCAACCACCTCACCTCTGCAGTCCACTTTTCTGAGAAAGCCACAACCTGGTTTCAATCATTTCTCGACAAACAAACAACGAGAGTCTTCTCTCCCAAAGCATCAGCCATTTTAGCACCAGTGATGTCCGGAGTTCCACAAGTGTTGTGTGTGTCACCAACACTCTATAATATATTTACCAAGCCACTGTTTGATGATGTGGTTCCCCTGGGTGTCAACTATACTAACTATGCAGATGACACCCAGGTCCTCACCCCCATATCGGGCAACCACCATAATGTCTTCAAACTAATAAATAAAAACGATCTCATCATTCAGTCATTGATGGCCACTCATGGCCTCTGCCTCAATGATGAGAAGACCTAATTGCTACTGGTCGGGTCAAAAGCTAATTTAAACAAACTACACTCTACGTTCAAATCCTTCACCATAGACGGCATAAATATGGCAGTGTCTAAAAATGTCAAGACGCTTGCCGTTTATCTTGATTCCATTCTCACCCTAACGAAACAAGTGAAAACTACTGCCACAGCTACAGCATACACTTGTAAGCTTATAAACTCATGTAGATGCTTCCTCTCAACAGCAAGCTGCTCCACACTAGCGAGAGCGCTTATATTATCCAAATTGGATTACGGTAACGCACTCTACCAAGGCACCAGCAAACGCAATTTGAATAAACTTCAGGTCCTTCAAAATAATGCCCTGAGAGCGGCATTCAACATGCCCAGATCTCATCACATTTCGGAAACAAGACGTAACTTCCGTTGGCTATCCATTACTAACAGAATCTCACTTAAAATATGGACCCTCACACATAAGTGCTTAACCAACTCAGCACCGAACTACCTTGCGTGCAAATTTGCCAGAAGGCAATCCAACCGACCGACTAGGAAGCGCAACTGAACTGTGTCAATCCCGAGATATAACAGACACAAATCGAGAGGCAGCAGCTTCCCTGTCCTTGCTTCCAAAATGTGGAATTCCTTACCTACTAACCTAAGATTAAAACTATCATTCACAAAATTCAGAATCAAAGCTAGAAACTGGCCCACCTCCCAGGAAACCGACTAACCCACTACTAACCTTTCTCGCCTAACTGTAGATATCGTCTCTGTAGCAATGTTGTAATTATTGCACCTTGCCAATACAACTTCTCATATGTACATAATCCTGACTGTATACTATTTTTCTGTATTGATCCGTATGTTAACTTCTGCATATGTACAATGACAATGTAACTATGTACCTGTGTAACCTAAATAATGCAGCCAGGTGCCTGAGGGCTTGGCGCGCTATACAAATAAATAAATACAAATTCAGCATCATGAGAAAGAAGATGATCTCTTTGTCAATTAATTAACACACTGATGGTTTTCTCTGGTCACAAGGGTAGAATAAGACAATACGGTTAGGTGTTGTATAGAATCAGCTATAATGTAAATAACGATGCCCAATCAGTGGATGGGAACGTGTGAATAATCTTTAACAGTTGTAGTAAAAATGCAGCCATTTTTTGTCATCGTGTTGAATGTCATTTTTGATTATTCCTGACCCAGATGTGCTAAAATACTACACTCAGTGTACCCCAATAAAGTCATTTTAAGGATTACTTATGACATATAAATACACATGTAATAAAATAAACAAACACTTTTTTTATTGTACCCATGGTTACAGTTCATTGACATTTATCATAACCGCAATTACATACATTAGTTGAAAAAGGGGCTCACTTCAGGTTTTATACTACAATACAACTTAAAAGATCAATACAATACAACACTAATCATGTACTTATGTAAAGTAGGTAAAGATAAAGAAAGCAGAGAATAATACATAACAGTAAGCTGGTAGGCAAACATTTCACAGTCAAACAACATAATACCACGAGTTAAAATATCCCACCTAAAATACATTTTATGGGGCAGCTTAAACTAGACTACGATCCCTCCTGTTTATATTAATTTTGTCATACTATTTTCTTCTCTTTTTCTCCAAAGTCTCACATGTACAAATCTTTAAAAACACACACCCAAAATAAAATAAAAAAACTAGAAATATTTGGAGAGGTGGTACATATCTGATATAGTGGTATGGGAAGAGTGATGTGAAGATAATTAAACACGTGTTTAAGGAGGAAGGACTGGAGGAAGGAATGTATCAGTGTTAGTTAAGTCACATGAGAAAGAGGGTTGTGAATATGAATATATACATACATGTTGGGTACTGGGAAGAGGCAGGGGAATGTTGGATTATGTTGTTGACTTGTGGTGTAGTAGCATGAAGAAGAGGGTTGTGGAGATATTTTAAAATAATTTGATTTCAGAAACAGTATAAGGATGGTAAAGGGGGGCGTGGCTACGAGAGCCATGTAGGAGGATGCGTTCCAGCGGAGCTCCCGAGATCCTGAACAGATCCGGGCAAATTAGTGCGGTGTGACTGCTTATTGAATACCGACAATATGCATGCCAGCGTGTGAAAGTGCTACCTAAGCACTGTGAACTTTTGGAGGTCATAGTAGCTACGGCGGCGAAGATCGGAGAAGAAAAGTCGAGAGACGCTGAGGACAAAGGGCGACTCAAAATGGCCGACATAGGCCCGAGACGGAATTGAAAAGAGTTGCGGGAAGACCTAACCAGGTCAGCGTGCAGTGCGCCCACTCATCATTCGGAAGACCTGCACATCCCCAGAACCATGTCCAGTAAGGCAGTGCGACCCAAGGCGAAACAGCCCACGCTGGACGACTTCACCAAAACGTCCCCGGGCCCGGACGCCACCAAGAATAAAGATGCACCGGCCGTGGGTGGCGCGACGACTTCGAGCTCTAATCAAGAAATCCTGGCGGCGATTGCGGACCTGAGAGCAGCCTGGGAGTCGAAATTAGAACTGGCTGTCTCTGAATTAAAAACGGCATTGGACCTCAAAGTTGGGGAGGTCCAGGAGGACGTCAATCTGCTGAGACAGGACGTTAGGGTTCTGGCAGAGCACACTGAGTCCCTGGAAAAAGAAGTTGGCCCGAATACGGCGGACTGTGCCACCCACAAGGCAAAACTGCACGCCCTAATCCAAAGGGTGGGCAACTTGGAAAGTAGAGCGGAGGAGGCGGAAGGACGAGCCCGTCGCAACAATATCCGCATTGTGGGCCTACCGGAGGGGACGGAGGGCCGTGACCCTACTGACTTTGTTGAGACCATGTTGCTGCAGGAGATACCCGGAGGGGCCTTATCCCAAGGCTTCGCAGTGGAAAGAGCGCATAGAGCCTTAACGAGGAGGCCGCCTCCCGGAAACCCGCCTAGACCCATCATTGCCAAAATTCTTAACTATCGCGATCGGGAAAGAATATTGGAACATTTTCGAAAAGGAGGCACGATCAAGAGAGGAGCAGCAAACATCACGGCGTATCCGGATTACACCCTAGCTGTGCAGCGGAGCCGCATGAATTTTGGGACTGTGAAACGGAGGCTGAGGGAGGCAGGTTATAAATATATGTTGCTTTACCCTGCAAAACTGAAGGTTATACAGGCGCATAAAACTTTATTTTTCGAGACCCCAGAGGACGCCATGGAGTGGCTCGACGCACAGGGGTGCCCTCAGGAATTGGCGGACCGGCCCCAGAAGGACTCGGAGGAGCTGCGGAAGGCGTAAAATGGCGTCGCAAGATGGCGCGACTCATGGACTTTGAGACTTGATTATAGTCAGTTCGGAACCTTCGGTATGGAAGGTCAGTTGGTTATACTGTTTGTCACAAACACTGGGATTATTATCGAACGGGAGCCCCATGGAGCAGTACTCTTTCCCCACAAGAGCTTAGATTAGGTGGCCATTAGGGCGACCTCACCCTACTGGGCTCTGTGCACTTATCGGTGATTGCGGAACTAGATGTGGGGGTGCCTGAGCTCTGTTGTTGAAGCTGGGCAACAGTTGTGGTGTGTGGTGTTGGGGGGAGGGCGGGTGAGGGAGGGGAAAGGGAGTTGGAGTTTGGTTGCATGTGTGGTTAGTTGGGGAATGAGCTTATTCGCGGAGTGGCTGCAGTGGGACGCCTTCTGTGTCATGCGAACCGCTGTAGGTTCCTGCAAATGGGGTGGGAAGACACATAATTGCCATGGGTCACCTCAAGATTGCCACCTGGAACGTCCGCGGTCTCAATAATTACCTGAAAAGAAATAAAGTCATGTTGTATCTTAAACGACAGAAGATCGACATTGCCCTGCTACAAGAAACGCACCTGACCCAACATAAACTAGACCTTGTAAAGAAAAAATGGGGTGGCACGGTGGTGGGCTCCCCGTACTCGGCCTATGCCAGGGGTGTGCTGATCTGGGTGGCCCCGCATGTCCCACTCAGAATTGTACGAGAGGAGGTAGACACGGAGGGTAGGCTGGTAATACTAAGGGCACTGATTGAGAACAGAGGACTGAGTATTATTAATACATATGCCCCCAACCAGAATACTGCTATATACTTCAGGACTTTATGTACACGCCTGGGCCCGTGCGCAGAGGAACCGATTATCTGGGGGGGGGGACTTCAACTGTGTTCTTGACCCCAAGATAGATAGGTCCGACAGTAAAGTGGACAGGCCCACCCCGGCGGCTAGGGCTTTACGGGTACTATTAGACGACTTTGGACTAGAAGATGTCTGGAGATTGAAACACCCCACTGCCTTGCAGTACTCTCATTATTCGGCCCCTCAACAGTTGCATACGAGACTAGACTACTTCTTTGCCACGCCAGAAGTGGCGATAGCAACTACTCAGATTGAATACAGAGCGAAGGTCCTGTCGGACCATTCGCCCTTGGGGATGGCCTGGCAATATGGCCGCCCCAGAGGGCGGATTCCAACATGGCGCCTTCGGGCGGAGGCGCTCAGAGACCCGGTCTTTAGAGAGGATATTAGAGAGACGATTATAAGGTACTTTGAGGAGAACACGGGCAGTGTAGATTCGGCTGGTACACTTTGGGAGGCCTTCAAGGTGGTATTGAGGGGCGAGGAGCTGGAGAAAGTGGAGAAAGAATTGGAGCGTGAATGTACCAGAGCGGGGGGGACACAGACCTAGTACTCGAATTACAGCAACGATGCTCGGAGCTTTGGGAGCGGCTTTGTGACCTCAACTACAGGAAATACGTGGAGAGGCAGCATGCAGGCGGTGACAAAACTGGTCGCCTACTGGCATGGCTTTATAAGAGGGAAACCCCTAGGGCCCCGATCATGATGATAGAAAGGGAAAATGGGGAGGAGGCTCACACTCAGGAAGAGGTTAACGCTGCTTTCTTAGATTATTATAAAGCGCTGTATGAGGACAAAGGGGAAGACAATCTGGATAAAATCAGGGACACACTGGAAGATATGGAATTGCCTAGAATTAGTGCAGAGGAAAGGGAGGAGTTAGATGGTCCCATTACGCTAGATGAACTGGAAGAGGTGGTGAAACGGCTGCCTACTTGCAAGACCCCGGGCACTGATGGACTCCCGAGTGAGTTCTACAAAACATATAGCGCAGAGATACTCCCCCCCATGCTGGAGATGTATAATGAATCATTTGAGGGAGGCCGATTGCCGGACACGCTCAGAGAGGCGCTGATCGTGCCGCTACCCAAGCCTAACAAGCCGAGACAACACTGTGGGTCGTACAGACCGCTGTCGATGTTGAACCAAGACAGTAAGATCCTGACAGCGGTCCTGGCGGACAGGCTACGCAAGGTCATCAGCAGACTGATACACTCGGATCAGACAGGTTATGTCCCTGGCAGGAATATAACCCATAATCATAGGCGGCTCCACCGGGTGATAGAAGAAGGGAACAGAAGAGATGAGGAAATGGCAGTG
This sequence comes from Ambystoma mexicanum, assembly GCF_040938575.1. NCBI lineage: Eukaryota > Metazoa > Chordata > Amphibia > Caudata > Ambystomatidae > Ambystoma > Ambystoma mexicanum. Next base: position 1,338,215,409 of record NC_090929.1, on the reverse strand, counting down.
ATCTCCTTAGACGCAGTTAAGGCATTTGATTCGGTGAGGTGGCCGTGGCTGTTCGCGGTCCTGGGGGAATACGGGTTCGGGCCAGGCTATATCAGATGGGCGAGGCTGCTGTATAGCCAGCCAACGGCTAGGGTGCGCACGGGATCGGTGATATCCGATAAGTGGCGCCTAGGTAGGGGTACTAGGCAGGGATGTCCTTGGTCCCCGATGTTATACATATTGGCCCTGGAACCCTTAGCGGTATATCTTAGACAGCAATATGACCTGGTGGGCATCGAGGTGGGAGGAGAGAGCCACTTGATATCCCTATGTGCCGATGACTTGCTGCTGTACCTAAAATATCCGGAAGAGAACCTCCAGTATGTTTTGGAGGTCATGCAGAAGTATGCCGAATTGTCTGGCATAGCGGTTAATCCCAGCAAGTCGAGCATGTTCCCCCTAGGGTACTATTCGAGGGTCCCCACGGAACTCTTACCGGTATTGCCCGTGCCTTGGGCAACCGAGTCCTTCCGATACCTCGGAATAGACATATATCACACTGTGGTAAACGAACATCTGCACAATACCGCAGTTGCTGTGGATAAAATCCGTGCATCCATGCGTTTTTGGGAGAAGCTGCCGCTGGCGATGATAGGGCGAGGGGCGTTGCTTAAAATGGTTGTCCTGCCTAGACTGCTGCATTTCTTCAACAACATACCATACTTAATACCTAGAAAGTTCTTTACCAAACTCGACAGTATGTGCAGGGACTTCCTATGGCACGGCACTCGCAACCGAGTGGCACTGTGGAAGCTGCAAAACTTCTACGATAAAGGAGGGATTAAATTACCACATTTTGAGGCCTATTATGTAGCGAGCCAATTGCAATATGTTACACAGTGGCTCTCTGATGAGGAATCTCCCGAGTCTAGGTTGGTTGGGACAGATTGCACCCCGTTTTATTTGAAGGAGATCATCTGGGTCCCTAGACAAGACTTAAATCTTCGCCCTGGCATGCTGTTACTTGGGTGGAAAATGTGGCGTAGAGCATGTCGGCTACTGGAAAGCCTGGTCCCGTGTTCGCCGCAAGTGCCACTGGTCGCCTTGACTGCGAGGGATAGTCAACTTAGGAAAACGATCAGAATATACTGGGAATCGATTGGGTTGGCCACGTTAGGAGATATATGGCAAGATGGGGCCATCAAGGATTTTGCAGACCTAGAAGAGGAGACTGGGTTACATGGGGGCCAATACGTTACATACCTCAGGTTGGTACGGATTATCCGAAAATCTTGGCCTGAGACGGTGTTAGCGGAGGATCCGGACGCCCTGATTGATACAATATATGATATATCAGAGGGCGGACACGAGATTTCCAGATTGTATGAGGTGGTGATGTCCCGGGTGGGAAAGGATCTGATGGACTTGAGACTAGAATGGGAAACGGAGGTGGGGGCTCAGATGACTGATGGGATGTGGGAACGGGCTATGGGATATCATAAAAAAGTGTCCAGAAATGCTAGATTACAGCAAATCCAACTATATATCACGCACAGAGCGTATATGACCCCCAAAAGGATAGCTAAGTTTGCGAACACGGGCAGGCAGGCATGCCCGAAATGTAACGAGGAGGACGCGGACATGACGCATATGTTCTGGTCCTGCCCAGTAATCGAAGTCTTCTGGGGAGAAGTGTCACAGAAGTTAGCAGACAAAGGGGTCCCGATAAGCATTGACACGGCCTGGGCTTGCCTCCTAGGGGGGTTCCCCAGACCGAAGAACACCAGACATCTGGGGAAACTGAGAGACCTAGCGTATATACTCGCTAAGAGGAGGATAGCCATGAACTGGAAGCAATGCTACAAACCTAGGATAGAGATGTGGTGGAGGGATCTGCAAAAATGGGCGGAAGCTGAAACCATGGTCTGGCAAGAGCCATGCAGTAAATGCGGGGAGGAGGATGTGGGCAACCTAGTAGCCTGGAGGTTGTTAGTCACTGGTCTGTTTGGGGTGCGAGGAGAACCTACTGCCTCGGAGGAGGAAGTCACCCGGCCACTCCAGGTCGATACAGAACTACCCTGTCGATAAGCTCTTGGGGGGAGGGGGGAGTGCAGTGTTGTGTTTTCTTAAGTGTCAATTGTCCTATTGTACATAATGTCACAAGTTTGTTTTGTACTGTTTTCATTTAAAATAAAATAAAAATATATTTAAAAAAAAAAAAGGATGGTAAAGTCTAAGAATGAATGAATGAATGACTTATTAGTAGTAAAGCTATATGAGAGAAAGAGTAGTGTAGGAAAGTAAATGTACAATAATATGTAGGTGGAAGGTTGTTAAGGGAGTAACATGAGGCAGAGAGATGCATGTATCATAGGTGTGGTAGGAGAGGATGTTAGAGTGAGATGCTGTAGAGATGTGGTGTTTTCAGTAAATGTTAGATGCCCTCAGGAAGTGTTGTGTGGAATGAGGATGTCTATGTGATAGGTAATGTTTGATAAAGTGTTTGTAGTAGTGTGTTTCACAGTGGTGGCATTAATAAGGGAGTGGTGGTGCTACTCATAATGAGGAGTGTTGTACTGTATTGGGAAAACGTGTGACTGCTACAATGGTATGAGTAAGTGTGTAGTGCAATAGTATATAGTAAACATTATGTTATTGGCTAATATACAGTAAGCATAGGCAATTACAATTATGGTAACATGCATGGTACATTCATATACTTACTTTGTAGCAATTGAAGTGTTTTTTTTTTTAAATCTGTAGATGTCTTTGGTAATCGTCTTTTTTATGTAAATGTAAAAGAAAGGTAGTTGCTGCATGTGATAATGGTGCACTTTTTTTACGTAGTAGGGCTTGGAATGTATCATGGCTGCAGAAGACATTAAAAAAGCAGTAAAGTTGTGTGATGGCTCCTGTAGGGTTGTATGTTAAAGGGAAGGATGTATAAAATAGTGGCATAGGAAGGGGTGGTTTTGTTTTGAGGGATGGAATTGTAGTTTGGGATTGCAGAGAGACATCTGTAAGCTAAAACTGGTATTAGAGTACACATAGGGATAAATGTTATTGGGCCTCATTACAAGTAGGGCGGGTTAACGGTCACCGGTAACGAGACTGGTGCTGTTAAACCCTTACTGCCCTACTATGAGTTCCCTTTGTGGGTCCTTCCTTAATGCCTGCTTTTAGCAGGCGTTAAGGACGGGACCCGCAAAGGGACTTTAGAGCTAATAACGGTACCGTAATTTATGGTACCGTTATTAGCACCTTCCCCATTCCCATTGAGCCCTATGGGGGCTCAAATGGGAATGGGGAAGGGCCCTGGTGAATGGGATTTACCAGGGCGGAATCGGAAAGAGTTTGTAGGCAGCCATGCCGCAAATAGCAGCGTGGTTACCTCCAAACTCGGAATGAGGCCCATTGTTTTTATACATAAGGATATGGTGTTTTCTAAGCAGTCGTATCAGATGGCCATGCAATTGGAACATTGTGAACTGGCTGACATTAAGTGCCATTTAATAGTGGCATGGGAGTGTTAGTTAAGTGTGTGTTTTATTTGGATAAAAATGTATCAATTTGGACACTGGTAATGTACTTAAGCAGTGTGTCTTTTAGTGAAGTGGTGTTATAAAGATGCATTGGTGAATGCACCAGTCTGGCTAATGTGAAAGGATATAGTATTTTATAGGTGGAGCTATTAGATGGCCCAGTTGTTGTAACAGTATGCACATGCTCATATGAAGTGCGAGTAACAAATGCTATGGGAGTGTTTGGCAAGTGCATTCTATTTATTTGTGAAACATTTAAATATGTTGGTGCTTGTAAACTGAAACTATTGCCAACATTTCAACATTTTTAACAAAGAAGGACAATGCACTTGGTAAAGTGTCAAGTTAGAGGTGTACACTGTTGCAACTATATGGCATCTCATAGCACTGCCTGCTGTCTTCAGCTATGCCCTTTTTTAACAGTGCTTCGCTAAAAGACATACAATGCATTGGTGCTTCACTAGTACCAACATCTGTATATTTGTTGATAAACAAGGAGAATGCACTTGCCAAACATGTGTCTAGTGCTCTTAAATAGAACTTGGTATGACCAGGTGCAAAATATTGGCACTACATGGCATCTGATGGCAGTGCCTGGAAAATACTATGGGCCTCATGAGTTGGGCGGTATCCCGGTGGTATTCTCGCCAGGATACTGCCCACGCTAGTAGCGCTACTGCCAAACCAGTCTGGCGCTATTAGCGCTGCATCACAGGATTTGTTGGAACGGTATTTCCGCATTTCCCATTGTTCCCATTTGGGAATTCCCTATTCCCCATTGGACCCAATGGTGAATTTTCAACACGATTACCGTCAGCAGTATTACCACGTCGGAATAGCACCAAAAATCGGCAAATTCCCAGCAGACTTTCCCCCATCTCAGAGCTGGTGGTAAATGCTGCCAAACCAGTGATTTGGCTGACCCCTAAATGCGGCAGTAATAGTGTTACAGCTGCATTTAAGGGTTACTGCCCAACTGGTGATGACCCCGTTTACCCTCATATGTAAGCAAAAGTGTTGCGTTCAGAAATGTTTCTTTTTAATAGCACTTCACTAAAAGACACACAATACATAGGTGCATTATCATCAGCCACAATTTAATTTTTTTTACAAACAATGAAAATGCATTTGCCAAACACTTCTGTACTGCATTGCTGCTGTGTTCAATCTAGCCCTTTTCCCCTTTTCTCGGAAAGCTGAATCTGGGTGTTTGCATTGGTTGTTTTGCATTGCTGCTGTGTTCAATCTAGGCCTTTTCTCCCTACATTCAGCAAAGTTAAATCTCGGTTTGCATTATGATAACTGTGTACTGTTAACTGCGTCTCATTAGGCTCTCTCTCCCCCTCATTTGTCCCCACCGTATGGTAGTACCTGTACTGCTCAGTGTACCTGTCTGCTCCTTCTATGTACTCCCTACTGTGTAAACCCTCATGCATCCTGTGTTTAGCGGCTCTGGGCTGCGCATCCCTTCCTCTCCCACTCCCTCCTCCTACTACTTTCCCTCTTCACACCCTCTATGGTACTTTCTGTCCCTCTCATCTTCTCAAACTGCAACTCTATCTCCTACCCCCCTCACTACGTCGAGAAGGAAGTAGTTCAAGATGGACATCCTAGTCTCCAACCCTGGCCTCCCTATCACTGATACCTACATCAGTGCTTCCACCAGGAAGACTCTCACTGACATCCTCTTTGTCATTCCCTTATTAGACCTATGGAACCCTCATATGGTCTCGGCTCTCTCTCCTTTCTCCTCTCCCATTAATGGTGGCACTCGATGGGAGGCCATTAATGTCTATCTGAATGGCGCCATCTTGGTCCAGGACCCTCAGCCCAATCTCTTTCTTTTCAATAGGCATCTCCTGTGTCTTATCAACTTCCTTCCCTCTCCTGCTACTCCTTCCAGCACCTCTCTGGCGCCTCTGCCACCTCCTTCTTTCATCCATCTCTCGCACCTTCCTCTACCTCCCAGGCCACAATGCCACCTCATGCTACCTCCTCTGCCCACCCGCAGGACCCTCTACGACCTCTGCTTGGTGTACCTCTTGCATATAACTCCCCGGAAGTCATTCAAATTTGGCAACCTGCTGCATGTCGCTACTCCCAACTCCCACACTGCTGTCAAACACTCCTTTGGCATCTGCCACCTCCTTGAACAACTTGACCTAGATGGCCTCACTCTCACTGGGACAGGGTTCACAGCCAAGTTTGACACTCTCCTCCCTAATGGCTACAAGATCCTCTCTGAGCCTAGGAACAAACCGACCTGGGGGTGGAGTAGCTCTGATCATCCCAGAGTGGGTCCCTTCTTCTTTTTTTACATTGTTTTGTATTATTTATTTTAGTTGTACATTACAACTTTTCAAATTACAGGGCCTGCGGTAGCGGCCCTGTAGTTATGGTTAAGTTGCTCAACCCATAGGTAGAGCACTTTTTGGGTGGCCTATAACTTTGCTCCCCCTGGACGAATCCTTACCAAAATGAAAAAAAAAAGTATATGGCCCCTTCTAAATGTTTCTGACAAGTTTGGTGAGGTTTTGTCAAAGGGGTGCAAAGTTGTAGGGTGGTCCCAAAACATATCTTTTTCCATAGACGCAATGGAAAAAACATTTTGTCCACGTCTACAGCCCAAACTGCTGGACAGATTTTCACCAAATGTGCGGCAAGAGCAGCGGCCTGGTCCTGAAAGCGCTTTTTTGTAAATTTGGCGTACATCCATCCAGTAGCTTTTTTTTAAATGGCCCAAAAGTAGATAAACATGTTTTTGTGATGTCTGGGTTCGGGCTCACTTCCAAATGTGTTGGTGCTTGTAAACTGAAACTATTGCCAACATTTCAACATTTTTAACAAAGAAGGACAATGCACTTGGTAAAGTGTCAAGTTAGGGGTGTACACTGTTGCAACTATATGGCATCTCATAGCACTGCCTCTTGTCTTCAGCTATGCCCTTTTTTAACAGTACTTCGCTTAAAGACACACAATGCATTGGTGCTTTACTAGTACCAACATCTGTATATTTGTTGACAAACAAGGAAAATGCACTTGCCAAACATGTGTCTAGTGCTCTTAAATAGAACTTGGTATGACCAGGTGCAAAATATTGGCACTACATGGCATCTGATGGCAGTGCCTGGAAAATACTATGGGCCTCATCACGAGTTGAGCAGTATCCCGGTGGTATTCTCGCCAGGATACTGCCCACGTTAATAGCGCTACCGCCAAACCAGTCTGACGCTATTAGCGCTGGATCACAGGGTTTGTTGGAACGGTATTTCCGCATTTCCCATTGTTGCCATTCGGGAATTCCCTATTCCCCATTGGACCCAATGGTGAATTTTCAACACGATTACCGTCAGCAGTATTACCACGTCGGAATAGCACCAAGAATCGGCAAATTTCCAGCAGATTTTCCCCCAGCTCAGAGCTGGTGGTAAATGCTGCCAAACCAGTGATTTGGCTGACCCTTAAATGCGGCAGTAATAGTGTTACAGCTGCATTTAAGGGTTACCGCCCAACTGGTGATGACCCCGTTTACCCTCATATGTAAGCAAAAGTGTTGCGTTCAGAAATGTTTCTTTTTAATAGCACTTCACTAAAAGACACACAATGCATAGGTGCATTATCATCAGCCACAATTTAATTTTTTTTACAAACAATGAAAATGCATTGGCCAAACACTTCTGTACTGCATTGCTGCTGTGTTCAATCTAGCCCTTTTCCCCTTTTCTCGGAAAGCTGAATCTGGGTGTTTGCATTGGTTGTTTTGCATTGCTGCTGTGTTCAATCTAGGCTTTTTGTCCCTACATTCAGCAAAGTTAAATCTCGGTTTGCATTATGATAACTGTGTACTGTTAACTGCGTCTCATTAGGCTCTCTCTCCCCCTAATTTGTCCCCACCGTATGGTAGTACCTGTACTGCTCAGTGTACCTGTCTCCTCCTTCTATGTGCTCCCTACTGTGTAAACCCTCATGCATCCTGTGCTTAGCGGCTCTGGGCTGCGCATCCCTTCCTCTCCCACTCCCTCCTCCTACTACTTTCCCTCTTCACACCCTCTATGGTACTTTCTGTCCCTCTCATCTTTTCAAACTGCAACTCTATCTCCTATCCCCCTCACTACGTCCAGAAGGAAGAAGTTCAAGATGGACATCCTAGTCTCCAACCCTGGCCTCCCTATCACTGATACCTACATCAGTGCTTCCACCAGGAAGACTCTCACTGACATCCTCTTTGTCATTCCCTTATTAGACCTATGGAACCCTCATATGGTCTCAGCTCTCTCTCCTTTCTCCTCTCCTATTAATGGTGGCACTCGACGGGAGGCCATTAATGTCTATCTGAATTGCGCCATCTTGGTCCAGGACCCTCAGCCCAATCTCTTTCTTTCATCCATCTCTCGAACCTTCCTCTACCTCCCAGGCCACAATGCCACCTCATGCTACCTCCTCTGCCCACCCGCAGGACCCTCTACGACCTCTGCTGGGCGTACCTCTTGCCTATAACTCCCCAGAAGTCATTCAAATGTGGCAACCTGCTGCACGTCGCTACTCCCAACTCTCACTCTGCTGTCAAACACTCCTTTGGCATCTGCCACCTCGTTGAACAACTTGACCTAGATGGCCTCACTCTCACTGGGACAGGGTTCACAGCCAAGTTTGACACTCTCCTCCCTAATGGCTACAAGATCCTCTCTGAGCCTAGGAACAAACCAACCTGGAGGTGGAGTAGCTCTGATCTTCCAGTCCCTTCTTCTTTTTTAACATTTTTTGTATTAGTTGTTTTAGTTGTACATTACAACTTTTCAAATTACAGGGCCTGCGGTAGCGACCCTGTAGTTATGGTTAAGTTGCTCAACCCATAGGTAGAGCACTTTTTGGGTGGCCTATAACTTAGCTCCCCCTGGTCGAATCCTTACCAAAATGAAAAAAAAAGTATATGGCCCCTTCTAAATGTTTCTGACAAGTTTGGTGAGGTGCAATGGAAAAAACATTTTGCTCACGTCTACAGCCCAAACTGCTGGACAGATTTTCACCAAATGTGCGGCAAGAGCAGCGGCTTGGTCCTGAAAGCGCTTTTTTGTAAATTTGGCGTACATCCATCCAGTAGCTTTTTTTTAAATGGCCCAAAAGTAGGTAAAAATGTTTTTGTGATATCTGGGTTTCATCTCACTTCCATGTTTGCGCCCACTGATTGGATAAAATAAAAATATCATATCATTGGATGATGAAAAGTATGAAGTGCATCAGATTTTTGGAAACACCCGCCATGCTGGATTCGCAGACAGCGCCCGGTGTCTGTGAACATCGCAGTACAAATATTAAGAAACACAACATTGCACTTGTCATACTTATCAAACAATCTAGGGGGAGGTGAGGGGTGTTGAGAATGGGATGGGATATTGCTATAAGAACCCAAAAATGTGTGTTTTTCACCCTGAAGTCCGCAAACAGTCCAAATGTTCAGGTACAGTCCTATGATGTTCACGAACACTTCAGATGTTTGGGGACATCTATGCCTAGTTCTAATTACAGGGTCGGTGAAAAGCAGTTTTTGGGTGGCTTATATCTTTGGCGCCACTGCATGAAATGTTCTAATTTAATTCTAGACCTGATTGTGATTTGTTATGGAAAGTGTGGAGCTGTTTTCTCAAGAGGGAACAAAATTAGATTCGGGTCCCAAATTATTGTAAAAGCTTATTTATGTGGTGCCATTTGACGAATCTGCACAAAAGTTTGCAAAATGATTTTAAATCTAGATATGAATGTTGTTACAAAGTTTGGTGGGATTCTGTCAAGAGAGGTCTAAATTAGGGGGGGTCCCAACATTTTTAGATGGCTTATAACTTTGTTGCCGTTTGACGAATGTGGACAAAAGCAGAAAGATTATAGACAAAACCTTGAATGTTTGTGTAAAGTCTGAATGGATTTTGTCAAGTGAGGGCTGAGTTATATGATTATTGCATGTACATACATTTTGACACTTTTGAAAAAATAAAACATGGGCAGATTTCAAGCAAAGTTGTGTAAGGAGCATTGGCGAAGACCTTAAGACATGGTTTTGCAAATGTGTTTGTGTTTTATTTTTTGACAAGTGTCATAATGTAGTTACAAAAAATAGTTATATACCTTTGGTGACTGAGGATTAGCCTGTGGCCATGGGCAGTGGCCAGATTGTCCGGGTCATGGCATAAGGTCATGACCCGGATGATCTGGCTACTGGCCATGACCGTGAGGGATGACAAATGGTCATGTCCACCTGGGACCGGCTTAGTGGTACAGTTATTCGAAAATGGCATATGTTTGAAAGGGAAAAGAAAATGTGTGTGTGGTAATATGGTTATAGTGTTATGCTCACCTGGTCTCTGCAGAGTCATTGGGGCATGGTTGCCGCCCTGCCGGGGGTGAGGTCGCTCAGGTCCAACTTCGCCCTCTGCGCTTATGTGGTGATTGGTGGTAATAGGTGATGCAGCGCGGGACTGCTCCTGTTGATTAGTTTTGGCAAGCACTCCATCCTGCTGCTTCTGGCAGGGGCGCTTGTATGATCTGGACCGAGTTCCTTCACTGGTCCCTTGCATGTGGCAGTCCAGTCCTGCTGCGACTAAGCCACTATACTTCAGGTAAGTGTTCCTGTTTGCCTTTGTCTTTCCTCATCTGTTTTTGTTGTATTGTAAAGTTTGTTGTCTTGTATTGCTGTCCGTTCCACTTTTGATGTTTGCTCTTTTGCTTTTTTCCCTTGCAGGTGATGTTGCCGGCCCGGCAGAAGCTGCAGAGTTCATGGATGTGGTGTGCGGTGCTGCAGCATCGGGATCAAGATCACTGGATGTCAGGAGATGAGTTTGCAGATGAAGCCATGAAGCACCGTTTTCATGGAGGTGAGTATGCATTAGAACGCCTGGTTTCAAAGGTAAGTAAACTGGTCCAAGCGGCGGTGAGCGCCACGTTGCACGCGAGTGCACAGTAACACAAAGCCATAATTTAACTTAGATGTTTAAACTCAATAAAAATGTAATTGTTGTTATATTTAAAGAAATTTGTTGGGCTTTAAAAATCATTATCCACATTTGATGAGGTGTCAATAAGCAATAATCAGTGAAACATTTGTGGAAGTGTTCTTTCCTTAGTGGGGCTTAAGTGGAACTAGTTACTGCAGTCACACGCTGCTCTTTACTATGTGAATACCAGACTTTGTTTTTTCAACTACAGCGTGTTACACTGGGACCTGTTACGAGCTACAAGCTCCAGTGTAATAAGGAATTCTCCTTTAAGGAAAAAAAAAACAGCTCCATGGGATGCTGTGTTGAGCGGACGTGCTCCACACCCCTTTTCTTCCTACTTAGCCCCACCTTTGCCGTGAAGTGGGAACTTAAGTGGAACACAGTTACTGCAGTTAAAGCAGTTACAACAGTTACACCAGCCGTCACACAGATGGGAAAATCATCTTTAAAGTCTTTCACATCCCGATCGCTGTTAAGGAGCTTGGAGCTTGGAGAACTTTGCGGGTGTGCCAGAGTCTCCATGAGTTGCTTGTCTGCATTCGAACTGGCAAAGGGCTCGTCACCTGGCTCCTCTGACAAGTAAGTGCCCTGAAAATGCCATAACTGAGCGAGTGCGTGGTATGCAGCAGGGAGACTGTGGGAGAGAGCTCCTTTGATCACAGCAGTGAGACTGTGGGAGAGAGCTCCTTTGATCCCAGCTGCGACACGCCACCCCACATTTACTTTGGATATAGAACCCCTCTCTGCTACTTTGACCCGAATAGAATTGCCCACCTCATAAATTAATTTTGCGCTTTGATTCAATACATGGAGCGCTTGCTTTGGGAGCACAATAATTAAGCATTGATAGAAGGAGGTAACGACAACAATAGTGAAAACTGAGGTATCTTTCGAGAAAATGCTAACATAGGATGGTGAGCAGATAGCCACCCCATCACTTGGGGGCTGGGAGGGAGGCATATGTGAAGAACCTATCCCTGCAGATTGTATCAATGCAGGAGCCGAATCAGCAGGGCAGCTCCTTGACTCAACTGAAGCAGCTACCCCTTGCATCAACATGGTGGCGAACATAGGTCAAACAACGACCTCTTCGGATAACATCCCAGAGGTGGAGAATATCCTTAAACCGCATTATGGCTCAAGTTCACCTAAAGACTTACTTGACCGATCATCTCCAAAAAAGGTGTTTGGGCCATCTTGTTCCAAAATCTAATAGAGGCAAGGGAAATCCTCCCTATTTTTAGGGAGGCAGCCATACCGGCAGTAACCAAACCTCTTTAAACAATCTATATGTTTGGCAAACCCCAACATAATGTGACAACAAAGAAATCAAACCAACCCTCCCTCAAATTCATTTGGAAACCTCCTGGACTAACAGCAGCAATACCGGCTTTAAAACAAATGTTTTGTTACCGGAGGCCAGATTGCATCCTTCAAGGAAAGATGGAACAGAAGCAAGAGTTCAATACTTAGGTACCTGGAGGTGGTGAGCTCGCAAGTGGAGGACCAGGCAGCCAGAAAGGCGCTGCTTGACACCAATTTAATAGCAACCATTACATTAACCCTCGCTCCTTATATGAAACTGCACAAGGTGTTAAACAATCAGATTAGGGACCAATCCACCCTACGCGCAATGATTAACTCCGAGATTGTGTTCTTGGAGGGCTTTGTGACTACTAGACAGTCTAATCTATTTTGAACCAAAGGAGAAATTGTTGCTGTGCCAGAGGATTTGGGCTAGGTTAAATTATTTGGATAACCACTCTACGTCAACTCTTATCTATCCAAAAAGTAAACATTTTTATTCTGGAATTGAATTATTTTCTTTTTCATTGAAACCAATCGCATTCAACCTCTTGACAAGGAGAAAGAAACAACACAAGGAAGAGAATTCTAAATCATTCTGTATTCAATCTAGTAAGCAAAATAAATGAACGTGTGTATACCTAGAAGACAATAGTAATACACCAAAAACAGCATCAGACATTCAAGGACATTTATGTAAAAAATATTTTATTAACATACAGCAGATGTGTGTTAATGAACAAGATCATGAATTGATTAAAAAACAAACAGACCTAAATATGTGTGGTACAAAAGAAATCATCATAATACATTGGCCCAAAGGCAAACACACAAAGAAGAAAGAAGGAGATTAAGGGGAGGGGACAAACAGGAGAGAGAAACAAAAATTGGCAATCATGTAAACAAAAGAAGAACTGAAATTTAGATAACACTAGGGTTGGTGGGGGAGAGAGGGCAGGAGTATTCAATCCTTGCCACCTAGTAGAAAAACCACTAGAACTAAACAAAGCACTTGAGCTAACTGCTTGAAGTGTGGCTCATCTTGATGGTTGTCACTTATCAACCGTGGGCCTCGGGATCAACTCTGTTTACCAAGGTACAGTCTAATCTAGACAAAAACTCAAAGCACATAACAGTGATCCTGCATAGTATCATTGACCCAATCATACAGGACAAAATTAAGAGATGGGCTGACCTGGAAAAGCAAAATGTTGTGGGAAGAGAAGTAAATATGCCCACAAGGGGCCCTCTAAACTCAGTCATGTTGGAGAAAGAGCAACTTGAAATTATGAGCGTTTAGGTGCTCACCTCTGAGAAAGATAAAGGGCAAATGCCCACTAATTCATTAGGTTCACCCTATACAAGCTATACCTGCTTTAAACACCAATTATAATGACTTGAAAGTCCCCAAAGAAAATATGAAATCTTCACTAAATTATGTTCAGAGGTGAAGAAGAGCAGCTCACCCAAAACCAAAAGGGGCCTCCTAAAAAGAACTGTGATGAATTCTATCAAGTCACAAAAAATTCCGAAACGATTGGGCAAGTCCAGATTAGTAATCAGAAATGTGATGGTCCCAATTGAAGTGGGCCTGTCGAAGCAACTGAGAGGCCTAGAGGAGGGTATCATGGAACAAATTGATTACAATACTCATGTAAGTGTTCAGGAACCGTCTTGCACTAAGAAACAACTCCTAATTGAACCCTCCAAGGCCGAAGACGACATGGATGACCTGATCAATCTCTCAACCTACACAATCATGGAAAGCGATATTAGCGCTGCAGAGGAGGTCTTTTGTAACTCCATACTGAGCCTAAATGAGGAAGAGGACCTTCCTGACCATTTCGAGATGGAGGAGAATTCAGGGACGATGTAGATGGGGACTACTCAAAAGGAAAGTTGTTGACTCTCCTCACTTTACAGCTTTCCAAGGAAAAAGACTAAGTATTCGCTGTTAGTTTTGGAAGAAGATTCCGACAAACTAGTGTCCCCTTTTGTCCCTCTAAAACATTCAAGGTCGGTAAGAATACCATCAGTCTCCTTTTTAACACTAGATAAAAAAAGAAAAAATCTTAAAGATTTTGGTGTGAATCATAAGACTGGGATGTCCAAAGAGGGCCATAAAATGAACGGGAATAAGGACAGACGTCAAGAGGAAGAACTTAAGGACCACACAGATCACCTTCTGCTCCTCCATAGAATATTGTCTTTTAATGTGGATTTAATATTGAATAAGGCTAATACATTGCGTCTTCTACACTGTGTTCAGCCCTTGAAAATCATTGGACCTACATCTGATTGAGTTCCCAGTGGAGGAAAAGCTTGATAAAGTTATCCTCTACGTTTGTACACTAAATAACAAAAACCTTTTAATTCGAGAAGGAAAAAAAATATTGCCTCTGGGATTTGCCTATGATGGGGGGGGGGGTTGATCAATCTAAACTCAACGCAGATTCTCACCATCTACTAAGAAGAAAACCAATACTTGAGTGTCCCATGACCACTCAAACACCAAAAGCCCAGAAGTTGCAGAACTTTGGGGATTAACGGAATCATACATATAGACCCCAGAAAGGTGGTCTGTGAATAACATTTGAAAACACCAAGCCATTAACCTTTAAACTGCCATGGGTTTTCCCCCCCAGTGCCAAAGCCTTTTTTGGTGATTTTGGTATTTCGCCATTCAATGCCTTCTAACGTTTTCTGTTTCATTAACCCCTTAAACTCCACGGATGAGGTTGGCAACAGGGAGGTAATCCCAAGGATGAGATACCTCGCCCTTGGCACTTAATGAGTTAACGGACATTCATCACGGTAGTCATGATGTAAGGAGAGGTGCCCAAAAACATCCTGGTCATGGCTGGCCGGTGCACTGGCAAATGAAGATCGAGAAGCATAGCCGCCACCAGCAGATGTTAGGATCTGTCTGTAAGACCAACCCATGGACATGTCCTTAGTCTCATGGAACATCAGAGGCGTCAGCAACCTTTTTAGTGGGTGTGAGCTGAAGTTTGAAGAACACAATATCATCTGTCTCTAGGAGACCTGGTTTAAAGATAAACCCATACTAGAGGATTTTAAAATGTATATAAATCCTGCAATAAAGGGATCCACGGGTCGTCGTATCGCTGGTTCGCTGATCGCCCTGAAAAACACATTATCATCAAGGGTTGCATTGGAAAAATTCCTGTCTGCTTTCATTCAAGTTCTTCTCATAGCAACTGGGGAGAGAGAAGGAAGCCCTGCACAATTATTCCTTTTATTAAATCTCTACTGGAATAATGCTTCACCAACTGCTGAGGGATTCGCCAGCTCGGTGTTGTTTATTATTGAGAAAACAATGGGAACCTGGGACGAATCTGGATATCACGATATGTGGAGATTTAAACATTCATTGTTTTGACGCAACTACTGCTCCCATTTCTTTAACATCTAAAGAATTAAGGTGCATAAGGTTGAGAACAGAATTGGAGGACAAGAACATCTACATGGCCAATGGTCAGACAAAAGGAGACATGCTGGTCGCCTGCACCTGGAGAAGAGGGCAGGACAAAAAAAACTTTACACTATATTTCTGCCTCAGAGAACCTGTTTCTTGATTTGACATCATTGACAATGAGCCTGTCTGAAGTTAGTGACCATACTATGGTGCTTTTTACCTTTAAGGGCTGGAGGAAGATCAATCGGATGATGACATACTCCAACCTTATTGTCAATCAAGGGCGAAACAAAACGTCTACACTTCAAAAAGGAGTTCACCAGAAGCGAACTAGAGGATACACATACGGACCACACTAATGACACACCAATGACGCACCAAAACTGTCTATGTTCAAAGAAAGGGGTGCTCATCTGTCATGGCCACCGGCCCCAGAACACAAAAAACACACTATCTAGTGATGGGGGCAATGGGTCACTTGACTCACTTATGTCCCTTTGGGACCCATAAACAGAGGGACCCTGTCTGGACTCAGGCTATGGCACCTTTGGCACCAGGCTCATATAGAGATGTGAGCAGGAACACTTTATTTCAGCGCAGGAGTGCTTTTACTTTATTTTAGTGCAGGAGTGCTTTTATGTTACAAGAACCTTCCAGGAGCTGAAATCCTTTATTCCAGAGAACATCCTCATGTGCTGACTCATCAGGTGTGGCTCCCTAGGCCTGGTCTTCATGTGCTGACACATCTGGTGTGGCAGGGTGTGGCAGGCAGGCTGAACCTTGTGGGCATGGCTTCAGAAGCTCAGCTATATAAGCTGCTCCATCCTTAAGGCCGGTGCTTCGCGTTACTGTGCACTCGCGTGCAAAGTGACGCTCACCGCTGCTTGGACCAGTTTACTTACCTTTGAAACCAGGCGTTCTCCTGCATACTCACCTCCAGGAAACCAGTGCTTCATCGCTTCATCTACAGACTCATCTCCTGACATCCAGTGTTCTTGATCCTGACAACGCAGCACCGCGCTCCACATCCACAATCTTGGACCCTGTGAAGAAGAAGAAAGACAAGATTAGAAAATCCATCCTAGTGCCATGTTGCACCCCCAGTTAACAATTTACTAGCTACTGTACCATTGCAACTTCATTCATTGTTCACTCCTGCTGCGGCCTCGAGCTCTGCAGCTTCTGCCGGGCCAGCAACATCACCTGCAAGGGAAGAAAGCAAAAGAGCAAACACCAAAAGTGGAACGGACAGCAATACAAGGCAACAAACTTTACAATACAACAAAAACAGAGGAGGAAAGACAAAGGCAAACAGGAACACTTACCTGAAGTTTAGTGGCTTAGTTGCAGCAGGACTCTACTACCACGTGCAAGGGACCAGTGAAGGAACTCAGTCCAGATCATACAAGCGCCCCTGCCAGAAGCAACAGGACGGAGTGCTCGCCAAAACTAATCAACAAGTTTGGCAGAAGGGGTCTGGAAGGGGATCAGGGGCACAAGCTGGCATACTCACGCCCCCTATTCTACATGCAGGATAAGTCCTGAGCAGCATCACCTATTACGACCAGTCACCACATAAGCATAGAGAGCGAAGTCGGACCCGAGTGACCTCACCCCAGCAGAGGGCTGCAACCGTGCCCCAACGCCTCCGCAGAGACCAGGTGAGTGTAACATCATCCCCTGTTCGTAAAGCAACAATCTTTTGATATGGAGGTACATCTTAGTAAGAAAGACCTGGAAAATAAATTAAGGAGTTATGTTATGTTATGTTATTTTGCATTTATATAGCGCCTTATATACCATATTGGTATGGTCTGAAGGTGCTGGTAGGTTGAACACCCTTAGGAACCGAAGTTCATATCAGTAGAGAGAGAGTAGAGAGAGTCAAAAGGTGCGTGTGAGCACCGGGTATGTGTGCAGCTCATGCAGTATTCGTATAATAGCTGCTTCTTAGCGGTATGTGTGGTGGTTGACAGATCAGGAGAATGTGTTTGTTCTGACAGGATTTATTCAGAACGGATGTGGCTGCGTTAGGCCTGAGGAGAACGCCTGGCTGGGGGTGTGAAACCAGCAGTGTTTACTTAGAGTGATGTGGGGTAAGCAGCGGATGTTGGTATGAGAACAGCTATACCGAATGGTGTCAAAGTATCTCTGTGTTCTAGTTGAGTGGTGATGTAAAGGAGAGAGTAAGCGTGGTAGTGTGATATGATGAGTTATATGTTTTTTCAAACATTCTCTGCATTCCAAACCATACTATATACGTTGTGCAATTCTATGAGCTCCAGTCAATTCCGTGCGCTCATATACACTCCTTGTACCCAGTCTTGTCTATACACTCTGGTGTGCTCCACGCACTCATGCATTCCAGCCTGCCTCGCGCACTCTAGTCCGCCCCGCACGCTCTAGTCCACCCTGCGTGTTCTAGTCCGGCCCTCGTGTTCCAGTCCGCCCCTCTCATGCACTCTTGTCCGCCCCATGCACACATTCTTGTCTGCCCCATGCATGCACTCTTGTCTGCCCCACGCTCTACGCATACAGCAGCTCTACATACTCATCCTTTCTACACGCTCATCAGTACTGGATGCAATCTGTGCTTGTTCGTTTTACGTACTCGTCCGCTCTACGTAGCACGTCTGTTCACTCTGGGCACTCGTTCGCTCCAGGCACTCGTTTGCATGCTAATATTTACAATTCTATCTAAGTGTGGACATGCTAATATTTACAATTCTATCTAAGTGTGGGCATGCTAATATTTACAATTCTATCTAGATGCGGCGCAGGCTAAATTAAGAATTCAATCTAAGTGTGGTACATGCTAACATTCATATTGCTATCTAGATGCGGTGCAGGCTAAATTGAGAATTCAATCTAAGTGGGGTACATGCTAACATTCACATTGCCGAAGGAAGTATCTCTGTAATACACTTAGCTGTAGAAAACGACTCAGCAATACAAAAATTGGCTGAAATGCCATAAGTTGCTAACCTAATTAAAGCAGCCACCAATTCCAGGGCGGCAGGCCCTGATGGTACAACCAACCTCATGTTGAAGAAAGATGCTGGAAAATGGGCTCACATTTTGCATGAACAGTTCGAGGAGATCAAAAGAACAGGTGCCATTCTGACCTATTGGTGGTCTTCTATCATAGTGCTGATCTTCAAGAAGGCCGATAGGTCAGATCTGGCAAATTACAGACTTATCGCCCTCCTGGATGTGGCTGACAAATTATTTGGAGCCCTATTGCTGAAGTCTACTACATCATGGAGTACCAACACGGGCCATTAGGACAAGTGGCAGGCCCGCTTGGTTAAGGCTATAGGGATCAACCCTTAAGCTTTTCCGAATCAACCTCCTTAAGATGACAACTAAGTTGAATGGGATGGGCCAGATCTATTTGGCATCAATAGATCTGGCCTATGCGTTTGACATGATCAAGCAGCAACATCTTTGGGTGAAATAAACCATTGGGATTGTCCAGAGGATATCATGGAAGCTTTAATCGCGCTACATTCTAATACTATCTTGCAGGTTAGATTGGACAGAAAAGGCACTTTATTGAAACCTATCAATACATCAAGAGGGCTGAAGCAGGGGTCTTCATTAGCCCCTGCTATATTGTATCTCTTCATCTCAGACATGGAAAACGCTTTTGGTGAAATAAGATGTTTTTCTCCCCAAATAGCAGGAGCACCAGTAAGCCGCCCGCTGTATGCAGACGACGTTATATTTCAAACTAAAATGGGACTCCAGAGACAGCTGAACACCCTGAACTATTTTTAGAAGCTAGCAGTTTTAAGATCAATGGTGCAAAATCAAGAATACTGACTCTAGTAAGGAGAATTGGTCAAAGGAAAGCCTCACTCAAAGCTGCGTGGTTCTTGAAAGGAAAAAAATTAAGAGAAGTATAATCTCTCCTATACTTGGGAATGACAATCAACAGTGCATGTGATGCTCAAAAGGAGGCCATCCTTAGAGGTAAGATGTGTAACTTGGCCTCATAGGCTCGTCTCCTAACAGCAAAATACTGTGTGTTTTCATTAAAACCAATTTTCGAATTATATCACGTCAAAGTTGCTCCAGTACTAACATACGAAGCAGAGTCTTCATTCTCGCTACCCGCCTCAGTCTGGCCTAAACTGGAAGGCATTTTTTGGAGAAGGGTCTTCCTTCTCCCACAGATTTTACCTATCCACATAATAAGGCACAGACTGGGTCTTACGTCCCTATACGCCATAATGGTTTGGAAAACCCTGGCTTTCTATATGAAATTCCCGCTGGGTGAACAGGAAGGGAGATTTAAGGTCCTGAAGAGCACACTTCAATTGCCCACTGAGACTATGCTACAGGCATGGAAAATAATCTGTGTGGCTTTACTTGTATATGTGGGTTCTTCGGAAGATTCCATGAAATTTACCCCAGGAAAAGTGAACTCCAAGCTATACGATCAAGACTGGATAGACACTTGGGATAACATGACTACTAGGAACCTTTTTGAGCACTTTAACCTGGATTGTAAAGCAAGAGGAACGTTACCTAAATATCTTCAAAGGTTCCCTAACTACCGACAGAGACATCAATTTATGAGATTACACTTTAATCTTTTTCCAACAAGGGAAATTATTGAAATGAGGGTGAAGAACAAACCTTTGAGAAAGGCTGTATGCAGATTTATGGATGCCCGAATGAAAACTTGTTCCATCTGACATTAATATGCCCCTGTTTATGTGAACAAAAAGAGTTTGGGAGAGTTTCTGAAACAATTTACGACACTGTCTATAGATAATTGGTGGGTTCTTCTCTTTTTAGGAAAAATAGTCTCTATTACACTTGTCTTGTTGCATACTTGAAGGACATATTCTGTTTGTTAGAAAAGAAGGATTTATCTTCAATGGGAAAATGAGATTTCAAGAACCCCTTTTCCTCTGTGAGGGGTGTGTGGCCTTCTGGTAGGAATTGTAAAAACATTTTATCTAAACTGAATTTTTATTTCTTTTCCTGTTTTGTTTTGAACATAATGTAAATGTGTATACCATAAGAATTGATTTGACTAAACCATGACTAATAAAAACATTAATTAGAAAAGTGGGATTAAGTTAGTGCATTGGACTAATAGATGTTCTAATGTTTCAGGGTAGCTATTCACATTGCAAAATTTACAAGTGGATTTTGACCAATTGTTCATTCTCGGTGCTAATAGTGCATTTGTAGGCCATAGATCAAAGTGTAAGCACATTAAATGGGTACAATAGCATTAGTCTGGGAACTTCTCCAAATATGTTAGAATTTTTTAAACCTTTTTTGAAGGAAATTTACAGTGGTGAAAACCTTATATTTATTGCACTCTCACCAGGTGTCGTTCCAATCAGAGAACCAGAGTTTTTGCTTTGCACGTTCAGGGTTGTTAATTAGGAGATTTTGATCAATATCAGCTCTGGTCATTGTTGAAGTGCAATGTTGTTTCCATGTGTCTAGCAACGTGTTGTGAGTGTTTTCTAGAGAAAGTACTCGTGTTGGTATTAGGGATGAATGGAACATGCCTTTGGTATTACATTTTCTAAATAGCATTATAGAGTGCCACAAGGCAATTGCTTTGAGCGATATTAGACCTAGTTCATGGCATTTGAATGGGAAAACGTTTAGGAATAGGCAATGTGTTCTGTTTTCTGGGAGTTTGGTGTGAGCAGCTTCGGTTATAGCAGGGATTCATTTTTGCTTACATAAATGTATTATGGGCAAATCAGAACATTTCCCATATTTTTAAGGCACTTTTTTTTAGCTTGCCAGCACATCAATTGCATTTTGTGCTTCATCTAATTTTTGTATGGCAAATCTGCTTTGTTATCATTGATATATTGGCCTAGGTATTTGTAATAATGGATAATCTCAGGTTTCTGTGTTCCTATTGACAATTTAATGGTGGGTGATTTATTCCTCCCTCCAGTACATTGCATTCTCAAAATGTTTGATTTGCAAGTATTGTTAATGAGCGTATTTTCTGAAGTATATTTCTGTGGCGCCAGGAGTTGTCTCTGTAGGCCTATTGGGGTCTGATCGATTAGGACCAGATCGTCTGTGTAAAAAAGTCACGGTATTGGATAGTGACCAGGTTTAGGAGGAAAGGCTCTTGTCGTCTTCAGATGTTTATGTATATCTTTAATGTAGAAATTAAAGAGAGTTAAGGCTAAAAATGCAGCCTTGTTTCAGACCACGGTGTGCAATGATAGGATGTGATAAGAGTCCTTCTTGGTTTAATTTGTCTTGGATAGATGTATTTGTGTATAAATGCTGTAGTAGATGTAGAATGTTTGTTGAACATTCAGCGTCTGTTAATTTTTGCCATAAAAGACTTCTAGAGATTGAATCAAAAGCTTGTTTGAAATCTATAAACGCTAGGTATATAGATTTTTTTAATGTCCAGACTTGCTTTTTTAGGGCTGCTAAAGTGAGTAAATTGAGTGAGGTGCCTAGACTAGCTACAAATCCGGATTGATGGGGGTCAGTTATATTTGCCATGTTGAGACATTTGTTCAGATCTCTAAGAATCAGTCTGGTCAAGATTTGTCAGGGATATCTCAAAGGGCAATCATGCGGTAGTTAGATGGTGAGCACGAATTGCCCTTTTTGAATATTCAGATCAGTATTGATTGTTTCCAGGAATCAAGGATAACTCCTTTGTGTATCACTCTTTGAACTATCACATGCAGGATGGAAGCACATTGGTCAGGATGAACTTTTAAGGTGGCATTTGAGAGTCCATTGGGGCCCAGTGCTCTTGAGGAACTTAGCTTTTTAATTTGAATTAGAATATCTGTATGATCAATTACAAATAAACTAAGAGCATTTGTCTGTGGACTAGTAGCATTACTGTGAGAGGTGGATTGTTAGGGTTTTTTCAGAGGGCTGTTACCTTGAGATTCCCCTCCATTACCTGTATTCTATTTAGGATGAATTCTAAACACACATCATTGGGCCTTACACACTTGAAATTCTTTTTGACAGTGCTACCTGTTACCAAAGCCACTTATCTGCAAGGCGGGACTATTGTCTTTGACAGATTTGTTCATAAAACATATTTCCTTGTGAATGAATCACCAATCACCCATGCATCATACACTTTTAAACGTGCTTGCTAAGAGCACCACATTTTACCTCCTGATTTACCACCTGTGGTAAAATGTATTACCTCTTTTGAGACATTTGAAATTCTTTTCTGTAACTTCCCACCCTCTTAGTCATTGAATACACTTAGACACAGAAAACTGAAACCCACTGATTCAGTTTTAAAAATGCTTTTCTTTTATATGCACTAATATTTGCAATAATTCAGAGAATATGTTGTGCGGTATAAGCATTATTACAAAATAGAACCTCTACATTACATTGCATGACCAGTCTGTACTCATGACTAAACATCCATGGTCTTATCTTACCACAGAGCTTGGGTCCCTACACAATTGGAAGAAGATACAGTCTAAGAGAAGAAACAAAAACAAAAACACGACCACAAGCCAACTTTCTTTTTTCTCCCTCTACACTTTCAAATCTGAAAAGGACATTATTCATAAAATGACCTATTGACCCTGACTAACTGTAACAATAAACCCAAGTGCCCGTACACGCGTCTCACTTTACAATATACTCACTTCAAGTGTGGGTGAGATTTCTGGTCTGTCATCTTGGGAAACCCCTCTGAAAGCTCACAGGAGTATTGCAGATTCTGCAAAAGTCAGCCACACACGAAGGACACAGCTCACCTGCCAAGGCCTCAGCTTCCTGGAAAACCTTGCACTGCACGATCCTGGCCAGTCACTAACCTGTCTGTTGGCTGTCTGCTTCTCTGCTATTTTGCCAGATGAACTCCCGTTCTTCTCTGAACAACATCGTCCAACACCCGTTCTGTCGCCTGAATTTATATACCAGCCCTGCAATCTCACTAAAATCTGCCTTTTTCCTGACATATTCAAATCACCCGAGCTGTTTGGCATTTCTTCCCTCAGAGATCAACCTCCCAGAGATGTTTGTATCAATTGCTTCCTGCAAAGCACAATAGCGCTTTCTGCACACTGCATATTTTCCTTCAGTTTGTGCAATGAAATCACAGCCAGCATACTGCTTGCTCATTTTAGTCCACTGCAAAAAGCACCTTACTTTTGACATGTCATCTGAATCATTTTGCAGTGCTCTGTTAAAGATTAATGGGAAGAGGTGTTAGTTGGTTAGTTTTGGGTTAATATATACATAGCTCAAACTGGCCAGATGACCTATTCACCCTGAAGTGGATCATTTTAAAACATGCTTACCACAAGAATGTGCATTTCCATCTGTAATGTATGCCAGCTAATTGATGTTTGTACTCTGTTTACTGTCTCTTCTGAATATAATGTCATGGCCCACTTGCTGCCCCTCATATAAAGTATCCCTACCTCTACAGCATCTCTCCTACTCTCTCCTACATCTCCCTCCTTTTTCTCCTGCTGCGATCACCTCGGGCATCACTGCAGGAGAAACAAAACAACCTTTCAAAAATAAAAATACATTAAAAAATGTGTATTCCCAATTGAAGTTTCCATATTTGAAATACATACCATGCGCATGGAACCACAAGCGTCATTAAGTATGCACATACTCCAGCTTCATGGAACAATCAACATTTTCCACCACAGATACATCAATGATGTTTCAATACATCAATAAATAGCATATATTTTTCAGAATTTTAATTTTTAATTTAAATTTTTTATCAGATCTCATCATCTTTTATCTATAGTGCGATCTCCATTTTGGTGGAGCACAGCAATATGCTCCATATGCAATAAATGAAAAATAAAAACAATAGTGAATATTATTACTTTTTAGTTCCTGGTACCCAGAATATACTGGATCATGTCTCTGGATTGTCTTGTCCAGTGGTCTTTCCAGTACAAACAAACAATGCTGTCAGAACTCCTCCAATCCAGCACTCCATGGAATCTCCTCTACATGAGCTATCTTTATGGCATCTCGGGCTCCTCATCCCCTTCTTTCAGTCCGGGGCATTCCCAGGGCCTCTGATCCGCTGGCATCCTTCAGGGGTCCAGTGCTCCAAGGATCTGGCTCTGCGAGGGCAAGGAATTAGTCATCTAAATTAAAAAGAAACAAAACAGATTATCCAGCACAACACATTTTTCTATTCTGCTGCAATGTGTGGAAATAAAATTGGATTGTCGTTATTAATATGGTGGCTCCATGGATATTAATTTGCCACGCTGGAACACCTGAAAATAAGTTATCATTATATACTCTAAAAAAACATATAACTACAACACTTTCAGCAACATGCATTATATAGAACATAGCTCTTTATACCAGAAACCTTTTAACATTTCCCATTAATTTCACTGAAAGGCAGGTGTGTTTCCTTGATCCCCTGTGTCAGATTTCGCTGCCCTTACTATTGTTTTTATTTTTCATTTATTGCATATGGAGCATATTGCTGTGCTGTGCTCCATCAAAATGGAGATCACACTATTGATAAAAGATGATGAGATCTGATAGAAAATGTAAATTTAAAATAAAACATTTCCCATCAATTTCACTGAAAGGCAGGTGTGTTTCCTTGATCCCCTGTGTCAGATTTCGCTGATCTCATCTGGGTGTCTTCGTCGCTGTCGCTGTAGGCGGCTTCAGAATCTGACAGAACCATGCGATTCTCTTCAGGGGAGCCTTTTTTTGTGAAGAGATAGGGTCTGTTCTGGGAGTTAGCACCTTGCTTGATTGAGATAGTAATCCAGTAGTAGGGCAACCCCCTGCACAGCCCGTTGCAGGGGAAAAACCCGGATGGCAGAAAAAAAACCTGATATGATGAAAACAAGAAGTCTGCTGTCTTTAGAATGAAGTAGGGCTGCATCTTTAAGAGGTATTAGAACTACTCGATGGACGATGAATGGGTGCAGAGGGTCCTTGAACCATCAGTTGGCTGAAGTACAAGGACCCTTGAGGCAGGCAGAGATGAGTAACTTGAAGTTCCCTAAGAATGAAGCAGGAAAGTTCTTAGGAGCAATGAGACTGGACAGGATCAAGGCTCCAAGACAGGTTCAAGCTCTGATGGTCCAAGGGTTACCGCACAGACAGCGGTGGTGAAAGCAGAGTGAGGAATGAAGACGAGAAGGTAAAAGAAGAAACTCAGAAAGGCAGACACCAATTGAACAAACAGAGAGGAAACACAGAGTTGCCGCAACCGGAAAGCAGGTAGAGAAGGATTGAATACGAGCCGGGTGGTGAAGAGTACAAAGGGGAAATAGCAGAGCCAAAAGAGCCCAAACTTACCAGCCAGAAAAGAAATGTCTGGAAGAGCCGGGCGGGAGGAGCTGGCAGACACGATCCAGGCGGATGAGACAAAATACTCTAAAAAACAGGGAAGCAGACTCACAGAGACAATTCAGAACGAGTCGGTAAATAACACAGGACGAAACAAAAATATAAGAGAATAACAGGGGCAACCCAAAGGCGAGTTGTCAAAAGAGTAGGGACTAATTTCCTCCCGGAAAGGAGAAATCAGCACGGAGCAAGCATGAAACGGAATAAACGACTCCTAGAGTTGTAAGGCAGTGAGGGGGTGGGGCAACCACCCGGATATAGGGAAGGCAGGAAAAAGATTAGAATGCTCCTCGTAGTGCCGTGGAAGCTAGTCACTACCTCCACCTATTCCACAACTTCCACTGGCCCATCCTCATGACACCCTGTTAGCTCCATTTTTACTCTGCACTCTTTATTTACATTCAACTAGTCTCAATTTGTTCCAATGGAGCTCTATGTGTAGGTGAAGTAGGTTGAAATTGTGCACAGACTAGACACCATCTGGTGTTTAGTTCAACATCTTGGGGCATATGTGGCCAATAGGTGTAATCCTTTAAAATGTCCAAAGTATTTTGTGAACCCGGTGTCCTGCAGTTATTGTATCATGTGCATGATGTAACCTCAATCCCCGAAATTACAAGGGCACCACCCATTGGATTTGACCAGTTCCAGATTCTCTAATCATCAATCCCTCTTGTAACCTAATTCTCTTTTTGTTCTTCAGCAGTACTCTCAATTCTTCTTTCCCTTTACTATCATTTTCCGTCAAAGGATTTCGTTCTGCATCTACCAAGTGATTATAAAATATTCCTAAAATTGAATCTTCTTTTTGCACTTTGATCAGGTCCTATTCTGGGGTATCATAACTCCATTGCACTATAGGCTGTTCAACTTATTTTGAAGATTTGGAGCGTGTGATCGCATCTACCTGTACTTCACCAAGTAGATGCTTAATGGGAAACAACTCTCCCATTACAGCTCCAATCTTAGCTAACTGATCTGCTTTGCCATTCCCCTACTTGTCCTCATCTGGCATTCTTAGATGCCCTTGGATTTTTCTCCAATGCACTATTACATCATTTTCTGACACAAGTTTGTCTGTGGCTTGAATCATCTTCCCATGTTTAAGAGGTTTTTAATTATATGTGAGCATATAATATGTTTGCCTTCCAGCCAGGTAAATATTCCACAAAACTATTTCGTGCATAATCAGAATCAGTCACTAAGACTATCTCTTTGAGTTTATTTTCCACTGCGGTAGCAATTGCCTTGTAAATAGCAGCTAACTTTGCTATTTGACTACTCCTGGATCCAATTATCATGCTCACTCTTGAAATATTGTCACATTTAAACCAGATATTTCCTATTCCTGCTACCAGTTCTTTTTCCATATAATTTTCCATGTGATATGCACACCCATCTACATACACTGGTTGGATTCTATTTCCTATTCATTGGGTATACATTCAGCTGCACAATCATGCAGATCCGACAGCCCATGGGCAACTGGGCTCTTCTTATTCTGTCCATATTTTACTTCCACAGGGAACTGGTGTAATGCCAACGTCCAGCAAGTAAGTCTGGACTGTGCCAAATTACCTGACCTAATTCTTTTACTTTGCAGAAACTGTTAGCGTTGGTGATTTGTTTTGATAATTACTCTTTCCCCTTGAATGATAGGACAGAAATGCTGCAATGCCCAGTCAGTGGTTAAGAGTGCTTTCTCACATTGACTGAATTTAGTTTCAACCTGAGATAAGGCCTTGCTCGCATAAGCAATAGTTGTGTTACTTAAAGCATGCCCCCGACATAACACAGCTGAAATACACTGACAGTGAACCCTATTTCTACAAAGAAGTCCTGATTTAGGTGCCATATTTTTACCATCTATGTAGGAGATGGGTTAGTGGGCAAAACAATTTATAGCATTGTGGAAAGGAAAGAAAGTGTTCCTGTTTCGATACTACAATGTATGATATAGGTAAATGAAAACCTTGCAAGCACATACAATTGTAGTGCCACTTGATGGTAGGGAATGGCAGAAAAAACAGTATGCTTTTTAAGAACGTAATGGACGCTCAGTGGCAGATACCATGCGCAGAGGCACTTATAATAGAGTTGCAAACATACTGCAAAAAAAAAAAGTATTCATACCTCCATTTCTTGGTGATGGGTGCTCAAGTGGATAAATGTGAATGCACAAATCTTGGAATCTTTTACTGAACTTTCTACTGGATGTGCTTTCCAATGGCAGGTCACAAATAACCTCACTTCTTGCTAATCGCTTACAGCCAAGCTGCCTACTGCCAACTCCTAAACTATCACCATTCTTCTATTCTACAGACCTCCTGGGCCCTTAGGCTCTTTCGAGGAAGACTTCACTACTATCCTCACCAACAACCTAAAAAATACCTCCCAGAGTCTCATTTTAGGAGACTTTAACCTAGGCCTTAACGACCCCAAAGACCCCCAGGCTTCACTCATCGACAACACCCTGCCAGAACTAAGCTTTACCCAAAGAGTGTCCACCCCTACCCACATCAAAGGAAGAACTCTTGACTGGGTCGCAGACCACAACTGCATGGCTTCCATCACCGCCACCTCCCCTCAACCGTGGTCTGACCACCATCTCCTTACCTTCACCCTCAAAGCTTCAAACCCCATCTCCAATAACCTACTACCGACAGCCATTCCCACAAGAAACAAGAAAAATATTACAGCAGAAAAACATATCCCCCTCATTCTCCCGACACTGAACCAACTCGCAGCCACTTCCAATCCTCACCACCTCGTAGAAGGTTACAACAAAATCATGGATTTAGCTTTAGACTCCTTCTCCTCAGGCATCATCCCCAATAATCTTAAAGAGTCCTGGGTTCTCCCCTTACTCAAAAAACCCTCCTTAGACCCCTCTATACCGACAAACTATAGACCCATCACCACCGTCCCCTTCCTGCTCAAAATATTAGACAAAACAGCTTATCTACAAATACAACAATACCTTGAACTTAACCATCTCCTGGGCATCCGGCAATCGGGCTTTAGACCCCAACACGGGACAGCGACTGCTCTCATTGACCTAAAGGCTCAAATCGACACCCTTAGAGATGACGGGAAAACTGCTCTACTACTTCTTCTAGACCACTCTGCAGCATTTGATTTAGTAGATCACAAAATTCTCTGTAACCACCTAGACTCGGCAGCCCACTTCTCTCAAGATGCTATCGGTTGGATCGAGTCCTTCCTGAACAACAGATATATGCGTGTCTTCTCCACCTCAGCAGCCGCGGACCCTATCCCCATCACCTGCGGGGTCCCTCAGGGGTCATGCGTCTCCCCCACATTGTACAACATGTTCACAAAGCCCCTGTTTGATGATCTTGATGGTCTGGGTATCACCTACACTAACTACGCCGATGATACCC
Organism: Ambystoma mexicanum; assembly: GCF_040938575.1. Lineage (NCBI taxonomy): Eukaryota > Metazoa > Chordata > Amphibia > Caudata > Ambystomatidae > Ambystoma > Ambystoma mexicanum. The sequence goes on along the minus strand of NC_090929.1, from coordinate 1,338,186,395 downwards.
AGATCCTCATCCCGTTGACGGGAGATTACAACAAGGTTTTGGCCTTGGTGAACAGGGTGTACCTCATCATCCAGGCATGGATGGCCTCACATAGTCTAAGCCTGAATGATGATAAGACTGAACTCATTATCCTCGGCTCCACCCCTAACCTAAACAAACTAGACCACAACTACTCCAGCTTCATCATAGATGGCAATTCTATCAAGGTAGCCAAGGAAGTCAAAACTCTAGGAATCTATCTAGACTCTTCGCTCTCCTTCCACAAACAGGTTAGTTCCATGGCCTCCTCCACAGCCTACACATTTAAGCTAATAAGAGCAGCCAAACCATTCCTATCCACCCAGAGTTTTACCACTATTGTAATGCCCTCTATGTAGGAGCCAACAAATAAGTTACAAATAATATCCAGACTCTGCAAAACAATGCACTCAGAGCAGCGCTTAGCATCCCCAAGAGAGAACCCATTTCCAACATCAGGTGAGCCCATAATTGGCTCACCATCACTGACAAAATCCTGCTCAAAGTAGCCTCCTTAACTTACAAATGCCTCAACAATGCAGCCCCCGGTACTTAATTGACAGAATAAAAAGGTATTCCCCTAACCGACCGACCAGAACCGCTAATGCCAACTTGCTCTCAGTGCCCAGGTTCAAACGAACCAAAATAAGTGGCAACAGCTTCCAGGTGAAAGCAGCCCAACACTGAAACTCCCTGCCACTCTCCTTAAGGACTCCTCAAAACTACCCCCAAATTTAGACTCAACTACATTCAGTGGATAAAGGACAATACCTGATAACCTACCTTGCCTACCCGTGTATACTATGTAAATATGCATATATTGAAACTGTTCCTCATATTCATAATGTTTATCGCAACTGCTCTAACCTATGTACACACTGTAATTACTGTACAGCACTGTAACCAAGCTGAGAATAACCTTGCCGTTCCTGCGCCCTTATACCTTCGGGTCTGGCGCACAATATAAATGAATGCACATAAACATAAACATAAACTTGCAGGCTGAATTTGTAATGATACATGTGAAGTGTTGTACAGAACTGACACTGTTAGATGCTGATGTCTTGGATGGCATTGGTGGATGCGTGTGTGACTATTAACCCGTACCCACAGAGGTAGTGGTGGACAAAAAATTGTGGAAACGGAAGAAGAACTGCACCTGCTTTACTGGGGAGCACCCCTCGCAGTACTTTGGGAAGCACATGTGCCACATTCTGCGCTTCTCACCATGATGGCCAATGGAAATGTGACTGTGGGGGTAATCCAATCAGGTACTGAGGGTGTGGCTCACAGGAAGGGGAGGTCATACTGTTTTACATTACTCTGCATAGTGAGGATGGCTGACATGTGGAAATGCATTGTGTTGACTTTGAGTGATGCCTTTGTGATAGATCTGCACAAGAGTGCCCAGGAAAGACACTTCAATGGAAATTTCGGTTTGGAAAGAGTGGACGGATTGAGGAGAGGTGTCTATGAACGCAGTTTCGCCGATATGCCTGCACTTTGCAGAGGCCTGGCCACTTCGGCTTGTGTTGATGTTGTCATTGTGCACTACGGGGGCATAGCTTTGGGTTACGTGGATTGTTTAGGTTTGTTCTGTCGACTGAAGAGGTCGCTGAATGTAGTGAAGAGGCTTTTTCCCACTGCTCAGGTTCTCATTCATAACACCAAGAAGAGTATGGGAAAATGCTAATGTATGTTGTTCCGAGCCAGAGGTTGGAAAGTGTCTCATCAACAGAAACATGTGTGATTTTTTGTCCGCTCATGGGATGTTCTTCTGCAACAATGACCTCATTAGTTGTGGAAATGCAGAGTTTTTTCATGCAAACGGCATTTCGTTGTTGCCCATTGGAAATGCTGTTTTCTTTGCCCATCTGCAGGATGCGTTGAAGAGTTTACTGTAACAATGTGAGCACAAGAACACACAAAATCAAATAAAAATCGAAGAAACTGTGTTTGTCAAAAAGCATCTTTAAAAAGAAAAAGGTTCTTTTCAGAGCCGGCACTAAAAACAAACTCTCCTACCCTGGTTGCATTTTATTCCACCACGCCCACACACAGCACGAAATCAACATTCGGAATTTTGAGAATGGCCATGGAAATGGGACTGTGGAGGCTGAGGTATTGCGCAATAACGTTTCTTTGTGTGGTGTGCACGCAGAGGATTTTTGTACAGAACTGATACTGTTACATGGAGACCTCTTCAATGTGATTGTTGGATGCATGTGGTCATTTTACCAGTACCCAATGACGGCGTGCTGGAAAGAAGAAAGAGGAAAGGGAAGAAGGAACATTTTTGCTTTATTCGGGCACGGCCCTCACCGTGCTTCGGGAAACGCACATGCCACGTACTACTGTTTTCAGCATGCTACACATGGGAATTGGACCATGGGGACTATCACAACTGAGGGTGTGGGTCACAGGAAGGGCTGTTAATACTTTTCTCCATTACTGTGCATACTGAGCAGGGCTGACATGGTTGACATTACTTGCAAAGGCAATGTAGCACAGCAGATTCGGTGCAACATCATTTACAGGGCAAACCAATGTGGTCTGCTACTCTGGGGTGTAGCCTTTTGTAGGGCTGCTGTGGAGAACGTGCACCAGGAAAACAGGCCTACATTGCTGAAAAATCATATATACAATGGCACATTGTGTTGTGTTTGTAAGCATGTACTTTCCGAAAGGCACTCCGTACATTGCACAACACTGTATGTGTCTCTGAAATAAGGGGCAACGTGCAGCGTGGGTGCAGTCTGTTCTCTCTTGGTACGACTGTCCTCAGGACATGTTTTGAGCAGAAAACATTGTACGCATGTGCATAGGTGTCCTATGCACACCGTTGCCCCTTCTCTACTGAGAAATAGTGCGACACACGTGCACAGACCATTTTGCGAGACGCTGGGTGTTTATAGGGTATAGCAGGTGGGATGTTTATCTGGATAGCTACCTGTAGGATGTGCGTGGGTGGCTCAAATTAATTAACGTTTGTTTGTATATGCTGCACAGTGTCGGTGTTACCAGGACACAGAGGAACAGATACACATGCGTGTACTTGCACAACGAACAAACGTCCGCTCCCACATGTAATTATAGGTGGTGCAAAACATGCAGAAATGCGTGTCGTGCTGGCGTCATACAGATCCCTCCATTGACCTTGCAGATAGGCCATGCAGGTTCGGTGTCCGTAGGACACCTACTTTTTGCTTAATTGCGGTCATTCCTACGAGGACTGTGCACGGCTCAGTCATAACGGCATTTAAAAAAAAACAATACCACATAAACACTGAGCAATAAATTCAATATCAACATTTACTTGAACACATTGATAAACACCAAAAGGAAAGGGAAGGGTAGCAGAAGTGGATAGGTTTTGTGGGGAATTGGGGATTTGTACAAGTTGGTCGTGGGGGGAGGAAGGGATTGAGGTATCAACGTCACGTCTCCCATCACACGGATTTTGAGGGAATGGCGTGCATTATGATATTTACAGAGTTTCTTTCCTTTCCTATGGCTGTATGCTGTTGTGGAAGGGGTGCCACCTGTGCTGCCCTGCTTTCCTTTACAATATGTTCTCTTACAGAAAAGAAAATGTGTTAGGTGTAAATGAAGCAATATATATTACATAATTTACATTTCACACTACTGTGAGTACCAATGGGGTTAGTATCGTAAGTCATTGCGTCATGAGAGAAGTTTTCTTTCAGTTACTGTAAGGTGCTTGCCATTGCTACGTACACACAAAAATCCTTATGCTTCTGTACTATTGTATAGTTCACCACCTGCGCAATTATCAGACAAACTGTATTGTGCTTACTACGTTGCAGTGATGTTCTGGTCTTAGTACTTTCCCGTCCTTACTCTGGCCGTTCGTTCTTTTTTCCCATGCACAGTAGCAGTGAGGTAAGATTGCTGAATAGAGACGTCACTTCTGTTGTTGTTCAATTATCGTCTAGGCCCTATGTCTTTGTGCTGTTTGCTTCATAATTACACAGTTTGCAGACCTATGCTATTTTACCTTGAAATGTATGTACATGCTGCTGGTTGCATATGTTACTTGTGTTTGCTGAATGGTACAACTATGTGAGAGGCCCTGCCTTTCTGAGCAGGTTGGATGCCAGCCGATGTCCTCGACCAGACACATACTCCAAGACTGTTGTGCGCATTAACATGGTGCCCACAGGTTCAGTATGTTGTACAATACATCTTCAAAAAGTAAAGGTATCCTGCTAAAAACCTATGCAATTCACTGAAAATTGTTTGCTGAAGGAACATTATGCTTAAGTTGCACTAGTAAAAACCTATGAAATTCACTGACAAAAAACATTGTTAAAGGGATGGTATGGTTAAGTAAACACAAATGTTTGTGATGTCATGTTTGATGTCATGGGTGTTAGTCTTAGCAGTGCACAGTGGTGGCGCAAGTTATGGCTGCTTAGCTTACCATAACAGCCGAATTTCTGTTTTTTTTTTACTTGTAACCATAATATGGATAGATTGTTATTAATGCAAAGTAAGTGTAATGTTCCTTTCAAGTACTTGTTGCACTGAATTTGATAGGTTTTTCTTATGGAAACTGAATCAAATTGTCCCTTTAACAACATTTTTTGTCAGTGAATGTACTAGCTTTTTACTAGTGCAACTTAACCATATCGTCCATTTAACAACATTTTTTGTCAGTGATTATTTTAAAAAGTTAATGCAAAAATATACTTTAGAAAATGAAGAATACCTGTACTATGTCTTCTTACATGTAGATTGTGGATTGTAGATGTTGAATCTGAATATAGAAAGCAGTAATAGATTGCAATGTAGTTTGGGATAGAGGAGGCTCTGAATCACACACAGCACAAATGCACTCAGAGTTGAAACGTACATCTGGACTGTTAAACTGAGTGACTAGGTTACATGTAGAGTTATTGGATGTTATTGGTGGATGGATGTGTGAGTGTTTGAAAGTAACCATTAAAGACTGTTAAAGAGATAAAGGTAAAAAGGGTAAAAGGGATTCCCTGTATGTTGACGTCTGCGGATGTCTGCAACAGTTCGCGGATGTATCGCACCTGTCATCCATGTCCTTTGTTCATGCCCTGCATCGTAAGAGGACGGTGTAGGCTGCAGACTTCCCAGATGTCTGCAGATGTTGCGAGGAATAGCCAATCAGGCTTCCTTTTGAGTGGAGGTGGAGTAGAGCTGCATAGGAGGACAGAGTAGGATTGCTTCATTTCTTCTTTGAATTGATGCAAGCAAGGATTTGAACAAGAAGACTGTTTGGATGTTAGTAGATTTGTGTATTCATCGGGTGAAGATATAGGCCAAGCAGCTTAGCATCTCTGATAATCTTGGATTAGAAGAAATTGGAGGTGTTAGGGCATGGAGTTTGTGGGGTGAAATGGAGTCAATTATTACCAAATTGTGAAGATATGGTGCTTTGAATCATCCACAAATGATTATAGTACATTATGGAGGCAATATTTTAGGATATGTAACTTGAATATCTTTGCAGCTTGTCGTGAAAGATACTTTCAGAAGGCTAATGGAACTCTTTCCAGCCACAAGGTTTTTTTTTCTCACAAATTACTCAAAGGCAAATGTGGAAGATATCAAACTTTTCTTGTCCACCAATTGAAAAATCAAGACGGAATGTCAATAAAGCTGTACGCGCATTTTTGGAAGGTGTCAGAATTACATCTTCACGCAATGAGAATTTTTCAAGAAAGATGCAGTACATCTAACAAATGTTGGAAATTAGATGTTTCTTTCTAATATTCAGAATGCTTTGAAACTGTTTTTGTGAAAGAAATCAAAAAGAATCAAGAAGATAATTTAGTAAAACATTTGTTAGTATATACACTACACATACATATTAAGCAAAGATGGTTCTTTAAAGAGCCAACTTTATAGTACGAAAAGGAACAGTAAAGTGAAGTTAAAACCACCTTTTTCGTCTTATAGTCTGTGGAAATATTTGCCATCCACCGACTTCACTGGGGGCAGAAAGTAGAGGAAGTCCTGGTGTTGGGTGGTGTAATGTGAATGTGAAGTGTAAAAACCTTGATTGTGACTGAACCACCACCCATACTCGTTACACTTTATGATTCAAATTTTGCATGGTGGAGCAAAGGGGTTGGGACAGAAAAATATTTCTGTCACCTTTTGTTCTTCTCTGCTATGCAAATGCTCCAGTATTTGCATTAGCATAAAATGTAATGTTAATGACAATGTTGTATATTCTCATAGTCTGACTACTTTAAGCATAAATGTAAAGTAGATGGACTCTAGTAGAAAAAAGTATTTTTTTAAATTAAACTTGGAAAGTCGCTTCTGCATGGGACGCTTTAATTATTTTTTTAATTTTCTTTTTTGTGGGAGGCAGATGGAGGTACAGAGTGGGAGGCAGAAGCGGCAGCAACTACTGTAAGGAAGGGACAGATGAACAAGGGAAGATCTATGGCCTGCTTTAAAATCTAATGTAAGGGGCTATTCTTTTTGTGTACTTTTACAGCATTCTCAAAGGCGCTCCAGAATTACTTCCCCCTGCAGATGAGTGTGTTGCAGTACACACAGAGAATTGTCGACCATGAAAGATACGTGTCAACAGACACTTATATGGCCTGTGAGGAAGCAGGTGGAATCCTATGCCCCACTGAGGTGGATTGAGTGGTGATAGGAAAGGTTGATGAAGATGTAGCAGAGGAGGCAACTCTACTACGTGAGTAGGGAACTGTCTTCCTCAGGGTAGTCGGGTGTAATTTGCTGGGATGGAGGCGCATGGAGGTAGTGCCAAAAGACTACTGTCCCCTTAGGGAATGATGGGGTGTGACTCCATACTCAGTGCAGCGTACACATGCAGTCTGAGGTTTTGGCACCCCTCTCAGGGTGGTGAAAAACCTCCACACCCACAACTCCTTGCGACCACCCAAAATAGTAGGTACAGACTCTACTATATATTCCTCTTCCTCCTACTGCTCATCTGCTGTAGTCAGTACCTATGCTCGCCTGGCCAGGTTGTAGAGGTGGAGGTGATGGCGATGATGGTGGTGACCCCTGGGGAGGAGGGATGGCCATGACTGATTCCATTGTTGCAAAAAGGTTTGCAGGTCTCCCAAAGTGGCTCCTTTCATCTGCTAGATTGAGAATGAGTCAAATAAAATAGTTGGGTCCCCTTGAATAAATTGTCTGCAGTCTTGTCTCCTGTCCATGGACTTCAAAGCCTAAAAAAAACTGTGAAAAGTTTTAAAAAGTTCAGAGAACAACTAGGAATTGCACTAGCAATTGTGGAAGGGCAAGTTTTCTGCTTCAAATTTCTTAGTGTGGACACATCATTACGCCTCATGGGCTTGGTCACATGATGATGTTGGCGAGTGTCAGATGCCATGTCACAGCGCTCATGTACTATCACGCACCCCGGCAATGTCTCCTGTAAGCAATGCGATGTTTGTGATGGTGCACTTCCGTTTGTGAATTAATTAAAAGTGCGTCACAGGGCTACAGACATGCCCATTGATGGTGAATGTCGGCACATGTTGTGACGTCACTTGGGGTGCCCAAGTGGGACAGTGACCATATAGTGATGTTTGCAAACTGATTAAAAGGGTGTGGATGATGCTGTGGAATCGGCGGTGCGTTCACGAATGTCAGACAACTAGATGAATGCATTGTGCTGAAAATCGGCGGACACAAATACCTTTGTAGTCTGCAGACGTCCAATTGGCATTAACAAAAATATTATATTATTTTTATACATATATATATGATGTTTACATTTAGGTAATTTAAGGTGGGGTTAGAGAATGAAAGTGGGAAACAAAAATAGGGGAATTTGGGGTGGTAAATGTAGGGTAACTCCACAACAACCAGACAAAGAAAAAACAACCTGCTAGGGAAAAAGGCTAGGTGCACCCTTTTTTCAAAAAGATCAGAGATTTATTTTCTATACAAAAAGGAAATGGAGACAGGGTATATTTTAGGTAACTGCCGCAGAGCTCTCTCTCGTCATCAAAATGGTCTTTACCTTACAAACATGAAAATTGTCATTCATGATGTATTCGATATACAGTACTCATCCCCCAGCCTGATTGTCTGCCGCCTATTTACATGCTTATAGTTACATAAAGCCCCTCTTCCAATTGGTCGTGTCATCTTCTCCACACGTGGGTTACAGCCTCTCCACAGCACTGCAAGGTAATTGGTTAAACTTAAAAAGGCACCATCCTGTCTTTACTCCTGACCATGTGATGTGCCCGGGATCATCAGCATGAACTCGGCAGATAACTACAAGGTCAGCCTGGTGCTTCCAAACAAAGCAACTCTTTTTGCATCCAAGAATCTCACGCGCCCCATCATGCCTCCCATCATGCCTCCCTACTGCAATCTTACAAGTATTGGTATCACCCTTTACTCTCTCTGGTACAAATCACAGACTTTGTTGCTTTGTCCTCCCCTAGTATCAGTTACCCTTCCCAGGAGGCAGGGCTGGTGAACAACTAATCCATCCAATTCATGAAGGATTTAGGCGTATTGTTCCTGTGTATTTGGTAGTTCAACAAATAGAATGACAATTATTCTGGGGGGCACTACTGTCCTAAATCTCAGATCATGTTTTGGCAGATCAAGACCTCTCCCATGTGTATGGCCTTCGTACTGGGCTGAAGCCCTTCTCCAATTTGGATGCTTGCATTTCTACTTAATTGTTCAAAAGTCTTAGGGGCCGATTCATGGAACAAACGTGCGTCAAAAATCTTGGCTCAAGCAGGCGCAAGCATGAAAAAACAGGCACACGCGCACGCGTGCGATTCATGGAAGTCCCTGTGCATGTTTTCCTTGGGATGTGTGCCAAACCCGAGCGTGATGCACACGGGCGCACACATCATTGACACAGCTCAAACGCTGTGCGTGAAGCGCACAACGTCCGAGCACACACCAAAAATAGGGTCGGGACACGGGGCGTAACACGCGGAATGGGGAACAACGTGTGAAAAAGAAGGCGTAACTGGGGAAGTACTGCTGGGAAGTACACAGAACGCCCACACGCACGCGAATCACACGTATTCATGGAATCGAATAGGGCAAACCCGCGCACGGGCAAAGACACGCACAGGCCTAAACACGTCCGCCACACGAAGGCAGGCTGTAGCGTCCCTGCTCATTACAAAAGTGTGCGCAAACAAAAAGCACGTATATACAGCTATGATGAATGTCTCATACACGTGCGTGCAAAAATGGCACACGTAGTACGGTGTGGCAGACAGGAGCCCAAAAAAAACATACACAATCAACAGGCAGGCCAGTATGGCTGTAAAAAAAGGGGTACGCGACAAACACGGACACCCGCTGTGTGAAAAATAGCGTATGCGTATATTTCGGGGGTGCGCTGGAAGTTTCACACGCGATTGGCTCTGTGCAAGTGGGGTATGTCTATTACTGGGGTTCGCAGCAAGTTTCACATGCAATTCTAATTCATTGAATTTAGTGCACAAGTGGCGCACGCGGCTGGCGCACAGTGTGCGCGTGCGAATCTCTGCACCAGCCGCGTGCGCTAAAATCCATTTCCGCGCACAGCGTATTCATGGATTTTAGCTACCAAAACCAGCGGTGGCGCCCAGTGGCACAGCGACCCTGCAGCAGCGCCAGTTACGCCCCCAAGAACACCCCTCGCACAGGGAAAAGCCATCAAAATCCCCAATCCAGCGCAAAGGGCTGCGCTAACCCTGTACCAGCATGGCAAGCGGGAAACATGTATTACTGGGGTTCGCAGGAAATTTTACACGCGATTGGCCCTGTGCGAGTGGGGTATGCGTATTACTGGGGTTCGTGGGAGGTTTCACACGCGATTGGCCCTGTGCGAGTGGGGTACGTGTATTACTGGGGTGCGCGGGAAGTTTCACACGCGATTGGCCCTGTGCGAGTGGGGTACGTGTATTACTGGGGTGCGCGGGAAGTTTCACACGCGATTGGCCCTGTGCGAGTGGGGTACGTGTATTACTGGGGTTCGCGGGAAGTTTTACACACGAAAGGGCCCTGTGCGAGTAGGGTACGTGTATTACTGGGGTTCGTGTGAAGTTTCACACGCGATTGTCCCTGTGTGAGTGGGGTACGTGTATTACTGGGGTGCGCGGGAAGTTTTGCATGTGATTGGCCCTGTGCGAGTGGGGTATGTGTATTCCTGGGGTTCGTGGGAAGTTTTACACGCGAAAGGGCCCTGTGCGAGTGGGGTACGTGTATTACTGGGGTGCGCGGGAAGTTTTACACACGAAAGGGCCCTGTGCGAGTGGGGTACGTGTATTGCTGGGGTTCGTGGGAAGTTTAACACGCGATTGGCCCTGTGCGAGTGGGGTACGTGTATTACTGGGGTTTGCGGGAAGTTTTACACGTGAAAGGGCCCTGTGCGAGTGGGGTACGTGTATTACTGGGGTTTGCCGGAAGTTCTACACGTGAAAGGGCCCTGTACGAGTCAGGTACGTGTATTAAAGGGTTGCGCAGGAAGTTTTACACGCAAAAGGGCCTTGTGCAAGTGGGGTACGTGTATTCCTGGGGTTCACGGGAAGTTTTACACGTGAAAGGGCCCTGTGCGAGTGGGGTACGTGTATTACTGGGGTGCGTGGGAAGTTTCACACGCAATTGGCCCTGTGCAAGTGGGGTACGTGTATTCCTGGGGTTCGCGGGAAGTTTCACACGCGATTGGCCCTGTGCGAGTGGGGTACGTGTATTACTGGGGTGCGCTGTGCGTGTCGTGGTGTGCCAGTAGTGTGCAGGTTGCACATGTGTTTTGTAGGGAAATGTAGGGATGTGTATGCACATGGGCGTGAGGCTGCCACATGTGTGTCCTCTCATGTGTGAGACACATTGATGGTGTATGTGTTGGTAAGCATGCTGGACAAATGCAGGTGTGGGAGCACACATGTTTGAATTTCTGTGTATGTACATTGGCATGGTTGTGGCATGGATGGTGGTTCCTAATGCATGTATCTGCACTGTGTACAAGTGCATGTGTGTGCATTTGACAAGTGTGCAACTCTGATGCAACATGGATGTATGTGACACTGATATGTAGAAGGCTGAATGGCAAATCTGACATGTATGGCGATCTCATCACTGCAACTGTTGGAGGAGATGTAGACATGCATGTAAGTGTGGTGGCGTGTGTGCATGTCTACTGCACTCCCTGTGTTTCATGTGATGTCTGGCTCACCTTTGGATGCTCATGCTGTTGTATGTGTATGGATGGTGATGGCTGTTGTGGAATTGCCCATGTGTGCGAGTTGAAATGACATGTGTGTTGGGGATTGTGATGCCATGTCTGAAGTTTGACACTGCCACTCATGTGCAACTCTCATGTGTGTATCAGTCCATTGTACAGTGCCCTGATGCCTGTGTCCTATCTCTCCCTGTCTGCAGAGTCAACTGATGAAGAGAGCGGAGAGGGTGCTGTGGAGCACACCGGCAGGGATCGCACCGCCAGCCGGAGATGCAAGGCCCGGCTCCCCTCCCAGGTTGTCATCTCTCCAGGGAGTGAGGAGTCCGTTGCCGCGTCCCAGGCCGCAGCTGCCGAGGGTAGGTCCAAGAAGCAGAGGTCGGAGTTGGACTCCTCGGCAGCAGAAGGGGCAGCTGAGACCCCACAGGGTCCGATGGAGGAAGATGGCACAGAGTCATCCAGGTTGGTGGGGGGTTTGGTGGAGGAGGAGGCTGTCCAAGGGACAGACACGGGGTCTGGAGGTGGGGATTCCACTAGTGCTAGTGGTGCAGTGCAGGGGCATGGACAGGAGGCAGCATAGGCCACCGTGGAGGGGCCTGTGTGTAATCCTGTCCCGATCCTGTGACTGCATCATCCTGCAACAGCAGGAATGCCTACGTCCAGACCCAGTTTCAGGGAGGGGATCCGCTTACAACAACTGGCCTTCTTCTCCCTGTGGACGTGGCTATCCGGGACCGGGTTGAGCCTGTCCTGAGTGGGATGGCGTTGCATCAACGGGGCATGCGAGGTGACCTGCAGTGTTTTCGTGAGGACACTCCACGTCATCTCGAATGCCTCGTTTACCGCGTTGACCTACTGGGATGGGTCACCAGGGCCGGATTCCTCCGTTTGCTGGACCTTGTTCCGACCCCCTCATCACCTGAGCCCCATATGCGCCAGTCGTCCTCCATGCCATCTTCCCACCCATGTATCACCTGGGTACCCTGTGGAGCTGCCTCTGATCCTGCGACCAGGCTGGTGGAGGACACATCCCTGCCACAGTCGGGAATCAGACGTCCAGCAGGGGTGGCCACCTCAACAACTGCACCCCACCCCGGAGGAGGATGTGCAGGCAGCAAGAGCCAGGGCACAGGCAGAGGCACAGCAGCAGCAGCAACAAGGTGGGAGCCATGGTGGCTCGGGGCCTTCAACAGGGGGACATGAGTTGGACATGAGTGGGGGCCTGCTGGCAGGTGTCCCTCACTGCTGGGGGTGGGGGTTCTGGGGGACATGAGTGAGACATGAGTGGGGGCCTGCTGGCAGGTGCCCCTCACTGCTGGGGGTGGGGGTGCAGGGGGACATGAGTGGGGGCCTGCTGGCAGGTACCCCGCACTGCTGGGGGGTGGGAGTGCAGGGGGACATGAGTGGGGGCCTGCTGGCAGGTTCCTGTCAGTGCTGGGGGGTGGGGGTGCAGGGGGACATGAGTGGGGGCCTGCTGGCAGGTGCATGTCACTGCTGGGGGATGGGGGCGGAGGGGGACATGAGTTGGTGATCACTAGTGGAAGGTGACATGTGTGCTGGCTGGGGGGCATGGCCAGGGGTGCAGGGTAGTCCCCTGTGTTGTGGGTTGCCTGCAGGGGCCGTGGTTGGGGTGGAGGGCACACCTGGGAGGACCGACACTGCCAATTCACGTGTGGGACTCCCCGTGCACCCCACTAGATACACGTACCCGCTCTGACAGCGGAATCGCATGTAAAACTTCCCGCGAACCGCAGTAATACACGTACCCCACTCGCACAGGGCCCTTTCGCGTGTAAAACTTCCCGCGAACCCCAGTAATACACGTACCCCACTCGCACAGGGCCCTTTCGCGTGTAAAACTTCCCGCGCACCCCAGTAATACACGTACCCCACCCGTGAAGGGCCCTTTCGCGTGTAAAACTTCCTGCGAACCGCAGTAATACACGTACCCCACTCGCACAGGGCCAATTGCGTGTGAAACTTCACGCGCACCCCAGTAATACACGTACCCACTCGCACAGGGCCAATCATGTGTAAAACGTCCCGCGCACCCCAGTAATACACGTACCCCACTCGCACAGGGACAATTGCATGTGAAACTTCCCACGAACCCCAGTAATACACGTACCCCACTCGCACAGGGCCCTTTTGTGTGTAAAACTTCCCGCGAACCCGAGTAATACACGTTGTGGGATGTATTTACCCATGCATCCGAGCCGTACCTCAAAACTGTGCAATACTGACATGGAAAACATCATGATGGCCAGAGCTTCCCAGAAAATGCACAGGGAAATGCATGAAGAATAGGCTGCCACCCATTTTTGCCGATGTTATGGGCACAGAAGGACACTGCCTAAAACCACCATTGGACTACCCGCACAGTAGTCTGAAACCATTGGGAATGGCAATGCTGATTGCCAAATGCAACTTAGAATTGTGGGGAATTCATTTGTTAAATCCCAAAAATGGGTGCAGTACCAGTACTCACCACTATCCAAAAGCCGGCGTTTTAAAACCACCCTGTGTTTCTCTGAAGGCAGGCTCAAAATGCATATTTTCAAACATTGCAATATGTGCAAAATATTTACTGAACACCAGCAGACATTTGGCAGAATGGAGTTTTGTGTGCCTACAAAATCTGGGAAATGAAGATCATAAGACAAGGTTTATAACAAGACTGGCTGAGCTGTGGATTGCAGCAGTTTAAGTTGCACTGGATTAAAGACACTAACATCGAAATGTTTAGATTAAATGAGTGACCTATGTTTGGTGTCACATGCCTTTGTAACTGTTGAAATGTCATAGTTTTGCACTTAGAATCAGCATTCTAGCTGCATGTGTAAAATTGCAAGTTAATTTAAAAAGCAACAAAAAACATGACAGTTAGCTGAAAGTCTGGCTTAAGGAACTGGATTTTGCTTGACAGCCACCCCCATCAGGAGTGAAACTTGAGTCACAACTGTGTTCCCAGGCTATCTGCCTTTTGCTGGCAACACTAAGGATATGCCATCTATCTGATAATTGAATTACCTGTGCTCTACAGGAGCTCTGAACAAAGCCTGTCCTGACTCAGGCAAAGGTTTTATTACAGCAGTCGTAAAATGTAGCTTCCTCTTGGCAGAAGCTGGGAGGGGCACTGCCTGTGAGAGCAAGCTGGCTTGGCAGAACTGGAAAAACCAGAAATTCAACCTTGTGCTGAGGGTAAACCACACCCCTTTGGAGCCAGAACATAACTTTAAAAAGATGGGTCACTCATAGTACGGACATGTGAAAATTTTATAAATGACACCATAATTCTTGTGATTTTTCTGCCCACAATTTAAGAGGTTTTTCGACCCGGTGGCATGTTCAGGGGGGTTTTAGCGGAAAAGAGGATATTACTCAAAATGTGTGCATGTGAAAAATCTGACACTTCATCAACTAATGTCCATACTCCTTGCGCACATGTGTGTAAATTTGGGGTAATATCCGGAATTGCAAACCAGTTAAAAAGTGCAAAATATTGCCATTTCTGAATGCAAGCTCCCAGGAAGAGCAGAGTTTGAACAGGGTATACCTCCTGTAATGCATGATGGGTGCATATGATTTTAAAACAATATGTACCTCTGCAAATATGTATTTGTTTCAAATCTAGATTTGTGTGTAAGTTGACAGGATGAGTGGACTCTCTGCAAGCCATAAAATGACATCACGCTGACACACACTTCCTTCCCCAATCAAATGAGAAATGGAAGTTTGACCAATTAGAAGCTGAGAGAGAGGTAGGGTCAGTGATGCAAGAACACACCCATTTTAAAAACACATAAAAGCAGACAGTCAGGACAGATAGGGACTTTCAAATCCATTTGCAGCTGGAAGCTCTGCCGGGAAAATCCATACTTACCTCCATCAACCTTCAGAGAGCAACATAGAGACTTCAAATCCATCAGGCCAGACCAGAAGCAGAGCAGAGCTGACCTGTTAGCAGAACCAGAGAGAGCTGACCCAGATCACTGTGAAGTGCAGAGACCAGAGGCGAGTCTAAAACCCTGACCAGATCCGTGATGAGGCCCATTTCACTCAAGAACATAGTGTGAGTACATAGCAAAACTGTGCAGAACCAATCTCTTAGTTAAAATAATATAATTCAATCCTATTTTAATCTAAGTAGAACTGTCTCCTAACTGTCACCTGCCATTTGCAAAGCTGTCACTTGTCATTTTCTAGTTGCAAGCTGCACGTGTCTTTTTGAACTTTAAAATTTCAAATCTGAAAAACGACCTTTATTTAATCGCTCATATCTCCGCGACCGTTTGTGCTAGAGACTTGCAATAACTTTCATCTGGAAGCCTAGAATCGTGGCTTTCCTACGAACCTAGAACCGCATTCCTACCCCCTATAGTTTTACCGCAATCGCGGAACACGCATCCGCGAATTTTACCGCGATTTGCAAATTTCTCCACATGTAAAATCAGCTGCTGCTTGCCTTCCATTTGCCAGAAAATCGTTTGCCTCATAAAAACTATCCCTGAATCATTGCAAGAGTGAGCCTGAGCTAATATTAACTAGATATCACTCACCCTGAACCTCTGAAAGGGAATTAAAAGCATTTTAGCATACTTTTCACTGAATTGCCAGCACATATCAAAGCATTTTGCCTGTGTTTTAAACTTCTGTTGTCTAAGCTTGCTGCGGTGAACTGAATCACATTTGATTGCATTTCTGAGAACTGTGTGTTTTCCTTCCATTTCCTTGCATTGCATAAAGAGGGGGGGAGTGAATAGCCAGAGAAAAGTGATTACATTGTTTGGTTGAAATCATATTGAGTATTTTCTGTACTGCATTCATTGAATATTGCATCCACCTGAGCTTACATAAAGCATTCTGTACCACCTTCTTCTTTTGTTCCTATTCACTTGTGTGCTACCTTATCCATTTCATGTCAACTCCTTATTGATTATAGAGAAGCGTGTTAGTGCCAGATTCTCTGTTGTTCATCTTTATCATATCAGATTAAGTGTGCTATTCAATTATTAATTTATTATAAAGCGTGATATATATATATTGTTTAAATTATCAATTAAACCTTTAAACTTGCAAAACAGAACTACTTCTTGGCTCAGTGAGGTCAGGGGGATTCCGAGAGAGGGGTGTTATATAGGGGTAGTCATCCAGAACGCATGAACTGGACATAAAGATATATCAATAAGGGTTTTCATTCAGTATTCTAGACTAGGCGTTGACTTAGCTGTAGTGTTGAATTGAATCCTCTTACAAATTGGGGGCTCGAGCCGGACGTTTGGGTTAGATTTACCATTTGTGCAGATTAATACAGCATGCCAGCTGACCAGATACACATATCCGGTCGGATCACCACGCTGTGTTACGCTGTAAAGCACTCCTCAAAGGGACACTCCAAGAAAAGTTCTGTTCTGCAAAAATAAAATACTAACTTCTGTAAGTCAGGACAGAGACCAATCTCTAGAATGACGACCTTGGTAGATATGAAAATAGCCAGAGAGCACTTCTTACATAAACTATTTGTGAGAGGTGAGTGGACTCACCAGGACCAAACAGTCTGGTTGCAGGCCATCACACAACAGGTCACTGAAACAGGGTCAGATATATATAGAGATCAGGGTCCCTTACATGTGGCCCTGAGTGAACTATATATGGCTCCTAAAGCCAAAGAGGAACACAATAAGATTGCCAGGATAGCAGCATACCTGTACCTATATATGGGAGACATGCAGGATAGATGTGCTGAAAGCCAAAATCTGGCAAATAGGCAACAGATGGCATTACAGAAGGCCCAATCTGATCTGGACTCTTCTGAGCAGAGGCTGCAGAGGAGCCAGGAGTCAGAAAATGATAGTAGGCAATTTATCATTAAAATAAAAGAGGATATGGGCATCCTACAACAGGAAAAGACAGACCAGGATACCAGATTTCTGGCCTTGCAGAAGGAGCACCAAGACAGTTTGAACTCCCTACTGCAGAGCCAGAAAAAGCTGGAGCAACAGATCAATTTCAACAGGGCATGCACAGAGCAGGTAGCCACCCTGCAAATCCAACTAGACAGAGAGAAAGAGGAGAGCAATAAACTGATCCTGAAAGACCTGGATACCCAGGCAGAGTTTGATCAGGAGCGCCAGAAAGCCGGTGCCTTTCAACGGCAAAGGGACGACCTGGCGGCACAAATGCAGACTCTTAGTCAGGAAAGAGACGCCTTAGGCCAGGAAGTCTGCCATTTAAAAAGAAAAATGGAAGAAAATCACCTGGCCCACCAGGGACTGGGTGACCTCCAAAAAGAACACCAGAACTTGTTAGAGCACACCAGGAGGGTGGAGGATGCTCTAGCAAGAAAGGAGCAGGCCAATAGGGACACCGCTCAGGAGGTAAACCTCCTGCAGCAAAGACTGGCCCAGTTCTCCAGGACCAACCAGGAAGCACAGAGGGAAAATGAGGCTCTCTGCCAGCACAATGAGAGGCTCCAGCAACAGGTAGCGATGCAGGAGAGACTGATAGAGTCTAGTAAGGCCTTGACTGAGGAACTGAAAGCACAAATGCAGGCTCTTGCATTGCAACAGGGAGCAGGGGCGGATAGAGATGAGGTCCGCTGGGAAAGAGAGACTCCTGACCATAACCGCAGGAGCCCTAACACCAGGGGCCTTCATCTCCCCCAGTCCCTGGACTCTACCACCCCCATGTCCCCTGGCGCACATGAGCACAGGGCCACAGGGATGGCAGATTACTATCCAGCTAAGAGTATGGGGCTCATAGGCCAGTACCACTCAGGAATGGAGGGGTGGGCATCCGGGTATGGGCACCCAAGTACAGTACAGTTCAGTGGGGAACCCCAGGAGAGTAGGCCCATTAAGGGCATCCTGAAAACCTCTGCCCAGTTAGGTCAGTGGAGGGGGTACCCATCAAATCCTGGCAGCAAGGAGGAATCTGAAGACTCCTCTGAACTGCGCAGGACACAGGAGACCAGGTCCCCACATTCTGCCAGCCATTCCCAGGCTCGCAGAATCCGGGAAAACCTGGAAGAACAGACGGGAACCTCTGGGAGCAGTGCCTCTGAGTCCGAGGACGAATGGACAAGGGTTACCCGAACTAAAAAGGCCAATAAGGCAAAAAGGGCCTTGCTTAAGGACCCCTTAAAGCAGATTAAGGCGATCAGGAGCGTCATCACGCCTTACCATAAGAACGCTAAGTATTCTGTTTGGGAGCACTTAGAGTTGTTTGAACAAATGATGGAGACTTTCCATTTGAAGGACAGCCAAAGCTGTATTCAATATGTAAAGTGGACCTTCTCCCCGGAATACTCCAGTTTCTTTGCGGGGCTGGAGGACCAAAATCATTTAAGATGGTCCACCTATAAGGCGTCCATCTTGAAACATTTTTCTGTTCACAGAAATCCTCAAGAGGCTCGCAAGGCAGCCTACAATTTGCAATGTGGGGAGGATCAGGCCCCACAAGAATTTGTGCAGGAGTTAAAGCATGCTTTTGCACAGACCACAAGAAGGGTGCGAGCAGAGAATTCATTAATACGTTTTTCCATGCCTTGCCCAAATATATCATGACCCAGCTCGTGAGGGATTTTCACGAGAAAAGATCTTTAGACTGGGTCATTGAACAGGCTACCCGGATCTATGAGGTGCAGAAACCGGTAGATAGCAAAAGTAATGCCCAGAAAAACCCCAAAGCCAACAGCACCCCTGCTGCTGCCAAGGTGGCAGAGGTAAAGGTCGCCCCCGCTTTGGATTTGGAGATGGGGGGGCCTAAAAACCTACCTGCACCTAATAATGCTAGGCCCAGAAGGTCCTCGGGCCAGTCACAGACAGGGAGCCAAGGAAGCAGCCCCACAAATGGGGTCCCTCGCTCTCCTGATTATGTAAGTCCCCGTTACAAGGGAAATCGACCCATCCTGGGTTATGTGTGGACTCCTCCAGCCCAAGGGGGGGGGATCCAGCCAAGCACCTAACCCAGGGAACTTCCCTCCAAACTTCCCACAGGAGGGCAGAAATTTACCAAACCCTGGGCAGAACTTTTTCCCCAGATATCCACCCGACTTTCAGCCCCAAAACCATCCATCCTTCTTTCCCCAATTCCCTGAGCCCAGACCACTGAATCCGGGAGAGGGGAGGCCAAGGGTGGAGGGGTACCCAAATCTTCCCAACCCGGGGTATTACCAGAGGAGGGACAGCTACCCTTCCCGGGATCAGCCCAGGGGAGAAAACAGGGCCCCGTATCAGCCTGAGCGGGTTTCCCAGTTAGAGCGCCAGGTTCAAAACATGGCGCGGGATCTGGGTCACATACTGAGGGCTCAGCAGAACCCTCAGATGGGCGTGCCGGCACAGAACGCACCCAACTCTGGACCTGGTGCTCCAGAACAATGACGGGGGCAGCACCCCGATAACTCACTGGTTCCCAGGGAGGAGGCACAAAGGGAAGGGGGGTGTAAAGCCTTGGAGGAAGCTTCCTTCCTCACTTGTAAACATCCCCTGGAAACCCAGGAACCGGAAACAAAATCTCCTGCCCCTGAAAGTCTGCCTCCTAAGGAGCAGAGGGGGGGTAGGAGAAACAAAAGACCCAAACAGACTCAGTTTGAGGAGGAGGTACAGATCTTCCAATTTGAGGGAGAGGGATCCTCAGAGGATCCTGGGAAAAGGATCTTCTCCTTCAGAGAGGGGGGAACTCCTCCCAAAGAAAAATGGGTTCCTAGGGATGCAAATCAAGACTGGGGAGATGTGGAGACTGAGCTACCGCCGCCCACCATCTCATCCCAGAACCAACAGCAAGAAAACCCCCTGGTTCAAACCCATCCTGGTGACTGCCTCCAAAAAGGGGGGGGCGGCCCAGAACCGGAACCAGGGGAACCCACAATGGCTCTGATCTCCAGTTGCCAACTTTTTCTTTCAGATTCCCAAGGCTCTCCACAGAATTCTGCCCAAAATTCTTCTCTCGCGATGTCCAAAACCAGAAAATTAGCCCACCAGTTGTCCAAAAATGTACATTATCTGTGCCCCCTTGAGGAGAAGGAGGGAAGATACTATGCCCCGGTACAAGTACAGGGGCAGGGTACAATTTTGGCACTGGTGGACACGGGATCTCAAGCTACCCTTCTGTCCAGAAGGGCCTTTGACGAACTGAATGCAGGAAGGGGAGAGAATTACCAAATTCCTCTCACCTCTCTTCCTGGACAACTGCAGAACTTTGACGGGAAGGAAATTCCCGTTGAGGGGACTGCAGACTTGGACATTAAGATCGGGCGACACAAGTTGAAACACCCGGTCATAGTTGTGACCCCAGAGGGCACCCCTTGTTTACTAGGGAATGACCTCCTGAGAAGGTTGTCACCCCTAATAGATTGCGTAAACAAGGTCCTCTGGACCCAGACTAGCCGACCAATAAAATTAAAACAGAGTGTCAACCATGTTAGTTTAAACGGCACCTGCCACATGGTTGAACAAAAATCTGACCAAGTAGAATTTCACTTCCAGAATAGCCAAATTCCAGACGTGACAGTAATAGCAGTAGGACAACAGACTGGTGATGGGGGTCCTCTCTATTCCTGAAAATCAACCTTCCTTCCAGTCTAAAGTGGTACTCCACGCTGGAAGGAAACACCCTGAAATTCTTTACTAATCCACAATCAGAAACTCCCACTCCTACAGTCCAGAAAGATGTGAAATCAGCTCAGAGCCTGGCTGATATTCAGCAAATTGGAGAGCAGTTGTTCATCCCTGTTCAGTTAAATGATGGGAAGGACTCTGTTCTCGCTCGAGTGTGTGTGAACAACGGGAAGAGCTTCATCAGCGAAGCCATGTTCCGCCAACTCCCAAAAGATCCAGCCATTCCCACATTCAAACTGATAGACAAATGGGAAATGGACCTGGAAGCACCTAATTCCAAACATCTCCTGCCAAGCAGGTGTATGCTCAAAATCTCCATTGGCAACAAGAGCATAGTCCACAATTGTTGGGTCGTGCGAGACGTCCCTGCCGCCTTTTACTTAGGCAGTGACATTCTCAATCGCTTTGCCATTAGTTTGGACCTAATAAACTTCAAAGCTTGGTCCCGATTAGCGGATAATCCCATGGGCTTTGATGATCCAGAAAAAGCCTTTAGGTCAGCTCAATTGCTACCTTATGCAGTTGAAATTCAGATTAAAGAGGAAGTCACCATCCCAGAAAGGACCCGACAATTCTCCCTGGAAGTGAAAGTTAAAAGGGGACAAGAGTTGAAAAACCCTGATGCTTACATACATCTAAACGCTTCTCTCCAACAGCAAGGGTTGGGGGTAAACCCAACTCCATTAGTCAACATAGAACATGACACCATTCCAATAGAGGTGGATAACAGCGACTTAAAGAGTATTACTCTAGCCGCAGGCACCATTATTGGAATGGCGGTTGATGACCGACATTTTTCCATTGATTTAGGTAATGAACTTTTAGGACCAATCCCCAAGGACTGTTTTGACAGTGACAGTGAGGACAACACAACACCAGACAGGATTTTTACCCGGCATGGGGGGAACTTCCTGGTGTACACTTCCTGCCCCTATGGTAAGGAAGATGTGACTTGTGACTTCAGGAGGGATGAGGTGATTTTCCAGGTCCATGAGGGCTGCCTTTCCCACCTGAAGCCTCCGGTCCAAATCAGCACTCTAACCAGGGACTTCTCCACCCAGCTGGAGGAGGCCGCTGAAATAGCCAAACCAGAAGTCTTTCCAGGCTTCAGGCAGATGGTGGAAGAGAGAGTCAACCTAGCTGATGCCTGTGTGACTCTGGAACAAAAGCAAAAGTTGAAACAAGTTTTCTTGGATTTCCAAGATCTCTTTGCGGTAGACTCATATGGCTGTGGTCGCACTGACATCCACACAACAACAATCCCCACGGACCCTGGCATGACTCCTGTGTTTGTGAAGCAATATCGCTTGCCTCTCGCATCAATGGAGTCCCTTACTGAAATAATTAAGAACCTTGAGTCCAGGGGAATAATCCGTCCAGTCCACAGCACCTTCAATAATCCGGTGCTGGGAATATTGAAGCCGAACGGCCAGTGGAGACTCTGCGCCGACCTTAGGGAGCTCAACAAACGGGTCCATACTTCCCGATGGCCTCTGCCCTACATTGACCAAGGGCTGGCCCAGATTCAGGGGTCACAGGTATTCACTGCAATAGACCTGACCAATGGATACTGGACCGTGCCTGTCAGCAGGGAGGACCAATACAAACTGGCTTTTACCTTTGGGGGCCAGCAGTACACATGGACCCGGACTCCCTTCGGATACCTCAACTCCGGCAATGAATTCAACATTTTCCTACATAAGGCCATGCCCGACCTGGGTGCGAGGGGTAACCTGGCTTATCTAGATGATGTCCTCATCAAAAGTTCATCTGTGGAGGAACACATAGCGGAGATCCGTTATGTTCTGACACAGTTGAGGGCCGCCGGAGCAAAACTTTCCTTTCAGAAAGCACAGTGGTGTAGAACCCGTGTTAATTTCTTGGGGCATGAGATTACTCCTCAGGGTCTCTGTCCCCAGGAAAAGAAAGTGGAAGCACTTCAGAAACTGAAAGACCCCACAACTCTGCGGGAACTAAGGAGCCTCCTTGGACTGACTAATTACAGCAGAAAGTTCATTGAGGGCTACGCAGAGATCACCAGACCCCTGATTCATCTCCTGAAGGGGGGGGGTCAAGTGGGAATGGGGTCCAGAACAAGCCGAGGCAGTAAGACAACTCAAGAGAAGCCTCTCACAAGCGCCTTGCCTAGCTTACCCTGTCAGAAACAAGGAGTTCTTCCTGGAGATGGGGTTCTCTAATACGTGCTTGACGGCAGTATTATACCAAAAGCATGACAAGGTCAATAAAGTAATCTCCTATGCGAGCAAAACTTTATCCTCTGTGGAGGAAAAATTCAACGATTGTGAGAAGGCACTCCTGGCAACAGTGTGGGCATTGAAGAATTACCGCCCGTTTATCCAGGGGGAACACATCATAGTGGAGACTCCACACCAGCCTCTGCAATATCTCCAAAGTGACAGAATCCGGGCCGGAAATGTGAGTAATTCCCGAATTACTTCCTGGATTCTGTCAATGCAAGGCTTTCCTGTGGAGGTCCGATATGGCCAAAACAAGAAGAGTCCCCTCGCGCAAGGTCTGGCTGACTTGCATGATTGTGCCAGAGAAAACTGTCTCGAGGACGAAAGTCTAAAAATAAAGGACAACATGGAGGCATACCTTAATTCCCCCCACAAAGTCTTTGAAGAAGACAAGTGTGAGGGAATGCCCACTGTCTATGTGGATGGATGCTCTTACCATGTTGACAACAACGGGGAGAAAGAATTGGTGGCCGGCGTAGGGAATGCATGGGTGAGTGAGTCCCCAGAACCCTCCGCTGGATACAAAATTGGTCCCCGAAGTAGTCAGGTGGCAGAATTGATGGCTGTGCATCGGGCCATCCTCACTGCTGTCCAGCATCAACTCCACGAACTGGTCATAATCACAGATTCGGATTATGTACGGAACGGGTTCGTGGAGCACCTGGTTAATTGGAAAACCAGAGGCATGTTATGTGCTAACAACAAACCCTTGAAACATGGGAAGTTGATCCAAAATATTGATGATCTGGTCACCTCGAATGAGATGACCATCTATTGGAAAAAGATCAAGGGTCATTCCAAAGTAGAGGGACCAGACAAAACTGGAAATGACTTAGCTGATCAGCTGGCCAAAACCGGGGCCATCCAAGGGGATCTAATTGAGATTGAGTCCCTGTTGGGGGAAATCCAGGTCTCTGCTATCACTAGGTCCCAGACAAATGCTCACAACGACCTTTCAATTGTACAATGGAGTAAGGAGACCCCTGATGCTGATTTGATTACAGCTCAGAAGGGGGATCCAATTATTGGTAAATTTTACCAGCACCTTGAGGACCCTGAGAACTTTCCCCTGACGGATACCGATTACATTGGGAAAGAGGACCTAAGAGTGTTGATGAAATGTCCAAAAATGTTACGAATCCAAGACGGTTTGTTGGTAAGGAAATCCAAAGCTGGCCACGATCAGTGGGTGGTTCCTACCTCATTCCGAAGCCTGATGTTAAGTCACGCCCATGATGCGGCTACAGCCGGTCATAGGGGGTTTCATACAACATTGGAAATCTTAAGAGAGGTTGCATACTGGCCACACATGGGGCAGGACCTCGACCAATACTTGAAGGGGTGTCTTGTGTGTGCACAATTTCAGCCATCATCCCACACGCACCGCGCGCCTCTCCAAAAGAGGGGGATGACACTGCCATGGTCAGATTTACAAATCGACTTTGTAGGCCCTGTGATTCGCTCGGCTAGGGGGAATAAGTACATGTTGACTGTGACATGCTTGTTTACCAAGTGGGTGGAATGTCTCCCAGCCCCAAATTGCAAGGCAGAAACTGCAGCTGCCTTGATGATTAACCACATCTTTTCCCGTTTTGGTCTACCTCAAAGGATTGAGTCAGACAGAGGTAGCCACTTCACCAGTGAAGTAATGACAAAGATGTGGGAGATACTGGGGGTCAAGAGAAAGCTGCATATTGCTTATAGACCAGCTTCCTCTGGGGCAGTAGAGAGATATAACCGGACAATTGTGAGCATATTAAAGAAGTTTGTGGCAGATTCTGGGCCAAGTTGGGATATCCGATTACCTCTGGTCCTAATGGCTATCAGATCTACCCCTTCATCTGCAACCAAAATGTCACCATTTGAGTTGATGACTGGACGCAAGATGGTGCTTCCTCAGCATTTGCTCTACAGGACCCAAGAGCAGACACTGATAAATGCCTCCACTACTCATGAGTATGTAGAGAATTTAAGGAAACACCTCCAACATGCTTTTGCTTATGCTCAGCGGAATCTAGAAAAATCAGCTGATAGCATGAAGACCCATTATGACCTGAAAACTTCCAGGAAGGAATATCAGGTGGGAGACCGGGTCTATCTATACAACTTCCAAAGGAAACAGGCCAAGCAGCGCAAATTTTTGCCTACATGGAAGGGACCCTTTGAGATCATCGACAAGATCTCCCCTGTGGCCTACAAAATCCACATCCCCAAAGGTCCTTTGGCAGCGGGGGAAGACAAGTGGGTACACATAAACCAGTTGAAGTGTTGCCATCCCAGGCACGCTCTGCAACGACTGGAGGAATCCTCTGGAATCCTAGCGGGTACTGTTTCAGACTAATTCAGTTCCAATCATAAAACATACCACATCTAGTCTCTAAAATATTGTGATTTGCATGAAACTGTCTCTTAGTTATACTGTTTTTTTTTCAAAATAAGAATGTAATGTTTCGTTATGATGAAATGCATATGCTGCCCCACTATCTCAACAGTGGTGGAAAAACGTCTATGAGTAGGTATTGCCGCTCTTCCTTTGTCGTCCTAGGAGAAAGAAAACCTGGAGACGGGCCAAGGAGGGCGATCCGGAGACCGGGAACGAAGATCCAATGGGCCCAGTGGACCGCCCAATATTCCCATCAGGACCGGCGAGGAGAACCGATCGATCAGTACCGGATGGAGGAAAAGATGCTGAACTGTGCCATCTATTGGAAGAAGATGAGGAAACATCCCAGGTCTTGCGAGTCCCATTCGTGAAATAGAATGGCCATCGCAAGAGGGGGGCTTGTGGGATGTATTTACCCATGCATCCGAGCCGTACCTCAAAACTGTGCAGTACTGACATGGAAAACATCATGATGGCCAGAGCTTCCCAGAAAATGCACAGGGAAATGCATGAAGAATAGGCTGCCACCCATTTTTGCCGATGTTATGGGCACAGAAGGACACTGCCTAAAACCACCATTGGACTACCCGCACAGTAGTCTGAAACCATTGGGAATGGCAATGCTGATTGCCAAATGCAACTTAGAATTGTGGGGAATTCATTTGTTAAATCCCAAAAATGGGTGCAGTACCAGTACTCACCACTATCCATAAGCCGGCGTTTTAAAACCACCCTGTGTTTCTCTGAAGGCAGGCTCAAAATGCCTATTTTCAAACATTGCAATATGTGCAAAATATTTACTGAACACCAGCAGACATTTGGCAGAATGGAGTTTTGTGTGCCTACAAAATCTGGGAAATGAAGATCATAAGACAAGGTTTATAACAAGACTGGCTGAGCTGTGGATTGCAGCAGTTTAAGTTGCACTGGATTAAAGACACTAAAATCGAAATGTTTAGATTAAATGAGTGACCTATGTTTGGTGTCACATGCCTTTGTAACTGTTGAAATGTCATAGTTTTGCACTTAGAATCAGCATTCTAGCTGCATGTGTAAAATTGCAAGTTAATTTAAAAAGCAACAAAAAACATGACAGTTAGCTGAAAGTCTGGCTTAAGGAACTGGATTTTGCTTGACAGCCACCCCCATCAGGAGTGAAACTTGAGTCACAACTGTGTTCCCAGGCTATCTGCCTTTTGCTGGCAACACTAAGGATATGCCATCTATCTGATAATTGAATTACCTGTGCTCTACAGGAGCTCTGAACAAAGCCTGTCCTGACTCAGGCAAAGGTTTTATTACAGCAGTCGTAAAATGTAGCTTCCTCTTGGCAGAAGCTGGGAGGGACACTGCCTGTGAGAGCAAGCTGGCTTGGCAGAACTGGAAAAACCAGAAATTCAACCTTGTGCTGAGGGTAAACCACACCCCTTTGGAGCCAGAACATAACTTTAAAAAGATGGATCACTCATAGTACGGACATGTGAACATTTTATAAATGACACCATAATTCTTGTGATTTTTCTGCCCACAATTTGAGGTTTTTCGACCCGGTGGCATGTTCAGGGGGGTTTTAGCGGAAAAGAGGATATTACTCAAAATGTGTGCATGTGAAAAATCTGACACTTCATCAACTAATGTCCATACTCCTTGCGCACATGTGTGTAAATTTGGGGTAATATCCGGAATTGCAAACCAGTTAAAAAGTGCAAAATATTGCCATTTCTGAATGCAAGCTCCCAGGAAGAGCAGAGTTTGAACAGGGTATACCTCCTGTAATGCATGATGGGTGCATATAATTTTAAAACAATATGTACCTCTGCAAATATGTATTTGTTTCAAATCTAGATTTGTGTGTAAGTTGACAGGAGGAGTGGACTCTCTGCAAGCCATAAAATGACATCACGCTGACACACACTTCCTTCCCCAATCAAATGAGAAATGGAAGTTTGACCAATTAGAAGCTGAGAGAGAGGTAGGGTCAGTGATGCAAGAACACACCCATTTTAAAAACACATAAAAGCAGACAGTCAGGACAGATAGGGACTTTCAAATCCATTTGCAGCTGGAAGCTCTGCCGGGAAAATCCATACTTACCTCCATCAACCTTCAGAGAGCAACATAGAGACTTCAAATCCATCAGGCCAGACCAGAAGCAGAGCAGAGCTGACCTGTTAGCAGAACCAGAGAGAGCTGACCCAGATCACTGTGAAGTGCAGAGACCAGAGGCGAGTCTAAAACCCTGACCAGATCCGTGATGAGGCCCATTTCACTCAAGAACATAGTGTGAGTACATAGCAAAACTGTGCAGAACCAATCTCTTAGTTAAAATAATATAATTCAATCCTATTTTAATCTAAGTAGAACTGTCTCCTAACTGTCACCTGCCATTTGCAAAGCTGTCACTTGTCATTTTCTAGTTGCAAGCTGCACGTGTCTTTTTGAACTTTAAAATTTCAAATCTGAAAAACGACCTTTATTTAATCGCTCATATCTCCGCGACCGTTTGTGCTAGAGACTTGCAATAACTTTCATCTGAAAGCTTAGAATCGTGGCTTTCCTACGAACCTAGAACCGCATTCCCCTATAGTTTTACACGCATCCGCGAATTTTACCGCGATTTGCAAATTTCTCCACATGTAAAATCAGCTGCTGCTTGCCTTCCATTTGCCAGAAAATCGTTTGCCTCATAAAAACTATCCCTGAATCATTGCAAGAGTGAGCCTGAGCTAATATTAACTAGATATCACTCACCCTGAACCTCTGAAAGGGAATTAAAAGCATTTTAGCATACTTTTCACTGAATTGCCAGCACATATCAAAGCATTTTGCCTGTGTTTTAAACTTCTGTTGTCTAAGCTTGCTGCGGTGAACTGAATCACATTTGATTGCATTTCTGAGAACTGTGTGTTTTCCTTCCATTTCCTTGCATTGCATAAAGAGGGGGGGAGTGAATAGCCAGAGAAAAGTGATTACATTGTTTGGTTGAAATCATATTGAGTATTTTCTGTACTGCATTCATTGAATATTGCATCCACCTGAGCTTACATAAAGCATTCTGTACCACCTTCTTCTTTTGTTCCTATTCACTTGTGTGCTACCTTATCCATTTCATGTCAACTCCTTATTGATTATAGAGAAGCGTGTTAGTGCCAGATTCTCTGTTGTTCATCTTTATCATATCAGATTAAGTGTGCTATTCAATTATTAATTTATTATAAAGAGTGATATATATATATTGTTTAAATTATCAATTAAACCTTTAAACTTGCAAAACAGAACTACTTCTTGGCTCAGTGGGGTCAGGGGGATTCCGAGAGAGGGGTGTTATATAGGGGTAGTCATCCAGAACGCATGAACTGGACATAAAGATATATCAATAAGGGTTTTCATTCAGTATTCTAGACTAGGCGTTGACATAGCTGTAGTGTTGAATTGAATCCTCTTACAACGTACCCCACTCGCACAGGGCCAATCGCGTGTGAAACTTCCCGCGCACCCCAGTAATACATGTACCCCACTCGCACAGGGCCAATCGAGTGTGAAACTTCCCACGAACCCCAGTAATACACATACCGCACTCGCACAGGGGCAATCGTGTGTAAAACTTCCTGCGAACCCCAGTAATACATGTTCCCCGCTTGCCGTGCTGGTATAGGGTTAGCGCAGCCCTTTGCACTGGATTGTGGATTTTGACGGCTATTCCCTGCGTGAGGGGCATTCTTGGGGGCATAACTGGCGCTGCTGCAGGGTCTCTGTGCCACTGTGCACCATGGCTGGTTTTGGTAGCTAAAATCCATGAATACGCTGTGCGCAGAAATGGATTTTAGCACACGCGGCTGGTGCAGAGATTCGCACGCGCACACTGTGCGCCAGCCGCGTGCGCCACTTGTGCACTAAATTCTATGAATTGCCCCCTTAATTGTTAAAAGGTCTGGTTTGATACATTTACATGTGGGGGTACGTGCATGTTCCCTGCCGTACCTGGGAATTGGAATGTGATAATCAAGCAAGACATGAGACCTCATCGTTTTGTGTTTTCAACATGGCCTGCAAAGATTCAGGCCTACTCTTCAATGCAGTGTTAGCTCATGATATAAATGTTGCGCACATGTAATGTTTTCTGCGTGACATTGGTCCTAATTAATTGGTGGTTTTCCAGCAACCCCGTAACAGCCATAACACCGCCATATATCCTGGTTCCACTGGGAGATTAAAAGTCCTGGATGTCAGGCGGCAGGAAATGTAAGTCCCCATTCCCGTGGAGCCCTATAGGACTACACTGTAATGGGTACACGGAAGCACTGGCACCGTTGCAGACGGTGCCGGCGCTTCTGTGAAAACCATGCCTGCAGGGGCTGATTCTCCAGGCAGGACAGACCTGCTGGGTGCACCGGCCCCTGCAGGCATTCTCACAGTCTGGCGGTCCGGTAAGGGTGCTGTTACGTTTCTACTGGCACCTTTATTTCCATACCATCAGACTTGTAATGAGGCTCACTATATCAAAACAAAGGTTAATTTTTCCCTGTATAAATGTCTAAATTACATTTGTCTCAAGCCAGTTGCTTCCACCCATAAGATTCACCATCTCCCCTACCCCACCCTCTACACATTCTCCACATGTTGATATATTTTCCGCAGTGTCAATCATTCAGGAGGGGCAGTAATTTGAACATGCATCCCAACAAAAATTATCATGATTGGGAGAATTGGGGATAGAGATTTCATCAACACGTTTACAATACACATTTCCTGTGAAGGATTGGAGTGATTCTTCAGGGAAAGGGTCACAGGTTTAGGTGGAGCATTGAAAATCAATATTTTGTATGACATGATTTTTGACATTTGTGGCTAGTCACATAATTTGATTTGTAAGTTTAGTCAACTGTACAGATAATCTGATTTCAAGGTTTTCTAATTGTTGTTTGCTGTTTTCTACTTTATGTTCCTCATTATTATTTTCCTGTTTTTCTTCTTGTTCTACATTGTGGAGTATAACGTATATGAGAAAGATAGCTTTTAATAACATATATCGAAGTTGCATTATTTTATTGGGTTGTAACATAGATTCATTTATTTGCCATTAGTACATTCTTCATCGGTTAAATCTTATTTGGGGAAGTACTGCTCCAGCCACTCAAGTGCTTGCCATTTCTATGAAAATATATAATGTTCACTTTTAGTTATGAAAAAAAAGTGTTATTCCTTTATTACATTTCTGTAGTGAATGTTTATAATAAAAGAGAAGGCACTGTTTACTTACTAAGTTCTGAGAGAATGTTTTCCTCTGTTTGATTGTTATAAACTGGAGGAGACAACCTCTGAGGAAGTAGCAGGGAACCACAAGAAAAGGTATGATATTCACCTTCCTCTCTTGAGGATACACCGTACATACCCAATGCCTTAATGACATATTGTTAAACCTCCCCTCATCCATTTAGGAAGAACATGGAAGATCTTTCCTCAAACATTTTATGGAAATCTCATGAAAATACATTTCCAAACTCGATGTGCAAGTCGCTCAGAGCTGACTTGCCCTTAAGCAACACTTACCCAGACTTTGTATGTAAAGCATTAGGAATGGACTACCATACCCATAACTACAAGCATACTGGGACGAGGAGCCGAGTAATGCAGAGCAGCCAAGACCAAGAGTACAAGCTGCTCTCTATTTGTTTGGTGTGCATAACTGTACGTGGAGAAATTTAAACAGCGGCCACAGCTGACTGTGCTGGAAGGGGAAGGCTATCTCTCTTGGTTGGGGCCAGGACACTGTGGGGGCTGCAGGAGCTGCTGTGGAGCCGTGTGGCTCAAAGAGGGAGAAGAGGAAGGTTGTCAGCAAATGAAGACAGGCAGCGGGAATGGCAGAAGCCAACCCAGGGCTCCTGAGCATTCGCAGCTGTTGAGCGACATTGCCTGCCTGATGGAAGCCTGATGCATAGCAAAAGAGCCCAGTGCAGGCCACAACAGAGCGAAAGTAGTGAGACAAGAAGAGACACTGACCACATGTCACTGGTTTATAGCAGAAAGAAGGAAGCATGCCAGCAACAGTCAGTGAGCAACAGGGACATTGGGGAGTACAGGCAGTCATGATGCATCCAAATAAACATTAAAAAAGCAAACAAAGTATTGAGCAGTGACAAAGCCAATGGGCATTTTGCTAAATGGGAAAACCAAAGAGAAGTTAAAGTAAGGCTGCAAGTGTGTTTATGAGAAGTCGTGGCAGACGAGCATACCAGAGCGTTGCAAGTGTGTTCAAGAAAGCAGTTGTAAGAAAGCCCTGGCAAGAGAATATCAGGCAGTTACAAGTGTGAATAAGAGAGCCCTGGTAGGGAAACACATCAGGCAAGGACAAATTGATAGGTGCATAAGGGCATAAGAAATACATCGCCAAAAAAGCTGTCCTAAGAAGGATATATCCAGACGAGCCAAAGGATGTGTAAAACCAGTGAAAAGAGGAAGGAAAACCTGGCAGGATAGTACACCAGGTATCCTAGCAAGATAAAGGATAAAGAACCATGTTATTTTGAATATCAGTCATGTTGTGAATGAAGAGAAACTCAATGAACTAATAATATACAACAGAAGGAAGCGACATCCAGCGGAAGGGAATCGCCCTCTGGAACAAGGAACTCCATCCTGCTGGAACTTTTGCATTGGAGTTGTGCATTTTCCTTTTGAACATTTATCAATCACTCAATGCCAAAGACATTACCCTTTTCACCTTAGAATTTATTTTGTTAGAGTGTGAGGGTCAGAATAGTACTTTGGAAATGGGACAGTTTTGTTTTGGACATTCTGATATCTATAGACCATTTGTTTTGGTTTTAGGTAGGGAAACATGACTAGTGCAGGGACAAAAAGGCATTTTCCCACTGCATTTTATTTTAATGAACGTCTTTGACCAAAACCATGAATCCACTGTGCCCGAGTCTCATTCACCACTGCTAAGGGTTTAGTCTGCCACCCATATGCTCTTTGAATTGTGCCAGCAATTTAAGTAGTAAACTGGGTACAGAAGAGATGGCTAGAGCCTCTGTGCAGTCTAAATGTTGGGCAAACACTACATTTATTCAATCTACATAATCTGCAGGTTATTCTCCTATGCTTTGTTTGCGGTTCCTATCTTCACCCAATTTGTCTTTTGAGGGAAATATCAGGGTTAGCTGCAACTATTATGTTCCTTGCCTGAATAAGGATATCCACTGTTCCTGGGTCTTCGTCTTGCAGTTCCTGTAAGTCACAGCCTCATTTCATGCTACATTAAGACCCTCATGAGCTGGTTCATGTCTGCCCATGTGGGATTGTACCATTGTATTACTACGAGAAGTTCTTCAATTAATTATCCACGTTGGTTCCTCCATTATAATTGGAAATGTATTAGCCAGACTATGTAAGATGCTACAGAACATGCATGGTAATGAGGCAGGATTATTGCAGTCCCTCTTCCTCATTCTCTGATACATTCACCTGAGGGGAGACTGCAGTATCCTAGCTTTCCCTAGTCAATGATGAAGTGTAAGATAAGGGGAATCGGGCAAGAGGGCCGAACCTTGGGCACTTAAATTGATTGGTCTGGGCAGTGCTGGTGCAGAGGGTTTTGTGGTTGGAGCTGTACAGGAATATAACATACATTTTTGATGCATTTTTCCACTAGGGCAATGTTTGTCCTAGATGTAACACACAATGGTATTAGTACTGAGACAAACTTTGCTGCGGTGCAAAAATGCACTGTAAATGTATCTTTTTCGTACTAGAGTAATTTTTACCCTTGTGGTTATAACATGCCAAACTGCACTTGTCATGGTTCTGTGGTTTTCTAATATGTACCAGTGTGTTTAGAAATAGGGCAAACTTTGCCTTAGTGCTAATACCGAGCAGTGTTACACTTGCACCAGAGCAATGTTTCTGTAATCAGGCCCACATATGAAATGTGTCCTCTTTGTTCCACCCAATAAACAACAACTTATGCAACAAAGGCTGGATGACATACGCCTGAAAGTATTCAGACCTCAACTGTCAAACTCATTCAAATCCCTGGGCTTCATTGTTGACTGTAGACTTTCCTTCCAAAAACACACAGCCACAAAGGCACAAGCCACTTAGCTACAGATCCACAGACTTCACAAAATCAAACCCTTCATTCCCCCAAACACATTCCAGTGGTCCATGCCCTCATCATCTTACACATCAATGGGGGAAAAGCACTCCTTACTGGGTTTCCAGCCACACATCTGGTCTCTCTCAAAGCAGCCTACCAAAATTGAGTATGCCTCATTACAGGTGCCCAAAAATTCAACTGTATCTCTCCAACACTGTGCACGCTTCACTGGCTCCCTCTCCCTGCCAGTATCATATTCCAAATTGTATATATCTTATGTTATTTTGCATTTATATAGCGCCTTATATACCATTGGTATGGTTTGAAGGCGCTGGTAGGTTGAACGCCTTTGGGAACCGAAGTTCATATCAGTAGAGAGAGTAGAGAGAGTAGAGAGAGTCAAAAGGTGCGTGTGAGCACCGGGTATGTGTACAGCTCGTGCGGTATCAGTGTAATAGCTGCTTTCTAGCGGTAGGTGTGGTGGTTGAGAGGTCAGGAGTATGTGTTTGTTCTGGCATGATTTATCCAGATCGGATGTGGCTGCGTTAGGCCTGAGGAGAACGCCTCGCTGGGGGTGCGCAACCAGCAGTGGTTACTTAGAATGATGTGGAGTGAGCGGCAAATGTTGATATGAGAACAGTTATACCGAATGGTGTCATAGTATCTCTGTGTTCTAGTTGAGTGGTGATGTAAGGAGAGAGTAAGCGTGTTGGTGAGATATGATGGGTTACATGCCCTTTCAGAGACTTCTAAATTCACAGGGAGGTCATTCGCAGGGAGGCTATTGGGCACACTTCTAAATTCACAGAGAAGTTATTGGGGACACTTCTATATTCAACTTTCACAGAGAGGCTATTGGGCACACTTCTAGGTTCACAGAGCGGCTACTGGGTACACTTCTAGATTCACAGAGCTGTTGGGTACATTTCTAGAATCACAGAGAGGCTATTGTGCACATTTCTAAATTCAGCTTCTAAATGCACACTTCTAGAATCACAGAGAAGCTATATCAACTTTCTAAATGTACCTCTAAATTGAACTTTCCTGAGAGAGGATATTGGGCACACTTCTAAATGCAACTTCTAAATGCACTTCTAAATTCAACTTTTTACATGTACTTCAAAATTCAACTTTTTCACAGAGTGAGTACACTTCTAAATTCAACTTTTCAAAGAGAGGCTATTGGGTACACTTCTAAATTCAACTTTCCACAAAGAGGTTATTGGGCAAACTTCTAAATGCAACTTCTAAATGCACTTCTAAATTCAACTTTTTACATGTACTTCAAAATTCAACTTTTTCACAGAGTGGGTACACTTCTAAATTCAACTTTCCACAGAGAGGTTATTGGGCACACTTCTAAATGCAACTTCTAAATGCACTTCTAAATTCAACTTTTTACATGTACTTCAAAATTCAACTTTTTCACAGAGTGGGTACACTTCTAAATTCAACTTTCCATAGAGAGGCTATTGGGTACACTTCTAAATTCAACTTTCCACAGATAGGCTATTGGGCACACTTCTAAATTCAACTTTCCACATAGAGGCTATTGGGCACACTTCTAAATTCAAATTTTCACAGAGAGGCTATTGAGTGCACTTCTAATTGCAACTTCTAAATGCACTTCTAAATTCAACTTTCACAGAGAGGCTATTGGGCATACTTCTTAATTCACAGAGAGGCCATTGGGCACACTTCTAAATTCACTTTCACAGAGAGGCTGTTTGGTACACTTCTAAATTCACTTTTCACAGAGGGGTTATTGGGTACACTTCTATATTCAACTTTCACAGAAAGGCTATTGGGCATACTTCTTAATCCACAGAGAGGCTATTGGGCACACTTCTAAATTCACAGAGCGGCTACTGGGCACACTTCTAGAATCACAGAGAGGCTATTGTGCACATTTTTAAATTCAACTTCTAAATACACACTTCTAGAATCACAGAGAGGCTGTTGGGCGCACTTCTGAATGCAACTTCTAAATGCACTTCTAAATTCAACTTGTTAAATGTACTTCTAAATTCAACTTTCCACAGAGAGGTTATTGGGCACACTTCTAAATGCAACTTCTAAATGCACTTCTAAATTCAACTTTTTAAATGTACTTCTAAATCCACTTTTCACAGAGAGGCTATTGGGCTATTGGGTACACTTCTAAATTCAACTTTTCACAGAGAGGCTATTGGGTACACTTCTAAATCCACGTTTCACAGAGAGGCTATTGGGCTATTGGGTACACTTCTAAATTCAACTTTTCACAGAGAGGCTATTGGGTACACTTCTAAATCCACTTTCACAGAGAGGCTATTGGGCTATTCGGTACACTTCTAAATCCACTTTCACAGAGAGGCTATTGGGCACACTTCTAAATGCACTTCTAAATTCAACTTTTTAAATGTACTTCTAAATTCAACTTTCACAGAGAGGCTATTTGGTACACTTCTAAATACAACTATCACAGGAGGCTATTGGAGATTCCATCTAGGTGTGGCATATGCTAGCAATCACATTTCTGCTAGATTCGGGGCAGGCTAGTCTGTGTGGTTCTCTCGGGCTATGGTACTGGTTAACATTAGACTGCAGGCCATTGAAAGGTAGGTTAGAGTGGCAGGAGCTTTCTGGAGTAGAGTAATTGCTCTACCCCCCACACTCATACCGGCACTTACAGTTTTGTCAGTGTCTGGTGGCTTCATTGGCTTCCCCTGCTGACACCTGCAGACACATCTCGGAGCCGCCAATGTCGGAGCCGCCCTTGGCCTGGGCCCTTAGCCGCAGGTGCTGCCGGGCAGAGGCTGCCCTGGGAGGGCCAGTGATGAAGTGTAGGTGGACCAATGAGAGCAGGCCTGGGTGGGTCGGGAGGGGGGAGGGAAGGGAGAAACAGGAAGAGGGTGCGCGGTGGGACCGGGCTGCAGGGGAGCCTCCAAGATTTCAAATTCAAGCCGCCACTGGAGGGGGCTTGCTACTGACCAAGGTCCTCTGCAAATGGGCTGTGGAATCCAGGAAGGGGCTGCGGGGAGGAAGGGGACCCAAGGGCCTGCTCCAGGGCACAGGCCCACGAACACATGGGCAAATTTACACAAAGGGGTCAAAAAGAGACGACTAGGAAGAGGGATCGAGGGCTGTGGGCAGGCAAAGGAGGCCTGGGGGCTCCGATTTTCGCCAAGTTTGGTGGATGACTAGGCCCGGAGGGGTCTAGATGCTGGATGCACTCACCTCAGTTGCTTCCAGTGAAAGAAGCGACACGGGGAGTTGCACAGGCTGCTAGGCTGGACTGGTAGCAACAAAGCACCAATCAGGGCAGGGTGGGCGAGATGGGAGGCGGGGAGGGAGAAACGACCAGGAAGAGGGATCGAGGGCTGTGGGCAGGCAAAGGGGACCTGGGGGCTCCGATTTTCGCCAAGTTTGGTGGATGACTAGTCCCGGAGGGGTCTACACGCTGGATGCACTCACCTCAGTTGCTTCTGGTGAAAGAAGCGACACAGGGAGTTGCACAGGCTGCTAGGCTGGAGCGGCAGCAACAAAGCACCAATCAGGGCAGGGTGGGCGGGATGGGAGGCGGGGAGGGAGGGAGAGATGACCAGGAAGAGGGATCGAGGGCTGTGGGTAGGCAAAGGAAGCCTGGGGGCTCCAATTTTTGCCAAGTTTGGTGGATGACTAGGCCTGGAGGGGTCTAGATGCTGGATGCACTCACCTCAGTTGCTTCTGGTGAAAGAAGCGACACGGGCAGTTGCACAGGCTGCTAGGCAGGAGCGGCAGCAACAAAGCACCAATCAGGGCAGGGTGGACGGGATGGGAGGCGGGGAGGGAGAGACGACCAGGAAGAGGGATTGAGGGCTGTGGGCAGGCAAAGGGGGGCTGGGGGCTCCAATTTTCGCCAAGTTTGGTGGATGACTAGGCCCGGAGGGGTCTACACGCTGGATGCACTCACCTCAGTTGCTTCTGGTGAAAGAAACGACACGGGGAGTTGCACAGGCTGCTAGACTGGAGCGGCAGCAACAAAGCACCAATCAGGGTAGGGTGGGCGAGATGGGAGGTGGGGAGGGAGAGACGACCAGGAAGAGGGATCTTGGGCTGTGGGCAGGCAAAGGAGGCCTGGGGGCTCCGATTTTCACCAAGTTTGGTGGATGACTAGGCCCGGAGGGGTCTAGATGCTGGATGCACTCACCTCAGTTTCTTCTGGTGAAAGAAGCGACACGGGGAGTTGCAAAGGCTGCTA
Organism: Ambystoma mexicanum; assembly: GCF_040938575.1. Classification (NCBI taxonomy): domain Eukaryota; kingdom Metazoa; phylum Chordata; class Amphibia; order Caudata; family Ambystomatidae; genus Ambystoma; species Ambystoma mexicanum. Next base: position 1,338,148,605 of record NC_090929.1, on the reverse strand, counting down.
GGCAGGAGCGGCAGCAACAAAGCACCAATCAGGGTAGGGTGGGCGGGATGGGAGGCGGGGAGGGAGAGACGACAAGGAAAAGGGATCGAGGGCTGTGGGCAGGCAAAGGGGGCCTGGGGGCTCCGATGTTCGCCAAGTTAGGTGGATGACTAGGCCCGGAGGGGTCTACATGCTGGATGCACTCACCTCAGTTGCTTCTGGTGAAAGAAGCGACACGGGGAGTTGCACAGGCTGCTAGGCTGGAGCGGCAGCAACAAAGCATCAATCAGGGCAGGGTGGGCGGGATGGGAGGCGGGGAGGGAGAGACGACCAGGAAGAGGGATCGAGGACTGTGGGCAGGCAAAGGGGGCCAGGGGGCTCCGATTTTCGCCAAGTTTGGTGGATGACTAGGCCGGGAGGGGTCTAGATGCTGGATGCACTCTCCTCAGTTGCTTCTGGTGAAAGCAATCTCAAATGGAACACCAACATACTTTGTGGTAAAATCCACACCTCTGGAGGCTCTGGCACCTCATGTAGAAAAACCATCAAAAGGTTGGAGTCAAAGCTACTCTGCAGAGAGAAAACTTGCAAACAGTCCTGCTCCTGCCACCCCCTGACCATCTGGAATTGAATTCTGGTATAGGCTCAAAATGATCCTCCCATTCTTCAGAACACTAACAATGTGGCTCTTCAAACAATTTCTGCTGAATGACTAAAATCCCTCTCCCCATCCACCAACAGTACTGCACTACTGTATAAAATGGCAAGCCCAATTCTGGTACCCTCCTATTGTGATGTGATCTACTGCTCTTGAGCTAGGTTCACGCTATAAGCAATACAAATAATATTAAAATCTATTGAAATTAAAATAAATGTGAAAATCTAGCATGGAGACATGTTGATACATCATTTGAGTTGACTGCTGTGGTGGTTGTTAATGATTCCTCAAAGGGACCATACACATGTGGTACTCAACAATTCCTATGCTTATGACATTTTTTATGGATGTGGTCAATGAGCTTCAGCTGATTGCCAGGTATTTCAGATACCTTCAGTAATGCCTTCTCGACCAACAAATAGATATGCCTTACAGCTTTGAACCAGTATCTGACAACTGTGCAACAAAGCATTGTTTGGCATTTGTACCTTTGCTTTGTCTAGCACAACTGGGGTATACTCTGGTAAGAACATTGGTCTGCCACTGAGGATCATGAGGGCTTAAAGCCATTTTCCTACGCAGGGTACTACTAGGGCTAGAAGCAGCACATCTGCCCACTTCAGACCAGTGTCACTACAGATCTTGGAGTTTTGCATGTCCACCGCATCCTCTGGTTGAGGGAGATATGGGCAATGGAACAGCACATAATCTTTGACTAGTGCATTTCACAACTGCCTGAATGACTGCTCGATGACACAGATATGCCTCAACCCAGTTAGTGGATGACCAACATATATTCATACCCTGCAACCTTCGCCATGTGAATGAAGTCATATTGAATGATACTGTGCAAACTCATGATGCACATAATGAAGACATAATGAAGAAGATATTGGTCTACCACTAACAACCCATCAGCTGAGTGTCAAAAATGATAACAGTGTAATGTACAGTCTGCTTTAGTTCTTGGTCTTCATTTCGGTATCTGGGACTTTGTCTGTTATCCTAGCAAGTTAATCAAAATTAGTGTATATAGATGGCTGTATCTGGGTTTGAAAGAACATTTTCACAGATGGAGAGCAAGGAGAATGGGAAACCTCCCTAGCTACTCTTTCAGCAATGGCATTCCCATCAGAAAATCCATCTCTTGGGATATGCAGTGTGGTACATTTTGCCACCATCAATTCAGTGGGCAACATTAGAGCTTTGAGAATGAGGTCTATATGTAAAGCATTTTAATGTCTGTACAGGCTGCAGTGAGAAACCTACTTTCTTTCCATAAATTGCCTTAACCATGCTCTAAATCCAAAGTGGGAATCTGTGTAGATAGTGTTTTTTTGTTTACCTTGTCATACATTACATGCTGTGGTTAATGCAAGCTGGTCAGCAGTTGGAGCAGAATATAAATCAGGAACCTGGACACTTTCAAATACCTCATATTTAGAACATAAGGCATACTCTGCCATCAACTCCCCTGTTCATTGTTCAGGCAAGAATCATCTATGAAGCTGTACTCTGAAGTGGGACATCATAAAGGTGTTAATGGGGATTTATAAGGTTACCAGTTAAAATGATACAATCACATGTTTGCACTTTTGCAGGGCTTCGCAGGAGTGAAGCAGGGCTTAGCACTGGACATCTAGTCATGTTTGCAGAATTTTGCAGAATCAACTGATATTTTATGAGTCCAGACACACACGCATGATGCATTTTTTATTTTGAAAGTAGGGCTGTCCCTACAAGGGCTACCAATATTGCAAGGGTTAAACCTAGAACCACCTTTTCTGAGGACTTGACCGATAATGCAGCTGTAGCAAATGACTGCAAGTAAGAAGGTAGCCCCACTGCAACTGGGTCCAGTGCAGTACTGTAGCAGGTTATGGGGTGGTGTTTGTCAGCATGCTTTTCTGTCAGCACTGCTTAGGCCTACCCATCATTTTCATGTCAAAACCAAATAAAAGTGCTTTTGTGATTTGGAAGATGAAGGGCTGGAGCACTTGTGTGCGCACACTTCACCTTCACAAATGTCTGCTCAGCATCCGGGGACAGTTCAAATGGTTCAAGGGTATTATGTGGGTAATGACCTCTAAAACTGCTTACCACAATAGCATATTCAAATATTATTTGTCAGCAATTTCAAATTATACCTATAAAATATCTAATGTGTGTAATCATTGTGAGATTAGATGCTTTCTGAATTGTCTCTACTTGGGAGTACTACCATGTCCTGTTTCAATGCTTCATATTAGTGAGATTTAAACACATGCTAGGAATGTAATATCATCCACTTCCTTCTTTAGAATCTGTGAAAAGAGTGCAAGACTTTCAGTTTATCCCCATGGAAGCTTTCAGGTTGTATGTTGTACACCAGCATGTTTAAAGGTTAATACATATTGTCTGTCAAAGTGTATTGAGAGAAGAAAGCAGACTATAAATCAACAACAGTGAAGGTAGAATGCAAGAAAAGATAGTTTTGGATTTGGTACTAAAACAGTCATGAGAAAAAACAACTTGAAGATCTTGCACAACACAATGTGTGTCGCTGCCTGGCTTTTTGGTTGCCAGGATTGGGGTATTACATGCACTGACTGTTGGGACAATATTACCTTTCTTTAGCAAAGATTAATTACCACTACAATACCTTTTTCCACTTTTCCTTCAAGAGATACTTGGCTTTCTTAGAAGGTGTTTTCAAAGATTAACATAGATATACACGGGCACTGCATTGCAGATCAAACCTACTTCATTTGCATGTTCTGACCACATACATTCAGGTACTTCAGACAATAGTGTGACAATATATCTCAGCACACCCGCTTTAGGGGTGCCCAGTAGTTCCTCCCTAATGTCAATAACACAATATTTGCATTTTGATGGGGAACACACCTTCTTGTGTAAAATAAAGTATGCACATCAATTTACACAATTATTATTATTATTTATTTAATGTGTTATAGTTTAGTTAATACACTTTACACGTAGCAAATAATTATTAATAAACTTTACACATAACAAATAATCATTAAACAAGTAGTAGTTCTAGAATCTGCTAATATAACATAAAATAACATAACATAACATATGATAATAACAACACAATAAAGTAGCAATGGATATCACCTTTTAAAGAAATACGAAATTAAAATAACAATCTTACCTTACCTAAAACCTAAAACATGTCCAAAATGTCACCTTAGCTAATAGGAGTAGGGGTCAGTCAGTCAGTCCTTGCCACTGCCAGCAATCCTCCTATTAGATTAGCCAAGGTCGGGGGTGATCTAACAGCAAATAGAATCTGTTTGATCAAGAACCTGTATAAAAATGGTGAACGTAGATGGCTCCCACGATCTGAGTTCTTAATCCATCTACATTCAGTCCCGGAATTACGTGTTCTAAAGTCCGATGATTTTCAGTTTGTGGAGCCACTAAAATACCTTAATCCCTGTGTTTCCGACCTACACTGTAAATTTCTTTCCACCGCACAGTTGATCAGGAACTATCATGAGGAGCTACGGGCAGTGGATGTTGAAATTGATGCAGACTTGGATGAAGTTGACCCTAGCACCGAATATGAGGAAATAGGTGGATCGGACAATTCGGTGGTGTGCCCCTTGATCCCTAAGGGAAAGAAAGTAGAAGTTACAGATGTCCAGCTGGTCCTAAAATGGCTAGCAGAATCTCTCAGAGAGGTGTTACCTAAACATTGATATTTACACAATAGGTCAAACCCTAACGAATACATTGCAGAGGATGGGCAGAATAAAAACACATGCTAATTATATATGAGGTTAGAACTAAGGTTACAGTAAGGGGAGATGTAGCAGGATGCAACACTGGCTATTAGAAATGCTAACAGCCCTTACAGTAATTGGAGAGAGTGGTTAGGTAGGGGAATCTATTGACTGTACCATGCACATACACGAATTCACACATTCTGTTGAGTCAGGGGACCTCTCTCAATTCCCCCCCCCCAACTTTGGGGAAGATCTGCTTCGGGTATTGCCCTGGTAGGCACCTACCCCAGGATGAGAGAGGTCCCATGCCCCCTGTCACTTTCATACACACAACCTGTCATAATTGTTTTCGGTCAAAAATGACTAAACTGTGCTATGATTACAAATCACACTACGCTTCTCTACTCTATGCTTTTCTTACCCATCCCTCCCTTTTCTAGGTCTACCCAACTACCAAAACATTAATGAGATGGCTTTGTGCAGATCAATGAGAGACACCAACTGCATGTGCAGCCCTCTTTTGGAACCCCTTCAGAGGTTTCAAGTGTGCCTCTTAACCCATGCATTTGTGTTAACTGGCGCTTGAGGTGGAGCTGTGCGCACTCCCGTTATAGTCTCACTGGGCATTATAATCCAACGCATAACATACACCAAACTGTCAAAAACTGCAGCTAAATTAAATCCAAAATTACCTGCCGGCGGTAATCGCGCCAATAATCAGCAATTTTGCTGAGGATTTCCCCCCAGCTCAGAGCTGGGGGGAAATCCGCCAAAGCCATGATCTGGCGGACCCTTAAATGCGGCGGTAATAGCGCTACCGCCGGATTTAAGGGTTACCGCCAAACTCGTGATGAGGCCCACTGTCTGGTAACTAATGTCCCATGTGGCATCCCCTGCAGTTCTCCTCCACATATGGGTATCAATTATTACTCGTCAATGGGCACGCATATGTTCTGAACATGGATTTAAGTCACAGCTTCACATCCTTCTGACCTTTTATGATTTGTGCCAACCAAGTGTGGCTTCTTATGGCACTGCATTGGAGCAGTAACCATGGCCGCGATGCTGCACTGCTCGCTCAAAATAGATCATCAGTATTCTCAAGTTCGTCTGCAAAAAGCCAATCAAAATGCTCATGTAAAACTTCAGCATTTATTTTGTTGTTGCAATGGTGTGGCTACTTTAGAAGGCCCCTTACAGCAATCTGCATTCTCCTATGCCTGCTCTGCAATAGGGGTGACAAGATGCAACTGTATGGAGAGACTACCAGATTAAATTAGGAATGCCCTTGCATCTGTGCCACACTCTCCCTCATTTTAACATGTGCCAGTACTCTATGTATTCGTGTAAAATGAATCCACAACGTGTGCACATTCACTTTTGTGAATGCAAGACTTTGTTCCACTAGTGTGTGTTTTCTTTAAACAAGAATAGATGTCTCTGGAAAGAACCTTTTTTATTTAACATTTGACGATTATTTTTCCTGGGAGATGGGAAAAGAAACACAGAAATAATGAACTACACATATAGTTATGCCTTAAATTGGCAACATATTTCTTTTTTTTTAGACAAATACCAAAAAACAAAGGCGAGCAAACCTCCTCGAGCTCCACGATCCACTGTTTTCTAACTTGTTCATTGATGTGCAATCTGTGCAGAGTAGAACACACGTCTTTTAGAGACAACTACGTGAGTATGTAGGTGTTCACTTGCTTCACCCGTATTTCTTGATCGATCGAAACAGTCCAGGGTGGAGCTGCGTTTACCTGTGTCATTAATGTGTTTTGTACATGAAAGCCATCACATGCAAGTCATTACAAATAAGTAGTTGCCAGGAGTTCTACGACTAATATCATGTCCACAAGCTCCACACTCAGAAGCCACTGCATCATCTAAGATCATATGATTTTGCCTCACCGTCTCATCTCTGACCGGGATATGCTTATGTATGTCTAATAAACCCTCATTGACAGTGAGTTCCATGCATTAGATGGATCATGCACTGCCTCTGAGGTGTTTTAAAAGGGGGGCTTCAATATTTACATTTCTATTGTACTGCTCCCCTTTTGTGGTTATAGTGCTCAGCAGAGGACCACACCAGTACAGAATTTTACAAAGTTGCAGAAGTAATTCAGTAAGTTGAAAGGCGAGGAAGGGAACTCAAGGGAGTAACGTTTTATTACATTCTTTCTGATACCGTTTCATTTAAACAGTGTTCAGGATTTCGTGTTATGTGTTGAGACGAAAATAAAAATTCACAAAAACAATGCAATTAATTCGTTTCCAGTGGGTATTTCTGCAAATTGCACCGTGCAGAATAATTCATTGCAGCATACCATTTCAATCAGAAGGCAATTGCCAAGTTAAAATCCATATAAAGACATTTAAAATACTGCACTGCACCGTGACCCAGTGGACTACAGTTACATGTATGTACCATTTCAAGAGAAACAGCTCGGTTTGAACCATATAGAAATGCAATGCTTTCAGGATTGTATTGACCGTTTTCATTGTAATTCCTTTACGTGTCCCAAGGTACGATCAAATAGGGCTTAATGTGTTTCTCTTTTCGGATTCTTCTCTATTATTACTCATTCACTTTTCTCCTCATTTCTATTTATTGCATGTCTGAAATGGCTCCGAAAGAGCGGGACATGTTCACTGATGCTACTCATACCAATTAAAATAGAGTGTAATATTTCAATTTTCTTCGATGGGAAGATATATCACACAGTTTCAAACTCGATAAAAGTCCATTCCCTGCTTCAGTTGCAGGTACGATTAGGCAGTATGACGTTAAAAGGACTGATTTACAAGGCGTTTCTCAATGGGATGTTCCCATTGAAAAACTCGTTTTTAAATCAGGGCAACAGTGGTAATCGAATGGCAAACACATTGTATCTTGGATCCACCCTACTTCCAACCGATGATACCAGAAGGCATTCTGCATGCTAATAATATGCACACAGCATGACGTTTTCATTGGGCATACTTATTTTCACAGCTTGACGCATGATGTACGTTGTACACTGCATTGTTTTTCAAGAGAAACTTCCAGGGTTGGAAAAGTGTTTTTCTGCATGTATACGTCGTGTCACGGGTTTAGTACGCGTTGGCTATATGTGGGTCAAGCTAATAATAGGTTGGCTCTATAACAATTCTTAGGACGTTTGGGTTTTAAAACATCTCTTATTATGAATCATTTTCCAGAGCATATAAGTTGGTGGAGTGTAAATCCAGGGCAAGTGCTCAGAAACACTGCAGGTGTTGATGTGTCTTTCAGGGCAAGAGTCCAACGTTTACTGGACCAAGTGGCACCAGCTGCAGACTGCTGGAGTAGGTCTGGATGTCATCACACTCGAGTCAGCCCAGACTTGGATCTATAAGGGAGGCGCTGTAGAATGTATAAGAAATGAAGACTGCGTGCTAAAGTGAATATTGATGTAAGCACAGTGCACTGGCAGAGGCTAAGAGTGATGATTGGATATTGTCATCAGGCATTTATAGTTTATAATGTTTTTAATGCATTAGAAATGGTTCATTGGCATTAATTAAGACCGATGCCGTAGAAAAGATGTACAGATTATTAAGAGGCACCCTCTGCTAAAGGTTCCCACAATTGAACGCACTTTCATTTTTACTGGAATGGTGAATGTATTCCCATGTGTCCATGATGAACTGTCAACTTCGAAAGATGGTTGTGTCAATTATAAGAAATATTTGACAGCGTGAGAAAGGCATCTACTACTGGTTTGGCTTATAGCTTACTGTATGTTGGATGAAAATGCCTATATAGCACTCATAAACACTACTCTGAATTTGATGAAACTATATTCGTATCTTGAGCCTGTCAAGGGAGCACAAGAAAACCTGTGACAGTTATACTGTTGTTTGAAATCAAAAAAGTTAAGATTGGCAGAGAGGGGACTTCTTACAGGTAACAGAATAGACTTGAATAAATGGGAATATTCAAGCACCTAAGTGTACTGTTTGGCTGGTTTTGCTGCCGGTGCTCCTCCTGGAACTCTCTCCGTCATCAAGAGGAAAGAGTGCTCTTCCATAACGTAGCGGTCGTATGGAGTGACTGTCTGAGAGGATTACCTTATCACTGCCTCAAAGACTCCCTTTGGCCCCGCCCACCATCTCCCAGCAAACCTATTACTTCTACGTGCTCGCCCACCAGCACGCACGCACCCGAAGAATACCTAAGTGTACTGTTTGGCTGGTTTTGCTGCCTGTGCTGCTAATGGAAGTCTCTCCGTGTGACTGTCTGAGAGGATTACTTTTTCACTGCCTCAAGTAATAACTCGGATTTGACTTTTACTCCCAAAAGTTTTAACTTTATTTGGCTTTAATTTGATGTGTAACCTTCTCTGTTTGTTTGATCTTACAGAGTCTCCCGTTGGTCCCGGCCACCATCTCCCAGCAGACCTATAACCTTTACATGCTCGCACACCTTTGAAGTGCACCTAATTGTACTGTTTGGCTGGTCGGCTGTGCGTGCTGTGTGCAGCGCATCCCTTTTTCCCTCAGCCTATATTTCTGGGGTGGTTACCCTCTTGGATAATCATTTCGCAGATCCTAACTGTGTGGCGCTTCCCCTTAACACCAATCTTTTACACTTTCATCTACAACACATTAATTTCGATTGTTTTCAAGTTCGATTTGAGATCCTGTCCCCAACTGTGTTGTGGTGCGGCCTGTGCACACACGGGTGTCCGTGAGCCCCCCTCGCTCCACAGACCTCACTCAGACACGTCCATGTGGTTCGGGCTGCCCAGTCGCTCTAAGCGGCTGGGAATGCCCCCTTTATTTATACTGCACGCGGAGGAGTGCCCCTTAAAGGGGCAGCATCACACTCCTCCTTTTTCATAACAAGACAGAACAAATGAACAAAGGATAACTAACAAATCTAACAACCAACGTCACTGCACACAAAACCCCAGAGCCCCTATAATAGCAGCCACACGGGTCCCCGTGACATTCAGGGCTCCCACTCAGAGTCTCATTCCAACACGTAATCGCTGAGACGGGCAGGTTTCCCTCGCCCAGTCCTCTGGGGTACCTCCTGACAGCTTCTCTGCTCGGAGTCCCTTCACCCGCCAGCTCCCGAGCCGGGGAGCCGGGAAGGCACATGGAGCCACCGCCCTCATCCAGAACTTCCACCACATGCCCGCTGGGCACCGGTTCAGTCCTTGGTTCAGTCCTTGTTCTCCTAGCTGTTTGAATAAGCTAGCATTGCGTGTCACTAAGGTGGGGCCGTTGGAGGCGGTCAGCATCGACCCTTTCACCGCCACCACGTCCAAGGGTTCTGACTCGTAGGTCAAAGACAACTTCCCTTGATGGTGTCGGATCTTCACCAGCACCTTGTCCCCAGGCACCAGCCTCTGTGGTCTCAGTCCTCTCCGAAAGTTCTCATTTGCAGTTCTTTCACGGAGCTCCTACTCCACTTCTTCGTTGTCGATCATGGCGGGCTCCCACTGACCAAGTTCTGGTAGCAAGTCTCGTGGACAACGTTGGAACATGCCTCTGCTGGGGCCACACCAGTGGAGGTATGGGGAGTGTTGCGGTATCCTCTCAGGAATTTGTACTGTGCCCTTTCCAGGCACTTGCATTCCCCTTGGGCGATGCGAAAGACCTTATTGAGAGTTTGCATCATCCTCTCAGCCTCCCCATTGGCCTGTGGCCACAGCCGAGTTACTTTGCGGTGGTGCACGCCATACTCCTCCATCAGCCCAGCGAAACTCTCACCCTGGAAGGGCGGGCCATTGTCGGAACAGAGCACCGTGGGCAGCCCGTAGGTGGCAAAGATCTTCTCAATAGCTACCGCCACCTTGTCGAACGCCAGCGACTCGATGAACTCCACCTCAGGGTTGCGGGACCACTCGTCGACCACCACCAGGAAATGGGTGCACCTTGATGTGGACCCAGGAGGTTGTACTGGAGGTTGAACAGCCGCTACAGGAAGTTGTATTGGGGGTTGGACGGGCACCTGAAGGGGTTGAACTTGAGGCTGACCTTGATCTGGTTGCTATTGAGGTGCCACCTGTCCATCGCCATTCATGGCATTGAGCGCACGAGCACCTTTGTATGAGACCACAAAGGGCGCAACTCAAACTCCTTCTTCTTGCAGACAGGAAGATGTTGACCAAAACCCCTTCACCAGCTGGATCCCAGAATGCACATTCAATATTGCCAGGAGGACATCATCACCAAGTCTGTTCCACCTGGTGGGTGGGAGTCCCAAAAATTGAGCCAGGTGGGCCCAGGGTCTGTCCTACCAGCTTAGCAGGTCTCCCCTGGATCCACCATTCACTCGATGTAATTCAATGAAAAAATGCAAAATCTTCATCCAAACCGCAGCATGTGGTATAAGCAGCCTTCCGCTGCTAAGCGTTCCAAAAATAAATTAACCCTGGATGGCCTCTAGATGCTTCAGAATCAAAGCCGCGGCCTTCCTAGGCCCGGTCACAAAATGGCCACCGACCGCGTGGACTGCACCTTTCCCTGCGGCATAATCGAATGGTGCAGATGTTATCAACACAAAAAATAAATCACTGCCGATATCACCGCCCGGCCCAGGATGCAGTCCTGCCTTGTTGCCACTGTTGTGGTGCACCCACGCACACACGGCTGTCTGTGAGCCCCCTCCCTCCACAGACCTCACTCAGACACGTCCGTTTGGTTCGGGCTACCCAGTCGCTGTAAATGTCCGGGAATGCCCCCTTTATTTATACTGCACACGGCGGAGCGCAACGTCACTCCGTCACGTGCTTGCAGTCCTTAAAGGGGCTGCATCTGAAACTGCAGAATTGAGATGCGTAAATTGTCTTTTGATTGTGCCGAGACACCTTTAACTCCTTGGAATGAGCAGTGCATATGTTAATTTTGCAGTTTCGGTACAGCGTCTCACCATTGATTCATTTAGGGACTCTCTTATGCAGTTGATGAGCCCAAATCGCGATGCCGATTTTTGAAACCTTATTCCAAACTCTTTAGCTGTATGTGATATCGCTGAAGTTCCTATTACTTGTCCCCCATTTCACTGTTGTGTTTCATTGTTGGGTGAGGTTTTCTTAGTGCACTTCCTATATGCGGGGGTGGACCGACCTGAAACGATAGTTGGGCAGTTTATGAAGGCAAAAGCTGTTTGGCTAAGTTAACTTAGGCAGATGAACTCAAGCCGCTTCTAAAGATCTAATAAGGTGAAGCTACTATAAGCTGTGCCCATTAAGTGCCGCTCTATAGACGTCTTGCACCCTTGGTCGTGCACTGATTACCTCTCTAATTCCATGTTTGTGTTTCAACTTGAATCAAACACCTAACTGTTTTCCAGATCCCTTAATGTCTCACTATGGTGGGGGTTTGTGTAGCGGGTGTGTGTGTTACGATTCAACTCCCCATGCCTCCACTCCAATTGATCTTCCACTAACTGATCTGCCCACATCTCATGATGACAACGATAGTGGAAATCAAACAAATCTACTATTTTCCCACCACACCGCAAATGCGATTAGTGGTGGTGTACGTTCGCATTCACCTGATGTACTGGCCAAATCTATATCAGACGTTTCTATGTTAGCCCCCACCATCTTGGCAGAATTGGGAAAAAGAGTACAGCTTTCTCTAGGCCCATCTACACCAGTTATGGCCCCCTTTGATGAAGTTCACTTCTTTAATGAGAGGCACACACACCCCAAGCCATTCCATAACTCTCATGCTCTGGATATTCCACTTACTAAGAAAATACTTAATCCTACAGAGAGTTCCCTCATTCCGAAGTCCAGGATTGATACAGAGGAAAGTAATAGTCATGACTATCCTCACAATGAATACCAGAACTCCACTACGCCACTCCAGCCTATTCCCACTGGTCACGCATGTCATTCGAATGCTGTGGCGGTGGACTCTCTGCTCCCTCATGACCTTAATAACCATGATTATTTGTGTCCTGTGTTGTCACAAATCCTAAACCTGTTAGACAAGGGTCACAAAGTCAGTCATTTAGAGTTGAGGGATATAAAAACATCTATTTCTGACATATTAGCTAATCTTAATAAACTAGAAGGCTTTATATGTGCCCAGTAATTCCTAACTGCAATGAGTACAACACGTTCTCTGTGCTCTTCTAAGTCTGCTTTGTTATATAAGGCCTCTCAAGCTTTGGTAAATTGTATCCCTCCCAGCGCACTCAAAACTGCAATGACCCAGATCGTATCCTTGACCCCCCAAAATCTTATGCCCAAGTGCACTCTGCTTCTACCTCTGCTTATGGAGTGTCAGAGTGCAAGGAAGCAAGGGATTTATGGTATAAGGTATCCAATTCTGCCAAAATTTGGCGAAATCGAAAATGTAATCAAAATCACGAAGATCCCGACCAGTCCCTGCCAATACATGGGCGTTCTGCAAATGGAAATTAACGCTAATGAAATCGTGCTGCCTGTAGATCATCCCAACAGTCCTTCTGCTCTTACAGAACTTATTGACCAAGAAGTGGCACGATCTGGGTCAAATACATTAGAGGTGGAGTTTGCTTGCGACTTGGGAGAGGATATTCCATCTAAATGCTTTTTGTCGCGCAAAGCTAGACGGCTCCAAAATAGAGAAATTAAAAGATTAGCCAACAGAAAATCCCAAAGGGTTGAGGTAGCTAACAAATCTAAAAACCTAATCCTCCCTAAAATTAAAACACACAATTCGCACATCCAAAACTCAAAATCTAATCTCTCAAACGAAGATTGTATCCTCGATTTAAACCAGTTAAATGAGGAAAGTAGGCTAGCCCTCCAACTAAAAGAATCACTCCCTAGCAGTGTTGAGAAGTCTGTAGAGAAGCTTAAGCAATTAACAAGAAAAAAAAAAGGAAACCGAAAAACCTAGACACACCGGAAAATAATGCATCGGAACGTTGCATGACTGGATGCAGTCCAAATTCCGAGAAGCTCTCTTCTCCCCCTGATGTCCCCAACAGTCATCCTCCACTGTTACTGCCATTTACCTTTCCCACTAAGCAGACACAATTGTCGCTCTTATTTCCAACAATTACGACAAAAAGTGTCTGCTGTAATTGTGAACTGATTGCATCAGCTAACACAGAATCCTCTAGCTCTCCCTTACCTCCCCCTGCGAGTACAGGGGCTGTGGCACCTAGTATTCATCTTGCTGCTGCTTCCCCATCCCACGGTAAAGCAAGTGATTCTGGTCCTCACACTCATGGTATTGTCCCTGAGCTAACTCCAATCATGGTTGGTGGCAACAGCACTAACAAAGTGCACTCAGTGGAGAATATCAAAAGTATCTTTACCCCTAAAACCATTAATCATAATGGGTGAGTGATCCCACCCTTAATGGCAACCACAGAATTAATCAAACTTTTATCCGTGTGCTTTGAATTACATCCTGCCTCTGAAAATTCAGAATTCAGAGGACATCGACTGGATTACACTCAACAACCCAAATAATCACTGCATGATTTCACAATTCCATTCCTCTTTTATTGCTAAATTGGTTTGGGAGTATCGTTCAGATCTCATTCAACTAGGACTAACATGTCACTTGTTTCTATCAAATAGTGAAGCCTCTGAATTCATTGCTTTGCATAAGAAAGTTAGTGTCCATTCTTAAAACGAATACAAACGCTGACATGCACAATGAAGCTACAATGGCAGAGCTGGTATCGCTTTCCAAAGTCATAAAAGACTGTTCATGGTTGGAGTCGCTGGCAAAAAGTATAGTCACCCAAAGTTCTCCCAGCCTACCATAGCCAATCGGCTCTTTCAGTTAGGTCGTGGAATTCTTGTGGGTTCATTAATTTGTTATCTTGGTTTAAGTTCATGCACGGCTCTTCTGACTTGTCAATTCTTCTTTGTCAAAAGATCATGAACCTCCATGGATTCCACATTAGTGGTTACACTACTTATTCAGTCCCTGCCAGTATGGGGATGTACAGCAGGCTGTATGGTGGTTTAGCCATTCTCCTCCACAATCATATGAAGATTTCTTCGAGATTGGTGAAAGAACTCGACAACATTTTAGTCATCGAGGTAGCTTTAACGCATGATGACACAACCCTACTTCTCATAATCTCTTTGTATTGATACCCGACTCGAGGAACCCTTGAAAAATTGTTTGCAACAGCGGATGCTATCTTCGAAGAAGCATTTGTGTATAACTCAAACTACAAGATACTTGTAGGCGGTGACTTCAACTCTTTGTGTACACCCGATTCAATTGATCCAGTATACAACTTTGACTCTGAGGGTGAGTCCCTATCTAAACGAAAAGGTAAAAAGTGGCTTGAGTTCTTTGCTCAGTGGGAAATATTATTCTTAGATGAACCTTTTAACGATTTTCCTTTTACTTGGCAAAGAGCTACAAAGAAATCACACATTGATTTTTTTGCAGCATCAGCAAACCTAATTAAGGCATGCAAACCCCCTTCCACAATTGCCCCTGGCCTAGGTGATCACCTAATTATATCTCTTTTAATTAACAAAGAGTGTTGACTTCTTCACACCGTAGTAAATACAGTACATGTAGAAATGGATCGTCCTGTACTGTTCTCTCGATACGATGGAATGCAAGAAGCTGAACACCATGATCCCAGAAGGCAGCTAAGTGTCAAGTGACTACTGTTAGGAAGGGTATGGACTTGCAGTCTTTAGAAGATGCTACCACTCTGTTAATTAACGCAATGCTTCATCGACTTCTGATAAATTACATGTTACGCTCACCTGGTATCCACAGGGACGCCACCCAGCCGGGTTATTCGCTGATATGCTTCTCAACTTTGCCCTGATGTGGTCTGCGGGGAAGGTTCTGCCTGAAAATACAGGAGGACTGTGTTCAAGACTGACCGACTGGGGTAAGTATCCTCCCTCCACCCCCGTATGATTTCAGTCCCTCTGGTGCACTCTTCTCACCTTGTGGTAGAATTAGGCGTGCTCTCCGTCCTGCCTTCTTTGCAGGGGCACGTTGTCTTTCATGGGCGAGTGCGGTCCAGTTACTTCACTGACGCCGGCCCTTTTGATATTGTTCAGGTAGGTCTCATTGCTGTTTTTTAAGTTTTGTTGCTATCCTGCATGACTTTCTCTGTTTAAAATGTCTCTTTTTTTCTCCCTTAGGTATGCGGAGCTTCAGCGCAGCGAACTAGCTTGGTTGAGCCCCGCTGGTAAATGATGGCACATTAAGAGCGCTATGATGCAGTAAGTAAGCGCTATGTGCAGTGCTGCAAAGTCTTGCCTTTGCTAGCCTGTGTTTTCCTTCCTTGTAGGTCACAGTGTTCTTCAGCACGAGTGGAATGTCCCGAGTGGTGCCAGTCGAGAGGTGGCCAGCCAGGTAAGCCTTTTGAGCAGTTCGTAATTTGTAAATGTCTCTACTGCTTTCTTTAATGTTGCCTCTATCTTCCTCTTTCAGGTCGTTCTGTCTGGGAGGCGTGCAGATTCGAGGAAGCTGTTCTCAGTAGCTGCAAGTGTTTAAAGATGAAGACTGCAGGTAAGATGCTGCTGCTAATGATGTTCCTTTTGTCTCCTTGCAGGTTCTGCTTCTCCGAGGTTCGAGGGAATAGCTGGACACAGTGAGCGTCACGTTGCAAGCTGCAAAGTAACGCGAAGCGTGTTGTCCTGCTCGGGTGTGGTGTAAATAACCCCGACAAAATAGTCCAGGTAAAGTAGTCCCTAGGCTGCCACACCCAAAACACTAGACCGCATAGCTTGGTTCTTAGGAACCAAGCTATGTGGATGCCTCCATGTTGGCTGAGAATACAATAAAGTAGTTCCCAAGCACATTGTTTTTCCTGGTGTATCAGCATGGCGCCAGGACTGGCCCCATGAGGGCTTTTGAAGAGGATGCCAGGCTCTAGAGGCCCGAGTCCTGACTCCACCTGGCCAATGGGTTTGCCAGAGGGGGTTTTGGGCGAGGGTCGTGACATTGCAAGAGTCCAAAATTTCGCCATCTTCATGGTTATAACCGTGAAATCTGTCTTCTGAAACAGGAAAAATGAAGCAGTTAAGAGACCTACAATGAGTTATGCCATCGACTGAGAACTATATCCTAAAAAAGAAACAGATATCTCTCTCTTACAGGAATAAAACTAAAGCCGTTATATACCATCTTCATAATTGTGATAACCAAAAGCTCTTAACCTACCTGTGTGCGAATAACAAAACATCGGTCTGGGCATAGCTTAGAAAAATATCCTCATCATCTCTGGTGACTTTTGAAAAGTCCATTTCAGCAGAGCTATGGACTTCCTATATAATGAAAACATTTGAGATGCCATCAAAGTTCAATCAAGTTGCATTTAATCATAGTTCTAGGATGATACACAAGGTATGTCCGTGGTCCCTAATAGATGTTGAATGGACTATTTTGAAATTGAACCACTCAAAAGCCCCAGGCCCAGATGGTATCCCGCCTTGTGTCCTTAAACAGGACACATCTCTGTGGGCCTAAATTTTGAAGATAAAAAGTGATAATATCTTTCGCTCAAACAACCTACCTGCTTACTGCTTACGGCTTACTGCCATTATTGTTCCTAATTATAAAAAAGTTGACCCGGCAGATCCGGCCAATTTTCATCCTATTCCACTCTTGGACGCCTCAGAAAAGGTATTTGCTATTTTAATATTGAACGAAATTGAGACCTACATATTAAATAACAAAGTGTAATCACTTTGAATGGGAACAGCATTAAATGCTACTGTCTTAGCCCACATTCTACACAGAGCAAAAATGACAAACACTGGCCCTGTATATATGGCATCACTGGACTTATCATCTGCGTTTGACTGTATTATCCGTAAGATCTTATGGGCTAAGATGATGAGTTTTGGTTTTCCCCTGCAGTTAATTTCCTTAATCTCGAAATTAAACACCAATAAGAGCTACACCATAAGAATTAACAAACAGAGAGCCTTGACTGGCACGATTCCAACTTGTGTGCGGGTTAAGCAGGGGTGCAATTTAGCAGCTACCCTGTTTAACCTCTACCTATGCGACATAGAAGCGCTTTGGTATCTAGAAGTCTCCTTCCCAGTTAAACTGAGTAAGCTCAACCTCCATTGGATAGCATGTGTTTATGATATTTTACTGTTCGACAGAACCCCATTTGGTTTGCAAGTTAAACTGCATCTTTTCGCACAGTATGCACACATTTTAAACCTCCTTTCCAACGCTAAAAAATCACAGATTGTTAACTTTAAAAACAGGTATTCTCATTCAATTGGACAATTGATGACCTTCCAATTCAGTGTGCACATTCTGTGCGTTACCTTGGTTATAACCTCTCCGACATCAAATCATATTAGTGGTGTGGAGAGATACTCTAAATACTAAAGCTAAGCCACTAATATCTCAAATGAGGATAATTTATAGAAAATGTTGTACATTCTCCATGTGTCCTTTGTTTGAATTTTACACACTAAAAGTAGAAGTGACAATTCTGTATGGCCTAGAAATGTGCTTGGCAAATATTCATCCTTTCCTCGGCTAACTCCAAGGAAGAATCTGGAAGCAGTCTTTAAGGTTGGCAGAATCTCTTCTGAATGCTGTTTTACACCATGAACTGGAGCTTGTGTCAGTTGTCCCTCCTTTGAACTCCCTGTATGAGGACTTGTTTAATATGCTGAAAACAGGACAGCCAGCCTCTAATGCCGCATTTGGTGAAAAAATGGAAAACACATTAAATGAAATAGAGTTGAATCTCGATGACTTGTTGATAAGGCCCGCACATGTAAAAAAACATTTATGAAGCAGACTGGTGTAGCACTGTTGACTCACTTAGCAAATATGCATTTTATAAAGAGAATGCCGCTTTTGTAACTAGAAGAGAACAGGGGAAGTTATATTTACTGTGCTTTCCGTGTGAGAAAGCCCATGAGACATATATTAGATTCAATGAAAAAAACGTTGTTAAGGGGATGTTATAGTTAAATTGCACTAATAAAAACCTTTGAAATTCACTGAAAAACTTTGTTAAAGGGACTTTATGGTTATGTTGGACTAATAAAAACCTATGAAATTCAGTAAAAAAACTTTGTTAAAGGGACGTTATGGTTCAAAGTAAAACCGGAAAAAAACCTGAAATTTGCTAGTTATATTAAGCTAATCAACCAGAACTCGCGCCACCATTGTGCATTGTTAAAACTAACTTCCAGGACATCAAAGATGAAATCACAAATGTCATTGATGAAATCACTGATGACATCACATGTCTCACTCGCTGTTTTTTTCCTTAATTGATATATCTTAGACAATAATAGTTAGGAACAAAGAAATCAAAAAGTACTATATTTGTAGACTTATACTTCAAATATGTTCTTACAATAATTCACTTAGGGTCCACTCACAGCATATGAAACATATGCATAGGAAAAATACACACTTAAAAGTTATCAACGCTTTCTTATTGTTCTGCTGTTTTTTTATTACTGTCTTTTCTCTGGATATGCTCATATTTGTATTCGCATTACTCTCTTTAGGGTACAGTCACATCATGTGATAGGTATACATAGGGAAGTAGTAGGTTTGAAGCAGAGCAATCATTTCTGTGCATAAAGATAATCAGGAAGGTTATGAACAATTTCTGGTTCTACTGCTGCTTTTTTGCGTACTTCACTTTCCCTGTATATACTCATATTTGTATGTGTTGTGTTTTTGTGTTTTGTATGTAATAATGAAATTATATAGGAAGTGTGTTTCATTAGCTACTTATAACATGTTGCACATTACACACAACTCTAATAAGAAAGCATTTAGCATTTCACTATTTAACATGGGAAGATTATGAATATTGCACCTCCATCATGCATGCTGCACACAATGCTTATGTTTTTACATGAGTGCATTATTATACTGTAGAGAACTTCATAATAGAATGCTATTTATATCAATGCATTGCTTAATGCACTACATAGTTCAAGACATCTATTCCAATGATCCTTAACACTTTTTTGTCAAAATTATAAGAATCCCTTGTACAGACTTTTCATGAAAAGTACTTGCACATGTGATGTCATCAGTGATGTCATCAATGACATTTGTGATGTCATCTTTGATGTCCTGGATGTTATCATTAACAATGCACGTTGGTGGCTTGAGTTATGGTTGCTTAGCTTACCATAACTAGTGAATTTCAGGGGATTTTCGGTTTTACTTTGAACCATAACGCCCCTTTAACAAAGTTTTTTTCAGTGAATTTCATGGGTTTTTACCAGTGCATGCTATTTTCCTACAACTTACTAATATCATACTTACCCAGTATAGCAATACTTGTGTCCCACCTTAAAGCTCTGCCATTTCCCACCTTCTGGGATAATTTTTAACACTTTTATATACTTTTTGCAAATTCAACTGGTTTTGCATCCGTAGATGTCTATGAACATCTGACTTCATAGCGGACATTCCGGACAGTGCCACATGACCATACGCTGGCGCGCGGCATGATGACGTGCCCGAGAACCCGTCCACACTTCACGATAATATCTCTGCTTCGCGGGCAGTTCAGAACTGCATTTTCTACTGATCTAGGAACTTTCAACTTCAAAATTTCCCTTGCACTGCTCCAACACCTATTCCTACTCATTATCCTTTAACCATCTAGTACACAGTACATACTTTTAACAAAGCTGCTATTTATCTTAAAATGGCATCAGCTAATCCCATCCCTTCTCCCCAAGAGCCACCGCCACTGCTGTAATCAAGGAGCATGAGGAACGCTGCCCCCTACCTTAGAAATAACACACGTGCAACATTTTCCCTTGTCCACCTACCCCTCCATATTAGTGTTTGGTTCCTATTGCCTCATTTCCCTCCCCACCTTTCGTTGTCAGCACTCCTGCCCATAAAAATACATCCAAAAACAACAAGAGACTTATTCCTTTAGGAACCATCTTTCACAGTTAAAAAATAGAACTAAAAAAAAATGTATAGACTCCATCTACGTTATATTTCTCAGTAAAGTACATAGACTCAATAAGATTTTCCAGCATTTCCATTTGCATTTTGTGCTATGCTAATTGGAATATTGTGGCATTCATCCTCCGTTCCAGGGACTGGAACGGTGGATACCGGCCCAGCAGTCCAAGTTATTTGCCCAAGCTAAGCGAGGGTGGATAACAAGGTCTCTGGACGATTATTCTTCCATTCCAGCCCCTGAAATGGGGGATGAAGGCCATTAGCACCCTAGGTTCCCAAAGCAGGAACCTGGGGTGCTAAAAAAATAGGATTTTTCTTCAGGCGTCCCGGTGTAGGAAGTAGAATCCTTTTCCAAGATGGCCACCATGGAAAGGGAAGGCGAGGTTTCCATACAGGGCTCCTCTTCGCTTTCCATGGCAGCCTGCAGAAGGCAAAAAGAGAACCCTATGACCATATTACCACAAGCACATTTTTCTTCCCTTTCACATCTATCCTAATTTCGAATAACTTTACCACAAAGCCAGTGCCAGGTGGACATGGCCACTTTAATCCTATGTGTTGTCCCTTGTGTTCATGGCCAGTAGCCAGATTGTCTGGATCATGACCTTATTCCATGACCCAGACAATATGGCCACTGCCCATGGCCACAGGCTACCCCTCAGTCACTAAAGTATACCGCTATTTTTTGTAGCTACATTATACACCAGGAAAAACAATGTGCTTGGTAAATTGTATCTCTCCCAGCGCACTCAAAACTGCAATGACCCAGATCGTATCCTTGACCCCCCAAAATCTTATGCCCAAGTGCACTCTGCTTCTACCTCTGCTTATGGAGTGTCAGAGTGCAAGGAAGCAAGGGATTTATGGTATAAGGTATCCAATTCTGCCAAAATTTGGCGAAATCGAAAATGTAATCAAAATCACGAAGATCCCGACCAGTCCCTGCCAATACATGGGCGTTCTGCAAATGGAAATTAACGCTAATGAAATCGTGCTGCCTGTAGATCATCCCAACAGTCCTTCTGCTCTTACAGAACTTATTGACCAAGAAGTGGCACGATCTGGGTCAAATACATTAGAGGTGGAGTTTGCTTGCGACTTGGGAGAGGATATTCCATCTAAATGCTTTTTGTCGCGCAAAGCTAGACGGCTCCAAAATAGAGAAATTAAAAGATTAGCCAACAGAAAATCCCAAAGGGTTGAGGTAGCTAACAAATCTAAAAACCTAATCCTCCCTAAAATTAAAACACACAATTCGCACATCCAAAACTCAAAATCTAATCTCTCAAACGAAGATTGTATCCTCGATTTAAACCAGTTAAATGAGGAAAGTAGGCTAGCCCTCCAACTAAAAGAATCACTCCCTAGCAGTGTTGAGAAGTCTGTAGAGAAGCTTAAGCAATTAACAAGAAAAAAAAAAGGAAACCGAAAAACCTAGACACACCGGAAAATAATGCATTGGAACGTTGCATGACTGGATGCAGTCCAAATTCCGAGAAGCTCTCTTCTCCCCCTGATGTCCCCAACAGTCATCCTCCACTGTTACTGCCATTTACCTTTCCCACTAAGCAGACACAATTGTCGCTCTTATTTCCAACAATTACGACAAAAAGTGTCTGCTGTAATTGTGAACTGATTGCATCAGCTAACACAGAATCCTCTAGCTCTCCCTTACCTCCCCCTGCGAGTACAGGGGCTGTGGCACCTAGTATTCATCTTGCTGCTGCTTCCCCATCCCACGGTAAAGCAAGTGATTCTGGTCCTCACACTCATGGTATTGTCCCTGAGCTAACTCCAATCATGGTTGGTGGCAACAGCACTAACAAAGTGCACTCAGTGGAGAATATCAAAAGTATCTTTACCCCTAAAACCATTAATCATAATGGGTGAGTGATCCCACCCTTAATGGCAACCACAGAATTAATCAAACTTTTATCCGTGTGCTTTGAATTACATCCTGCCTCTGAAAATTCAGAATTCAGAGGACATCGACTGGATTACACTCAACAACCCAAATAATCACTGCATGATTTCACAATTCCATTCCTCTTTTATTGCTAAATTGGTTTGGGAGTATCGTTCAGATCTCATTCAACTAGGACTAACATGTCACTTGTTTCTATCAAATAGTGAAGCCTCTGAATTCATTGCTTTGCATAAGAAAGTTAGTGTCCATTCTTAAAACGAATACAAACGCTGACATGCACAATGAAGCTACAATGGCAGAGCTGGTATCGCTTTCCAAAGTCATAAAAGACTGTTCATGGTTGGAGTCGCTGGCAAAAAGTATAGTCACCCAAAGTTCTCCCAGCCTACCATAGCCAATCGGCTCTTTCAGTTAGGTCGTGGAATTCTTGTGGGTTCATTAATTTGTTATCTTGGTTTAAGTTCATGCACGGCTCTTCTGACTTGTCAATTCTTCTTTGTCAAAAGATCATGAACCTCCATGGATTCCACATTAGTGGTTACACTACTTATTCAGTCCCTGCCAGTATGGGGATGTACAGCAGGCTGTATGGTGGTTTAGCCATTCTCCTCCACAATCATATGAAGATTTCTTCGAGATTGGTGAAAGAACTCGACAACATTTTAGTCATCGAGGTAGCTTTAACGCATGATGACACAACCCTACTTCTCATAATCTCTTTGTATTGATACCCGACTCGAGGAACCCTTGAAAAATTGTTTGCAACAGCGGATGCTATCTTCGAAGAAGCATTTGTGTATAACTCAAACTACAAGATACTTGTAGGCGGTGACTTCAACTCTTTGTGTACACCCGATTCAATTGATCCAGTATACAACTTTGACTCTGAGGGTGAGTCCCTATCTAAACGAAAAGGTAAAAAGTGGCTTGAGTTCTTTGCTCAGTGGGAAATATTATTCTTAGATGAACCTTTTAACGATTTTCCTTTTACTTGGCAAAGAGCTACAAAGAAATCACACATTGATTTTTTTGCAGCATCAGCAAACCTAATTAAGGCATGCAAACCCCCTTCCACAATTGCCCCTGGCCTAGGTGATCACCTAATTATATCTCTTTTAATTAACAAAGAGTGTTGACTTCTTCACACCGTAGTAAATACAGTACATGTAGAAATGGATCGTCCTGTACTGTTCTCTCGATACGATGGAATGCAAGAAGCTGAACACCATGATCCCAGAAGGCAGCTAAGTGTCAAGTGACTACTGTTAGGAAGGGTATGGACTTGCAGTCTTTAGAAGATGCTACCACTCTGTTAATTAACGCAATGCTTCATCGACTTCTGATAAATTACATGTTACGCTCACCTGGTATCCACAGGGACGCCACCCAGCCGGGTTATTCGCTGATATGCTTCTCAACTTTGCCCTGATGTGGTCTGCGGGGAAGGTTCTGCCTGAAAATACAGGAGGACTGTGTTCAAGACTGACCGACTGGGGTAAGTATCCTCCCTCCACCCCCGTATGATTTCAGTCCCTCTGGTGCACTCTTCTCACCTTGTGGTAGAATTAGGCGTGCTCTCCGTCCTGCCTTCTTTGCAGGGGCACGTTGTCTTTCATGGGCGAGTGCGGTCCAGTTACTTCACTGACGCCGGCCCTTTTGATATTGTTCAGGTAGGTCTCATTGCTGTTTTTTAAGTTTTGTTGCTATCCTGCATGACTTTCTCTGTTTAAAATGTCTCTTTTTTTCTCCCTTAGGTATGCGGAGCTTCAGCGCAGCGAACTAGCTTGGTTGAGCCCCGCTGGTAAATGATGGCACATTAAGAGCGCTATGATGCAGTAAGTAAGCGCTATGTGCAGTGCTGCAAAGTCTTGCCTTTGCTAGCCTGTGTTTTCCTTCCTTGTAGGTCACAGTGTTCTTCAGCACGAGTGGAATGTCCCGAGTGGTGCCAGTCGAGAGGTGGCCAGCCAGGTAAGCCTTTTGAGCAGTTCGTAATTTGTAAATGTCTCTACTGCTTTCTTTAATGTTGCCTCTATCTTCCTCTTTCAGGTCGTTCTGTCTGGGAGGCGTGCAGATTCGAGGAAGCTGTTCTCAGTAGCTGCAAGTGTTTAAAGATGAAGACTGCAGGTAAGATGCTGCTGCTAATGATGTTCCTTTTGTCTCCTTGCAGGTTCTGCTTCTCCGAGGTTCGAGGGAATAGCTGGACACAGTGAGCGTCACGTTGCAAGCTGCAAAGTAACGCGAAGCGTGTTGTCCTGCTCGGGTGTGGTGTAAATAACCCCGACAAAATAGTCCAGGTAAAGTAGTCCCTAGGCTGCCACACCCAAAACACTAGACCGCATAGCTTGGTTCTTAGGAACCAAGCTATGTGGATGCCTCCATGTTGGCTGAGAATACAATAAAGTAGTTCCCAAGCACATTGTTTTTCCTGGTGTATCAGCATGGCGCCAGGACTGGCCCCATGAGGGCTTTTGAAGAGGATGCCAGGCTCTAGAGGCCCGAGTCCTGACTCCACCTGGCCAATGGGTTTGCCAGAGGGGGTTTTGGGCGAGGGTCGTGACATTGCAAGAGTCCAAAATTTCGCCATCTTCATGGTTATAACCGTGAAATCTGTCTTCTGAAACAGGAAAAATGAAGCAGTTAAGAGACCTACAATGAGTTATGCCATCAACTGAGAACTATATCCTAAAAAAGAAACAGATATCTCTCTCTTACAGGAATAAAACTAAAGCCGTTATATACCATCTTCATAATTGTGATAACCAAAAGCTCTTAACCTACCTGTGTGCGAATAACAAAACATCGGTCTGGGCATAGCTTAGAAAAATATCCTCATCATCTCTGGTGACTTTTGAAAAGTCCATTTCAGCAGAGCTATGGACTTCCTATATAATGAAAACATTTGAGATGCCATCAAAGTTCAATCAAGTTGCATTTAATCATAGTTCTAGGATGATACACAAGGTATGTCCGTGGTCCCTAATAGATGTTGAATGGACTATTTTGAAATTGAACCACTCAAAAGCCCCAGGCCCAGATGGTATCCCGCCTTGTGTCCTTAAACAGGACACATCTCTGTGGGCCTAAATTTTGAAGATAAAAAGTGATAATATCTTTCGCTCAAACAACCTACCTGCTTACTGCTTACGGCTTACTGCCATTATTGTTCCTAATTATAAAAAAGTTGACCCGGCAGATCCGGCCAATTTTCATCCTATTCCACTCTTGGACGCCTCAGAAAAGGTATTTGCTATTTTAATATTGAACGAAATTGAGACCTACATATTAAATAACAAAGTGTAATCACTTTGAATGGGAACAGCATTAAATGCTACTGTCTTAGCCCACATTCTACACAGAGCAAAAATGACAAACACTGGCCCTGTATATATGGCATCACTGGACTTATCATCTGCGTTTGACTGTATTATCCGTAAGATCTTATGGGCTAAGATGATGAGTTTTGGTTTTCCCCTGCAGTTAATTTCCTTAATCTCGAAATTAAACACCAATAAGAGCTACACCATAAGAATTAACAAACAGAGAGCCTTGACTGGCACGATTCCAACTTGTGTGCGGGTTAAGCAGGGGTGCAATTTAGCAGCTACCCTGTTTAACCTCTACCTATGCGACATAGAAGCGCTTTGGTATCTAGAAGTCTCCTTCCCAGTTAAACTGAGTAAGCTCAACCTCCATTGGATAGCATGTGTTTATGATATTTTACTGTTCGACAGAACCCCATTTGGTTTGCAAGTTAAACTGCATCTTTTCGCACAGTATGCACACATTTTAAACCTCCTTTCCAACGCTAAAAAATCACAGATTGTTAACTTTAAAAACAGGTATTCTCATTCAATTGGACAATTGATGACCTTCCAATTCAGCGTGCACATTCTGTGCGTTACCTTGGTTATAACCTCTCCGACATCAAATCATATTAGTGGTGTGGAGAGATACTCTAAATACTAAAGCTAAGCCACTAATATCTCAAATGAGGATAATTTATAGAAAATGTTGTACATTCTCCATGTGTCCTTTGTTTGAATTTTACACACTAAAAGTAGAAGTGACAATTCTGTATGGCCTAGAAATGTGCTTGGCAAATATTCATCCTTTCCTCGGCTAACTCCAAGGAAGAATCTGGAAGCAGTCTTTAAGGTTGGCAGAATCTCTTCTGAATGCTGTTTTACACCATGAACTGGAGCTTGTGTCAGTTGTCCCTCCTTTGAACTCCCTGTATGAGGACTTGTTTAATATGCTGAAAACAGGACAGCCAGCCTCTAATGCCGCATTTGGTGAAAAAATGGAAAACACATTAAATGAAATAGAGTTGAATCTCGATGACTTGTTGATAAGGCCCGCACATGTAAAAAAACATTTATGAAGCAGACTGGTGTAGCACTGTTGACTCACTTAGCAAATATGCATTTTATAAAGAGAATGCCGCTTTTGTAACTAGAAGAGAACAGGGGAAGTTATATTTACTGTGCTTTCCGTGTGAGAAAGCCCATGAGACATATATTAGATTCAATGAAAAAAACGTTGTTAAGGGGATGTTATAGTTAAATTGCACTAATAAAAACCTTTGAAATTCACTGAAAAACTTTGTTAAAGGGACTTTATGGTTATGTTGGACTAATAAAAACCTATGAAATTCAGTAAAAAAACTTTGTTAAAGGGACGTTATGGTTCAAAGTAAAACCAGAAAAAAACCTGAAATTTGCTAGTTATATTAAGCTAATCAACCAGAACTCGCGCCACCATTGTGCATTGTTAAAACTAACTTCCAGGACATCAAAGATGAAATCACAAATGTCATTGATGAAATCACTGATGACATCACATGTCTCACTCGCTGTTTTTTTCCTTAATTGATATATCTTAGACAGTAATAGTTAGGAACAAAGAAATCAAAAAGTACTATATTTGTAGACTTATACTTCAAATATGTTCTTACAATAATTCACTTAGGGTCCACTCACAGCATATGAAACATATGCATAGGAAAAATACACACTTAAAAGTTATCAACGCTTTCTTATTGTTCTGCTGTTTTTTTATTACTGTCTTTTCTCTGGATATGCTCATATTTGTATTCGCATTACTCTCTTTAGGGTACAGTCACATCATGTGATAGGTATACATAGGGAAGTAGTAGGTTTGAAGCAGAGCAATCATTTCTGTGCATAAAGATAATCAGGAAGGTTATGAACAATTTCTGGTTCTACTGCTGCTTTTTTGCGTACTTCACTTTCCCTGTATATACTCATATTTGTATGTGTTGTGTTTTTGTGTTTTGTATGTAATAATGAAATTATATAGGAAGTGTGTTTCATTAGCTACTTATAACATGTTGCACATTACACACAACTCTAATAAGAAAGCATTTAGCATTTCACTATTTAACATGGGAAGATTATGAATATTGCACCTCCATCATGCATGCTGCACACAATGCTTATGTTTTTACATGAGTGCATTATTATACTGTAGAGAACTTCATAATAGAATGCTATTTATATCAATGCATTGCTTAATGCACTACATAGTTCAAGACATCTATTCCAATGATCCTTAACACTTTTTTGTCAAAATTATAAGAATCCCTTGTACAGACTTTTCATGAAAAGTACTTGCACATGTGATGTCATCAGTGATGTCATCAATGACATTTGTGATGTCATCTTTGATGTCCTGGATGTTATCATTAACAATGCACGTTGGTGGCTTGAGTTATGGTTGCTTAGCTTACCATAACTAGTGAATTTCAGGGGATTTTCGGTTTTACTTTGAACCATAACGCCCCTTTAACAAAGTTTTTTTCAGTGAATTTCATGGGTTTTTACCAGTGCATGCTATTTTCCTACAACTTACTAATATCATACTTACCCAGTATAGCAATACTTGTGTCCCACCTTAAAGCTCTGCCATTTCCCACCTTCTGGGATAATTTTTAACACTTTTATATACTTTTTGCAAATTCAACTGGTTTTGCATCCGTAGATGTCTATGAACATCTGACTTCATAGCGGACATTCCGGACAGTGCCACATGACCATACGCTGGCGCGCGGCATGATGACGTGCCCGAGAACCCGTCCACACTTCACGATAATATCTCTGCTTCGCGGGCAGTTCAGAACTGCATTTTCTACTGATCTAGGAACTTTCAACTTCAAAATTTCCCTTGCACTGCTCCAACACCTATTCCTACTCATTATCCTTTAACCATCTAGTACACAGTACATACTTTTAACAAAGCTGCTATTTATCTTAAAATGGCATCAGCTAATCCCATCCCTTCTCCCCAAGAGCCACCGCCACTGCTGTAATCAAGGAGCATGAGGAACGCTGCCCCCTACCTTAGAAATAACACACGTGCAACATTTTCCCTTGTCCACCTACCCCTCCATATTAGTGTTTGGTTCCTATTGCCTCATTTCCCTCCCCACCTTTCGTTGTCAGCACTCCTGCCCATAAAAATACATCCAAAAACAACAAGAGACTTATTCCTTTAGGAACCATCTTTCACAGTTAAAAAATAGAACTAAAAAAAAATGTATAGACTCCATCTACTTTATATTTCTCAGTAAAGTACATAGACTCAATAAGATTTTCCAGCATTTCCATTTGCATTTTGTGCTATGCTAATTGGAATATTGTGGCATTCATCCTCCGTTCCAGGGACTGGAACGGTGGATACCGGCCCAGCAGTCCAAGTTATTTGCCCAAGCTAAGCGAGGGTGGATAACAAGGTCTCTGGACGATTATTCTTCCATTCCAGCCCCTGAAATGGGGAATGAAGGCCATTAGCACCCTAGGTTCCCAAAGCAGGAACCTGGGGTGCTAAAAAAATAGGATTTTTCTTCAGGCGTCCCGGTGTAGGAAGTAGAATCCTTTTCCAAGATGGCCACCATGGAAAGGGAAGGCGAGGTTTCCATACAGGGCTCCTCTTCGCTTTCCATGGCAGCCTGCAGAAGGCAAAAAGAGAACCCTATGACCATATTACCACAAGCACATTTTTCTTCCCTTTCACATCTATCCTAATTTCGAATAACTTTACCACAAAGCCAGTGCCAGGTGGACATGGCCACTTTAATCCTATGTGTTGTCCCTTGTGTTCATGGCCAGTAGCCAGATTGTCTGGATCATGACCTTATTCCATGACCCAGACAATATGGCCACTGCCCATGGCCACAGGCTACCCCTCAGTCACTAAAGTATACCGCTATTTTTTGTAGCTACATTATGACACTTGTCAAATAATAAAACACTGGCACATTTGTACATGCTTGTAGGTCCTTGCCAATGCTCCTTACGCAAGTTTGCTGGAAATCCACCCATGTTTTATTTTTTCAAAAGTCTCAAATGTATGCACCTACGGTCATCATATAACCTAGCCCCCACTTGACAAAATCCATTCAGACTTTACGAAAACATCTATATCTAGATCTATAACCTTTTTGCAAACCTTTGTGTAGATTTGTCAAATGGCACCACATTTATAAGCCTTTACAATATTTTTGGACCTCCCTCTAATTTTGCTCCCTCTTGACAGAATCCCACCAAACTTTGCAAAAACATGTATATCTAGATGTATTATCAGTTTGCCAAATGAAGTGTAGATTCATCACATGCCACCTCATTTATAAGCCTTTACATTATTTTGGGACGCCCCCTCTAATTTTGCCCCTCTTCACAAAATCCCACCAAACTTTGCAAAAACATTCATATCTAAAGATATTATCAGTTTCCCAAATTAAGTGTAAATTCGTCAAATGGCACTTAATTTATAAGCCTTTACATTATTTTGGGACCCCCTCTAATTTTGCCCCCTCATGACAGAATCCACCACACGCTGCAGACTCACTCAGAATCAGGTCAGAATAATACATGTAAAATTTCATGCAGTTCCATTAAGTGGCACCAAAGTTATAAGCCATCCAAGAACTGCATTTCACCAACCCTGTAATGCTGAGGTGTCCGCAAACTTTTCAGGACTGTTTGCGGACTTTTGGGGGTGAAAGCCACCCTTTTTTTGCTTCTTGCAGCCATATCTCATCCCATCCTCATCACCCCTCACCTCCCCAGAGATTATTTGATAAATTTGACAAGTGCAATGTTGTTTTTTTTAATATGTTTTTACTGCCATGTCCGGGGACACCGGCCGCTGTCCGCGAATTCAAGATGGCGGGCATTTCCAAAAATCTGACGCACTTCATGCTCTTCACCATTAAATCAGCGAACATGTCACATGTCCGCAAACATGACGCAAGCCAATTAACCAATCGGTGTCCTGTCCACGGAGCGAACAGGGAAATGTGTCCGCAGAGAGGATATAGATATCACACATTTTGTGTGACCTACTTATTGGTCATTTAAAAAAAAAACTACTGGACGGATATTCGCCAAATTTACAGAAGCACACTTTTGGGACCAAGCTGTAGCTCCTGTAACAAATTTGGTGACAAGCCATCAAGCGGTTTGGGCTGTAAGCGTGAGAAAAGTTGTTTCCCCATTGAGTCTATGGGAAAAAAAATAATTTTGGAACCCACCCTATAACTTTGCCCCCCCGGACCAAACCTCACCAAACTTTGCAAAAGAATTCAGAGTGGGCCATATACTTGCGAAGTTTGATGAGGATTCGTCCAGAAGGAGCAAAGTTATAAGCCGCCCAAAAAGTGCTCTTCCTATGGGATAAGCAACTTAACCATAACTACACAGCCACTACCGTGGCTGTGTAATTCAAACTCAATCCGATGTTGACATATGAAAAAACTAAACATTGTTATCCCAAGATTGCACCCACTATTGTTGACACGTGTAGGTTTTGTGCTGCTCCCGCTCAAGCTGAAACCCTTAAGCATCTGGTGATATTCTGTGAATTCTTAAATCAGCATCGAATTGTATCCTTCGGTAAAGAAAACATTGGACACACCTTGTATTCAAGGGAACTTTTGTGTGCCAGATGCATTCTTGCATTAATGCTATTTCCATCTATTATTAATGAGCATCTAGCACACAAAATCAACTCTTCTATTTCCCAGTAGGGCTTAATCTGTCATTTCTGTTTCGCATAGGGCAGCTAATCCAGTCGCTCTTAAACTCCCAGAACTGATATCACAGAGGATTCTTGCCAATCTTAAAGAGGTTTCAGGTGCCATGTGTAGCAAACTGCTCATGATGTTCTTATAGTTCTGTTAGTATTAGAACTTATGCCATTGAGGGTGCTTGTCAACGTTATAAGAGCCGTCACATCCCTTCCTTGTATTTTGTGAAGGAGGCATTTGTTAACCCACAGTACAATGAGCCTGGTAGGACCGTACAATCATTTTGATCGCACTGGGCTTATAATTGCTGCAATACACTGCACGTAACACTTGTTTGCACTAGACCAAATTCTGTAATAAAAAAATGATTGTCTTCTATGTCTGACATTAAGTGTTATACTATGTTTCCATCCTTTGTAATGGTATGGTAAGCCTGTTAACTGCTCCAGGTAGAATCTGGGCAAAAATAAAAGGTAATTTTAATGGTTATTAATATTACGCCTGAAATAAACCCACAATAGTATAGAGTAATAACTGGTAGCAAAATATCCTGCCATTTATGTTCTAATTAACAAAGCAATGCTTTGTTGGTCCGTGCTAGTCTACATCTTGTTATTTTGGTATATGTAATAGGTAGGATTAATGTATTTGTGTTTTATTTCTCTTCTAATTCATAATTTCGGTTGTTTTTAGCGACTGCACTGATGACATGTTGCTTACATCTTAATTCCGGTTGAACGTTCTTCAATTTTTGCTATTTGCACATGAAGCAACATAATAGTGCAGTGTTTACCTTTTTACTTTCTCAACATTTTTAATCACACTATCATCTTACTTAAGATTGAATCTGTATTTTATCTAAAAGAGGGGCGCATTTAGTCTTGAGGCTTTTATGTGATCGTAATATGTGAAAATAAGTTGAAGCCTTGTACATCTGAATTGAAATCAAATGAACTGAAATTAAATGTTGTAAAAGTTTGTATTATAAAGTAAATGCAACAAAAAAAATTGAAGAAAAAAAAATGAAATTGAAGAAAGGAAGACTATATGAATATAGTGTGAGGAAGAGTATAGAAAATGTAACCATTTCAAACAAAATTACAAACTTTCAAAAATTGATAAATCGCTTTACTAATTATATATACACACATATATATATTCAGAAACAACTTTAGTTGCAGGGACGTTAAGGTGAGCAATGCATTGTAACAAAACCTTTGAAATTCAAAGAAAAAACTTTAGTTTCAGGGAAAATCTGTCCAGCAGTTTTTTTTAAACGATCAAAAAGTATGTCTCAATAAATTAGTGATATCTATGTCCGCTCTGCGGACACATTTCCCTGTTCACTCCGCGGGCAGGACACCCATTGGCTAATTGGCTCATGTCATGTCCGCGGACACGCAACATGTCCATTGATTGGCTGGAGTGAGGCGTGATGTGCGTCAGATTGTTGTGATATGCCCACCATCTTGGATCTGCGGGCAGCGGTGAACAGAGCTGAAATGCAGTTTTGGGGAGTCTTTTGGTGCGCAAGAGTGCTTGGGGTGGTTGGGGAGTAAGAGATGGGTGAAATACTGTCTTTGTTTAGGTGGCAGGTGCTACTGATATATTCGCCATGCCCGCGGTGGCCGGGATGTTCTTAATTAGTGAAAATTAGGGGTGTCCTAAGGATTGTATTCCCGTCCGTGCTGTCTGTTGGCAAGTTGAAACTGTTCAAAGGACACGCTTGGTATCAGCGGACATAAAAATTGACCATATGCCACAGTTAAAATGTTTGATATGCTGTGGTGGTTGTGGCCAGGGCCTAGAGTCTTGGGTGCATGGCCAAAAGCCATGCACCCAAGACCGAAGTTATAAGTACTGGAGTTATAAGCCACTATGGGTGTGATATGCTGCGGTGGTTGTGGGCAGGGCCTAGATTCTTGGGTGCATGGCCAAAGGCCATGCACCCAAGACTGAAGTTACATGCACTGAAGTTATAAGCCACTATGGGTGGTTTATAACTTCGCTCTCCCTGGATTAATTCTCACCAAACTTTGCAGAAAGTGTGATATGGGTGGTCCCATATAGACAGTTGAAATGTTTGATTCTATGTGTGTGATCTATGGGTTTGATATGCTGCAGTGGTTGTGGCCAGTGCCTAGAGTCTAGGGTGCATGGCCGCAGGCCGTAGGCTGTTACCAATATCTATCAATGCTTTGTCTAGGGTAAAACCATGTGAGTTATGAATGGTGACTGCATATGCTACAGTTAGCGAAAATTGTTCTCTGCGTACATACATGTCTTTGAAGAGAAGAAATCGAGCTGTTGAGCGCCCTATCCTTTTTACTTCTGAAAGTTTGTCAAAGAGGATATTGACAAACTGAATGTTGATGTCACATGGGTATGTTTGAAAGCCAACAACTGTACCCAGTGCTCCATTAACTAGTCCTTGCTCCACGTCAAGGTTACAGTTAAGCATTACTCTACAGTTTAAGGATAATTTTAATGTGTTCTCCAAACCAGCTGTGTTGGAGATAGAATTTTCAAAGGTATTGAGTCTTGTTGTGGCTTGTTGACACATGGGTAGTGTTATACCATGTACGTCCACTTTGTCTGTGGAGAAAGTTTCAATTATTGGTTGCATTTCTTTTTACAACATTGTTTCATTGAATTTGGAACAGCTTTCAATTGTTCTATAACATAAGTAGCACATGCATTATGGCCATAAAGTGCATGGATGTGTCGGGTTTTTAATATTGCTTGTGCTTCTTGAGATAGTACACCAATTCTAATACTTTTTAAAATGTTGGCGTAAGTGAGGTCTGCAGATTGGCGCATGTTTTCTGTTAATTCTCTGTATTGGAAATGTTGCCAAAGGTTGACATTTCCTATGCTGCCAACAGTTTTACGGCAGAGTTTGTGTCCTAAGGTTTTAAAAATAGTTTCACCTTTCACTGGTGTGAATTGAAGAAGATCTCCGAAAACAATCATGTGTTTTCCTCCAAAGAGTTCTTTGTAGTTTGTTTTAAGTACTTCTTGCAATCTGAGGTGAATCAAAGCCAACATTAGGTTGGAGACCATGCTCACTTCATCTATTAGTAGCATTTTCATTCCTTTTAACACTATGCGTAGTTCCATTGCAGCTTCTGTAGAAAGTTTGTAATATTCTAATTTTTGTTGGTGTTCTACTGGAAGGAGTAGTAATCA
The DNA here is from genome assembly GCF_040938575.1 of Ambystoma mexicanum. Taxonomy (NCBI): domain Eukaryota; kingdom Metazoa; phylum Chordata; class Amphibia; order Caudata; family Ambystomatidae; genus Ambystoma; species Ambystoma mexicanum. The sequence continues at coordinate 1,338,114,157 of NC_090929.1, read as the reverse complement.
ATGTAAAGTGACACCGCCTATGTTTTAGGCAGCTAAACCTGTGGGCGCAGTTACAACAGCTAACAGTTTGTTGTTTGTCAATTGTTGAAGGAGCTTGCTGATGATTTTGATTAAGAATGTTTTGCCTGAACCAGCTTCACCACTGACATATAGTAGTATAGGTTTGTAATTTTGGCAGGTACATTCTGTATTTGCATGTTGTACACCATTTGAAATTTCTTTTGTTACTTCTTGAAAAATGGTGTGCTGCTCTTTGTTCAGTTTTGATTGTAGTACAGTTAAGACATAGGGCCTCATTACAACCTTGGTGCTAAGTGCACCAACTTTACCACCATGGTGTAAACTCCGTTTACACCATGGTGGATGGCGGATTTATCGCCCCATTACAAGGTGAGTGGGGCGGTAAATCCCCATTTCCCATTTTCCCTTCCCCATTCCCATTTTTGCCCCATAGGGCATAATGGGAGTGGGGAAGGCGCTAATTACGGCACCGTAAATTACGGTGCCGTAATTAGCACCAAGGTGCCTTAGCACCATGGAACTTAACGCCTGCAAAAAGCAGGCGTTAAGGTGGGAATCAGGCGTTAAGGGTTAACGGTGGCGTTAACCCTTAACGCCTGAGTTGTAATGAGGCCCATAGGCCCTCATTACGACCCTGGCGGAGGTCCATGGTGCAATTTGCACCATGGACCATGGCGCAGAGCTGCCAACTCCGCCATGGGGGTTGGCGGACTTACCGCCCCATTCCGACCTTGGCGGGGCGGTAAATCCCCAATCCCCATTTACCCTTCCCCATTCCCATTTTTGCCCAATAGGGTATAATGGGAGTGGGGAAGGCGTTAATTACGCCACCGTAGAATACGGTGGTGTAATTAACGAGGGGACCCGTAGCGCCATGGATTTTTCCGCCCGGAAAATCCGGGCGTAAAAATCACCATGGCGCTACAGAAAGTCCTAATCTGGCGGAGAGGTACGCCATGCATTACGCTGGCGTAAACCCCTCTCCGCCAGGGTCGTAATGAGGGCCATAGTGTTCTCTACTTCGGTCATAGCTAATTCTGCCTTATTTGTCATTAGTGGCTGTCCCAGTGGTTCTTGACTTCCTGTTACAGAAGGTTGACTACTGTCGCGAGTGTCCTTATCTAGTTGGCCCTGGAGTTCTTTGTGGTGCTGTTCATTGTGCAACATTGTTTTGTACTGCGTAAAGTTTATATTGGTGATAGTGCGTTCATTTGCTTTGAAAGCGTCTTCATAGGAGTCATAGGTTTCTAGTATCTCTTCTTCTTTTCTCCATGGTTTAAAAGGTTGTAGCAGGGACATGTAATATAGTTCTTTCTGTTGAGGAGTTTTTAATGACAATTTGATATGATTAATTAAGCTTCATTTGGTAAGTTTCACTAAGCTGCCTTCACAATCTGTCACTCTATATCTACCTTTTTTTCATCAGGTTCTATATTATTTTTGTATGTGAAGTTTTGGGCTAAGTTGTATAGGCACATGGTTTCCAAAGTGGTACACCTTTTCGGTTTTATGTGTCTAGTAAATTGTTTTTCAAAATGTCTTGGCTGTTGGGATCATTTTTGGCTATTGTTTCTATGTCCTCATATGCTTTTAGAACTCTTTTTCTAGATTTAGCAGGACCAACACTTAGCCATACTATATTTTCAGATTTCCCATACAAAGCAGTACCGATTAAACGATCTGCAGCTTCATAGGAGCCACATTCTCTATGAGAGAGCATTTTTATGCCTAAGCTGTACAATTTCTGAGATAGTGTTTTATCTGATGATAGATCATTCCAGAGGTCTTGAAGCTTGCAATGTACTGCACATCTATGTTTGCATTCCATAAGAGGGCAATGATTGTATTGTAATCATTGTTATATTTTGATTCTTATGTTCCTTTTATGTTATACATGTTCTTACGGGATTTACATTTAACACTATGTCTAACTGAAGACATGAAGTTGTTCACTTCACCTGTTTCTGTAACTGGTCAAGGGAAACCAAAGCAGCATTTGGTGTAGTATTTCCCTTTGTTTTTGAATTTGTGACACAATATTTGCCACATTTGTGTCTTTGAAATTGTACAATTTGTGCATGAAGATCACTATTTGTTGCTTTCGATGGAATTTCACAAGTGACATATTTTTCGATAAACTGTAAAGCAGTGGAATCACTGCCTTGACCAAATTTAGGAGCATCTTTAATCCATAAAGGCATGTGGTTATATGGTGCTGCTCTGGCTTCGTATTCTTTTCTCCAAAAGAAGTGTTGCACTTCTCCAAGGGCAGGAACAGTTTTATTACAAATAAAGTGTAGCATAGCAATGAAACAATGATGGAAATATCTTGAAACATTACCAGGATCTAGAGAGCAGAGTACTCGAGGTGTTAGTATATCTATTTGTTTTGTTTTTGTTTGATATGCGTAGGAAATCATGTAAATCTTCCCATGCATATTCTGCACATCCTAATGTAACAAACCAAGTATTTGGGCCAAGGTTTCTTATCATACAACATACATCTCTGTGACATCGGAACCAGTACTCTTTCGTACCACACATTTTTGATAACAGATTTGTAATGCTTGATTGTAAATCCTGATCTTTTTCTTGCACTTTATGTATTAATTGCGTAGCTGACATATTTTGAAAGCGGGTTCCTGATTTCAATATGTGTGCAACTCTGTAACATAGAGTTGCTAGTTCACTTTCAAAGAGTAGGTGGAATATGTATTCCACATTTTGTCTAAATCCGGGGGTTATCATAATTAGCGGTATTCTGATGCTGTTATCTGAGTGGGTCTGTCATCGTACCTTCCTCCTTTGCCAGTAGTAAAGAGTAGACGAAAAGCATGTGCTTTTATACTTTTTCCCATATTCTGATTGGTGATCTTTTGGTTTGTCGCATATGGTACGTTTCTAGTGCATCATCTATGGTGAAATTAGAGTATAATGGATGAATTGTATAATGGTCTAAAATATTGGATAATGTAGCAGGATCTAGAAGTTTCTGGTGACTCTTGAATTATTTCAGTTGTTTCCCTTACGTTTTCCTCAATATTTATTTCTTTGTAGTATTCATTATTGTCTTTTAGATATTGCAAGGCTTGTCTAACTTTATGTAAGTCCACGAGTTGTTGCCAAAAATGTTTGTCTTTTGTTGGTACACCATTTACTAAGACAATTAAAGATTGCTGTATTGGACGTTGCACTCCCAGAGTGTGCACATTTTCATTCATCTAATGGTAAATAAACTACTTTGCCACAAATGCCTTTCACCAATTCAGAGGGAGGCCATTTTTCTGTTTTTGTTTGAAGGCGTATTATTGCTTGAAATGGGTGCACTGAATTGTGATGCTCTCATATAAATTGAGTTGTTGCAGGAGTTTAGGTAGTGGGAATAATTCCAAGTTATTTGTGATAGCATGTGAAGGAGTTTGGTTGTTGTCAAGTTTTGTGGTGCAGTAACTGCAAAGTATTATGGGGTCAGTTATTTCGTATTTGTTTTCTGCTACAAGGTAGAGCGCTAATTCAAACCATTTGGAATCTTAATTGTCTTCTATTTTGTATGTTATGTCTATAATTTTTGTGTTACTTTTATAAAAAGTTCTGCAGCAACACACACACACACATGATTTGGTACTTCAGCGGATGTACTTTTAAATTTTAGTATTTCTTTTTTGTATGTGTGTAGTAGAAGGTTGGCATGTGCAGAATTGTTGCTAGTCTGTTGTAAAGCTGTTGAATTTTGTAACTGGCTTTCACTTCCAAAATATTTTCTCTGGATCTGGTTGATTTCTTTGAGTAGGTCTTTGGGTGTACCATGTAGAAGAGTGTTATTTAAATTGGCTAGTGTTAAGCAGGACTTTTGCCATAGTACAGTTTATAGACTAGATATCTTATAGTTGAATGATGTGTTGATATCATTTTGATATGATGGAAGGTGCTTTTGCAAATAGGTCTTGAAATGCAGGCTAATGAATGCACTTGTAATCCTGTGTATTTGCGCACTGGACAGGTATCCATATTTTGTAGCACTTTCTTTTTGATTTTGTCTTTCCCTATCACATACTGATTGAGGAACTGGCGTAAAGATTTGAAAGATTTTTTGGGGATGTTACACATTGACGTGCATGGCCATTTGTATACTGGACGTTCTGGTGCAGTTGAATGGAGAGGTCATTCTGAGTTTTCTGGTGATATTTTTGTAAGCAGTATTTCTTGTTCCATTATGGCATTATTTTTTTCATAACCTTGTCCACTGCTATGGATGGCAATTGTGTTTGGTTTTGTTTTTAAGCTTCTTCATTAAAATATGGTTCTGTGCTCGTGGTGTGACTGCATTCACCTCCACAGATATTTAAGAAGTTATTTTTGTTGACATTCTGTTTATTGAGAAGTATTTTTTGTAATTTAGTAGTTAGTTTTGTTAGTGCTTTCATTCTGTTTAACACTAAAATCAATAATTTTCTTTTGAGAAGGATTGCACTGTCTATTAACGCATCTAAGATTAATTTTATACGGTAGATTTGAAGGCTTGTGCATGATTTGTCTCCTGTTTTTATAAGATTTTGAAGGACCCTGTGGTGGAACATGTTTGCTAAAATAATTTGTTTGGTTTGGTTGCCTGCTAGTATATCAATATCTATAGGAGCAGTTTTAGCAGTAGTGGTATCCGAATTCCTGTTAAGCATTTTTTGTTTCGTTTTACATTTTGTTAGAGTAGGCACATTTTCTGTACTAAAAGCTTCTTTTGTTTCGCTAAATGACTGCATTAGCTGTTTTGTTTGAACGTTTTGTACAAACTCTGGTAGAGATGGATGCTTATTTTGGACACTTTTATTTTAATTTGCTCTATTTCTGTGTTGCTTTCTACGGACTTGCTTTTTGGTAGTTATTCTTTGGGGTCTGTTGAAAAAAAAGAAGGTAGGGGTTGGGCCTTTCTGCAATGTATGTGTGCTGTGTGCATGAGTGTCTGAGCATGATGGGAAAGATGTATGTGGTGGTGTGTGTTTGTGCATTGGCCAGTTACAATTAGTTGGCAAGGCTATTATTCTATTTGTGTGTTACTAAACTGTGGTTCAGATGAGAGTAGAAACTGAGCTAGTGATGAGGAGAAGCATTAATAGTAAATGTAATGGTATAAAATTAAAACAGTTCTTTGTTTTGTAGTACTAACATTCTAAGGGTTGAGTATGTTATTTGTGTTCCAAAGAAAACAGGGATTTGTGTGCCATTCTGCCTGCTAATCTCTGTTTAATAAATGGGGATTTGTGGGTAGAATGGTTAAGAAATCGCTGTCTTTTTGATGCGCAAATTACATGAATGACCACACAGTGTGTTTGAGGAACAGTAAGAATATTAAGGTAGTATTGTACTTATTCTTTTTTTGTGGAATGAGCAGGTTTCTTCGGATATGTTGTTTGTAGTTCAGATGCTGCTGATTTTCAGGAGTGTGGTCTTCACTGCAATTGTAAAAGAAAGAAGTTAGTAATTTTGTGTGTTTATAGCACTGATGTTAATGTAGACGTTGATTTTTATGTTTTTGTGGTAGTATTCTTGTTTGATATCTGAACATAGTGTATGCATGCATTTCATTTGACTATGTGCAGCCTTTATATTTTATTTACAATACGTTAGTTCAACATGCTTTGCAAATGTGTAGAATTTTAAGTGCATGAAATTCACTTGTTTTTTTTAAAGTTGTGTTGTAGATAGCAGGCAGGTTTGGAAGTGACAGTTGATTATAGTAGATGGGAAAAATTTCAATAAATTCATTTTATAGGTAGACATACCAACAATCCGGAGCCCCTGAGAGGGAGATTTCACCACAGCAATCGGGTACATTTATTTTTCCCATAGGTTTACATTGGGATTAGCATTAATTTAGGCGGGAGACAGTAAAAAATAGTGCGATTTTTCAATGAAAAATTGGGAGTCTCGCACCTAAATCAGGAGGGTTGGCATGTATGTATAGGTTATGCGGGAGGAATAGTGGCATTACTCTGTTTATATACATTCATAAGAGTTGTACATGTACCCTGAAAAAATATGCATATCTGTAGTTTATATTCCTGCATGTGGATATGCATGGAGCTGTAAGTAGAAATCTTGGAGACTTGTACAGTAGTTTTTGTAGTAGGTGCTTTCCAATGATATGAGACTTGTACTCAAAGTGATCAACAGTACATTTGAAGTGCGGAACTCTGATGATGGAGTTAGATGTAGATGTCTTGGATGTGATTGGTGGATGGTTTTGTGACTGCTTAGCTGTATGCAATGAGGGAATGGCACCGAGAGTGGAAAGGGTAGAACGGCTGGGTAAGGGTTACGTACCACGCGGACACCGCAGCTGTCCGCAGATAGGGTGTGCCACATACAGGGTTTTCTAGCAAATCCAGTGTGGAAAGGGGACTGTAGGAATCAGCCAATCATACGTTGACGTTGTGGATTTGTGTAGAAAGAGTGTGTGTGTAGTGAAGATGGCAGAGGTGGAGAAAGTCAGGGTGTTGGTGCTCGGAGATATGTTTGTCCATGGTTTACAGCAGTATACTCAATGCAGGCATGTGGCAAACAATTTCGATGTTAAAGGAGTGGAGGTGGTGTGGAGTGCTCTGCCTGATTGCAATGTAGAGGCAATTCTACAAGTTTGTGATGATATACGTAAGATGAACAGTCCCCATCTGTCACTTTTGCACTATGGTGCTTTCCATTTGGGCTACGTCAGTTCCCCTACTTTGTTGGCATATTCGGAACAGTTGGTTCACGCAGTAATGAACATCCTTCCAAATGCGAAAGTAATTTTTTCTGGATTACTACCTAGGGCAATATGGGACAATAGTTATGTTCTTTGTCCTCAGCAAAACATTGCTTGGTCTGCAATCAATCGATGCATGTGTGCTTTCATGCTTATGGCTGGTATGTTTTTTTGTATTAATGAGAATATTGATTCGAGTATTGCTGTTTATTTTAAAGAAGATGGCATTTCTTAATCTTTTTTGGGAAATGCCATGCTGTTTTGGAATGTAAGGGTTGCTTTGGAGAAGTTTATGTGAAGATTTAAGTTGTACAGTAAGAAAATTAAAAAAATAAAAAATAAAAAAATAACAGTCTGTCAGGCATCTGTAAATAAAATACAAACATGTCTCTTTTCAGAGCCCACCTCAAAGGGGAAATGGGGCACACTATTTAAATGTACATTCACCACGCTCAGATTTTCGATATGTGCGCGGACATGGCGGTAGTCTGTGGACAGCGTGTATTACATACGTGGATTCTGGGGTGGAGAGGCATGCAAATGAGAATGAGCGGAGCTAGGGATTGGTCAGTAAAGTTTACTTGGTGTGTTGTGTAAGAAGAGATTTTGTCAGAACGTCTTTTTCCTGAGAGAAGAACATATAGCTGTGGCTGTGTGTTTCCGAAAAACAGATTATCTGGATTTTTTTAGACTCATGGAAACATTGGTTGGAGGTGCATGCAGAACTTTGTGGAGTAGCTGCAGATCTTGGATTCCCTCATGTGGAAGTGCACTGGCATGGAGTGTGTGGAATTAAGTGGCTGGACTTGGTAACTCTCTGTGCTACTTTAGAGACAGAGCATCATCCAGACATAATTATAATTCATTGTGGAGGGAACAGTTTAGGACATGTGTCTGGAATTTCTTTGCAATTTGCAATGAAAGAAGGACTTGAGAAGGTCATGGGCATGTTTCCAAATTCCCAAGTAATTTTTTCTCGTATTGCGCAAAGACAAATGTGGCTGCGTTCTTCTTTATTTGGTCCACAAATGTTGGCGTGTCCTCTTTTCACAATGAAAATATTATGTTTCATAGCACATACATTTTTCGCAGAGATGGAGTCCATCTTACTTATGCTGGCAATCAGATTTTTCTGAGAAATGTACACAATGAATTGCAACCTTTTTTGGAATTAGAGTCACCTATTTTGCAGTAGATGTTGATGATTTTAACTTTTTCAAAGACACAAAAACACCACCAAAAGGCTATTTTCAGAGCCACCACTTGCTCCCAGAGAAAAGTGCATTGGTTTTGCTAGGGCAGCACCCTAAAATGTTACATGTCCTAGGATTGTCCGCGGACTTCCAAAAAATGCATAGGTCCCTGCACTGTTTATTTGCCACTTCTATTTTGAAACTGTGAAAGGCGGCTCTGAAAAGAGCCTTTTTTTGTGATTTTTGTTGTTTTATATTTCTATCTTTTTTTACACACGACACACGAGGAGAGGAGGGGAAAGGAGGGTAAGGAAGGGACATCAACCACGGGGATAAGAAAGGGCAGGTGGAGAGAGGAAGATGTAGGGTGGGCCTTACTTAGGTAGGTAGCAGGTCTTCTGGTGCTCCTTGACCATAGTCTCAAAAGGGTGTCCAGTCATTTGGTCGACTACAAACTGGTCGACTGCAATTTGGTCGACGTCATTTGGTCGAAAACCAAATGGTCGAATTTTTTTTTTTTTATTTATATATGTGTTTTGTGGGTTTTCGTGTTAAAAAAAAAAAAAGAAAGAAAAAAAAGGGGGTTGGGGGGGGGACCCCCCCCAAAAAAAAAAAAAAAGGGGTAAAAAAAAAAAAAAAAAAAAATTCGACCATTTGGTTTTCGACCAAATTGATTCGACCAGTTGTCCAGTCGACCAATTGATTTCGACCAAATGACTGGCAACCTCTCAAAAGCACTTTCAAGACTCTCCCCCTGCAGAGTACTGCGTCACAGTACATACACAATATTGTGACCCTCTAAAGGTAAGGGTCAACAGCATCGTGAATGGCCTGTGAAGCAGTTTGAGGGATGCGCTCTCCCACAGGAGTGTCTCTTGTGGTGAGAGGAGTGGAAACGGAGGATGCTGTAGAGGATCTCAACCTACTACGTTTATCACAAGGTACAACTTTGCGAATGTCCGCACTGTGGAACGATGTTAGGTGTCGCTTCATGGAGGTCGTACAAAAGCTGTACGAACCACGTCTCCCATGACTCAGCACCATGTTGCACTGTTTGCAGGTGACCTTGTTTGCACATGCTTTTTGGTACGTTACCATGAATGGTAAACAACCACCACACCCAAAACTCCCGGCGAGTGCTGGTAGTAGAGAGATCCTCGACCTCATTCTCTTCATCCTCTTCATCTTCGTTCTCTACATCCTCACGCCTTTTCCCCTCTGCAGGCCCTTGGGGAGGTGGTGGTGGTGGAGGAGGGTTTGGGGCTGGTGCTGAGGCAGATGTAGCAACAGCAGCCATGGATGCCATCAGGGTTGATGAGATAATCTCAGCAGGAGCAGCAAAGGCAGAAAAAGTCAATCTGCAATAGGCAGAAGTACAATGAAGATCAACTCTGGGGTGTGGCCTTTTATAGGGGTGGAGGGGTGCGCTTCGCGAACAGATCAAACACCCAAAAAGGTTCAAAAAGTTCCAAAAAGAATGTGGAAAGCCAGGGTCATTGTCTGTGACATGTGCAATGGTGAATGTTTACCGTAAAATCATTTGTATTGTCTGAATAATAAGTGCTTTTAAAATGTTGGGGAACCGGACAGTGTTCGCAAATTAGGATACACGCTCAGCGTGGGTGCGGTCACATGATGACGTCGGGAACATGTCCGCGAAGGGAACGGGTGTCCGCAGGACACCAAATGTACGGGAATGTCGTGCGCATGCGTGCGGGTGTTCTACGGACAGTGTTCGGGTCCTCAAACAAATTAAAAGTGCCACACAAGTCAGACGGACAGTTATGGACAGGAGCGATGTTCGCAGGACTTACGGGTGTAGTGCGCAGATGCGTAGATGTTCTGCAGGCTGTACGGACAGGTAATGTATCCTTAGGACACCTCCATTTTGTTTGACTATGGACATCCGGGACACCACGTGTGTTCTCAGGACAGTTTCAACTTTACGGACAGGTATAGTGTCCTTAAGATTCCTGCATTTTGTTCAGTTACGGACATGCCGTACACCGGGTGTGTTCTAAGAACAGTTCCATCTTTGCTGCGAATGGTACGGACAGGTATAGTGTCCTTAGGACATCCCCATTTTGTTAATTACCGACAGCCCAGACAGGCGCGCTGTCTGCGGACATTTAACTGCTTTTAATAAAAAAGATAAGACACAAAGAATTTAATTAAAAGAAACATAACATTTTTTTATTATATACATATACACAATTTATGAAAGAGGAGGAAGCAGAAACTTATAAGAAGACAGGGGAATTAGGGGTTTGGAGAAGATGGATGGGAGGGGATGAAGGGATGGAAGTCTCATCAAAATGTTTTTCTAGGTGTTGAGGGTTTGGGGATAGTTCACTGGGACATCGAGAGGGGGAACAGGTACATGTGGGACAATGGTATTTAATTTTTTCTTTTATGTGGTCCTCCACAAACTGTTTCAAACCATTGAAATTTTCTTTGATCATGTCTATTTTCTGTTCCATGCGTTGCAGTTTCTTTTCCAATGTGTCTTTTGGTGTATTATTTTCAATGTTTGTATGGTCTGTTAAAAATAAATATATATATATATTAAGTACACATAAAGTAATGATTATTAATTTCCTTATATAGAGAAGTGTCTACCATTATTATCACTGTCTTCAGACATTTCCTCATGTGGAAAATTCTCCTCAAGCCACTCCAAAGTACTGCACGTTTATGTGTGAAAAACAAAAATATATTAATTGTAGTGTACCTAATACATAAAGATTAAAAATACATAGGAGAAATAAATTTGACTTACTAGTTTCTGGTAAGTTATATTAGTAGTGTTGTGTAGGTCTACTGTTGCTTCTAGCTCTGCAGTTTCTGTGAGGTAATTATGTTGGAGGCATATCTTTTTTGTTTCGATATATTCCATTTTATTACATATGGTATTTAAAGGGATGGTTGATGTGTTAGATATGTAGGTTCCACTGCTTATTTATTATTACATATAATGTTTTTATGTGCTGCTTTTTGAACTTGTGCGGTGTTTATATAGTATGATAGAACAAGTTAAGATACCCCCTGAGTGTTTGGGTAGTGTTGATGTCCTCCTCGACCGTTCGCAGACGTACGCACAGTCCGCGGACATCAAAATCATTAGCGGGGGTTCAGTATATTTGTGTGACATGTATGTAAAGTAAGGGAATCCTAGTAAACATCTATCAAATTCACACTATGAAAATGAATATTCAGTAAAAAAAAAAACCTTTGTTAAAGGGACGTTATGGTTAAGTTGCGCTACTAAAAACCTATTAAAATCATTAAATAAACTTTGTTAAAGGGACGTTATGGTTCCAAGTAAAACCGAAAAACTCCTGAAATTCGCCGGTTATGGTAAGCTAAGCAACCATAACTAGCGCCACCACCGTGCACTGCTAAGACTAACACACAGGACATCAAAGATGACATCACTGATAACATCACATGTGCATTTACTTTTATTAAAACTCTGTACAAGGGATTCTTATTATAATGTTGACAGAAAAAGTGTCAAGGATAATTGGAATAGATACCTTGAGCTATGTAGTACATTAGGCAATGCATTGATATAAATAACATTCTATTATGAAGTTCTTTACACTATACTAAGCTACTCAAGTATAAATATAAGCATTGTGTGCAGCATACATGATGGAGGTGCAATATTCATAATCTTACTATGTTGAATAGTGAAATGATAAATGTTTTTTATTAGAGTTTTCTGTATTGTGCAACATATAATAAGTAGCTAATAAAACCACTTACTGCATAATTTTATTATTACATGCAAAACACAAAGACAACAACACATACAAATATGAGTAGATATAGAGAAAGTGAAGTATGCAAAAAAAGCAGCAGTAGAAGCAGAACGTGTTCACAACCTAACTGATTATCGTTATGCACAGAAAGGGTCGCTCTGCTTCAAACCTACTACTTCCCATGTACAAATATCACATGATGTGACTGCACCCTAAAGAAACTAATGCAAATACAAATATGAGCACATCCAGAGAAAGTACAGTAATAAAAAAACAGCAAAATTAGAAAGTGTCGATAACCTTACCGATTGTGTATTTTTCCTAGGTATATGTTTTATATGCTGTGAATGGACACTGAGAGGGTAATTCATAGAATTCAGCACACAAGTGGTGCACGCGGCTGGCGCACGGTGTGTGCGTGCGAATCCCTGCGCCAGCCGCGTGCGCTAAAATCCATTTCCACGCACAGCGTATCCATGGATTCCAGCCACCAAAACCAGCCGTGGCGCACAGTGGTGCAGCAACCCTGCAGCAGCGCCAGTTATGCCCCCAAGAACGCCTCTCGCGCAGGGAAAAGCCATCAATATACCCAATCCAGCGCAAAGGGCTGCGCTAACCCTGTACCAGCACAGCAAGCAGGCTACGTGTATCACTGGGGTGCGCGGGAAGTACCTCACGCGATTGGCCCCGTGCGAGCAGGGTATGCGTATTTCAGGGGTGCGCGGGAAGTTCCACATGCGATTTCATCATGGTACGTGTATTTCAGGGGTGCTCGGGAATTACCACACACGAATGGGCCTGTGCGAGCAGGGTACGCATATCTCAGGGGTGCGCGGGAAGTTCCACACGCGATTCCATCAGGGTACGTGTATTTCAGGGTGCAGGGGAAGTTACACACGCGATTTCCGCACGGTACGTGTATATCAGGGCTGCGCGTGAAGTTCCACACGCGATATCAGCAGGGTACGTGTATTTCAGGGTGCAGGGGAAGTTACACATGCGATTTCCGCAGGGTACGTGTATTTCAGGGGTGCGCGTGAAGTTCCACACGCAATATCAGCAGGGTACATGTATTTCAGGGTGCAGGGGAAGTTCCACACGCGATTACAGCAGGGTACGTGTATTTCAGGGGTGCGCGTGAAGTTCCACACGCGATTCCATCAGGGCACGTGTATGTCGGGGTGCGCGTGAAGTTCCACACACGATATCAGCAGGGTACGTGTATATCAGGGTGCAGGGGAAGTTACACACGCGATTTCCGCAGGGTACGTGTATATCAGGGGTGCGCGGGAAGTTCCACACGTGATTCCATCAGGGTACGTGTATTACAGGGGTGCGCGGGAATTTCCACACGCGACTGGGCCCGTGCGAGGAGGGTACGCGTATCTCAGGGGTGCGCGGGAAGTTCCACACGCGATTCCATCAGGGTACGTGTATTTCGGGGTGCGCGTGAAGTTCCACATGCGATATCAGCAGGGTACGTGTATTTCAGGGTGCAGGGGAAGTTCCACATGCGATTCCATCAGGGTACGTGTATTTCGGGGTGCGCGTGAAGTTCCACACCGATATCAGCAGGGTACGTGTATTTCAGGGTGCAGGGGAAGTTACACAAGCGATTTCCGCAGGGTACGTGTATTTCAGGGGTGCGCGTGAAGTTCCACACGCGATATCAGCAGGGTACGTGTATTTCAGGGTGCAGGGGAAGTTACACACGCGATTACAGCAGGGTACGTGTATATCAGGGGTGCGCGGGAATTTCCACACGCGATTGGGCCTGTGCGAGCAGGGTACGCGTATCTCAGGGGTGCGCAGGAAGTTCCACACGCGATTCCATCAGGGTACGTGTATTTCGGGGTGCGGGGGAAGTTTCACACGTGAAATCAGCAGGGTACGTGTATTCCAGGGGTGTGCGGGAAGTCCCACACGCGATTCCATCAGGGTACGTGTATTCCAGGGGTGCGCGGGAAGTGCCACACGCGCTTTCAGCAGGTTACGTGTATTCCAGGGGTGCACAGGAAGTTCCACACGAGATTCCATCAGGGTACGTGTATTACAGGGGTGCGCGGGGAGCAACACACGTGAATTGCACGTGTGGGTCCTCCCAGGTGTTCCCTCTACACCCTCCACGGCCCCTGCAGGTGGCTCACACCACAGGGGCCTACCCTGCACATGTCCTGCAGGCACACCATCCACCATGGCCAATGACCCCCAGCCAACCCACATGTCAACTTGCACTACTGCCCACCAACGCATGTCCCCCTGCACCCCCAGTCACCAGGGGCACCCTCCACCAGGCCCCACCCATGTCTCCCACCACCCCCACCCCCCAGCAGTGCAGGGGCACCCACCACCAGGCCCCCACCCATGTCTCCCACCACCCCCACCCCCCAGCCACCAGGGGCAGCCTCCACCAGGCCCCCACCCATGTCGCCCAGCACCCCCACCCCCCAGCACTATGGGGCACCTGCCAGCAGGCCCCCACCCATGTCCATCTCATGTTCCCCACCACCCCCACGCCCCAGCACCGTGGGGCACCTGCCAGCAGGCCCCCACCCATGTCCAACTCATGTTCCCCACCACCCCCACCCCCCAGCACCATGGGGCACCTGCCAGCAGGCCCCCACCCATGTCCAACTCATGTTCCCCACCACCCCCACCCCCCAGCACTGTGGGGCACCTGCCAGCAGGCCCCACCCATGTCCAACTCATGTTCCCCACCACCCCCACCCCCCAGCCACCAGGGGCAGCCTCCACCAGGCCCCCACCCATGTCTCCCACCACCCCCACCCCCCCAGTCACCAGGGGCAGCCTCCACCAGGCCCCCACCCATGTCTCCCACCACCCCCACCCCCCAGCAGTGCAGGGGCAGCCTCCACCAGGCCTCCACCCATGTCTCCCACCACCCCCACCCCCCAGCAGTGCAGGGGCAGCCTCCACCAGGCCCCCACCCATGTCTCCCACCACCCCCACCCCCCCAGTCACCAGGGGCAGCCTCCACCAGGCCCCCACCCATGTCTCCCACCACCCCCACCCCCCCAGTCACCAGGGGCAGCCTCCACCAGGCCCCCACCCATGTCTCCCACCACCCCCACCCCCCAGCAGTGCAGGGGCACCCACCACCAGGCCCCGACCCATGTCTCCCACCACCCCCACCCCCCAGCAGTGCAGGGGCAGCCTCCACCAGGCCCCCACCCATGTCTCCCACCACCTCCACCCCCCAGCCACCAGGGGCAGCCTCCACCAGGCCCCCACCCATGTCTCCCACCACCCCCACCCCCCAGCAGTGCAGGGGCACCCTCCACCAGGCCCCCACCAATGTCTACCACCACCCCCATCCCCCAGCCACCAGGGCCAGCCTCCACCAGGCCCCCACTCATGTCTCCCACCACCCCCACCCCCAGTCACCAGGGGCACCTGCCAGCAGGCCCCCACCCATGTCCAACTCATGTTCCCTACCACCCCCACCCCCCAGCACTGTGGGGCACCTGCCAGCAGGCCCCCACCCATGTCCAACTCATGTTCCCCACCACCCCCACCCCCCAGCCACCAGGGGCAGCCTCCACCAGGCCCCCACCCATGTATCCCACCACCTCCACCCCCCCAGCAGTGCAGGGGCAGCCACCACCAGGCCCCCACCCATGTCTCCCACCACCCCACCCCCCAGCAGTACATGGGCAGCCTCCACCAGGCCCCCACCCATGTCTCACACCACCCCCACCCCCCAGCAGTGCAGGTGCAGCCTCCTCCAGGCCCCCACCCATGTCTCACACCATCCCCACCCCCCAGCCACCAGGGGCAGCCTCCACCAGGCCCCCACCCATGTCTCCCACCACCCCACCCCCCAGCACTGTGGGTCACCTGCCAGCAGGCCCCCGCCCATGTCCAACCATGTTCCCCACCACCCCCACCCCCAGCACTGTGGGGCACCTGCCAGCAGGCCCCCACCCATGTCCAACTCATGTTCCCCACCACCCCCACCCCCCAGCACTGTGGGTCACCTGCCAGCAGGCCCCACCCATGTCTCCCACCACCCCACCCCCCAGCAGTGCAGGGGCAGCCTCCACCAGGCCCCCACCCATGTCTCACACCACCCCCACCCCCCAGCAGTGCAGGGGCAGCCTCCACCAGGCCCCCACCCATGTCTCCCACCACCCCACCCCCCAGTCACCAGGGGCAGCCTCCACCAGGCCCCCACCCATGTCTCACACCACCCCCACCCCCCAGCAGTGCAGGGGCAGCCTCCACCAGGCCCCCACCCATGTCTCCCACCACCCCACCCCCCAGTCACCAGGGGCAGCCTCCACCAGGCCCCCACCCATGTCTCCCACCATCCCCACCCCCCAGTCACCAGGGGCACCTGCCAGCAGGCCCCCACGCATGTCCAACTCATGTTCCCCAGCACCCCCAACCCCCAGCACTGTGGGGCACCTGCCAGCAGACCCCCACCCATGTCCAACTCATGTTCCCCACCACCCCCACCCCCAGCAGTGCAGTGGCAGCCTCCACCAGGCCCCACCCATGTCTCCCACCACCCCCACCCCCCCAGTCACCAGGGGCAGCCTCCACCAGGCCCCCACCCATGTCTCCCACCACCCCCACCCCCCAGCAGTGCAGGGGCAGCCTTCACCAGGCCCCCACCCATGTCTCACACCACCCCCACCCCCCAGCACTGTGGGGCATCTGCCAGCAGGCCCCCACCCATGTCCAACTCATGTTCCCCACCACCCCCACCCCCCAGCAGTGCAGGGGCAGCCTCCACCAGGCCCTCACCCATGTATCCCACCACCCCCACCCCCCAGCACTGTGGGGCACCTGCCAGCAGGCCCCCACCCATGTGCAACTCATGTTCCCCAGCCAACATGTCATCACAATCTAGATCCCTGGTCCCTATGGTCAGCCTCCAAATGCAAAACACCCACCCGAGTATTGCATCCACCCACTCATAATTTGCAATCACATCACAGAACACCAATTGCAAGTTCCGAAACAAACACATTTCCCTCACATACACCCAATGGGTGTCAGTGAATCTCAAAACACATATCATGAAATGCATGAAACCAATGAGATACCACACATTGAAGTTCACCAAAAATAATATGTATTAAAGGAAACATCAATAGAATAGAAAATGAAGAAACAGAAACGTGAATGTACAAAAATGAAAAGAAGCATGTCCGTCAAAAAAAGCAAAACCAAAAATAAAAATCCAAAGTAATGTCCAAAGTCAATGTCCACAAAACAAAATCCAACGGGAAATAAAAATGAAAGCCATTGCTCCATGGTTAAAAATAGAAAAAAAAAATACAATCCAACTGTCAACTATGTACATGGGAACAATCCAGGGTCCATTATCCCAACAAAATAAAGGAAACCTATCTAACTACACTAACTAATAAAATAAACTATATACAAAAATGTGGCCAATGTCCGAAAGGTCCAAATAAAATAAAAACAAAAATGAAACCTAACACTACCTAGAAACTATGTACAAGGGCAGCGGGCTAGTTTCACGGCTCACTTGTGGATGTTCCGGGCCAGGGCATCATCGAACTCCTCCTCAATGTCCCGGAGGCGGTCCTCCACCATAGCCCTGAGGGTCCGCAGGGCCGTCGACATCTCCACCTCCAAACCCCTGCGGATTGCCTCGAGGCACTCGGCCCGCCTCAGGGCCCTCCGCATGGAGTTCTCCGCCCTGACCATTGTGAGCCGTGCCTCTTCCGCCCGCTGCCGCTTCGCATCTATGGCGTGGCCCAACCGCTGCCACACGGAAGACACTCTCTGTCCTGGGTCCTCCTGCCCTCCGGCCGATGCCTGCCCCTCCGATGTTGAAGGCCCGGAGCCTTCATGGCTCCCACCGCGTTGCTGCTGCTGCTGTGCCTCTGCCCGTGCACTGCCTCCTGCTGCCTGCACATCCTCCGCCGGCTGGGGTGCAGTCGTAGATGTGGCCACCCCTGCTGGATGTCCGACTCCCAACTGTGGCACGGATGCCTCCTCCACCAGCCTGGCCGCACCGTCAGAGGCAGCTCCACAGGGCACCCAGGTGACTGATGGGTGGGAAGATGGCACAGAGGATGACTGGCACGAACGGGGTCCAGTTGAGGAGGGGGTCGGAGCAAGCCCCATCAGACGGAGGAATCCGGCCTGGGTGACCTGTCCCAGCAGGCTGACGTGGTCAATGAGCCATTCGAGATGACGTGCAGTCTCT
This sequence comes from Ambystoma mexicanum, assembly GCF_040938575.1. Classification (NCBI taxonomy): domain Eukaryota; kingdom Metazoa; phylum Chordata; class Amphibia; order Caudata; family Ambystomatidae; genus Ambystoma; species Ambystoma mexicanum. The sequence goes on along the minus strand of NC_090929.1, from coordinate 1,338,096,232 downwards.
CCATGAAAAGACTGCAGGTCACCTCGCATGGCCCGTTGACGCAACGCCACACCAGCCAACACAGGCTCAACCCGGACCTGGATAGCCACGTCCGCAGACAGAGGAAGGCCAGTTGACGTGAGCTCATCTCCTGCCTGAAAACGGGTCTGGACGTAGGCATCCCTGCTGGTGCAAGATGACAGGATCGGGGACAGGATTGCTCACATGCACCTCCTCGGCGGCCTGTGCTGCCTCCTGTCCCTGGTCCTGTACTGCACCACTAACACCAGTGGGATCCCCACCTCCAGAACCCGTCTCTGGTGCTTGCACGGCCTCCTCCTCCACCAAACCTCCCACCAACCTGGATGACTCCGTGCCATCTTCCCCTGTTGGGCCCTGTGGGGTCCCAGCTGCCCCTTCTGCTGCCGAGGAGTCCAACTCCAACCTCCGCCTCTTGGACCTCCCCCCGGCAGCTGCGACCTGGGACGCGGCACCGGACTCCTCACTCCCCGACGAGATGACAACCTGGGAGCGGAGCCGGGCCTTGCGTCTCCGGCTGGCGGTCGGATCCCCGCAGCTGTGTTCCACAGCACCTTCTCCGCCCTCTTCATCAGTTGATGCTGCAGACAGGGAGAAACAAAACACAGGCATCAGGGCACTGTACAAATGACACATACACACATGACAGTTGTACATGAGTGGCATTGGCAAACCTCAGACATGTCATCACAATCCCCAACACACATGTCATTACAACTCGCACACATGAGCCATACCACAGCCATATCGCAACAGCCACCACCATCCATACACATACAACAGCATGAGCAGCCAAAGGTGAGCCAGACATCACATGCAACACAGGAAGTGCACCACACATGTACACACACCACCACACTTGCATGCATGTGTACACCTCTGCCAAGTGTCACACTGTTCAGACGGGCATCCATGTCACATCTGCCAATCAGGCTTCCACATACCGCTGTCACATGCATCCCTGTTGCATCACTGTTGCACCCTTGTCAAATACACACACATGCACATGTACACAGTGCTGATACATGCAGCCAAAAACAACATACATGCGTGACATCACGGACATGTCTACTTACATACACATTCATCCAAACATGTGTGCCCACACAACTGCATTTGGCATGCAAGCCTACACACACAAGCACCATCCATGTCTCACACATTACAGCCCTGCTGCCCCACGGCCCTGTACACCCCCACCCATACTCGACCCCATACAAACAGATGTGCAACCTGCACACTACTGAATAATCACCACACGCACTGCTCACAATCAGGATGCATGTACACTCACCGCTCGACTCCAGACAGGTCTGCTTCTCAAAGACCTGGACGTGGAGCACTGGGGATATGAGTTCCAGGACCCTCATCTGTTCTTCCGACATGTGGCCCCGGCGCCCCTTGGCATCCGCTGCCTTCAAGAGGCGCCGGGCATTGTTCAGGGTCCTGGACCTGAAGTCCACCCAGCGCTTCCTGACATGTTGTAAGTCGTAGACTGCCACCCCCTCCGCGTTGATGGCAGTCACGATGTCAGTCCAGATCCGAGTCCGTCCTTCCTTGTCAGCGTGGGAACCTCCGAAGAGGGCATCAAACTGCCCCAGGACTTGCTCCACCAGGACACCAACTTCGGTGGCACTGAAGCTGGTGCCCCTCTGCCTCTCTGGCCGGGTGTTGTCAGTGGTCACAGATGGTGTTTGCCCCGACATGACACCCCAGAGGCAGGAGTGGGTGGGCAACTGGGTCCTGGGGCTGGGCTGTGGAGCGATGGAATCCCAGTCGGGAGTCTTCGGTTCCAGCAGGGGTGGTCACAGCAACAGCACCCCTGGCTGATGTGCAGGCAGCAAATGGCAGGGCACGTGGGCAGCAGGCAGTCAGGCAGCAGCAGGTGGCAGGTGGGAGCGCGCTCGGGGCTCTGGGGGGCAGTAGTTCGGCCTTCTGGGCAGGAGCGTGGTCTTCCGTGTGCTTACGCGTGGCCAGCTTGATACGGAGTGATTTGGCACATGAAAAATCTGCACGTCAGCATGTAATTCGAGGAAAGGCCCTTAGCGCGTAAGCGCGTCTGCACGCATACGCATTTTCATTGGACAGAAGGCCCCTCAAGCGCAAGCACCCCTGTGACGTGACACGTACAGACGTGCATGGGCATTTCAGCGCGCGTGAAAAACTGCACGTCCGCATGTAATACAAGGAAAGGGCCATGGGCGTAAGCACGCATGGAAACTGCACATCCGCGTGTAATACGAGGAAAGGGCCCTTGCGCGTAAGCGCGCGTGAAAAACTGCACGTCCGCATGTAATACGAGGAAAGGGCCCATGCGTGTAAGTGACGTGACGCGCGCGTGCGTTTCCCTCAGCACGGGTTAAAGGTGAGCGGGCCCAGCAGTTTGCTGTACGTGCCTTTCGTGGAGACCGACCTGTGTTGCTGCTTCCTGTTGTTTGGCGCGCCATCACAACTTCACAGCTATCAAGGACGTATCTCTTCTTTTGGCGGGGGTATTGGCTACGTGTGTTTTTCTGCATCGCGCTAGTCAGACGGTGAGTCGCACACGCTCTTTTTCCCACTGCGGGTGCCCCTGTGTATCGCACCAATTTTCGATGTCATAGTAGCCTGCGTGTCCCACGCATATGCGTTATTCGTGTTACTGGGTGCCACCGCGTACTGCGGGAGGGTGAATCCACGCACGTAGGCTGCAGGGTTGCGTGCACGGTTTTACTGCAGTTTTGGGGTTCCTGAGTGTTGCGTGACCCGTCACCACATCACCGGGGTCACATACAGCCTTGCAGGTGCAGGGGGGCTGTTAACATCTTGATTCCCACCCCCTTCACCCCAATTGCCCAGGTCAATTGTGGTGTACACCTCCCATTGGCACCACTCCATCTGTGCCAGCACTACTACATCTGTGCCATGGTTGGGAGGCCACCAAAGGTGAGGGGCGCCTCAGCTGGGCATACTCCTCATGGCGGGCGTGGTCGGGGGCATGGCCATGGTGACCAGGGAGTAGGGGGACTCCAGGGTGTCCAGGGCAGCCACAGAGGGGGAAGAGGCAGGGGTGCGTCACTTGAGCACAATGTTGTGCCATGTGTCGGTGCAGCCATGCCACCACCCCCTGTGGTTCCGGGGGATGCAGCTCCTGCATATGGCACTGGCACCCATATGACCCGGCAGTCCGTTCCATTGACTGCCACGGTCCCAAGGGTAGTGGTAGCTGCAGGTGCAGCTGTGGACACCGCCACCCAGGCTCAGGGTCTGCCAGCGCAGGCTGCGTTGGCACTTGAAGAGTCCTTGGTAGATCTCCAACAGGCCAGGGGGGAAACCATAGGGGCAGGCCGGGCTGCTCAGACCAAGACACGTGTCCCTGGGGCAGTCATGTCATCTGCTGCCCCGAACAGCCGGGTGTTGGCAAGTGCAGGGCAGATGCACCCAACAGCACTCCGGTTGTGAGTCTGCCAACCAGGACCGTTGCGGCCAACGACCCTGCCACAGCTGATGTTGCTGCGCAGGGTCCATTAGTGGGCACCCAGCTGCCACTGACACAAGTGAGGCCTTTGTTCATCCCTCCACTTGCCACTCCCTTGGCTCAATCCACCGAACCCACTGGCCTTACTGGTCAGGGCGGCATTAGCCAGCCAGGGTCTGCGCCACAGTCCAAGAGGAGGAAGGTTGCACCTGCAGCACAGGCTGGGACCCCACACACAGCCACGACCTCCTGCACGTCGAGGAAGAAGCCTTTCTGTAAGCAGGAACTGGACTTCCTCGTGGACTACGTGCGGGGCCACAGCCGTGATATGCTAGTGGGTGCCAATAGTCAGACCACGGCTGCCCAACGTGACACCCACTGGAAGCATGTTGCGGAACATGTCAGTTCATTCGGCCATGAGGTGCGCACGGCGCAGGAGTGCAAAAAGTGTTGGAATGACATCAAGCTCGGCACTAAGGCCAAGCGTGCCTCAAATTACAACTTGACTCTGGTGACTGGCGGTGGGCCTGAACCAGAGGAGGAAGAACTCACTCCGCATGAGGCTCTCGTTGTGGAGTTCATACCACCTGAATTGGTTGAAGGAGTGGGAGAGAAGCTGGACTTTGATGCCCAGTCCAGTAAGTGTTGATGCGTGTTTGTTGAGGACGTGTGTGTTTCACTTGTGGGATGTGTTGTGCATGATTGCTGCTACATGTGACGTGTACATGGTTCTGATGTGTAAGTAATGCAATGCTACCGTCATGCATGTCTCCTCTGCCTGCATGAAGGACTCCATGTAGGCATGCTCCTTTGCCCCTCCTCCGCCACTCTGCACCCCAGTTCCACCTTTGCACTGGTCTGCTTCAATCTTGCCAATGTGTACTTTCTTGTTCATGTGTCCTGTGTAGATGCTAACTTCCAGCGTAGAATCTGCCAGACATCTGCTGTGTGGTACGCCTTAGTACTCGATGCAGGGTATCTCACTTGTACTGTGCATGGGTCAGATGTCCCGCAGGGACATGAGTGCCTATTCATGCTCCATGTGCATTGCACGCATGCCCCTATGTGTCCTTGACTGGATGATCACTGTAATATAAATCCTTGGTTACATACATTGCCTGCCATCTCATCAGCCTTCCCATGTCAACTGTGGCTCAGTCCTGCGTTGCACACATGTTTAGGCTCTGACAATCTGTGTGGCTCACAGGCCTCAGCCTGTTCAATGGCCAATGACTCTGTCCAACTCTTGTTGTGTCTTCTTCACACGTGGGCGGCCTCCAGAGTTTCCATCATGTGTCCTGCCCACTGTCCCAGCATCATTTGCAGTGTTGTAATTTGAATCACATTAAGCTGTTGATGCCAGTCAACACTGCCTGTCAATACACAGGTATATGGTCAGCCTTTTGATACCATGCTAGGCATCCCTGCTTTGGTACTGGGGTGGAGGGGTGCTTGGCTTCTAGACATGGTACACATTGAATGCACAATGCACGTGATGTCTGAATTTGACATTGCACTGCCTTCACATTTCCTGGCACACACCATGTAGTGCTTGTACATGTAGGTAGTGAGTGGCGTACACATTTTCTGCACTGCATAGACCCACTTCCATGGAAACTGCCACCTTTCAACAGGTCTGATCACAGAAGCTATTCAAAGTATACCCAGCATGCATGCCAGGTCATATGTTGTGTGTCACATGTCTGCCGGATGCCTTTGCTGTCGGTGTGTGTGTGTCGTGTGCTTCTGACATGTGTATTGACCTTTTTCTCTCTATTTTTCAGGTGATGACGCAATGGAGGCAGAGGATGGTGTTGTCATGCCAGACACAGGGTTGGTAACGCCACATCAACCCGGCACTATTGGGGGTCGTGGGGTGGTAGGCCACGAAAACCCCCAAGTGCTGCAGTCCATCTTGTCTCTGGCTGCCTATGAGTCCAGCCTTGATGACGACTCTGACGTCCATGTTGAGTTGGATGAGCATCAAGTCCATGTGTCAGGGGTGAGTGATTCTGATGTGGACACTCCTCTGTCTGCGACACCTGCACTGAGGGATCAGACAGTGTTGGTTCCTCCACCCGTGGTGGATCGGGACGCAGGGTCACCCTCCACACCAGTCACTGATGTGCCTGGGAAATCACGTCGACGGGGGCATGTAGTAGTGCAGCCGCAGGCGGTGCCAACACAGCGAGGACCCCCGGTCCTTGGGTCCCGCAGGGGTTAAGCCCGGCAACGCGGTCGCCGCGCGCAACCGCTGTATACTGAGTGGGAGCAAGACATGACTGCCAATTCTGAACGGCAGGGGGCAGCAATGGAGAACATCGCTGAGAGCATGGAGCGCGTAGCCCGATCTGTGCTCCCCACTGCTAGGCAGGTGCTTCTCCAGCAGCAGGCGGCACGGTCCACAGCCCGCTCGCTCAGGCTGGGCATGGCGGCCTCAGACAGGGCACGCCAGGCTGAAATGTCGTCTCTGCGTCAAGCAATTGCTGCTCACGCAGAGGCGCACATGGATGCCCTGAGGGAGGAGTATGCTTCCCTCAGATCCACTCTGGGTGTCCTTATGATGTCCCAGAGGCAGCAGGCAGAGGAGAGGTTTGCACAGCTTGAGCGTACCATCTCGGCTGAGCTACAGGCTTGCCGGGAGGTGCAGCGGTTGTCCAGCCAGGCCTTGCAGGAGGAACTCCGTGTTACACTTGATACCTTGCAAGAGGAAGCACGTGTATCACGGGAGGTTCTGCATGCAGACCTACGTCACATCACCACACAGAACCAGGCTCACCCGTCCGGCAGACTTGCTGCCGACGAGGGGCAAGCTGCGGCTAGGCGTGGCCAGGCTACTGTGCCACGTCCTCCTTTCCAGGATGAGCCAGACTCAGACAACCATCTATCTCCCACATAGGTCGTGCTGTGCAGGCGTTGAGCCCATGGAGGATTTTTTTTTGGCTCTGCATCATCGCATGTGGATGTTGAGCAGCACCCTGTACCTCCCCCCTCCTGGGTGCCTCCCCTCCCCCCCGGGTCCTATGTGGCCATTTTTGATTTTTCTTTTAGTTTAGTTAGTTAAGTTTCTGTTTGATAGTTAGTTTAAATAGGTAATGTAGGTTTTCCATAGTTAGTGTAATTAGTTAATAGTTGATTTAGTTTAAAATTGCTAGTCTATTGTGCTTTCATGTGATGGTGCGGTGCTTTGTGGCTTTTGAAGGCATCCACTGTCTGTTCCAGCTGGGCCCTTCATGGTTGTCTTGTGTATGTGTTTGCTGCTTGGGTTCCTTGACTCACATATGCCACTCCTGCCTCCCTTATCCATGGACTCGCAAGGATGGTTCGGTGTTACAGCATTTTACACAAGGGCTTTGGACTGTCATATCTGTGGCATGTCTGGTGCTGTGTGACTTGTGTTGACACCCCTAGTGGGGATGATTTAGGTGTCATTGTCCACTGTTCAGCTTTTGCTAGATGGGGTGTGTCATGATTAATGTGGACATTGATTGCTATGCATTGTGTAGTATGTTTCATATCTTTCCTGTACATGTGCTTGTTGCAATTCATGCTGTAGATAGTGTTCCACACTTTGGAGGTGAAAGACGGACCGATGGTGTGATTTGTGATGTGACTCTCTGACATGGTCAAGTAATGAGATGCCTGATGAGACACACACGGATGACTTTGAAGCATTAATCATGTGTTTCATGCCCTTTCTGCAGGGGTATGAGCCTCCAGAGCACCTTTGCCAGCAGACATGGCCCATTGGACGACGGAATTCTGGACCCGTTTGTTGGTACCCACATGAACATGTGTGCAGAAGCGGAGGCACAGTGATTGCAGACCCACATCCTAGAACTGCTGACATGTTCCAAGGAACTCCAGGCAAGGTGAGCATCACAGGGGGGCCACGACACAGCAAAGCTTGCACCAGGCGAGTTGCACATGCAGGCTTAGTCACAGCACTGAGGGTGAGCTTAGACGAATATTGGTGTTGAAGCACACAATGCAGCTCAGATTTGTTTGTGGACTGATGGCTGCTGATAGTAGGGTTGTCTGGGACACATGCAGGGGCAGTGGCACATACCCTCCGGTACACCAAGGTCCATTGAGCCACTTGTATCAACCATGTAGCCTTCCGAGACATGGAAAGGGGCAGCTCACAGGGACATACAGCAAGGGACATACTCGGGTGCAGTGCATGTCTTTTCCACGTACTTCATGATAAATGCACTGCCAACTTTGTTTCGGTCATGGTGGTACGCAACTTGCTCTGTAGTCATGGTTTGCTATATGGGTCTGTCTGCTTACCCAGGGAACATTGCACATTGTTTGAATTGTGACACATTGGTGTTCCATTTGTCACAGACCCAGCAGCGGCTGCCTTACTGCATTGACTGTGTATGACCCGTCACAGGGGTGATGTTATATATGGGTACGAAGCATCAACCACAGATTGTCTGTTTGTAGAGTAGTCTGTTGCTATGGGGCATGTTTGGTGTTGTGTTTTTGTGCAATTGGCACGTACAGGTTGTTGACTGTGTCTCTCTTTGCAGCATTGCAGTGCTCCTGTAACCGGACCTGAGAGTGCGCAGGCAGGAGGCCAGCACTCAAAACCAGAGCTAAGTGTCTTGTTGTTTTTCTTACGAACTGCTCTGCATAGGCTTGCTGGGGAGTGTACTGATGCATGGATGTATGTGTGGTTCAATTTGGTATGTTTTTTTCTCCCTAATCACCCGTGATCCTATGCAATTCTGAAACCTGTACCCTCTACCCGGTGTTCCTGCTTCCCGTGCCTATCCAAGCAACGTTCCCTGACCCTCTTTCCCCACTGGGGTTGCGGATGCCTGTGTAAGCCCCGAACTTACAGGCGCCAAAACCCTAGAGGGGGTGGTTGGTTCGTACCACTCCTGAGCCTGGACTACAGAAGGCCATGACAATGATGTCCAAGTTTGTTTGGATTGTGTATGTGTTCATGCAGGTTGTACATTTTCATGCATTCCCTAGTTTCATGTGTCATTCCTCCTCCCCTCTCCTGCCGCTCATTCCAGTCATCCAGTGTGTCAACACCTGTCCCGACTGCATATCCCTGAACCTCATTCCCCACCAGGGTCTCAGGGGCCTGTGTGAGTTTGACCTTGCAGGCACCCGGGACATGGTGCGGGTGGTTGTTTTTCGTGACACTCCCGCGCCTGTACAGGGGACTTGTGACAGTACACATCCATTCATGGTGCATCATCCTATGTCATGTACCACACATGTCTCACATCCTGTCGTGACATTGTTTTGCTGTGCTACCTTGGTTGTTGCATCATTGTGGTAGTACTTGGCCTTTGTGAGGTACTGCTACGTCAAGTCATCTACTGGAGGGTGTTCGGGTTCATTTTTATGCCTTCGATTTTGTGATTTTGGAAATGAGTGTGGATTCTGAGGGTTCAGGCATCTTTTTACACACACGGTGGGAGATGGTGACGAAGGGTAAAGGTGATCCTGTGGCCAGGTGGAATTGAGGTTTGGAGGCTCCATGACCCAGGTGCAGTTGTTCAGTGGGTCATGGTCATTTGTGAGGGGGGGGTTGTTGTTGATAGTTGCCTTGCCCTGCAGTGTGATGGGAACTCTGACATAGGAATGGTGGTATCCTATGTACATGTTGTGTTCTGCTGATCAATGCCTGTTCATGTGTTGTGTTTTCCTTTCAGGTGCGAGGGGATAGTTGTGGTTTGACATGCTGGGGTGTACACATGGTGGATGTTCACATGTGATGTGTAGGGAACACTGATGGTCATTTGAGTGCACATGCATATGTGGAGTGCATGTCCTTGCAGAACCACACACTTGCACTCTGATGCACTACATGTACTCCCACCCTTGCATATCCACGTGTACACTGTTTGCCTTCTGGTGCCCACTGTGTCCCGGCAGCACATGTTCTGTGACCGATCATGGATCCAGTACATGCCTAATTTGATGTTTGACGTGGTCTGTCACTTAGATGTGATGCTCAGGGTGTGTTTCTCCCTGTCTGCAGCGTCAACTGATGAAGAGTGCGGAGAAGGTGCTGTGGAGCACAGCGGCGGGGATACGACAGCCAGCCGGAGACGCAAGGCCCGGCTCCGCTCCCAGGTTGTCATCTCGTCGGGGAGTGAGGAGTCCGGTGCCGCGTCCCAGGCCGCAGCTGCCGGGGGGAGGTCCAAGAGGTGGAGGTTGGAGTTGGACTCCTCGGCAGCAGAAGGGGCAGCTGGGACCCCACAGGGCCCAACAGGGGAAGATGGCACAGAGTCATCCAGGTTGGTGGGAGGTTTGGTGGAGGAGGAGGCCGTGCAAGCACCAGAGACAGGGTCTGGGGGTGGGGATCCCACTGGTGCTAGTGGTGCAGTGCAGGAGCAGGGACAGGAGGCAGCACAGGCCGCCGCGGAGGTGCATCTGTGCAATCCTGTCCCCGATCCTGTCCCTGCATCATCTTGCACCAGCAGGGATGCCTACGTCCAGACCCGTTTTCAGGCAGGGGATGAGTTCACGTCAACTGGCCTTCCTCTGCCTGCGGACGTGGCTATCCAGGTCTGGGTTGAGCCTGTCCTGGCTGGTGTGGCGTTGCGTCAACAGGCCATGCGAGGTGACCTACAGTCTTTTCATGGAGAGACTGCACGTCATCTCGAATGGCTCGTTGACCACGTCAGCCTGCTGGGACAGGTCACCCAGGCTGTATTCCTCCGTCTAATGGGGCTTGCTCCGACCCCCTCCTCAACTGGACCCCCCTACGCGCCAGTTGTCCTCTGTGTCATCTTCCCACCCATCAGTCACCTGGGTGCCCTGTGGAGCTGCCTCTGACGGTGCGGCCAGGCTGGTGGAGGAGGCATCCCTGCCACAGTCGGGAGTCGGACGTCCAGCAGGGGTGGCCACATCTACGACTGCACCCCAGCCGGCGGAGGATGTGCAGGCAGCAGGAGGCAGTGCACGGGCAGAGGCACAGCAGCAGCAGCAACGTGGTGGGAGCCATGAAGGCTCGGGGCCTTCGACATCGGAGGGGCAGGCATCGGCCGGAGGGCAGGAGGACCCAGGACAGAGAGTGTCTTCCATGTGGCAGCGGTTGGGCCACGCCATAGATGCGGAGCGGCAGCGGGCGGAAGAGGCACGACTCACAATGGTCAGGGCAGAGAACTCCATGCGGAGGGCCCTGAGGCGGGCCGAATGCCTCGAGGCAATCCGCAGGGGTTTGGAGGTGGAGACGTCGACGGCCCTGCGGACCCTCGGGGCCATGGAGGAGGACCGCCTCCGGGACATTGAGGAGGAGTTCGATGATGCCCTGGCCCGGAACATCCACAAGTGAGCCGTGAAACTAGCCCTCTGCCCTTGTACATAGTTTCTAGGTAGTGTTAGGTTTTATTTTTGTTTTTATTTTATTTGGACCTTTCGGACATTGGCCACATTTTTGTATATAGTTTATTTTATTAGTTAGTGTAGTTGGATAGGTTTCCTTTATTTTGTTAGGATAATGGACCCTGGATTGTTCCCATGTACATAGTTGACAGTTGGATTGTATTTTTTTTTCTATTTTTAACCATGGAGCAATGGCTTTCTTTTTTATTTCCCATTGGATTTTGTTTTGTGGACATTGACTTTGGACATTACTTTGGATTTTTATTTTTGGTTTTGCTTTTTTTGACGGACATGCTTCTTTTCATTTTTGTACATTCACGTTTCTGTTTCTTCATTTTCTATTCTATTGATGTTTCCTTTAATACATATTATTTTTGGTGAACTTCAATGTGTGGTATCTCATTGGTTTCATGCATTTCATGATATGTGTTTTGAGATTCACTGACACCCATTGGGTGTATGTGAGGGAAATGTGTTTGTTTCGGAACTTGCAATTGGTGTTCTGTGATGTAATTGCAAATTATGAGTGGGTGGATGCAATACTCGGGTGGGTGTTTTGCATTTGGAGGCTGACCATAGGGACCAGGGATCTAGATTGTGATGACATGTTGGCTGGGGAACATGAGTTGCACATGGGTGGGGGCCTGCTGGCAGGTGCCCCACAGTGCTGGGGGGTGGGGGTGGTGGGAGACATGGGTGGGGGCCTGGTGGAGGCCGCCTCTGCACTGCTGGGGGGTGGGGGGGTGTGAGACATGGGTGGGGGCCTGGTGGAGGCTGCCCCTGCACTGCTGGGGGGTGGGGGTGGTGGGAGACATGGGTGGGGGCCTGGTGGGGGCTGCCCCTGGTGGCTGGGTGGTGGGGGTGGTGGGAGACATGGGTGGGGGCCTGGTGGAGGCTGCCCCTTGTGACTGGGGGGGTGGGGGTGGTGGGAGACATGGGTGGGGGCCTGGTGGAGGCTGCCCCTGGTGACTGGGGGTGGGGGTGGTGGGAGACATGGATGGGGGCCTGGTGGTGGGTGCCTCTGCACTGCTGGGGGTGGGGGTGGTGGGAGACATGGGTGGGGGCCTGGTGGAGGCTGCCCCTGGTGACTGGGGGGGTGCGGGTGGTGGGAGACATGGGTGGGGGCCTGGTGGAGGCTGCCCCTGGTGACTGGGGGGTGGGGGTGGTGGGAGACATGGGTGGGGCCTGCTGGCAGGTGCCCCACAGTGCTGGGGGGTGGGGGTGGTGGGGAACATGGTTGGACATGGGTGGGGGCCTGCTGGCAGGTGACCCACAGTGCTGGGGGGGTGGGTGGTGGGAGACATGGGTGGGGGCCTGGAGGAGGCTGCCCCTGGTGGCTGGGGGGTGGGGGTGGTGTGAGACATGGGTGGGGGCCTTGTGGAGGCTGCCCCTGTACTGCTGGGGGGTGGGGGTGGTGTGAGACATGGGTGGGGGCCTGGTGGAGGCTGCCCCTGCACTGCTGGGGGGTGGGGGTGGTGGAAGACATGGGTGGGGGCCTGGTGGTGGCTGCCCCTGCACTGCTGGGGGGTGGGGGTGGTGGGAGACATGGGTGGGGGGCCTGGTGGAGGCTGCCCCTGGTGACTGGGGGGGGTGGGGGAGGTGGGAGACATGGGTGTGGGCCTGGTGGAGGCTGCCCCTGGTGACTGGGGGGGTGGGGGTGGTGGGAGACATGGGTGGGGGCCTGGTGGAGGCTGCCCCTGCACTGCTGGGGGGTGGGGGTGGTGGTAGACATGGGTGGGGGCCTGGTGGAGGCTGCCCCTGGTGACTGGGGGGTGGGGGTGGTGGGAGACATGAGTGGGGGCCTGGTGGAGGCTGCCCCTGGTGGCTGGGGGATGGGGGTGGTGGTAGACATGGGTGGGGGCCTGGTGGAGGCTGCCCCTGCACTGCTGGGGGGTGGGGTGGTGGGAGACATGGGTGGGGGCCTGGTGGAGGCTGCCCCTGGTGGCTGGGGGGTGGGGGTGGTGGGAGACATGGGTGGGGGCCTGGTGGAGGCTGCCCCTGGTGACTGGGGTGGTGGGGGTGGTGGGAGACATGGGTGGGGGCCTGTTGGAGGCTGCCCCTGGTGACTGGGGGGGTGGGGGTGGTGGGAGACATGGGTGGGGGCCTGGTGGAGGCTGCCCCTAGTGACTGGGGGGTGGGGGTTGTGGGAGACATGGGTGGGGGCCTGGTGGTGGGTGCCCCTGCACTGCTGGGGGGTGGGGGTGGTGGGAGACATGGGTGGGGGCCTGGTGGAGGCTGCCCCTGGTGACTGGGGGGGTGGGGGTGGTGGGAGACATGGGTGGGGGCCTGGTGGAGGTTGCCCCTGGTGACTGGGGGGTGGGGGTGGTGGTAGACATGGGTGGGGCCTGCTGGCAGGTGCCCCACAGTGCTGGGGGGTGGGGGTGGTGGGGAACATGAGTTGGACATGGGTGGGGGCCTGCTGGCAGGTGCCCCACAGTGCTGGGGGTGGGGGTGGTGGGGAACATGGTTGGACATGGGTGGGGGCCTGCTGGCAGGTGACCCACAGTGCTGGGGGGTGGGGGTGGTGGGAGACATGGGTGGGGGCCTGGTGGAGGCTGCCCCTGGTGGCTGGGGGGTGGGGGTTGTGTGAGACATGGGTGGGGGCCTTGTGGAGGCTGCCCCTGCACTGCTGGGGGGTGGGGGCGGTGTGAGACATGGGTGGGGGCCTGGTGGAGGCTGCCCCTGCACTGCTGGGGGGTGGGGGTGGTGGGAGACATGGGTGGGGGCCTGGTGGTGGCTGCCCCTGCACTGCTGGGGGGGTGGGGGTGGTGGGAGACATGGGTGGGGGCCTGGTGGAGGCTGCCCCTGGTGGCTGGGGGGTGGGGGTGGTGGGGAACATGAGTTGGACATGGGTGGGGGCCTGCTGGCAGATGCCCCACAGTGCTGTGGGGTGGGGGTGGTGGGGAACATGAGTTGGACATGGGTGGGGGCCTGCTGGAGGCTGCCCCTGGTGACTGGGGGGTGGGGGTGGTGGGAGACATGAGTGGGGGCCTGGTGGAGGCTGCCCCTGTTGGCTGAGGGATGGGGGTGGTGGTAGACATGGGTGGGGGCCTGGTGGAGGCTGCCCCTGCACTGCTGGGGGGTGGGGGTGGTGGGAGACATGGGTGGGGGCCTGGTGGAGGCTGCCCCTGGTGGCTGGGGGGTGGGGGTGGTGGGAGACATGGGTGGGGGCCTGGTGGAGGCTGCCCCTGCACTGCTGGGGGGTGGGGGTGGTGGGAGACATGGGTGGGGGCCTGGTGGTGGGTGCCCCTGCACTGCTGGGGGGTGGGGGTGGTGGGAGACATGGGTGGGGGCCTGGTGGAGGCTGCCCCTGGTGACTGGGGGTGGTGGGGGTGATGGGAGACATGGGTGGGGGCCTGGTGGAGGCTGCCCCTGCACTACTGGGGGGAGGGGGTGGTGGGAGACATGGGTGGGGGCCTGGTGGAGGCTGCCCCTGCACTGCTGGGGGGTGGGGGTGGTGTGAGACATGGGTGGGGGCCTGGTGGAGTCTGCCCCTGCACTGCTGGGGGGTGGGGGTGGTGGGAGACATGGGTGGGGGTCTGGTGGTGGGTGTACCTGCACTGCTGGGGGTGGGGGTGGTGGGAGACATGGGTGGGGGCCTGGTGGAGGCTGCCCCTGGTGACTGGGGAGTGGGGGTGGTGGGAGACATGGGTGGGGGCCTGGTGGAGGCTGCCCCTGGTGACTGGGGGGTGGGGGTGGTGGGAGACATGGGTGGTGGCCTGGTGGAGGCTGCCCCTGCACTGCTGGGGGGTGGGGGTGGTGGGATTCATGGGTGGGGGCCTGGTGGAGGCTGCCCCTGCACTGCTGGGGGGTTGGGGTAGTGTGAGACATGGGTGGGGGCCTGGTGGAGGCTGCCCCTGCACTGCTGGGGGGTGGGGGTGGTGGGAGACATGGGTGGGGGCCTGGTGGAGGCTACCCCTGGTGACTGGGGGGGTGGGGGTGGTGGGGAACATGAGTTGGACATGGGTGGGGGCCTGCTGGCAGGTGCCCCACAGTGCTGGGGGGTGGGCGTGGTGGGGAACATGAGTTGGACATGGGTGGGGGCCTGCTGGCAGGTGCCTCTGGTGACTAGGGGGTGGGGGTGGTGGGAGACATGGGTGGGGGCCTGATGGAGGCTGCCCCTGCACTGCTGGGGGTGGGGGTGGTGGGAGACATGGGTGGGGGCCTGGTGGTGGGTGCCCCTGCACTGTTGGGGGGTGGGGGTGGTGGGAGACATGGGTGGGGGCCTGGTGGAGGCTGCCCCTGGTGACTGGGGGGGTGGGGGTGATGGGAGACATGGGTGGGGGCCTGGTGGAGGCTGCCCCTGGTGACTGGGGGGGTGGGGGTGATGGGAGACATGGGTGGGGACCTGGTGGAGGCTGCCCCTGGTGACTGGGGGGGTGGGGTGGTGGGAGACATGGGTGGGGGCCTGGTGGAGGCTGCCCCTGCACTGCTGGGGGGTGGGGGTGGTGGGAGACATGGGTGGGGGCATGGTGGAGGCTGCCCCTTGTGACTGGGGGATGGGGGTGGTGGGAGACATGATTGGGGGCCTGGTGGAGGCTGCCCCTGGTGGCTGGGGATGGGGGTGATGGTAGACATGGGTGGGGCCTGGTGGAGGCTGCCCCTGCACTGCTGGGGGGTGGGGGTGGTGGGAGACATGGGTGGGGACCTGGTGGAGGGTGCCCCTGGTGGCTGGGGTGTGGGGGTGGTGGGAGACATGGGTGGGGGCCTAGTGGAGGCTGCCCCTGCACTGCTGGGGGGTGGGGGTGGTGGGAGACATGGGTGGAGGCCTGGTGGTGGGTGCCCCTGCACTGCTGGGGGGTGGGGGTGGTGGGAGACATGGGTGGGGGCCTGGTGGAGGCTGCCCCTGGTGACTGGGGGAGTGGGGGTGGTGGGAGACATGGGTGGGGGCCTGGTGGAGGCTGCCCCTGGTGACTGGGGGGTGGGGGTGGTGGGAGACATGTGTGGGGCCTGCTGGCAGGTGCCCCACAGTGCTGGGGGGTGGGGGTGGTGGGGAACATAGTTGGACATGGGTGGGGGCCTGCTGGCAGGTGACCCACAGTGCTGGGGGTTGGGGGTGGTGGGAGACATGGGTGGGGGCCTGGTGGAGGCTGCCCCTGGTGGCTGGGGGGTGGGGGTGGTGTGAGACATGGGTGGGGGCCTGGTGGAGGCTGCCCCTGCACTGCAGGGGGGTGGGGGTGGTGTGAGACATGGGAGGGGGCCTGGTGGAGGCTGCCCTGCACTGCTGGGGGGTGGGGTTGGTGGGAGACATGGGTGGGGGCCTGGTGGTGGCTGCCCCTGCACTGCTGGGGGGGTGGGGGTGGTGGGAGACATGGGTGGGGGCCTGGTGGAGGCTGCCCCTGGTGGCTGGGGGGTGGGGGTGGTGGGGAACATGAGTTGGACATGGGTGGGGGCCTGCTGGCAGGTGCCCCACAGTGCTGGGGGGTGGGGGTGGTGGGGAACATGAGTTGGACATGGGTGGGGGCCTGCTGGCAGGTGCCCCTGGTGACTGGCGGGTGGGGGTGGTGGGAGACATGAGTGGGGGACTGGTCGAGGCTGCCCCTGGTGGCTGGGGGATGGGGGTGGTGGTAGACATGGGTGGGGGCCTGGTGGAGGCTGCCCCTGCACTGCTGGGGGGTGGGGGTGGTGGGAGACATGGGTGGGGGCTTGGTGGAGGCTGCCCCTGGTGGCTGGGGGGTGGGGGTGGTGGGAGACATGGGTGGGGGCCTGGTGGAGGCTGCCCCTGCACTGCTGGGGGGTGGGGGTGGTGTGAGACATGGGTGGGGGCCTGGTGGAGGCTGCCCCTGCACTGCTGGGGGGTGGGGATGGTGGGAGACATGGGTGGGGGCCTGGTGGTGGGTGCCCCTGCACTGCTGGGGGGTGGGGTGGTGGGAGACATGGGTGGGGGCCTGGTGGAGGCTGCCCCTGGTGACTGGGGGGGTGGGGGTGGTGGGAGACATGGGTGGGGGCCTGGTGGAGGCTGCCCCTGGTGACTGGGGGGGTGGGGGTGGTGGGAGACATGTGTGGGAGCCTGGTGGAGGCTGCCCCTGCACTGCTGGGGGGTGGGGGTGGTGGGAGACATGGGTGGGGGCCTGGTGGAGGCAGCCCCTGCACTGCTGGGGGGTGGGGGTGGTGTGAGACATGGGTGGGGGCCTGGTGGAGGCTGCCCCTGCACTGCTGGGGGGTGGGGGTGGTGGGAGACATGGGTGGGGGCCTGGTGGAGGCTGCCCCTGGTGACTGGGGGGGTGGGGGTGGTGGGAGACATGGGTGGGGGCCTGGTGGAGGCTTCCCCTGGTGGCTGGGGGGTGGGGGTGGTGTGAGACATGGGTGGGGGCCTGGTGGAGGCTGCCCCTGCACTGCTGGGGGGTGGGGTGGTGGTAGACATGGGTGGGGGCCTGGTGGAGGCTTCCCCTGCACTGCTGGGGGGGTGGGGGTGGTGTGAGACATGGGTGGGGGCCTGGTGGAGGCTGCCCCTGCACTGCTGGGGGGTGGGGGTGGTGGGAGACATGGGTGGGGGCCTGGTGGAGGCTGCCCCTGCACTGCTGGGGGGTGGGGGTGGTGGGAGACATGGGTGGGGGCCTGGTGGAGGCTGCCCCTGGTGACTGGGGGGTGGGGGTGGTGGGAGACATGGGTGGGGGCCTGGTGGAGGGTGCCCCTGGTGGCTGCGGGTGCAGGGGGACATGCGTTGGTGGGCAGTAGTGCAAGTTGACATGTGGGTTGGCTGGTGGGCATGGCCATGGTGGATGGGGTGCCTGCATGACATGTGCTGGGTAGGCCCCTGTGGTGTGTGCCACCTGCAGGGGCCATGGAGGGTGTAGAGGGAACACCTGGGAGGACCCACACGTGCAATTCATGTGTGCTGCTCCCCGCGCACCCCTGTAATACACGTACCCTGATGATATCGCGTGTGGAACTTCCCGCGCCCCCCTGTAATACACGTACCCTGATGGAATTGTGTGTGGAACTTCCCGCGCACCCCTGGAATACACGTACCCTGCTGATGTTGCGTGGGATACTTCCCCCGCACCCTGAAATACACGTACCCTGATGAGATCACGTGTGTGACTTCCCGCGCACCCCAGAAATACACGTACCCCGCTCAATCGCGTGTGTGACTTCCCGCGCACCCCCGAAATACACGTACCCCGCTCAATCGCGTGTGTCACTTCCCGCGCGCCCCCAAAATACACGTACCCCGCTCGATCGCGTGTGTTGCTTCCCGCGCACCCCCGAAATACACGTAACCCGCTCAATCGCGTGTGTAACTTGCCACGCACCCCCAAAATACACGTACCCCGCTCAATCGCGTGTGTAACTTCCCGCGCATCCCCGAAATACACGTACCCCGCTCAATCGCGTGTGTCACTTCCCGTGCGCCCCCGAAATACACGTACCCCGCTCGATCGCGTGTGTTGCTTCCCACGCACCCCCGCAATACACGTGCCCCGCTCGCACAGGCCCAATTGCTGTATGGAGAGCATGGTTGAACTGGCACTATTGATAATGGTGCCGGTGCAATCATCAATTCTGCTCACGGGTGCCGCACAGCCTGCCATGTAAAACCTGCCGGGCTATCAGGAACCCACAAGCAGAACTCATAATGCAGCAGGACAGTATGAACGGTGCCGGTGCCTTACCTGCACCGTTTATACTGTCACCGCCAGGGTCGTAATGAGGCCCACTGCATTGAAAGGATCAATTCAACATCTTTGATCCATATTTACAGTATGTGTTTTTGTAGTTTATTTTTATAACTGAAAAGCTGGCCCTGAGAAGGACTGTTTTGGGGAATAATGAAAAAAAAGAGGCAGGGACTGGGAAGGGAAATAAACTAGGATTCATAAGTATAACAAACAATAGGGTTAAAAAAAATGGACAGTTAAAAATATACCTATCATTGGCAATTTGCCGTATTTTCTGAAAGAGCCTTGCTCAAACCATTTAGGGTGCCACCTCCCACCTCGTTCAAACGGTAACATGTTTTGCACATCACAATGAAGTTAGAAAGATCAGGTGCAGTCATAAAGGTCCCTGCTGAAAAACTTTACCGCAAAAATTACACAACACCTCCTCGATTGCTGTGTTGGTCCTTTAAACAGAAATATTACCAACTGTCAGCTACATTTTTTTCGGCACATTGCTTCTTCTGAGGCTGTAAAGCTGAAACCACCGACACCACCGGACTGCTGGTCATAGTCATATTGAAATGCAGAACCATGGAGGAAAAATAAAAATTGTAAAAAACACAACACAAAAAGGACTCTGACACTTAATGTAAAAAAACATTTAAAAAAAAATATTACAAGCTAAAATAACAAAAATGGGCAAAGCACAATATGAAGGACAAGGTATAGGAACAAGAAAGGTAAAAAAAGGAATGAATAAATCAACGTGCTGCTTTTAAACGTTCCTGAAGGCTCACAATGAAGTTCCCCCATCAAGAGATGAAAAGCAATGAAAGAAAACATGAAAAGGTGTTTGGGACAGCGGTGCAACTGCGATTACACGATATAGCCAACCTAAATGTGCTTTCCGTAAGTGGGTACGTCCAAACGCAATGACGTGTGCGCCTAAATGGTTGCCCAATCACAACATCCAATGAGAAGTCACGCCTGCACGTGTCTGTACCCACGTTGATGATGCTTAAGCAGCTACATGGTTTTGTGCCTGTTTTCAACAGCCAATCGCATTATGGGCTGCGTTGCCATGCCAACAAATGAGCCAATGATAAGCTGCAATGTATTGACGCAGCTAGACCCATGATGTTTGACGAAACAAGCACATGGGAAATGAGCCAATATGACATCGACCTCCTTCAAGGCAGCCATGCATCTTCGCGCCTGATACATCAGTCAATCATGTCATGCACTGCAGCTCTGCGCCTATTCACCTACATGTGATTTTTATCCACATCAACAAACGATCCAATCACATGTTGCAATGTATTGAAATGGCTATGCCCATGCCATTTGACGAACCTGTGCATGCACAATTAGCTAATGGGATGTCGCCATCCTTCAACGCGACTATGCATCTTCGTGCCTGATGCGCCAGCCTGTCATATCATGTGCTACGGCTCGTGCCTACATGTGACTCCTATCCATGTCAATGAAATGTCTGATCACGGCCCTTTAACCCGTTCATCCTTCTTCTTTTTTACCCAATTTCCAACTAATACTCTTTCCCTTTTATTGTACTTTGTTCAGTTTTGTCTATTTTTGCTCTATTTTTTTCAACTTTTTCATTTTTTGAAGTATTGGGCCTCATTATGAGTATGGTGGAACTCCCCACGCGGAGCCCGAGAGCCCCAAATGGGAAAGCAGATTTAGGCAGAAACACTGCAGCATTTAGCATTTCCCATTTGGGGCTCTCGGGCCCCCCGTGGGGAGCCCGAGAGCCCCAAATGGGAAATCAGATGTAGGCAGAAAAACCGCATCATTTTCAAACACAACCGCGTTGTGTTTTTGCCTGCCTTGGTTTTCACTTTGGGTCTCCGGTGCTCCCCTGGGGGAGCACCGGAGACCCAAAGTGATAGCCACGGCAGGCAGAAACACAACACGGTTGTGTTTGAAAATGCTGCAGTTTTTCTTTCTAAGTTTCTGAGGCTCCTCCAGCTCGGAGGAGCATGAGAAACTTAGAAAGAAAAACCGCAGCGTTTTCAAACACATTAACGTTGTATTTATGTTTGCAGTCGCTTCAAAAGCGCAAACCGCAAACATAAATACAACGTTTTTAAAGCTGCGGTTTTATTTCCAGCACGGAAAACGCAGCTAGTGCTTATTTTTTTTTTTACCGAGATGCAGCTGCAGCTTTTCTGCCTGTAGTCTCCGGTCCACGTCCTCCGAGTCCCGGCACCAATGAAGGAAAAGCCACCCAGTGGTAGCTTTTGTTTACTACAGCTGGCTGGTTTTTCCTTCATTAGTGCCGCAAAAGCCAGCACAGGCGGGCATCCATTTCACAAAATGGATGCGCCCATGTGCTTGCTTTTTCAATTTATGAGCTTGAATTGCTCAAAATTATACATAGGAACTTAATAAAACAAATATACTCGCAAAGATGGGCAATAAAACATTTTGGGTGAACCATTCCTTTAATATCTGAACACCAGATTAACTGCCATCCTTATTTTTTTTAAGTGCCAATTCTTTTCCCCCTTGCTTTGAAAAAGAATAGTAAAAAGAAAGAAAATACCCAAAAATGAAATATTTTAATTTGAATTCCCTTCATTATATGTTTCATCCTTATGTGATTTCTGCCCCTGCCCCACACCCCTGTTCCCCAAAACGGCCCTTTTAAGTTACAAAATAGATTAAATTGAACACATACTGCAAAAATATATTACAATATCTATTGTATGCAGTTTGCAGTATTTTATGCAGTTTGACATATGATTCCATTCGTAACTAATTCTAACATACCTATCTACCCTAACTCTTTCCTGCACTAATAAATGGAAGACACTCATTAAATATTCTTAACTAATTTCTACTGTATTTTGATAAAAATGCTGATATCCACTTGAAACAACTACTACATTTCAGATTGACGTTGCCGAATGTGTACTGTGTGGTTTTTCATCTACAGATATTTTAAGAATTGAAATTTTCATGTATAGCTGCTTGTCTGCTGTGGAAGCTACTTCTTGCATGATTTGAGTTGTTTGAAACAACATAAACAAAGCTGCATTACAATAGCATTCAACTCCTGTTTCATTACTAAAGCTGCAATGAGAGTATGTTATACTTTAACAACTCTCCAACTCCGGTAGAGTCCATTGTTTTTTAGTCTTAATAGTAATTATTTTATTTGAATGTAGTTTCACTGACTCCTTATGTTTTCTGTCTAAGAGCTTAGCAGGTACATGTATAATGTTCATGTGAAGTGCATATAGTACATTTAACCTATTATATTCTTCAATTCAAGAAATGTCAGCTGTCACTTTCCTTTCATCATATGCCTTAAATATTTTTCACACGTGACAAAGCTACATATTACATTCCTTCTTTAAACACTGTATGACCAATGTCAATACATTCTGCTTCTAAAATCCTCCTTTGTGAATTATGAATAGCTAGTTCATATGTTGAGCACAATGGAAACTGCACTATTTGTACTGTGATGAAAAGTGCAAAATGCCATCACTCTTCCCATTGCTCCATTGACTAGACCAATTACTACATTCAAATTACTCATGCTTTGATGCACCATTTTAAAACTGCTCCTAGAATCACTGTTTTAGAAATTGGATTTCTCTAGTTAACTTAATCAAGCTTTGTCTTTCTTATCCACCTCTAACGGCATAAAATGACCATCTAAAACATCACACAATTTTATCTCCTTAATATTTTGGCTATCTGACAGTAGCTTTGTAGAGTTAAACCTGTTAGACTCTGCAAGTGTGTACATCAAAGCAACACAAGAAATGTTTCTTCCCTTAAGAGTCAACATGAAAACAGACACACTGCAATCTGCATGAAACATGTTAGAAATCAGGACGCTTTTACATTCTCCTTAAGAACACCTATACAAATCCAGGGCCCGATTCATGTTCTGCAAAAATGACTGTGCAGTGACTTTGGGCAGACTTTGCACAACAAAAATACACTTTGCATAGTTCCATGAATCAGGGTTTGTGTCGGCAGTGCAAAGTGACTTTTCAGCAGTGCAAAGTCACTTTGATCCGGGCAACAAATATTCCATGAATCGGGCTCTGTGTCTGCAGATTGCCTCATGTTAATCGTAAGTTCCTGCAATTCAAAACAATTCTAAAGGTAAAAAGGACCAATACTTACTACACTTTTTGACTATCCTTAGATTTCAACATTTAGAAAACTGGTTGAACTTTCACAGGAGTTAACTGTAACATATCTCCTAGTACATGTTTACCTCCAAACAAAACATTGTAGCCAGTCTTCAAAACCTCTTGCATTCTCAAGTGAATGAAAGCTAGTATCAAGTTAGACACTATACTTACTTTCATATATTTCATTTTCTAAGAACTTTTCCTACTTCTTGTGCTGCACTTGAAACACGGTTCCGATACTCTAGTTTGTTGTCATGCTCCACTGGTAGCATCAGCAGTCGAAGTAAAGTAACACCTCCTACATTGAATGCTGCTAAACCTATTGGAGCAGTTACAATAAATGACAAAGAACAATCCATTATATTTTCCATCATAGGTCTTATTGCATGAATTAAAAATGATTGACCTGTTCCTGCTTGTCCACTAACATAAAACAATACAGGTTTGTATTGCACACAAGAACATTCATGATTGCCATGCTGTAAACCATGTAAAAAGCTATCTTTAATTTTATAATAAGCTTCTGCATTAAGTGTACATTTTCATCGTAATTCACATCTGTAACTTTAGTTTGTTGCATTGCACTTTCTACTTATTTCATGGCAAGCTCAACATCAGTTAGAATAATTGGCTCACCAGGTACATGTTGACTTCCTGCTGCAGAATCTTGGCTCCCCTCAGCAGTCTCTTTTGCCAAGTCAGCTGTCAAAATGTCTTCTTGCTGCAGTTCTTTCTTGAGTAAATCCTAGTACTGCTCACATTTTGGATACGTAATTAAGCTTTTTTTTAGCATGAAATGTTTCTTCAAATGTTTGAAAACTTCCAAGCAAAACACTCCTTGCACGACATGGGACGAACAACTGCAAAAGACAAAAATGAAATAATTCCCTTTTCTCTGCAGTTTGTCAATACAGTTTCATGTGGTTGATGAGACTTGCCTCCTCATGTCTTACTGGACAACCAGTACATTCATGTACGTTAAACCGTCCTCTGTCACTGTTTGCTTCCATATTTCGATATGAGTGGTGTTCTGCTACTTCATGTAAACAAAGATCCTCCAATGCTACAGATCGATTTGGATAACATGTATCAATCAAGTTGGTTTTCAGAATCTATATACTGTCAGGTACTGGTGCAAACTGCTGAATTTCACTCAAAGGCTTCAGTACCCGATATCTAGAACTAGGTGGGCCAAGACTTAACCAAAGTACATTAATTCTACATCCATACATAGGCAAACTAGTTAGCCGATCTGCAGCTTCATAACTACCACAAACTCTATGTGAGAGCATCTTCATATCAAAGTTTAGGAGTTTTTGAGACTTTTACCTGTTGATAAATCTGCCCATACCTCAGCTGCATTGATCTTTTCAGCTTTTGTCATGTATGCTGGAATTGGTATTCCTTATTTCTTTTTCCAATTATATGTTTTTCGTGGTGACTTAATCATAACATGGTTTTGAACATATGACATCAAACTATTCACAGGACCAACTGCAGTCACAGTCCTTGGAAAGTCAAATCTGCACTAAGTGTAGTACTTGTATTTACTTTTTTTATTTACTCTGATAGTACTTTCCACATGGGTGCCTTTGAAACCTTTCCACTTTTAAACCTTTCCACGTTGTTCCGTAGATCAGTATTCACATGCTGAGCATGAATGGAACAAGTAACATATTTTTCGATGAGCTCAATCACACAGCGATCACTTTCTTTATCAAACATCTTTAATCCACAACAGCAAATGTATATGTGGAGCCCCACATGCTTGGTACTCTTTGCAAGCATTCGTTCCACAGTGCCTGATGAACCATTTTCGTTGTTACATATAAAGTGTAACATAGCTAGAAATCTGTGATGAAAGTACTATGATTCACTTACAGGGTCCATGGAACAAAATTATCCTGGTGTCATGTGTTCTATGTCTTCTTTCTGTGGATTACTTTCACCAATCCACTCTGCAAGATCATCCCAACCATATTCAGCACAACTTAAAGCCAAATCAAGTTGGAGGGCCCAGGTTTCTGATCATGCATCTAACCTTGAAGTGTCTCCTATACCAATATTCCTTGGTTCCTCTCCTTGTAGCAAGAACATTGGTAAGTTTACCCCCTAAAAGTTCATTATTTTCTTTAACCTGTTGCAGTATCTCACAGGCAGAAAGATTTTGAAATCTAGCTCTGGTCTGAAGTCTATGAGAAACAGCATAACGTTATGTTGAATATTCATTTTCATACAATACGTGAAAAATATATTCAACATTGGTGCAGAATCTTGAATCTTCAGAATACGTTCTTGTACAATGATATTGTCAAGAAGAGTTTCCAACCTTCCGATCATTAAATCTGCCTCCTGTTCCAGTAGTAAAAAGCATAGGAAAACAACAAGCTTCTGATGTCTTTTCTCAAACACTTATTGGTGCACCTTTCGTTGCTTTCATTTGATACAATTCTAAACTGGCACCCGTGACTTCACGTGAGTGTAGAGGATGAATAGTGTAATGTTCATACAAACTATTCTCTTCTGCAACATATAGACCTTTAAACTGACCTTCACTGCTTTTGTTTGTTGACTCAACATCAATCATACACACGTCTGGTATACTCAGACTGCCTTTGATTAAATCATTGTGCTACAATAGAAATGCCAATGCATTTGTTTACTTTTCCAATATCTATAAGCTATTGCCAAATGCTCTTATCATTAGTGGCAACACCATTTACTAAAACAAACAAAGAAGCAGCAATGTCACACTTCACTCCTAGAGTGCTCACATGTTCTTCCAAATTGACAGGTAAATAAAAAATGTGCCTCTCACACCTTGCTCTCATGATGTCTTATGTAGATTTGACATCTTAGTTTGCAATCTAACAATAACTTGGAAAGGATGAACGGTTTGCAATGCAATCACTTCAAGCATTGAATAAAAGGCATTACCATGTCGTTCAAGATACTTCTAGAAGGAATAGTTAATTTATTATAAAACCCAACACAGTGTCTACAAACATACATTGCCTCACTTGTGTCAAATCGTTCTTCTACAGCCAAATACAGATAACATTGTTTCCAACCATCTCTTATAGTGTGTTTAATGTTCTGCTATAGTTATGCATCCCTTATCATGATGTCTATGGCTCTTCAACAAATGGTCACTATCATTTAAACAATTACCTCAGGTTTCATGCAGTCTTACCATTTTGAAAAAGTAAATTTCCAACCACAAATGCCTCTCAAACTGGGAAACTCAGTCTTATCCTTTCAAAACTACATGCAATCCTTCAAACACTTTCTCCAATCATATGAGGACTAATCTACAAAAAATATGTCAGCCTACTAAACAAAACACATTCCTTCAGCAGAAATTTAAAATAAGGGAACATTCTCTCCTCTCTCTACATTAATTGATCATTGTAAACAAAAGGTGCAAATTGGGCATCTTGGGCCTGAGCACAGTAAATATGTCATAAATTAGAATAATTTCTTAATTCACATTCATAAAGGTGTTGCACAATAATCTGTTACACATCTTTGCTTTGATGTACTAACTTACTATTATTACAGATAAAACTGTATATTACAGAGAGCTAAAATCATTATCATGATAGTTTTTGGAAAACTCCTAAAACTTGCAATGTAAAATGGCATGTGTAAAAAAATACCAGGTTCTAATAAAATGTTTGCAATTTTTGAAATATTGTAGGCCGCAGAGGTAATAACCAATGACTCTACACAGTAAACAATACCCTTGATGTAATGTGGGTATAATGCATCACATGAAGTCAGGATATGTCTGCTTGATTCAATTGCTTTTAAGCACAGGCGACATGTCTTTTCATCATGCAGTACACCAGACCAGCCACCTATGTACTACATAGTTATTAATATGTTGAAACAAAGGCAGGTGATTGACCTTTTAAGTGACCTAGAGGACAGTTTTTTTTAGGTAAGAACAAGGGGATTTAGCTACAAAACTATGTGTGCAATACTAAGAGTATTTTATTTATTAAACAACTTGGCCTTATTTTCTGAGTGTGGAGACTTACGAGGACTTTGATGCGCTCGAGCAGCCAGGGAGCTCTGTTGAATTTCACAAGACGCTCACTCCTCACTGCCTCCACTGGTACAGCTTTAGGTGCAATCAATATTGAACAAACAATCTTTGCTTTAAGACTTTCCAACGTGGAAGAGTGAGAGAAAGGCAAAGCTTCAAGATCATATAGTATACGTGGTATGATACTGGTGGAATAGCTCATACAAAGGGCTTCCACATTATGCCTCCCTTGTGTGAAATAAACCTTTTTTACAAGTGTCCATTTTGTCATTGTTTTTAAAGTAATATGGTCGCCATAATGGGAAAGTGTAGGTTTTGGCTTAATTGGTAGGCCCAGGTATAGGAGGTAATCATTGCCCACTTCCAATGTGTGATCAGCCAAGGACCATTTGAATGGAAATATCCTTCTACCGCTAACGGCAATTAACATAATTTTTGACTTTATGGGATTGATTTGCATTCCATTCTGCTGTGCATATTCTGATAGACTGTCCCTGGAATGCTGTAGGCCAATTGCTGTGTGGTCTAATAGCACTGTATCACCAGCGTAGCTCATTCAGAAAACGGGCTCCTTGCCAATTTTAGGTGGAAAGTTTCAGCAGCAGTTCAATCTTGTGTCCATATTGGCTACGTAAAGATTGAATAACAGGGGTGCCAATACACACCCCTGTTTGAGCCCTCGATTGATCAAAATACTCTCACTTAAAGAGTCACTCTGATCATTACATATTCTCATAGTTGTAGCCAGATGCAGTTGCATAATTAAGAAAAGAAGACATGGGTCCAGACCCATTGCTTACATTTTTCCCACAATTTTGGGTGTAAAACATTATTGAAGTCTGTGGAATAATCTATAACGCATAGGTAAAGTCTTTGCCCATGTGAACCCAGAATGTCTGCAATGATATATTCTAATGCACATATATGATGAAATGTCTATGTCCCCGCCTAAAACCTGTATGGTATTTTGTCATCTACCCACGTATGCAGTTTTTGTAGCATAAGAGGACAAGATCATTGATCTGGAATCCAGCATTGTCAGCAACTGATAGTTGGAGGGGCCCATCACGTCCCTCTTTTAAAAACAGGGACCAAGAGAGATTCCCTCAAACTAGAAGGACTCAGCCCATCGACAATAATATGTTTAAACAGGTACTGCAATACTGGTGCCCAAAGAACTAGAAGGGACTTGATCAAAACATTTGGCACTAGGTCTGGGCCAGGGGCACGTGATTGTTTTAATTTCTTTATCACTAATAATATGTCTTCTATATCAAAACCATTGTCTACTGCTGAGTATTTATTGTATGTAACAACATCATATAGTG
Source organism: Ambystoma mexicanum (assembly GCF_040938575.1). Taxonomy (NCBI): domain Eukaryota; kingdom Metazoa; phylum Chordata; class Amphibia; order Caudata; family Ambystomatidae; genus Ambystoma; species Ambystoma mexicanum. Next base: position 1,338,068,237 of record NC_090929.1, on the reverse strand, counting down.
GTGTGCTGTTATGAAAATACAGTTTACCAATGTAAGAGGTTCAGCTGCTTTCATCAACAGGATTAAGCTCCTCTGCCCTACCTCCTGCAAGAAATGTGCGGTGGTAGTGCCAGAACGCTTTGTTGTTATTAGTTGTAACTAGCTGGAACAAACCTTTCCAATGAGCATTATATATAGAGTGTTTATGATTATTTACCCAGTTCTTATAAATCATAGAAAGGGATGCCAATTGTCTTTTTCGGGCCGCTGAGTTTATGATCAAAGATCTCTTAAAAGGGTAGACCGCAATGGTCCCTTTTCTATGATGTGTCAAAACATCAAATATGGCAGTGTGAGAGGTGTCATTTTTACACAGAACTCTACCCATCAATAACATGGATGTAAATCTCAAAATGAGTAACCTCACACACCAGCCACTTTGTGTCAAAAGTTGGTTAGGGCTCTTTAAGGACAATTCAAATAACATACTTAGTATCCTAATATATTGTTCAGACAATCTAATCCTATGACCCTGTGGTGTGATCTCCATTTTTTGATGGAAGCATTTGTCCAAATTAGTACTGCACGGTCACTTAAGTTGGTAAAGAGGATCTTCAACTCGCTAAACTGAAACCATAACACAGGGGATATAAAAAAATTGTCAAAAGACGAGAAACAAGACCTGTTTGACCAAGTAGGATGTGAGATTTCACATTTATGAGCCTTCAGGTTCAAACAACTGAGGCTGTGCATGTCCATAAATCTACCAATTCAAAATGATCATTCCTCCCGGATCGACATTGGGCTAAGGTGTGACTAAAGATTGGGTCCACTTCATTTGAAGGTAAGGACGAGAGATCACAACGGGCATTAAAATCACCAGCAATTACAATTTTCTCAGCCCATGAATGTTCTTACCATTTAGATAGAATGATCTGAATAGATCTCTTAGTAATAACAGTATATGCACGCCCAGAGGATCACACATGTTTAAGATTAAAATATGATTTCCAGGAATAGAATGTGTTCTAAAATGGCTGCTAGTAAATGGCGAATATTGGGGCCAAATCCCAATCGCAAAACCACCAGCTGGGTGACCCTTCTCTTTACACACAGCAGGCTGGCAAAGAGTAGTGTACCCATCTATTTAAAAGATTTTTGGATCTGTGTCACTTGTAAAAGAAACACATCACTGTCAGTGATGTGTTGAAAACCTTCTGGTTGACATAAAAAAGAATGAAAGCCCTGTGTGTTCCACGAGAGACATCTGATGGGATAGTCTTTGGGGGCTTCAATGGATTGTACTTTCTAAAAACTCAGGAACCATGACTTCTTTCCCTTGGTGGCAAAATTGCCTCAGAGATGAGTTCTGGAATGCTAACAGAAGACTGGCTTTCTCTGAGTTATTATTACCCACCAAACACTGATCTTGCGCAAAAGGAGGTGGACAGCGCTACCATAGGGGTATTCAGGAACTGCTTCCTACATACCGATAGAGAGTAGCCCCTACTTTGAAGCTCCAAGTGACAGGTACTAAGCAATTAGAGTCTCACTGGAGAGACAAGTTCGACAAAAGCCCATTTGGTCCAGTTCTCATACTCCGGTAGCTCAATATGCAAAATGTCTTCTGAGGAAATGGTCTTAAGCTAATTAATTTGACAGAAAATGTTCAGGAGAAAGGATCTATTCATAAAAGGGCTTGTGGAGGTTGGGTTGCATTCCCCAAATTGTATCCATTTGCCTAGAGTTCTTTGTGGTGAGTGGTTCTCTCTGGAGATGTTTGTTGGCAGTTTTTTTAATATTGTTATAGTTTGGACCTGGAGCAGAGGCAGCGTTCAAGGCTAGGCCAGCATTAGAGCAAGCACCAACTACATTAGACATGGGCTGAAAGTCCATTTGGCCCAATGATGGAGCCTGGCTAGTTTCTCTATCAGAGAGAGTGTTTGTAACCATTGGGCCAGTCAGTTTCCTGGTACTGTTATGGTTAAAGCCGATAGTAGAAACTCAAATTAGAAACTAGAAATTCAAAGGTAGACCAGCATTGATATTAGGACAATTGTTACAATAGGTGTATGTGCAATGAAAGTTATCACTTCAAGTAACTTGGGTCTACAAAAGGAGCTTGGAATAATCAAAAAGATTTGCAAGAGTTGCTGGTCTAATGCTGCTCACTGCAAACTTTAAGAACGGCTCTATGGCTGATAGACTGCCAGACTGCACTCTAAGAAGCACTCCTCGACACATTTGAAGTTTGCTTTTACTGTCGACGCTGGTCCCAGTAGGCAGGGAAGACTGCGGATCCCAGACTCGGTCCAGCAAACAGGGAACACAAAGAAATCAGTGAACAGGGAGCAGTTGAACATTTCCGATACCAATTCTCCCGCAGCCAGAAATGACCAAAGCCAGGTAGGAAAAAACATTAACAGAGTGCCACTGACAGACTGCACTCTACAAACCACTCCCTGATGCTTTTGCAAATGGAATTTGGAAGGGATTCCTACAGAATCTGCCTGCATTTTGTGGTGCTAAAAACAAGTGGATTCTATAGTAATCTGTTGTTATAATGCCCACATGAAATCTCCCAGATTGATTACATCTTAAATATAGAGCAATTGCTGCACTACAGTGAATATACAACCAATGTGTATGGACTTTTGCCAATATTTCTTGATAATAACTTTAAACTGGCTCTATGGATTGGACTGAAATGTTCCATGTCTGCCATGGGCATCCAACCTGGCCCCACTTAACAGTTCAAAAGTTGTTAAGCAAAGAAAAAAGTTGTTTTCTGCCTACTCACATTCAATTTGCAATAGAGAAAGGTACGTCTATTGAGCATGTGCACCATGAAAACTGTTGGATGGATTTTTGCGAAATAAGAAATAAATTGCGCACACAACATTGCAGATATAGCATTAAACAAACTTGAAATTCAGTGAAAAATCTGTAGTTAGGACAGTGTTATGATGATCATTGTATTAGTGAAGCAGAATGTGGTATTTGGAACAGAGATATTTGCAATTGGTAGAAGGTGGTAGTTAGTTGGTTGAGATAAGTTCAGAGAGTCTTTCTTATTTTTTATTTTGGTTTGGAGAGTGTTGATTTTGTTGGTTAGTGCTTGTTGTATCTCTGAGCACCAGTTCTTGTCTTTGATGCAGATATCGGGTGGAAAGATAGGGGACTCCATTTTTTTTAGGATTGTGAATAATTCTTTCATACTAGAGTTAGAATTAGCTATCCGTTCATTGTAGGAGTTTTTTTTTTGCCTGGCAGATTTCTTTTTTATAGTGTGATGCAGTGGACGCTAGCTTCTTTTCGCATTTTTGCCAGTCAGTTTTGCATTTTCTTTTTAATAGTCACAGGTCCTTTAACTGTAGAGTGGACCACTTGTTGAGGTGTAGTTTAGCTGTACTAGCTGTACTAGCTCTCAGTTGGAGAGGGGCGACTTTGTCCAGAGTGGAGAGCATGATCTTGTTATATTCTTGCACCATAGTACTTGAGTCCAGGTTGTCTGGCAGATAATTTAGGGTGGGTAGAACATTAGGTATCACACTATCCACTGTTATATTCTTTTTTAACCTGGTTAGGCAGGGTGGCGCTACTTGGGGAGCTATGCGTTTCTGTCTAGTCGTGGAGAGTGTCAAGGACACGAGGAGGTGGTCAGTCCAAGATAGGGGAGAAATAGTGGTAATGGTAGCTATGCAGTTATGGTTGGCTACCCAGTCCAGGAGCGTGAACCTTTTGTGTTAATCCTAATGCATTGAGGGAGTTTACTATTTGCACGGCCTGTTTGTCCGACGGATCATTTAGGCCTAAGTTAAAATCACCAAGCAACAGTACTTGGGAGGTGGGTTTAAGATTACTAGCAATTAGGTTATTCAGGTCCTCTTCAAAAGTGCCAATAGGACCAGAGGGTCTGTAAACTACTATACATGTTGAGTGATTGGGAGTTCTTTAGTGGTAGCTTGATAGAAAGGGATTCACATGATTGCAGGTCGTGTGGGGCTACTATTCTCAAAGACAAACTCTCTCTGGATATGATAGCTATTCCACCGCCTCGGGAACCATCTCTGTCTTGTCTGAGGATAGCTAACGTGAGTGCAGGTCCTGCGGCCTTGTGTAGCCATGATTCTGTTATGGCTATGAAATCTAGGCTGTCTTCTGTGATTAGGTCGGCTATCTCGATAGCATGGGCCACCAGTGACCTTGCATTAAGGAGAGCTCCTATAAGAGGTTGATTATCTTCTTTGATTGTGGTTAGGCAAGGGGTTGGGCTAATGGGGCGAATGCCTTGGAGATGAGTATGGGTGTCTGTATATCATATATACTACAGGTGGGTAGGGTGATGTGCCATTTGGCGCTAGTAGTTGTCGTAATGTGGTAGCAATTGGTTTTCTTATTGAAAGGTGGTAAGAGGCTTGTAGATTTTGGGAAGTCTGCTACGTAATTTAAGATTTCTAATGTACGTAGTACAAGGGATCATAGTATATTCTCCTAAGGACTGGTAGTTAGAATAGGCAAGACTACTAGGCTTGGGTGCCATGCTAAGGGAGGTATGAAGGAGTGATATTTTCTCAGCTAGCAGGGTAGCATTAGTGTAGGCTACTAAACTGATGAGCAGTTGAAGAATGATAAGTAACATAAGGATATGTAGGATGTGGGATACTTCTGCGTGTGTGGAGTTAGTGAGTTTATGGTTATTTTGAGTTGCATCTGTGTTGTATCTTAATAGCATCAATATAACTTATTGGCAGTGGTCAAAGTGGACGGGAGCGGTCGAGAGCGGTGCTCCTCTACTTTTTTAAATTAAGTTTTACCGTTCCTATACTTTTATTTTAAAAAGAAATCGTTCCGGAACGGTTTCATTTTAAAATCAAGGTGTAGGAAGATGTTGAGACTTGCACTTTCAGTGCACTGCACTGGACGTGCCATTAAACAGCAAGTGCATGTGTTTTGGGGTTTGTATTGTTCATGGAAGTGGGTGCAGCAATGGGGTTTGTGGGGAGCGGTGCAGGCTAGTAGGGAACATAGTTCCACTACTTCTTTTCATACACTTCGACCACTGCACATTGGCCATGTGTATTTATTTCTATTGTTGAAAGATTGTCTAAATTGCAAAATGGCCACAATATGCCATGATCTGCATTTGGAGAAGTTCTTGAAATGGTATTGTATCAGACTTTGGTATGGATACATTAGGAACATGTTCTTGAGAAGCAGGGTTGCAGAGACTGCATGTATGTTTGCAAGTGTTTGAAATCTGCAGGATGTTGTACATAGAGATGTGTTCTCTTTCTAGTACTTCTAGTAAGTACATTAGGAATTCCTATCAATATTCCTGTGTGTTTATGGTGAATTGAACAATTCTTGCACAGTGGTCCAATTCAAGTCTTACCCCTGATACACCGTAGATAGTGTCAGGGCTGTTAGTGGCATTTCTTTGAAGAACAAGCCATTACACACATAGTTGTTCTGAAGCATGCAATTAATATTGTCCACAATTGGTGGTAATTAGAACAGTAGATTGATTGCCATATTTGTGCAGCAATTTAGTCCAGTTGTGTTCTTAAATTTGAAAGGACCAGAAAATGTGGCCTATGGTTGATTTGAAAGGAGATGCATTTGTTTTTTTCATGTTTAATGGGGATTGTGGTAAGATCTGATGCAATTTCGTTTTGTAATAGTTACCTTTCAAATATCCAGATGTGCAGTGTACAGTGCACATAGCCTGTTGTATTCAAGAATGCAAATAACATCAAATTTGACTGTGTTTGCATCAATGTTTGGTAAGAATAGACCACTAAGTGTATGAAGACTTGAAAGTGCTGTGTAACTCGTAACATTTATGAAGACTGTGCTGCCAATGTCTGCAAGTGCATGTTCAATGGTTAGACCTCGTGGCTTGTGAATAGTAACAGTATGTGCAAGAAAGAGAGCTAGAGAATTGTTCTCTGTGGACATACATTTATTGACGCTTTTTAGTTTATTTAAGTTTGTCGATGTTGATGAGGACACACAGAATATTATTTTCTTTTGGATATGTTTGAAAGCCATCAACAACTTATTTCAGTATTAACTAAACCTTACTCTACATCAAGTTTTACATCTTAGTATCACTCTACAGTTGAGGCAGAGAATTAATACTTTTTCCAATCCAGCTGTGTTTGAAATAGATTTGCATACATTATTTAGGTGGGATGTTGCTTGTTGACATATAAAGAGTGTCATGTCATGCACCTTTAGTTTGTCTATGCAGTTGATGTGAACTATGGATTGCATTTCTTTTTTAAAGCGTTGCTTCATTAAATTGGTCACAATTTGTGAGGGTTGACATTAAACACATGCATTGTGGATTTTGTTGTGTTAATTGTTCCATTACATTAGGGGCAGATGAATTTTCCCATACAGCTCATTTAACAGTTTGCTTTTTAAGGATTCTTTTGTCTGTTCTGTAAGTACACCAATTATTATTCTCCTTAAAATTTGAAGATGTGTTGGATCTCCAAACTGATGCATGTTTTGTGCAAGTTGTCTCTTTCAAAAGTGAAGCAATACATTAACACTGCCTATGCTGTGTGTGGTACAGTATTCTTTGTAATCTAATGTTTTGAATATGGATTTGCCTTTGACTGCTGTTAAGTATAGATGATCTCCAAAGACAATTATATGCTTTCCTCCAAAAAGTTTTATGTATCAAATCTTTAAAATGTCTTGCATTCTAAGGTGAATTCAATACAGCATTTAGTTTGAAACCATGCTTACTTCATCTATTAGAAGGACCTTTCCTTTGTTGCAGAATCCTACATTCTTCAAATATAACTCCTGCTCACAATTTGTCATATTTTAATTTGTGTTGGTGCTTCACTGGGAGGAGAAGTATTCAGTGTAATCTTACACCTCCTATATTGTCAGCAGTGAGACCTAGACCTGTGGGGTTTGTTACAACAGCGGAAAGATTATTATTTGTTTTCTCTTCTAAACATTTTCAAATTTTTCTAATTAAAAGGCTTTTACGGAATCAGCTTGACCACTTACTTACAAGAGTAGAGGTTTGTAATATTACAATTGCAAGCTTTGTTTTCATGTTTTATTTCGCGCTCAATTTCTTCAGTGACTTCGAGGTAAATGGTGAGATGTTCATCATTTAACTGTGATGTAATCACTGACACAACCTGTTCGGAATATGTGTATTTAATACATGGTGTTTTCAACTTCATTTTTTTCCATATATGCTTCATTTCGAATGAGTGGTTCTCCAAATGGTGTTTGGCTCCAGATAAGAGATGGCGGACTCCCTTTGCCAAGTCCTCTTTCTATTTGTTCTTCTTGTTGACATTCATTATCTAACATTTCTTTGTATTATTTACAATTGTGATTTGTTATGCTGTTTTCATTTGCTTTGAATGAAGCTTCAAATGTATCATGGTCACCTAACAATTCATTATATGTTCTGCAAGCTTTAAATTATTAAAGTATCTATGCTCTGTAGAGTTAAAGGATAAGTGTACATGGTTCACTCGGCTGGTTTTTGAAAATCTTACAAAACCTCTTTCACAATTTAATGCTGAAAATTTGCCACTTGATTAGTTTGGCATGTCAATATTTTTGTATGTGTTGTTATGACCAATGTCATACAAACACATACTTCTGTTTGGATAATATGTGTCAATCAGATTACTTTTTAAGATGTCTTGGCTGTTGGGATTTTATATAGCTATTGATTCAATTTCTTGGTAAAATTTTACTATTCCTTTTCACGTAAGATCTGGACCATTGTTGAGTCCTAGAATGTTTAAAGATTTCAAGTACAAAACTGTACCTATTAAACAATCAGAAGCATCATATGGCTACACTTTATATGTGGCAGCGTTTTGATATGAAACCTGTACAATTTTTGTCAAAGACTTATATCTGATTGCCATAGTTATGTTTGCTCAATTTTCTCATCTTTGGTGAGATCAGTAGTGATATACCTTGCATGTGGAGTTGAATTGTCTGCAGTGTACTGAATGACTATATTAGCTTTCCACAAGAATGCAATGATCACATTTTAAACCTTGATGTTCTTGGATGTTTCATCTATTTTAATGTTATGTGTTTTTGGGGAGATCCTTCTGTATTTGCCACACTTATGTTGTTGTAAATGCAAGATTTGTGTCCAGAGGTCATTATTGATGTTTTCTGTATGGATGTCACATGTAATTTTCAATACATTGTAAAACAGTGTAATCAATGTCATGGCCCAATTTGAGAGCATGTTCTATCCACAAAAGCATTTGAATATGTGGTACTCCTCTAGATATAGGTATTTCTTTTTCCAAAATAATTGTTGCACTTCAAGTGGAGGGCATTTTCTATTGCAGGTGAAGTGTAACATGGCAATAAAATGATGGTGAACGTATCGTGAAATATTTACTTGATGTAGCGAAGAGAGTTATCCTGTGCTTTTCATGTCTATGCCTCCTTTATTTTCCTTTGCAGTGTGTTGGAAGTCATAACCCCATGAATATTCTGCCCAATTTAGTGTAAAGAACCATGTGGGGTGACCTAGATTTTTTAACATGCCATGCATCTCAGTGTGACATTAGAACCAGTATTCTTTTGTGCCACACATATTTGCAAAGGGTTTTGTAATACTTGACTTCATCTTTGTCTTTTATTTTCTGAAGTAGTTTACTAGCTCACATGTTTGCAAAGTGTAGACAATTTTTAGGGTAACCTATTGTCTTACATGCTCAAGTGTGGGAGTGATAGAAAATGACTAGAGTTGGCTACTGCATATTGTGGTATTCAGGAGGAAATGTCCTAACCTCCTAAGGCAATAGAGTAAGGTTTGTGTGAGCACCAATCATACTGCACCGAGCCCAATGGTCTTTTTAGAGTTTAATATTCAAGTGTCATTACAATTTTCCAGTACTCATGGAGTGTCATGACTAAGCAAACATGTGTTTTGACTATAAGGTCTTTTTCAAGGCTAATTGGTATCTTGTTAAAACATTAGACATGTTTGGGCTGTACTAAAATAGCTCAGTTTGGATGTTAGCTGGCGGCATGATACGTTTGGTGCAAAGTAAGCATTTTGCAGAATAACAGTATTCAGGATGTAATAACCTGGCGGCACTATGAGTTGCACCAAGGTATGGGGGCAATAGAATGATATCCCCAATCAGAACTGAGTACATTGATGACTGCTCTTGAATCCTTGCCTACAGTGGAGGGGGTGCAGGAGCTACCTCCTACCATTACAATTGGTAGTGACAGTTCTAGTTTTGCTGCAGCCGATTGTGAGTGCGAGCCAAAGGGCGCCAAAGAAATAACTCCAGCCAGAACCGACACCACCATCCTCTTGGTTAACAATAGGGCTGCCGGTTGTGTCCCTGGTTTCGATCTCCCAGAGGAACAGGCATTCATTGCTCCAGATGTACCGTTATACAAGAGGTTTGGACCCTTGGAAGTTCTAGTTAAAATGGACTCAGCAAAGGGTTGCGCAGATATTGCAACCTGGATGGAGCACTCCAAGGATAACAGGAGAGCTGATAATCCTATGTGTGTGAAGGGCAAGTATGTCACTGTTGCAACCACCAAATCTCATTCATGGAATTTAAGGATCAGCACTCAAAATACTCCTTGTTGCAGCTGCATGCGTGGAGGGTCATAGATCTTAACGGCAATTCTGGTGAACATAAGTACATTGAAGGAAGTTGTATTTAGCGTGGCAGGAGAAGTGTCCAAAGGTGCATGCCTTAACTCCTGGTATACATCTCAGGGTGTGGATGTCAGCACTCATCATCACGTATCCCCTAGTGAGCCAGCCTGCAGTCAACCACAAACTCTGCTATTTAGGATGGGTGGGGATAGTAATGTTTCATCTAGCCTTGTGATCACATGGAAAAAGTCCAAAGCTCCAGGTGAGCAGGTGGAGGTACAGAGAGCTAGCAGGTCTGATCCTGTGCATGCCCGACTCGGTCCTCTAGCTGTGGATTACCAGCATGATCTAAGGCCAATTTCCGAAGTTGTGTACAACTAGTCCCAGTTAAATCCACCAAGCAGACTTTTAACAGACCCTCACTTCTGCACAGCCAGAATTAATGCAACATCCCCTGGATCAACAAGGGGCGGGTGGAAGCCAAAGGATCACAATAGTCTGAACATGCATAATGTTCCAAGACTGATGAAGGTCCATTACGAAAAATAATGATGCACTTGTCAATAAAGCCATCTATTGGCTGTGCCATATAAGGGGATGCAGATTGGTTATTAGAGCTGATATTGTGCAATGTGTAAGAGGCAAGATGTCGACTGGCCAGGACTATTTCATTCAGATGACTTTAGTAAATATATTATTGGTGGAAGGACTGTTGTCTATAGAACTTCATACTTACCCACCTGCAGGCTTGAAGATCACGTTACGGTCATCCAACCATGTTTTAGGGGCTTCATGGGCATGTGGTGGTGTGGGGGTTGGCAACTTCTTCTAATGGCTTTGTCACATCCCCACAGAAAAAAGAGGGTGAGGAATGTATGGAGGGTGTCCAATGACTATGGACATCCGCATGTACCTCACGCTGCAATGCTTCTTTGACTTATAACAGTCCATCATGTCCTCTGCTCCTCCCACAATTAATCTGCCCTTGATCGGATACACAATTCTATCTTGGAGCATAGCTGGTGTTATGAAGCATATCTCTCATCCAGGATGGAACAGCTTCATTAATGGCTTTGACTTGATTTCTTTGCAGGAAGCACTGGTCCTGGAAGTGGTGGAAATCCAGGGCTTTTGTACACATCAGATCGCTGCTACAAAAGGCCCCATGTGGAGACCAAAGAGGGGGCCTCCTAATTTGGATCAGTTCTTGGCTAAATGTATCCTTTATAAACCACCTAACTGAGTCTCACGATTCGCAATGTCTTGAGGCAAAAACTAAGTATGGCAGGAGCAAAACCCTGTTTAACATCTATAACCAGCCTTATGGTGTAGCCCCACTGGAGCCTTTACATAACATGTTAGAGATCTCTCCGGGCTTTGAAAATCATATTGTGGTATTCCAATTTATGTTGGCTATGGGTGATCATTAGGGTATGTGGGACGACCAGAATTGTGTGCTGGGTATACTGGCTCTACAATGTGGCCAACCTTCTAGAACTCACCAATATGCAGTCGCGGTAGCATGCACTTTTCATGCCACTGGCCTGAGAGCTTGTAATGGGTGGGTCAAACCAGATCAACCAGCTAAATTTACATATGTTGGGCTTAATGGTCACCCAAAGATAGATTATGCTTTGAACGTGCTAGTGATTGGTCCAATGTTGTTAGCTGCAAGGTCCTGAAAATGGTGTGAATGTCACCACTACCCAAATTATAGTGTATTTCAATGTGGAACCTCCAGTGACATGAGCAGTGTGGGGTTTTTCGGTTTTACTTGTAACCCTGACTTCCCTTTAACAAAGTTTTTACACTGAATATCATAGGTTTTTACTAGTACAACTTAACCATAACGTCCCTATAACAAAGTTATTTCACTGAATATATATTGTTGTTGTTAAAGGGACATTATGGTTAAGCTGCACTAGTAAAAACCTCACAAATTCACTCACACAAAAATTGTTAAAGGGACGTTATGGGTAAGTAACTACTAAAAAGCTATGAAGTTCACTGACAAAAAACATTGTTAAAGGAATGATATGTTTCAGTTGCCCTAAGAAAAACCTATCAAATTCACTGTAGCAAGTCCTTGAAAGGATCATTACACTTACTTTGCACTAATAACAACCTATCCATATTATGGTTACAAGTACAAAAAAAAAAGAAATTCACCAGTTATGGTAACCTAAGCAACCATAACTCGCCCCACCACTGTGCACTGCTAAGACTAACACCCATGACATCAAACATGACATCACAAATGTCATTGATGACATCATTGATCACATCACATGTGCATTTAGTTTTCATGAGAAGCCTCCACAGGGTATTGTCATTATAAACATATATAATGTTGGCCTTTGGCCATGCACCCAATAGTCTAGGCTTTGCCCACACCCACTGCAACATGATGCAGCTATGCATGGAAACATGTGCCCAAGTACCACACTACACACACGTACCACAGCCACCACCACTGCTACCCAAACTCTGCACCTCAATAAAGCTATGCATGGAAATATGCAACAGTGAGCAGATTCTACATTCGACAGCCTCCTGCACCCATACCCACATTCATTCACACAGTATGGTGTTACTGCCAACCAAACCAAAAATAATGTCTGCAACAGTGGCTCTGCTCCCTGCACTCTATTCAGTACACAAAAAAATACCTTATAGTGCAGTATAGTAATCAGCACTCCATGCAATGGACACTACACAATCCTATGAAATCTGCAGTTCACCCCTATCCACTTCTCTGCACACAGTATTTGAGTATTGCACCTACTTCATACACTGCAGTATCAATGCACATAGAAGATGCACTTCAACCATAATCCCTTCTATACTGACAGTATTCCAACACTGCACTCAGTGCACACACTGCAGAACTGTTCACTCCATTAGCTGCAGCCATGGAGTAAACACTGTAGGATGTTCTAACAAGCACCACACCCGTGGCTGCAACAACATATGCAATGCTGAGGAGCCACACACAGAAGGCAACAATGTCAAACCTAATTGCACTCACAGCACATAGTTGTTGGTGCAAGGCCTCCATCCATGCATCGAATGGGCTACAGGCTTACCACATGCAACACACCGAAGTGCACGCTATCTTACAATGTGCAAGTCATGTGCAATGCACTCCCCTTCTGCAATTGAAATCCCACCAGTCACCATGGAAAGAGGTCTTTGCACCAGCTATTGTGGCGTAATTTAGCCTGCCTGCATTCAGCACACATGGTAGTCGTCTGTGCAAAGACCCGCAAATTGGCGCTGTAGGCACGGATTCTGCAGGTACATCAACATCTTTGATTACTACCTATTGATGTATCTCAGATGAACCACTTCTCACTCTCCCACCCTTTCCATCCTGTCTTCCCACCACCACATGTCATACTCTATTCAGTACACAAAAGCAATACCTCATAGTGCAGTACAGCAGTCAGCACTGCGCACAATGGACACTATGCAATCCTATGAAATATGCAGTTCACCCCTATCCACTTCCATGCACACACTATTTAAATATTGCACCCACTTCACACACTGCAGTATGCATGCACATAGAAGATGCACTTCAACCCTACTCTCTTCTATACTTACAGTATTCCAACAGTGCACTCAGTGCACACACTGCAGAACTGTTCACTCCATTAGCTGCAGCCATGGAGTGAACACTGTAGCATGTGCTAACAAGCACCACACCCATTGAATCAACTATGTATGCAATGCTGATGAACCACACACAGAGAAGGCAACAATGTCAAACCTAATTGCAACCATGACACATAGTGGTCAGTGCAATGCCTCCAACCATACAACGAATGAGCTACAGTCTTACCACATGCAACACAATGAAGTACATGCTATCTTACAATGTGCATGTCATGTGCAATGCACTCCCCTTCTGCAATTGAGCTCCCACCAGTCACCACGGAAAGTGGTCTCTGCACCGGCTGTCCTGCTGTACCGAAGCCTGCCTGCATAAAGCAAAAATAGTAGTGGCCTGTGCAGAGACCCGTGGATTGGCACTGTACGGATGACTACTGCAAGCACAACAACGTCTTCGTCCACATATTGACATCTCTCAGATGAATCACTTCTCACTCCCCCACCCTTTCCATCCCTTCTTCCCATCACCACATGGCATAATAAATGTTTTCCAATGCACTCCCCTTCTGCAAATCAGCTGCCACCAGTGACCACAGTAAGACTACTAAGGCTGCCTGCATTCAGTACACATGGTAGGCGCCTGTGCAGGGACCAGCAAATTGGTGCAGTAGGCACGGATACTGCAGGCACACCACTGCCTTTGTCCACCTAATAATCACACATCTCAGATACACCATTTCTCTCTCCCCGCCATTTCCATCCCTTCTTCCTACCACCACATCCCTTACATTACATTTCTCAGTCCTTTTCGGCATCGCACTGTTCTCTCATACACCATGCCGGCGTTTCCCAAAAATGTTGACGCACATCACGCTTCCCTCCAGCCAACCACTGGCTGCATCCAAAGCTTGCCAACATCATGACATACTCCAAGCCAATGAGACTTCTGTCTGCGGAGCGAACAGGGAAATGGGTCGGCAGAGCGGAGCCAGATATCACATTTTTCTTTTAGACATACATTTCAGTTCTTTGCAACAAAAGTACTGGTTGGTTTTCCACCAAACACACAAAAGCACGCTTTCAGAACCAAGACACCACTCCTGTCACGAATTTGGTGAAAATACGTCCAGCCGTTCGGGCTGTAGCCGTGCACAAAGTTTTAGCCCATTCAGTCTATGGAAAAAACATAATTTTGGGACCCCCCTATAACTCCCCCCTGCATGAAACCTCACCAGACTTGCCAAATAAATTCAGAGCGGACCATATACTTTTTTTTCAAGGTTTGGTGAGGATTCCTCCAGGGGGAGCGAAGTTATAAGCAATAACATAGCATATGCAACATAATAGAACATATCAAAAGAAAATAACATATGCCTTCAGCAGAATGAACTCACAGAAACTGCACAGCAAAAAGCAACAGCACACCTACGCAACAGTAACAGCAAAACTTAAAAAGAAACTGCCAAGGACACTACATTGATTTCATATATTTGTAAACTGTCTGTATTAGGGTACACTAAACGTTTTTTTTTTTTTTTTACACAGAAATGTCTACTACTTTGGAATGGCTAGAAGAAAATGTTCCTCGGGATGAAATGAGTGAAAACAGTGATAGTAATGGTAGACGCTATACTTCTTTAAATAAACTAATTGATAACCATTATTTTATGTGTATTTAATATATCTATTTTTTTAACAGACCATACAGACAATAAGAACAATAAAGAAACAGACACCTTAAAAAATCATCTGCAGCATGTAGAGCAAAAAATGAATCTATTAATGACAAATTTCAATATTTTAAAAAACTTTGTAGAGGATCATATAAAGGAAAACATTTAATATCACTGTCCCACATGTACCCTTCTCCATGTCCCAGCCAACCATCCTCAAAAACTGCCCAGCAAGAAAAATGTTACAATGAGACTTCAATCCCTTCCTCCCCTGCCATCCAATATGTACACATCCCTAATTCGCCTGTATTTGTTCAGTTTCTGCTTCCCACTCTCTTTCATAATTTTTATACAATAATAAAATATGTGTGTTGTTACTATATTCCTCTGTGTCTTATTTTTTAAAAAAAGGCAGTTAGGGTGTCCGCCGACAGCACGGGTGTCCGGAATGTCCGTAATTAACCAAAATGGGGGTGTCCTAAGGAAACTATGCCTGTTTGCACTGTTCACAATCAAAATGAAGGTGTCCTTAGGACACAAAATATGTCCGCCTGTCCGCAACTAACCAAAATGGGAGTGTCCTAAAGACACAACACCTGTTCTCAATCAAAATGGAAGTGTCCACAGGACACTAAATTCGTCTGCATGTTCACAACGATTCACAATGACGTGTCCTTAGAACATACACTCTGTTCGTGTTGTCCGCAACTACAATGAGTATGTCCGTAGAACACCTAGCACGTCCGCCTGTCTGCAAAGTTGTGATGCACATTTAATTTGTTCGGGGATCTCAACTCTGTCCGTAGAACACCCGCACGCATGCGTATTGCACCCTTGGGTCCTACAAACATCGTGCCTGTCCATAACTGTCCGCTGCATGTGTGTCCCACTTTTAATTAGTTTGGGGACACGAAAACTATGCGTAGAACACCCGCATGCATGCGTATACCTGTCCCCATGCATTTGGTGTCCTACGGACACCCGTCCCATTCGCGAACGTGTCCGCGAAGTCATCAAGTGACTGCACCCACGCTAAGCATGGGTCCTTGTTCGCTAACACAGTCCGGGTCCCCGGACATTTAAAAAGTGCTTCTTTGAGCAATGCAAAGTATTTTCCTGGAAAATGTCAGCCTTGCACATGTCCCAGACAATGTCCCTACCGATCTACATACATCTTTGAACTTTTTTAGCCCTTTTGGTGTTTGAAGTGTTCGCAGACAGCGCAGGTGTTCGCGAAGCATGCCCCAGCACCCCTACAAAAGGCCACACCCCACAACTGATCCTCATTCTGCTTTTGGATTTCCAAGACAGACCATTGCTGGACATTGATCCTTGGTGGACCTGCTTTTGCTACTGCATTAATACCTTTGGGAACATTCCTGCCAGCTGTCCTCGTGGCATCCATGGCTGCTGCTGTTGCTACTTCTGTCTCAGCACCACCCCAACGCCTCCACCACCACCTCCCAAAGGGCCTGCAGAGGGGAACAGGCGTGAGGATCCAGAGGAGGATGAAGAGGATGATGAGGATGAGGTAGTGGAAGTCCCTACTACTAGCACTCACCATGAGTCTTGGATGTGGAGGTTGTTTACCACTCTTGATAGAGTACCCAAAGCTTGAGCAAACAAGGTGCACTGCATTCAGTGCCAGTTGGTGCTGAGTCGTGGGAAACCATGTTTGTACAGCTACGGTACTATCTCAATGAAGCAACACCTAAAGTAATTCCAAAGTGTGGCTATTCGTAAGGTTGTACCTTGCGATAAACGTAGTAGGTTGAGTTTCTCTGCAGCATCCTCCGTTTCTGCTCCTGCCACCACAAGAGAAACTCCTGTGTGGCAGCACATCCCTCCAGATTCCTCGCAGGCCATACATGATTCTTTAGACCCTTACCTTCGAGGGTCACAGTATTACGCATGTACTGCGACGCAGTCTCTGCAGTTGGGAGACCCTTCTGAATGCTTTCGAGGCTGCGGTCCCGGAACATGAGAAGGACTGCCAACTACCTGAGTAAGACCCACCCTACATCTTGCACTCTCCACCTGTCCTTTCTTATCCCCGTGGTTGATGCCCCTTTCTTACCCTGCCTTCCCTTCCTTTCCTTTGTGTCCTGTCTGAAAAATCAAAAAATAAATACAAAACATTTTTTTAAAAAAAGGCTCTTTTTAGAGCCGCCTTTCACAGTTCAAAAATAGAAGTGCCAATGAAATGCTGCAGGGCCCTGTGCCTTTTAGAAGTCCGCTGACTTTCCGCGGACATTGACATTTTTGGGGGTCTGCCCTATCAAAACCAATGCACTCTTCTCCAGGAGGAAGTGGTGGCTCTGAAAAGAGCCTTTTGCTGCTTTTTTTGTGTTTCAAAAAAGAATTACAATAAATCCAAAAAGGGTCTCAATGCATTTTGTATATTTCGCAGAAAAATCTGATTGCCAGCTTAAGTAAGATGTACTCCATCTCTGCGAAAAATGTGTGTACTAATACACATAATATTTTCATTGTGAAAAGAGGACATGCTACGATCTCTCAAAAAGGCAGAAACAGCCTTGTTGACATTGCGCCTCGCTTTCTCCATTTGTAGACCAAATTAAGAAGAACGCAGCCACATTTGTCTGTGCGCAACACGAAAACAATTATTCTGGACTTTGGAAACATGTCCAAGACTTTCCCAAGTCCTTATTTCCTTGCAAATTGCAAAGAGATTCCAGAGGCATGTTCTAAACTCTTCCCTCCACAATGAATAATAATAATGTATGGATGACGCTGTGTCACCAAAGTAGCTCAAAGAGGTACCAAATCCAGCCACTTCATTCCACGCACTCCATGCCAGTGCACTTCCACATGAGGGAATCCAAGATGCACAGCCACTCCACAGTGATCTACATGCACCTCCAACCAATTTATCCACGACTGGATAAAACTCAAGATACAACCTCAAGAAAGGAAACAGTAAGTATAAAATAATTAGACTCACAAACACCGCAACATAACACAGCCTTGCAAACAAACACCTCACCAATAAATACAACTCAAAATGCCTATAGTCTTCAATGCCAACAATCTGAACACAAATGTGTGGGAGCGAGGGGCCAATGGGCCCCTCTCTACCATCACTTCTCAGTACAAAACTCGGACCAAGTGCCTCCAGTGGTGGATACGCCCCTCACCCTTATGCAATGTTAACTTTGGGTTACATTCGCGTAGATGGGACCACTGAGCAGGACACGGGGCATCCATTTTTTATACCCCCTTTCGACTCCATTTTAGTGACCAGGCCTCACTGTGATAGTACAAAATGCCTCTCTCCCTTTCCCCGCCGCAGCAGCTCGGAGCACATAGCCCGCGCCCTCGTTCCCACTCTAACTGGAATACTCTGCAGCTCCATTCTCACGCTGAAGCCGGAGATGCTTGCAACAAATAATACATGTAACACATCTCTTTTCCTCTGAGATCAATTTCCTGCATGTGAACCAACACGAGCCAAGCACATAGCTCGTCCATCTCCACAAAAGTGTCCTTGCCCTCTTATCCTCGCCAGTTGAAACTTATTGCCATTCTAACCCTGTGTCCCTGCAAAATATTCCTGTCATGTGCCAGACAGCTGAGCATGCTATGAAGCCCACCCAACAGACCCCCAACTAACATTAGACCCCTGCTGCAGTATATCGTGCCTAATACTAACAAATGCCACATACCTGAGATTCTTGTGAGACTAACCCCATAGTTCAATGAGAGTATTATAGTGGTCAAGACTCGTAAACCTGTGATCTGTATAACCCAAATGTTACAGATGATATAGATACCTGTGTGATTTGTATAGTGACATGATAAACTACTGAGTGTCTTATTGATCAACCATTATTTAGTGCCTGCATTATTTAGAATGTATTTTCTTAGCTTAGAGAGTGACCCCTGTGTTTCACAGCAACCTGACCTTCACCCATCCGGAGCACAGATGTCTGATGTCAATCCTCCCGGCAACCAAGCAACCAACCCGGAGGAAGAGATGATGCCCACACCTAAGACACCACCATGACTGACCAATCCGGGTCCAACGTAGCATCATATGTTAGATATGTCAATGTACTTATATAATGTGGTGTAAACTTGTTGTGGTCAGAGCGTTCTCAGAGATCTAGATAAAGTTTTCCTTGAACTCTCGCAGCCTGCTCTTTGTGCCTTATTCCCTGTCTAGGGAGAGTCTGTTTTATTCATTTTACACGTGTAAATCAGGGAGGGCACAAACATTTGGTGACCCCCTGCGACGTGATCGGAGAGGTGCCTCGAGGCCGGCGCCGTGCGGCAAGATCCGGGACGCCCCCCAGCAAAACCATCACCTCCGCGGCCGACCAGCCTGTGCGCACTACGAAAAAGGATCAAGGGTTCCCGGTTGACGAATACCCAACTGAAAAGCTGCTCGTCGAGGCGGGCCACTGCTTGGTTGGGGTGCGGACCCTCGAGTCACCTGACTGAACACGTGAGTGCCAGTTGCGAAGGTTACTAAGGAAAGGTAAGGGGGAAACAGGGGGCACAGGTGGTAATGGATTATAGGGAAGAGTAGGGCCTGTGTGAGTGATGATGAGGCTTTTCTGATCTGTCCTTTATATGGCCATTAGGATTTTGTGAGAAGTGAAGAGAAAAAGAGAAGTGGTATCCTAGCCCGAACAGGGTAGAAGGCGGTGCCGCGTAGCATTGTCTCGTCCAGTGCAGAATAAATAAGTGAAGATACAGAGAAAATAGTAGGAGTCTCGTATATTGAGTAGACTCGGAGTAGGCATTTATAACATTCTTTTTCTGGGTACGAAAGAATTCTTGGAAAAGAGTAAGAGGGTGTAAGAGGTGGGGAGTGAATGAGAAGAGTAGGCGAAATGGGGAAGGGGTGGTAAAAAGAACAGACGGGAAGAAAAAGCATGCAGGTAATGCATGTGCATGACATGTGTTATACGTCTTTTGTGTTCCGTCCATTTTTTGTCAAGGATATCCAAGTACTGTGATTGATTTGTGGGTAAAGTGGAAAAGTATGCAAAAATTAACTGTTGAATTTGAACATGCAACAATTATAAGGGTAACATTGAAAATTGATTTATATATATATTGTTACATATATGTGCATTCAAACTACAAGTAATTGAGAAGATTTGTGGTATATTGTCCAGCTAGAAGGAAAGAAAGGCAAGTGGAGAAGTGATTAGAGGGAAAGAGAGACTGAAGTGCAAGTACAGACAAAGGAAAAAAAAATATTGTCATGGGGGAATAACACCACTAGCTCATATTTGTCAGCACCTTCCGTTATACAGTGAGAAGATACAAAAATACCATGATCAGTGGTTGACGGAGATAAAAGGAGACAGTGTGACGCCAATTTGGCCAGAAGGTGGGTCATTTGATAAAAGGGTGTTAGATTTAGTGTCCACACACTTGTTGGCAAGGTATAAGGGGAAACAGCTACAGAATAGAAGAGAAGTACTAGACCTGTGGCGAATGTTTGAAGAAGTTACATCTACAGTAGAGGTAGGTAAAGAAAGAAAGAACGAAAACCAGAAAACGCAGGAAGAGGTAAGCGGAACGCCAAAGGGCAAGTGCACAACCACTACAGCTGAAGGCGATACAATGAAAATATATCCTTTAATGGTAAGGCCAGCAGTAGGATACAGCGAGACCCTGTACATACCAGCATGTCCCACCCCCACACCCTCAACCAGAGCAGTCGCCACGGCACTGCCGCCCTATGATAAAGGAGGTTTGTATGGTCCGACAAGTGCACCCCCTGTGAATTTGGCACACTTAACTGGAGAATTAGACCGCCAGCTAGTGCATGCACAAATGGAAATAACGCGGCTAAGGGCATTGTGCGATAGAGGCCAAATGCTGCCAAGGGGAGGAGAGGTGCCACCGTTATCCATGGCAGATCTAACGCTAACATTAAGCACAGCAGGGGAAGTGGCGCAAGCAATCTCAGATCCAGGTCGATCAATATCATCACAAGGAACACGCATACCACAAGGGCGAGAGAAAGAGTGGCAGTCAGGGGAGTTCTTGTTTCATCTAAATGACAAACCCGTGAGGATTATATGCCCGCCGACCCCAGAAAGTGAGAAAGGAGGACGTGAAGAAAACAATGAGCGAGAATCAGAAATAGAAGAGGTATGGAGTGACAAATATGAAGAGGCAGCTGCCGAGGCCGGGTCCCCACTGCCAAACCGCCGTTACCCAGATACACCATCGCCACCACTATGGCAGAGTAAATTAAGACAGCGAGGGGGAAATATGATGGTAAGTAAAATAAAGAAAGGTGCAGTAAGTAAGGTAGGAAAGAAACACAAGTTACAAATGCCATTTATACATAAAGGAGCACGTAGGCCACACTACATTCCATGGGGTCAAATGGATAAAAACAACTGGCTGAAAGTCCTCCCCCCACTATCGGGAGAGACTGGGAAATGGATACATGCCTTTGAGAAAAACACGGCAGGAGTGCCACTAGCAATAGGGGATGTAAAAAGTTTATTAGTGTCAGCAATTGGTGACCAAGCAGACAAAGTGTGGGAAAAGGCCGGATTCCCTGGGGTAACGATGAGTTGTGACCGCCATGATGGGTCGGCGTTCAACAACGTTCAAGCACAAGTGTGGGATGCATTGCAGTGCACGTTTCCAGATATTCCAGATTTACATTTAGTGATGTAGTGTACAATGGAGGAGAACGAGGATCCTACGCAATTCATACTGTGGGTGCAGGATTTATGGAGAAGCGAAACTGGCACGGCGTGGAACCAGTCCACTGCCTTGTTCTATTTTATCATCAAAAAGGGGCTCCCGAAGGAGGTACAGAGGCCTTGGACAAAATAGCTGGGATAGAAGCCAAGGGTTGGCCTGAAATACAGAGTATAATTGTGCACCACTGCAGGAGGATCAAAGAGAGAGAAAAGGAGATAGCACAAAAAAGGCTGGCAGACGAGGCGAAGCTGGTAC
Source organism: Ambystoma mexicanum (assembly GCF_040938575.1). NCBI lineage: Eukaryota > Metazoa > Chordata > Amphibia > Caudata > Ambystomatidae > Ambystoma > Ambystoma mexicanum. The sequence goes on along the minus strand of NC_090929.1, from coordinate 1,338,046,364 downwards.
AGAACAAATTAGTGAATGTCGCCGCCATCAACGCCAGCATAGCCACAGATAGAGAAAACTAGGGGGATGAAGGAGCGGGAAACAGACCAGTAACAATAGCGGCACTGCAGGCAACAAGAGGACAAGGACCGTGGAACGGAGAAGAGCAATACGGCGGACAACAGTGACAAGAAAGACCAGCAAGAGGAAGAGGTGGGTACCGTGGCCAGAGAGGGGGGTTTGGAGGTATGGGGAATAGAGGATTTGGTGGTCAAGGAATTAGAGGTGGACCACAAGGGTCATGCTGGAATTGTGGGAGATGGTGTTATGCTCACCTGGCTCCCACAGAGGCGTCGATCGAAACTGGACAGCTGCGGTCTCCACCAATGTGACATGTAGGGCCGAGATGACGGACTGGACTGGCCCACCTAGCTTCGTTTGCTTGGCCCGTAGGAATATTCTTCTGCAAATGGAGAAAGGGAATTAACCACCCCTGTAGTTGAGCGTAAATCCCCCCACCCCCGCTGTTCTCCACACAGATCGCCTTTGATGTCCCCTCTTATAGTCTCATCTGATGGTTTGAAAAGATGAGCTCTCCATCCTGCATTGAGCGCAGGGGCGCGCTGATAACCAGTTGCTTCACTGGCTCGAAGGAATTGGTGAGTTCCAGAACAATATTGACTCCAAGAATCCCGGCAAGACGCCGTAAGTATAAAGTTTGTAAGAGTTCAAATGCCTGACTTTCACTCTTGTCCGATTCCTTGCAGGTTGCAGCTTGACCCTAATGAAGAGTTCCTCGAGGCAACTGGTAGTATTCTGGTAAGGATTTGTATTTTCCAACACAGTTCGATAAAATAAAGTCAATAGGTAACCTGTTGCTTTCTCCCTTATTCAGGCGCTGAGAGAAAGTATGAAGTCTTGGGGAATAATACCTCCGGAGATAAAATCAGTTAAGGAGGGTTCCCCTTGTTAGTCCCTTTGTTTCACCTTGCTGTCCTTTTGTTTCCCCTTAGGGGCCGGGGTTCGGGGTTCGGCGAAGATGCAGTGGAAGCTGCGCCGAACCGTGAAGTAGTACCCTGGTGGTAAAATCAGGTAAGTCTATGGGGGGTAACTAATATTCCTCTGTGTATTCCCTTAGCTCACCTTGCTGTTCTTGTCTTCTCCTTAGGTGCCGGAGTGCGGCGGGAACATGCAGGAGGATCCGGTGGAATGTGGAGATGCTGCGAAGGCCGGTGAGTTCAGCGCGGCGCTGCAGCAGGCGAGGCGACGCGCATAAAATAACTTCTTTCTTCCAGCTCGAAGGCGCGATGGATCGGGAATTCAGATAAGGATTAAAGGTATTGCTCTTGTTCTAACCTTTTCTCCTTCTTTCTCCCTTTTTCTAGGAGCTCCAAACTCAAAGCGGGCGTGGCAGAAGGCTGGATGAAGACTTGCAGGCACGGTGAGCGTTACGCTGCTGGATGCAGAATAACACGAAGCGTGTGCTGCTCTTCGGGCATGGTTTAAATAGCCTCCAAAGTAGTCCCAGGTAAGTATTCCTACCCGGCCCCGCCCGAGTAAAAAATAGTCCCTAAGTAAAGTAGTCCCTTCCAAGCCTCTTTTGGCTTGGAGCTCTTGCAGCATGGTCTGCATCAGGTAAGTTTGCATCAGGTAAGTTTTAATCTATGAGCCTGGCGCCTATGGCGCCAGTACTGACTATCCATATGAGCCTGGCACCATAGGTGCCAGGACTGGACCCAAATAGCCCCAAGCAGGGGTTGTTGGGCTTGCTTAGGATAACTTGATGCCTGCTTCGGGGTTGCTGGACGTGGTCTGGGTCCCCGGTGGTAAGCATCATGACAGCACTCCCCCCCAAGGCCCCTCCTAAAGTCGTTCTTCCCTGTGGTTTCTGTTTGTCTGGGAAATTTCGGTGGAATTTTTTCACCAATCGGGGTGCATGAACATGGTCACTAGGTTCCCATGACCTTTCCTGTGGTCCGTAACCTTTCCAGTCGATTAAATAAAAGAGTTTTGACTTTATCAGCTTGGTGTCCAGGATGTTCTTAACTTCAAATTCAGGTTCTCCGTCTACAAGGATAGGGTCTGGTGGCTTGGTTAGTCTTGTCCCTGGTTGCACTGGCTTCAAAAGTGACACATGAAAGACGGGGTCAATTCGCATATTAGCAGGTAAGTCCAACTTGACAGCCACCGGGTTGATAATGGCCTTAATAGAGTAAGGTCCCAAATATCTGAGGTTAAAGGTCTGTGTTCCCTTTAGAGGTATATGTTTTGTGGCTAACCATACTTGGTCCCCTATCTGGTATTGTGGAGTGTCACTTCTATGCCGATCAGCATCTTTCTTGTATTTTTCTTTCGCCTGTTTTAAATGTGTAGTTGCTTCCTTAAAGGCTTGTGTAATCGTAGCGTGCAGATGGTCCACTGCGGGCATTTCTAAGTGTTGGGGTGAGTCAAGGTCTGAGGTTCGAGGATGGTGCCCATATAAGGTATAAAAGGGGCTTTGTCCAGTTCCAGAGTGTACTGACTTATTGTATGCATATTTGGCGATCCAAAGAATGTCTTTCCAATTACTCTCAATCTGATGTAACATACAACGCAGGTATTGTTCGAGAGTCTGGTTGGTCCTCTCCGTTTGACCATCGGTCTGGGGGTGGTGACTGGTCGATAACCTCACATTGATTTGCGCCAATTGACAGCATTTTTTCCAAAAATGTGAAATGAATTGACTGCCCCGGTCAGAGACCAATATGGACGGAAATCTGTGTATGCGAACAATGTTTTCGAGGAACTCCTTCGCCAAGATTGAAGCTGAAGGTAATCCCTTTAAAGGAATAAAGTGGGCCATCTTGGAAAAAAGATCCACAATAACTAGAATGGTGTTAAATCCATTGCATGGGGGTAGATCAGTAATAAAGTCTAACGATAAGGTGTGCCATGGTGTAGGCGGAATGTCTAAAGGTTGTAAGAGTCCAGCTGGTTTTTTCTTTTGACACTTTTGTTTTGGGCGCAAATGCCACAAGACATCACAAATGATTTAATATCCTTTCGCCAGGTGGGCCACCAGAATTGTCTTTTAATTTTAGCTTCAGTTTTTGCAATACCTGGGTGCCCCTCCATTAGGGTATCATGATAACAGGAAATGACTAGCCCTTGTAGTTCCTTGTGTGGAAGAAATAGCCGCCCTTGTTAATAAGGCAGATCATTGGTGACAGAGAAGTCCGGGCCTTTTTTTACCCACTCCTGCAGGGCTGTAGGATCAAAGAGTTGCTGGATCTTTACTTGAATGTCCTCTACTGTCTGTAGAGTAGTCATGCCAAGAATTCTTTGTTCGGAAATTATAGGTACTGGTTCTGGGTTCACTTATGCCTCTTCCATCCCTATTCGGGATAAGGCGTCTGCTTTACCATTCTTACAACCTGGTCGATAGGTTATTACGAAATCAAACTCGGCAAAGAACAATGCCCATCGGAGTTGACGTGACGATTGGGCCTTGGCTGTCTTTAAATACTGTAAGTTCCGGTGATCAGTGATCACAGTAACGGTATGCCTGCCACCGAGAAGATAGTGCCGCCAAGCCTTGAAGGCGGATTTAATGGCTAATAACTCCTTGTCGGTAACCACATAGTTTAACTCGGGTGCCGAGAACTTTCTGGACCAAAATGCTACTCGATGAAGCTGGCCAGTTTCAGGGTCCTTTTGAGACAGGACAGCTCCCATGGCTAGACTGGATGCATCGGTTTCCACTATGTATGGAAGTGGAAGTTCAGGGCGCGGGTGCTTTAATACAGGTGCAGACGTGAATTTCGCTTTCAGCTCTTGGAAGGCATTTTCATGTTCTTTAGTCCAAATAAAGCGTTTATTTTTTCACAAGAGTGCTGTGATGGGATGTACAACATGTGAAAAATCCGGGATGAATCTGCGGTAGAAATTGGCAAAGCCGAGTATGCTTTGTACTCCTTTAACTGAACTTGGTGATGGCCACTTAAGGATTGCGTCTACCTTTCAAGTCCATTCGGACTCCCTTTGGGGTCAAGATAAACCCAAGGAATTCAACTTCTGTGGCATGAAAAACGCATTTTTCCAGTTTTGCATATAGTTTGTGCTGGCGCAATTTCTCAAGGACTGCTTGGACTTGCTTCACATGGTCAGATTCTGAAGAGGAGTATACTAGAATATCATCGATATATACGACAACACAAACGTCAATAAGTTCAAGAAGGACATCGTTCATGAAGTATTGGAAGGCTGCTGGAGCTTTGCACAACCCAAAAGGCATCATCTGGTATTCGAATAACCCATACTTAATGCGGAAAGCAGTCTTCCATTCGTCGCCTTCTTTTACACGTACCAGATGGTATGCCCCCCGGAGATCTAATTTAGTGTATATACAAGCGTCCTTCACTTGGTCTAGTAGTTCAGGGATCAGAGGCAATGGGTATCGGTTCTTAACAGTCATCTGGTTCAATGCGCGGTAGTCTATGCACGTTCTGAGGTCACCTTCCTTTTTGGGCACGAAGAACAGAGCTGAAGATGCAGGGGACTTGGATGGGCGAATAAAGCCATTGGCAAGGTAATGGTCTAAGTATTGTCGTAGGTGAAGGTTCTCAGGTTTCGTAAGGGCATAGATCCTGCTACAAGGGGGTTGTGCACCGGGTATGAGATTGATTTGACAATCGTATGATCTGTGAGGAGGTAAGGTGTTTGCCTGTTCTTTTTGGAAGACATCCTGGAATTCTTGGTATTCTGGAGGTAGTTGCATGACTGCTGTGGTTACTGTGGCCAGGACTACATTCTGACTTTTCTTTGGGTAACAGGTTTGTGCACAATCCGGGAAGGTTATTCTCTTCTCTCACCAATCAATACAAGGATTATGTGTTTCCAACCAAGGTATCCCCAGTATTATTTGGAACTGTGGGGCTTTGATTAGATCAAACACAATAGTCTCTCGATGCCCATCCTGACCCAATAGTGTCATCTCTGCGGTGGAATGAGTTACAGGCCCAGAGGCAATTTCAGTTCCATCGACTGTGGTGATGACATCTGAGGTGGTTTTTTTGGCAGAGAGGTAGATTCATCCTGGAAGCCAATTCATAGTCCACATAGTTTCCTATGGCCCCGCTATCATTGTATGCCCTTACTGCATGCATACGCGATGGCTGCCCTGGATCTACGAGGACCATTGGTATGATGAAATGTGAGGTCTGAGTATCCTTCTTCAAGCTCGGCAAGTGGACCTCTACGATTGTCGGGCATGGTCGTTTCCCGAGTCTGACTCCATATGGTTTTTATCAGCAGCTCCTACCACCTTCTTGGGTGGTTTTACAGGGCAATCCCATAGAAAATGCCCAGAAGTTCCACAATATAGACACAATTGCATTTGCCGTCTCCTTTCTCTTTCCTTCTGGGTTAAGGATCCTTTAACCCCTCCGATTTGCATGAGTTCTGAAGCATCTGCTCCTTTGGGGTTAGCGTGGGTTTTGACCAACAGCCGATTCTCAAACCTGGCTCGATCAGCCTTTCTGTCCTGAAGTCTGTTATCTAACTGGACCACTAAGTCTATACATTCAGCGCAGTCTTGAGGTGGGTTCACGACTTGAGCCAAGACATCCTTGAGTTCTCCTCGAAGCCTTCGATGAAATAACGTGATTCGTTTTACCTCAGGCCATCCAGTTTCTACTACCAACCTATTAAAGGTTGCGATGTAGGATAGAAGGTCCTGGTTACCCTGTCGTAGGGACAAAAGTTTGTTATCCAGGGCCTGTCCTTGGGAGTGCCGGGAAAATAGTCTTTCCATGCTCGTTTGAAAGCCCTGAAAATCCCGAAGAATTGGGTCATCCTGAGTAACTAGTGGAATTGCCCAATCAGCTGCACTGCCGCTGAGATATGACAATACAAAGGCTACCTTGGCTTGATCATTTGGGAAGGCTCCAGGTCTGCATAAAAAGTGTAAGCAGCATTAGTTCATAAACACGGCAAACCTTTTAGGATCACTGGCAAAGCGTTCGGGTGGAGCTAATGGAATATTTCCTGGTAGGTTTATTTGCACAGGGTTACTCGATAACACAGGAGCTGGATTTCCCCCGGAACCATGTAAGGGTGCTTGTCCAGCCTGGCTTTGCAATAGTTCCCTAGCAAGGTCATCAGTTTGCTCCTTTGACAAAATCAGTTCTCTCCTAAGAGCATTGGTTTCTTGACGGGCGGAATGCACTTCAGCCCTCAGTTCCCCTAGTAATTGGGCCAATTGGTCAGTCTCTGAGGTATCCATAATGCCCGGGTGGGAATTTGTGGGTAGGCTTCGCATTCTGTTACGCTCACCTGGCTCCCACAGAAGCGTCGATCGGAACTGGACAGCTGCGGTCTCCACCAATGTGACACGTAGGGCCGAGATGACGGACTGGACTGGCCCACCTAGCTTCGTTTGCTTGGCCCGTAGGAATATTCTTCTGCAAATGGAGAAAGGGAATTAACCACCCGTGGACTGGACCCAAATAGTCCCTAGCAGGGGTTGTTGGGCTTGCTTAGGATAACTTGATGCCTGCTTCTGGGGTTGCTGGACGTGGTCTGGGTCCCCGGGGGTAGGCATCATGACAGATGGGGACACTATACCAGAGATTGTAGAATGCGGCCTTCAGGGTATTTCCAAGGGCAACAGCCCATAGAGAACGAACAAGGCTGGGGGTGCCACCCCCGCAACACATGTTCAGTATTTATAAAAATTGATCGAATAGTACTGGACGAAATAGGTCAAATTGTAACATTCGATAGATTTTTGTCATCAAAATGGGCAGTACTTTGAATAGAATCGCTCTCCTGACAGTGTTCTGCAAGCTCCTAGCGCCTTTCACAGGGACAGGCCCTCCAGGTGCCTGCTGCTGTAAAATGCGATCCAAAAAATGCATTTTTATCCTGTTTGAGGAACAGAAATGCAAGCGGCACATACCTTAAAAAAAATGCATGACAGGGTCAGGAAAGACCCTGTCATGCAGTGGCAGCCCCACATCCTGTGCGCATAGGGTTGCCTACAATTTCTGCACATTTAAAAGTGCATCTTGCTTGGAAATGAGGGATGCGCTTTTAAATTGACAAAAACGCCACTTTATTTGATCAAGGAGGTGAAAATGGCCATCTGAATGGGCGCGCACATAAAATGTGCCCATTCATGTGTCCCTAGTGGATTGGGCTGCACTTTTTTGGTGTGCAAGTGATGAGATGTGTTAGCGCATTTCATTACTTGTGTAAAAAAAAGTTGAGAGCCTGTTACCCTGAGTATTATTTCTTTTAAAACAGTAATTTTTGCAGATTGCTTTAAAAAAAAAATGTTCAAAATGTTTTTTTTTTTTAAAGATGCAATTTTTGCACAAAACGGTAGTTTTTGCGGCATTTTGCGCAAAACGGCCGTTTTCGCGGCATTTTGCGGGATCGCAAAATCGCTATAAACTGGAGGGTCTGTATAAATAAGGACTTCCCATTGGGCGTCCCAGACGAGGCACTGACTTAGTGGGATTGCTGCATTGAAGTCACTTAACAAGATTGGGGGCTCGAACAGGGGATTATGGATTAGATCTATCACTTGTCCAGATTAATACAGTGTGCTAACTGACAGGATATATAAATTCTGTTGGATCACCACGCTGTGTTACACTGTAAAAACACCCCTCAAAGGAACGCTCTAAGGAAACGGTCTGTTTTGCAAAATAAAATACAAACTTCTGTAAGTCAGGAAGGAATATTTTTCCAGAATGACGACCTTGGTAGATATCAAAATAGCAAGAGAACACCTCTTACATTAGCCATTTGTGAGAGATGAGCGGGCTCATCAGGACCAGGCGGTCTGGTTGCAGGCAATCGCACCCCAGATCACTGAAAGAGGGTCAGATATATGGATAGATCAGGGTCCCTGACATGTGGCCCTGAGTGAACTATACATGGCCCCTAAGGCCAAGGATGAGCACAACAAGATTGCCAGGGTAGCGGCATATTTATATTTATATATGGGAGCCATACAGGACAAATGTGCTGAAGACCAAGATCTGGCAAATAGGCAACTTATGGCATTAGAGAAGGCCAATCTGACCTGGTCTCTTCTGAGCAGAGGCTGCAGAGGAGCCAGGAGTCAGAAAATGATAAGAGGCAGTATATTATTAAAATAAAGGAGGATATGGATATCCTGCAACAGGAAAAGTCTGACCAGGATAACAGATTTCTGGCCTTGCAGAAGGAGTACCAAGAAGGTTTGGACGCCCTACTGCAGAGCCAGAAAAAGCTGGAGCAACAACTGGACTTCAATATGGCATGCGCAGAGCAGGTAGTCACCCGGCAAAGTCACCTAGATAGGGAGAAGACAGAGAGCAATAAACTGATTTTGAAAGACCTGGATACCCAGGCAGAGTTTGATCAAGAACGCCAGAAAGCAGGTGCCTTTCAAAGGCAGAAGGACGACCTGGCGGCACAGATGCAAGCTCTTAGTCAGGAAAGGGACACCTTAGGCCAGGAAGTCTGCCAATTAAAAGAAACAATTGAAGAAAATCACTTGGCCCTCCAGTGACTGGGTGACCTGCAAAAAGAGCATCAGAACTTGTTAGAGCACACCAGGAGGGTGGAAGATGCTCTGACAAGAAAGGAGCAGGCCAGTAGGGACGGTGCCCAGGAGGTAACCACCCTGCAGCAAAGACTGACCAGTGCTCCAGGAAGAATCAGGAAGCACAGAGGGAAAATGAGGCTCTCTGTCAACACAATGATAGGCTCCAGAAACAGGTAGCCATGCAGGAGAGACTTATAGAGTCTAGTAAAGCCATGGTTGAGGAACTGAAAGCCCAGGCTATTGCATTGCAACGGGGAGCAGGGGCTGATAGAGATGAAGTTCGCTGGGAAAGGGAAGCCCCTGGGCATATCCTCAGGACCCCTAGTACCAGAGTCCTCCACCTCTCCCAGTCCCTGGACTCTGTCACCCCCATGTCCCCTGGCGCACATGAGCACAGGGCCATAGGGATGGCAGATTACTATCCAGCCAAAAGTATGGGGCTCATAGGCCAGTACCACCCAGGAATGGAGGGGCGGGCATCCGGGTATGGGCACCCCAGCACAGTGCAATTTAGTGGGGAACCCCAGGAGAGTAGGCCCACTAAGGGCATCCTGGAAACCTCTGCCCAGTTAGGTCAGTGGGGGGGGTAGCCATCAAATCCTGGCAGCAAGGAGGGATCTGAAAACTCCTCTGAGGATCACAGGACACAGGAGACCAGGTCCCCACATTCTGCCAGCCATTCCCAGGCTCGCAGAATCCGGGGAAACGTGGAAGATCAGTCAGAGGATGAATGGACCAGCGTTACCCGAACCAAAAAGGCCAATAAGGCAAAAAAGGGACTTGCTTAAGGATCCCTTAAAACAGATTAAGGCAATCAGGAGTGTCATCACGCCTTATCACAAGAACTCCAAGTATTCTGTTTGGGAACACTTGGAGCTCTTTGAGCAAATGATGGAGACTTTCCATTTGAAGGACAGCAGTAGCTGCATCCAGTACGTCAAATGGACATTCTCCCCAGAATACTCCAGTTTCTTTGCGGGGCTGGAGGACCAAAATCATTCAAGATGGTCCACCTATAGGGCGGCCATCTTGAAACATTTTTCAAGAGGCTCACAAATCAGCCTATAATTTGCAATGTGGGGAGGATCAGGCCCCACAAGGATTTGTGCAGGAGTTAAAGCGTGCTTTTGATCAGACTACAAAAAGGGTACGCACGGACAGTAAAGAATTTGTTAATACGTTTTGTCCATGCCTCACCCAAATACAAAATGACCCAGCTCGTGAGAAACTTTCACGAGAAAAGATCTTTAGACTGGGTCATTGAGCAAGCCACCCGCATCTATGAGGTGCAGAAACCGGTGGAAAATAAGAATCAGCCCAAAAACCCCAAAACCAACAGCACCCCTGCTGCTGCCAAGGTGGCAGAGGTAAAGGTTGCCCCGTTTTACATTTGGAAATGGGGGGACCTAAAAACCTGCCGGCACCAAATTATTCTAAGCCCAGAAAGCCCTCGGGCCAGTCACAGACAGGGAGTCGAAGAGGTAGTCCCACAAATGGGGTCCCTCACTCCCCTGACTATGTAAGTCCCCGCTATAAGGGAAACTGTCCAATCCTGGGTTATGTGTGGACTCCTCTGGCCCAAGGGGGGGGATCCAACTAAGCGCCCAACCCAGGGAACTTCCCTCCGCACTTCCCCCAGGAGGGCAGAAATTCACCAAATCCTGGGCAGAACTTGTTCCCCAGGTATCCACCCAACTTCCAGCTCCAAAATCATCCATCCTTCTTTCCCCAATTCCCTGAACCCAGACAAGCAAATCCGGGAGAGGGGAGGCCAAGGGTGGAGGAGTACCCAAATCTTCCTAACGCAGGGTACTACTAGAGAAGGGATAGCTACCCACCCGGGATCAGCCCAGGGGAGAAAATAGAACCCTGTATCAGCCTGAGCGGGTTTCACAGTTAGAGCGCCAGGTCCAAAATATGGCACGGGATCTGGGTCACATACTGAGGGCTCAACAGAACCCTCAGATGAGCATGCCACCACAGAATGCCCCAAACTCTGGGCCTGGTGCTCCAGAACAATGACGGGGCAGCACCCCGATAACCCACCGGTTCCCAGGGAGGAGGCACAAGGGGAAGGGGAGTGTAAAGCCTTGGAGGAAGCTTCCTTCCCCTCTTGTAAACAGCCCCTGGAAACCCAGTAACCGGAAACAAAACCTCCTACCCCTGAAAGTCTGCCACCCAAGGAGCAGAGAGGAGATAGGAGAAACAAAGGACCCAAACAGACCCATTTTGTGGAGGAGGTACAGGTCTTCCAAATTCAGGGAGATGGATCCTCAGAGGATCCTGGGAAAAGGATCTTCTCCTTCAGAGATGGGGGAACTCCTCCCAAGGAAAAATGGGTCCGAAGAGATTCGCACCCAGACTGGAGTGATGTGGGGATTGAGCTGTCTCTGCCCATCATTCTATCCCAGAACCAACAAGACCGAAAACCCCTGGTTCAAACCCATCCTGGTGACTGCCTCCAAAAAGGGGGGGCGGCCCAGAACCGGAACCAGGGGAACCCAAAACCGCATCCATAGACTGGGTAGATTTGGGGATTGAGCTGTCGCCGCCCATCATCCTATCCCAGAACCAACAATATCAAAAACCCCTGGTTCAAACCCACCCTGATGACTGCCTCCAAAAAGGGGGGGCGGCCCAGAACCGGAACCAGGGGAACCTAAAACTGAATCAATAGACTGGGTAGATGTGGGGATCGAGCTGTCGCCGCCCATCATCCTATCCCAGAACCAACAATACCAAAAACCCGGGGTTCAAACCCATTCTGGTGACTGCCTCCAAAAAGGGGGGGCGGCCCAGGACCATAACCAGGGGAACTCGAATATCCTCTTTCAAGTTGCCAACTTTTTCTTTCAGATTCCCGAGACTCTCCACAGAATTTTGCCCAAATCTCTTCTCTCTCAATGTCCACAACCAGAAAATTAGCCCACCAGTTGTCCAAAAATGTGCATTATCTGTGCCCCCTTACAGAGAAGGAGGGAATATACTATGCCCCGGTTCAAGTACAGGCGCAGGGTACAATTTTGGCACTGGTGGACACTGGATCCCAAGCGACCCTTCTGTCCAAAATGGCCTTTGATGAACTAAATGCAGGAAGGGGGGAGAATTACCGTATTCCTCTCACCTCTCTTCCTGGACAACTCCAGAACTTTGACAGGATAGAAATTCCCGTCGAGGGGACTGCGGATTTGGACATCAAAATTGTGTGACACAAGGTGAAACTCCCGGTCATAGTAGTGACTCCAGAGGGCACCCCTTGTTTACTAGGTAATAACCTCCTGAGAAGGTTGTCACCCCTAATAGATTGCGTAAACAAGGTCCTCTGGACCCAGACTAGCCGACCAATAAAATTAAAACAGAGTGTCAACCATGTTAGTTTAAACGGCACCTGCCACATGGTTGAACAAAAATCTGACCAAGTAGAATTTCACTTCCAGGACAACCAAATTCCTGACGTGACAGTAATAGCAGTAGGACAACAGACTGGTGATGGGGGGTCCTCTCTATTTCTGAAAATTAACCTTCCACACTGGAAGGAAACACTCTGAAATGCTTTACTAATCCACAATCAGAAACTCCCACTCCTATAGTCCAGAAAGATGTGAAATCAGCACAGAGCCTGGCTGATGTTCAGCAAATTGGAGAGCAGTTGTTCATAACTGTTCAGTTAAATGAAGGGAAGGACTCTGTTCTCGCCCGAGTGTGTCTGAACAACGGTAAGAGCTTCATCAGCGAAGCCATGTTCCGCCAACTCCCAAAAGTTCCAGCCATTCCCATATTCAAACTGATAGACAAATGGGAAATGGACCTGGAAGCACCCAATCCAAAACATCTCCTGCCTAGCAGGTGTATGCTCAAAATCTCCATTGGCAACAAGAGCATAGTCCATAATTGTTGGGTCATGCGAGACGTCACTGCCGCCTTTTACTTAGGCAGTGACATTCTCAATCGCTTTGCCATTAGTTTGGACCTAATAAACTTCAAAGCTTGGTCCCAATTAGCAGATAATCCCATGGGCTTTGATGATCCAGAAAAAGCATTTAGGTCAGCTCAGTTGCTACCTTATGCAGTTGAAATTCAGATTAAAGAGGAAGTCACCATCCCAGAAAGGACCCGACAATTCTCCCTGGAAGTGAAAGTTAAAAGAGGACAAAAATTGAAAAACCCTGATGCTTATATTCATCTAAATGCTTCCCTCCAACAGCAAGGGTTAGGGGTAAACCCAACACCATTAGTCAACATAGAACATGACACCATTCCAAAAGAGGTGGATAACAGCGACTTAAAGAGTATTACTCTAGCCGCAGGCACCATTATTGGAATGGCGGTTGATGACCAATTTCTCCATTGATTTAGGAAATGAACTGTTAGGACCCATCCCCAAGGACTGTTTTGACAGTGACAGTGATGACAATACAACACCAGACAGGATCTTTACCCGGCATGGGGGGAACTTCCTGGTGTACACTTCCTGCCCTTATGGTAAGGAAGATGTGACTTGTGACTTCAGGAGGGATGAGGTGATTTTCCAGGTCCATGAGGGCTGCCTTTCCCACCTGAAGCCTCTAGTCCAAATCAGCACTCTGACCAGGGACTTCTCCACCCAGCTGGAGGAGGCTGCTGATATAGCAAAACCAGAAGTCTTTCCAGGCTTCAGGCAGATGGTGGAAGAGAGAGTGAGAGAGTCAACCTAGCTGATGCCTGTGTGACTCTGGAACAGAAGCAAAAGTTGAAACAAGTTTTCTTGGATTTCCAAGATCTCTTTGTGGTAGACTCATATGACTGTGGTCGCACCGACATCCACACAACAACAATTCCCACGGACCCCGGCATGACTCCAGTGTTTGAGAAGCAATATCGTTTGCCTCTCGCATCCATGGAGTCCCTTACTGAAATAATTAAGAAACTTGAGTCCCAGGGAATAATCCGTCCAGTACACAGCACCTTCAATAATCCGGTGCTGGGAATATTGAAGCCAAACGGCCAGTGGAGACTCTGCGCCGACCTTAGGGAGCTCAACAAACGGGTCCATACTTCCCGATGGCCTCTTCCCTACATTGACCAAGGGCTGGCCCAGATTCAGGGATCACAGGTATTCACTGCAATAGACCTGACCAATGGATACTGGACTGTGCCTGACAGTAGGGAGGACCAATACAAGCTGGCTTTTACCTTCAGGGGCCAGCAGTACACATTGACCCAGACGCCCTTTGGATACCTCAACTCCGGAAATGACTTCAACATTTTCCTACACAAGGCCATGCCCGCCCTGGGTGCGAGGGGTAACCTGGCTTATGTAGATGATGTCCTCATCAAAAGTTCAACTGTGGAGGAACACATAGCGGAAATCCGTTATGTTCTGACCCAGTTGAGGGCCACCGGAGCAAAACTTTCCTTTCAGAAAGCACAGTGGTGTAGAACCCGTGTTAATTTCTTGGGGCATGAGATTACTCCTCAGGGTCTCTCTGCCCAGGAAAAGAAGGTGGAAGCACTTCAGAAACTGAAAGACCCCACAACTCTGCGGGAACTAAGGAGCCTCCTTGGACTGACTAATTACAGCAGAAAGTTCATTGAGGGCTACGCAGAGATCACTGGATCCCTGATTCATCTTTTGAAGGGGGGGTCAAGTGGGAATGGGGTACAGAACAATCCGAGGCAGTAAGACAACTCAAAAGAAGCCTCCCACAAGCGCCTTGCCTAGCTTACATTGTCAGAAACAAGGAGTTCTTCCTGGAGACAGGATTCTCTAATACATGCTTGACGGCAGTATTATACCAAAAGCACGACAAGGTCAATAAAGTAATCTCTTATGCGAGCAAAACTTTATCCTCTGTAGAGGAAAAATTCAACGATTGTGAGAAGGCACTCCTGGCAACAGTGTGGGCATTGAAGAATTACCTCCAGTTCATCCAGGGGGAACACATCATAGTGGAGTCTCTACACGATCCTCTGCAATATCTCCAAAGTGACAGAATCCGGGCCGGAAATGTGAGTAATTCCCGAATTACTTCCTGGATCCTGTCAATGCAAGACTTTCCTGTGGAGGTCAGATATGGCCAAAACAAGAAGAGTCCCCTCGCGCAAGGGCTGGCTGACTTGCATGATTGTGCCAGAGAAAACTGTCTCGAGGATGAAAGTCTAAAAATCAAGGACAACATGGAGGCATACCTTAATTCCCCACACAAAGTCTTTGAAGAGGACAAGTGTGAGGGAATGCCCACTGTCTATGTGGATGGATGCTCTTACCATGTTGACAACAACGGGGAAAAAGAAATGGTGACCGGCGTAGGGAATGCATGGGTGAAGGAGTCCCCAAAACCCTCTGCTGGGTACAAAATTGGTCCCCGAAGTAGTCAGGTAGCAGAATTGACTGCTGTGTATCAAGCCATCCTCACTGCTGTCCAACATCAACTCCACGAACTGGTCATAATCACAGATTCAGATTATGTACGGAACGGGTTCCTGGAGCACCTGGTTAATTGGAAAACCAGAGGCATGTTATGTGCTAATAACAAACCCCTGAAACATGGGAAGTTAATCCAAAATATTGATGATCTGGTCACATCGAATGGGATGACCATCTACTGGAAGAAGATCAAGGGCCATTCCAAAGTAGAGGGACCAGACAAAACTGGAAATGACTTTCCAGCTGATCAGCTGGCCAAAACCAGGGCCATCCAAGGGAATCTACTAGAGATTGAGTCCCTGTTGGGTGAAATCCAGGTCACTGCTATCACTAGGTCCCAGACAAATGCTCACACTGATCTTGCAACTGCACAATGGAGTAAGGAGACCCCATATGCTGATTTGATTACGGCTCAAAAGGGGGATCCAATAATTGGTAAGTTTTACCAACACATTGAGGACCCTGAGAACTTTCCCCTGACGGATAATGATTACATTTGGAAAGAGGACCTTAGATTGTTGATGAAATGTCCACAGATGTTCCGAATCCAAGACGGTTTGTTGGTAAGGAAATCCCAAGCTGGCCATGATCAGTGGGTGGTCCCTACCTCATTCCGAAGCCTGATGTTAAGTCACGCCCATGATGCGGCCACCGCCGGTCATAGGGGGTTTCATACAACACTTCAGATTTTAAGAGAGGTTGCATACTGGCCACACATGGGGCAGGACCTCGACCAATACTTGAAGGGGTGCCTTGTGTGTGCACAATTTCAGCCAACATCCCTCACACACCCTGCTCCTCTCCAAATGAGGGGGATGACACTGCCATGGTCAGATTTGCAAATCGATTTCATAGGCCCTGTGATTCACTCCTCTAGGGGAAACAAGTACATGTTGTCGGTCACATGCTTGTTTACCAAGTGGGTGGAATGTCTCCCAGCCCCAAACTGCAAGGCAGAAACTGCAGCTGCCCTGATGATTAACCACATCTTCTTGCGTTTTGGTCTACCCCAAAGGATTGAGTCAGACAGAGGTAGCCATTTTACCAGCGAAGTAATGACTAAGATGTGGGAGATACTGGGGGTCAAAAGGAAGCTACATATTGCTTACCGGCCAGCTTCTTCTGGGGCAGTAGAACGCTACAACTGGACCATTGTGAGCATATTAAAAAAGTTTGTGGCAGATTCCGAGCCAAGTTGGGATATCTGATTACCTCTGGTCTTAATGGCCATATGATCTACCCCTTCATCTGCAACTAAAATGTCACCATTTGAGCTGATGACTGGACGCAAGATGGTGCTTCCCCAGCATTTGCTCTACAGGGCCCAAGAGCAGACATTGATAAATGCCTCCACAACTCATGAGTATGTGGAGAATTTAAGGAAACACCTCCAACATGCTTTTGCCTATGCTCAGCGAAATCTAGAAAGATCAGCTGATAGCATGAAGACCCATTACGATTTGAAAACTTCCAGAAAAGTATATAATGTGGGAGACCGGGTCTATCTATACAATTTCCAAAGAAACCAGGCCAAACAGCGAAAATGTTTGCCTACATGGAAGGGACCTTTTGAAATTATAGACAAGATCTCCCCAGTTGCCTACAAGATCCGCATCCCCAAAGGTAGTGTGGCAGAAGGGGAAGACAAGTGCGTCCATATAAATCAGTTAAAGTGTTTCCATCCCAGGCACACTCTGCAGCAACTGGAGGAGTCCTCGGCAATACCAGAGGGGGCCGCTCTGGAGTAATTCAGTTCCAACCCTAAAATATCCCACATATAGTCTCTAAAATATTATGATTCTTGAACGAAAATGTCTTATAATTATATCTTGTTTTTTTAAAAATAAGAATGTTAATGTCTATTGATTTATAAAATGTATATGCCGCCCCACTATATCAATAGTGGGGGAGAAATGTCTACGAATACGTGTTGCCGATTTGCTTTGTCTTCCTAGGAGAAACAAAACCTGGAGACTGACCACGGAAGACGACCTGGGGACCGGGAGCAAAGATCCGAGGGGACCGGGGTACCGCCCAAAACTCCCATCAGGACCGGCGAGGAGAACTGATCGATCCACCCTGATGGAGGAAAAGATGCTGAACTTTGTCATCTGCGGAATCGGAAGAAGATGATGCGCACATCCTAGCGCGTGGATCAAAACATCCTTTGCACCCGACTCCCCCTCGACTCAAAATCAAAGCGCAGTCAGGCGTGGGGGCTTGTTGGGTGTCCTACCCACGTTTGGACTATTATGCTGCAACATTTGGTGCTGTGGGCTTAGGAAATCCAAGAGGGCAGAAAAGCCCACATTTGCGCCAGAATCCAGGAGAACCGTGCCGTTTTGCACACACCAAAATGGTCCCATGACCTGCCACCCACCAGTGCAAAGAAAGATGGTTCTGTTCAAAACCCGTTTCTATTAATGTCAAAAATTGCTAAGATCATGGGCCCGGAACCACTAAACAAAAATCCAACTATGGTTGAGTGTTTTACTTTACTCTACTACAGATCCACATCAATGCCATGTCAAGCAAGGATCATATACTATCAAGTAAAATCCTTTCCTTTTGAAATGTATTAATTCAAGACAGCTGTCAAAAATAGGTGCAGTTCCAGCATTAGACACTGGCTGCCGCTGGCGCTCTATAAATCCTGACAGGAGAGCTATCTTGCAGAACTGTGCAGTGAACAGAAGGGGGTCTTATGTAATTAAAAGTTCAAAAGACATGCCTTTCCTGAGAACTCTTAACACCCCAGAGACCCACACCAGGAGGCAGGATATCACATGGCCCTGTTGATTGAGAGGGAGGGGACTACACTGCAGCCTGCTGGACCCAACACAATAGACCCTTTCAATTGAATGGAGTATGCTGATTTGGGTGTGGACTGTAAACAGAGCTCTGCCTGAAAGGAGAGACATGTGATCCCTGACTCCCCCAGTTCCTAGGGGCGGGCCAGAAAGGACTGTGGATTCATATTGCAGCAAATATATGTTTAAGTTAAATGCTTCTAAAATCTTGTATTAAGCTCACAGAAATATACAATTTGGGGATCCTGAAAATGAAAAATGCCCTCACGATTTGAGCCCAAATTCTACTTTGTACGGTGTTCTGGGACCAAACCCTGCTATTTATTAATATTGCAGACACTGTTTAGGATATAGACACAGTCATTTCCAGTAATATGCTCAGGGAAGGGGTGCAGGTCTGTGTAAATTTTGAGGAAAAACCAATATGGTGAAAGTCACTAAAAAGCACAAAATGTTGCCATTTGTGAACCCAGGCTCTGAGGGGGATCAGAGTTGGGCGAGAGTGTATCTTAAATTAATCTGTGAAATGTGTATGTCATTTCAACGACGTGTGTATCTGGGAAACCTATTAGTTATGAAAAATTAATTTTCTAAGTAAAAGCGAAGGGGCGTTTCTTCAATAGACTGTAAGACTCACTCTGACACACTATCCCTTCTCAAATCAGGTCACAGAGAATCCTTGACCTATCAAATCATGAGAGGGTCGGGCATGCAGAATGAGCCGACCCACCCACTTTCAAAACACATAAAAAGAGACTGCTTGGACAGACAGGAATTCACTTTCCAGTTTCTTGCGGAGCATTTTGACGGACGACTTCACATCCAGATTCCAGACTTTACATCCAGAGATCCAGAAGATAGACTACAGGACTTAAAGCAAAGGCCTAACCCACAAGCTGAGAACTCTTCTCAGCAGGCCTTCAGAATCCAGCAATCAACCAAACTATTCTACAGCCGGGCGAGCTGTTGGATTCTTTGCCAAGAACTTTTGCCAGAACCGGTAGCAGACCCAGAAAGCAGTGCGGTATCCAGAATCCACTTGATCCAGACCAGCAGAATCATAGACCCAGACCAGACCGCTGTGAACAGAACCGGTGCCTGATTGACCCACCGAGCAGAGAGAACCGCAGCTAAACTTGTTGACCAGATCAATGACGAGGCCATTCCTTTCAAATTTATAGTGTGAGTACCCAGCTATAACTGTGCAGAACCTATCTCTTAGCTTAAAATAATCTGATTCAAAACATCACTGTCATCTGCCTAAGTGTGATATCAAATATAAATTTATTATAAAATTGTGATATAGAGATATTGTTTAATTTTTCCAATAAATCTTTTAAATTGCAAAACAAACCTACTTCTTGGCTCAGTGAGATCAGGGGGATTCATAGAGAGGGGTGTTATACAAGGGTTTATCATCCAGAGTATAACTTGTCATAAAAATATATAAATAAGGGCTTCCCTTGGGCGTCCCAGACGAGGCACTGACTTAGTGGGATTGCTGAATTGAAGTCACTTAACAACCTCAGTTACCAAAGATATATCACTATTTTTTGTACCAACATTATGAAACTTGTCAAAAAATAAAACACGGGCACATTTGCAAAACCATGCTTTCAGGTCCTTGCCAATGCTCCTTACACAAGTTTTCTGGAAATCCACCCTTTTTTTATTTTTTCAAAAGTGTCAAATGTATGCACATACAATCGTCATATAACCTAGCCCCCACTTGACAAAATCCATTCAGACTTTACGAAAACATTTATATCTAGATCTATAATCTTTTTGCAAACCTTTGTGTATATTTGTCAAATGGCACAACATTTATAAGGATTTACAATATGTTGGGATCCCCCTCTAATTTTGCCCCCTCTTGACAGAATCACACCAAGCTTTGCAAACTCATTTGGAATCCGGTCAGGAATATAATTGCAAATTTTCATGCAGTTTCATTGAGTGGTGCCAAAGTTATATGCCATCCAAAAACTGCCCGCAAACATCTGAAGTGTCCCCGAACTTCTCTGGATTGTTCGCAGACTTTATTGGCAAAAAACACCTGTTTTTTTGCTTCTTGCAGCCATATCCCATCCTCATCACCCCTCACCTCCCCAGAGATTATTTGAGAAGTTTGACAAGTGTAATATTGTATTTTTTTATATGCTTTTACCGCAATGTCCGCGGACACCGGCCACTGTCGGTGAATATAAGATGGTGGGCGTTTCCAAAAATTGGACCCATTTCACACTTTTCACCATCCAATCAGTGGACATGCCCGAACAGGGAAGTGTGTCCGCGGAGCGGACATAGATATCACTAATTGTTTGGAACCAACATTTTAGTCGTTTAAAAAAAAACTACTGGACAGCTTTACAACAAATTAGCAAAAGCACACTTTCGGGTCCAAGCTGCCGCTCCTGCTGCAAATTAAGGGAAAATCCGTCCAGCGGTTTGGGCTGTAGGCATGTGCAAAGTCATTTTGGGACCCCTGTATAATTTTGCCCCCTCTTGACCAAACCTCACCAGCATAAAGATTCAGAGTCGGCCATATACTCTTTTTGCAGTGAGGATTTGTCCAGGGGGAGCAAAGTTATAAGCCACCCAAAAGGTGTTTTCCTATGGGTTTAGCAACTTAACCATAACTACATGGCTGCTACTACATATTACATGGCCTGTGGTAGCTAAACCCATAAGAAGAGCACTTGCAGAAATAGTATATGGCCCACTCTGAATTTATTTGCAGAGTTTGGTGAGGTTTGGTCAGGGGGGGCAAAGTTATAGGGGGGATCCTGTTAAATGCTTATTATATAGGGGGGTCTTGTTAAACTGTTATTATATAGTACGGCCGCTGGGCGCTTTATGAATTCAAATAAAATAAAAAGAAAAAAATATATAGTACCTCCTTAGTATTTATATTGGCCTAAGCTTATTCGTGCTACACGGAAAACCGTGCTGCAAAGTTCTGATTTTTGGGTTAACTTCGCCGCCATTTTAAGATTCATCAGCCATTTTGATTTCTACTCGTGTGTTCTTCGTTCTAAAATGGTGCACTTTGTTTTCGACTTGCAACCAAGCCTTCCGACCTTTGATTTCTGTTTATGTCTAGGCTGTCCGAGAGCCAACTGTTTAGACTAAGCAATGAGACCTTGCGCTTCATATGAAGTGTTATTCAAGTGTTGTCTGTGCTCACAAGACTCATCCTTGTATGAACATTGGGACAATGAAGAACAAACCTCGAGTGTATGCATTGGCTGAACTGCATTGAACAGGAACTTAATATAGGGCTTACCGCGGGATCCAAGAACATACATCAATATTGTGTCTTCATGGAAATGCAAACCTGTGTAATCCTTTGCATAATATTGTATAATCTGTATGTGAACTAGGCACGAACTCTAGACCACAAATTATTAATGTGAAGAGAGGCTGGAAAATATTACACAAACTGTATAAAAGCACAAATGTTTAGATGTCCAGCACTCTCTCACCTCTCCTTGTTGGCTGGTACACATTGCGAGGTGTTGGGAGCCATATAGCTATCTGTTTTGCTTTGTAAACTGTACAGTAATAAAAGATCTGTGAATCTTTTTAGTCCGTGATTGGAGTATTTCCTTTGTCGTACTCAGCCTCGATATTTCTTTGTTCTTTCAGATGGCGCCCGAATAGGGACACTCAAGATTAATGCTACCTAGTTGAAGAGTTGATGCATCTTTCGGAACGGGATCGGACGGTGAGAAAAGGGGGCCCCTTTTTGGATGAGACGCAACACCTCAACAGTACTGCACAATCCGATCCCTGGACGGTGAGCACGCGGTCTGAGACGGCATCTTGACGAGGGTCCATATATGGAGGTGGGCAGTTTTGCCGAAATCACTAACCACAAGGGTCCTTTGTTCTTTATAATCTAATCAGACTTCTCTTTGTCCTTTGTCAGGTGAGTCATGCCCGATTCCTAAGTATCCTGATATTTGGTTGTAGTATTGTACTCGCGAACACAATCGGTGCCAGGTAACACCAATCTTTGGAATTTGGCCGCCCGGCACCACAGGAGGGGTCGCCGGCGTGTACTATGTACTGTAAGTACGGCATTGGTAGTATAGTATTCAATGATATTTGGCACAGACAAACTAGACATACTTCCTAACTTCAGTGGCCAGTCAATGGTAGTTTTGAGATTGCCGGAATATGAATCCATATTGTTAAAAAAAAGATAGACTTGCAGCATTTGATGTAATACATAATTGGAAAAAGGAAGCTATGCAGCAACTTAAAAGTAAAGAAAAGCATGCACGTTGTCACATGTCAAACTCAGAAAAGGCATTATTGTATGATCAACAAAAACAGTCTGTTAGGAACATGGATAGAGCTTTTCAACTTGGTATACAGAAAATATATCTGTCTAAAGATTTTCATGTCTCAGATGAACTAAATGATAAACTCTTAAATGAACGTAGGCCTGGTGCCACTGCACCACTTCCATATGTACCTCTTCCTGCTGTCTTACATATTTCTGCTGTCGTTCCTCCTCCTGTAGCAATTCCTGTTCTCCCTGTTGCTTTTCCGCCACCATTTATTGCTCTGCATCCTGTTGTTGTTCCTCCGCCTGTACCTCCCACTTTACCGACTGTTACTGTTCCAATAGATCCATCTTTGTTGCCAGTGGTAGTGTCTCCACTACCTGTTGTACAGGATTTGTCTACTCTCTCTTTTCCAAGCGGTTCTGCTCCACTTGTAGCTGATAAAGGGGTGATGTTGAATCAAAAGTTGAAACACGGAATACAGTTTCCAAAGAGAACAGGAGCGATTTGAATGCATGGGCTAAGCAATGTATAGAGAAAGGTCTACTGTCTTAGCTACACTCTCTAATCTAGAAAGTATTCCCGATCAGAATGTCTTTAATGAGGGGATGGGGATACATTTGGCTGTAATGTGGAATAGATTGACGGACACAAATGTCCCACAATTGTTGAGGGATTTGAATGTTTTAGCTAATTCAAGGGATACTGCGGAGAAGGTACATGAGCATGTCGAGACGGTTTTGGAGTTTAGAAAGGAGTTAGAATGGTTACAGAATGGTGAAGTAGATGGTGATAGTTTGGACGCTTTTTACGTACAGAAACGGTTCCTTCCTCCTTGTAAGTCAGTGAGTGAAGTAACGCTAATTTGCATAAGGGATGCGCTTAGATGGATTTCAGATATGTTGACATCTCCCGTAGAAGTATATGATATGTATAGTCAGTATACTCCAGAAATGCAGAGGAAAGTGTTACAGGTAATGGTAGAATACCTGCAGGATGAATGTATAAAGAAAAAGATTTGTTGTCCCGCAGAATTATTGAAAATTTATAAGAGAGATTTTGCGTCTGATACTACTTCCACCACTTTAGCGCTCGATTTGGCTCTGTTGCTTAGTAAGCGTTCGGAGTTGCCTACTTCTCAGTTGCCTATGAGAGAGGTTCCTCTGACATTTGTTCCCAAAGTTGAGATTCTGGCTAATGTTGCTACAGGTGCAGCAGCCATTGATATTGAAGCTCACTACGTATCACAGTTTGTTCACGTCCCGTTCTCAAGACAGGAAGTGAATACTATTAGACATTTGATTCCATACATTAGGAAAAATCCAACAGGGTTTAACAAAGAAATAGAATCTGTCCTGCATTCGTCAGTGTTCACATTTGATGATATAGATTTGTTGTTTCCTGTGCTCCTACCTGTTGATTTATGGAAACAGATTAGGACTGTAGATGATCCAGTGGGGTTAGGTGAAACATGGGTTAACTTCGTTAGGTTGGATGGAGAATGGAAAGCTGGTGAAAGAGCACTGCAGGTGATACTGACTTAGCCAGATAGAATAGTAACAAAATTGAAGACTTTAATTCCTGAGAGAAGGATTGTTTGGGGCAAACTCACTGCTTGTACCCAAGGAAAATCTGAAGGTGATTTAATCGGTTCGAACAAGTATTCTCAGATTATAGCGTAAAGGATTTAAGCACAGAGTCAGGGAAAACATTGTTTGCGGATAAGTTTGTGCGTGGATTGTTGCCTGATATCCAGTCACAAATTTTGACTTCTGAGAGTGTTTGGCAAGTTAAATCACAGTCCGAAGTATTGCATATGGCTCAGTGAGTCAATAATGAGAAAGAAAGGATTGAAAAGAAAAGGGGAGATCTGAAAACCAAGGTATTATTGCAACAGATGGTCAGTGGGCCTAGAGGTGGAAGTACACAGTTTCGAGGTCAGTATGTTCCACACACAAAGTAATGCACCGTTGGGTCCTGTACACTGGCACCAATGTGCTTATTGCAGACAAGAGGGTCATTGGCGAGCACAATGCCTGATCCTCCAGCAAAGGTCGAATAACACATATGGTGTTGTGGGTAGATGATCCAGGGGCCACCCTGGGGTAGGGGGTCCTGGTAGAAGCCAGTAGAAACAGTTCGCTCAAAATCTCAGTCTCTGTGGCTGATTGTCTTTAACAACCTGTCAGGGTGTGTGACAGAGGTAGGGGTAGGGAAACCCCACTGTGACCCCCTTGGGCCATTGCATTGCATGATGTAACATGTGCATATTGTGGCAAGTTTTTTTCAAACTACGGTGCAGTAATGTGTTTGCGTTACTACAGAAAGGTTGAGAACGTGCACCCCTCAACCCCAACGATGCTGTTCATTGTTGTGTAATGACCAGTGATGGTTAAGGCCCCTTGCGGAATTGGTTAGTTAGTTGGTCCATGCAGGTGATGTGGTTACGAGGTGGCGGATGGTTGTGTCGTTCATGGTTTAAGCCCAAGAATATCAAGGTTGATTCGGGGTTGTATCTATGTTGTGGCACCACTACCTGGGGTTTACCTGTAGGTGGCCAGTTCCTGCTTAGGTAGGTGGAATCCAACTTGATTTGAGTGGTGATACCACCAGATCCTTGGTCCTTGCGTCAAGTGACTCTAATCACTATTTGGAGGAAAAGAATCCCCCGGAGGGGACGCACATGTATACACAGAATAACCCCAAACCAAGCAGTTGACGCTTCATGCCCACTTTGTTTTGGATGGTTTGGGGTGTCCACTTTGGCAAACATTTACCTTGTTTGTCTATGGGAACCTTAATGGAAAGTAGGCCCCAACAAATGTTTTTCTTCTTAAAAACATTGTTAATTTTTAACAGATTTTTATGAAACTTTGCATTCTGGGGGGGGCAAGTCCCTAATCACTTTCAAAATGTTGGTTAAATCAGTTACTAGAATCACAAGTTATTAACTTAACAACAGAATTTTAAGGGGTTCTTATGGGAGTCTGACTCACCTTAACTATAAGTGGGCTATCACCACCTATAATATATATATATACTCCATGAAACTGCCGGCAGTAGCGGATCTGTAGTTACGGTTAAGTTGCTCAACCCATAGGAAGATCAATTTTTGGGCGGCGTATAACTTCGATCCACCTGGCTGAATTCTCACAATCTTTGCAAATAAAGTGTATGGGCCGCTCTGAATATTTTTGACAAGTTTGTTGAGGTTTCGTCCAGGGGGGGCAAAGTTATAGGGGGTTATTTTTTTCCCCTATAGACTGAATAGAGAACATTTTTGCAAAAGCGTACATCTCAAAACACTCAATGGATTTTCTACAAATTGTGCCAGGAGCGGCAGCTTGGTCTTGAAAGCGTGCTTTTGTAAATTTGGTGAAAATCCATCCAGTCATTTTTTTTAAAAAAACAGGTAAAATGAGGGTCCCAAATAAATAGTGATATCTGGCTCTGCTCCATGGTCTCATTTACCTGTTCGCTCCAGGGGGCAGAACTCCAATCTGCCCAGAGGGCTGCATGATGTCCGCGGACATACAACGTGCACACTGATTGGCTGGATGGGAGTGTGAGGTGCATCATCATTTTCGGAAATGCCCGACATGTTGCATTCGAGGATCGTGCATCAGTGAAAGGTGATCGAAAACATGCTTTGAGGCATCTGGTGGTGGGAGGTGGAGATGGAAAGGATGGGGGAGTGAAAAATGGTTCATATGATGTATTTGTTTAGGTGGAAGAAAACGGTGGTGTGTGTGCGGTCGGTGTCCGTGAATACTACAGCAGTTCATGGGTAGCTAAGGAGAGCTGCTTCTGTGGTGACTGCAGGCATGCTTAATTAGGGAAGGGGAGTGGATTGCATATGATATGAGGATGTTTGTATAGGGTTTAATATGCTGTCTTTTGTGTTGTAAACCCCTAGACTCTTGGCGGCGGGCTTATTGGATGCAAGAGTCTACCAATTGAATGCAAGTACTGCAATAGTGGGTGAAGTGAAGTAGGTAGGGCCGCAGGTGGTTGTGCTATGTTTGTTGGTTGTGGTAACTGGGCAGATGTTTGCATGCATGGTTATATTATGTCGCGGTGGTTGTGGCCAGGGCCTAGACTCTTGGGTGCATGGTCAGTGGCCATATGTTGATAGGCCATGAACCCAAGAGTCCGGCCCTAGCCACAACAACTGCAACATAATATAACCATGCATGCAAACATTGTGATACTGGTATATGAATTCGACAAATATGTGTACAGAGTGCAATTATATTGTACTGATCGTTTGGGCAAGTTGTTATAACAATATGTTGATCGATCGTAAACATTTTTCATATGCATCATACCTTAGGTTTCCTCACTTTTACAGATGCGAAAAGAATGTTTTGGGGCAGCCATCCTGTGCTAATCTTATGCGTGGATCGATCGCCCTAAGTTTAATTGCGGGCGTGGAAATAAATGAAGATGGCAGCCCCCGAGGCTGACAACAACTGTCCCAACGATCTGCTCCAGCTATTTTCATTATGTTCATGGCCAGCGGAGCCCAGCGTGCCATGCCATCACCCATGCCCGTGCAAACAAAAAGATAAACACAAGATAAAATAGACCTCTTCACACAGAGCGTACCTTCTGTGTCTTGCTATAAATAGTACTTTGTAAGTGAATATTTTAATAATACATTAACAATAGTGTGGAATGTTACACGTGCTTTTATTTTTCAAAGAATGTTCACAAGAAATTGTAAGCTCCATGAAACAAACCCTTTTTTAACTTTGCGGGTAACTTTGAGCTGACAAGGTTATTTGTCCTTTCTGTGTTGCCGTATTGCAAATTAGCAAAAGAATTCCATGATGGTCCTTGGTGGTCCGTGTGGGAGAACAGATGTCTTTGCATTTTGAAAGGTGAAAGTTCTTGTTTATGTGGCTTCTTACATCTTGAATGGTGATATGTTGCTCCTTATTGCCGGAAACGCAAATGGACATGTAGGGCCATATCGATCGTCCCAGATAATGGTGAGCGAAAAAACACTGCTTATGGTTATCCTGCACTGTAGGTTCCAGAATCCATCTGTTGGCACTTGGAAGGAGTGACACGGACAGTATGGTAGAAAGTATCTGCAAACAAAACCCAATAACAATACATTTAAGTGACCGTTCTTTATTTTAATATAATTATTTAGCGTATAACTCATATGTGTTCGAAATCTAATGGTAAGCAGAACATAGCAATCTTTAACACACAAATGAGAAGAAGGTGTATTGTTTGAGACCACGAGTCGCGTGCAATTTGGGCGTTGTCAATTAGGTATAGCTCTGAATGGGACGGGGAACCACATGGAGCAAACGAGGAACAATCATAGGAATCATTCAGCTTGAACCCAGGAGAGATGTCATTGTAATGAAGCGTGCAAGATTACTGTTGGAAAACTGTGTACAGTGCACATGGACAACGTTTACGCCACCGTCCATAAATAATTATGCATACAGCAATCATCTATCCTATTCATTTTTTATCCCAATGAAAATGGTATGTAAACTTTAACTTACATGATTTCTGCAAATTCCATGCTTAGGTTGTTTCCACAGGAAATCGCTCTGTACATCGTATCAGTCCCGTTTAGTCTAAATTGGCGGTACATGGCCGCTCTGAATATAGTTAAAGTTATCTTTTCTCTTTTTCTATTCCACACAATTTATGTCTTTGGAGAAATTGATGCATACTTTTGAAGGTTAAATTACAATAAGCATGTGTACTGTTCAAGGGCAGACAAATTAAGCTGCGATTTCTGGAAAGAATGCTGGAAAAAAAGACATTGAGGTGGAACACGCATATTATTGTGTATTTTGTAATGTAAGCAGTGTAGTAAAATAGATCTTAGCATTAGGTGCATGGAGGGATGATCCTACCTGACACACAGTCCCCTATGTAATAGTGTTAAGTACAGTGTACTAAGAATGAACGGTCCATGTTTGGACACTGTGTGTGACAGAATTTGTGTTTGATAGCTGAGAATACGTGATTGGCAGGGCCATGTTATGCACTTTTGGGTCCCTGGGCACAGACATGTTTGGGGCCCTCCTTCACCAAACCAAAGGAATTCTTTTAAAATTATTAAAAAGATTATAAGTGGGTTTTTAAATAGTGTTTCCATTAGATATTAAAAGAGTAAAGTAGAAGTTTAAAACTTTAAAGAGTAAATCAGACTTTAAAATATGCTTGCCCGCGTTCTGCACCATGTGGTGCAGTCCATTCTGTCTTCTACCCATTTCAGTCCATTGGCCTACATAAGAAGAAAGATCAAGAAATGGGATAAACAATGCCACTGCTATGTAAGGAGGCTAATCTTACAGAACACAGTACAGTTACATACCCTGAACAATTTCCAAACTATCAACAGTTAGAATATGCCAACTGGTATCTAGCTCCCCCCACAATTCTGCAATATCACAGTACAATGGCACAACTGATATCTAACTGCAACATACTACCACCACTTCCAAAAGACAAATCTTACACCATTTCAATTCTTCCTACTGCAACAGTGCACCTCAAACATTGCTGTAACTAGTGCACATGTCACTACAACGGACTGTGCAACATAACAACAAATGAATGTAGAAAGTTTTTATTTTTCTTTTTTAATCCTGCATGGATAGTAGTACATAATATGCTATTGTTTGCATTTTGTACGAGTTGCTGAAATTGAATGGATTCACAGTTAGGTATAGATACATAGACAAAGCGCTCATTAGGGACTTGTTCCTGCATCACTTGGTTGTAGAGATTACATATAGGCTTACACATGTATGAAATCTGTAAGAATTCATTTATAGGTATGTTTTATCTTTCCAGTACTTGTAGTAAGTACATTAGAAATTCCTGTGGATCTTCTTGTGTGTTTATAGTGTTTATAGTGAATCTCACAATTTCAGCACAGTAGTCCAATTCCTGTCTTATTCCTGAGACACTGTAAGTGTTCTCAGGATTGTTTGTTGCATTTCTGTGAAGGACTAGCATTTGTAAACACAACTGTTCCGAGTGGTTTAAATAAATGTGGATTGCTACATTTGCATAGTAATTTACACCAATTGTATTGGAAAACCTGAATGGACCAGATAGTTCTGTGTCTGAGTCGCTTGATGGAAGTCCATGCGGTTTGTTCAAAGAGGTAGTTCTCTTTGTTTGTGCAGTTGTATTTTACTTTTCAGTACATTTTTCTGTGGTTTTGATAGTTGATGGAGTATGAGCTGATTTCACTTTCTTTGGTGGTATCATTGGGAGATCATGTATAAGTTCTGATTGCATTACTTTTCTTTTACAAAGTTTGTGTTTTTGAGGGACACGGTACATTTTGAGATGGGGTGTGTAGAGTGCACGTAGTCTATAGTACTCTATGATGCAAGGAATGTCAGCGTTGACTTTACTTGCATCAAAATTGACTAGAAATATGTGTGACAGTGCCACGTAACTCATGTCTTCTTTGAAGACTGTGCTGCCAATATCAATCAATGCTTGATCTAAGGTTAGACCTTGTGATTTATGAATAGTGACTGCATATGCTAGCGACAGAGAAAACTGTTCTCTGCGTACATACATGTCTTTGAAAAGACGGAATTAGGCTGTTGAGCGTCCTATCCATTTAACTTCTGAAAGTTTGTCAAAGTGGATATTGACAAACTGAATGCTGTTGTAACGTGGGTATGTCTGGAAGCCAACATTTCTACCAAGTGCTTCATTAACTAAACATTGTTACACGTCAAGGTTATGCTTTAGCAATACTCTACAGTTTAAACACAATATTAACATTTTCTCTGAACCAGCTGTTTTAGAGATAGAAAAATGTGATATGAGTGGGGTACCTAATGATTAGTGCGTTAGCGATCACTGATTTCTTTAGATACATTATTCTGTGATAATTGAACAATATCTGTTGTGCTGCGGTAGAGGTAGAAATGTGGTTAACCCCTACCCACCTCCTAATGATTAGAAATCATGTTTTTTCTCCTCTGTCGCTCTCAACACTCTACTAGTAGAAGTGATGCAATGAAAAAGTGCTGCGAATTCGATTGCCTGTGAGCAATATTGTTTTTTTTTGTTAACATATAATCAATTCAGCATATTGCTTTCTCTCAAAGTAACCTTTTGTAGTAACAAAAATAATCTCCAAGAAGCAAACATGAATTTCCCAAATAGTATGCACAGTTTTGGCATTAACGAACTATGTAGGCCATGTGCCAGACAACAAGAAAGACACTTAGTTAATCAGAGTTTCAAACAAATGAAAACAATTAAAGATTGTTTTGCGAATGTTTTATATCAAACACTTGTACCGGATTGATTTAGTCAACAAACTGAGCTCTTTTCGGCAAATAGTTTGCCTTCAAATATTTTGCACAAATTAAACTCTATTTGGCCAATAATTTGCCTGCAATGTTTTACATCAATCCTTTATGCCAATACATGTTTTGACCCATTGGATCATCATCGGGGCTGACTTAGATTAGAACTTCTACTACACACAAGAACCTTCATGTGTGTTTGGATATCCCTGTGAGGAGAGATTATTGTGTTATCTCCACTTTCATTAGTTCTAGAAACACATATATCAGGGACTGTTGCCTACAATTTAGCTGTCTTCTGTCCCCTGACTCAAAACCGCAGAAGTAAATTATATTTAACCAACATTATGCATCCTTCCTTAAGTAGCACACATCTAGAACTAATAGTTACCCAGGGGAGCCTCCCCTAATTTTGGCCTCAAAGAGAAATATGATTGGAGAGAATACATATCTGAATGTGATACTGAGCATTACCCATCACACTGAGCAAGTGATCATATGTGTGCATGTTAAAATGTACCTATATTTGGTTATGCAGATTACAATTCCAAAAGAAAGTGTTCTGGATGATCACTGTTAATGCAAAGTGAGGTCTTCACTATCTGCTGAATGAAACAGTCCTATTTAATATATTGCAGGGTTTGCCTATCAAATAATTCTCATATTGATTCTACATTTTGATTCCTAATTGGTGCTAATTATCTCCATAGAATGTATATATTGCCATTAAAATTGAAAAGTATGCCTGAAAAGGGTAGCCTGTTTGAGAAATAATGCAAGTAACAAGAAATTCCCAAAAATAGGATTCGTCCCATTTTGGCTTGGCTTTCACATGTTCATTATAGTGCTAAAGTACACTAACGTGAACCACATTGGTCCTGAGACTAGTGCTCTGATATTGAGGCTAAATATAATTGGCAACACATTAGTCAGTTTCTGCGTACCTGCATGGTAGCAGATAATCAATGAATACTTCAATGTTCGAAAAGTGGTTGGGCCGTTTTTATTGTAATAGCTGTAAACAAATAAACACTTAGAGGCCGATTCATGGAATTAATGTGCGCTGAAAATTCCTGCGCAAGCGTGCAAAACCGTGCGAATCGCAGTGCAAGTGCGAAAATCACAGTGCAAGTGCGAAAATCGGCGCACATAACAAAAGTAGGCGTAACACGGCGGGGCGTGACACGCGGAATGGGGAAAAATGTGTGAAAATGTGGGCGTCACGGCGGAAGTACAGGAGGCAAGTGCGCGGAACGCCCACACACTCGCCTACAAAACGTATTCATGGAATCGAATAGGGAAAAACAGCGCACGAGCAAAGACGCGCACAGGCCTAAACACGTCCGGCACACGAAGGCAGGTGGTAGCATCCCTGCGCATGAAAAAAATGTGCGCCAAAATGTGCGCTAACAAAAAGCACGTATATACAGCTCTGATGAATGTCCCATACTGTGGCCCTCTAGGACAAATGACGTGCAAAGGGGTACGCGACAAACACCGACACCCGCTGTGTCAAAAATAGCGTGTATGTGTATTTCAGGCGTTGCACGGTAAGTTTCACACGCGATTGGCCTTGGGCGAGCGGGGTACATGTAAATCTGGGGTTCGTGTGAAGTTTCACACGCGATTGGCCTGGGTACGTGTAAATCTGGGGTTCGCGGGAAGTTTCACACGCGATAGGCCCTGTGCAAGTGGGGTGCGTATATTTCTGGGGTTCGCGTGAAGTTTCACATGCGATTGGCCTGGGTACATGTAAATCTGGGGTTCACAGGAAGTTTCACATGCGATAGGCCGTGTGCGAGTGGGGTGCGTGTATTCCTGGGGTTTGCGTGAAGTTTCACACGCGATTGGCCTGGGTACATGTAAATCTGGGGTTAGCGGGAAGTCTCACACGCAATTTCAGCAGGGTATGTGTATTTCGGGGGTGCCGTGGAGTCCTACACGTCAATTGGCAGTGTGGCTCCTCCTAGGTGTTCCCTCTACACCCTCTACACCCTGGGCTGCCTGCAGGGACCCTCCATGGCCCCTGCAGGCAGCCCACACCACAGGGGACTACCCTGCACCCCTGGTCATGTCCCGCAGGCAGCCCATCCACCATGGGCATGCCCCCCAGGCAAGCCACATGTCAGCTTGCACTACTGATCACCAACGCATGACCCCCTCCACTCCCACCCCCCAGCACTGAGGGGCACCTGCCAGCAGGCCCCCACTCATGTCCCCCAGCACTCCCAACCCCCAGCAGTGCAGGGCACCTGCCAGCAGGCCCCCACTCATGTCCCCCAGCACCCCAAACCCCCAGCAGTACAGGGCACCTGCCAGCAGGCCCCCACTCATGTCCCACTCATGTCCCGCAGCACTCCCAACCCCCAGCAGTGCAGGGCACCTGCCAGCAGGCCCCCACTCATGTCCCCCAGCACCCCAAACCCCCAGCAGTGCAGGGCACCTGCCAGCAGGCCCCCACTCATGTCCCACTCATGTCCCCTTGCACCCCCACCCCCCAGCAGTGCAGGGCACCTGCCAGCAGGCCCCCACTCATGTCCCCTTGCACCCGCACCCTCCCAGCAGTGCAGGACACCTGCCAGCAGGCCCCTACTCATGTCCCCAGCACCCCACCCCCCAGCAGTGCAGGGTACCTACCAGCAGGCCCCCACTCATGTCCCCCAGCACCCCCACCCCCAGCAGTGAGGGGCACCTGCCAGCAGGCCCCCAGTCATGTCCCCTTGCACCCCCACCCCCCAGCAGTGCAGGGCACCTGCCAGCAGGCCCCCACTCATGTCCCCTTGCACCCCCACCCCCCAGCACTGAGGGGCACCTGCCAGCAGGCCCCCACTCATGTCCCACTCATGTCCCCCAGCACCCCCACCCCCCAGCAGTGCAGGGCACCTGCCAGCAGGCCCCCACTCATGTCCCCCAGCACACCCACCCCCCAGCAGTGAGGGGCACCTGCCAGCAGGCCCCACTCATGTCCCGAAGCACCCCCACCCTCCAGCAGTGAAATGGCGATCTCATGACACAAAGCAAAAGTCAACTATGTACATCAACACACGTCCGCCACATGAAGGCAGGAGGTAGAGTCCCTGCGCATTAAAAAAATGTGAGCTAACAAAAAGCATGTATATACAGCTCTGATGAATGTCCCATACTGTGGCCCTCTAGGACAAATAATGTGCAAAGGGGTACGCGACAAACACGGACACCTGCTGTGTCAAAAATAGTTTGTGCGTGTATTTCGGGGTGCACGGGAAGTTTCACACGCGATTGGGCCTGGGCGAGCAGGTACGTGTATTTCAGGGGCTCGCAGGAAGTTTTACGCGCAATTGGGCCTGGGCGAGCGGGGTACGTGTATTACTGGGGTGGGCGGGGAAGGACTGGAGGCAAGTGTGCGGAACGGCCACACGCTCACCTACAAAACGTATTAATGCAATCGAACGGTGCTAACGCGTGCGTCAAAAAAGACGTGCCAATCCGGAAAGACGTACGCCTGCAAGAAGCAGGCGTACGTCAATCCGCGCAGCATAAAAGTGCGCGCAAACAACAAACAAGCTCAGACGCCAGGATGAATATACCATTCCTAGCAGCAGTGGCCGTGGGATACCACAGGAGGAGGAGGAGGATAGTCAGGGCCAGAATTTTTACACCCTTAACAAGCCTTTTTGGGAAGCCTGATGACCAGGTGTATGGGAGGTACAGGTTTCCACCTCACATAATACTCAACCTGGTCAGTGAGTGGGAGGATGACCTCACATCACCCACCCTGTGCTCCCAAGCACTCAGCCCCCTGCAGAAGGTCCTCAATGTACTGCACTTCTTGGCCACTGGATCATTTCAACAGACAACTGCTATAGGGGGGGTGTCACAGGCCACGCAGTCACGCTGCCTACACCAGGTGTTGGCCATCATGACTGCACGCCCATCAGTCCGCAGGCACATATACCTGCCCAGAACACCTGCAGAAAGGCAGGCTGTCATCCAGGATTTTTACGGGGTGGCACACTTCCCCAAAGTGCTCGGTGCCATTGATTGCACCCATGTGGCTCTACGTCCCCCAGGGCATCAGACCACATCTACAGAAACCGCAAGCACTGGCATTCCATCAACGTCCAGGTAGTTTGTGATGCCAAGGGAATCATCACCTCAGTATATGCCAACTATCCAGGGTCCACCCACGACAGTTTCATTTACATAATGTCAACCCTAAACCGGGACCTAGAAGCTGGGCGGCATGGCGATACATGGCTGCTTGGTGAGTATAAATGCCACAGCACATGCATGCATGTCATATACTGAGCAATGTCACAACCCCATTAATGATACCCATTACCACCTCCCCAGGGGACAGTGCCTACCCTCTGAGCACCCACATGATGACGCCAATTCGGAACCCCACCACGCCACCCGAGGTAAGATACAACACAGCCAATATTGCAACCCGGGGCATAGTGGAGCGCACATTCGGAGTGCTCAAGTCACGCTTTCGCTCCCTTGACCATTCTGGCGGGCAGCTGTTATACACTCCCCCAGTAGAATGCAGGATCATAGTGGCAGCATGTGTCCTGCACAATGTTGCAACACGCCGGGGCCTGCCGGTGGACATGGTGGTGCCCCACATCCCCAACCACAAGCACGGCCACTGCGCATGGGAGGGGAAGAGCACGGGATGAGGCAGCCCGTACACAGCTGGTGGATAATTACTTCACCTAAAATAACACCCCTGTGGAGTGCACACAGCCCTGGCACATGCCAGCTGACAATCAATGATGATGACATAAGGGACAGTCAACTGTCACAACCATACCAGCCTGAGATTGGTCACCTGGAAGTGTTACATTGTGTGCCCTACCTACACACACACCACCAATGCTGTGTCATCAAAACACACACTTCTATGCTGCGAAAATCATTACCCCCTTGCAAAATACAACATGACAACAGTGCCATGTCACCCAACCCCTCCCCAGCACCGCCACCCAACACACCATGGCATGTCATGCTATGTGAGAGCAAACAAAGCAATCCCCAAAAATCACACAAGTGTCAAAGTACAGTGTCCCCAATGGAAACTGCCTACACACAATATGCTCCCAGTAATGCTAACAACAAACATGACCAAATACTTACCAACAATTCAATGCAGCTACACAACCTCAAACATAGCATAAACATGACAGTACTAAGTTAGAGTAGTGGTTGTCTTACAACCTGATCATGCCAGCACATCGGCCACTTCCAACTGTACAGTGCTGCTGCCACGTAAATGTCCAAGTGCACTGCTTACAACATGAACTCCATCTCCAAAGTAGACGGCCTTGTGAAGACATGAGGAATTAACTTGCAAATTAGGTGAAAGACATGGATGCACAAGCACATAGCAATACACCATGCAGTGTACAATTCAACAATAATATCCACTAGGAATGTATACAAAGTGTTGACTACAGACTGCCCACACAGCTCATGGGAGTCCTACGTCACTGTGTAAGTCAATGTCACTTGGGCACACCCTTTGCAAGCCCATGGAAACGGGAATCAGGAGGGGTGTGTGTCTCACGAACCCAAGCATCTAACCCAAACTCAGGACAAGCCTGCATGTGCCCAGCCGGAATACAGTGGATGTCCACGGGAGCCACACAAGGCAACACACTGCAAAAAAATAAAAATAATCAAAAATCAAAAATCAAAAATGGCCATGTGGAGGACAGGGGGGGAGGCCACCCAGGAGGTCTGAGGACATGGTGCGCACCAACACCCACCTGTGTGGATGTTGGGGAAAAAAAACACCTCCATGGGCTCATGGCCTGCACGGCTATGCCAATGTGGGAGAACTGCTGCTGTCGCTATCATCACCTTCTGCTGCTGCCACAGGAGGCGGTGCTGCCACAGGAGGTGGTGGTGCAATGAGAGGCAGCCCACGCAAAGCCCTGCTATGGTCCTCCATGGCAGCAAGCATGCGGGTGTGGAAGGTCTCGTTTTGGAGGATTATAGTGCGGAGATCCCCATGCAGCACCTGACGTGATGCACGGATCTCCTCCCGAGTTGCCTGCATCTCAGCTGAGAGCGAACGTGTGAGCTGCTCCAGCTGCTGTTCTGTCCTCAAGTTAGTGGAAGCCTCAAGGTCAACAAGAGTCTCCCTGAGGTGATGGAGTTCTACCCTCAGGGCTTCCCTGTGGCCCTGGGACTCTATTGATATCGATTGGCGTAGAGTCTCCAGTGTCGCCCGTCTGTCCCTGTTGGACGCCAACATGTCCTCCCTTTGTGATTGGCAAATGGAGTCTGTTGCCTGCTGTAGTTGCTCCATCTGGTTGCCAGGGGGGACAATGGAAGTGGCCACCCTCTCCATTGCTTGAGCCATCATCTCAACTGATGCTGCCTGTTGGGTTGCCATATCGTAAATGGATTGTTCCCATGCGGTATTGCCTGGTGGCGTATGGCCACCGCGTCGGCGGGCACCACACCTGTTTGGGGCAAGGCGATCTGCGCCTTGCTGTGCCGGCACTGCCTGAGGCTGCAGGACTGCATTCCCCCTCTGATCTGCTGGCCCAGGAACAGGATCAGATGTTGTGGAGTGTGACCCTGCATCCGTAACCACCAAAGGCGGACTTACCAACACTGGCATCCCCATAGAGGGTTCTACCCCTGGTACAGGTGGGTTGGACAGAACAGAATCCCTGCCAAAAACACTTACCTGCGATGCCACATAGGTCTCATCATCCGAATCAACACCTGAATAGAGGTCTGGGGAGGTGCACCCAGAGGCACCCCTCGATAGAATGTTCTGCAGCAAGATTGGGTTCTCACCCACCACCACACCACATCCCCCACTAGTGCCCGGTCGTGCCTGAGATTCCTCCTGGGTCTGCACCATCTCCTCAACCTCAACAGCATCAAGTGCGTCATCCCCTGCAAATACATAAAAGACAAAAAATGGAAACGGGCATTAGCACCATAGCACACAAATAGGTCTGACAAGCTACAGAACCACTACATGATTTACACGATTTACACATGTCCCACATGACTATAACCCTCCCATGCATGCACTGTCACTGAGTTTGAAGGGGACCCAAAAGGCAGACACTGATGACACCTACATGGAAGAGCAACACATTTGCTGCATGCTGGGTAGCTCTGCCATCACACATTGGCCTGTGAGTGGCATGTCCAATACACATACATGACACATGCCATCACACAGATGGCATGTACCATAGCCATGGCACATTCCACAAGTACATCCATATGTCAGTGAATGAATACTGTCAGCCATCCATGTGAGATGGACAATGTGAGATGAAAAATGCTACATAGTGTGACAAAATAGGCATGTGCCACACACTGCAACGCATCCAGCGTCCAAAAATACAGTGATTGTAGGCCGATGTATACATCAATGGTTTGTCACTTCAACATGACAGGAAACAACTATCATGTTCCACATTCAAACAGGCCCCAAAGATTCATGTGATCAGGCCAATACTCAATTAGCCTGAATGGTCAAATCATTCACCTAACAAGGTAACACATGTGGTCCAATGTGGGGTTCATCAATGACAGAAGCATGTCACAAATGTGACAATAGGGCTGAGGAATGCGTAGCCAAAGTGGGAGAATTGAAACAATCAGCCTGAACGAACACTGAAAAATACAAACAATGTTGTTGCAAGATGCCACTTCAAGGGCAACTGCCGTAATGTTGAGCCAAATTACTAATGTGGGCAGAAGGGATACTGTCACACCCAAATACCAGGCCGCTGAATGTTTTGGATGAAGCACATGGGTGACCCATACCACACATGCACACACACCCTCATCTGGCACTCAATCAGAACCCGTCACCCAAACAACATACACATGCATTACACACACATGCATGGGCACTCACTGGACAATGCTTCATAATCAGGTAGTCCTCCCACACCTTGGATCTGTTCCTCTGTGACGAAGGCCCCAGCAACAGACTCATGTTCAGTGAGTTTGTTGTCCTCTTGTGGAGACCCACCGCCAGACACCAGAGTAGCGGCATGATTTTAGGCCAGCTTGTTCTTTGCTCTGTGTTTCAGGTCATTCCACCGCTTGTAGCAATCATCAGCTGAGCGCATCACAAATCCAAGGGCACTTATGTGGTTGGTGATGGTCTGCCAGTGTGCCTTACGTTGACCAGGTGTGGTCTTGCACCCTGCAGTCACCAACATTTTGTGGCTATGCGCCGACACATAGCGGACAAGTGCATCAAGTTCTGCGTCATTAAAGCAAGGCTTCCTTGACGTGCCGGAGTGTGTAGCCGTGTCTGTGGTCTCAACTTGTCGTGCCAGAGCACCCTTCTTCCTTTTCTTTAAAGGTGGAGCAGAGCCAGAGTGACTTAAGCCGCTCTGGTCAGTAGGGGCAGAATCACCGGTGGACTGGGTAGTAGGAGTGTGGGAATGCACAATGACCATAGTTCTTGATGCAGGCATTGGTTGCTGGCTAATGTTGGCAGGGGGAACGTCAGTTTGATGGACTGGGACTGACACTGTCCTGGCTGGGAGAGTCAGAGCTGGGGTGGATGGAGCTGCAGCTGCCCCTGCAGCCTCCCCACCCTGCATACTTGGGGCAGCAGATGACATAGCTGCCCCAGATCCACGTGGATTGGTGACAACAATTTGCACCGCCACACGTGGCCTAGACTTGCTGACCTGGAAGTCAGCCAGGGAGTCATCCTGTGCCAGGTCAGGTGCCACAATGGGCTGGTCCAACAGGGGCTGAGCTTGGATAGTGTCAGCCACGTTTCCCTTAACCATGGGGGGGGCATGGGTGTCCCTGATTGTTCCGCCACACATGAGGGCATAGGGGCACCCTGCAAATTCCGGCCATGTCCCCTACCGCGCCCACCACGCCCACCTTTTGAGGGTCGGCCACCTTTGCCTCCCTTACCGCTTGGTTGCCTCCCAGCCATGGCACTGATGTTGTTGTGCGTGTGGGAGTTGCAGTAAACTATTGTCCTGGGCAATTGGGGGTCAAAGGGGTAGGATACCAGCTGGAATATGTACCCTAGTACTCTAACAAGGCTGTCTGTGACCCCTGGGGGAAGATGACGGGTCACGCAACGCACAGGCAGCCCAAAATCAAAAATAAACGTGGACGCAGCCCCTCGTAGACCACATGTGTGAAAAAATGAACTCGCACTACGCTGTGGCACCCACAAACACAAAAATAAGCGTACGCATAATACACGCATGACCTCTGAAGGGGAACGCGACACACGGGGCAAGCACAGTTGCTAAGTACGTGCGGAAATCACCGTCTGCCTGGAAAAAGAACGTGAAAAATATGCCCATGTGAACGTTGGCAACACCCGTGCCAAAAGAAGATTTGTACGCTGTCTGAGGAGACAGGACAAAAGGAGAAGTGAACTATGTTTGAGGAAACAGGCCCAACCAAAAATCAGAAAAGAGCTGTCAGAGGTAACAGGGAGTACGAACTAGAAACGCTGTGAAGTAATCGTGTGTGAACCGACAAGAAGTACAGATTTCACCCACTCGCTCTCCACGAAAAGCACGTACAAAGGAAATGGCGCCCTACACGCAGCTTTTAAACCGGTCCACACGTACATGTCAGATACGCGTGTACGTGGGCGCTTTCCTCCAATTGCATGCGATGACATTTGGACGTGCAGTTTTTCCACATGTGCTCTGTCATCACGTGCTATGAGGGAAACGCCCGTGCGCATAATGTAACTTACACGCCTACGTGCTAAGGGCCTTTGGTTCAATTGAATCGCGTGTGTGCGCTGACACGCTTACGCGCTTATGCACTAAGGCCCTTTCCTTGAATTTCACGCTGACGTGCAATTTTTTCACGTGCCAAATCACTCCGTATCAAGCTGGCCACGCGAAAACACACGGAAGACCACGCTCCTGCCCTGAAGGCCATTTTCCTGCCCCCAAGAGCCCCGAGCACGCTCCCACCTGCCATCTGCTGCTGCCTGACTGCCTGCTGCCCATGTGCCCTGCTATTTGCTGCCTGCACATCAGCCATCTGCAGGGGTGCAGTTGCTGTGTCCACCCTTGCTGGAACTGAAGACTCCCGACTGGGATACCATCACTCCACAGCCCAGCCCCAGGACCCAGTTTCCCACCCATGCCTGCCTCTGGGGTTGCCATGTCGGGCACACCACCATCTGAGACCACTGGTAACCCCCAGCCAGAGAGGCAGAGGGCCACCAGCTTCACTGCCACCGAAGTTGGTGTCCTGGTGGAGCAAGTCCTGGGGCAGTATGAGGCCCTCTTCGGAAGTTTGCGCGCCGACAAGGAAGGACGAACCAGGATCTGGAAGGACATCGTGACTGCCATCAATGCGGAGGGGGTGGCAGTCTGAAAATTCCAACATATCAAGAAGCGCTGGGACGACTTCAGGTCCAGGACCCTCAACAAGGCCCGGAGCCTCTTGAAGGCAGCGGATGCTAAGGGGCGCCGGGGCCACCTGTCAGAACATCAAATAATGGTCCTGGAACGCATATCCCCAGCGCTCCACGTCCACGTCCTTGAGAGGCAGACCCGTCTGGAGTCGCGCGGTAAGTGTACATGCATACTGATTGTAAGCTGTGCGTGTGGTGGTGTGCCAGTAGTGTGCAGGTTGCACATGTGGTTTTGTAGGGCCATGTAGGGATGTGTATGTACAGGACCGTGAGGCTAACACATGCAAGTCCTCTCATGTGTGAGACACATGGATGGTGCATGTGTGTGTAAGCTTGCATGCCAAATGCATATGTGTGAGCACACATGCTTGAATGACAGTGTATGTAAGTTGGCATGGTTGTGGTGTCACACATGGATGTCGGTTCCAGCTGCGTGTATCTGCACCGTGCACATGAGCATGTGTGTGTATTTCACAAGGGTGCAACAGTGATGCAACATGGATGCTTGGGACACTGAAATGTAGAAGACTGATTGCCAGATGTGACATGGATGCCGATCTCATCACTGTGACAGTTGGTGGAGGTGTACACATGCAAGTAAGTGTGGTGGCGTGTGTGCATTTCTAGTGCACTCCCTGTGTTTCATGTGATGTCTGGCTCACCTTTGGCTGCTCATGCTGTTGTATGTGTATGGATGGTGCTGGCTGTTGCCATATGGCTGTGGAATTGCTCATGTGTGTGAGTTGACATGCCATGTGTGTTGGGGATTGTGATGCCATGTCTGAAGTTTGACACTGCCACTCATGTGGAACTGTCATGTGTGTATCAGTCCATTGTACAGTGCCCTGATGCCTGTCTCCTATCTCTCCCTGTCTGCAGCATCAACTGATGAAGAGGGCGGAGAGGGTGCTGTGGAGCCCAGCGGCAGGGATCGCACCGCCAGCCGGAGACGCAAGGCCCGGCTCCCCTCCCAGGTTGTGATCTCGTCGGGGAGTGAGGAGTCTGGTGCCACGTCCCAGGCCGCAGCTGCCGAGGGTCGGTCCGAGAGGCGGAGGTCGGAGTTGGACTCCTCGGCAGCAGAAGGGGCAGCTGAGACCCCACAGGGTCCGACGGAGGAAGATGGCATGGAGTCATCCAGGTTGGTGGGGCGTTTGGTGGAAGAGGAGGCCATGCAAGGGACAGAGACAGGGTCTGGAGGTGGGGATTCCACTGGTGCTAGTGGTGCAGTGCAGGGGCTGGGACAGGAGGCAGCACAGGCCACCGCGGAGGTGCCTGTGTGTAATCCTGTCCCCAATCCTGTCACTGCATCATCCCGCACCAGCAGGGATGCCTACGTCCAGACCCGTTCTCACGGCACTGGGTTGAGCCTGTCCTGGGTGGGGTGGCGTTGCGTCAATGTGCCATGCGAGCTGACCTGCAGTCTTTTCATGAGGAGACTGCACGTCTTCTTGCATGGCTCGTTGACCGCGTTGACCCACTGGGACAGCTCACCAGGGCCGGATTCCTCCGTTTTCTTGACC
The DNA here is from genome assembly GCF_040938575.1 of Ambystoma mexicanum. Lineage (NCBI taxonomy): Eukaryota > Metazoa > Chordata > Amphibia > Caudata > Ambystomatidae > Ambystoma > Ambystoma mexicanum. Next base: position 1,338,004,065 of record NC_090929.1, on the reverse strand, counting down.
TTGTTCTGACCCCCTCCTCAACTGAACCCCCTATGCGCCGGTCGTCCTCTGTGCCATCTTCCCACCCAGGTGTCACCTCGGTGTCCTGTGGAGCTGCCTCGGACCCTGCGGCCAGGCTGGTGGAGGACGCATCCCTGCCAGAGTCAGGCGTCGGACGTCCAGCAGGGGTGGCCACCTCAACAACTGCACCCCAGCCGGAGGAGGATGTGCAGGCAGCAGGAGCCAGGGCACAGGCAGAGGCACAGCAGCAGCAGCAGCATCAAGGTGGGAGCCATGATGGCTCGGGGCCTTCAACATCGGAGGGGCAGGCATCGGCCAGAGGGCAGGAGGACCAAGGACGGGAAGTGTCTTCCTTGTGACTGCGGTTGGGCCATGCTATAGATGCAGAGCGGCAGCGGGTGGAAGAGGCACGGCTCACGATGGTCCGGGCGGAGAACTCATGCATAGGGCCCTGAGGCGGTCCGAGTGCCTCGAGGCCATTCGCAGGGACCTGGAGGTCCAGATGTCATTGTCCCTGCGAACCCTCAGGCCATGGAAGAGGACCGACTCCGGGACATTGGGCAGGAGTTTGATGATGTCCTGGTACGGGAAATCAGAAAGTGAGCTGTTGGACTAGCCCGCTGCCATTGTAAATAGTTATATAGTGTTAGGTTTCCTTTTGTTTTTCTTTTCATTTGGGGCGCTTGGACAATGCCCCACCTTTTTGTATATAGTTGTTCATTATGTAGGGTTTTTGTAGGTTTTCTTTCAATGGTTGGGCTCATGGACCCTGGATTTGTACTTTGTATATAGTTCCACAATGGATTTCACTTCATTTGCCTTTTTTTTAACCATGGTTCAGTGGATTTTTCTTTTTTTTCACTTTGGATTTGATTTGACGGACAGACTCTTTGGACCCATTTGCTTTTGGATTGATTTTTATTCTGGTTTTACACATCTTCTCTTTCATATTTTGGACATGCAGCTTTTTATTTATTATTTACATTATTGTGTGTTTTCATTTAATTCCCTTGCTTTTGTGTCTAATACATTTTTATCTGATACTTCATTTTGTGGTATACTTTCCTTGGTTTCCTGCATCTCACGATGCATGTTTTCTCATTCACTTGCACCCATTGTGTGGGTGTGATGGACATGTATTGATGTGCATACTTGCCATTTGGGATGTTTCATGTGATGGGGATTTCAATGTGGGGTGTATGTAATACTTGGTTGTGTGTTTCGACTGGGGTGGCATGGGGTGGGATTTGGGTGGCCATTAGGCCCATGATTGTGGATCGTGATGACATGTTGTGGGGGACATGAGTGGTGACCTGCTGGCAGGTGCCCTGCACTGCTGGGGGGGTGGGGGTGCGGGGGGACATGAGTGGGACATGAGTGGGGGCCTGCTGGCAGGTGCCCTGCACTGCTGGGGGGTGGGGGTGCAGGGGGACATGAGTGGGACATGAGTGGGAGCCTGCTGGCAGGTGCCCCGCACTGCTGGGGGGTGGGGGTTCAAGGGGACATGAGTGGGACATGAGTGGGGGCCTGCTGGCAGGTGCCCCGCACTGCTGGGGGGTGGGGGTTCAGGGGGACATGAGTGGGGGCCTTCTGGCAGGTGCCCCGCACTGCTGGGGGGTGGGGGTGCAAGGGGACATGAGTGGGACATGAGTGGGGGCCTGCTGGCAGGTGCCCCGCACTGCTGGGGGTGGGGGTGCAGGGGGACATGAGTGAGACATGAGTGGGGGCCTGCTGGCAGGTGTCCCGCACTGCTGGGGGGTGGGGGTGCAGGGGGACATGAGTGGGACATGACTGGGGGCCTGCTGGCAGGTGCCCTGCACTGCTGGGGGGTGTTGGTGCAAGGGGACATGAGTTGGTGATCAGTGGTGCAAGCGGACAGGTGGCTTGGCTGGGGTGCATTCCCATGATGGATGGGCTGCATGCGGGACATGACGAGTGGTGCGGTGTAGTGCCCTGTGGTGTGGTCTGCCTGCAGGGGCCGTGGAGGGTGTAGAGGGAACACCTGGGAGGACCCACACCGCCACTTCACGTGTAGGACTCCCCACGCACCCCCGAAATTCACGTACCCTGCTCTGACAGCAAATCGCGTGTGAAACTTCCCACGAACCCCGGTAATACATGTACCCCACTCACACAGGGCCTATCGCGTGTGAAACTTCACGTGGACCCCAGAAATATTGGCCCTGTGCGAGCGAGCGTGTTACTTGTAGTTCTGGGGTACAGCGTGAAGTTTTACACACGAAAGGGCCCTGTTGAGCGGAGTACGTGTATTCCTGGGGTTCGTGGGAAGTTTCACCCGCGATTTCAGCAGGGTACATGTATTCCTGGGGTTCGCAGGAAGTTTCACCCGCGATTTCAGCAGGGTACATGTATTCCTGGGGTTCGCGTGAAGTTTCACCCGCGATTTCAGCAGGGTACGTGTATTACGGGGTTCGTATGAAGCTTCACACGCGAAATGGCCCTGTTCGAGCAGAGTACGTGTATTTCAGGGGTGCGCGGCAAGTTTTACACGTGAAAGGGCAACGCCCATGCACAATACGTCACAGACGCGCTTATGCGCTAAGGGCCTTTGGTCCAATGATATCGCGTACGTGTGCTGATGCGCTTACGCGCTAAGGGCCTTTCCTCGATTTACATGCTGACGTGCAAGATTTTCACGTGCCAAATCACTCCGTATCAAGCTGGCCACGCGTACACACGAAAGACCACGCCCCTGCCCTGAAGGCCATTTTTCTGCCACCAAGAGCCCCGAGCACGCTCCCACCAGCCATCTGCTGCTGCCTGCCTGCTGCCCACGTGCCCTGCTATTTGGTGCCTGCACGTCAGCCATCTGCAGGGGTCCGGTTGCTGTGTCCACCCCTGCTGGAACAGAAGACTCCCGACTGGGATTCCATTGCTCCACAGCCCAGCCCCAGGACCCAGTTGTCCACCCACTCCTGAATCTGGGGTTGCCATGTCGGGCACATCTCCATCTGGCACCACTGGCAACCCCCAGCCAGAGAGGCAGAGGGCCACCAGCTTCACAGCCACCGAAGTTGGTGTCCTGGTAGAGCATGTCCTGGGGCATTATGATGCCCTCTTCGGAACAAGACGCGCCAACAAGGAAGGACGGGAGAGGATCTGGGATGACGCAGTGGTCGCCAACATGTCAAGAAGTGCTGGGAGGACTTCAGGTCCATGACCCTCATGAAGGCCCAGCGCCTCGCGGAGGGGGGCTGGGTCCGCCTGAGCAACATCCAGATGAGGGTCCTGGAACGCGTAGGCCCAGCGCTCCACGCCCAGATCCTTCGGAGGCAGACCCATCTGGAGTTGAGCGGTAAGTGGCCAAGCATTGCTGTGTGAGACAGGGCATGTTGCAGTGTGCTGGTAGTCTGATACTTGCCTGTATGTGTGACATAGGCCATGTATGGATGTGTGTGTGCAGGGACATCATGGTCATGCATGTGAGACCAGTTATGTGTGAACCACATGGTAGGTGCATGTACTTTAATGCAACATGGGACCTCTATGCAGAATGCACACCTGAAAGCATGGCAGTCTCTGTTCCTGGACATGGAGGGGGGGGTGAGGAATGGGTGCTGATGTCATGTACATGTATGGTGCACGTGTGTGTGTGTGTGTGTGTGTGTGTGTGTGTGTGTGTGTGTGTGTGTGTGTGTGTGTGTGTGTGTGTGTGTGTGTGTGTGTGTGTGTGTGTGTGTGTGTGTGTGTGTGTGTGTGTGTGTGTGTGTGTGTGTGTGTGTGTGTGTGTGTGTGTGTGTGTGTGTGTGTGTGTGTGTGTGTGTGTGTGTGTGTGTGTGTGTGTGTGTGTGTGTGTGTGTGTGTGTGCCAGAGAGGTGTGTGTTTGGCTTTGAAACGCCATGGATGCATGTGACTTTGAAGGCAACATCTTGGTTTACAGGGGCCCTTGTACATGGGTGTTGATGTTGATTGCAGGCACCGGGAGTGTTTATGCATGTGTGTTGCATGCATTGACCCATGTGTTGTGGAAGGACAGATTGGAAGTGACATTTGACAGTGCCACTCATGTGTTATTGCTTCCTGTCTAGGGTATTTTGTGCTGTACCCTGATGCTTGTGTTCTATGTCTCCCTCTACACAGCGCCAAGTGAAGTAGAGGGCGGAGACAGCGCTGTGGAGCCAAGCGGTGGGGATGCCTCCACCGGGCGGTGACGCAAGGCCCAGCCACCCTCCCAGGAATTATCCGGGAGCGAGGGGGGCTGGTGCCGCGTCTGCCACAACGGCTGTGGCGGAATGGCCGGGTAAGCCCCCACAGGGGCTTCCAATGGCGGAAGAAGGTGCAGAGACATCCAGGTTGGTGGTCTCCACAGAGGAGGTGGAGCCTGCTACTGAGCCGCACATGGAGCCTGGTGGGGGTAGTACCACTGGTGCAAGTTGTGCAGTCCAGGGCCAGGAGGCAGCACAGGTCACCGCCGAGGGGCCTGTGCATGTCACTGTCCTTGACCCTGTCACTGCACCATCATGCACCAGCGGGGAGGCCCTGTCCCAGGCCCGTTCGCAGGTAGGGGAGAGTGCCATGTCACCTGCCTCTCCACTACCTGCAGGCGAGGGGTCCCGCGACCGTATGGGATCCGTCCTGGTGGGTGTCGCGTTGTGCACACGTGACATTCGTGATGACGTGCATTGTTCCTGGGCGGAGAACGCACGCCATCACGAAGAGCAGCGTCGTGACATGGCACTGCTGGGAGGGGCCCTGGTCGGTAGGTTCCTACATGTGACACGCACTCTGGCGGACCTCTCCTCCTCTGTGGAAGCTATGCGCCGGTCGTTCTCCACATCGTCTTCTGGCCCAGATTCCACCAGGGCCCCCTGTGGACCTGGCCTGACCAACACAGCCAGCTTGATGGAGATCCCATCCCTGCCACAGTCGGGAGTTGGCAGTCCAGCAGGGGTGGACACCACAACTGGAGACCAGCAGATGGAGGATGTGCAGGCACCATCGGACAGGGCACATGGACAGCAGCAGCAGCAGCAGCAGCAGGAGCAGGCTGTAGGTGGGAGCAATGATGGCTCGGGGCCATCAACATCGGAGGGGCAGGCATCGGCCAGAGGGCAGGAGGACCCAGGAATGGGAGTGTCTTCCATGTGGCTGCGGTTGGGCCAGCAGATAGGTGCGGAGCGGCGGCGGGTGGAAGAGGCACGGCTCACAATGGTCAGGGCGGAGAACTCCATGCGTCGGGGATTGAGGCGGGCAGAGTGCCTCGCCGCAACTCGCATGGAGTTGGAACAGGTCATGAGTGCCTTCCTGCGAGACCTCGGGCCCAGGGCAGAGGCCCGCCTCCGGGACATCGACATGGAGTTCGATGATGCCCTGGCCCAGGACACCACAGAGTGAGCCGCTGGACTTGCCCGCCGCCATTGTATATAGTTAGATAGTGTTAAGTTTCCTTTTGTTTTTTCTTTATTTTGGTTGCGCTTGGACAATGCACCATGTTTCTGTATATAGTTGTTTTATTAGGTAGCATTTTTGATAGGTTTCATTTCTTCAGTTGGGCTCATGGACCCTGGATTGTTCATCTGTATATAGTTCACCATTGGATTCTTCTCTTTTTTTTTAATTTCACATGGAGCAATGGTTTTCACTTTTCTTTTTTCCCTTGGATTTGCTTTGTTGGACTGTGACTTTGGACACCATTTCCTTTGGATTTCTTTGGATTATGATTTCTTGTTTTTCAGTTTTTAAGGCACATGCAGCTTTTCTTTTTTTATTACCATTGTTGTTTGTTTGATTTTCATTACATTCATGTTGTGTTTGATACATTTTTTTCTTCATACTTTGATGTGTGGTATTATCTCATTGGTTTCATGCATGTCATGATATGGGTTTTCACATTCACTTGCAACCATTGTGTGTGTGTGACGGACATGTGTTCATTTACATACTTGCCATTGGGGTTGTATCATGTAATTGCCTTTTCTTTGTGGGTGGATGCAATACTTGGTTGGGTGTTTGGGCTGGGGAGGCTGGCCATAAGGGCCATGATTGAGGATTGTCATGACCTGGGGGCAGGGGGACATGAGTGGGACATGAGTGGGGGCCTGCTGGAAGGTGCCACACACTCCTGGGGGGGTGCAAGGGGACATGAGTGGGACATGAGTGGGGGCCTGCTGGCAGGTGCTCCACACTGCTGGGGGGTGGGGGTGCTGGGGGACATTTGTGGGACATGAGTGGGGGCCTGCTGGCAGGTGCCCGGCACTGCTGGAGGGTGGGGGTGCAAGGGGACATGAGTGGGACATGAGTGGGGGCCTGCTAGCAGGTGCCCCTGACTGCTGGGGGTGGGGGTGCTGGGGGACATGTGTGGGGGCCTGCTGGCAGGTGCCCCTGACTGCTGGGGGTGGGGGTGCAGGGGGACATGTGTGGGACATGTGTGGGGGCCTGCTGGCAGGTGCCCCTGACTGCTAGGGGGTGGGGGTGCTGGGGGACATGTGTGAGGGCCTGCTGGCAGGTGCCCCTGACTGCTGGGAGGTGGGGGTGCTGGGGGACATGTGTGGGGGCCTGCTGGCAGGTGCCCTGCACTGCTGGGGGGTGGGGGGTGCAGAGGACATGTGTGGGACATGTGTGGGGGCCTGCTGGCAGGTGCCCCTGACTGCTGGGGGGTGGGGGTGCTGGGGGACATGTGTGGGGCATGAGTGGGGGCCTGCTGTCAGGTGCCCCGCACTGCTGGGGGGTGGGGGTGCAGGAGGACATGAGTGGGACATATGTGGGGGCCAGCTGGCAGGTGCACCTGATTGCTGGGGGGTGGGGGTGTTGGGGGACATGTGTGGGGACCTGCTGGCAGGTGCCCCTGACTGCTGAGGGGTGGGGGTGCTGGGGGACATGTGTGGGACATGAGTGGGGGCCTGCTGGCAGGTGCCCCTGACTGCTGGGGGGTGGGGGTGCTGGGAGACATGAGTTGGTGATCATATTGCAACGTGACATGTGGCTTGGCTGGGGGGCATGCCCATGGTGGATGGGCTGCCTGCGGGACATGACCAGGGGTGCAGGGTCCCCTGTGGTGTGGGCTGCCTGCAGGGGCCGTGGAGGGGGTAGAGGGGACACCTGGGAGGACCCACACTGCCAATTCACTGGTTTAGGACTCCCCGCGCACCCCCAAAATACACGTACCCTGGCCAATCGCGTGTGAAACTTCCCGCGCACCCCTGAAATACACGTACAAAGCCCAATCGCGTGTGAAACTTCCCGCGCACCCCTAAAATACACGTACGAAGCCCAATCGCGTGTGAAACTTCCCGCGCACCTCCGAAATACACGTACGAAGCCCAATCACATGTGAAACTTCCCGCGCACCCCTGAAATACACGTATGATGCCCAATCTTGGTGAAACTTCCCACGCACCCCTGAAATACACATACCCAAGCCAATCGCGTGTGAAACTTCCTGCGCACCCCTGAAATACACGTACCCAGGCCAATCGCGTGTGAAACTTCCCGCGCACCCCCGTAATACACATACCCCACTCGCACAGGCCCTTTTGCAAGTGAAAGTTCCTGCGAACCCCGTAATACACGTACCCTGCTGAAATCGCGTGTGAAACTTCCTGCAAACCCCAGTAATACACGTACGCCACTCAAAATTGATTTTAGCGCACGCGGCTGGCGCAGACATTCGCACACGCACACTGTGCGCCAGCCGCGTGCGCCACTTTTGTGCGAAATTCTATGAATTACCCTGATAGTTTGGTGCCTGTTCGTAATACCAGTAAATCACAACTAGGTGGCGTTTCTTCTGAAAGGGAGAGCATGTAAGCAGAGATGCAGCTTACCTGGCGTGCGTTTTCAAATGGAAAGGAATAAACGCGTCAATGCATTAACCACTAGTGCTTCACCGCCAAAAGCCTGTCTGGACTAGTGTCCCTGCTTTTCAACATTTGGGTTGAAGTCATGTGATGGGTCACATGACCGTGTGTCATCATTGTTATGTAACTATTTTCAGCAGATTTCTTGAGATTTGTGTTGTTGTTTCACAGCTCATAATTTAGTTGACTATATTGTTCATTGCATGTACAAAATCCATGTGCTCATGGGGCAAAAAAATGTTATTCAGTCAAATATTCTATTTACGTGGCAGAAATGGCCTAAGTAATTTGTACGCAGCAAGAATAAAAAGACGGCAGGCTGCTTTTAGGAAACTTTGTCACTAAAACTAAATATATTTACAGAAAAGTGACATGGGATGCCTGCAAATATTATGCTGACAATGATGTAAATATATATTCTACTGTTGGTGATTATTATTACTGGAGGCTCAATCTGGGATTATCGATGTTTCATTACTTTGTCAATCTGGGTGTTATATTGAGATCTTGTGTGGATTTGATGTTGAGTGATAATGTGCATGCTGTGTTCTAAGACACATGTAATTATATATATTATCTCCACTTGCCACTCTTACTATGTCACAAAGTATGCCTCCTTGAATAGAGAAATAGTATACACGGACATATTATACTGTTATGATATTGATATCTCATACTGAATCCCAGAAGAAGCAGCGTACAGGCTGTGTATTGCATAGGCCTAAAAACATGGCCTCAAAGTCACAGAAAAACATTTAGCTCATGGTCATGATTTAAGCCATATTTCAAACATCAGAGTTGAAATATAGTTTGAGCTTCTAATTTTCGAGTTGTAGTTGTCGATCTCCACCTCTGGCATGTGGCTTGACCAGCTGGAGTCCAAAAAAACTAATATCATTACTGTGATCCTGTTGGTGCTTGGTTTGCCAATGGACAGCAAAAGGGAGTTTAGGATCTTGGTTATTGAGATTCTCCAGATGTTCACAAATTCTTAGTCGCAACTCCCTAATTGAACTCCCTATGTATACTTTTTTGCATACACATATTATTCCAAACACAACATATTTTGTTTTGCAATTAATATAATCCAATATTTGAACTTGTAATCCACCATGAAAAGTGAACATCCTGAAGGGAGATAAAGCAAACTTTCAGAAATTACATGATCCACTTTTATAGAACCCCTTGCTTAGATTGCTGAGCCAAGTTATCTGTTTGGTGGTGTCAGGTATTAGGAAAGAGGGACTTAATTTATTGTACAATGTGGGTAATTTGGTAAATATGATTCTTGGCTGATCGGAAATATATTGTGCAATGTCCTTGTCTAGTTTTAAGATATGCCAGTGTTTCTTCAGCAGTTTATATATAGTACTGCTGTCACTCAAGTATTTAGTAATGAAATTCACAAGATCTGGGAATTCTCTAGTTGTTTCCTTTTCCTTATTCAGTAACTGATTCTGATCTATGCATAAGTAGTACTTTGTGCTTGTTGAATTATTTTTACTCAATACCATCTTTCCTTAAATCTGGCACCAATCAACTTACATTCTGAATCATACCTGTCATTAGTACTGCAATTACGACATGCTCGAAGGAACTCTCCTTTTGGTTTATAGTTAATCATGCTTTTCTTGTGACAACTAGATGCATGAAGTATGGCATTCACTGCTGTCTCTTTCCTATGTGTGAAGGTCTGAATTTTGTTATGCTCGATGCTTACACACAAGTCCAAAATCTGACCAGTAAATTCAATTCTGATAGATGTTAGAGATAGAGTTTTCTAAAGTATCTAGTCGTGCTATGGCTTGTTGACACATAGGCATTATCATATTGTGTACCTCCAGTTTGTCGGTGGAGTTAATTTGCACTAGTAGTTGCATTTATTTTTTCAGCATTGTTTATTGAATTGTGCACAGCTTGCTAGAGTTGGCATTAAGGACATACAGTTGACATTTCTGTGTGCTAATTATTCCATGACATCGGTAGAACATGTATTATGTCTGTATAGGGCATGGATGCATCTGGTATTTAGGATAGACTGAGCTTCCTAGCCAATACAAATGTGTTTTAATATTGTGTAGGTGAGGTCTGCAAACTTATGAATGTTTTCAGTTAGTTCTCTGCATTTGGAAATGTTGCCAGAGATTTACATGCACTATGCTTCCAAGAGTTTTACGGCATAGTTTGTGTCCTAAGGTTTTAAAAATAGGTTCACCTTTCACTGGTGTTAATTGAAGGAGATCTCCAAAAACAATAACATGTTCTTCGTAATATGTTTTGAGGACCTCTTGCAATCTCAGGTGAATCAAAGCCAACACTAGGTTGGAGACCATGCTCTCCTCATCTATTAGGAGCATTTTCATTTGTTTCAAAACTCCGCATAGCTCCATAGCAGCTACTGTGGAAAGTGTGTAGTAGTCTCATTTGTTTTGGTGTTCTACTGGAAGGAGTAGCAATCGGTGTAAAGTGACACCACCTATGTTGTAGGCAGCTAAAGGAGTTGGGACAGTTACAACAGTTAAAGGCTTGTTGTTTGTCAATTGTTTGTTGGAGAAATTTACTGATGATTTTTATTAAGAATGTGTTGCCTGAACCAGCTTAATCACTTGCATACAGCAGTACAGGTTTATAGTGTTGACAGGTACAAGTTTTAGTTTCATGCTGCACACCATGTTAAATTTCTTTAGTTATTTCTAGGGAAATGGTACGCTGCTCATTGTTTAGTTGTGATTTCAGTAGAGCAAAGTCTTCTGAAGATTGCTCATACTGACACATGGTGTTCTCTACTCCAGTCATGGCTAATGCTGCCTTAATTGCTATGAGTGGGTGTCCAAGTGGTTCTTGGCTTCCTGTCAGAGAAGGTTGACTGCTCTCAGGAGTGTCTATATTTAGTTGTGCTTGAAGTTCTTCTTCTTGTTGGCGTTCATTGTCCAATATGTTTTTATACTGCGTAAAGTTTATATCTGTTATGGTGGTTTCACTTGAATGAAAACATCTTCATAGGAGGCATGGGTGTCTAATACATCTTCTTTTTTCCTTGGTTTAAAAAGTTGCAATAGGGCCATGTAGTACAGTTCTTTGTGTTGAGGAGTTTTTAATGGCAGCTTCATATGATTAATCAAGTTGCGTTTGTTAAATTTCACCAGGCTTCCCTCATAACTTTCCACTATGTATTTACCTTTTTTCTTATCTGGTATAATGTTATTTTTGTACGAGTATTGGGCTATGTGGTATAGGCACATCATTTCTAAAGCAGTGCTCTTGTTTGGGTAGTATGTGTCCAAAAAGTTGTTTTCAAAATGCCCTGGCTGCTGGGATCGTTTTTGGCTATTGTTTCCACATCTTGGTACGATTTGATAACTCTTCTTCTGGATGCAGAAGGACCAAGGCTTAGCCAGACTATGTTTTCAGATTTCCCATATAAGGCAGTGACTGTTAAATGGTTTGTGGCTTCATATCAGCCACATTCTCTATGGTGGAGCATTTTTATACCAACGGTGTACAATTTCTGTGACAGTGTTTTGTTTGATAATATGTCATCCCAGAGGTCTTTCAGCTCTGGTTTCTCTGCTTTGTTTAAGTACCATATCGTGCAACTGCAGTGGAATTGTCTGCAATGTACTGTACATCTATGTTTGTGTTCCATAGGAGGGCAATGATTGCATTGTAATCATTGATGTACTGTAATGCTTCGGTTCTTTTTATGCAGTATGTGTTCTTAGGAGATTTGCCATTTACACTGTGTCTAACTGAAGAAATGAAGCTATTTGCTTGTCCTGTTGCTGAAACTGGTCTAGGGAAACCAAAGCGGCAGTTGGTGTAGTATTTGCCTTTGTTTCTATATTTGCGCCGACAATACTTGCCACACTTGTGTCTAACTGAAGAAATGAAGCTATTTACTTGTCCTGTTGCTGAAACTGTTCTAGGGAAACCAAAGCGGCAGTTGGTGTAGTATTTGCCTTTGTTTCTATATTTGCGCCGACAATACTTGCCACACTTGTGTCTTTGAAACTGTAAAATGTGTACATGTAGGTCGCTATGTGTACTTTTTGAAGGGATTTCACAAGTGACATTTTTGTGAATGAACTTAAAAACAGTTGCATCGCTGTCCTGACCAAATTTTGGAGCATTTTTTATCCACAAACACATGTGAATGTGTGGTACTCCTCTGGCTTGATATTCTTTTCTCAAAAAGAAGTGTTCCACTTCTCTGAGGGGAGGAACTGTTATATTATAAATGAAGTGCAGCATGGCGATAAAGCAATGATGGAATTACCTTGATGCATTTACAGGATCAAGAGAGCAGAGTTCTCTTGGTGTTTTCATGTCTATACCTGTTTTATTTTTAATTCAGTAGGAGGCAATTTTGCAGTTTTTGGTTGTAGTCGTATTATTGCTTGAAATCGGTGAACTGTTATGGATTATAATGGTCTCATACAAATTAAGCAGTTGGAGTGCTTTTGGCAGTGGGAATATTTACAAATTATTACTGATAGCCTGTGAAGGCATTTGGTTATTGTCAAGGTTTGCAGTCTAGTATGTGCACAGTAATGAGGGGTTAATAATTTCGTATTTGTTTTCTGTTATAAGGCAGACAGCTATTTGGAACCATTGGGATTCCTAATTGTCTTCTATTTTGTACATTATATCCATAGTTTTTGTGCTCTTTGTATAACAAGTTCTGCGACTACAGAAAAATAATGGATTGGGACTTCATCAGATATGCTTTTGAACTTGGCTATTTCTTTTTGTATATGTGTAGTAGAAAGTTGACATCTGGAAGGTTATTGCTACTGTTTTCTGAAGTTAACAGATTTTGTAAGTGCTCTTCAGTTACAAAATATTTGCTTTGGATGTGCTCTATCGGTTCGAGCAGTTGTTTGGCTGTACCATGTAGGAGAATGTCATTTAAATGCTGCACTGCTAAAGTAGGACATTTGCATAGTACAGTTTATGAATGATATTTCTTACAGTAGAATGGTGTGTTGCTAATATTTTGATATGGTTGAAGGTGCTTTTGCAAGCAGGTCCAGAAATGCAGGCTAAAGAATGCCCTCGTAGTCCTGTGTATTTGCGCATAGTCCATAGTTTGTAGTATTTTCATTTTTCTTTTGTCATTGGCTTTCACATAGTGATTGAGGAACTGCTGCAAAGATTTGATAGATTTTTGGCATACGTTACACACTTATGTGCATGGCCATTTGTAGATGGGGCGTATTGGTTTGGTGGAATGGAGAGTTGATTCCAAGTTTGATGGGGATATTTGTGTAAGCAGTGTTTCTACTTCCATAATGGTATTGTCTTCCTTTTCATACCCCCGTCCACTGTTATGTATGGCAATTTGGTTTGTTGATCTTGTTTGTATGATTCCTCATTGAAATATGGCTCTGTGCTGGTGGTGTGATTCCACCTACCTGTACAAATGTTGCCAAAGGTATCTATACTGATATTGCGTTTGTTGCAAAGTACTGGTTGTAGTTTACTAATTAATTGTGTTAGTTTTATCATTCCGTTTAAAATTAATACAAAGAATTTCCTTTTGAGGAGCATTGAACTGTCTACAAGAGCTTCCAGGATCTGTTTTCTGCTGTAAAGTTTATGGGTTGAGCGTGAATTTTCCCCTGTATTTATAAGTTTCTGAAGAACTCTGTGGTGGAATATTTTTTGTAAAATAAATTTTTGGAATGCTTACTTGTACATTTGTATGTGCTCTGTTAGCAGGAGGGGTAGTTGCAATCTTTTTAGTACATCTCTTTTTATTTTTACATTTTGAAAGAGGAGTTCAATGTTTGTTTCCTGTTAGGTGCTTCCGTTGTTGTTAGTGACTGCATTAGCTGTTTTGTTTTAACTTTCTGTACAAATTCCGCTAGAGGTAAATGGCTATTTTGTATGCTTTTGTGTTGATGTGCTCGATTTCGGCTTCGCTATCTATGGAGTTGGTTTTTTGTAGGCGTTCTGTAGTATGTGCTGGAGAAGGAAGGAAATTGTGGGTGTGCAGGTTGTGCAATGTATATGTCTGCACTGTACATGAGTGTTTTAATTTGAGGGTAGGCATACAATATAGGTGTCTGATTGTATAATGGGTTGTTACTTACGGTTGGGAAGGCTATATTGGTATCTGTGTCTTACTATAATGGCGGTCAGATGACAATAGGAAGTTGGTACTTGTTGAGGTGCAATGAGTAAGAATGAAGCACATACAGTTGGGTTGATGAAATTATGTATTGTACAGTACAAGAACAATGCACTGTCTGAGTAAGAGGCAGAACACTATGTTAGTATTGCACTTACTTTGTTGGATGTTGAGAGTAGGCTTCTTCTAGGTTGTATTTTCCACTTGAGACACCACTGGCTTTCAGGAGAGAGGTGTTCATTGAAATTGCGAAAGAAGGAAGTAAGAACTTTTTTGTTAAAGGCATAGTGATTGCATTTGGAGAATACATTTTTTTAAATTGTAGGAGGATGTCTTTGGCAGGAAGAGTTAGTTTGTGTGTGAAATTGTATAGCTTTGTATACAAATCGAGACTTGGCAGCATTAGCATTTTTGGTGAGGGGGTCATTGAGAAAAAGGTTCAGAAAGATGTACAGAATGGAAAGGAGAATATTTTCATGTGTGCAATTCCATTAACATTTCTGCAGATATATCCCTGCTACATGAGTGGAGCAATCATTTCAGTGGTTTCATTAATTTATCTACATTTACAAATGGCACTGTTCTTAATGCAGAGATAGATTGTTTTGCTTTTTAAATAATAGTGTATTTTGTAAACTGTGCAAGGTAAGTGGGCGGCACCCTGTTGTCATGCATACAATGCATGTCATTGGTATGCTTTGGTAAAATACAATCAGTTTTCCTTTTCCGTGCGCATTTTAGGAATTTTATAGGAGGTGTGTTAGTGGGGGAAGAGGTTGTAAAAATGATATAAGGAAAGAAAAGGAATAGCAATTTGCACATTAGAATGGGTGATATGGGTAAATGCAAACTTTCAAAGCACATACCATTGTAATTGACACTTGATGAAAGGTGATGGGAGAAATAAGAGTATGCCTTTTGAGTAGCTAATGGATGTCAATTGGCAGGTTCCCTGTTCATAGGCACTTGCAACAGAGTTGCAAATGTACTGTACAAAAAATATTCCTAATTGTAGTTTTTGTTGATAGATGGAGATGTGGATGAATCTGGAACCACACATTTTGGATAGTTTTACAGTAGTTTTTGCTGGAGGTGTTTGCAATCACAAGAGACCTGTACTCCGAGTGTTTAACAGTAAGTCTGGAGTGTTGAACAGAGATGATAGAGTTAGATGTAGAGGTCTTGGATGTGATTGGTGGATGGTTGTGTAACTGCTTACCACTAGCCAATGAAATTTTGGTGTAAAGTGTGGACACCACAGTAGTACGCAGATTACACATGTTGCATCCAGGACTTGTTAGCATGATTGGAATGGAAATGTGACTGCACTATGGGGATTATCCAATCAGGGATTCCAGGTGTGCTTAACAGGAAAGGATGGCAATACTTTGTTTCATTGCTATGTTGGTTGTGTAGTGAAGATGGTTGCAGTTACTGTATTTATCGTAGGTGATTCATTTGTATGTGATCTAGAGAGCTATGCAAAGGCAAGAAGGTTTTCTGCAGATCTTGGTTTTTCAGGTGTGGAGGCTTTATGATGCAGTGTGCCGACTGCAATTTACAGGCACTGCTTGCTCATTTTAGAAACATGGGTACTTTTGGTTGTCCTGATGTTTTGGCCACATCAGTACCCCAAGTTTGGTTGCTGTCTTGAAGTCGTTCATGGAAGAGCTAATTGTGCTTTGCCCTAAGGCAAAGGGTTTTATTTTTTCTCAAATAATATCAAGAGCACTGTGGAACGATCCCAATGTCTTCAGTCTCCAGCAAAATGTTGCAAGGTGCTTTGTTAATAGCGGAATGGATGTGGTTTTGGGAAATGTTGAGACGTCTGTTTTCTCCAATGAGAACATTGATTACCTCAGTGCGCACTACTTTAGTGGAGATGGCGTTTTGTTGCCGTTCCTTGGAAATGCTTGTTTTTTTGGAAATCTAATGGACGCTTTGCAGAAGTTGAGGTAAGGCAGTAAGGAAGAAAAGAAGAGAACAAAAACAGAAAAAAAATAGAAAATAGAAGGTGTTTCTTCATAAGCACCCAACAAAAGGCTCTTTTCAGAGCCACCACTAAAGAGGAAATCCCCTAACCTCATTGAAATGATTTTCCCCACCCTTGCGCAAAGCTCTATATGTCCGCAGACACTGCGGTAGTTGAGGATCGAAACGTGTCACACCCGCGGCTTTTGAGGATGGCAGGCATGGAAATGGAAGTGTGGAGGCCAGGGGATTGGTCAATAAGGTTTCCTGGTTGTGGTGTGTAAGGAGAGACTGTGGCAGAAGGTCTGTTTGCAGAGAGGAGTGCAGATGGCTATGATTATGGCTGTGCCATTCAGGATGCACAGTGTATGGATTTTGGGGGACTCTCAGGTACATTGGTTCTTAGTGCATGCAGAACACTGTGGAGTTGCTGCACATCTTCGATTCCATCATGTGGATATCCACTGGTCTGAGGGCGTGGAATTAAGTGGCTGAATATGTTCCTCTTTGTGCCACTTTGGTGACGCTCGATCAACCAGACATTTGTATAATTAATTGTGGAAGGAACAGTTTAGGACATGTTACCGGAATTGCTCTGCAGTTTGCAATGAAGGAGGCACTTGGGCAAGTCATGGATATGTTTCCAAACTCCTGAGTAATTTTTTCTCGCATTGCCCAGAGACAGATGTCGTTGCGTTATTCTTCATTTGGTCCGTAAATGTAGAAAGCAAGTGCATTGTTTGTGACAGAGCCCCCTCTGAGTATTTTAGATGTCCACAGACTACTGCGATATCCGCGGACCTTACAGGCTGCGCAGAGGTCTGCATCATTTCATTGACAATTCTATTTTTGGACTGTGAAAGGTGGCACTGAAAAGAGACTTTTTTGTATTGATTTTTTTTGGTTTGTATTTTTTTTACACACAACAGATAAGGAAAGGAATTGAAGGAAGGGTAGAGAAGGGGCAACAACCACAGGGATAAAATTGGGCAAATGGAGAGAGGAAGAGGTTGGGTGGGCCTCACTTCGATAGGGGACCCTTCTTCTCATGCTCCTGGACCAAAGCCTCGAAAGCACTATGAAGTTGCTCCCCCTTGCAGAGTACTGCGTCGCAGTAAATGCACAATACAGTGACCTTCGAAAGGTAAGGGTCTGCTGTGGTGTGTATCCTGCAAGGCTGGTTTAGGGATCCGCTGCCCCACAGGAGCTGATATGGAGGATGCTGCAGAGGAACTCAACATTCTGCCTTGTTCGAAGGGGACAATCCTCCAAACTGCTGCTTTGTGGTTCAACTTCACGTATCGGCGCATGGAGGTGGTGCTGTAGCTATACAAGCCTGGTTTGCAGTTACTGAGCACCATCTGGCACTCAGTGCATTGAACCTTCCTTGCCCGAGATTTGGGCATGTATCCAACAGTGGTAAAGAGCCTCCACATCCAAGACTCACGCTGGCTGCAGGCATTGGGGAATTCCTCTACCTCATCCTTGCTCTCTACGTGATCCCTCTCAACATCACCATGCCTGTTGCCCTCCCCGGGTCCTTGGGAAGGTGGTGGTGGTGTTGAGGGTGCAGGTGTTGCTGAGGCAGAGGCAGTAGCAGCAGCCATGGTTGCCATTAGCTCCAAAGGTAGTACAGCACAACAGAATTAAGTGGAAAGCAATTTTAGCAAGGAGCAATCTGAAACACTGTTTTGGAACAGTAGCAAAAATAGCACAGCAGAGCAGATTTCGGGACAAAAGAATTGCAGCAGCAAGGAGCAATCTGGTCCACTGCTCTGTTCTGGACAGCCAAAAATAGAATGAGGAACAGCTCTCGGGTGTGGCCTTTTATAGGGATGCTGGGGAGCGGTTTGCACCCAAAAGTGGCTCTAAAAAGTTCAGAAAAATGTCCAGATCATCAGGGGCATAGTGTGGGACCTCTGTAAAGGTGTAGTGTCACAGTAAAACAGCTTGGCTTGCCCAAAAAAGCACTTTAATTGCCAATGCTCAGCGTGGGTGCAGTCACATGGTGACGTTGCGTATGTTCTCTAATCGCATATCTGGCCACAGGACACATATTGAGGGTATATGTTGTGCGCATGTGCATAGGTGTCCTACGGAGAGGGTTGGGCCCACTGAACTAATTAAAAGTGTGACACACGTGTGGCAGACATTTCCGAACAGGCGTGGTGTGGTGCGCATGTGCCCAGGTGTCTGTCAGACATGGGTGGGTGCCTCAAACTAATCAAAGTATGTCAGAACTTTTTTTGGACATGCTGGATGGAGGCAGTGTTACCAGGAGACAGAGGATGAGATACACATGTGCGTAGCTGTGTGCCGGACAGGCATGGGCTCCCACAAGTAATTAAAGGTTCATCACAAATTTGCGGACATGCGGACAGGTGTGGCATCCTACGGATACCTCCATTTTGATTGTGCAAAGGCTGGGCAGGTGAGGCGTCCGTAGGACACCTCCATTTTGTTTAATTGCAGGCATCCCAGACAGTACCGCGATGCGCAGAGTCATAACAGGATTTATTTAAAAGAAAAACACACACACACAAAGCAACATTATATATGTATAAACCTTTATTTACGTATATATGTATAAACCTTTATTTACACGCACACATAGACACAATTAGGAAAGGGATGGAGTAGCAGAAATTGAGACATACTGGAAAAGTGGGGGTTTGTACAGATTGGGCATCAAGGGAGGAAGGTTTTGAGGTCTTATCGTAATGTCTCTCTTTACAGGGAATTTGTGGGGATGATTGGCTGGAAAAGGGGGAAGGGGTACAGGTGCAGGTGGGGCAGTGCTATTTTATTTCTTCCATAATATGTTCTTGTACAAAATCTTTTAAGCTGGCAAAATTGTTTAGCAATTGCTCAATTTTTGCGTCCATGCTGTCGAGTTCTTTATTTACAGAGTCTGTTTCATTTTTTTTGGACGTATGCCATTGTGGATGTGGTGCTGCTTCTGGTGCATTTTCTTCATTTCCAGTATGTACTGTTAAAGAAAAAGATATCTGTCAGGTATATGTGAAGCAATGTTCATTAACTGTCTTACTTTTCAGACTGTGTTGTGTACCAATGGGGCTACTATCGTCACTCATTTTGTCATAAGGGAAATTCTCTTCCAGCCATTCTAGGGTGCTTGCCATTTCTGAGTAAAAAAAGAAAAATAATTGTTTCTACTATTGTACACTGAACAATCTATGGAATTATAGGAAACTAATGTAGTGTACTTACCACATAGCAGTGCGGTTCTGATCTCAGTACTTTGCAGTTCTTCCGCTAACAGTTCCTTTTTCGTTTCTATGTAAAGCAGCACTGAGGTAATATTGCTGGAAGCATATGTTATTTCTCACCTTGGTGCATTCCATTATGATGCATACTCTATGCATTTGTTCTTTTCCTTTCATAAGTACAGAGTTTGTAGACCTACTGTATTTTTAATTGTAATTCACGTATGTGGTGCTCGTTGTATATGTTCAGTGTCTTTGCTTCATGGTGCAACACTGTAAGAGAACCCCTGACCATTTGAGCAGATTGCATGTTACAGATGCATAGTCCGGGGACTCAGTGGCTACCAGCATGGGGACAGGTGGTTCCGTTTGTTGTATGGTACATATTTAAAATTGAGGGTATCCTGGTGAAAAGCTATGAAATTCAGTGTAAAAACATTGTTAAAGTAACGTTATGGTTAAGTTGCGCTACTAAAAACCTATCTATTCAGTGAAAAAACATTGTCAAAAGGAACATTCTAGTTACTTTGTACTAATAACAACCTATCCATACTATGGTTACACAGAAATTCGCCAGTTATGGTAAGCTAAGCAATCATAACTCATGCCACCACTGTGTACTGCAAGGACTAACACCCATAACATCAAAGATGACATTACTGGTGTGTTTACACCCAGCTCTGAGTCGGGGGTAAACACACCAGACCCATGTTTGGGTGGACGCTTAAATGCGGTGGTTATAGGTTTACCACCACATTTAAGGGCTACTGCCCAACTCGTGATGAAGCCAGTGCTACCACATTCCATATTACACCTCATTACAAAAAGTGCCACTTAAAACAGTTGCTAAAATATTTGGCATGGGCATGTTCCTTATTTCAAAAATACAGGGAGATGGTGGAAGTCCTAATGCACCTATGAATACTTTGCCTTTAAATACATTGCTACTAAAACAGGCAACATGTTTCCTTACACATGAAGGACTAGTGCTTTCCAACTAGTCCTATGAGATACCATATAATGACAACATAGTTAACATACTTCAGTGCCCCACACATAGCAGAACTGTATTCACTCTTTTTTGCAATGACTGTTCCTACCATAATAAATGACTTGTTATGCTACTAATACTACTTGAACATTACCACATATACCAACTAACTTTCTTTTACAAAACAAAAGATTGACAAAAACAGCTACCGAACAAAGAAAACTCTTCAGTGCTACAAAGTAAATATATTAATATAGCATCTCTGTGTCTCTAATTGAAATAACGTAATTTCACTATGTATTAGCCTAAAGTATTCTTTTCCACTCAACAGTATTTTATTACACTCTTATTCATTCCATTGCAATATTCACACCATTTCCAATCCCATCTCAACATTCCTCCGTATTCAATATAGCATCTGTCCCTTATTGACTAACACCCCAAATTGCTCATAGTACCTTTGTATAGCACAATTCAATGTCTTTATTCTTGCATAGCCCTACATCATCCATTGCTGAAATTAAATTTAAGTACGTCCACACTCATTGCATTCCAAACTACTTACACTCATTACCACATATACACACTCTTCCTCACCCCTTTACAATTACACCCACACAACCCTTATAGCTCTACAGAAATTCACACCATTATGGCAACTGATATGTGTCTCATCACAGCACAATATTCCTCCTTATTCAATAAAACCACTACTATGCAACACGTAGGTCCTCATCACGAGTTGGGCGCTAACCCCGGCTATTAGCCCTACCGCCAAACCCCCCAGCACTGTTAGCACCGGATCACGGGTTTGCCAGAACGGTAAGTCCCCATTCCCCATTGGTCCCATTTAGGAATTTCCCATTCCCCATTGGGCCCGATGGTGAATGTTCGGCGCTATTACCGCCGGCGGTATTACCACCAGTGATAATAGCACTGACAATCTACAAAACCACCACTGATTTGCCCCCAGCTAAGAAGAGTTACCGCTGCATTTGCAGCCAAACACACACACACACACACACACACACACACACACACGCTTCAAAGCTAAAGCTGGGCATGGACTATCTAGACAATAGACACATAGGGGGTTTCAAAGCCTATCTGGATCAGATCAGCCCATCCTACGCTTGATCACTATACATGAGGCTTAGACTAGGATCCTGCCAATTACTGCCTTTACCTCCAAATGGAAGAGCTCTGACCCAGCATGCTGTCCATCATGCAGGGCCAACAAGGAGACAATCACACACTTCCTTTAATTTTTCAAGCACTACCAGTGGCTAAGGTTGTTATATCTGAGACCCATACTGGTGGAGGCAGGCAGGAAGACAGGCGGGCATGCCTTAGAATTTCTGGTCCAAAGCACAAACTCCACAACAACATACTCAGTGGCCCACTACTTGCATAGAGCTTGGTTGCTGAGGAGAAGTAAGGTAGCATTCTAACCAGGCGTCCGGCTGCAAGTACTTCTCTCCTGGTGCACAACCACTTTTTGGTATGTTTAGACCTACTTGATTGTGATAACTGAGGGCTAGTGTTGTTGTAACAACTGTTTTTAGTGTTACATTTTAGACTTTTACTCAATTCTTTTGTACTATTTCTACAGTATTTTTTTGTGTGTTTTACTAATTCTGTAATGTATTTAAACCTGATGATTGTACGTCAAATAAAAGGTTTGAAAAGTAACAATAACACAAGTATAAAAATTCAACAACATTAAAACACACACTGTCTTTTTTTCCAACTGCTACAGCTGAATGCCCACTAAAAAGCAACTCTGTAGAAAAAAAAGACAAGAGACAAGCCATATAGTCACCCGCTTCTAAAACAATGTATGGCAAACATTCAAACAGAAGAGTTAGTAACCTCACCCAAGCAAACTAAACGCGTCCTCACTAAAAAGGCAAGCCTCCTTCAGAAAATAAAACTAAAAAGAAATGTAGTAAGGAAACTACACATGAAGATTAACCTCATTCTCTATCTAGCAATGTCAACGTAGCCACAGTAAAACATACTAAAATGTAAATATTTCAAATAAAATATTCCAGAGTAGAGTACTTAACAATCTCATGTAAAATCTGAGAAGTTACATTTTGCACTTAAAAACGACCACAGAAAACTGATTTTTGAAGTTCTGAATGAAATAACATTTAAATTAAAGAGAACATTTCTCATATCGATTTCAGACAGAATGAAACCACTTACTACATTAATCAAGAAACTACAAAGATAACTTGTAAACAAGCGCAATGTCTGTGCAGGTGAATGGTTTAACACCAGCAGGACAGAACCATATTTCAATGAAGTGGTTTATAAACACACCATTATGACAAAAGAAACACTTAGAGAAAAATATTCCGCAACAAACTTTCAACCAAATGTT
Source organism: Ambystoma mexicanum (assembly GCF_040938575.1). NCBI lineage: Eukaryota > Metazoa > Chordata > Amphibia > Caudata > Ambystomatidae > Ambystoma > Ambystoma mexicanum. The sequence continues at coordinate 1,337,981,537 of NC_090929.1, read as the reverse complement.
CCTTTTGTCCAAACAAGATGTCCAGTGTACAAATGGACCTGCAGCTCAATATGTAACGTACCTCAACAGTCGTTCAAATGTTTAGCACAGTTCCTCAGTCACTATGAGAAACTAAAGGACACAAGTAGAATTAAAACATTACAAACCATGGTCTCCTGCCCAATAGGGATCCACACTGGACTTTGAGGACATTAAATAGCCTGCATTTCTGGAACTGCTTGTAAAAGCCCCTTCCATCACATCAGAATGTTAGCAACACACGTTTCTTCTATGTAAAACCTTGTCCATAGATTGTACTATGCAAGATGTCCTGCTCTAGAACACCAATAATTAAATAACATGATCCTAAAGGGAACAGCAAAATAACTCCTTTGAGAAATAGAACGCATCCAAACTAAATATTTTGTAACTGAAATTGGCTTAGAAAATTCAGTTATTTTAGGAGAACATTAGCAAATACCTCACCAACGGCAACCTCCTTACAAACATATAGAAGAAAGAAAAAGCTAAGTTTCAAAACATATCTGCTGAAATTCCGTACAACAAATGCGTCTGTTGTTGCAGATCTTTTTATAAAAAGAGTACAAAAATAGATATGGCCTACAAAATACAAAACAATGAGGAGTACCAATGGTTCAAATAAGCATTATATCTAACAGAAAATAAATACCAAAAAACGGACCACTCAATAGTTTACACATACTGCAATACGAAGATTGACAGTAACCAAATTCCATTACGGGCCATCACTAAATTAGAAATCTTCCCATTTCAAAAAGCTCTCCAACAGCTTAACTTGTATGAGAGCATCATACTTCAAACAGTACACCCATTTTGATCTATCATACGCCTTTAACCCAAAACTTCCAAATTGCCTCCATCTGAGTAATGGAAAGGCATTTTTGGCAACGTAGTATATTTGCCATTCGATCTTAAAGAAAATCTAGAAACTCTAGGAATAGGACAACCAATAGAACAATCTTTGATTGTACTAGTTAAAGGTGTACCACCAAGAAAAGATAAACAACAAGTGGCAACAACTAGTTGAATTAAACAAAGTTAGACAAGCCCTAGAATCGAACAGAACAATGAATACTATAGAGATATAATACATAGGCTTGTAAGATATTTTGTCTTATTGGGGTAAATTTGGGATTTGGCAGTATTTTCTACCGTAAAAATATTGGCGTTAATTTGGTGGTAAATTAGTCTTACATTTAGATTGGGTTTGACATCACATTATTTTAGTGACCATACCTTGTTAGCCTATATTGGTGGTAATTTTAGTGGTATTTTGTTTTGCGTTATTTTTCCTGTGGTATAGTGGTGATCATGGTTTTCTTCTTTATACTATAACCCCATCATAAAACAAAACTTTCCTTTCTATTAGAATACCTCCTAGTTGTCTGTAGGGAGCTAAAGACCTATGCACTTTATAAGAACCCAATGATTTTATTTAGAGCGCCACCTATGGTTTGTGGCTGGTATCACTGGCATATATACATCCAATAGTCTATGTATCAGATGCTTTCCCATCAGCATGCAAGGAAAGAAACATTAATCATACCGCACACAACCTCTGCCTTATAACTGTTTATTACTAGTTTTCTCTGGTTTGTTATTTTTCCTACATTAGTAAATTGGCAAATGCACTACTGGACAGATATGAACTACCCCTGTATACTTCACTTATATAAATGAATTCACAGATGCAAAAATGACACCAAAATCCCATTTGTTTTCATATGCACTCATTATATTATGTCTTATTCACACTTCATTAATTCTTACCATGGGTACATTGCATTGTCTTCTAGAATACAAAATGAAAACAAAACAGAACAAGCAGGTCTTTTGAAACATGGATTAATGTTCTCACATTCTGAACATGACGAAAAATAAACATGCAGTGACTTCCTGGCCTGTAATAAACCTCAGCCACTCATACAGCCCTCACTTGGCACATCTCTTACCAAGATTATTATTTCTTTGAAGTTCCCAGCACGACCTTGCTATTTTCACAAATGCAGGCCCAGCGTCAGCGTGAAATACTTCTGTAATCTTGTGTGGGCAGCACTAGCGAGATATCTCTCACAGCCAGCGCTCTGACCCCTTTGAACTCCGTCAGTCTTCAAAGTCCAGCCTGAACTAACTCCTCACTGCATTTTTTGTCATCAAGAAAGCTCGGATACTTCCCGACGTGGCATGTCTCCCTGTAATTTCCCCCAATCAGGTTAACAAAAATGTGCTCTGTATCAACCCTCATATTTAGAACAATGAGAGCATTAGACCTCCCTGTATTAATGTTTCATTCTGTTTCCTGCTGCAGCATTCTTTCTGCTCTCCACAAGCTGAATAAGACGCCAGTGTGCATTTAAACATGAATTTCAGTAGTGCCACTAAAACATGGATTTTCATCTCATTTTGCATATGAGATTGCATTATAATGTTATAGAAATTAGAATTTTAGCAGTGTTAATTGTGTTAGTCAGTTATATAATTTAATGCAGTCTCCATGTATGAGTCTTTAAAAAAAAATGGTGCACTTCATTATTTGACCTGGCAGCACTAAGCTTTGCTATGCGTGCATTTCATTATCTGCAGTTTCAAGTTGAGCTTGGCTGTGTTGTAAATCCTTTACTTTGCATACTACCAATAAGATTATATTATACTGACTAAAAAGAATGCTATATTACTGCTGTCAACAAAATGCACTACATTTTGCAATAAAAAATGCCATTACATTTGGTAAAATGCTATATATGTCCTTACAGGCGTAAACATTAATGGAACCACCCAAATAATTGAAGATCCACCAAAACCGTTTTTTTAACTTGAGGATCCTGTTACCGTAGCCAACATTTTAGACCAGTATACAATTCATCCATTACATACCGAACACACCATAGAAGATGTGTATCAAATGTGTTAAGCCAAAGGATCTTCAATGATCATATGGAAACATGTGTAGAAGCATATACTTTTCTAAAGGAAAAGATGTGACAAAAGAGCCACACAAATTAGGACATCAGATTTTAATTCTCTACAAATGTAGTCTGAAGACTCAAGATTCAGACAAAATGTAGAATACATTTGGCACCTCTTGTTCGAACGTGAACTAGCAACTTTATGCTACAGAGTTGCACACAGATTAAAAACAGGCTCTCATTTCTTAAACATGTGAGCTAACCAACTCCTTCAAAAGGAACATGACAAAGATGAAGTTTTGCAGTCAAGTATCACAAATCTCTTTGCAAACATGTGCAGTACAAAAGAATACTAGTTCCGATGCCATGTTGATGTTAGTTGTATGCTAAGGAATCTAGACCCGGCCACATGGTTTGTTACTTTAAGTTGTACAGAATATGCATGGGATGACGTGCATGACTTCCTATGCACTGCACATCAAATTAAAGAAGGAATAGATATAGAAACTCAAAGAGAACTCTGTTCTCCTGATCCTGTCAATGTTTTAACATCGTTTCATTGCCATGCTGCATTTCATCTGCAATAAAACTACCCCTCCACTCGGAGTACACTTCTTTTGGAGAAAATAATATCAATCCAGAGGAACACCACACATCCACATGCTTTTGTGGTTGAAGATTCTCAAAAATGTGCCCATGACAGGGATGGCATTGTTTTACAATTTTCCCAAAAATACATTGCCTGTGACATTCAGAAATTACTTATATTGACCTATGTACATAAATCGTATGCTTCCAAAGACATATGTGTAAATACTACACCAAATGTTACTTTGACTTCCCTAAAGCATTTTTGTCTACCTATTATTTGAAATATTGATAGGACTATACTTTTTTTTTACACAAAATAATGTTGGCATGTCTTCATATATTTACTTGTAAAAGTGAAGACATAGTTAGGTTTTATGTCTTGGTTTCCTGGTTAAGGTTGCATAAACTAATCTGCAAATTTGACATTTAATATGAAATTATGTTCGTATATTATTGAAACATATCTTCATTGTAGTGAAATGCCTATATAGGTGAACAGACTATTGACATTGTGAGCAGTTCTGTTTAGAATGTGCTGATGCAAAACCAAGTTCGTAGTCACCTAAATGGTTAGCATTTTTTGTTTTTAATACTACACTGTAGAAAGTGTTATTCTTTTAAGGTTTATTCAACACACTGGCCCTCATTCCTCATTTGGAGGTAAGGTAAAAACGATGCCGGTAAAGGATTATTGGCATTGTCTACCACTACAGGCTATTCTGACCAACCTGACCGCTATTAACGGCATCGTAAAATACGATGCCGTAAATAGCGGTCTGGGCGCGAGCACGTGACACACCATGACAGCATTAGTGGCATGCCGTAAACTGGAGAAAATCACAAGTGAGGATGACATGCAAATAACGGCCTCATGAAGGCGGAGAAAGTGCATACCGGCATGGTGTAAATACTGGCATCGCCGACCAGGCGTAAAGAACCCTAAGCAGTGTTTCCAAGTGCCACAGGTGCACACAATCAGCACAGGTGGAGGCAATGGAGTCAGGGCCAGTACAAAAGGAGCACACCCACACACCACACCCCCTCCCACACCACGATAATACCAATAGTAGTATCATTACTGGAGCTGGAGGCCCCGCTTGCAATGCCTCAACATCAACAACAACGGCCGCCACCACAGAGGAGATGCAGGAGGAGAAGGAGGGTGAGACAGGCGCAGCATGCCCCACCAGTGCAGCCACCGTTACCACCCCAGCAGCCCACAATCCCTCGCATCAGAGCCAGTCCATTCAATCTAACCCCTGAGCAGATCCACACCCTGTACCACTTGACCGGGACACCATCACCACCATAGTGGACCTGATACACAACGACATAGTGAGCCTCATAGAAATACGCACTGCCATCCCCCCTCTACTGAAGGTAGTGACTGTGCTCCACTTACTTGCCACAGGCACCTACCAGCACACAGTGGGGCACATGCATGGCATATCACAACCCTTATTTCCCGGATTCTGAACCAAATGCTGGATGCCCTCCTCATGCACACAAAGGACTACATATCCCTACCACGGACTCCACAGGAGATATTCGATACAAAAGTTGCCTTCCATGCACTGGCAGGCATGTCAAATTGTTTAGGTGCCCTCGGCTGCACCCACATGGAGTTGCTGGTCCTGCATGCCATGGAGGGGGTGTATTTCAACCGCAAGCAATACCACTCCATCAATGTGCAGATGGTATGCGACGCCAGCAAGATCATCACACATTTCTGTACCCGATATCCCGGATCAACTCATGACTCTATGGCCCTGCGGAACTCCCGGCTACCACGCTTCATGGAGCGGCATGCTGGACAACGTGCCTGGCTCGTTGGTGAGTTGCCTGACTGGGCCATGGCAGTGCATCAGGGTTGTGAGTTGGGTGGATGCATACTCCACCTCGGTGGGAAGGGGGATGCATACTCCACCTGGGTGGGAAGGGGGGGATGCATATTCCACCTGGGTGGGAAAGGGGGGATTCATACTCCACCTGCGTGGGAAGGGGGATGCATACTTCACCTGGGTGGGAATGTTGATGTCAGTGCACAATGTGCACATCACCGAACACTGTGCCCCAAAGCATCAGAAACGGTACATGACACCCAAATCCCATAGTGATGAAGTAAGGCCAACACCTATCACTACATGACTAACAGGTAACCAGGCCAGATCCCACAACACATGCACCACTCATCAGCGGCCCTCACACACCGTAAGGCCATCCTGCACCATGCAGTGCATATGCATGATGTTGCTGTCTCCAGCATATTACCACACAGGACAATCATCCCTGGGAGTGCATTGAACTGTCCAACCAGGGATTCCACAGTGTGTCACTGGTTCGGCACACCCATAGGAGTGCTGCATGTCACCATGGAAATGATCAGTGCAGAATGCCCAATATTGTACAGACTACAGCCAATGATCCCTACTACTAAATCTCACAGAACACAACACATCACTAATGTTACTCCAACACTGCTGTATGCATATACGATGCACGTGCAACAAGATGTCAGTGCACACCATGAATCATTTTGAAGATGCAATCCACACCATTAGTCCATTGCACAGGACACATAGCGAGACCTGAAATGTGGTCAATGCATCCAGGGACATGTGCATGAGGGCACAAATTACCTGCAGCCATGTGAGACTAGTACAGTTGTCCAACATGAATGTGCGAACATTTACCTTCATTCCCCTCTCATGCAGGTGATGGTGGCTATCCCTTGAAGCTGTGGCTCCTGACCCCTGTCCGAAACCCACAGAACAGACTTGAGGAGGACTACAATCATTCCCATACCCGTACACGTGTGGTAATTGAGCAGACATTTGGCCTGTTGAAGTCACGATTTCGCTGCCTCAGCCTTGAGAAGGTGGCCAAGATCACCATGGCATGTGTAATGCTGCACAATATGTGCATCTGCCGTAACGTGCCCCTACCCCCTGACATGGAACACCTACCACCTGATGAACAAGAAGGGGATGATGAAGATGTGGAAGGACCTCATCATGGTGGCGATGCACAGGAGGGACGTGCTGTGCCCCAGTCAGTGATTGCACAATATTATTTGACATAATGGTAGGACATAGTGCACTGGGTGTGGGGGTACATGTACACTATGCACTGTGCAAGATTAAATGACACATGCGCAATGATGAATGTCCACTCTGGTTCTTTTTATGTAACACAACCAGTGTACTGAAAGTAATAATATTAACGTGAACAACAAACCCTCCACCACCCTCACCCCCTCCCCCTCCGCCACAACTCCCCAAAACACCCTCACCCTCCTGCCACCCCAACTCCCCCACACACCCTCACCCCCCTCCCACTACCCCCACAAATCCCCCACACAAGTCCCATTGGGTCCACGGAGCCCACATGAGGCTGCCAGTACAGTCACTCAGTGCTCCTGGAGCCAGGGGGAGTCATGTCCCATCGGCGCAGCGCACAGAGCGACCGGCGGAGTGGCCAGGTCTGTGTAGAGTTGCTTGCGGACGGTGTGTGTCCTCATGCTGAGGCTGTTGAGTGGGAAGAGCTGCCACCAAAGCATCGACTATGCGGCCGAGCACCTCACAGAGGCGGTTTGTGTTATCAGTGATGGACTGGACAGTGCCCTCGAATCCAGGCGCCACTCCGCTTGTGCCTGCCGATTGTCCTGCACAAATTCCGAAATTAGGGCAGAGAGCTGGTCAGCCCACTGTGCTACTGCGGCTGCACCAGTGGCCCTGCTGGGGATCTGGCTGGCATGCCCAGCCTGCTCATCCTCGCTGGGACTGTTTACGGGACTGATATGTCCCTGTGTCTGTTCTTGCCCAGATTGCTCCAGTGTGTTGGTAACTACAGTGTCACTCATGGATACCTGGGGGGATGCCAAATGTGCTGGGGTGTGTACAACATCCACTGAGTCGTCCTCAATGGTGCTCCATATGTCATTGGGGCTGTCTTGGACTGCGAGGGGGGCCATGGCTGCCATCTCCCCAGCCACACTGTACTCCTCCGAACGTGGCGTTGGACAGGCGCCTGCAGGCAGTGTAGTGAGGGGTGGGGGTGCGGGTGGTGTGCCCTCCAAGGGCCTTGTTGTTGCTGGTGGTATGTGTCCCTGTGTTGGTTTCCTTGCTGGGACCTGGCGCCCCCTGGTTGGCCCCTGGATGTGGAGGGACAGTTGCTGTCCTGTGCAGGGGTGGTGTCCTCCTCCTCACTGTCATGCTCACTGCCTGTGGGGGTGAAAGAGAGGGATGGCATGAGTGATGTTTGGATAGGCATCATACATACATTGGTATGACTGCACATACACACAATTGTGGGTAATAGGCATTTGGGTTGGGAATGGCACGTCATTCCATACATGGGTGGTAAATGCAGCCATATGTTGGTGTCATTCATGTTGGCCAGGTACTGTGCTGTCTGACATGCTCACAATTTAGGTCATGCACGCTGTGTGCCTCATGGGATTTCCTAGTTTGTGTGGTATGTGTCATGTGCGTTACGTCCTTGCACTAGGCATCGGCATGTGTCTCACTTGCTTCGGCATAATTTTCAGGGAGTGTGTGTGTGGCCGACCATGGCAACACTCTTAGGACAGACATTGGCACTGACTTTCATCACATTTGGCTTAGTAGTTTTTACTTTGGACACTCACCTCCATCAGCAGAAGATGTGTCGCCACACTCCATCTCTCCTACGCCTTCTATGGATTCTGGGCCTATCATGCTCGCACATGTTTCCTCCCATGGTGTGAGCTTAATTGGAGAACTTGGTCCTCCTCCGGTCTCCAGGGCCTGGGCACGGTTTGCCAAAACAATGTTCCGCACCCTCAGCCGCAGGTCATCCCACCTTTGCGGCAATCCTTGACCGTGCAGGGGATGTTGCCCACTGCACTGACCTTCTGCCCGACTAGTGCCCAAATGTCCTTTTTCTGCAACACTGCCTCCCTCCTCATGTTGCTATTGAACACTGTCCCTGCATGCTCATACAGGGTGTCTACGAGCATCTATAGTTCATCCGGGCTGAAGCGCTCCTTTCGGAGGCGGGCAGATCCCTTCTTGGGTGCTTTAGGCATTGTTGGAAGGTAGGATGTGCTTTTTGGAAGTTGACCAGAGTCCCAGGGGTCCTATGTGGTGAGGATAGCAATGGATTGTGTTTTTAAAGATGGCCGCCATGCTCCTTCCCGTTCCTCTGCGATGATGCTATTTCCAGTTCCACTATTTAACGGTGACTGTAAATAGCGGTGACCGCTAATTATGGTCACCGCTAATGCCACTTTGGACATGGCGGTAGTGTTATCTACGGTGCGCTTCATGCCTGTAAGGGTTTTTGGGGCCCTTTTGCGGCATGGCACTAGGTACCTTACCGGCATGGCGCAAAGCTCGTGCCCGCGAAGTCGTAATAGTCCACTATTAGCAGGCTGCTGCCAGCTGGGACACGCTATTTGCACTATGCCGGTAAGGGACAGTACTTACCTCCAAACTCGGAATTAGGGCCACTGTTTATTTTATACATTTGTTAAAATGTGTATTAAACTGTCATCTTGTAGCAGTGAGATATTACATCATTTGTTTGTTACATGGCCTGCAGTAGCGGCCCTGTAGTTATGGTTAATTTGCTCAACCCATAGGAAGAAAACTTTTTGGGCGGCTTATAACTTCTCCCCCCTGGGTGAAACCTCATGAAACTGCAAAAAAAAGTATATGACCCTGTCAGAATGATACTGCGCCGTTTGGTGAGGTTTCGTGCAGGGGGGGCAAATTTATAGGGCGGTTCCAAAAATGTGTGTTTTTTCCCATTGATGCAATGGAAACAAAATCTCCTCACGCCTACAGCCTAAACTGCTGGACAGATTTGCAGCAGGAGCAGCAGCTTGGTACCAAATGCATGTAAGCATTGTACATTTGGTGTTAATCCGTCCAGTCGTTTTTTTTAAACAACCAAAAAGTAGTTAAAATAACATTTGTGATATCTGGGTTCGGTCTACGAACTCACTTCCCTGTTTGGTCCATGGATGGGCCTCTATTGGACAGAGCGCGCCGGGTGTAATGTCTGGAAAACTCATTTGGTGGTGGTAAGAGGGGCTACGAAAGGTGGGTGAGTGGAAAGAAATTACATGTGGCTATTTTGTAGGTTGAAAAAGGTTGGGCAGGTGTTGTGGCTGTCCACGTTCACCTCGATAGTTCCCGGGTAGCGCCGTGCATGGACAGCTTGGAAAATACATTTGGGGTTATTTGATGACTGAAAGAGGTCCTAGAAATGGAAGGAAGGGGAATGTAGGTCATGTGGAGCTGTTTTTATAGGTGAAAAAAGGGTTTGGATATGGGGGGTCAGGGTGAGTTTTATTAGTTGACGGTGTATGGTAGGTACTCGTTATATAGTTAATTGTATTGTGGAGGTTGATGCCAGTGGCCAGATTCTGGGGGATTCCATCCAACACATAAACACCAACCCAACAACTGTCAGCACAGTACACATCCCATACCACAAAAAATACAACTACTTGGACAACTGCCTGGACATCATTCAAGACACTTACTAGACCCCTGTACCTTACTGAAACTGTAGCATCAAACAAGGCCACATCATATGTGGACAACCTATTTCCTGTCTCAATACTCAAGACGCTTCAGGCTGAAACACTCCTCCCATACCTGGCAATCATCAGCATCTCCCTAACTCAAGGCACATTCCCCTCAACACCAAAGACTAGACAAATACTCCCACTTCTCAAGAACCCAACTCTAGCCCCTTACAACCTCAGCAACAACCACCCCAACATCATTTTCCCTTCCTAGGTGAGATGCTTCAGAAAGCTGTATCCTCTGACACATTGAAGCCAACTGCATCCTTCAGTCCTACCAATCTGGCTTCAGATCCAGATACAGCATAGAAACAGCTACAATCAAGGTGATTTATGATACTCTTAAAACACTCAATGATGGCATCCTTGCCTCCTGGTTCTCCTTGACCTCTCAGGAGCTTTGAATACAGTAGACCGCCCGAAAATCACTGGCAATCTACATCACCAAATGGGGCTCAGTGAGACCATCCTCAGCTGGTTCAAATCCTATCTTGCTAATCACCACCAATTTGTACAAATGGATTCCTCCATACCACCAACTCTACCCATCACCTCTGGAGTCCCACTGTGATTCATTCTCACCCCATGACCTACAATCTTTACCTGAAACAACCTGGAAACCTCCTTGCTCCACACAACATCTGCATCCAATAAAATGCAGATGCCACGCAGCTCTGCTTCAGGATATCCTCCATTGAAGACATCCACAGGCTCATGGCCTGCCTCAAAATGATTCAGTCATGGATGTGAAGTGCTTACCTGAGGCTCAACCCCTCTAAGTCTGAATTCCTACTGCTGAACAACACCAAACACCCTGACATCAAGCCCTGATCTCTACTAAGAACCTCGAGAGCTTCACACCCCAGCTGACCACATGCACCAAGTCCCTTGGGTTCAACATGTATTTATTTATTTATTTATTGTTTGCTTGTTAGGCGCTTATACAATAAGAAAATACTGTTTCAAAGCACCCACAGGACAGGGAGTTAGCAAGGTTAGGAAAAAATTAAAAACACAATATTTAAGAGCAGAGGAGGGAAAAAAGGAAGAAGGGATGAATCTACTACACCTTGTGTTTTCAGAACGTGCAACATTGACAGACATCTCTCCTTCAAACAGCGCATAGCAGGGAAGGAACAAACAGCTTGGTACCAACTTTGTCTTCTGTGGAAAATCAAGCTCTTCATCACAGAAAACAACTTCAGATATGTGGTACAAGGCTTGGTTCTCTCCCACCTGGATGCTGGCAATGCCCAATTGGAAGGTTTTCCAGCATCTACTCTGGCACCCCTGAGATGTGTCCTGCATGCTACAGCACGACTCATTAAATGGCTCCACAAATTCTACCACATCACCCCAAACCTCATCAAACTGCAGTGGTTTCCACTGCAAGCCTTTGTTATCTTCACCTCCTGCTGCATCATCCACAAGGCTGTAACTCTGAAGTCTCCAAGCTACCTCACTGAGAAACTCAGCATCTCCAGACGGCTAGATCCATCAGGACACGTGCATACTTGAACTCAACCAGTGCAAGAAGGAAAGCCTCAGAAGACAGGCTTTCACTATCCATCTTGCAAGACTCTGGAACCTCCTCCCAGTCAACATTTGACTTGCCCCATTGCTTCTACAGTCCAGAAAGGAGCTCAAGGCCTTACTCTTCAAGGAAGGGATCCGTTCTAATGCTTAGGTTTACAGACCCTCCACTCCCCACCCTACCTGAGACTAGATGATCTTCCCACTTTTCCATCACCTGCTTTCTTGTAGATCCCTTGCTGCCAAAATGACCACCCTCCCCTTCCCCTGTTGTTACTGTTGTTAGCTCCGGTTCCTGTGTTTATCTGCTTTATCCACTGGTTTATTTGTCCTATCATTGTAAAGCGCTCTTTTGTTAACTGAAGGTAAGTATGCACTCAATAAATACAATAATAATAATAATAATAATAATAATAATAATAATAATAATAATAAAAATCAGCATCATGAATTTATCAGTTAATCATCCCAAGAGAGTGTTACCCTCCTGAAGTCTATAAGGCTATTACCACATGGTGGTAGTAGCAATACATGTTTTGGAGTTAGAGCGAGTAAAGTAAATAGACAAACTGAGATAGTAAATAAATGTGGTTTTATTTTGTAGTATTTAAATAACATGTTTGTCTACATAAGTTAAGCATTCTAATTTCAATTTGGTTGAGCTGGAGGATTAACATGAGCATGGATCAGGCATCATCCAAACGGTTTCTCTTATAAGGAAGTTGAAACATGTTCCAATGCTTTAGATTTCTCTTCCGTGTGTTAAATAGCATGTTGCAGCCAAAAAAATATTGTTCGATAGAGACAGGGCCTCATTATGAGGACAGCGGTAACCCGCCTGTGCTACCAGCAGTTTACCACCATCCTCGTAACACCAAACCGCTCCCTGATATCCCGGTACCAACAGAACATTACAATTCCCGGGATATCAGGCGACGGATTCAGGAAGTCCCCTTTACTGTGGAATCACGTAGGAGTCCACGGGAATGGGTTAACGGAAGCACCGGCACTGTTGTTAACGGTGCCGGTGCTTCTGTCACAACTCTGATTTCCGGGGCCGTTGCAACCGGCAGGTCAGACCTACCATGTGCAACGGCCCCAGAAGGCAGAGTTGTAGTATGGCGATCCGGAAAGAGTGCTGATACAGTGCAAATGGCACCCTTATTTCTGGACAACCACACTTGTAATGAGGCCTAGTGTGTTGCTGAAAAGAATCTAAACTGAAAATTGCATTGTTGTTTCACTGTCTGCTTCTGAAGAAAGAATATCCAGAATGTAGTTAATATCAGTAGTTACAGACGCCACTCTCAATATTCTGATTGGCCGAAAGAGTCTAATAATGATATCCATGTGCTAATCATAGCTGTATTTCGTGGACACTGATTTCCTGCAAAGATATATTTGTATTTGTAAATGAAGGTGGTATCAACGGTTTGAGAGGAGAGTACTCTAAAAGCTTGTAAACTTCCTAAACAAAATGTATTCATGCCTGCAGAAATCAACTTCCAAGTAGTTAAATAGCATTTGGAGACCTTCAGCTAGTTTGACCTATTTACCTTACGTATAACTTTATTCTCAAACGTATAGTTTAGTGGTTTTCCTTATTTTTAACTCTGACATTTGATGTAATTTGTATTTTTCATTCAAAACGTTTTGCACTAATCATTTTGCATGCTCTTGTATTTTTAGCATGTGCAGGATGCATTTTATTTGAATGTAGTGTAGACAGACCTAATTAGTGAGGATGTTATTTTTGATAATGTCAGGTGATTAAACCAGTATTTTCTGGAGGGACATTGCTAACACTAACTCATCCATGTGCATCTCTTAAAATGGCTGCTGTGGAACAAGCGGTTTCCAACCTTTGTATGTTCCCCAACATTTTGCTTAAACTGACTTGCAAAAATTAGACTGTGCTCAGTTTCCATCATAGTAGGAGTTTCCTTTATTTTTATTCTGACAGACATGTTGTATGGATATGCATTATACTTTAGTAAAATTCCACCATAGAAGTAAACTGCGTAAAAGGTGACATCTCAGGAGTTAACCTTATTCTTTGGAGGACATTTCCAGTTTTGAAGATTAAACATTCTGTTAGCATATTGCACTGTGTGCCTCGTACATAAACCCTGTTCTTTCATATAAATAACTTGTTATTAAAGGAAAACAAGATACATGAGTTACATTAGTAAGTTCACATTCAGAAAACGGATGACAGGATGCTCTCAAACGGGCAAAGATTATTTTTTTGTGGGGGAGATCTTAATCAGTGTAACTTATAAGCTTTTTGCACAATGGTATCGTCCCCACCCTGGAAAGATCAAAAAGTGACAATGTACTAGAGCAATAGTGACAGTGAAGAAACTCACTATTGGGTAGCGGTGGAATACACAAAAGGGTGGCCAAATGTAGAGTCATGTTCATCTGTTAAGTAGGACTGGACATTAAATCTTTTAATTGATTCCCTTAACATGCAATCTGCCCTTGAGTATCCCCATTTGCTTCTTTCTCAATAAAACGGTTTTAACGTTGAACTGTCACAAAGCTTCTTCTACTGTTTACATATTCATCCATTTGAAGTGATTTTTTGTGTTTTCCCGATTTGCATAATGTCCTACCCTCAGGGTAACTTTAAATAGAATGGTAATTACTTTTTTATTTTTTTATTTTTTATTAAAATGATATAGTTTAAACATAAACTTTTCATTTAGATTGCATAAGACGTTTCTCATTATTTACAAATTGCAGAATACAGGACAAAGCAACAAATAAATGAAAAGGAAGAGAAAAAAAAGAGAAACACAAAAAGTCACTTTAAGTAACTTGGGTAAGCTCCAACATATTATCTAGAAATTGTGCTACTGTGTATATCAGCTTGTTATTTTGTCCTTGAAGGAGTTTTAGCCATCTGGAGTCACCTTGTTCTTGTTGTTGGGAAATCTTAAATAGGTCTTCAAAGAGGTTTCTCTTGTCGCCTAGTGCAGGACATATCATAATTAGATGGTTAAGAGACTCTGGTGTCCCTTTATTCTTGCAAAAGTGACAGAATTGTTCCTCTTTCGGTATATATCGGATATGCGATAGTCTTTGTCTGGTAGGTAGGATATTTAATAAGCATTTTCATGAAAATTGTTCGTATAGTTGGGTCTGGAAACAGTTCCAAATAGTGTGGAAGTTCATGCAGTCCTCGTATATCAATTGGGCATTGTAGGTTCATTGAGTAACATGCCTTCTCTGCCATTGTTTTGGACCAATCATTGAGCTGTAGCTTGATCTTTGCACGCTGTGGTTGATTTATCAGCATTTCATTCGTAATGTCTTCCTTTGCCATTTGGTTAAACAGTTTGGTCTACCGAGCTTTCAAGATGGTATTATGCATTGCTTGTAGAGTTATTTTAAGGATTTGCATCGATGGAATCAGATCTTCATTTATGGCCTTAGCAGAAGATCAAACTGCTTCCAGCGAACTATTGAAGCTAGTGATTGTAGCGCTACCTCAAAATGTACACTGGTCATAGGATAGTTCTTTGGAAGCTGTAAGATTTTCTGCCAGAATAATGCTTCAGGTTTTTGCCAGTTCATGTTGGTAGCAGTGATTATAGCGTCGCTCCCATAGGTAATTATGGGATTTACCTTTTGGCGGTAAAACGCTATGATCGGTTTCGCAGAAGATTTTCCATAGCGCCTATGTAGCATCACTCGTTGGTGTGCCAACATTTAGATTTTGCCTTCCAGGGTAGTCACCCAGGCTGTTTCTTCCTTTTTTTGATTTAATAATACACCAAGATATTTGAACGAGGTGACTGTGTCCAGCACTTTTTTGTCTAGTATGAAGTTTGTTAATTTGTTTCGATTAGAAGTCTTGTGATAATTAATGACATGATTTTGTTTTTTTTGTTATTAATCTGGAGTTCGTTATTGATCATGTATGATTCTGTCATGTGTAAATTCTCCTGTAGTCCATGGTAATTACATGCAGGGGACCACCAATGCTTACACTTATGTTTTTTTGGTTTATGTTTTAAATTTTATTTTAATTTTAAAATTACAGTAGTAAGAAAAACAAAACAAATAACAAAAGAACAATATACATAATCTTTAAACTGCATACCCAACTATATACAAACCCCACCCACAGAGTCACATCTGATCTAAAATCAGGCCTAATACATTAAAAGAAATTTACCCCATATCTTGTTGAACAATGCACTTTTCTTCTCCCTTAGGTACAAAACCCTTTCGATATCAGCCAAAATATGCATCTCAGCAATCCACATTTCAATTGTAATAGGAGTAGAGGTTTTCCAGTGCCTCAATATCAGTTTCTTTCCCACCATTGCTCCCCGAAAGATCCACTTTCTGTGGGAGGTACTCAAGTCTTCCAGCACATCAGTACTGCCCAGCACAATGGTCTTAAAATCCATGTGAACTCTCTCTTCAAAAACCCTCTCAGAAATCTGATCAAATTCGAACCACATACCCTTCACTCTTGGACACTCCCACAGCATATGTTCAAAGGTGCCCACCTCATGTACACACGCCCAACAGTCAGAGTTATCACTCGTTCCTCTTTCCAACAGTCTCTCCGGTGTCCAATAAGTCCTATGCAGAATTTTGATCTGCCGCAATCTTTCAACCAGACTCAAAGAACAAAGTTTCACATTTTCACAAATTCGAGACCAATGATCCTCCGCAATGTCCTCATCAATCCTTCGGTTCCAATCCAGTCTCACAGCATCATTCATCTTGAAGTTAGACACAATTTGTTTATAAACATAGCTGACTAAGCCACAACCACACACCCCCGGTATCCAACCAAGCAAATCCAAATTGATCCCTTTCTCCATATTTACGTCACCCAATGCTCTCCGGATCTTCCGATAGTCTGCCAGACAAAAGGTAGGAATATCAAACTTCAACCTGACCTCCCTAGCAGTCATCCAAGTCATACCATTAAAAAGGTCCCCAATCCACTGAACACCAGCAAGGAACCATTCATGTCAGAACAAAACTTTCCCTTTATAAGTAACACTCGGATTCAGCCAAAGTGAAGCATTCGGGTCTCTCAATGCATTAAAACCCAAACACTCATTCAAAGCCAACCAAGAAGTCCGTAGACTCCTAGTCAACGGATTCTCCAACCTCCGTCTGCACGGCTGACTCGTCAACACAGCCCTAGGTGACAACGGACTCACATGGCTAGACTCTGCACCAAACCAATCCGCACCATCTGATTTAAGACAGGCAAATAAGGTACGGGCCATGAAGGCCAGATGATATGCCCTGAAGTCTGGCACTCCCAGCCCACCTTTAGACAAGGGCAATTGTAGTTTACTTATCCTCAGGCGCGGAGGTTTATGATCCCACAAGAAACCTTGTATGAGCCTATCCAGTTCCCGCCAATACCTTTTCTCAATCTCCAATGGAACCGCACTCAGAACATAGTTCACTCTAGGAGTTGACACCATTTTTAAAGCGTTCACCTTCCCCCAAAGGGAAAGATGCAGCAAAGACCATCTATCCAGATCTTACACTTATGTAATGATGGTGCTCTGCATGCAATTTAAAAACTTCTACAGCGGACTGCAAATGTAAAGAAAAAAATGAAGGGGAAAGCACCTAAAGGCTCACTTTTGAGTACTCTATAATTGGGTGTCAAGGACCTTTTACATTTACACTTTTGTGTAAACAGATCCCTGCTGCCGAATTTTCTTCATTTGCATGGCAGATGTGAAAGGAGAGAGTAAAAAGCCAGCATACACACTTGTACACCACCCTTTTGCACACTGCCCTGGAAATTGAAGTAAATGCCACCTGCCATGTACTCAAGTAAGACTGCATTCATAATGGTTTCCTATGAAGTCCTCTATTGGTGTCAAAAGCAGGCAGACTCCATAGGAATCCACAGCATTTGCGCTTTCATGAAAATCTGTAGTATTTGTATGGTGGAGAGGAAGGGGACATATGAATCGTAAGTTAGGATACGCTCCTCTTCTCTGTCATACACATTAATAAAAATGGGGCATAACATAAACGAAATGCATAAAATCGTTACACAAGGATTTTATGCATTTTGTATATGTTCTGCCCATCTGAATATTGGCTCCATTTACTCTACACTTTGGAAGGAATAAAACACGGCCTACAATATGATTTTCAGACAGTTTCATATAGTGGATTCCAATATAACCCGTCTGCTCATTAGCAGGTGCTAAAGAGAGGCGTATTCCATTGGAAAACATTGGTTTTACACATACATAAAAGTCTCATGCAGGCATAAAACAACTGTTCTCCTGAGATGAAGGAGGAAAGCAAAGAAACTGTCCTCCTACTAATCTGGACAGCTGTACAATGAAGTGGAGCATGAAAGGAAACTGTACACTGTTTTTCCAGTTTCCTTTTATGCTAGGCTTCATTATAAAATGACCCCCAATGAGCATCTGTCTGTTTTTCGATGATAGTTAGAGCAATGTTTTGAAATTCTCCTGTGTGCAGATATCTATGCCATGCTTATGTATATTTTTTGGAATGGGTATGTAATAGCACGAATTACAAGAGTTGTTCTGCATTCATGAATTTAGGGGGTGACCACTGTTGCCCTGGTATTCAAACATCAGATTTGCTTTGCTTAAATGACATACAACACAATTCGCCAATGGGAAAATATTGTAATACAAGATGTTCGCATAACCTTTTCTATAATGTAGTCATTGATGTTTTACCCCTTTAGAATGCAAGTACAGTTTTTTTTATTTCCTCACAAATCAGTAACTTCCAAAATTCATTTAGTGCTTTTATGATGAATTTGCCTATTTTAAGGAACTTCCATTTTAGACATAACATTGAGTTTTTGGAGAACATTGTTGATTGATATACACCGAATTAAGTATTCGATGTTTCTCATAACAGGATAATGACGTCGTAATAGAATCACCATGTTTAATGATATTGTTTCTTATGCACTTTGATGAAATATATAAGAAGTTTTCCTGAATTTGAACTCCCAATTACTTTATGATTGTCATTCTAATGTACGTGCTGTGTGTTTTGAAAGTAGTGACACACATAATCCTTGATGTCCTTATAACCCATTTCCAGGACTTTTTGCAAGGGATCTTTTCTATCCTCTGTATTTGGCTTGGTTTAGAAATTCTTTGGGGTACCTCCTTTGCCTCAATCCTGTTTGAATTCCTTATTATATAGTCTCCTTATTCAAAGGAACTGTCCAAATGCAAATTGTGCTTCATTGCTTCATTGCTGCAGGCTGCTGAATTGCACTTTTAAGCAGTTTATTTGATCAATTGGCTTTCTATATAAGGTGATATATTATGTATCCAGCTAAGGGGTTATGTAAATGCTGATTAGGGGGATATGTTCTTTGCTACCTGTCACTTTGGATATTACATGGCCTTTTCTTGTATTCAGCCATGCGTGTAATTGTTCATGTTCACTCTCCATTCCTTTTCAGTACATGATCATATTGTCAATTCATCTATTTTATTGTGTGTTTCAAAATAGTTTTTTTGCAAAAATGTTTGTCAACTCAAACTCATTCACATAAATGTTGGGAGCAAAGACTGCTCTGATTGCTGTACCTTTTCCCCTTCAAGAAATACTCTCCTTTGTATTGCAATACAATATTTTCAGAGGCAATTTTCAGAGGTTGTATTGTGAAATCTGTGGGCTCTTGATGGAGACGTATGTGACCACAAAGTGCTGTTACTTTTACAGCTTCTCTTTGTGGTATCTATGTGTGTGTGCATAGCAGATCTACATCTAATGTTAACAATATATTGAATGGCTGATCGAAACCATAACCATCTATTCAATAGGCAGACCCTCAGACTGTGTTGGGAACGGGATGGGGGGAAACCAGGGAATATGGTGGGAGCACAATGGGCGGGAACCATGGGATAGTGGTGGGAGCAGAGTGGGGAGAGCCCAGGGTGTGTGATGGGGTGGGGAGAGACCAGGGACTGGGTAGGAGGGGGATGAGGGAGCCCAGCTACTGTGATGGGAGCAGGTGACGGTGCGCATATATACTGTCCATTTGGAATTTCTGGGGGGTCCTGTCCTGCCCAAATTTTGCTCAGGGGGCCCCGGCCAAAAAGTTTGAAGACCACTGATCTATTGTGTCCTGGATGATCACCATAGCGGTGTCTGCTAATGCGAACCAAAATAAATTCACATCCCAGACTATTGGCCTCCCTGGTGTTTTGCTTAAATATTTGATTGTTTTGGGAAGTTTGTAAAATGTTCTTAGATTGTTTCAGTTCCCAGACCCGTGCTCCCATTCACTCCGATTCCATGCTGTTATTGCTAGTACTTGCAGCCTAATGTTCTTTTTAGGGATTTTGATTTAGTTTAATGTAATGGTCCTCATTCTTAAGTAGACTAAAACCATAAGTTTTGCTGGAAGGTATGAGGCCCAAATTGGTTTAAGTCAGTTTGTATCTTGGCATCGAGTTATAATTTTAGTTCTGCATTGGAAACATTTCCGGGGTTATTTTAAAGTAAGTGGTAATAGCATGCAGGGGTCCTCCAATGCTTGCACTTACCTGTTGCTGGTCCCCTGCATGCAATTTTCTACACTCATAAGGGGCAATGTAATTATGAACAGTAAATGAAGGTGACATCGCCTTTACCCTCCAATTTTACTATCCACTTTGTGAGAAATAAAACATTTCCTGCAAATTATGCTTTGCAGGTAGCATTTTGAATGGCTTATCTTTTAAATAGCCTGCTATTTACCAAGAGTAAATACAAGGCATACTCCCTAGTCATTTCCTGGTTTTAAACTTGCATGCAGGTGTAAAAGCATGTGCTTTTCTGTGACAGAGGAGGAAAGCAAAGCAGATCAGTGATCCAAACTCTGTTTTTCTTCCCTTCTATGCCTTGGAAAATGCACTAAAATTAGATGGAGCACACACAATACACTGCCCATTCCTAAGTAATCCTTGCACAACAGAGTCTAGGAATACCCGACTTAGAACTAGACTAGCCAAAATATACAAACCCCCCATTAGATCAGTTCCCACTTCCAACCGGAACAGGATCCCGAAGACTATGCCCCGCCAAACTCCCACGAGCACTAAGCCATCAAACAACTGCTCACCCAATACCAACATTTGTACAGTCATCACCCTAAATGCAAAGACTGGTTAACGTCCCACCCACCATCTACAGCCCTAATGAGCCCGCTCATCAAAGGAGCATTAATAAACGCTAGATCTTTGGTAGCTCATGCCACAGAGATTAGTGATTTGATTCTGAGTGACAATCTAGACATTCTCGCTATCACCGAGGCATGGCTGCATGCTGCAGAAGACCCTATGCTTATGCTAGCAGTTCCAGATGGCTATACAATTCTAATACATGAAAGACAAGAGGCGGAGATATCGCCATTATCTGTAAATGTAGGCTCTCCATGAGACTGGAACACATAGGGGGGTCCCCCAGATGAACCATTTATCAAATAGTTCAATGACCCAGTTTTTGCTACAATTGGGTCCCATTCCATGGGTTATTAAATCACCTCAAAGAACAGTAGACACACGTGGGTAGTATTTTTGTTATACTAAAAGTTTCATAATTTATTACATAGGCCATTGGTCCTACGGTTACAAGCTTAAAAAAGACCAATTGGGTCTATTTATAATTATGTAGAAAAATCAAAACATAAATACATATGTCAATATAGAAAATGTATGCATGTATACCTCAACATTTTGTGAATTAATCAATTAAAACTTAGGTGACATGGTATAGTGATACATTTTGAGGAAAACACTGGCAGAAAAACTATCTTGCTGGCCCTCTCTGTCTAATAAATCACAGACATCCTCAATTCATCAATGTCACCTATTTTACATTCCAAAAATCATTATTCATGACCAAAAGCACATCCCAGGTCTACGTCCTTGGTAACGTTGTTAAACCGTACAGCATAACTGGAAAACACAGGGTTATGCAGGGGACGTTTTGGCAGAAACATCAATTACACTGCCTTCGTCAGGACCCCAAGGGAGATGGAGCTTAAATGGGGTAACTAAAAAATCCCCAAATTAGTTGTCACTGCAATGTTGTCAGCAACATGTAAGTGCTCTTGTATTTCATATATTGATCCACAACCAATAATGTCACTGAATGGTAAATACAGGCATGTTTTTGAATGTCCTCCTATTCTAGATATCCAAGGATGGAAACCAAACTCTTAGGTGGAGAGGCTCGATATTAATGTAGTTTGGATAATCACAGATCGAGTATCATGAACCCGAGTTCTTGTGTCAGTAAGACACATGTGTTTCCATCAATGTGTAATTCATCTTGCAAACTGCAAACAGTAAACGCGCACAATAAAGGATAAGGCGTCCCCAGAAAGTTAATTCACACAAGTCCCCAGCTTAAATGCCATAACACAAGAGACTGGCCTCCCCTATGACTTACAATCTTGCGAAGTTCTCTCAGTTAAACTACCGCTGATTAATTCACAGACCCTTAATATCCACTTGATTTACCACCCACCAGGTCCAATTGGGACATTTGAGGATAATAACCTCAAAAGCTCATTGCAAGAATTACTTCTAGGCGACTTTAACTTGGGCTTTAATGACCCTTTAGACCCACCTGCCTGCGCAACGGATTAACATCTTCACAGAACTTTGCCTTACCCAAAGAAGCAAAGCCCCACCCACAACAAAGGGAGAATATTAGATTGGGCAGCGGATTACAACTGCCAGGCCAATATCCTCTCCATCTCCCCACTACCCTTGACTGACCAGTACCTACTTGCATTTACGCTCTCTACCAATAGACCCCCATTCCTCCACCCACACTAACCAGGAACAAAGAGAACATTACACTGGATAGGCTTATCCCTGCTATTCTCCCCACCCTCAACTCACTCCAAGTAGTACTGACCCAGAAACATTGGTTGATGAGCATAATAAAATGATGGCCTCCTCCCTAGACCAGATCACCCCCCCTTAAAACTGAGTCCAAGTAAGCCCAAAAACCACTTAAGCAAATGGTTCACACCGTTCCTAGAAAAACCTAAGGCAACAAAAAAGAAATTGTGAGGCCTCTTGGAAATTACTTCCTTCGAAGCCAATAAATTAAAGCTTACCAAAATCTAATCCCTCTATAAAAAAGAAATCTGCCTTGCTAAATGGGAATCCTATGACATCCGTATTTCTCAAGCTAAGAATGATCCATACTCAAAGAATTGGAGACCCCCATCATAATACCAGACACATGCACCAAAGATAAAAACTGGTGCTCAGATATCCAACATGCACTTGCTAATAAATTATCCACCCTACAAAATAAAATAGCCCTAAAAAAGCATCTTTAAATGCCCTAACCCATCCTAAAGCCTCCCCCAATACTTCTGAAATCGAACCTGCCCAATTTAACTTCTCTAAAACATCCATCATCGAGGTTGAAAGAATTATTCTGTCTCTCAAACCATCCAACTGCCGTGGTGATCTCTGCCTGGCACAGCTCATCAAGGATGCAGCTCGGGACGTATCGCCCTTCATCTCCAAGCTTATTAACACCTCCTTTACCACCAGTAACATTCCGACAAACCTCAAAGAATCATGGGTACTTCCACTATTAAAAAAACCTACCTTAGATCCCCTGACACCAACCAACTACAGGCCAATCAGTTCCCTTTCTTCTAAAAATATTAGACAAAGTGGCATATACGCAAATTCAAAAATACTTGGAATCACATCACCTTTTAGGAGTTAGACAGTCAGACTTCCATCCACAGAATGAAACAGAGAAGTTGATGAACTCAGAGTCAATGGGAAATCAGCATTACTTCTCCTCCTTGACCTCTCAGATGCTTTTGATTTGGTGGATCACATGGTCTTATGCATCCATCTTGATTCAGCAGCACATTTTTCGAAAGATGCCATAACATGGATTAGATCATTCTTAAGCAGAAGAACAATGAGGGTCTTCTCACCATCAGCTGCGGCAGACCCTATACCCATTCCCTTGCAGTGTGGCCCAGGGTTCTTGAGTTTCGCCCACATTGTACAACATTTTCACTAAGCCCCTTTTCGATGATCTGGACCATCTAGGTATCACCTACACTAACTATGCAGATGATACTCAGATCATCCTCCCACTTTCAGGGGATTACGATAAGGATTTGGCCTTGGTGAATAGAGTGTACCTCATCATCTAAGTATGGATGGCAAAGCAGGGTCTATGCCTGAATGAGTATAAAACTGACCTTATCATCTTGGGTACCCCCACCAACCTAAACAAATTAGGCCCTGACGACTCCTCATTTATAATTGATGGCAACCTCATCAAGGGAGCTAAGGAAGTAAAAACTTTAGGATTTTATCTCGACTCTAACTTGTCCTTTTCTAAACAAGTTAACACTCTAGCATCCACTACGGCGTATACTTGTAAACTCATTAAAACTGGTAAGCCCTTTCTCTCTAACAGCAGTTGCATCATCCTGAGCAGAGCCCTCATTCGGTCCCGTCTAGATTATTGCAATGCCTTGTACATTGGCTCAAACAAATCCATCATCAGGAGAATCCAAACCCTCCAAAATAATGCCCTAAGAGCGGCTTTGGGCTTATCCAGAAGAGATCACATTTCTGAGATTAGGAGACAGAACAATTGGCTTATGACCAATGACAACATCCAACTAAAAATAGTGTCACTCACTCACAAATCACTCAACAATGCCTCACCTATCTACCTATCTGAGAGATTCCATAGACGGGCATCCTCAAGACCAACCAGACTAGTTAACCTGAACTGCTTGTCCATTCCCAGATTCAAACTTGCCACGATCAGAGGTAATAGCTTCCCTGTCAAAGCAGCCCAACTCTGGAACTCACTGTCTACTTCACTGAGAGAATGCCTATCTTACCAGAATTTCAGATGTAATACTATCACATGGTTCAAATCTTCCGACCAGTAAGCCCGGGCCATGTAACTTCTACCCTGGGATGACCTATGCCTAAGTAACAGAAATGTAATTTAGCATTGCCCACCTGTGATCCCTATGGGTTGAACTCTAATTCTTGTACTGCTTTGTAATATTTGTAAATCCTCTATTTGTATGTATATATGTAATGTATTTCATTCCATGTATCACTGCAACTAAGCTTTGCATATTCTTGTACTGTTGCGCCCTGATACTCCCGGGTCTGGTGCGCATTACAAATAATAAAACAAACAAACAAACAAACAATGAAAGTGTGAAAGTAATTTTACGCTTTCAGTTTGCACTCCACTCAATCGAAAATATCTCAAATTCCCTTTCCCAGAAACTTTACCTCATGGCATTATCTCTGATTTCTTCTCCTTGATTCATCTTCCACCCTTCCTCTAATGACATGTAACACAGCCTGGCGTTCTCAAATGTCATTCCCTTTCACTAATACTGGCATACTGGCAGCCTGCACTAAGGAAAGAAGCCCCATGCAGACTTACAGCATTTTTTCAAAGTTTTAAAGCACCTACTCAAGCCACATAGAAATAGTCTTTTTTTTAAGTCTAACAGGCACAGGGAGAACTGTGCATGTAAATTTGATTGAAGTGGATTATGTATATGCAGATTTCAAATAAATGTTAATCAGGACCCCTAAAACTATTCAGTGTCAGTGCTTTCAGCATTATTTTTCATTTTTTTGAAGGTCCACACAAGGCCAATTGAACATAGATAAAGGTCTATGATTCATCGACCAATGCACATTTTGTAAACAAGTTAAGAAAGTAACATCCCTAGTTGAAATTTCCCTCCACTGAAAGAGGCTCTAAACAAGTTAGTAACTGGTATCATACATATTAAATGCACAGTGTACTCATATGAGTATTGCATTGTTCGTTCCTATACACATTTGCCAAATTAATTAAAATACATTTCATCAATCCTGGTCAAATTATTTGGTGTCTCCTCTATGTGAGGGGCACCTCTGATAAATGTATCAGCATGTTTTTTTTAAAGGACCTCCACAGGAGCAGGTTGACACTTTAAAACAAATGGAACTATAGGATATCAACTTCACAGATGTTGCTTGACTGCATGATGCTCCAAATAGTTTGAACAGAGTTGATGATAGAACTGTTGGAGCATTTCTGGATGCACTCAGGATGTGATAGCAGCAACTTCACATTCGAGAGTAGTATCTTGCATATGATGACTAAACCAGGACTATGGTAGCACCAATGGGGTATTTGAGGTTTGATTTGCTTATTTTGGCAGCGCCTCAACATGTGGGATATACCAAAGATCTGGTATAGGGTTGCCTTATATGGGCATTTGAGGCTATATTTAGTAAAGGATGGCTGTATCTTTGAGAATATACCTTACATTTCCTTATGTCCTGTCAATGTAATGCCTTTATTGGGGCATTTAAGGCTGAACCTAACATATGATGGCCACAGTTGAGAATTCTAGACATGGTTATCTATTTATGGTGTTTGTTCAGGGTTGTGATGGCATCAATCAGACATGTGAGGGTGTACTCTGCAAATCTCTGCAGTGCCTGGGCAAGTGAGGCTACACCTTAAGGATGGTCACTATTTCAGATTTATGAAAGCATTATTGGAGCATTTGCAGGTGATTGCTGTTATAATATGGCAGTATCCTTGAAACTTTATGTTACATATTGTAACTTACTAGTCCCATGATGGTATGTTCTGGGCATTTGAAGCTGAAGTTAGCAGCTGAATGCAGCACCTGCATGGGCTTAATGTATGCTTAGATACAGTGGCTAGACAAAGATTGCAATAGCATTATTGGGTTATTTAGGGTGTTCTTTATTT
Organism: Ambystoma mexicanum; assembly: GCF_040938575.1. NCBI lineage: Eukaryota > Metazoa > Chordata > Amphibia > Caudata > Ambystomatidae > Ambystoma > Ambystoma mexicanum. The sequence goes on along the minus strand of NC_090929.1, from coordinate 1,337,955,104 downwards.
AGATTGTAACACCTGGAAATGTGGGTCTATCCCTTACAAATGTTGGCAATATATTTGTATATCATTTTCTGTCCTTGCAATGGTATCACATGAACATGTGGAGTTATCACTTAGCATGTGGTAAAGATATATCAGAGGTATTATGAGTTAATTTGGGCATGTAAGTCTGTACTTGTATTTGATGCCCATAATGTATTGGCATTGTCAATGCTAATTTTTTCTTGAGGTTGCATAACATCAGTGACTGAGTTCAGTGACACACAATGTCTATGTCTTGAGGTAGGCGATCATCAGTAACTAGGCAATAACTGTCTTGGGAGGATAGCTCAGGGACAACATGCTCGCCTTGGAAGCAAGATGAGACGGAACAACACAGTTCCAATCCCCTGGTCTGCGCTTAGAAACCTCTGGATATTAAGCACGTTATAAATAACCTATCATATCATAAAGAAAGAACAGAACATTAGTGTTCAAATAGTGACACAATTGTTTATTTGTCTTCAAGGATTCAATGTCTGGGGTTAGCTACAAAAACATGTTTATTACAGCTGAAGGAGCAGAATATGAGAGAGAGAGTTCAGAGTGATGTACTTTATTCCTGAAGAAAAGTTAATTCTGTAAAATCAGTGAAATTGTTCAGACCACACAAACACACACAAACACACATGCATCTTTTTTTCCGTGGAAGCGGAAAATCATTGCCTGTGTTAAGACACACTTTTTTTCAAGGCGGGAGCAGAGTTTTAGTGGCTTTGTTTTGGAGAGAGATCTTCAACCTGTGGCTCTACCGATGTTTTGGAATATAAGTCCCATCAGCCCTAGCCATCATAGTTAATTGTGAGACATCATGAGAGTCGTTGTCCAAAACATCTAGAAGCTTAAGGTTGCAGTCCTCTGGTTTAAGGAGATACACACTTCATCTTTCTGGTGGAGCCCAACATCTGGCTTTGGGTTCAGCAAGACAAACATGGCATTGTTATCCAGGAGCAAAAAATCATGGAGTTTTTTCAGAGACATGCAAATTATTATTTGTCTGGGGCATCATAGAATTGGTAAGTGGGTTTAGACAAAAATAAGAGGTTCCTCCGATTTGGACTACAACATCAGTGACTAAGTTCATAATCGTATGCATCTCATATATATGGTCTACTATTGAGGCACACACAGGCATTACTAATATCGTATTGCACATTGTATGTTAATCCTGTTGTGGGAGGCTGACAGCTGAGGGAGGCTTAATGTTTCACTGGGCTGGCTCCACCATAATGGGTCAGAGGGGGCCAAGACCTGGTGGGTTGAAACCCCCTCGCCCATTATGAATTAGCCACCCATGCTCAGAAGGCCTTACCATAATTCAGCCTCTATGAAGTTCTAGACTGATGCTCAATATTGTCATTAATCACTGTGCTGAAGCCAAAAGCCATAGTGGAAAATGCAGCTGGACGCAAGATCGGTGGAGTTGCATGTTTACAAACATTTCTAGTTCTGTTATACGGCCCCAACATAGGTTGATATCTATTTGTTACAAACAGGCCTAGTTCTAAACCACTATATTTAAAAGTACCCCAACCTCTCTCTGCCCGCTCAGAGACAACCAGCTTTGCATAATACATGCAGTGAAAGCATGTTCATGCATCATCCAAAACCTGTTTGCTTCACTCAATATTAGTTAAGAATTTGCTAAATTCTTTGCATGTTTGAAAATGTCAGATAACCGGGCCGAATTAGCTCCATTCCATATTATCTCAGCATCACAATTTTGTATATATAGCAGAAGCCACATTTTAAAAAAAAACTCCCATCTGCTTTGTATACACATTGTGTGCTATTTGCTAAGACTAGTACAAACATTCCGTGCTTTTCAAATCATATGCCTTTTATCTAGCATGTTTGATTTAAACACCTTTGATGATATGAACACACTTGAAGTCAGCTGTAAAATTGCCATTTGAGTGTGCATCCAGAAAAGTATTTTTATTGTGACATCATATAGACAAGCAGGGCATGTGCATATTGACACATGTGGGGTGAAATAGCCCTGGATGCCATACATAAAAGGCCAGAGTCATTGGTGGACATGCCCCTGAGTAAAAGGCCTGCACTGAAATAATGTGGGACATGAGGCCTATGGACAAAAGCAAAAAAGAGAGAAAGTGTGCCTAAAAGTTGGAAGATACTAAAACATGCAAACTGCCTTTCCTGAAGGAACAAAAATACACATGGACCTAATGTTTTAACCAACCTAAATATGTGAACTACGGTTCAAGAAGGAACAAAAGCACTCATGGACATCTGCACTGATATTTCCAGGAATCATAGTGCAGAGAATCTTAAATGTGAATGCCAAGATTGTGTTTCAAGCCGTCACAGTGAAACAAAGCCTTTAACTGTGAAATAAATAAAAAATGCATGTCATTTCATTTTTCCCTTTAAATGAATAATATGTAGAGAAAAATGCTCGTAAAAGTTTCAAAAAGTGAATAGGGTTTCTGTGGTGTGCAAGCTCACAAACTGGTCAATGTTAAATTTCTTAAATGCATTCAAGTTTGCTGCCAGCCATTTCCTCAGAGGTGAAACGAAGCTCCTGGCCTCCCCTTTGCTGTTCTGAAGGCAGGCCTGGGGTGTCATCAGCAATCAGGACTATGTCCTTAAAAATAGAACTTTAAAATAGAGATAGGAGAAACGGGGTGGAACAGAGAAGAGTGGGTCTGTTCTCTGGCCTTTGCAACCCTAGGTCACAAGCCTCAATAAAATACAATGCATTAGTGGTCATTCGCTCTTGGAAGGGGTCGGCTAATCTAAACACAGACTTCTCTGCTGATATCATGTGCTCCAGGAGGGTGGGGACCTTGCCAGATGAGGTGTGAGATTGCACATTGACTACAATGGCAGAAATGTATTTTGTCATGTAAAATTTACAATATTCATTGCACCACAATCATTGTAGGATTTTTGGAAAGATGGCAGTAAACCCCTTCTGATCATCACAAAACAATGTTTGTGAGATAAACACAACTAAACTTATTCATGAAAATGTGATGTGGCCTGCCTTGTGTTTACCAGTGAACTGAAAAATTGATAAAGCATGCCAAGTATGATTGATATAACGCCCATAAAGTGCCATATTTTTCACCAATATAGTTCTGGAGTAAATGGAGAAAGAATGTCTTCATATATGTCAATATGTCAAAATTAGGTGTGCATGCCATGTAGTGAGATTTTGAGTTAAAAAGGCCCACTTGTCAAACTGAGATGATGAAGATCTCTCCTCCCTTAGTGTCCCAAAGTTCTCCCACATTCCCTGGTGCTAACAGCAAACAGGGGGAAGTGGGGTAATGAGCATTTGCCAATCCCTTTCGTGAGAATCATGACACATTACTGAAGTTATCAACTCTATAACTAAGTGACTTGCCTCACAGCAGGACTTTTGCCACTTATCCCATGAGGTGACCTGCTGTCGAATTCTGGCATGAACATCACAGCAGATAGAGGCCTAATATTTCAGAGGAGCTCAGAGACTTGGATCCCTTGGAGGACTCAGCAGAGACCTTGACTGGCCCCCTTTTGCCAATGATTGTGTATGCCCTGTATTCTTTCAGCATTGTCTTAGAGATTTCATCATTGAAAAATCCCCTGCTTGCTTGTGTATTTTAGTTACAATTTTAATATCTTCTGCATTGAAAAATCCCCTGTTTGCCATTGTAGATCCTTAGCATACTTCTCTAAGTATAGTCATAAAGATTTGCCAAAAGAATTAAACCCTAAGCCATGCTCCCATGTACGTGCACAGGGTGTAAAAATGAAATTGTGCCTGTTTGCATTGTGCTCTAAAAAAGAAAAACAAATTTCTATTTTGCATTTTCTTTCTCACATTGCATCTGTCATCCCAACCCAATACTGATGTTCCCATTGTGTGCTGAACAATATACCCCAAAGCCCTGTGTGTCCTTTTGGTGTAACAAAAATGAATTCCCCATCTCTATCTATGCTTTCCCATTGAAACTGTGCTAGGATTTTTAAAAACAATGTTCCCGTTCTGTTCTTACCATAATCCTCAAGACTAGTGTGTCCTTTTAGGTGTAAGAAAAATGAATTTCCTTCCTTACTATTCTTTCCTATAGCAGTTGTGATAAATCATTTAAAAAAAGGTTTTACCAGTAGTCATTGCAAATTAATTTTCCCCTTTCCTTTCTGTCTCCTATATTGTTTCTGTGAGCAAACCAACGATTTTCCCCTTGCATTCCTACCCTTGTCAGTCTAGAAATACGGATACCTCTAATTTAAGACCGCAAACGCATTTTGGTGGCCGTGGACCAACCGTCTCATGCAGGATACGACAGAATATAGGTTTTCGAGTTTGCTAATGAACGGCCATTTTGATGTAACAAGAATCGCCATTTTGTTTTCTAACCATTGCTCATTGCTTTCTGTTCCTATTGCTTCGCAGTATATTTTCCGCTTACACTGCTCGACTGTGGAACATTGTTGTCTGTATGTGAAAAGGACAAGGCCGCAGGGCCGAGAGGATAACAAGAGTTCGCTGAAACACAAACGTAGGCAGCGCCAGGAAGAATGCCCGGCTCCCTCCTTAATGTAGCCTTGAAGCAGAGCTGCAGGTCATTTAATCATTTCACAGCTGCCAGCCAGTCTCGTTATATGGTAGAATATGTTAGAATAATACCGCTAAAGGCTTGAATTATGCTTTTCTAACGGCCCCCCTTTGCTGAGCCCGCTAAGAGCATGTCGGCTCCCAGGACGCGAATAGCACCTTATAGATAGCAAAGTCCGGAATGCAACTCCCCCCGGTATGTAGTTCGATTCCAAGAACAGACGCGCTGTGTTCTATTCAATAACCGAAAGATGCCTACGCACTCACAAATTGCAAATTGTTACTAGAATAGATGTTTGAAGGTGTCATAGTGGTCGGAGATGTCCATCATCACCAAGAAACCCAATAAAGAGGGGTGTTAAACATGTCATAGCTGATTGTTTGATATGCATTTTGTATATATGTAACTGATGAACGTAATTCACTCTCTTGCGTCCCTCGAGGTCTAGAGATGCACGTCGCGGGGTATGAGACCGAGTTGGCCAACTGAGACTTTTGTTTTGCAATAAAACCCTAGCTTTGGGAATACAACCTCATGTCTGGCGTCTCTATCGTGTGTGGTGACCCGCCTTGTTTCCATAGACGTCAGGGTCCCCTAGGGGCCCCTTTCACCCTGACACTGCCTTCCATTTCAAAGAGTCAAGCCTGATGGTTGTCTGGGGATTAAGGGAGCTGGGAGAAAAGCATAACTTGGTTCATTTTTCTGATGTGCTTTGAACTGTCCTCTGCTTGTATTGGGGGATTTAAAAGGTAGTTATTGTAACTGCATAGTTTGGTGTCATCTCTGTGTTGGAACTTGACTAAAAAGGATATTTGTTGTTTGTGTTGCCACAGCATTGGTGGCTGATGTAATCTGTTGGTTCTAATTTGACTTTAATAAATATATATTAATAAATACCTTATTAATACACATCGGCCAGGTTCCTAGTCTATTGTGACACTGGGGGCCTCATTACGGCCTTGGCGGTAGCCATGCTGTTATTGGCGGCACGGCTGCCTCCAAAACAGGGTCCGGGTTCCCTGAATGGGGAATTACCGGGCCATTCTGAGTTAGGAGGGCCCGGTAATTCCTCCCTCAGGGAACCCGCGCCCGGACCTTCCCCATTCCCATTTGAGCCCCCATAGGGCTCAATGGGAATGGGTATAGGGAGCTAAAAACAGGCCGATTACGACCGGCCTGTTGTCAGCTCCCTGGTCCCCTCGCGGGACACGGTAACAACGCCTGGTTTTACCAGGCATCCTTGCCGGGTCCCGCGAAGGGACCTCGTAATCAGGCGGAATGGGAATAACGGGTCTGCATCCATTAGCGGCACCCGTTAACCCATTCCGCCTGACTCGTAATGAGGCCCTGGATGTTTGTTGAGGTTGTGTGCGAGACGGGTTGGAGGCCTTATAAAAAATAACATAATAAAATATCCAAAGCACTTTCTTGTGCGACACACTCCTTGTGGGGGAAGGAGATCCCAAAGTTGGATGTTGCCGTACAATAAACCATGCAAAACTGGGGGCTTGTGCCATGATTGATTAACTGTTTTCACTTGTGACAGTGCAGCAGAAAAGACTATTCATTGAAGGTATTCTTACATTTAGTGGGTAGAAAGCTGTGTTGCACTGTGAAGGCTCCATCCAAACCTGTACCCTGGGTTTCAGCGCTGTGTGTATAGATAAAAATAATTAGTGAGTCCATTGTCGTGAATGCAAACTAAGCAGGAGCAGGGTTGAGATTTTGCCCTTGCATAGAGAGCATTGTATGTACTTAACACATTTCAAAATGAGCACCTTAGAGATTAATCTGGCCAGGAAACACCTTCTATTCAAATTGTTTATTAAGGGTGAATGGATGGAACAGGAGCATGAAGTGTGGTAATCTAGAATGATGCAGGAGGTTATCTCTATACATTTGGATATGTGGCAGGATAATGGCTTGTTACATCAGGATCTGACAGATTTCTACATGACACAGACCACCGGGGATGAGCACATTAAAATGGCTCAGCTCACAGCACATATGTACTTCCATATGGTAATCATGGAGAAAGATACCAGGAAAGTGTAGCCTCTGTAAAAAACAATCTGAGCTTTTGGATCTAGCACAGAGAGAGTTGAAGCAAGCAGAGGAGAAAGTGCAACAGAGTCAAAATTCATAGTTAAAATTAGAAAACATTATATCAGCAGCTAAAGGATGAGTTAGTGGCACAGCAGAAAACAAATTTAAAGCGAGAGTCTCAATTGTCTGAACTGAGAGAGGATTGTCAAGAAGGTGTTGAGAACCTTAGATAGACAATAGAACCTGCTTAGAGGACATGCATGCATTTTAAATACACATTAAGCAATTGAAAGAGGAAAATAGCCAGTTGATCATAAGGGAGGTCAGTTGAAAATAAAAATAACCCCAAAAATCACAAACACCCCCGCTGCTGCCAAGGTGGCGGAGGAGAAAAATACCCCCATTTTGGAATTGGAAATGGGGGGACCTAAAAATACTCCTCCCTCCAATAAGCAGAATGAGAGGCAGAGGAGACCCTTTGATTCATCACAATTGGGTGGTAGCCAGGCAGGGTATCCAACCAACACTTCACCTGACCCTCCCACCTATATCAGCCTTAGGTACAAGGGCAACAGACCCAACATGGGGTATGTATGGACTCCCCCGGCACATGGGGGGTCCAATCAGGTAAGTACAGCCCCAGGAAACCTCCCTCAAAACTTCCCTCCAAACTCCCCTCAAAATTTCCCGCAAAACTTCCCTCAGGAGGGAAGAAATGTTCTATCCGCCAACTTAAGTTTCTTTCACAGGTACCCACCAAACCCCAACTTTCAGAACAATCCTCCTCTCTCTCCCCGCTTTCAGGACAATAGACTCCCAAATCAGGGAGAAGGGAGACCAAGGATGGAGGGTTGTCAGGGAAACCCTCAATAGCTGTGCTACTCGGTGAGAAGGGACAGCTACCCTTCCCAGGAGCAGCAAAGGTATGAGTACAGACCTTTGTTCCAACCAGAAAGGATGTTTCAATTGGAGTGCCAGGTCCAAAGTTTGACACAAGACCTGGGTCACATGTTTAGGGCTCAGCAGGGCCCTCAAATAAACATAGCTGCACAGAACAGCTCAACACCCTGGTCTGGTGCCCCAGAGCAATGACAGGGAGAAAACCCCAACAACCAACAGGTTTCAGTGGAGGAGACCCAGGGGAAAGGGGGATGCAAAGCCCTAGTGGAAACCTCCTTCCTTACCTGAGAAAAAACCCTAGAAATCTCTGAACCTGAACCCAAATCTCCTACCACAAAAAAGCTGGAACCTAAGGAACAGAGGGTAAGTAGGAGAAATCAAGGGCCAAAGAAAATCCATTTTGTGGAGGAGGTGCGCGTCATCTCGTTTGAAGGGGAAGAATCCCTGGAGGATTCAGGGAAGAACATCTTCTCTTTTAGGGATGGAGGTATCGCTCCCAAGGAAAAATGGGTCCCAAAAGACCCTAACTTAGACTGGGTAAGTATGGAGACTGACCCAGACCCACCATTCCCGAACTCCAACAATGAAACCCAGAGAAGTCTGAAGGAAATGAGGGATCCTCCCCCAAATAGGTTCGGGTAATTGTCTCCAGGAGAAGGGGGCAGAAAAGAATCAGGGAAAAAGGGGGTGTCAGAAATCTGGGTGCCAAATTTTCTTTGCAGATTCCCAAACTCTGACATAGAAAACTTCCCAAGATCACAAAGTGTGGGAGTCAAAATGAAGAGATTAACTGCCGACTGGCACAAAATGCACATTTTCTTTGCCCCCCTGAGGAGAGGGAAGGGAGATTTTATGCCTCCGTCAAGGTATAGGGTCAATGTGCATTTTCAGCACTGGTGGATACTGGATCCCAAGCCACCCTTCTGTCCAAAAAGGCCTTTGACCAAATGAATTCAGGAAGGTGGAGAGTCACTAAATTCCCCTCACACCTCTTCCTGGACAACTAGAAAACGTTGACAGAAATTATATTTCCATCAAGGGGACTGCGGATCTGGAGAACGAAATTGGGCGACATAGGGTTACACACCCAATAATAATTGTGACTCAAAGAGGGCACACCTTGTCTACTGGGGAATGCCCTCCTTTTGGGTTTGTCACCCCTGATTGACTGTGTGAACAAAGTCCTCTGGACTCAGACTAACTGGACAATCAAACTGAAACAAAGCATGAATTGCGTGAGTTTAAATGGCACAGGCCACATGATTGAACTATGGTCAGACCAAATCAAATTTCACTTAAGGAACAATCGAGTCACTGGTGATGGGGACCATTCTCCATTTTTAAAAATCAACCTTCCTCCCAGTTTTAAGTGGCATTCCTCACTGGAAGGAAATATCGATCCACAATCTGAAGAAAACCCAAATCTCATGATAAATGAGGATGAAAAACCAGTCCTGGGTTTGACTGACATCCAGCAAAAAGGTGAACAGCTGTTTTTCCCCATTCAGGTAAATGAGCGGTGCCTGTTCTCACCAGAGTATGCCTGAATAATGGAAAATGCTTCATCAGCAAACCCTTATTCAGGAAACTCCCAAAAGACCAGATCATTCGCAAATTTAAGTTGATTGATCAGTGGGACGATGCATGCTAAAAATGTCCATTGGTGGCAAAAGCATAGAACATAATTGGTGGGTTATGAGAGATGCCCCCACTACATTTTACTTAGGCAGTGACATTCTCAATCGATTTGCAATTAGTTTAGACCTAATTAATTGAAAAGCCTGGTCCCAACAGGGGGGTAGCCCCATGGGCTTTGACAACCCTGAGAAAGCATTTTGTTCAGCCCAATCGCAGCCGTATGCAGTTGAAGTTCAAACAGGAGAAGAGGTCACCATCTCAGGACAGGTACGACAATTCACAATTTCCCTAAAAATTAAGCGAGGGCAGAACCTCAAAAACCAGGACACTTATTTAAATTTGAATTATCATCTCCAACAGCAGGGGTTGTATCTGAACCCGACACCACTAGTTGACCTAGAACACAACACCATCAGAATATTGGTGGATAACAGCGACCCTAGAAGTATCACTTTGGGTGCAGACACCATTATTATTGGAATGGCGGTTGATGCCCAACATTTTTCCATTGACTTAGGGAATAGAGAACATGGGACCAATTCCAAATGACTCTTACAATTGAGATGATGATATACCTCTGGAAAAGATTCACACCAGGCAAGGGGGGAATTTCTTGGTTTACTCTTCCTGCCCTTATGGTGGGGAAGAGGTAACCTGTGACATCATGAAGGATGAGGTGGTATTTCAAATCAACAGGGACGTCCTTCCCTCCTTGAAACGTCCTGTCCTTGCCAATACCGTAACAAGAGATCTCTCCGCTCAGCTGGAGTGTACCGCAGAAATTGCAAAATCTGAGGTATTTCCAGGCTGCAGGTAGATGGTTGAGGAACAAATCAACCTCTCTGATGCCTGTGAGACCAAGGAGAAAAAGCAAAAGCTGAAACAGGTGCTTTTGGATTTTCAGGAGATCTTTCCGTGGACTCGTATTTGTAAAGAACTACCGGCTGCCACTCACGTCTATGGAGTTCCTCACAGAGATTATAAAAAATGTAGAATCCCGTGGGATAATTTGTCCAGTCCACAGTACCTTTAATAATCCGGTACTGGGGATGCTCAAACCCAATGGCCAATGGAGACTTTGTGCAGACCTTAGGGAGTTAAATAAACAGGTCCACATGTCAAAATGGCATCTTCCCTACATCTATCTGAGACTGGCCCAGATCCAAGTGTCAAAGGTGTATACCGTCATTGACCTGACCAACGGTTACTGGACAGTACCTGTGAGTAGGGAAGACCAGTACAAGCTTGCCTTTACCTTTGGCAGGCAGCAATACACGTGGACCCAAAACCCCTTTGGATACATAAATTCCGGGAAACAAATTTAACATCTTTCTGATAAAAGCCATGCTCGACTTGGGCAAAAAGTGAAACCTGGCCTATGTAGCCGATGTTTTAATCAAAAGCTCAACTCTGGAGGAACACATAGCTGAAATACTGAAATATGGTATTTTCTGACCCAATTGCAGAAAGCCGTAGCAAAACTGTCCTTTCAGAATGCACCGTGGTGTAAGACCCGTGTGAACATCTTAGGGCATGAAATCACCCCCGAAGGTCTCCATCCCCAGGTGAAAAACATGGAAGCCTTACTGAAATTAAAAGACCCTATGACTCTGCGTGAATTAAGAAGCCTTCTTGGACTTACTAATTATAATAGAAAGTTCATAGATGACTACACAGAGGTCACAAGACCCTTAGTCCATATACTAAAGGCTGGGGTCAAGTGGGAGTGGGATCCAGAACAAGCTGAGGGAGAAAAACAACTGAACACAAGCCTTTCATAAGTGCCTTGTTTGGCACCCCATAAAAAACAGGGAGTTCATCTTGGAGATGGGGTTCTCTAATACTTACTTAACAGCAGTATTATATCAAAAGCACAACAAGGTCAACAAAGTAATCTTGCATGCGAGTAAAACTTTGTCCTCTGTGGAGGAAAAATTCAACGATTGTGAAAAGGCACTCCTGGCAACGGTGTGGGTATTGAAGAATTACCACCCGTTCATCCAGGGGGATCACATCATTGTCGAGACTCCTCACCAGCCCTTGCAATATCTCCAAAGTGACCATATCCGGGGCTGGGAACGTGAGTAATTCCAGAATTACTTCCTAGATGTTGTCCATGCAAGGCTTTCCTGTGGAGGTCAGATATGGCCAGAACAAGAAGAGTCCCTTAGGGCAAGTTTTGGCTGACTTGCATGACTGTGCTCAAGAAAACTGTCTCGAGGACGAAAGTCTAAAAACCCAAGACAATATGGCAGCATACCTTACTTCACCGCACAAAGTCTATGAGGAAGGCACGTGTCAGGGGATACCCACAGTTTATCTGGATGGGTGCTCCTACCATGTTGATGATCACGAGGAAAAGGAACTAGTGGCTGGCTTTGGGACTAGCTGGGTGAATGATGCCGCAGAGCCCTCCGCTGGGTACAAGACTGGTCCACAAAGTAGTCAGGTGGCAGAGTTGATGGCAGTACATCAAGCCATCCTCACTGCCGTACAACACCAACTCCAAGAACTGGCCCTACTCACTGATTCAGATTATGTTAGGAATGGGTTCATGGAGCTCCTGATTAACTAGAAAAATCAAGGCATGCTGTGTGCAAACAACAAACCACTCAAGCATGGGGAATTCATACAATCAATTGATGATCTGGTCACCTCTAATGAGATGACTATTTACTTCAAAAAGATTAAGGGTCACTCCAAAATAGAGGGACCAGACAAAACTGAAAATTACTTGGCTGACCAGTAGACGAAACCGGAGCCATTCAAAGGGATCTCAAACACTTGTCCAAAATGAACTCTCATCTGCCCAGTGGAGTAAGGAAACCCCAGATGCTGATTTGATTACAGCACAAAAAGGGAATCCAATTATTGGGAAATGTTATCAACACATTGAAGACCCTGTGAATGTTCCTGTGACCGAACCCGATTGCATCGGGAAAGAGGCTCTCTGGTTGTTGATGAAGTTTTCCAAAATGTTCTGAATCCAAGATGGTTTGTTGGTACGGAGATCCATCTCTGGATATGACCAATGGGTGGTACCTACCTCATTCTGAAGCCTGATGTTAAGTCACGCCCATGACGCAGCCACAGCCAGTCAAAGGGGGCTTCATATAACTTTGGAAATTTTGTGAGAGGTCCCATACTGGCCACACATGGGTCAGGACCTGGACCAATACTTGAAGGGGTGTCTTGTGTGTGCTCAGTTTCAGCCAAGTTCCCTCACACACCAATCTCCCCTACAGAAAAAGGGAATGACACTGCCTCAGTAAGATTTAAAAGTAGATTTCATCGGGCCTGTGATTCACTCCTCTAGAGGAAACAAGTACATGTTGACCGTGACATGCTTGTTTACCAAGTGGGTGGAATGTCTCCCAGCCCCAAATTGCAAGGCAGAAACAGCAGCTGCCCTGATGATCAATCACATCTTCTCGTGTTTCGGCCTTCTCAATAGGATTGAGTCGGACAGAGGAAGTCATTTTACCAGTGAGGTGATGGCAAAGATGTGGGAGATACTCGGAGTAAAGAGAAAACTCCACATTGCCTACCACCCAGCCTCGAGTGGGGTAGTTTAGAGGTACAATAAAATGATTGTGGGTATCCTAAAGAAGCTTGTGGCGGACTCAGGAGAGAAATGGTTTCACATCAATCAGTTGAAGAGCTGTCATCTCAGAACTTGCGCCTGATTGAAGAGCCCATTGAGGGTAGAGCCCAGGAACCATCTGAAGAGTAACGGTAATGAATGGCATCCCGAATGGAGAAAATCACACATTTACAGGAAGTAGAAAAACTTATACTTATTTTGAAACCATTACAAATGATTGTCATGTAAATAAATGTTTGTGATGTTATATACTGTGATGTGTCTCTTGTTCTTTTGTTGTCAATTTTCACGTCCCTACCTGGGAATATAGTATTGTATGAAAACTTAATATCTCCTTTCTTCTTTGCAGACTAAATAACTCCTTGCCTCTACAGGCCAGAGGTGGAGCCGCTAGAAAAGGGAGGGGTCCAGGACAATAAATTCTAACGGAAAAAGATCTGAAAAGAGTGGAGTGCAGACCAGTGCACCACTCCATCAGGAACAGGAAAAGAGCAGACACGCTCTAAAGGAAATCCCTGGGACGAACCCAGGCCACAGTGAAACAGACACCTCTCTCTCTCCTTGCGCTTCTCTCTATGAATACAATCAAAGAATCAGGAGGGGGGATTTGTGGGGTTAAATAGCCCCGGATGGCATAAATAAAAGTGGGACATGAGGCTTATGGAACCAAAGCAAAAAGGAGAGAAAGTGGGCCTAAAAATCTGAAGATACTGAAACATGCAAACTGCTTTTCATGAAGGAACAAAAACACACATGGACATCTGCACTGATATTTCCAGGAATAGTAGTGCACAGAATCTTAAATGAAAATGCCACAATTGTGTTTCAAGTGAAACAAAGGGCCTCATTACGACCCTGGCGGTCCCATAATGAAAGGTGCCGGTACGGGACTGGCACCCTTCATTACTGGACTCCCTATTATGATGTTCCCTTTGCGGGACCTGGTAAGGATGCCTGGTAAAATCAGGCGTCGTTACCGGGTCCCGCGAGGGGACCAGGAAGCTAATAACGGGCCCGTTATTAACGTGCCTGTTATTAGCTCCCTCCCCATTCCCATTGAGCCTTATGGCGGCTCAAATATGAAAAGCATAATGATTGTCAATCTTTCAGAAAGTGGATAGGGTTTCTGCCATGCACAAGCTCACAAAATGGTCAATGTTCAAATGACTTGCATAGTTTGAAACTGTATATTTTATAAAATGTCATTTTAAATGCATTTAAGTTTGCTGCCAGCCATTTCCTCCGAGGTGAAACCAATTTCCAGGACCTCCCATTTGCTGTCCTGAAGGCAGGCCTGGGGTGTCATGATCAATCAGTGCTATGTCCTTAAGAATACAACTTTAAAATAGAGATAGGAGACACAGGGTGGACCAGATAAGAGTGGGTCTGTTCTCCAGCCTTTGTGACTCTAGGTCACAAGCCTCAATACAAAAAAATGCATTAGTGTTCATTAGCTCTTGGAATGGGTAAGATAATCTAAACACAGACATCTCTGCTGATGTCATGTACTTCCGGAGGGTGGGGGCCTAGCCAGATGAGGAGTTAGATTGCACATTGACTACAATGGGAGACATTTATTTTATTGTGTAAAATTTATAATATTCATTGCACCAGAGTCATTGTAGGATTTTTGGAAAGATGACAGTTAACCCTTCTGATCATCCGAAAACTATTTTCGTGAGATAAACACAACTAAAGTTATTCATGAAAATGTGATGTGGCCCTCCTTGTGTTTACCGGCGATGCAAAAAAATTGAGAAGGCATGCCAAGTATGATTTATATAACGCCCATAAAGTACCATATTTGTCACCAATATAGTTTGGGAATAAACTGTATCTTTGCACAGAAATGACCTACCGACTTCTGAATTGTTTTATGTTATTCGCTGTAAAATGGAGATGTCAAAAATGTCTTCATATATGTCAAGTTGACAACATTATGGGTGCTTGCCATATAGTGAGATTTTGAGTTCAAAAACATGATCAAGCCCACCGGTCAAAGTGAGATGATGAAGATCTCTCCATTCCTAGGGTCCCAAAGCACTCCTACATTCCCATGTCCTATCAGCACACAGGGGGGAGTGGGGTAGTGATCATTAGCCAATCCCTTTTACGAGAATCATGACATATTCGTGATGTCATCTGCCTTATAACTAAGTTAACTTGCCTCAGTGCAGGACTTTTGCCACTAATCCCATGAGGTGACCTGCTGTCGAAGTGTGGCATGAACATCTCAGCAGATAGTGGCCTAATCTTGCAGAGGAGCCAGGAGACTTAGAAGCTGACCTGGGACCCCTTGACTGACCCCCCATTGCTGTCCCAGCAGTGCCCTGACACTTCTTGATTTCCAGTCCAGACCTCTCCTGTAAGTAGAACTAAGGGCCTCATTACACGGATGGCGGTGGACCAAGGTGCTATTAGCACCTTGGTCCATGCCGGTAAAATACCGGCACCGCCTTGGTGGAAAGGGGAATTACTGCCCTATTCCAAGGTTGGTGGGTCGGTAATTCCCCCTTCCCCCATTGCTCTTCCCCATTCCCATTTTTTTCCCCATAGGGCTCTATGGGAATGGGGAAGGCGCTAATTACAGTACCGCAAATTGCGGTACCGTAATTAGCTCCCTGGTCCCTTTGCGGGTTGGTTTTTAACGCATGCAAAAAGCAGGTGTTAAAATTCCCCAACCCGCAAAGGGACCTCGTAGTAAGGCGGTAAGGGTTTACCGGTACCGGTAAAATACCGGTACCGGTAAACCCTTAACGCCTACCGTGTAATGAGGCCCTAAACCCCAAAAGACATAGATTGTTTATGCCCCGTATTCTTTCAGCATTGTCTTAGAGATTTCCCCATTGAAAAATCCTCCCTTGCTTGCCTGTGTATTTTAGTTAAAATTGTAATGTTTTCCTAATTGAAAAATCCCCTGTTTGCCTATGCAGATCCTTAGCATAAGTAAATCAATTAATTGCCCCATTGAAATTCATGGGATCTGTATTGCTGGCATTCAAAACTCTCAATCTTTTCCCAGTGTGTTGTGAGCTGGTATAGTCATAAATATTTTCCCAAATAATTAAACCACAAGCCCTGCTTCCACATGCGTGCACAGGGTGTAAAAACAAATGTGTCCCTGTGTGCGATCATGCTCTAAAAAAGAAAAATTAACTTCCATTTTGCATTTTCTTTCTCACATTGCATCTGTCATCCCAACCCAAAACCGATGTTGCCACTGTGTGCTGAACAATATACCCCAAAGCCCTGTGTGTCCTTTTGGTGTAACAAAAATACATTCTCCATTTCTATCTATACTTTCCCATTGAAACTGTGCTAAGTAATTTAAAAAACGATTTTCCCAGTCTGTTATGACCATAATCCTCATGCCTAGTGTGTCCGTTCATGTGTAAATAAAACAAATTCCCTTCCTTTCTATTCTTTCCTATTTCAGTTGTGATAAATAATTTTAAAAAAATGAGTTTACCAGTGGGCTTTCCAAACACATTTTCCTCTTTCCTTTCTGTCACCCATATTGTTTCTGTGAGCCCTACACAAAAAACGATTTTCCCCTTGCATTCCTACTCCCTGCCACTGCCTTCCATTTAAAAGAGTCAAGCCTGGTGGTTGTCATGGGGGTGAGGGAGCTGGGAGAAAAGCATAACTTGGTTCATTCTGGTGTGCTTTGATCTGTCTTCTGCTTGTATTGGGGGGTTGTACGTGACAATTCTCACCCATTTGCTTAATTCCCTCTACCTTAGAGCCCTCCAGCTCTTTTGCTTTAATTTGGGGCTTTAAACCTTTCATTTTCAATGTGTTTTACTTTTGTGTTCTTTGGATATGGAGTTTTAAAACAACTCCATATGCATCATCTTTTTCTGTGTGTCACACAGCACCTTCAGTGCAGTGGCACAGGGGTGTCTTTCAGACTCCCCAAGGTTTAAATATCTTCTCTGGAACTGACTACTGCCTCCCAGAGCATGTAAAGTTAAATAGACTTTACTAGTCTCTTTAAAGTTACAGACCCAGCACACACTAAATTCCTATATTGTGCTGGAGGTGTTGCCTAGATTTCCCTGAGTCAAAACACTCATGTAACAGTCAAATGTCACCCTTTCCTACTTTAAATGGCTGGTGGCAGTGGTTTCGATCAAACGATCATGATTTTTCCCGACTGCGAACAACGGTAGCTAAAAATCAGGTGAGCCATGTTTTTCAATATGGCACCCAAGACCTATCTGTACAAACAGACTCTGGTCAACTTTTTTCACCATTTCTTTTAGGAAAGGTCCTTCTTGTGTTTGTCTCTGTGCGCCAAACCAGGTTTGGTCCCTTTGTTTGTTGGCCTTTGGTGAGCTTCAGTGCTGAAGCCCTCCTCTGGCGCCTGAGTGTCTGGTATGGACAGGATGTGAGGGAGGTGCCCGAAACTCCCTGTGGTTAGTCTCCTAGGGGACCTGAATGCACTATGGCGTTATTGGCCGGCTGGCCACTGTCCGCCCACTGGAACGAAAGAACCGAAGACAAGCTGAAGGAAGAGGACTGCTGCACCTCCTGGACGACCAGTGAAGCCCTGCTGCAGGTCCGAATTGCCTGAAACTCCATCGACAGAGAAGCCCTTCAAGGTTAACTTCTTCCCTTGAGTTTGGTGGGAAGAACCAATTCACAAGCCACCTGGACACCATCCCCATCCTGTTCGAGTGCTGTTGAAAACCGGATAGCCAGTGGGAAGGAAACCAGTTTGTGGACTTTAATGCATTCACACCTTAAACCAACCTTTTGCCAAGCTTGTGGCCTCTTCCCTGGTCATTGCAGGAACCTCCCAATGTCCTCCTTATGGTGCCCACGACTGAAGCTCAGGAATAGCGAGATCTGCTCGAACTGCCAGGAACAACTGCCTCTGCTACAGATCTTCTTCCCTTTAAAGGTTCTGTGCAAACACAGTCTGGAAATCCTTTTAGCCACAGTGAAAGTTTGTGAAACTTTCCCGACTTCGAAAGGCTTGTCCTTCCCTAAACATTTGTCTAACTTTTCGTGTGACCAAATTCTTCTGAGATCCGTGCCAAGGACTTAAACGTTTACTACCAGAAATGTGCTATCCTATACAAAGACTCTGAACCATTGACTTTGCCCCAGGCCTATGAACTGAATTGCTGGTTGTAGTTTACTGAAACCCTTTGCCCTGCCTATCAAAGTATTTGGGCTATTGATGCCTATAACCTTGTCTTTTTACCCATTTTGAAAGTATCTGAAGTGCCATTTTGCTCACACTTCAGGGGAGCTGAACTTTTTCAGTAACTTATTGGTTGTGTATTTGTGGTATATTAGTATATTATATTGAACTGCTCTTGCTAGTGTAATGCTTTCAAACTGACTGTGTAAATAAATGTATATTCTTTTACCTAGAAACCTTGAGTAAGTGTTTGTTTGAACCACTGTATTTGTTGGTCCTTTGTGTAACTTGTTCTACTGCTCACTCAACTCTTGAGATAGGTCTGGCTGCTCAGCCTCTCCACTGCTACCACATAACTGTGCAGTACAGGCTTGTACCAAAGGTGAAATTGTCACGACACTTATAGTCTTAATTGCATGTAGTGTTCCCAAAGGGTACTGCATGTGATTCTGCCTAACAGGGTGGATGTAAAAGGTAGCTATTGTAACTGCATAGTTTGGTGTCATCTCAGTTTTGGAACTTGACTAAAAGGGATATTTTGTCTTTGTGTTGCCACAGCATTGGTGGCTGATGTAATCTGTTGGTTCTAATTTGACTTAATACATTACACAGCATGCGGTAGTGGGCGTGTAGTTATGGTTAAGTTGCTAAATTCATAGGAAGAGCACTTTTTGGGCAGCTTACAATTTCGCTCCCCGTGGAGGAATCACTACCAAACTTTGCAAAAAATGTATATGTCCGGGTCTGGATTTTCTCAACAAGTTGGGTGAGGCTTTGTGCAGGGGGGGCAAAATTATGGGGGTTCACAAAAAAAATGTTTTCCTCATTGGCTGGACAGATTTGCACTAGATTTGTGGCAGGAGCGGGGGCTTGCGTCAGAAAGCGTGCTTTTGTTTTTGTGTGTTTGGTGGGAATCCAATCAGTACTTTTGTTGCAAACTACTGAAATGTACCTCTCTAATAATTAGTGATATCTAGGTCTCCTAGACCCACAGACCCACCTCCCTGTTCTCTCCGTGGACCGAAGTGTCATTGGCTTGCGGAACGGCGTGCTGCCGGAGAAATTTGGACCCAGCCGGTGGTTGGCTGGAGAGAAGCGCACTGAGCGTCAACATTTTTCGGCTAACGTCGCCATGGTGTATCGGAGGATAGTGCGCCGGCCGAAGGGTCTGGAAAATACACCGTACGGCAAGAAGGGAGGGAAAGGGTGGGGGAGTGAGAAGTGGTTCATGTGACATATGTAAATAGGTGGAAGAAGACGTAGGAGTGCCTGCAGTATTCGTGTAGATTGCGCCACTTCGCGGGTTCCTAGAGAGGTGACTACTTTGTGTGGTGATTGGAGGCAGCTGTCGTAACTGCCTGATATCTTGTGCTGCAACCTGTTTGCAGTGACCTCTTTCTGTGGTGAGTGGTGGCAGGAGAATTTCAGATGGGAGTGAATTGCACATGACATCAGTTGGGTGGGAGCACGGGTGGCTGTGCTCTGCGGGTGGATTGTGGTAGTTGGGCACATGGTGGCATGCATAGGTGCATGAAGTAGCGGTGGGTCTGTTGAAGGATTAGACTATTGGGTGCATGGCTGAAGGCCGTAGGCCGTAGGGCATGCACCCAAGAGCCTAGGGCTTCAGCACACCCACCGCAGCAATGCATGTCTGACTCTGCATCCGGTGGAGGGTGGTGCTTGCATATTGTGGTGTGTGCCGATTGGTTGGAGTAGGGCCAATGTTGTGAACAGTATGTGGCTAAGTTGACAGTGACACAGTACTTTGTGAATGGAAATGGATACACCCATAGTATGTGAATGAAAGTGCACAGGGGTGACGGAGACAGTGCTTTCTTTCAACATTATGGTAACTGTTGCGATTTATTGCTGCATAGCTCCATTGCGGTGCACAGGTTGGGTAAGAGTGCTGGTGGCAGTGGTGTGTATGTGGATTGTCGTAGTTGGTGACATGCATGGTGGCATTACGTTGCAGTGGGTGTGTTCAAGGCCTAGACTATTGGGTGCATGGCCAAAGGCCGTAGGCGGCAGGCCATGCACTGAAGAGCCTAGGGCTTCAGCAAACCCACAGCAGTAATGCATTTTCGACTCTGCATCAGTTAGAGGGTGGTGACTTGTACAGAATAGTTGTGGAGCACATTTCAGACACAATAGAGCAGCAGTGGTTAGCTGCCATGTGTTTACGTTTGGTTTCGCAGGTGAGGTCACTGTTAGAACATGATAAGGTTTTTCATGTGTGGTTGGAGATGGCACAATGAAAAGTCACGCAGTGTGGGTACTGGGTGCAGTGTTTGCATACTGTTAGTATTGAAGATGGTATGGTATAAGTGCATCTTATATGTGCTTGGATAGTGTGCTATGTGGAGATTGCTTGGATTAGGGGCAATGTTGTGATCATTTTGTGGTTAGGTTGGCAGTGACACAACACTTTCTGAGTGGAAGTGGGTAAGACCATAGTATGCGAATGAAAGGGCGTAGAGGTGCTGGAGACAGTGTAATGTTTGTAGATTATGGTAACTGTTGCATTTTATGCTGTATAGCTCCTTTGCGATGCTGAGGTTGGGTAGGAGTGCTGGTGCCAGTGGTGCGTATGTGCATAGTGGTAGTTGGTGACATGCTGACATTCATGGTTGCATTATGGTCCGGGGAATGTGTGCGAGGGACACAACCACAGCAGCAGTGCATCAGGCACAGGGTGGTGTTCTTTGGAGAATGGGTGTGGAGCACATTGTGTCTTGTGTCTTCCATGGTTGTGGTGATAGTTGCAACATGCTACAGTATTTGGTGTACGACAGGAGATGGTGCAGTGAGAAGTTGTGCAGTGTGGCCACAAGGTGCATTGTTTATATACTGTGATTATGGAAGAAGGTATGGTTGAAGTGCAGCTTATAGGCACAGGGTGGTGATCTTTGGAGAATGGTTGTGGAGCACATTGTAGACATGCTACAGCAGCGCAAGTATGTTGAAAAGTGTGTATTGTGTGTTCCATGGTTGTGGGGATAGTTGCAAAATGCTACAGTATTTTGTGTACAGCAGGAGATGGTGAAGTGACAAGTTGTTCAGTGTGCCCACAGGGTGCAGTGTTTATATAATGTGAGTATTGAAGAGGGTATGATTGAAGTGCATCTTATATGTGCGTGGTTACTCTGCTGTGGGCAGATTTATTGAAGTAGGCCCAATGTTGTGAAGATGTTGTGCTTAGGTTGCCAGTGACACAATACTTTGTGAATGGCAGTGGGTAGGGGTGGTGCAGGTTGTGGTATGTTTGTGGATTCTGCTAATTGTGACATGTTTTCATGAATGGGTGTTTTATGGTGTGGGGGAGTTGGGTAGAAGTGCTGCTATGCGTTACATTTGTGCATAATATTAGCTGCCCACATGGTCGCATGCATGGATCCGTAGTGGTGTGGTGGGTGTGGGCAAGGGCTGCACTGTTTTGTGCATGGCCAAAGGTGTGCTGGGTGCACCTCAGAATCTTTGTGGATGCTGCAATCGTGCATTCTTTAGCAGAAGTTTCTGGTGGAGGGGCTTTGGAAAAAAATGGAACGTGCACTGAGAGTGTTTTAGGGTAAATATGGAGTGTTGTACACAAATGATAGTGTGCAATGCAGAGGTTTTGTATGTGATTGCTACATGCATGTTTGAACATTTGACTGCACCCAATGAGGGAGTGCTGCAAAATACCAGTGCAAATCGAAGAAGTATTGTGTCTGCTTTACTGGGCTGTGGCCCTCATTGTAGATGGGAAAGCACATGTGCCACATCCTGCCATTATGAGCATGGTGACCATGAAAATGGAATTGTGCGAAATAGGCAATTAGGTGTTTAGGGTGTGGTTGACCGGAAGGGGTGGTACCATTTCTTCCCAATACTGTGTCGTGAGGTTGGTCAAAATGGAGAGACACACAGTGCTTATCATCAGTGATACCTTTATGCGCCATCTGCACAGGTGTTGTATGCAAAGAGCTGGTAATTTCGGGTTGGAAGGAGTGGACTCTTTCTGGGGCTGTCACACTGACTGCAGTTTTGGTGGGATGAATCGCCTTTGCAGATATGTGGCCTCCGTCACGAACGTAGACTTTGTTGTGATGCACTATGGAAGTTTACATTTGGGTAATATGTAGTGTGGATGTTTAATCCGTCACCTGAAGAGGTTGCTGAATGCAGTGATGCAGATTTTTCCTATTGGCAAGGTTGTTTTCTCATGCATAACACCAAGAGGAGTATGGTCCCATGCTGGTGTAATTCGCCCCAGCCAGAGTTCGGAAGGTGTATTATAAACAGGAGCATGTGTGAATGTATGCAGACTGCTGGCATGTTCTCCACCCACTATGAGATCATGAGGTCGCAAAATATGCAGTGGTTCCGTAGAAATGGCATTTATTTGAGTGCCATTGGCAATGCTGTTTTCTTTTACACTGTGCAAGCAGCATTGACCAGAATGTGGTAAAAATGGAAGGAGAGGCAAACAGAAAAACATATGAAGAGAAAAAGCAAAATAAGTTTTACCTTACCTTTATATATCTACGATGGAAGACCCAATCCCCTACCCAGCTTGATATTGATACCAAGGTGCTTTTCTCATGTATAAGACCAAGATTTCTATGCACCTATTCCAATGATTGCTGTCACCAGCTAGAGGTCGGAAGGGGTCTCATCAACAGGAGCATGTA
This sequence comes from Ambystoma mexicanum, assembly GCF_040938575.1. Classification (NCBI taxonomy): domain Eukaryota; kingdom Metazoa; phylum Chordata; class Amphibia; order Caudata; family Ambystomatidae; genus Ambystoma; species Ambystoma mexicanum. The sequence goes on along the minus strand of NC_090929.1, from coordinate 1,337,932,481 downwards.
TACTTTTTTGTCCATTCGTGGGATGTTCTTCTGCAACAATGACCCCATCAGCTGTGGAAATGCAGAGTTGTTCCACGCAAATGGCATTTTGTTATCACCCATTGGTAATGCAGTTTTCTTTGCTTGTCTACAGGATGCAATGATCTGCTGAAGAGTTTACTGTAATAATGTGAGCACAAAAAAACACAAAATCAAATAAAAACTGCAAAAAGGTATTTCTCTAGAAGCATCTACAAAAAAGCTCTTTTCAGAAATGCCCCTTACAACAAACTGTCCCTACCCTTGTTGCAATTTTTCCCCACGCCCGCACGCAGCACAAAAGCCACATTCGGGGACTTTCAGGGTGGCAGTAATGGAAATGGGACTGTGCAGGCAGAGGGATTGGGCAATAACGTTTCTGGGCATGGTGTGTACGCAGAGGACTGTTGTACAGAATTGATACTGTTACATGGGCAGCTCTTCAATGTTATTGGTGGATACGTGTGGAACTTTTTAACAGTATGCAATGACGGCATGCTGGAAAGAAGACAGTAGAAAGGGAAGAAGGAATGTTTCTGTTTTATTGGGGCACAGCTCTTGGCGTCCTTGGGGAAACACAAGTGCACATACTCCCAATTTCAGCTTGCTACCCATGACAGTGAGACAGTGGGGACTATCCCACCTGCGGATGTTGGTCACAGGAAGGGCCTTTCTTGATTTTCTACATTACTGTGCACACTGAGCCGGACTGACATGGTTGCAAATACTTGCATACGCAATGTAGCACAGCCCATTTGGTCCAACATCACTTACACACCAAACCTATGTGGCCTGCTACTGTGTTCTAAAAAGCTGCAAACAGATTGCAGAGCATCTCTGAGGTGTGACCTTTTGTAGGGCTGCTGTGGAGAACTTGCACCTAGAAAACTGTTCTACATTGTTCAAAAACCTATAAACATGTACAACTGCCCATTGTGGTGTGTTTGTAAGTGTGTACTTTCCGAAAAACACTCCCCACATTCCTCAACACTGTACTTTGCTGCTGTCCATGCATCCGGCTTATGTCACCGAAATAAGGGCCCTACCACACTGTGGGTGCGGTGGCATGATGACGTTGCCACTGCTCTCCTTTCGAACTGCTGTCCGTAGGATGCGTTTTGGGCAGAATACGTTGTGCGCATGTGCATACCGTTGCCACTTCTATACTGAATAATAGGGCGCCATACTGAGCATTTTGGGAGATGCTGGCTGTTTATAGGGTATAGCAGGTGGGATGTTTATCTGTATAGGGAGCTGTAGGCCGTGGGTGGGTGCTGCGACTTAATTTATGTTTGTTCGCATATGCTGCACAGTGGCAGTGTTACCAGGACAAAGAGGAACAGATACACATGCGTGTACTTGCACAATGACCAACTGTCTCCTCCCACACGTCATTGTAGGTGGAGGACAACATGCGGACATGCAAAGCATGCTGGCGTCGTACAGATGCCTCCATTGTCATTGTGGATAGGCCGGGCAATTTACATATACATGCAGCAACCTTTTATTTATTAACTTTTACTTGTACACAATCATACACACCATTAGCAAAGGTAAGGGGTAGCATAAGTGGATACTTATTGTGGGAAATTGGGGATTCCTCAAGATGGTTGTGAGTGGAGGATTTTGAGGGGATGGTGTCCTTTGACATGGGGAAGGCGTACACGTGCAGGTCTGCTAGAGATGTTTCATTTCGTCAATAATACACACCTGTACGCAACCTTTCAGTAGGCACAATTGTTCACTAATTGTTCCACTTTGGCTTTCAGCATGTCCTTCTTGCTATGCACAGAGTTTCTTTCTTTTGCTATTGCCGTATGCTGTTGTGAAAGGGTTGCCGCTTGTGCTGCATTCCTTTCCAATATGTTCTCTCACAGAAAAGAAAATGTGTTTACTGTACAAATAGCAATATATATTACATAATGTATGCTTCACAGTACTGTGCGTGAGTGGGATTAGTAGTGTAAGTCATTGCGTCATGAGGGGAATTTTCTTGCAGCCACTATAATGTGCTTGCCATTGCTCCGTAATAAATGAGACATTATGCTTCTCTACTATTGTTTACTGCGCACCTATGCAATTAGTAGACAAACATCAGTGTGCTTAGTACAATGTAGTGCCGTTCTGGTCTTGGTACTTTTCAGTCTGTACTCTCTGAAAACACGTTGTTAAAGGGACTTTATGGTTAAGTTAGGCTACTAAAAAAATATTGCCTTTACTGAAAACACTATGCTAAAGCAATGTTCTGGTTACAGTGCTCTACTAAAAACCCATGAAATTCACTAACAACAAATGTTGTTAAAGGGACGTTATGGGTAAATTGCTCTGGCAAAAATCTATAAAATTCAATGGAAAAAGTTGTTACAGGGATGTTATGGTTTCAGGTAAAACAGAAAAACCTCTGAAATTAACCAGTCATGGTAAGCTAAGCAACCATAACTCGTGTCACCAGTGTGCACTGCAAGAATTTACGGAAATCATGTGTTTTGCTCTACAGCAATTTTTGAACAAGTGCTAACTTGCCCTGTTGCAAAATGTCTGCACTAGCAACCACGGTTTCATACTTGTATATCATGCACAATATGTAAAAAAATCTATTTGTATTTAAGTATAGAAATACTTGTCATTGAAAATAGTTATAATGTATCACTTAGGCATCCATTCAACTAAAAGCGAGTTTTATCTTCATACCAAATGAACAATTACTTTATAGCAATAATATTGCACGTCGCCATTGGAAAGGCTCATGCTATGTAAAAAGCAACGTTCAAGTTTAGAGGCTGCTGACTAGGGACAATGAATGGATCAGTGGATTGCCACAGGGTTAAAGAGACCTTGACCGCTAGGTCAACGGCTGATATCTTACCAAGATCGATCGTGGCCAAAACTGATTAACAGCTGAGGGCGCTCCAGTGGTCCGCACAAGATGAGCTGGTGGTCTCTGTCAGCTCCAGTCGCTCAGCTATGAGCCGTCTGCAATCAGCTATCAAGATTGTCAGGGCAGTGTGGAAAGTATTGGTACATGAATAGACCCTCCCCTGCAAAATGATTGTGCACATTAGTGTATTTGTTGCATTTTAAGAAATCAAAATATATGATGTCGTTGTTCGAAGCAGCAGAAATTAAACACAATATAACACACACAAACACATGGAATAAGGCAAATTAGAGCGATTATGCTATATTGATAACCGTGATGGATAATTGCTAATAATAATAATGATAATAATGTTGGTAATATGATACATATGGGAGTATATTTGTTTAGTCAACCTTTGGTATTATAGGCATATCTGTGCCCTAATGGTAGTAGTCTGCAATGCGACATTAAGTTTGCCAGGGCAGTAAGGACAGTATTGGTATATGACTAAACGCCGTCTGTGCAACATTGTTGTGTACCTTATTTTGTATTTGTATTATTGTGTATATTAAGTGGCAAATATGTACAATGTACTTGTTCAAAGTAGCAAAAATGAAACAAAAGAGAAAGCGCACATCATTAACTCGGGAAAATCACTCTATGTTACATTTCTGACCTTGATGGATATTTGAGTTTACTAGTAATTATGATGACATTATTATTAGCAATATATTTGTTTATTTAAAGTTTGGTGCTATAGGGATATATAATCGTAACACAATATAACATCTAATTAAGTGGAAATTGACATATTTAAAAGGCACCTGGTTTATTGACTGAAACTCTGTTCGAACTACATGCAGAAAAGCTAAAAGCAGAGTTCCCTATTTCACGTTCCACACTCCAAAGACTTGCAGGTGGTATAATTCATGGAAGTCCATCATCATTCGCTTCAACTTTTGATTTGTTTGACACAGTATCTAGAAGCAGAGACATTCTGAAGCATACCAATCCACAGTACATAGGGTGTGTGCTGCGGACGCAGAACACTGTACTGTACTAAAGAGGCTCCACAGAAGACGTCATACTGGGGTTTATTCCCATGAACAGAGACACAATGTATAATGTCCACCAACAAACTACAGGAAATGTTTTTTCCTAATGAATACATGTGTTTCAACAAATTCAATGAACCTCAATTAACAATGTATTGTCATGTTGTATTATTTTCTGGAACACAATTCATAAAGTGCAGTTTAAGACTACCATATGACTTGGAGTCTCACAAACACCAATTACACAGGGCTGAAACTCAAACATTATAACAAACTGACATACATGACACTTGATAACTGATAATAACAACAGTACATAACACATATCCTACCACCATTACAGAGTCAAAATCTGGTCACACAATACAAACATTTAAGTGCAAACCTCTAATATTATGTGGCACCTCTAATGAAAGTGCAAATAGGCAACCATGCTAGTGCAACAAATGCAAAATGCTCATATAGATCACATTCAATGCGACCATATATCAGAGTAGAATATAACAACTGTAAATAAAGTGCACAATAGCAGCAATACCTGTGCAAAAATGCAAATGACTTGAGATCGCAATCAATGATGTCCCCTTACTCTCGGCAACTTCCTGGGTACACAAACTAAATCTAAACTGTTGTCTGGAAGGTTAACATATGAAGCTGAGTCTCCTGATGTAAGGGGGTACTCTGCTGGTCTAAAAATGTTACACTATGCACCTAAATAATGTGCTGGTCTTTAAGGTCCGACGTTTCTCTACAATATAGATAATACTATAAGACTCAAATGTAGGCTAGACCTGTACTCTCGCCATATTTACCACCATCTTCTGGATCAAGAACAAGAAAAGGACCCTGAATGGAAACACAAAGATACAAGGCATTTTGTTGATTTGAAGCATACTCATGTATACTATGAGTGTAACCTGTCAAATCATAAAATGGTCAAAAACGGACCTGATTTATGAGTCCAACCCACAGAGATAGTGAGCGCGCCCATACAGGTAACAAAACTATGTACAGAAACTGTATATATTAGGGCACCAAAGTGATAAAGGTCTAACACCTCCCAAATGCATTGACACCATCTAACCGGCTCATTAAACATGGTTACATCCTGTATTGTATTATATTTATATAGCACCTTTTCCCATTTGTACTAGAAATACCCTCTGGGACCGAAGTCCAGGTATGGGAAAGTTCTCAGGGGGAGGCTTAAAATGCATGTGTGCATTTGACCAAGGTTTGGACTTAGGAGTGCTCTCTAGGCTCCAGTAAGCAACCCAAGAGGTCAGGCATGTGGACGGCCCCTGGTGAGGAGGGAGGTCACCACACAGAGCTAGTGCAAGAGCCTGGATATGTACCCATTTAGACAGAAATTTGTCGTAGGTTGTCGCAATATTCTAATGGCAGAGGTGTTGCGGCAAGTCTGGTGTGCCAGTGCAAAGCTGTTATGCAGCCAGGTTGTGTGCTTATACATACCTTGAGTTCAGATGGAGCTTATCTTTGATGTTGCTGTGTCATCCGGTCTTCTGTGGGGAAGAAAAGCCAGTTACCTTCGTAGACTTGTCTGGGCACAAAGGACAGGTTGAAATCTGCACACCTACTGAAGTATTTGTAGCTTTGGAAAGTCTCAACAACTGTTTGGCTGCAGGGGAGGAATAATGACCCTGACACGAGATCGTAATACAAAATACAACAAAGGGTGTCCAATCTATGGACACTCCCGCCCCCTGCACACCTAAATGCTGAGATCAGACAAATATTATTAATACACATTAAAAATGTCCATGTTTATCGCCAATATTCAATTCACACAACTCTAATAAAGTATTTGTGACATCTTTATTCTGTAATGTTCAAGAGGAGGCCAACTAAGTGTTCTATGCATTTTCGGGATGCTTTTCTCGACTTCTGGAGCAAATAACACTACAAAAAAATACATAAAACAAATCAATCAGTAGAACAGTGCTCTATGTATATCTCATAACACATATGTATCTAATTATATCATGTCCAATACAATGAAACTATTGTGAATATTACACCCATCACCTGTGTCAACCTGCCAGGGGGTATACAGATAACACACCATGGTATACTGTGAACAAGCCTTAGTGTATCGTGCATAGTTGGCCAAATACCATTACTGCCATTAGATGACAAAAATGTCATATTGCATACACCTTCACAGGGTGGGCACCCACACAAGTAGGGGAGAGAAAGTATTGAATGAGCCTACTGGCCTATTATGCTTGTTCCAATCTTAAATGAAGACAGGTAGCAAGGATCTGGGAGTGACAAGCATCAAGCTTACATAGAATAGGTCGTAAGAATACCCTAAGGCCCCTGGTATTTTCTGAGATTTATAATACTCAACCAACGTGGTTGCATGCAGTTTCTGCGATTTTTCATGTCTGATCAATCTCTCCAGTCTGGAAATCAATTTATATGGATCTTCATGACTGTCAACATCAACAGACCTATCTGTTTGACAAATTAATGAAATAATTCTACTAGCCTCCTCTGTTGTAAAGGCTAAAGTCGAGGCATGTTTATCAGTCAGGTCATGATTTTAAAGAATGTCATTATTGTTAAGAGTGATGCTGATCCACTGTGTCACTTTGTTGAACAGGGATACTCACAAATGGAATCTACCAGTCAGTGCACACCTACTGAAGTATTTGTAGGTGTAGATCTTAGCATCTGACTACAAGGGAGATTTCTGGTCATAGATTTGGGATGAAAACGTGCATAATTTAACAGGTTAATAACATCAATGTGTGCAGGGGACGGGTGTGTCCATAGATTGGACACCTTTGGTTGCACTATGGATACTATCAAGTCTACCAAGTGCAATAGTCTACAAATGCTAACCAAAGGAGTCTACTAAATGTGATTTCAAGGATACCTGCTTGTAACTACTGTGAGTTACAATGGCTTACCTAAGCAATCATAAGTGAAATGGAGAGTTACCAACAAATATCTTTGAGCATCATGGGTGGGATAAACATTCTAAGGAGTAAATGCTCTAAGTGTAACACATGTGTTAACCAGAATATGCTGTATTCTAGTTGCAATGCCAGGCTACACACATTTCTAGGTAGAACCCCATGGCTGTCCTTATAGGTATTGTAAGCGTATAAGCGGGATAATATCAAGAAACTGTCAGGTCCAGTACCAAGGTCCCGGAGCAGTGGCAAGCTTTCCTGACAGATCTGTAGGCACAGAAGGGGCAACCCTAATATATCTTCTTGGTGTAATTAACAGGCTGTCCTCAAAGGACTTCAGGTGCATTGGGCCGGTTCTCCCTATGATTTTCAGAGTGCTGAGTATATCCCCATGAAACATCTGCATAAATGGACAGGCTAGCAACAGAGTGCTACCCCATTCCTTCCCCCTTAAAATCCATTGAGTATGTCACATTTCCTACCCCCAAGGTCCATTTAAGTGCAACAAATTTCCTACCCTGAACACTCCGTCTAAGTGCATCACATTTCCTACCCCAAAATCCATCTAAGTGCATCACATTTCCGACCCCCCAAAAATCCATAGTGCGTCACATTTCCTACCCCAAAATCCAACTAGGTGTGAGATATTTCCTACCCCTAACAATCCATTTAAGTGCCTCACGATTCCTTCCCCTTCTCCCAAAATGATAGCTATATGTCCCACGGTGCTTTGCAGGAGAGAGGCTAACATGATTTTCTGAAATGAAAAAACAGCAATTTTCCCCCCAAATTATTTTGCTAATAACTTTTAACTTGCTGGATGGATTTTAAATTCCCATAACAGAACAATAGTCAAGCCCCCCCCACCCCCTGAACTGCAAAACATGGGACCGATCCGTCTTGAAATGAGAAAGTTATTAAGAAAACAAAGCACTGCAGTTTTCAGCCCATTCAATTTCCCTTAGGAAAAAAAGTGCAGTATTTTAACAGCCATAGCGTGAACATCGTTGGGCAGATTTGGACCAATTAAGATGCAACTCAGGCACAAAACATTGACTTACATTTCTTGAAACGTTTGGTGAAAATCCAACAAGTAGTTTTTTAAATATTTGACAGAGAAAGGGCTATGCCCTGTACCTTTAAAGCTTTATATCAGCATTGTTGCTTTTTACAGCAGAGAGGCTGAGCGAGGCAATTTATGACTTGCTAGATGGATTTGAATACAATTTTCTGAACAAACAGCTTATCCAGAGCCATACTAAATTGGATATTTTGGGCACTATTTGTTTGAAAATGAAAAGGATTCGTTTTTTTAACAGACATAGCACGAAAACCATTTGGCAGATTTGGACCAAATAAGAAACAATTTGGGCACAGTGTTGACTTAATTTTCTTGAATGGCTTTGGGTAAATCCATCCAGTAGTTTTAAAAATATTTGATAGAGAACACGTTGCCCACTGCTCCTTAAAACCTTTATATCAGTCTTGGTGCTTTGCAACAGAGAGGCTGAGAAAGGCTTATACAATTTCTGGGAGGTGACTGGGGTTATTCCATCCAGTAGGTGTCAAACAAATTGATGGAGAAGGGGGTGCCTGCTTCCCCATAAATTATAGCTATATATGTGTCCAACAATGCAGCAGCGAGGCTTTTCAGAAATTAAACAGCCACCTTTTTTATTTTTGCCTGATGGGAGAGATAACCGCTGTTAGAATGGGCATAATCTGGGTTAGCCAAATAAAAGCCAAAATGCCATTTGGAGGAAGAAATGTGATCATCAGGCTAGAGGGAGGGAGGGGGAAGAGGGCATCATGCGAAAACAGGAGCGTGACGAGTTAAGCTGGTCATGACTTCCCATATCCGCTGAATTTCAATGGTTTTGCAGCGTTAAATCTGTGCGAATTAACCACACTTTAACTAAGGATTTGTCAGTGAATATATAATACATGTCCTGCAGTAGTGGCCCTCTAGTTATAGTTAAGATTTTCACCTCATAGAAAGAGCACTTTTTGGATGGCTCATAACTTTACCTTCCATTGGACGAATCCTCACCAAACTTTGCAAAAAATGTTTATGGCTCCCTTGGAATGATTTTGTGAAGTATGGTGTGATTTTGTCCGGTGGGCGAAAAGTTATGAGGGGGTCCCAACATTTTTGAAATCCTCATAGACACAATGAAAAAAAAGGTACTCCCGCCTACAGCACAAACCGCTGTATGGATTTTCACCAAACTTGTGCCACGAGTGGCTTGTCCCAAAAGTATTCCCAGTTGTTTTTTTTTTTTAAAAGGGCCAAATATTAGGTCAAAATAAATTAGTGATATCTGGGTGCGGTCCTCGGACTCATTTCCTGATTCGGAGTTTGCGTACACCTCTGGACCAATCAGAGAGCAGTGTGATGTTTGCGGACATTACACGCGCACGTCAGCTGCGTCATATTTGTTGAAACGTCACCATATTGGATCCACGAATAGTGGTGATAGTCCGCAGACAGCGCAGTGTGGAAAAAGTCTGGAAAACACATTTGGGGTTATATGGTGGCCGAAATAGGGTCTGGAAAGGGTGGGGCAGTGGAATAAAGTTGATATGAAGCTGTTTTTATAGGTGAATAAAAGCATTGCAGGTGCTGCTGAGTCTGCGGATGTCCGTGGAACCAGCACATGCTAGCCGGGTCTTTTAAGGATGTCTTGCATGAAAGAGCCAATCAGGTTTTGTAGGTCATGAGGTGGAGTTCAAGTGTACCGGAGTCCAGGGTAGGAAGTGTATTTTTTGTTGTGTTTAGAGAAGATGTCTATGGCTATGGCTATGACGAAGCAGTGTGTGTGGATAGTGGGAGATTCTTGGATTTATTCATTAAATATTTGTACTGCATCTTGTGGCATCTATACTGCTATTGGATTGGGCGAAGTGGAAGTTTTGTGGTATGCAGATTGTGGCTTAAACTGGGTAAATATGTTACCATTCTGTGAGTATGTCTCACTTTAAACATCAAGATATTATTATTGTGCACTGTGGAGGCAACAGTTTGGGCTATGAGACTGCAGTTTGCCATGAAGGATATGTTCAGAAGCCTAATGGACCAAAGAAAACAAAGAGAGGTAAAAGGGACAAAAAGTGCCCAAACCTGACAATCCCTCAATGAAGGCTAGAACACCTTAATAAGCACAATATTGTGTCAGGGGACAAACAATACCTGGAGCAGGGGCTATGTGCCTGAACAATGACCTTAAGGAGCAGAGGCCAGAGCCTCAGTCAAACCAAAACCAAAGATCAAAAAGTACAACATTTTATTGAAAAATATGGATCAAATACATAGAAAATAATGACCAAGCAAATTGGTCAGGTGACTCACAATATACACAAATAATAACAAACCATTACTAGATGGTATATCCGTCAGTACGTCAGGGAAAACAAGTAGGGTTATAAAAAGGTGGGTTCCAAAAGAGGAGATGGTTGCGTGTATGGATACCACACCTAAAGTGCAAGGTGCTGTGCAAAATCAAGCAATGTAACACAATCACACACTACAACCATACAATCCGAAGTCATTCGCACTCGTTCTTACTCGTAACCTCATCAACCCACGTGTTTCTTTCCTTACACAAGTGTAAAAAGAAAATTTGTAGGAAATTCGTCAGGGTCTAGATGTAGTCCAAGGTGAGCACTAACAAGAAATAAAACATACAACAGAACTATATTCTGCACAATGAATAGGAGACAAAACTCAAAAAGTGTACATAGCAAAATTATACATGGATCAAATCATCAAATGATATTGATACAAAAGGACGCTGCAAAGGTCTAGCATCAGTCCAATGATGGAGAGCCTGTCATTGGTTCTCCTTGGGGTCTACAGGCAACGGACATCCCCTGCAAAGGTAAACAGACATTGGTGTAAATGACCACATGTCACTGTTAAGGTCTCATAGTGAAAAGGCAGACATCCAATTGTATAAATCAAACTGGGCACCACTTGAATAGATGTAATGATTCTATTACAACAAACAAAAACAGACAGTAGCAGGGTTCACAGAGGGTGAAAACGGAATGTCTAAAACTCACATCCATATAATATAGATATGCTAAATCCTAGAAAGGGGGGAATCCCCTATGTTTAGCATGACAGAGAAACTCTCCCTCTCAAGATAATTCTAAAGAGGAATATATGGAAACTATGATGTTGTCTGCATAATAGTTCTATCAGTAATGTACCACAGTGTAGCACTCGCAATAGTGAAGAAAATGCTTACTGACTGGTTAGGTTATCTTTTCATGTGGTGTCGGTACACGAAGATGTCGTCAATATGTGGTTGATTTCTAATTGAATTGACGTCTGTCAAGTCGCCGTGGGGATGGCTGTGGCGTCGCCTAGGGAATGGCGATCAAAGAGCACACCTGGCTGGAACAAGAACAGTAGTGTCATCAGAGAGGGTTTGAAAACCAAGTAGTTAAATAGTCACCATGAAAAGTAATGAAAAACGGTCACGTAGTTTGTATCTCTAGTTATAGAGACACGTAGCTTGGGATGGCTTTCTGCACATGTCGCTATATGCTGGTTCTACTCCGAGCTGCCTCAAAAAAATATGGAGACTATGGGTAGGTGACTACATGAAGGTGTATCTGTTTCTGTACGTCAGGCTGGCCTCTTAAAAAGGTGGTCTAGAAGAATAAAGGTTGATAAAGCACCTCAGAGTTACTCGTGGTCTCCTGGTGAACTAATTAAGGGAGGATGTGCTAATAAATCCCATAGAGGCAAAATACCTGAAACCTGGAGCTAACAGTATGCTAACAGTCACACATGGAATGCGGGCGAGACCTTGAAACTTCTGTAATTCAATGAATAATAGGTACGTGGATCTGAGTCAATCCAGCACGGCTCTGGAAAGTAGGGAGCGGAAAACAAAGCTTTAGGACCCGTACATATTCCAATAAATGCGGCTTACATGGTTCAAGCCAACTGTCTCTCTAAGCAATGGGGAGAGTCAGGATAGACCAGCACGGGCGCAGCCCAAAAGAAAGACGGCGTACCTAATTTTCTTCATTTTTAAAGCGCTCACACAGCCCGCAGGCATTGGTACAGGAATTGTTTTTTTTTTATCTTTTGTTTTGTCTTAGTTGTGTATTTATAACACGCTTAAATACCCAGAGATTTCTAAGCACGGACCCGGGGATTGAACCTGTGTTGCTTAGTGTCGTCTTGTTTCCAAGGCAAGCACTTTGCCGCTGAGCTATCATCCTGGAACTAAACCAAGGGGAAGCGGAGAAGTGCTTCTGGCTGCAGGCTGCGGCAAGTGCGTAGCTTGTCAGTCACATGACAGAAGCCTAATGGACAGTTTCCAGATGCAAAGATGATTTTTTTTCTGAAATTAATGAAAGATAAATATGGAGACTCACAAACTTTTTTTCTCCTTAAATGGAGGAAGCTAAACAGCATGTCAATATAGGTGTATGTGCTTTTTATATGCTTAAGGAATGGCATCTTTTGACAATGAAAACAAGTTGGATGATATACATATTTTTCGAGAAGATGGAGTGCATTTGATTGGTGTTGGAAATCAGATTTTTCTTTTGAATATAAAAAATACACTAACATTTTTTTGTGAACTTGTGAAATATGTCGAAGAATATTTTTTAGTGGTTGGAGTAAATAAAAAACAAAAACAGAAAAACAATTAGAAGCAGTTTTGGGGAAAGTTCTGCAGAACATTTGTTAGTATGGTATATAAAAACCCCAAAAAATAAAAAAACGTTCTTTTAAAAGCCACAATTTTTGAACGAAAAACAACTTAATACATGTTTATTTCCCTACCGCATGCCTGGAATTTTCCAGATGTCCACAGACTTTTATACTGTCCGCAGACTATGAAGACTACTAATAGTACTGTGATTTTTATTTTCAGTTCTATTTTTTAACTGTGAAAGGTGGATCCCAAGGGAACCTTTTTTGTCTTTCTGGCTTTTACATAAGGTAAGGTTAGGGAGGGAAGAGCACCAACCACAGATACAGAGGAGCAGGTGGACAGGGGAAGATGTTGGGTATGCCTTAAATCTAAGGTTAGTGGAAGTGTTTCTCGTGCACCTTGAGAATGCCCTCGAAAGCACTCTGAAACTGCAACCCCCTGCAGAGCAGTTTGTCAAGAAAGGAACAGTATTTCTCAGAGCAGGTTGGAGCAATTGTGGCATCGTATGAAGGTGGTCTCAAAAGAGTACTGCCCAGGTTGTCTGCGACTGAGTATGGCCCCCCACTCAATGCATTCAACCTTGGCAGCCCAAGCTTTTGGTACACCACTAAGGGTTTTAAAGAGTTGCCACAATGACTCTCTCTGGGTGCTGGAGATAGGAACTTGCTCTACCTCATCTTCCTGTTCCTCATCATCCTCCTCCGCATCATCACAACTGTTCCCATTTTGCGATGTCATCTTTCATGTCCTGGGTGTTAGTGTTAGCAGTGCATGGTGGTGGCACGAGATATGGTTGCTAAGCTTAACATAACTGGCAAATTTCTGGGGTTGCAGGGAAGTTAAGATGAGAACGTAATGCAACACAACCTCTCAAATTCAGTTAAAGCCATCCTAGATTCGCACCCTCTGTTGGGCAGCCTATGATCACAATGATGACATCATTGATGACATCACTGATGACATAACTGGCACCATAACTAATGACATGATGTATGACATACAAACAAGTCAATGTATGAAAAAAATGGATACTATTTAAAGATTACTTTTACTTTGTACAGTATGGTCCTCATTATGAGTATGGAGGTAGCCATGCCCTTAATAATGGCATGGCTGCCTCCATACCGGGTTCCAGTACCGGGTTCCTCCAATGAGGACTTAGCGGGCCTTCCAACCTTGGAGGATCCGGTAAGTCCTCATTGGAAAAACCCATCCCCATTCCCATTTGAGCCCCCATAGGGCTCAATGGGGAGGGAGCTAATAAGGGGCCCATTAATAATGGACGCGTTATTAGCTCCCTGCTCCCCTCGTGGGACCCACTAAGGATGCCTGGTTTTACCAGGCATCCTTGGTCCTGCAAGGGAACCTCGTAATAGGGCGTCCCATAATGAAGTGTGCCGGTCCCGTACCGGCACCCTTCATTACGGGAGCGCCAGCCTCGCACTGAGGCCCTATGTTTTTTATTTCATGTCATCAATGATGCCATTTGTGATGTCATCTTTGATGTCCTGGGTGTTAGTCTTAGCAGTGCACAGTGGTGGTGCGAGTTATGGTTGCATAGCTTAACATAGCCGGTACATTTCTTGGGTTTTTCATAGGTTTTTATTAGTACAAGTTAACCATAACATCCCTTTAACAATGTTGTTTCACTGAATGTCATAGTTTTTTACCAGTGTACCCTAATTTCCTAGAAGTTCCTTATGCCTCTTTTAATGATTACACCTAAAAATCACACTCACCTCCAATGTAGTGGCTCTAGAATCCGCAGACAGTATATAAGTCCACAGACAGCAGGTAGCATCAACAATTCCCAGAAGCACAGAGCATACCAGACAATGTTGTACCCTTGTAATAACAAAAACAAATACATATACATATACATATACATATACATATACATATACATAAACCAACATTATAATATTTGCTACACCCAAATATACATTGGTGTACCTTTCAACATTTACACATGTAAACATTAATGTTTCATTTAGCACACAATATTATGGAATGTACCAAACACAAAGCATAACTGTACACGTCATATTATCGGTTGAATAGAACACTTCAAACAGCAACAGCACATTGGATAATAATCTGTTGCCAAATAGTACGTACACTTTATTTATTTCTCTATTATTACCATTCATTATATAAACATTTCTCACAAGCAAATATCACCATTCTATATTTTGACATAAATGGCAAACAAACTTGAGTGGTTACAAGAGTATTTTCCTAAAGAAGAAATAGTGATGAGATGCTCAAAGCCTGGAAGGCAAATATCAACCTCCAACACCTGGTGTTACCTGCTAACAACAGTAACCAGAGCCTGCTATTGACAGAGGTACAAGGGCTGCCATCACACCAGGTCTCAGCATCTGCGAACACCAAAAGTGTACAAAAAGGATAACGTGGTTCGCAGAACAAGTAAAAGGACACATCCTTAAGATCATCACCCCCAGCCCTGGAAGACTAATCCATTTAAAGCCATACTGACTGCCAGAGGTTAGGAAAAAGAACATACGTGAAGTACTGAAGAAGACCCTTGACCTGCCATAATAGAGAAATCACACAGTGACTGGTTGTCTCCAGTAGTACTTGCGTCCATGTCTGACCAATGCTGGAGAGCCTGCATAGACTTTTGACGCTTAAACAAAATCTCCCGATTTGATGCCTACCTATGTCCCTGGATCAATGAGTTTGTGGAAAGATTGGGCCAAGCCAAATACATATCAACACTGGACCTTAAGAAAGGGTACTGGCAAGTAGCGCTTGATTAAGATGCCAAACCAAACTTAATGTTT